>NC_134207.1:190274709-191524709 GCF_965140235.1 Caretta caretta | reverse complement strand
GTCTTCCATTTAGTCCCTACTAAGCATGTATCCATGTCACTAACAAACTCACCATTATCTCAGTGGGCACTAACTGGCACCTTTGTTGGTAGTCTCAGCGGAGAGGCCAAGAGATGAATGTCTGTAGTATCTGAACTGCCTTCTTACCCCTACGGAAGAGTCTTCCAGGTTTAAAGCATTTACTTATACCTTTAAAAAATAATGCCTGTGGCAGGGGGGAGTTGTAAACATGCAAATCCCATTCAGAAAAGACAGAATGTGAGCAGTGGCCCTATAGCGTGCTCTTTGGAAACTTTACCAGTCTGTATCTTTTCAGCAAGACGCAGTCCATTAGTTAAACACATTTTTCTCAATATATTTTACAGACGAGAATAAAATAAAGGGCTAAGTTTTCACTGAAAGCCATTCTAGAAATATTGATTCAATCAGGCAAATCACATTTGTCAGGGGGGATGATAAAATGTATGGGGATGAAAAGGTGGTATTATTTTTAGGTCATTTGAATTTTAACAAGATTGAAACTTTTCCTGATACAGTAGCTTATGCAAAATTCTGATACAAGTGTAAAGCAATTTACACTTCGCTTGGTGGCTCATGAATATGTTTTTTTTATTAACAGTGCTTTCACACTGCTTCATCTCTATTCCACAAATGAAGAGTCATTGAAAAGGTTACCCTACTGTATAGCTCTTGTTTTCATGTTAATAGATGTTTGGAAATAGTGAAGAGGAGCAAATATGCCTTTAACTCTTTCGTAGCCTAAAGATTGCAAAGCAGCACATAGCAAGCCTGTTATTACTACCACAAAAGCTGTGGACTGTAGACAGGCTGGAAATGAACTGTTCACTGTGAATGACCTCAAAATATCTACAGGTAATTTATTTTACTTATTTAATATTTATACTAAATACCACTCAAAGGTACAAGTCAGAATAAGGACACCCCACCGTACTAAGCATTGTACAAGCATATGGGAAAACACTGTCCATGCCCCAAATATACAAGACATACAGTGGAGTGAGAGTAAAGATGTATAATTCTTTCACTTTCTTAGTGTCCGAAATAGGGTCTTGATTTACAGAAAGTGCTGAGCAGCTACCATCTGAAAATCTTTATGGTGTCTCAAGTTAGGCACCCAAAAATTGAGGCACCAAACTGGCTAGTTGCTTGAAAATGTATGCCTAAGTTTTCAACCTGGATATGAGGACAGTTAGGCTGCATGTACCTTACACCTTTGTAACCAAGTCTGGGGACAACCAGGTCCCCAGACTCCATTGTAACTGCTAGGATACATGGGACCTTAGTCTCACTTGACAAACTGCTCAATCACTCAGTTAAAGAAAAATAACCACCACATTCATCTGAGCATAAACCTCTCTTCCGTCCAGTCCATGTTTTCACCATCTCTTCTCCAGCAGAGCTCAGAATGTTAAATGTAACTATGAAATATTACATACATTCCCATATTCCATGTACACATTTCTAGAAGAGGCTATTACTAGTATCTTGCAAAGAAAAAAAAAACGTACTTTTCACTCTGCAGTCCATTTAATCAGCCTCTGCTGGGAAGACCTGAACTTACGCTGAGCTGATGCTTTAGCATAATCATTAGTTGCCTGATAATCTAAAGAGAAGTAGTGCCTTTCAACAGTATTCAGCTGTTCTGTAACTATCTCATCATAGTTGGCTGGAATATCCAAGGTAGCTGCTGTACGAAGCATTACACTTCATTACAACATAAGAGCAATAGATGGGGGGGAAATCTGGCTTTATGCAGTTCTAATATAAAGCAAAGGATCTGAAATGAAGACGTGAGAAACCATTTTTTTGTGCCTTTTGCCTTGCTCAGAAACAACATTTTGGATTTTTTTTTATTGTTTTATGCAGATGATATTTCCATTTTTCACAGGTAGCACAAAAGTTTCTATTGACTTGCCACTATTGTTGTGAGTCCGACTCAGCTTAGATGTTTCTACAGCCTTGTCAATATTTTTGTGAGATTTCTGCTCAGTGAAAATGCCACAGATTCCCTTTTTAAAATCTTTACTAGCAGAAAAGGTCTACTTCGTGGACCCCATTCTTACAGTCAAGCCTTGTCTCATCTTTATTGTCATTTTTTCTGTCAATCTATTACGACTCTAAGGCTGACATTCTGGCCCTATTGGAGTCATTAGGAGTTTTGCAATGGACTTGAATAGGGCCAGGGTTTCATCCTAAGAATTTAAATAACCCTAACATTTCCTTTTCCATTAGCATCAGATTCATAACATTACCTCACACATTCAGTCACCTACAACTAGTTCTCTGCAAGCTACATGGCTGATTCTCTTTTGCCACTTCGCACTGTGGGAATAAGTTCATTGGGCTATGTAATACTCCTAGCAACTTACAAGTACCTTATCAAATCCACTTCATCAGAAAACCAAATACAGAACAAGAGCAGGCTTTCAACTACCTTCCAGAAATTGTTTTAATTATTAAATATTTAATAGTTATTATATAGCTAGCACTTAGAAGCCACAACTGAGATCAGTCCCCACTGTGTTAAACATATGGGAAAAAGCTACTAATACTATGGTGATGGGGGATTATGTATGTAGCTATATAGATCAATGGATGCGATCATGCTTCCATCAGACCTTGTGCGTCCTTTCTGCATTGACTATCACATGGCCAGTCCAGATGACAAAGAGACAATGTTGCTAGGCTGGAGAAATCAGCGGAGTTTATAATAGTTCCCTAGAATGATGGAGCTAATATAAACCTTTTGTCCACCTTTTCTCACTCTGATTCACAACCTGGGGTGTAGCTGGATCTTTAGTTGCTTCTTCATGTCCAGATTGCATCAATGGCTAAGAGGAGAGCTGGGTCCATGGCAAACCCAGTAAACACACATAACTCAACTTATAACCGGATTTTAAAATTGTACAGGTCAAGATTTTTTTAAAGGATCTAGTGATATTTTGACTCGTGCTGACCTTGACACTTTAAAGAGGCCTGACCTTCAGAGGGAAGAGATTCAGCACTTTCTGAAATCAGACCCTTTAAAGGAATCTCAATCTGGGCCAAATAACTAGTCACTTTTGAAATCTTGGCCATAGTACACTGGGTATCAGAGATATCTTTCTTTTTAACCTTGACTATCTTTTCGTGCCGTAGCAGCACTTGATGGCAGGATGGAATATTGATTCTCGCATCATGCTCACTTGGCACCTGAAGATGTATTTTGTTGAGGTAGTTTCCAATAAAATGTCTGTACTAGGCACTGTGTACTGTGATCCTGGGGCCATTCTCTTTCAATACTTACAGCTAACAAAATACCTTCCAGGCATCTATAAACAAACAAACAAAAAAGGGGGGAGGGGGAGGAGAAGACAGAAAATAGAGCCCCTAGTTACACTTGTGTAACCCCACTGAACCAGTCCAGGTGTGACTGAGGGCAGAATATGTCCCAGTGTGTTATGCCTCCAGCACAGACAGATGCAGATACAATCTCATCAGTAACACGATCAAGGAAATGATCAGAGAACCAAGGAGATTGTGGAACAGTCCTTCAAACACAGCAAAGATTTTAATCTGCTTGCTTTTATTCCAGTCCATACAGTGGCTAAAAATTATCATTCCCTCCAAAGCAGGGGTTTGTGGTGGTAGACAGAGGCTACCTCTAAATCCCAGGACTATTTGAATAAAATGAAGGCATTCCTTGCAAGAGAAGAGCAAAACTAAAGAAAATAGTGGTGCATGCAGATTAGATGTGCGTATACCTAAGTGTGTTAATTTAATGCTCATTTTGTTGTCTTCTTCTAAGTTTCTACAGTAGTGGTATTATTTGGTGGGGTTCCCACCCTGCTTTGAAGAGTCCAAACAAATCCCAACAAATCCAAACTTAACCACTTCCCAGGGTTTTCTTAATAATACCAACAACAAAAATATAAACCTATGTCTAAATTCTCCCACAAAATTTGGATGTTCCTGTGGCTTTCCCAGAGGCCCTTCCTCATGCCAGCCCTTAGTTTCTTCTGCTCCAGAGAGAGGATCCAAATCCACTTTGGTCCTCATTGAAGCTCACAAGATCTGCCTGTCAGTGTGAGTCAGCAGTATTTATTTTGCATCTTTATGCAGTTATTCTAGCACTGGAGGACCTCAGAGTGACTCAGTGTAACACCAACAGACCCCGGTTGTCGGCAGGCAAGATCGAACTTGGGAGCTAAATGCATGAGCCTCTATTGCATGAGCTAAAAGCCCTATGGCTCTTAGCTAAGGTTGTAGAGCAGACTCATTAATCTCTTTGAGTGGTCTCGGTGCCACTAGATGGGACAGAACATCACACTCAGGAGGTGTGTGGGTTACATCAGCAGAGAAACTTCTAAATTCTTATGCAGTCTTGGGAGCTATCTAGCAGTAACACTTAAAGTGCCTTTCAGCACAGTTGTTGTTGTAATTATGCATTACTTTGTTTTTGAGTCAGCTGAAATATATTGTATCAAATCTTTCCGAACCCTTCCCCCCACCAGAAAAAAAGATCTTTTTAAAACTAAGGGCATAGAGGGCAAATCTGTCTGGTAACCTGCACATCCCAGAGAATTTGTTCATGGAATATACTGTAAATTATCCCAGGTTCCTATCTTGAACAGTTAAGATGAACTGAGAAAACTATAGCAAATTACAACAACGCAACTGGCATGTGATGTGTGAATGATGCCTGCTTGAATGGATTATAGTTCAAGTGGAGTGCCATATGTAACTTATTCTAGTTCTTTGTTAGCGAAGCCATTGTGAGCTGATAGAGAGTGTAAGAATAGGGATCAGTAGGCATTTCTATGATAGTTACATGCTCTGATTTCAGTCTTGGGGGAAATTTTTCAAAGGTGCGTAAGAGCCCCTAACTGCCCTTTGTACCTTTGAAAAATCTCTTCCTTCTCCATTCACAGCTGTTCTAAACTGCCCCAGCTCCACTGATTTCTCTGACAACTACAACTTACCCCAGCTATGGGTCTGTCCCTCTGTGTTAGTACCTGTGTTAAACTGATGAGCAGCCATGGGTGAACTAGATGTTTCAAAAAGACTGAGCTGAGTGTTGGTGCCGGTAATAAAAGTACTGTACCTTCTTTTCCACCAACCTACCTCCTGGGTGCTCATTAAACACTGCAGGAGAGGAGCAATGATTATGATACCATTATGAACATGCCATAGAGTGTTCAGACAGGACTTGTAATTGGGTCAAAGTGCCTTAATGAACTTTAGTAATATACTTAAGTAAATGTCTAAAATTATAAAATTGATATCAGTGGCCATTGTGGGTGCACATCGCAGGATTGGGCCCATAGTGTTCTCATAAAAAGTCTACATTGAATCTGGTTGATGCTATGAGCAACACATTTTTTCAGCATGGTTTAGCGAATGCCTTTCCAAAGCCTCTTAATGAATTTTGATCCCACTATTAAGTCTTGTATAAATACATCACCATAATCACTCTGTGGCAGGAGTGTCAAAAATGCCACTCCCTGTATAAGTAATGAGCACTCAGAAGGCAGAATGATGGACAGAAAGCACAGTAGTTTTATTAACTGCATAAGCACTCTCCTCAGATGGAGTCTGATTAGGCTTCTGGAAATGTCTAGCTCACATTGGGTATGCTTAGAAACCTCACACAGGCTTTACCGAAGGCACTTCCACGCTAAAATTACATCATTCATTTGCACAATCATTGGGACACCAGTGAAAGCCGAGGATGCTCATCAACTTGCAGGATAAGGGTTTCTGACCCCACCCCGCCTTGCCTGTAATTTCTTCAGTTGTCTATCTGTCTTTCATCTAATACTCTTGGATGCCCCCTCAGGTTGCATGAATTATACAACCCCCAAACCAAGTGCTTAGGATTGATGCTAGTCTTTATATACATAACAATATTTTAAATGAAGATCATATGTTCAAACACAACACTTAGTATTGCTTTTTTTTTTGACAATTTGATGCGTCAGGCTTCAATCCAATATCCCCTCAGTTTATATTCTCTCTCCACCCTGCTTGTTTTTATGACGCATTGATTCTTTGCGGGGGACAAGTGTGGCATCCTTCCAGATGGTGATCTGGAGGTATAATGTATTGCACTGCATAGCTTCATGTTCTGTTAGCCACAATAACAAATTAGCAGCACAGTCATGGACAGGATTTGCAATCCAGGGCACAGCTCTATCCTAGGCAGAAATTTGTGGATTCTTTTTAAATAGGGTATTTTAATCTATAGTCTTTCCCAAGACTTAAGAAAGCTCCCTGGGGCTGCAGTTCTTGATTGACAGAGCTTTCAATTTCACATTATAATACTTGCAGTCAATGGTAGTAGGAGAGAGGTCATTTTGCTGTTTATTTCTGTGTCAAAGGGGGCAGATTTTTATCAATGAATAACTACACAGACTAATTTTTTTTTCACCAACATATTATCAATTTACTATTTTC
This sequence comes from Caretta caretta, assembly GCF_965140235.1. Taxonomy (NCBI): domain Eukaryota; kingdom Metazoa; phylum Chordata; order Testudines; family Cheloniidae; genus Caretta; species Caretta caretta. Next base: position 191,518,253 of record NC_134207.1, on the reverse strand, counting down.
CGACAAGCTGAATATTTTAAGATATGGGTCTAACACAGAGGCACACTAATGTCAAAATGAAAAAGTCACAGGATGCTTTGTGTACACAGCATTAAGCTCTTAAAGGGGAAGAAAATTCCAGCTCAGATGCAGACTTGCTCCAGTTGGACTCTCCAGGGTTTGGCTTGATTTTTTACTTTTTTAAAAACTCTACTTTCACCTTGCTATTTGTTGAGTCACTACATAATCCATATTCCTACTGGAAACAAGAAAACAAGGTCACCCAGCTGGTCTTAGAAACAGAATTAGAAGTGTGCCAGATGCTTGGAAGCGTCTCTTTTCCAGAGTCCATCATCAAGGAATCGCAGTTGTACAGCCAGAGTAATGCACTTGCAGTTAAGGGTATGTCTTCATTGCAGAGTTATCTCAGGTGACTGGCACCCAGGTTAGCCTACATCAGGTGTGAGCCACTGTACTACAAACCCCCACCTGAACTGCTATGTCCTCACTGGTGCTGCATTCCCCTGTGTGTGTTGCTAGGACTTCTGGGGGAATACCCCATGGTTCTTAGCACTGCAGTAAGTTGAGCCACTCTGTGATTCTTTCCCAGTGAGTTATGGGAGAATTTGTCCATCCTTCTGAGCACAAGGAGGGCGTTATGAGAAGGCAGTAGAGTAATACTAGCATTTGAGGGATTTAGCATGCATCTAAACTATAAAGCAGGCAAGTTATCAGCCTAAGTGAGAGCAACACCTGGGCTCTGATCTGTACCCCTATTGGGCTAACTAGCCTGGATGTAAAGCACCAAGCTGGTGAGAAGGTTTGTGTGTGGACAGGAAGCAGGTTAGGGGCAAAACCCAAGGAAGAGCTCAAGTTAAGTCTGCAGTGAAGACACCCCATATTGCATTGGAACAATGGAATACAAAGAGGCCAAACTATTCCAAAGTGAATATCAGCGAACCCCAGGGTATATCTTCACGCATTTCCTGCTTCTGCTATTTAACAGGTATATTTCAGAATCAATTCTTAGTATCACTATCAGCTGTAGCTCAGTTCCAGTTAATCCATTCACACTAGAAGTGGGAATGTCATGGCAATGCAGCGAAGATGTGTCACATCTCTGATTGCTTTACATCTGCTTTAAAGAAAGCAGCCTGCTAGTCTGACAGAAGTTTGGGGGCTGTCTGAGGATTCCTAGCCTACATCAATGCTTACATCTGTATTGTATTTTCTAAAATAGTTCTCTGCAATCATTTGGCTCACTAGTACGCAACTGTTCTAGATGCAGGAGCTGCTTGTAACTGAGTGTAGATTGTACCATTCTGAGCACCTATTACTGGGTAAAAATATGTACCTGACAAAGTCACAGAGTTTTGGAAAAAAGCTTAATAAAAAAGAGTGAAGTTGTTAGATGGTCCTTGACTGGCTGGGCATTAGTGTGATTACATTACAGTAAGTGAGGAAACCACGTTAGGTCAGTGACCGATTAATTAATTGACTATAAATAGTGATTTAGAAAATAAAGATTTTCTAATTTATATACTTGGGGACCTGGAGCGTAACTAATATGGCTTCTCATATAGGTTTATGAATCATGTCAGTTGATACAGGCCCAGTCAGGCTGTCAGCTTAAGAAATTCATCTGCTAATGATACACTCATAATTAAAGATTTATTAATTTGCTTCTAATGTCATAATTCAAATGTTAAATCAATTATGTCACTGATGCATTAAAAACAGGGAAACAAAGTACACAATTATGTAGCACATACTGTACGATACCATGGCTCCTCATACTCTCAATCCACTGACAAGTCAATGGGACTCTTTCCAGTGCCTTCAATGAGCTTTGGGTCAGGCCTTGAACTGACTGTCCAGAAAAAAACACTTTTCCTACCCTCCCCCCCCACCCCACCCCCATCAACATCCTTAGCTGCTGTTTTTCTGTTTCACATTGAAACTAAAGTCCTCACAAGACCACCAATTAGGCCCCATTTGCTTACACAACAGCAGCATAAAGACCTGATGCAGTTCTCACTGAAAGCAGTGTAAACCTTTCCACTGACTACAGTGGCAGTTAGGCCCTATGGGCAGTATTTGTATTTCAGCCCAATGACCCATGCCATCAGATCACGTATGGTGCCATCAATATGTGTAGCTCACTGTGTAGTAATAGAAAATACCAGGAGTACTTGTGACACCTTAGAGACTAACAAATTTATCTTGCCCAGAAAATCATCCTGCATGTTAACCCTGTGGTTGTTCATTGTGTGTTGGTCTTGGATTGAAAATCATGAAATTATCAACACGGTATGTAACTAGCCTTTTTTCTTCTTTTGAAAACCAAGTTTGTGCATGCCAAGCCCTGAAATCAGGTCTCACAAACTATGGCTTTTTGACATTAAGAAGTCAATATTTACTAAGCATTTCCACATGGTAGTTATCTGAGTTACCACAGTGTTGCCTGATACTCAGAACAGGTGACAACTGTGGTCAGTCACATGCCACATACTTGGAACTTTTGCTACATGTTTACTTTCTAAATAAAGACCACAATAGTTAATCCTAAGGGCAGCTTTTGGAGCTTTATTAATTGAAGCAGCCCAAACACCACCACAAATGTCTTACTACAGTATGCCATCATTCTATTGTTCAGTGGCGTAGGGATAATCTTATAAATGGCACATTTTATACAGTACATAAATATCTTATGTACCATACATTAAAGTAGCCTACAGAAAATGGGTGCATAACTCCCTAGGGCCCCTTTGGAAAGCTTAGCCCAGAGATTTATGGGATCACAATCCAAAGGGCAAGAACTGAGAGCCAAAAGTGCGTCAGAGCAAGGCTCTGAGCTCAACAAGGAAGTTGCTTAATCTTTCAGATCTGACACGCACCTGACTTGAGAGGCGTCAGTGACCTTATCAATGGCAACATGTTATAACAGCCTATATGCCAAACTCTTACAGTAGACAATGTACAACATCTTAAAAATCTATTTGTTGCTTATTAAAAATGATATGATCTTATGCTTGCAGCAACTAGGATCTAATGATTACATCAATTAATTAAATAAATCTTTCATTGTAACTGCTTTATACAGGATGTTTTATTAGTTTTGATCCAAGGGAAAAGGTCCAGACATCATTTGGTAATAATTTCAAAGTGCTTCCTCACAATAAATATTTCTAGCCGTCCTTGTGCTCACATGTGATTATAATTAACTTGTCATCAATGTAGATTTTGCATTCATTTCCAAAGCAGTTTCATCGTACTTTAGGGACTTGCGGAACTGGGGACATGTAAATATCAAGGAAGATATTGATATAAACTTGTAGAGAGTTAGAAATATTGTCATTTCCAAATGCATTAGAGTTTTTTGCATCATGTTTAATATGTTTTCTTCCCTGTAATTTTTACTTTGCACTAATAAGATTAATATATTTTAGACATGGTAGGTTTCTAATATCACGTTCAGCAAGTTTATCAAAGGCTTTTGCTCAAGCGAGTCATTTTAATATTTGCCCTTTACATATCTCCTCTAAAATTCCTCTTGCAGGGCTTCTTTTCCAAGGGCTCTTCTGAGTGTCACGGTGCTTTATATTAGCAAACAGACACAGGCGAAAATGAGAACTGTAAATAGTGCCTGAAGAAAATTAATCTTTAGACCCAGATTACTATGAAGAAATATTCCTGTTGTGATTCTGTTCAAAAACTTGGGCAAAATAGAAAACAAGTTTCTAAATGCTGTTCCAACTTGAAAGAGATTTACAGCTACAGGATTTGCCACTCATGCTTTATTTATCTTACAAACCAAGATCCAAATAAAGAATTACAGGGGCGATGAGAGGCAGAATAGTCTAAGTAGGGAAGGCACTGAACTGGGACACCGCATATCCAAGTTCAGTTCCAGGCTTTGCCACAGATTTCCTGTGTGACCCTCTACTGGTCACTTACTCTCCCTGTGACTCAGTTCTTCATCTGTAAAAATGGAAAAAATAGTTCCCTTTTCTTAGTCTTTGTCTTGTTCATGTAGATTGTAAGCTCTTTGGGGGCAGAGACTGTCTCTCTAGTATATGTATATACAGCTCTTAGTACAAAGGGGCCTCGAAATTGGTTAGGGCTTCTAGAGAGCCATTGTAAAACAAGTATTAGTAATAATGATCATAATTATTGGTGGTGATGAAAATTACCCTAACGTACTCCTGCAGCACATACCAGACAGACAGAACAAGAATGCCCTTTTGGACCACTACCAGGCACTCTTATGCAGTAACCGCAGTTTAAAAAGGGAACCCCATGTTGCAGGAGGAGTAGATAGTCATAAAGCAACAAAGCAATACCTTCTTGCATAATACAGAACATCTTTAGCAAACCCCAATCATCGTTCAAAACAACAAACAGTGAACAAATGTGCACTGTTCGGCAAACAAAAAGAAGCTGTGACCTCAGAGAATCTAGTCCACTGCACTGGGAGCCAGCACCACTCTCTTAGCAGCAATTATTGCTGGCACTTCTTCAACTGACCGTATTGTGGCCAACGAATTGCTTGTACTTAGCTATCATAACTTGATATATTATGCAACTTGAGCCTGGATCCTGTAAATGATAATGCCTGGGCATATTACTTCAACTGTGAGGAGCTCCACTGACTAGAGTCCATCTGGGGCCTATCAGCTGCAGGGTCAGAGCACTGGTCGTTAGGACTGAGACATACTTAAATCTACCCACAAACTATTCAGACCAAAGCAGCATTTTTGATTGGGATATTCAACTCTCTCTCCAGGCAGACTGACATTTCTGACACATTTGAAACAATCTACGTGCTCATTGCCAGGTTCAGGTGATGGTATTCATTATCTTGTGGCGTGACATTACAAGCAGTGAGGAGAAGAGAGTACAGGCTGCCATGGCTGCAGAAGAACAAAGACTGGGGAAAACCGATGACAGTGGGAGGAGTATCTGTGTGACAGAATCTGTGGAAGAACATTGTTCAGCTCAGTATCTTATTGCCATTCATGGGGGATAAAAAGACAGCAGTGTGACAGAATAATTACCACAGACAAAAACTACTCTATTCCATTTCAAATGGATAGAAACCAAGTGAAGCAGATACCACCACAGATTAAACATGTGTCAATACAAAGAAAAACACAATACAGAAGCATCTGGGCTTCAAACAATCAGTATCTTCAGAAAGCCAACCCATTTTACACAGGAGTTAGTAACAAAATAGCTGCCTCTTCTAACAGCTACTTTTATTACTTCTTGAGAGGACAACCTTTTTGTTCATCCATAGAAGGTAGTGCACATGGTCAAGCAACTCAGAGAAAATGGATTTATCCATACATGCTGAAAATTAGGAGAGAAAAAATAAATGCAATTAAATCACCCACTGAAATCATGAGACATATACAGTCTTTTACCATTATATTTATCTTCAGTCTTCTACCTTTTCTTTTATTTATTGCCACTAGAAGGTTTATGTTGCAGGTCTCATACTTCACAGCCCAGTGCTGGGATTCAGAACTGGGTTCTATTCTTGGCTTTACCATCAGCTCCCTGTGTTAACCCTAAGCAACACACTTACAATCAGATTTTCAGAAATGGCCTCTTATTTTGGACGACAGGTTTGGAACACACAACTTCTGATATCCAAGGTCTGATTTTCGGAGCTGCGGAGCATTCAGAGCTCCCATTGATTCCAGCTGGAACTGTAAGAGCTCAGCACTTCGGTAGGTCAAGCCTGAGGCATCTAAAAGAAGGAGCTGAAGAGTAGCAATCTACACTGCTAGCTTTTCCCTACAAGAGAACTCATTCCTCCCATGTCTGAGGGTCCAGAGTCTGAAGTTACAGGTTCCATGTAGCGTTACCTGTAACTTTTGCCTTGGGTTTGTAAAAGTTTGTTATGGAGGTTTTTTAAAGACGCAACAAATGGATGCTACATATTTTTCTGTCCTTTTCAATATTGCTGAAGCTCACAATTTTATTACAAGTCTCATGACTTTTTGACTTTTTCCTGAAAGCCCCAATCTCTCATGGAATGAAGAGGTTACCCGAGACTCTCACTTTCATGACCAAAACAAAATATCCTTCATACCCCCAACCTGCAAGTTTCTAGCCCTAATGTTTACAGATAAAAAGCTTGACAATATGAAGCAAGTGCACCGTGAAGACTCAAAAACCATAAGGCAATGAAAGATAACCCATTTATTTAAAAAAACAACCTCATGATTTTTAAACCAATCCCATGAATTTGGGGGCTTCTCTCATAATATCTCAATGTTTGAAGTTAGCAATACTTCCCTTTACATTAGTATGTGTAACATTATTGGATGGTCCATCTGTGAGGACTGAACTCAGGACTCCATGCTTTTAGATCCAAAGGTCTTGGCTTCCACCCCTCCAGATGATCCATCTCAAAGTGTCATTACATTTGACTATATCAATGAAATATCCAGGATTAAGATGACACACTTAGTCAAAATTAAGACATAAAGTTGATGGACTTATAACATTTGCAGACATCAACTGAAAAGAGATGTTTATACATTAATGCCTCTCCATTACCATTCAAATTGACTTAATACTCATTAACAGCCAATTCCCTGTAAATATTGTACAGTCATCTGGATTGTAATTTTTAGTTACTTAATCCACAGACGTTCAAAGTTTAATGCCCTTTTTGGCACACAGCTCATTTATCTGAATTTCAGAATCAGTTTTGTGAAGGCAAAAAATCTTCTGCTAATCCATCCGATGAAGTGAGCTGTAGCTCACGAAAGATTATGCTCAGATAAATTGGTTAGTCTCTAAGGTGCCACTAGTACTCCTTTTCATTTTGGCCTTAGAAAGAGACAGTTGGCTCCATTAGCTCTAAGATATTGTACAAATTCTTATTTGTAAATCCAGTGTGTGAAACTGGCTGCACTAAATACTTATATGATATGTTGGAAGGGATACTTCATGAATATTGGTGGTGACAGCTGAGAAATGAGTATTTAGGACTGATCCTGTAAAGTGTGGGCACTCCGGCTCTGTTCCAGCAGAGCACTTGAAGAGATGCTTAACTTTAAGCATGTGAGTATTCGTGTTGGCTTCTTTGCTGGATTGGGGCCATAGTGCTTAGCACCTTGCACAGAATCAAGCCCGTAAGGTAGAGAGGGATTGTTTTTAAATTAACTCTAAATGTGTAAAGCTGTAAGAGAGTTGTGACTTTTTGGTTCAAAAGTTGTGGCCAGAGATTGTTAAAGATGAAGTTTTGGTGCAGTCATACATCAGGATGTCAGCATGGCACTAGGCAAACATGCTCCTGGAGGGTCTAGCCTCAACCTGTTTCCTAATTTGGTATGAAGACCCCTTCGGTACCCCCACAATGAGCATCAGCCCTGGATGTGCACCCACACAAAAGCTCCAGCATCTTCTTCCAAGGCACACAGCCTACTTTCCAAACACAGAAGAGATGCCGCGTGATGGAGGGGTGACTGGACCAAATTTGAGTGAGTGGCATTACGACTTGCCACATGGAACTGCCACTCAAATTTGCAGTGTGTGTTAAAAGTCGCAGTTTCCACAACACAACTGCAGCCTGAGATTTTCTTACAGCTTTACCAATTGGCATATCAATCATGACCCTGACCAATCCCTTCGTATGTTGTATCCCCATCCTCCACCTTTTGTCTCTTTTGTTTGGAACAGCCCTCCAAAAAAGAAACTGCATCACAACACTAACAACACCACAACATTTCTTCAAAGACTGGACAACGCTCACACACTAAGAAAAAGAACTTGTAAAATTAGGTGTAACAGGGTGACCCCACCATAACAATACAGATCAAAATCAACTTTATCTGAAGATCTTGATTTAAACTGCAGAGGTCATTGTTATGTAAACAGATAACTTTCTCTACAATAAACCGGGAAGCACGTGTTTTATTAAAACCACTCCTACATAGTAAATACATAACAATGATCTCCTCAGGTTAAATGAGGATCTTCAAATCAGGTCTATTTTGATCTGTCTTGTCATGGTGGGGTCACCAGGCGGCCCTGTTATACATAATTTGACAAGTTCTTTTTTCTTAGGGCTTGGCTACCCTTGCAAGTTAGAGCGCATTACAGCAGTCCCGGGCACACTAACTCCTGAGGCGTCCACACTGGCAAGGCATGTAGAGCGCCTGGACTCTGCAGCTGGAGCGCTCCTGGTAATCCACCTCCACGAGAAGCATAAATCTTGTTGCGCCGTGGCTGAAACAGCCGGGCGTCAGTGTGGACGAGGTGTTGCATTACTGCACTGTGATTTGCCTCCAGAAACATAATCCCCTGAAATCAAGTGGCCACTCTTCTCATTGTTTTGAAATCGGCTGCAGGCATGCGGATATCCCCTTTCAAAGCTCCGTTTCTGACAGCATTAGATTGATTTAGCCTTGCACCTGTCCGCACGATGAAGCCATTTTTGTCGACTTAAAGGGCTCTTAAAATCGATTTCTGTACTCCTCCCCAGTGAGGGGATTAGCGCTGAAATCAACATCACTGGGTTGAATTTGGGGTATTGTGGATGCAATTTGACGGTATTGGCCTCTGGGAGCTAACCCAGAGTGCTCCATTGTGACCACTCTGGACAGCGCTTTCAACTCAGATGCGCTAGCCAGGTACACAGGAAAAGCACTGGGAACTTTTGAATTTCATTTCCTGGTTGGCCAGCATGGCATGACGATGCAGAGCTCATCAGCAGAGGTGACCATGCAGTCCCAGAATCACAAAAGAGTTCCAGCATGATCCGAATGGGAGGTATTGGGTCTGATCGCTGTATGGGGAGACAAATCCGTGCCATCAGAACTCCGTTCCAAAAGATGAAATGCCAAAATATTTGAAAAAATCTCCAAGGGCATGAAGGACAGAGGCTATAACAGGAACCCGCAGCAGTGCCGCGTGAAAATTAAGGAGCTGAGGGAAGGCTACCAAAAAACCAAACAGGCAAACAGCCGCTCTGGGTCAGAACCCCAGACATGCTGCTTCTATGATGAGCTGCATGCAATTCTCGGTGGTGCCCCTACCACTATCACACCCCTGTACGTGGACTTCTGCAAGGGGGGCATCTCTCACAACAGGGATGAGGATTTTGGGGACAAGAAAGATGATGAGGAGGAGGATGAAACCATTCTTCCTGACAGCTAGGACCTGTTTATCACCCTGGAGCCAATAAGGGCTCCTGGACCTTGAAGGCAGAGAAGGCACCTCTGGTGAGTGTACCTTTGTAAATATAATACATGATTTAAAAGCAAGCGTGTTTAATGATTAATTTGCCCTGAAGACTTGGGATGCATTCGCAGCCAGTACAGCTACTGGAAAAGTCTGTTAACGTGTCTAGGGATGGAGCAGAAATCCTCCAGGGACATCTGAATGAAGCTCTCCTGGAGGTACTACCAAAGCCTTTGCAAAAGGTTTCTGGGGAGGGCAGCCTTATTGCGTCCTCCATGGTAGAACACTTTAACACACCAGGCCAGTAGCACATAGTCTGGAATCATTGCATAAGAAAGCATGGTAGCCTATGGTCTTGGTGTTTGCTGGCATTCAAGCAAGATCCGTTCTTTATCTCTCTGTGTTATCCTCAGGAGAGTGATATCATTCATGGTCACCCGGTTGAAACAGGGGAATATTATTAAGGGGATATTCAGAGGTGGCCATTCCTGCTGGGCTGTTTGCCTGTGGCTGAAAAGAAATCATCCCTGCTTTTAGCCACGCGGTGGGGGGGGGGGCATTCACTCCAAGCTGTTTGCGTTTGACTGGCAGGGATCTTCCCTGATACTAGTCACGTGGTGGGAGAAGGGGTGAAGCGATCATCCCAGAGAATTGGAGGGGGGGTTAGTTGGGTTTGTGCTGCACGTTAACCTGAAAACCGCAGCCCCTCCTTTTAAATGGCCAACCCAATGGGTGCTTGATATGGGAAAGGGGGGCATTGCTGTTTGAAACCATTCACCGTGAAGTGGCTTCAAACCATTCACCGTAAAATGGCCAACCCAATGGGTGCTTGAAATGGGAAAGGAGGGTGCTGCTGTTTGAAACCATTCACCGTGAAAGAGTCTACCCATTGTTCTCTAAAATGTGTCTTTTTAAATACTACTCTCCCTTTTTTTCTTCTCACAGCTGCAAATGTGTCAATACTCCCCATATCATCTCCGTCCCAGAGGCTAGCACAGATTAGAAGGCGAAAAAAATGCACTTACAATGAAATGTTCCCTGAGCTCATGCAGTCCTCCCACACTGAAAGAGCTCAGCAGAATGTGTGGAGGCAAACAGTGGCAGAGTCCAGGAAAGCAGAAAATGAACATGAGGACAGGAGGGATGAACAAGATGAGAGGTTGCAGGAGCAAGAGGAGAGGTGGTGGCAGTGTGATGAGAAGAGGCAGGATGCAATGCTGAGGCTACTGGAGGATCAAACTGATATGCTCCGGCGTATGGTGGAGCTGCAGAAAAGGCAGCAGGAGCACAGACCACCGCTGCAGCCCCTGTGCAACCACCCGCCCTGCTCCCCAGGTTCCATAGCCTCCTCACCCAGACGCCCAAGAACGCAGGGGGGACGGACGCTCCGGACACTCAACCACTCCACCCCAGAGAAATGACCAAGCAACAGAAGGCTGGCATTCAATAAGTTTTGAAGTGCAGTGTGGCCTTGTCCTTCCCTCCTCTCCCACCCCACCCGGTGCTTCCCTTCTCCCTCCTCCCTGCCGCCCCCCCCCCCCGGGCTACCTTGGTAGTTATCCCCCTATTTTTGTGACAAATTAAAAAAGAATGCATGAATTTGAAAGAACAATGACTTTATTGCTTCTGCAAGCAGTGATCGAAGGGGGGGAGGGCAATTGGCTTACAGGGAATTAGAGTGAACCAAGGAGGCGGGTTTTCATCAAGGAAAAACAAACAGAACTGTCACACCATAACCTGGCCAGTCATGAAACTGGTTTTCAAAGCTTCTGTAATGTGCAGCGCGCCCCACTGTGCTCTTCTAACCGCCTTGGTGTCTGGCTGCACGTAATCAACAGTCAGGCGATTTGCCTCAACCTCCCACCCTGCCATAAACGTCTCCCCCTTACTCTCACAGATATTGTGGCGCACAGAGCAAGCAGTAATAACAATGGGAATATTGGTTTCGCTGAGGTCTAACCAAGTGAGTAAACTGCGCCAGCGTGCTTTTAAACATCCAAATGCACATTCTGCCACCATTCTGCACTTGCTCAGCCTATAGTTGAACAGCTCCTGACTACTGTCCAGGCTGCCTGTGTATGGCTTCATGAGCCATGGCATTAAGGGGTAGGCTGGGTCCCCAAGAATAACTACAGGCATTTCAACATCCCCAACAGTTATTTTCTGGTCTGGAAAGTAAGTCCCTTCCTGCAGCTGTTCAAACACACCAGAGTTCCTGAAGATGCAATCGTCATGTACCTTTCCCGGCCATCCCACGTTGGTGTTGGTGAAATGTCCCTTGTGATCCACCAGTGCTTGCAGCACCATTGAAAAGTACCCTTTGCGGTTTATGTACTGGCTGCCAAGGTAGTCCAGTCCAAAGATAGGGATATGCGTTCAGTCTATCGCACCACCACAGTTAGGGAATCCCATTGCAGCAAAGCCATCCACTATGACCTGCACATTTCCCAGAGTCACTACCCTTGATAGCAGCAGATCTTTGATTGCGTTGGCTACTTGGATCACAGCAGCCCCTACAGTAGATTTGCCCACTCCAAATTGATTCCCGACTGACCGGCAACTGTCTGCCGTTGCAAGCTTCCAGAGGGCTATCACCACTTGCTTGTGAACTGTGAGGGCTGCTCTCATCTTGGTATTCTTGCGCTTCAGGGCAGGGGAAAGCAAGTCACAAAGTTCCATGAAACTGCCCTTACGCATGCAAAAGTTTCGCAGCCACTGGGAATCATCCCAGACCTGCAACACTATGCGGTCCCACCAGTCTGTGCTTGTTTCCCGGGCCCAGAATTGGCGTTCCATGGCATGAGCCTGCCCCATTGCCACCAGGATGTCCAAATTGCCGGGGCCCGTACTTTGAGAGAAGTCTGCGTCCATGTCCTCATCACTCTCATCACTATGCTGCCATCGCCTTCTTGCCTGGTTTTGCACATACTGCACGATAAGGCGCGAGGTGTTTACAATGCTCATAACTGCCACGGTGATCTGAGCGGGCTCCATGCTTGCCATGGTATGGCGTCTGTAGAAGAGCAGGAAAGCAGAGTTGAAGCAGAAGCAGTGGCTGACAAGGTGGCCAGTGAGGTGGATTCAGGAGAGCAGAGTTGCAGCGCAAGTAGGAGCCCATGACAGCCAACATGGAGAAATTTGCTATTGAGACAAGAGCAGGAGAGCAGAGTTGCAGCGGAAGTGGTGGTTCGATGACGATGGTTAGCAGTCCTACTGCACCATCTGCTGAAAGCAGTATGGCGCCCGCACAGAAAAAAGGCATGAAACGATTGTCTGCCATTGCTTCCATGGAGGGAGAGGCAACTGACGACATGTACCCAAAACCATCCACGACAATGTTTTTGCCCCATCAGGCACTGAGAGTTTAACCCAGAATACCAATGGGCGGCGGAGACTGCAGGAACTGTGGGATAGCTACCCACAGTGCAACACTCCGAAAGTCAATGCTAGCCACAGTACTGTGGACGCACTCTGCCGACTTAATGCACTTAGTGGGGACACACACAATCGACTGTATAAAATCGCTTCCTAAAAAAATCGACATCTGTAAATTTGACCTAATTTCGTAGTGTAGACATACCCTTAGTGTGTAAGCATTGCCCAGTCTTTGAAGAAACACTGTGTTGTTGTTAGTTTTGTGATGCAGGGGTTTGGTTTTTGGGGGGAGGGTAGGGGGAGAGGGTGCTGTTGCAAACAGTGGTAGAGCTTGTCTCTGCCTTAATCTCTTTAACTAGACTAAATTCTTAGGGCAAAGTAGCTTCCTGAGAATGGACCACTAGTATTTTAGTGGAAATTCCTGAAAGGGGGGATTTCTTCTCTTCAAAGATTAGTGTATACAGTGTAATTAATGCAAGTTACAGTAAGAAAATACCCAAACTGCACATCACTCCCCATCACAGCTGGAAACTAACATGTAAGACACTTGACAGCCGATGATGCTTGGCAGAGGGGGGACAGTATATTAATCCTTACTTCATTTTATCTCTCATCTGTATTTTTTAAAATATTACTAATACTCCACAAGTAAATGGTATTGTGCAGAGTAACCATCATCTGTCTTTATCAAAGAAGCTCAATGGAATGGGTCACTAAGTTCAGTCCCTCTACTGCTGCAAGGAACACTCATTTTTACATGTGATTTCTGAATTGTAACATGACACTTAATACAAAGCAGATGTAAAAAAGGTCGAATTCCAAATTGCAAAGTTCATTGCTTGAATTTTTTTCTTGTCATATGAAACAGAAGCATGCACACCTTAACTCTTAAGGTATCACTAATCTTTGCATCATATGCTATAATTGTTAGGAAATGTGTAAGCGGCCAGTCTCAAAAGAGAATTTGGAAGACCTATGTTGAGTTACTCTTTAGAAGACTGTTCATGCACAAAGCTCCAGATGAAAGTGAAGTTTACATGGTGACCCTCATCTACTATTTTATTTCAGAGGGAATGAACAATTCCATGAGAACCTATGTTGGTGGGGTAGAGTGTGAGTTGTCCTTGTATTAAAAATGAATTTCAAAATTGTAGAGGTAAATCTTGGAAGATGCTCTATATACAGCAGGGAAATCCACAGGGTCTTCAGGCTCGTGGTTTCAACTTTTACCTTAATACTGTATTCTCAATCCTAAATTTCTAGAAAAGAGATCATACAGATAATTGATTCCAAAAATCATACAGATGTTTGAAACAACTCACAAGATGAAGCAGGACATATTTTGATTATTTTTACACTGATTCAAACCCCATGAAAGGCAATAGTGCTGCAGCAATGTAAATGAGAAATTAGTATGGTCTCCAAAGGATACTGACTTGTACTTTCGAGGATATTTTTTGCTTCTTTATCATAACACCTCCTTTGGTTACAAATCAGGACAGTGACGCTGCAAATAAAGTCAAGTGCTGGGGAAAAAATGTGGGGAGATATTGTGGGGCAAAGATCAGAACATGTCACTATTTTGTAAGGGAGAAAAATTACTTACCCTCTACTCTGGTAACAATTTGCAAATCAAGTCTTCTGCAATAATACTGCTCCAGCAACCATTCCATCTCACAAGATGGTGTAAAAGCTGGTGAAATACTGTGTTCTAAATTATTCCCTAATAAAGGATCTCCTTATGAGAAATACGAGATATTTTATCGTTATACAAAAGGCCACATAAAGATTGAGATTCCATTTAGGAAATTTCATATGAAGAATTTCACCTGTATACTGGGAGAGTCAACCTGCTAGCTGTCCCTAAAAAGGAACCTGGTGAGTGTGTGACTGATGACACAAGAAGATACCTCTGTATTACCGAAGTTATGCTATGTTGTTTAGTAACAGAAAAGATTTGTTGGGACTGGAATTAGCTGTATCTTTTGGGCCTTGACAAGCAGAGAAATAGGCTGTCAAGACCTGACATACAGCACTCACACATTCAAACCAGATGTAAATTAAATCAAACCAGATGTAAGATAGAATTAGCACATTGAACAGATATCCAATCTAACATGTATTTTCAATTAAATAAAATTGTGTTGGCTCAAGAAAGAAGGTTCTTTTCAAATGCACATTGGGGCTGACAGTGTTTCATAAAACTTCTGAAAAGCTGGGAGCCTGAACACCCTCCTCCTGACTATCAAACAGTTACCCACACCGTCTGTTAAGTACATCTGTCATTGCCAACCTTAAACTTCACCACCTCTATTTACAACTTCACACATTTTTAATTCATATCACATTCCAAACTGTGTACACATACTACTATGTCCCTCTGTGCCCCCTAAAACTCTACTGCATATAAGTAACCAAGGAGATTCATATTAGACAGAGAATCAGATCTTCGGCCATAATATGACAACTTTATGTTTGCCGTATAGCCAGCTTACATGGCCACTTGAAAACTCTCCTAGCGTGGAGGGATCTGTACGTGGCACTCGTGCAGCTAGAGATTGCTGGAACAGACTCCGGCTTGCCCTCTTTATTGCAGACATCCAAAATGTTCAAAATGTTTTCCCCTGCTGTTTGTTTTTCTTTGTAACTGGAGTCCAGGTAACACGGACGGGGTAAACAGAATCACAGAATCATGGGGTTAGAAGGGACCGCAAGGGTCATCTGTCTAACCCCCTGCCAAGATGCTGGATGTGGTGTGATAGAAAGGTTTTGTGAAAACACAGGCACATTACTGGCCAGGACAAGAGTCACACGTGAGTTATGAAGTTCATCCTAAAGGAATGGTGGTAAATTTTATAATCCATTATGTTGGCTCATTTGTGCTGCATGTGTAGTCAACTCATATGTAAAAATAATGTCATCCTTTCACAAAAGAATTGCTATATTTTCCTTATTATTGTAAATTATCTCCCACAGCCTCAATCCCAGAGCTTCTATTTTAGATTCAAAAGTAGAAGTGTCAGCCCATTTAATCAGGTTTTCATTCCCTTTACAAGTTTCCCTGCTTTAAGAGTGTCTGTCTCACCAAGGGAAAAAAGAGAGAGAAGTCCATTGTGAATACATGAAACATCAGCTCAGTCTGTATAATAAAAAGGTAACTCAAATTACTTTTAAAGATGATCTACATCTCCAGAAGGTTAACAAGATAGAATGTATTGGAAATCAACATATTTTGTGTTTTCTTTTGCTATATTCATTTTCTTGCTGTTTTTTTGGTTGGTTGGTTGGTTGGGTTTTCTTTTGTTTGATTTTTTGGTGGTTAAATCCTACATATTATTGTGGTTCAGTTATTTTACTATGACAGTAGGATTTCACCTTTTTCTGGAACATTTAAATACTATTGGCCAAATTCTGATCTCAGTGACACTGGTAAATCTAGAATAATTTCAGAAACTTCACTGGAGTCATTTCAGTTTCATAGAGATTAGAATCCAGCCATAAGTGTTTAATTTGTTTAATCCATTAAATTTAAACAATAGCAAGAATTGCAATTATTAAAAAGGATATTAAGGTTACCAGAAATCAATATTAAAGAAATTAGAAATGAATTATGCAATCGTAAGACCATCTACAACGTCCAAAAACAAAGCCAACCCTTCCCCCCCAGAGACTCAGTGCAGATCGTGACAAAAATATTTGCACTAACCTTATCAAGGTAAACCCTTAGGGTTGGTATCGTCAGACAAAAACAGAAATGGATCTGAACACCTAGAACACTGTGGAAATTCATATCTGGATCCAGAGCTAAACTTTGTTGCTCACGTCAATCCGTAACAACGTGGGGGCTTTGGTTACAGATGAGGTGACTGTGTTTACAAAAATCAAAAACAGGGACACATCTGTGGTGATAGTTTTTAAGTCACAAAATACTCATACTTAAAAAAAAGAAAGTGTGTTGGCCCTCCTACTGTGAACTTCAAACTCAACAGCAACATGGGCATATTTCTCTCAGTGTGGAGGATATTTTTTCAGTAACTTAGTGTACTGAATAAATCTATTGTGCAACACTGAAGAGAGTCATTAAAATTTACTGTGAGCTAAAGAACAGCTCCAACAGTATCTACCCTTGTTTGAATTTTCTCTTCACTCCAAACACTGTTTATCACAATGAATACTCATTCCACTGGACTGTTTGGTCATAGTAAACACAGAGCAAATTCTGTTCAATATATCAATATGTATTAAACAAGAATTCTGTAATTATTTTTTAAAAACCATGTTTTGATTGATGGAATGAGAAACCAGGATCTCTCAAAGAATTCTAGGGATATTGGACCTTGACGTGAAAAGACAGGACTGCTTGAGTAGCCCTGGAACATAGGATCACTTCAGCTATGGAGCTAGTGAACCTGACAATTCTATTTTCTGGTCCATCTCTATCCAACCAGAGTTGAACAGTTTTACCTTATAATCTCTTAAAAGGGGAAAATATACATGGATGGGCCAGATTTTCAAAGATACTAAAGACCTTCAGCACCTATTCAATACAATTACAGTAGTAGTTTTTCTTCTGAAAAAAATCAGACCCTAAATACATAATTCTTTTCTTCTATAGAATTTTCTATACCATCCAAATTCATATTCTTCTTCCCACCTGTAAAGGGAGCTAATCCCGGACCCTTTACAGAATGTGACTTACACACGCACACACATATATATATCCTGGGATACAATCCAGGTTCTCACAATAGAGGCAAGATTTCATCCCCAGTCTAAATTCTTATGCAGACACACCCCAATCCTGTTGGGTGCCAAAGTGCTCTTAATTCCTATTATCTTCAAGGAATCAGACCCAGAGTGACAAGGACATAGAGAGGAGGCATCCTCTCAGTTATTTAATCTAGC
This sequence comes from Caretta caretta, assembly GCF_965140235.1. Taxonomy (NCBI): domain Eukaryota; kingdom Metazoa; phylum Chordata; order Testudines; family Cheloniidae; genus Caretta; species Caretta caretta. The sequence goes on along the minus strand of NC_134207.1, from coordinate 191,500,793 downwards.
AATAGTGTTACCTGACTCCCCCAGTGTTTCCACCCACTTGTCAGAGATACCACAAATCCCTGACAGCTCTAATAAATGCTAAATGTCAGTGTTTTACTGATCTTCAGAGTTATTTACTGTTTGCCCGATATAAAAAAAACCACACATAACTGGGGTTTAAAGGGTTAGAAATTCAGCTGAAAGTTCAGTTTCCAGTGGAATAAAGCTTGCCATACTGTATTGTGTGTGGGTCAGAGGTCAGTTAAATTCTGTCCAGTTGTAATTTTTGCTACAACTCTATATTTCAGTTGGATTTTGCACCGGTACCAGGGTTTCCCCTCTGCTGTTCTTGGAGATATGAAAAAAACTGCAGTAAATGAAAAATTAAAATATAAAGAAAAGCTATGTAAATACAACAATTTTTCTCTAGGAAACTAGAATAACTCTTTTCCCCCCACAGAAGAAAATTGATTTAACCTCATTTAGTGCTCTCTAGGAAGAAATCGTTCAGCCATGAGCTTCCTAGGGAGCTTCCGTTTGCTATACAAAAGCTCAAAATGTCACCATATTTACAGACGAACAGAAACCTCCCACTCAAAGAGCTTCAGTGTAGCTACCAGTGACAGCAGTGGACTGCCAGTTTCTTCCTTTCACAGCTAATGCGTTATTGTTAAAATCATATGCATTTTTCTATTAATGATATTAGGTGCAGTTGGCTTTGGGAAATGTAGCAGCTCCTTGCCTAACCTTGGACATACATCCTGTTTCATTCAGGGAACGACACTTGAATTCTGTTTCTGTGGGTTGTTTTTCTATTCCGTGTGACAGTCAGCGGTAGCTGAAGGTTCAATTTACCTGTGAGCCTGTCCGATACCAGAATGCACTTTGTCTCGGCTAGTGCTGTGCAAATAATCTTTTTTTTTTTTTTTTTTGCTCACTGCCTACACCAAAATAAAAACAGAAAACAAAAATCATTTCAGATAGACCTGAAATGAGAGGTTTTTTCAGCTGTTGGTGAAACAAACAACCCCTCTCTCACCAAATTTTGGTTCAGGTCAAATGAACCATTTTGTTTGACCTGAAACAAAATATTTTGCTTTGGCTTGGGGAATTTTTAACTGTGTTTTTATCAAAAGAAAAGGATATTTGGAAATGCCATTCACAAAACTGGAGATAGAGGAAGGTGTGCTGTCACTGCTCTTGTAGTCCCATGGTCAGAGCACTCACCTAGGGTATAGGAAACCTAGGTTCAAGTCCCCACTTGGCATGAGTTGGAGTGAGGAGTTGAACTACAATAGTCATTGGGCCAGAGAGAGTGAGTGAATGATTCTATATACAGCAAAGTGGTTAGTGGACTCCGTACCTGGGGGGAGGACACCTTTTCTCCATTCCCTGTTCCAGTGAATATATAAGTATTTATACAAAGTAGAACAGCTTCAACAGAAGGGAAGCTGCTCCAGAATACCCTATTGCCCAGTGGTTAGTACACTCACCGGCTACATGAGAGAGCCCAAATACAAATCCCTGCTCTGAATCATTCAGAATGGGGTCTTGAACTCAGGTCTTCCACACCCCAGAGGAATGCTCTGACCACAGGGATATCAGGCATAAGGGTACTAATGGCACCACCACCCAGGCTTTTGCAAATGGTACCTAAGTCGCTTTGTGACTCTAGCCCTATTTTTTGGACCAAAACTATTTGGTGAATTCCACATATATTTGCAAATAGTTTGGGTCAACCTGAAACTGCATTTTTCAGTGAATACACTATTCATCCAAAAAGAAAAGGAGTACTTGTGGCACCTTAGAGACTAACCAATTTATTTGAGCATGAGCTTTCGTGAGCTACAGCTCACTTCATCGGATGCATACCGTGGAAACTGCAGAAGACATTATATACACACAGAGATCATGAAACAATACCTCCTCCCACCCCACTGTCCTGCTGGTAATAGCTTATCTAAAGTGATCATCAAGTTGGGCCATTTCCAGCACAAATCCAGGTTTTCTCACCCTCCATCCCCCCCACACACAACTCACTCTCCTGCTGGTAATAGCCCATCCAAAGTGACCACTCTCTTCACAATGTGTATGATAATCAAGGTGGGCCATTTCCTGCACAAATCCAGGTTCTCTCACTCCCTCACCCCCCTCCAAAAACCACACACAAAAACTCACTCTCCTGCTGGTAATAGCTCATCCAAAGTGACCACTCTCCCTACAATGTGCATGGTAATCAAGGTGGGCCATTTTCAGCACAAATCCAGGCTCTCCCCCCCCCCCCCCAACACACACACACACAAACTCACTCTCCTGCTGGCAATAGCTCATCCAAACTGACCACTCTCCAAGTTTAAATAATTGCTAATTGCTAATAAAAAATTGCTAATAAACAATGGTCACATAAACACCACCCTATACCGGAAACCTACTGACCGCTATTCCTACCTACATGCCTCCAGCTTTCACCCTGACCACACCACACGATCCATCGTCTACAGCCAAGCTCCGCGATACAACCGCATTTGCTCCAACCCCTCAGACAGAGACAAACACCTCCAAGATCTCTGTCAAGCTTTCTTACAACTACAATACCCACCTGCGGAAGTGAAGAAACAGATTGATAGAGCCAGAAGAGTTCCCAGAAGTCACCTACTACAGGACAGGCCTAACAAAGAAAATAACAGAACGCCACTAGCCGTCACCTTCAGCCCCCAACTAAAACCCCTCCAACGCATTATTAAGGATCTACAACCTACCCTGAAGGATGACCCAACACTCTCACAGATCTTGGGAGACAGGCCAGTCCTTGCCTACAGACAGCCCCGCAACCTGAAGCAAATACTCACCAACAACCACATACCACACAACAGAACCACTAACCCAGGAACCTATCCTTGCCACAAAGCCCGTTGCCAACTGTGCCCACATATCTATTCAGGGGACACCATCATAGGTCCTAATCACATAGCCACACTATCAGAGGCTCGTTCACCTGCACATCTACCAATGTGATATATGCCATGAATGCCCCTCTGTGCCAGCAATGCCCCTCTGCCATGTACATTGGTCAAACTGGACAGTCTCTACGTAAAAGAATAAATGGACACAAATCAGATGTCAAGAATTATAACATTCATAAACCAGTCGGAGAACACTTCAATCTCTCTGGTCACGCAATTACAGACATGAAGGTCGCTATCTTACAACAAAAAAACTTCAAATCCAGACTCCAGCGAGAAACTGCTGAATTGGAATTCATTTGCAAATTGGATACTATTAATTTAGGCTTAAATAGAGACTGGGAGTGGCTAAGTCATTATGCAAGGTAGCCTATTTCCCCTTGTTTTTTCCTACCCCCCCCCCCCAGACGTTCTGGTTAAACTTGGATTTAAACTTGGAGAGTGGTCAGTTTGGATGAGCTATTGCCAGCAGGAGAGTGAGTTTGTGTGTGTGTGTGTGTTTCCGGGGGGAGGGGTGAGAAAACCTGGATTTGTGCTGGAAATGGCCCACCTTGATTATCATGCACATTGTAGGGAGAGTGGTCACTTTGGATGAGCTATTACCAGCAGGATAGTGAGTTTGTGTGTGTGGTTTTTGGAGGGGGGTGAGAGAACCTGGATTTGTGCAGGAAATGGCCCACCTTGATTATCATACACATTGTTACTCTGAAAATTGTGAAGAGAGTGGTCACTTTGGATGGGCTATTACCAGCAGGAGAGTGAGTTTGTGGGGGGGGGGGAGGACGGAGGGTGAGAAAACCTGGATTTGTGCTGGAAATGGCCCACCTTGATGATCACTTTAGATAAGCTATTACCAGCAGGAGAGTGAGTTTGTGTGTGTATGGGGGTGGGGGGGTGAGAAAACCTGGATTTGTGCTGGAAATGGCCCACCTTGATTATCATGCACACTGTAGGGAGAGTGGTCACTTTGGATAAGCTATTACCAGCAGGAGAGTGAGTTTGTGTGTGTGGTTTTTGGAGGGGGTGAGGGAGTGAGAGAACCTGGATTTGTGCAGGAAATGGCCCACCTTGATTATCATACACATTGTGAAGAGAGTGGTCACTTTGGATGGGCTATTACCAGCAGGAGAGTGAGTTTGTGTGTGGGGGGGGGGGGGCAGAGGGTGAGAAAACCTGGATTTGTGCTGGAAATGGCCCAACTTGATGATCACTTTAGATAAGCTATTACCAACAGGAGAGTGGGGTGGGAGGAGGTATTGTTTCATGGTCTCTGTGTGTATATAATGTCTTCTGCAGTTTCCACGGTATGCATCCGATGAAGTGAGCTGTAGCTCACGAAAGCTCATGCTCAAATAAATTGGTTAGTCTCTAAGGTGCCACAAGTACTCCTTTTCTTTTTGCGAATACAGACTAACACGGCTGTTACTCTGAAAACTATTCATCCAAACACTTTCACCCAGGTCTAGTCTCAGCATAGTTGGGAGCGTGCAGTATATCTGAGCTCTTTTCTGAAATCACATAAGGTTTCTTTCAGTCAAATATCAGAGTTTGTGTGAGCATGGAACTTGTAATTCAGGGACAGCAAGTGTCCCCATACCAGACCCCTGACTCAGCAACGTTCCCTCCCTTTCCCTCAGATTAAAAAGCACAAAGCCACAGTCATCGGCGCGTGTACGCGCGCACACACTCCACGCAATCCCTCTACAAGGACATTTGTCTCACACTTGTAGACTGTGAATTTCAAGGCCACCTAAGAGATATGGATGCACCATTTCTATTCATATTAATGGTAATTAGGTGTCCAGATCCCTGGGTGGCTTTGACGATCTCAGACATAACGTTTTGAACACAGTATATCTCACAAGGACAGTGCTGATAAATATGTTCAACCTATGCAGTCAACACCTCCACAACTGAATAACTTGTCTCTTACTCATACATATCTGCATTATGCTAAATGGCATTCCAATTTTGGCTTCATATAGTCACATCGAGATGCATAAACCTGCTCATTTCTCAGCTGCACTACCACCAGCGATTCTCCCCATCACCTATGAAAACCCTGCTTCCATACATTCATGCCTTTGGGGGATCACATACAGTGGCAAAGCAGTTTTTGATTGCAGCCAGTAGGCACCATAGACCTTTATTTTGCTGTAAACTTTCCTGGGCCAGTGAACAACTTGGCAAAGGTTTTCAAAAGTGACTGATCTGGGTGCCTTGTTTTGGGGTACCTAACGTGAAACACATTGGAGGTGCCTGATTGTCAGAGGGCAGGTTGCTCAGCCCTTTCTGAAAATCAGGCCAATTTAAGACATCAGGTCTAGTCACTTCTGAAAATCTTGGCCCTTGTCTCCTGAATTCAATGAGTTGACTCATTTGGGACTGAGTTTGTTCCCTGGTGATGCTGCTTTGCCTTGAAATGGCTTTTCTTAGGAGTGGAGAACAGGCATATGCTATCGTAATGGTACTTGCAGCACTAGGCAGGTGGCATGTCTAAATCCATCACCAGATGGCATCCACAGCAGTCACGCTAGCTGTGAAAAGGCACAATGCCAGCTGAATGAGTAGGCATGAATATACAGAGTGAAAAGACCTTCATATAACCCAAGACAAGGAAACCTGCAACTCATGAGTTGCATATGGCGGCTTCTCTACTACTATGTGGATTCAAAATTGTTGCTATGATCGGAAGGGACATTGCATTAAAAGGCACTACATTCCCCTTCCCAACCCCCACTTTCTGTAACAATCCACCAATGCGTAGCAAAGAGATAAGCTTCTTGGTGTTTCTCTCTTTTTGTGTTTGTATGTCTGTTTATAAAATCACATAGTTAGGTCATCCCTGAGTTTTAATTCTAAAAGGTCACTTTCAGATGCTTACAGTGGTCTTTTTAGGTTGGTATTTGCCATGTATCAAGTGGAGTGCCCCAAGGGTCGGTCCTGGGGCCGGTTTTGTTCAATATCTTCATAAATGATCTGGAGGAAGGTGTGGATTGCACTCTCAGCAAATTTGCGGATGATACTAAACTGGGAGGAGTGGTAGATACGCTGGAGGGGAGGGATAGGATACAGAAGGACCTAGACAAATTGGAGGATTGGGCCAAAAGAAATCTGATGAGGTTCAATAAGGATAAGTGCAGGGTCCTGCACTTAGGACGGAAGAACCCAATGCACAGCTACAGACTAGGGACCGAATGGCTAGGCAGCAGTTCTGCGGAAAAGGACCTAGGGGTGACAGTGGACGAGAAGCTGGATATGAGTCAGCAGTGTGCCCTTGTTGCCAAGAAGGCCAATGGCATTTTGGGATGTATAAGTAGGGGTATAGCGAGCAGATCGAGGGACGTGATCGTTCCCCTCTATTCGACATTGGTGAGGCCTCATCTGGAGTACCGTATCCAGTTTTGGGCCCCACACTTCAAGAAGGATGTGGATAAATTGGAGTCCAGCGAAGGGCAACAAAAATGATTAGGGGTCTGGAACACATGAGTTATGAGGAGAGGCTGAGGGAGCTGGGATTGTTTAGCCTGCAGAAGAGAAGAATGAGGCGGGATTTGATAGCTGCTTTCAACTACCTGAAAGGGGGTTCCAAAGAGGATGGCTCTAGACTGTTCTCAATGGTAGCAGATGACAGAACGAGGAGTAATGGTCTCAAGTTGCAGTGGGGGAGGTTTAGATTGGATATTAGGAAAAACTTTTTCACTAAGAGGGTGGTGAAACACTGGAATGCGTTACCTAGGGAGGTGGTAGAATCTCCTTCCTTAGAGGTTTTTAAGGTCAGGCTTGACAAAGCCCTGGCTGGGATGATTTAACTGGGAATTGGTCCTGCTTCGAGCAGGGGGTTGGACTAGATGACCTTCTGGGGTCCCTTCCAACCCTTATATTCTATGATTCTATGTTTGTTATCAGGCTGAGAGTAAATTTTGTTTCCAGGAATGGTGCATGTGGGAGGAGGGATGGATTCCAAAGGAGCACAGTCTCCTTGCAGATTATAAGCACGGGCATGCAAGTAAGGAGGGAGAGGGCTTACATTAATGGGTGCACATGCTGGGCAAGAAGAAGTGTTCTACTTCTAACTAGCAAATGGCTGCATGTGAGGGAATCACTTTTTCTTTTAAAGCAAAGTAATAAAACAGCCTACAAAATGTCATACAAATATGTATCAAATTATATAATTGCCCCATGGACAGCAAAATGAGACTTTATAATGTACTTCCTCCATGTCATTTATTAATGGGGAGAGGATATACATTTCTAAATACAAAGTCATCTTTGCAACCACTTAAGTATGGAAGATCCTTGAATAACTGCCCGATAAAATTTTTTTGAAAAGCAGATTCCAACTTTTTGCTGAATAAAACATTAGAACAGCCATACTAGGTCAGCCCAAGAGTCCATCTAGCCCAGTATCCTGTTTTCTGACAGTGGCCAGTGCCAGGTGCTTCAGAGGGAATGAACAGAACAGGGCAATTATCAAGTGATCCATCTTTTGTCATCCAGTCCCAGCTTCTGACAATCACAGGCTTAGGGATACCCAAAGCACGGGGTTATGTCTCTGACCATCTTGACTAATAGCCATTGATGGACCTGTCCAGGGGTGAAAGTAAGTTAGAAGACTTACCGGTACGCCGAAGTCCTGAGAAGGGGGTGTGGCCTCAACCGGAAGAGGCAGGGCCTTAAATCCCCGGGCCCTTTAAATCTTGATTTAAAGGGCCAGGGCTCCAGCTGTGGTAGTGGCAGCTGGGAGCCCAGGGCCCTTTAAATCACCCCCAAGCTACCAGCTGCAGAGGCGGCTGGGAGCCCCGGGGCTCGGGGGCAATTTAAAGGGCCCAGGGCTCCAGCTACCGCAGCAGAGCCCCGGGCCCTTTAAATCACTGAGGAGCCCCGGGGGCTCCGGGCTGCCACCGCTACCCTGGGGCTCTGGGCTCTGGCAGGGTTTTAAAGGGCCTGGGGCTCTGCTGTGGTAGCAGCTGCCGGAGCCCTGAGCCCTTTAAATCCCCACCTGAGCCCTGCTGACCGAGCCCTGGGGTAGCGGTGGCCGGGCTCCATTGGGGATTTAAAGGGCCCTGGGGCTCCAGCCGCTGCTACCGCCCCGGCCTTTTAAATGCCCGCCGGAGCCCCACCACCACTACCCCAGGGCTCCGGCAACAGGGCTCCGGCGGGGATTTAAAGGGCTCCAGGAGGGTTGCTGGAGCTCCGGGGCCCTTTAAATCCCCACCAGAGCCCCGCCACTGCTGCTACCCCAGGGCTCAGGTAGCAGGGCTCAGGCGGGGATTTAAAGGGCCCCGGGGCAGTAGCGGCGGCTAGAACTCCGAGGCCCTTTAAATCCCCGCCAGAGCCCTGCCACTGCCGCTACCCCGGGGCTCGGACAGCAGGGCTCAAGCCGGGATTTAAAGGGCCCCAGGGGGGTAGCAGCGGCTGGAGCTCCGGGGCCCTTTAAATCCCCACTGCAGCCCCGCCACCGCTACCCCAGGGCTTTAAATTGCCCTCTCAGAAAGCTGGTCCTGGTACGGCGCACCAGCTCTTACCGGTACACCGTACCTGGGCGTACCAGCTTACTTTCACCTCTAGACCTGTCCCCCCTGAACTTACCTAATTCTTTCTGGCCTTCACAACATCCCATGAAAACAAGTTCCACAGGTTGACTAAGCTTCGTGTGAAGACGTACTTCCTTTGGTTTGTTTTAAACTTGCTGCCTACTAATTTCATATTGTGAGCCCTGGTTCTGGAGTTACGTGAAGAGGTGACTAACACTTCCTTGTTCAGGCCACCTTTCCTGATTTTATAGACCTCTAGCATATCCCCCCTCAGTCATCGGGTTGCCACGCTGAACAGTCCCAGTCTTTTTACTCTCTCCTCATACGGAAGCTGTTCCATCCCCCTCATCATTTTTCTCGCCCTGCTCTGTACTTTTCCCAATTCTAATATATCTCTTTTTTTAGATAGAGTGATCAGAACAGCACACAGTATTCAAGATATGGGTGTACCATGGATTTACATAGTGGCATAATGTTTTCTGTCTTATTAGCTATCCCTTTGCTAATGGTTCCTAACATTCTGTTAGGTTTTTTTGACTGCCACTGCGCATTGAGTAGATGTCCGAAAACTCTCCACAATGTCTCCAAGATCTCTTTCTTGAGTGGTAACAGTTAATTTAGATCCCATTATTCTGTATGGATAGTTGGGATTATGTTTTCCAGTGTGCATTACTTTGCATTTATCAACATTGAATTTCATCGACCATTTTGTTGCTCAGTCACCCAGTTTTATGAGATCCCTTTGTAGTCAGCTTTGGACTTAACTATCTTGAATAGTTTTGTATCATCTGCAAATATTGCCACCTCACAGTTTACTCCTTTTCCCAGATCATTTATGAATATGTTAAATAGCACTGGTCCCAGTACAGATCATTGAGGAACCCCCACAATTTACCTCTCTCTGCTGTGGAAACCCTTTGTTTTCCATCTTTTAAATGAGGTACTGATCCATGAGAGGACCTTCCTTCTTATCCCATAAATGCTTACTTTGCTTAAGAGTCTTTGATGAGAGACCTTCAGAAAGTCAAAGGCTTCTGAAAGTCCAAGTACACTATATCCAGTGGATCACCCTTGTCCACATGCTTGTTGATCCCCACAAAGAATTCTAAGATTGGCCAGGCATAATTTCCCTTTACTATAGGCATGAATGGTTCTTCCCCCACATATTGTGTTCATCTATGTGTCTGATAATTCTGTTACTTATTATTACAACCAATTTCCCTAGTACTGACGTCAGGGTTATGGGCCTGTAATTGCCAGGATTGTCTATCGAGCCTTTTTTAGAAAAATCTGTCACTGCACCAGTAGAAACATACCCATTAGGGACGTGGAAGCCTTTATCAAAAGCCTAATATATAGTAAATGCCAATGGGTTGAGCAGGCCATGTAAATGCAATTAAAAATTCTTTTTGTGAAATCTGGTTTAGAGCTAGCAAGAGCCCAGTGCTGAATTTCCCATTTTTCTGCTTTTTAATCATGACAGTAATTCTGTACACATTTGAAGCACATTCAGATCTATTTTCCAGCGAGAATCCAAAGGATATCACCCTGCAGGAGTGTACAAAGAGTTCAGTGTTTCGGACTTTTTAAAAAAATGAGCCTTTTGTTGATGGTACAAAAAGGAAAAAAAATGCTTTTGGATTGTCGATGTTAGAATCTACATTTACACCTTTTCTTTAAAACGTGGACACCATTCTTGCTCCTCCCTCTAACCCGATAAAAAGCTCCAGAGCACATTCATTTGTATTTATATATATATTTGTATTTCCATCCTTGACATGTCATCTTTTTATGCCTCGTGGGCCCCAATCCTGCAAGTGTTTCTGTATGGACAGGCCCCACTGAAGCCAATATGCTCATTGTGGGCACAGGGATCCACCCCCACTGATTCAACTGCAAGGTTGGAGCCTTACATTTGTAAGGTCGCCAACACAGTGATTTATCTGTGTCTGTCCAGCACTTAGCATAATAGGCCCACATGCCTAATGGGACGTTTGTGTGCTACCAGAACATAAATGGTTAATAATAAAATATGTAAAATGGGAGCATGTGAGGCCCTGATTCAAGCAAAGCATTTAAGCTAAGCTTAGCTTTACTCATGTGCTCAGGTTTAAACACATGCTTAAATCCATCCCTATTCAACAAAGCACATGCTTAAACCCCAATGAAATCAATGAGATTTAAATGTGCGCTCACAGTGCTTTACTGAATAGGGATGGAGCTAAGCACATGCTTAAAGCTAAGCATGTGCATAAATGGTTGGTTGAATTGGAGCCTATGGAATAAGCATTATTTAAATCTAAAATGAATCATCCTTAGTATATCATGCAATTGAGTTTTACTATCTTTCAAGTCAACCTTTCAAAACTCCCATTTAGCACAAAGAGGAGAGGAGAAATATCTGCTGATCACGGAAATACTATAGACAACTCTTTAAAAAAAAAAAAACTATCAAAAGGAGAAGAGATAAAATCAGCTCTTCGGTTTCAAAGTGAATGTCCTGTTCATTTTGATGTGGCCCTATTCTAAATCACATAATGCAAGTATGAATTAATGCTTTAGGGAGGGAGATAGAGTTTGGTCTTTTTCGCTCTCAAAAAGCCATTGGAGAATAAATTAGATAAAACTATATTAAGTTCACCTAGGTTATATTTTGAATTGTTCTTGTTTGTTCAGTGTTTTATAGTAATTGCTTCCAAGCTATCCTCATAAGATACGTCCAAAAGATTTCCTATGCATTTATTTGCTTTAGCATTTTGATATTTGCATTTTTAAAGGAAGCTCAGTCATAGCTTTTATTCTGTCTAATCTGTCTACTAGGCTTTTATCCCATACTCTTCCCTTATGTACCTTATTCAAAAAATTTGTAAACACAATAAAAAAATCTCTAGCTTCCCCATGAATGCACCCCTCCAACCCCAAAATTGCTGCCTAGCCAGCACAGGTATTTCTGTTTGCTTCTTTCGGTTGCTGTTTTTGGCTGTTGTGTTTTGTTGTGGGAAGAATAGGTTTCACATTTTAATCTGAAGGCAGCAAGAGTAGAAACGGTGCTAATCATCTTTGAGGAATGAGCCAACTCCTGAGAAAACGTGGTCATATGTCTGACAGGGTTAAGAATTCCACTGTTCCTGTGAAACATACTGTAAGTAATCAGTGGAGGTCCTGGATGCACAGAATGGGGTGGCTTGGTATCTGGGCCGATTCCATGGAGGGCCTTGAAGATAATGACTGAAACCTTGACCGAGTGATTATCTATCATTGTTTTCATTATAAGTAAAACACTAAAGTATATAGGAATTTCCTAAAACGCGCCCTATAAATAGAGCAATCTAATCAGCCATATTCACTATATTGTAATTTTATCTGTCCCATCCCAACTGATTGGATCCATTCATTGTCAATGGGTTTCAGGACAGCATATACATGTCAACAGTATGTTTTTTAATCTTAAAATAATAAACAAGGTTACAACTGTATACCTTAACCTATACCTATCTTTCACAAAATTCTCAGTGAGTAACCTCGAGCCTACTCAATATTTACTAATCAATTTTAAATTTGGACTATTTCTCTAAACTTCAGAGAACAAAATGACACCAACTGATAACGGAACAGATTGTGTCTGTCCCTGTATGAGTCTGCAAGGGAAAAGAGCCTTTCCTTTGCATTCCCATTCAGGTGTTAGATGAATCCCAGACCTCTCACATGGTAAATGTTAGGACTACTCCAGCTTAGTGCCAACACCGGCACTAGTTTCTCCAAAGTAAAGTGGGAATTGGGGTCAAACAGCTCAGTCATGACTCACAAGAAGTGGAAAGTGTAATAAAAGAAACAAGTATTGTTTTACCTCACCATTCTTCCTCACCCTTTCACTGGTTTTGTCCCTCTGTTGTCTGAGAACAAAATTAATTGATTCTAAGACCCGAAGGGACAACTGTGATCATCTAGTCTGACCTCCTGAATAGCATGGGCCATAGAATGTCCCCAAAATAATTCCTAGAGCAGATCTTTTAGAAAAACATCCAATCTTGATTTAGAAATTGTCAGTGATGAAGAGTCCACTATGACCCGTGGTAAATTGTTCCAATGGATAATTAATCTCACTGTTAAAAATGTACACCTTACTTCCAGTGTGAATTTGTCTAGCTTCAACTTCCAACCACTGGATCATCAAACTCCACATGGCAGGAACTGATATCTTTGCTTAGAACCAAAATTTTCAAAAATTACTATTGATTTTGGGTTACCTCAATTTTTGGATGCCCGACCAGAAGCACTTGAAGAGGGCCTGATTTTCAGAAGGTTGGTACCCAACTCTTTTTTAAAAATCAGGCCCCTTTAGAGATGTCTCAAATTGGGGCTAGATATCTATTAGAGCTGTTCAGAAAACAGAATTTCCATCCTAGAGGAAATTCCAATATTTTGACATTTATTTTGGGATGAAAAGACAAAATATCAAAAATTGCTATGGAACAAAATGTTCCAAAAACTTAGATTTGGAAATGTTGAAAGGAACATATTTTACATATAACATATTTTGGTCAGTTTGAAACATCTTGGGTCAAAATACTGATTCAAAACAAAACCTTTAATTTAGAATATTCGCATCAAAATATTTTGTTGAAATTGACCTTTTCCCATGAAAAATATCGATTTTGTTGATACCCCCCCCCTTTTTTTTTTTTTGGTAAAACCTTCTGGTCAAAAAAGCTTGACCAGTTCTAATATCCATACAGTGTCTAACCCAACTGCTGGAGCCTCAAAGTACTCCTGTAATCCAGATAAATGATGTGGTACTGTTTTTGTTTTCAATAGAGTATAGCAAATTTTTGAACAGAAGATGGGTCTCCACATTTCTAGTCCTGTTTTCACTACAAAAAATCCCTCCTCTCCACAAAGTCCAGTGTCTCAGAGCAGAAGTCAGCCTTCCCATGAAAACCTGAGTCTAAAATATTTTCTCAATAGACCTCTTTATGATTTACATTACATGTGTACATGTAAATCATCCTCTTCTAGGCCCTAATTCAGCAACGAATTTAAGCCTGTACTTAAGTTGATCCCTATTCAGCAAAGCATATGCACATGTTTAACTTTAAGAGCTGCTTACGTTCAAATGAAGTTAATAGGCTTTATGCCTGTGCCTACAGTTATGTACATACTAAAGTGCTCGGCTGAATATGGACTGTCTGCTGAATTGGACTTTAGTTGGAAATGATCGTATTTTCACCCCATGTCATTCAGAGGCAGCCCACACCATATACAGTAGCTACTATTATCATCAAGAGCAAGCGAACTAGTTAGTGTTCAGGCAACACCTGGATTATATTAAAATTAGAGGTAATTCAGATTAAAATTCAATTATTTTCTACCTTGCAGCAACTTTCCTTTGAAAAACCCAAAACTTTAGAGCATGTTAAAATATATTCTCATGTAAACAACATAAATCAATGGCAGTCCAAGATTAGAACAGGGTCATGTCAGAAAATGCATAAATCAGAAGATATCCATGATTTTCAATAAAAAAATCTAAAAAATATTTCCAGTGCTTGGATTGTGGCCAGATGTGCAGAACAGATGTTCAAGCTTTTGTCTGAAACACTCAAAAAAACCCCAAAACCTTTGTGTGATACACTCAGGCACAGGTGAGTGCTTCCAAGAACAGTGTTACAAACCACATTACTTTTTCATAAATTAAAGATGAAATATTTATTCTGCCTTTTCCTAGGGTTGTTATTGCAGAGGATACCTGCTGTATGACCTGAAAATCACTGAAATGGTTATAACATACTTTGCTACATTTCTTAGACCTAAGAGGGAAGAGATGTGGAGCTGCAGAAATTACAGGCCAGCGAAATAGCTGAAAAATAGCACTGCAAGAACAATGTTTCATACAAAAGGCAAATCTATTGCATGCATTACCCTGTGTGATATCTGCCACTGTCTTCAAGGGTCAAGCTGGGCGAGTTCACAGAAGCTCAGCGAGCTGGTACTTGCTTTTGTGCTCAATAATCTGAAGTATTCATATTTAAAAATTAAACCTCCTGTCTTTGGGTTGCAAATATTACCTTTAAATTATGAACCACCAGTGCTGTGCTGTCTTCCTGAGTCTAAAGACCTCCTGCAACAATAGCCTTGAGAGCTGTGAACTGCCCCATTAATCTCACTGGGGTTTTAAAACTGAAATCTAACAATGCTAATTTAAATATCAGTATTGTTAAATTCCTTCACTGCTTATCAAAGTACACCAAGAAGAAGAGATTCAGATATATTATGAAGATCTGCAAAATCTAGTGCAACATCTCATTTGGGTGTTACATGTAGCTGGAGCTTGAACTTTGAGCAGGGTATCAATTTTTTTTTTTTTTTTTACCGTTATGATCTGTAAAATCGACAAACCAGAGGGGAATAAAGAAGCCTGGGAGGCATTCATGGCCCATCAAGGGGAGTCAAGCAGCAGAGCCTATGGGGCAGCTGAGACCCAGCGAGAGGGAGCTGAGCCCAGGTTGCTCAGCAGAGCCCAACAGCATATCTGAATCCCATGAAGTTCAAGCCCATCCCAAGAAGTCCAGCGTTGAACCCACATTCTGGACCTCTGAGCAGTCAGAGAGTCTCTTTTTTGCATCTCAAGAGGGTGGAACTTGATTTATGGGTGGAGTTTCAAGTGTACCACTTGTGGCTGTTGGTTTCCCCCACCACCACCATACCTCCTGAATGTATTCTACATCTAAAATCAGAAACAATTGTCTATACAGAAGGGTGAGACTTTCATATGCTAACCAGACACAAGTAGTGGTATTTTTTCCTCACTGTCAAACTGAGTATACTGTATAGCTTCTTGAATGACACTCATGTCTCATGACGCATATTGGAGAACAGCAGTAACCCTGAGATACAGCAGCATCAGAATGTATCTCTAACTGCCAGTCAAATCAAACTCCAGTGCTTAGCTCTAACATAATATCTACTATTGAGGCCAGACTTAGGCTTTTGAGGAGATGATCAGTTTTCATTTCTTTATTGTAAAAATACAATGTAAAAAGACATTATTGTAAAAAGACAATGCATTTTGATGTCCATGAGATGAAATTCCTACATTCCTATTGTTTGTATTAGAATAGCAGCCCTATCCGGATCGGTGCCCGGTGTGTATTGTACCAACACATAGTAAGAGACAGCTCCTGCTTAGAAGAGCTTACACTCAAAACAGAGAAAAACTGGAAGTGGAAACACATGAACAGACAGAAGAAGAGACTTGCTCAAGGCCACAGAGCAGGCTAGTGGCAGATCCAGAATTAGAATCCAGGTCTCCGGACTCCCCAGTCCTGTGCCCTATCTACTGGACTACACTTCCTACTGGATACCGTCATATTTGATGATGGATAACTAGTGCAAGGCAACCAGCTTTTCTGGGGCATCTCTTTGTGCTTGAGGAGGACATGTAGATGTCTTGGGGAGTTGATAGATAAGTTGGAGCGGGGTTAGAGATCACCCAGAAGATAAGTGGAGCTAAGGAGCACAGGCTGAAGCTTGAAGTGGCTAGAGACTTAAAGAAAAGCAAGGCCAACACCAGTGTCCTTGTGAGGCCAGAGAAAACAGAACAGACCAAAAGGAAGGAAGCAACCCAGAGAAGAATGGAAGGTCCCCGTGTATGGATGAGCAGGTGGCAATGAGTGAGGGAATGTCTCTGGACCCCACCATGGAACCCAAGACAGGATCTGGTTGTAAGTAGAGCTGGGCAGAATGTTTTTTTGGTCAAAATTTGCTGATTCATCTTCACGGAAATGTTCTGTAGAAGCTGTTTGATTACAACAAAGTTTCTTGCCAGGTTGACTGCTTGTCTGCTCAGCAGCTCTGGTGGGCTGATGGGGAGCCAAGAGCCTGAGAGCTCGAACTCCTCAGCAGCCTGGGCTCCAGGTCACTGGTCCTGGGGCGGACCACCAAGCAGACTATGCCAGAGCCAGGGCTCCATTCCCTTTCACACTGAATTTGCAATGGGGAGGGTGTGTCATTCAGAATTAAACCAAATTTCAAAATATGGAAATCCTCTGCAAAATGGATTTACCTTTCTCCCCCCAGCTCTGGCTGTAAGGTAGAGTTATGGGCCATTCTGGAACACAGACTTCTGTCTTGACTGGATTATACTGAACACTGTGCTATCATCTCATGAGTTAGACTATACTAGGAACACCCAAAGATCTTCCTTTATTGGTCAGCTCAGACTCACATTGAAGACACATGAAAGCCATGTCTCCCCCTTCGGAAAGAGTTCTCTCATTATCCGTAGTATAATTTTATATGAATTACTATGTTAATAAGCTAAGATCCCAATTTAAAAGCATGCTTATGGGGGGAGAGGGGGGAGGGATGAAGAAATCAACCCCATTATAATACCTAGCACTCCTACACCATCTTTCACCCAAGGATCTCAAAGCCCTTTAAAAATATTAATCAGCTAAAACAGGATTTATTTTTGCATTTACATGAACAAAACTGATAAGAAATGAGCAAATTCTGATGCGATTTTAATTGCATTGATATACAATAAAAAGCATGTTTTGGGCAGAAAGTGCTACACAGATACTTACTGGTTTAAATATTAACTACAACTATCCTCACTAAAGCTGCTAATGTGTTTACACATTTTAATTTCTTCCATACATTTGCTTCCTGAAAGCATGTCAGAAACTAATGACAACTTTCAAGTTGGCTAGATTTCATTTTCTTGAATACAGACAAGTGGGGTTTAATTTGAAATCCGACATCACTATAAAATATTAAAATCGGAACACAGTGGTTTTACAGTTTATCTTCAGCCAAGTGACTGAAGTGAACTTGTACAAAAGCGGGCCAGTTAGCTGAAAAAGAATGATGAGTCAAAATCATATCAACATGTTGATACATTCTAAATCATCACCATACTAACAGAAAACAGCATTAAGGCTAATCAAATCAAGGAGTTAAATTAAAAACTATAAAGCTACCTAAAAAATAAAATGAGATATGCTAAGCAGCACTGAAGGATCATCTATTCAAAGTAAAACACGTTTTGAAAATAGGTTTACTCTAGCTGGGTGAAGAAACTTCCTCCTCGTGTCTGAAGGAGGAAGGGAAACTTGAGAGCAGCGGACAATTACCAAGAGGTAGAACAAAAGAAGCAGGTGACCCCAGCAGAAGTTGACAACGGGACTCACGGGGGAAAGTGGGAGAAGAGTGACATTTTGCACCAGATTAAGATGAGGGAAGCTGCTGCAGCAGCAGGCTAGCAAGGGGTTGGAGGACCTTGCCTGCCTGCCTGACGGGACATAGATGGTCCCTCAAGGATTCCCACGGGAAGGGTGAGCTAGTGAGGGACATTGTGTTTAGGATGTTTTATTGTCTTGGGTGATTGTACTATCCTGCGCTTCAAATGTTAAATATAAAGAGCATAAAGTTGAAAAAACTGTACATTCTTTGTAAATAAACAGGATTGCATCAAAGAAATACCTCACAACATCAACAATTTCTCCACCTAGTGGAAACAACCTGGTTTGGCTAATTGCTCAGGTCAAAAAGGGTAACAATATTATATTGATTTTTATATTATATATTTTGGATTATGAACCCAGAGCTGCACCAGCAGCATATGGTGCAGCGTACTCTCGGGTGTCCGGCTACCACTGAGAAAGCTGGGAGGAAGGGGACTGGCCAAATCAGTTACACAAGCACCTGTCCATACCACAAAAAACAATGTTTCAAACTGGCTACAGGGAGGCAAACCGGAAGCCTGAGTCTCTGGCAGGGGCAAAATACAGTTAGCTACTGATTATTTTAACCTTGGGCTGTGTGGATAACAATCATGTCTGGAAGCAATCGTGACATGAACTAGTTATAAACTCCGAGAAGAGCTGTAGTATGGATGGAGCCTTAGTGGCTTCACCTCTTCAGACCGTTGAAGGCATCAGTGATCCTTCCTAGAGCTCTGGATAGAGCACAATAGCTGCCATTATTGTCCGAGCACTACTGCACAATTACTGCACTGCATCAACAGCTACCAACAAAACCTTACCATTGCCTCTAGTCACACTTGTATATAATGTACAATAACTTCCTGAAGTTTCCTCTCCTCAGCGCACTTGCACAGCATCCAAGACTAGGAGAAAGCTATCGGACATTTTGACAGGTGTTATAATAAAAACAGATAAAACCCACAAGGGAGAAATGTAATGGTCATGCTGCTACTATTCTAACTCCTCGCAGAGCGTTAACATGAATCAGAGCACAAACAGAGGCTTTTGTGCATGTTACTGCCATGTCCACTGCCGCAGCAAAGCAACAGGGCCTGAAAGGCAACAGCGTGTTAGTGCGGCTTGTGACAGCCACAGAAAATTGGTGATAATGCTACAGCCCTGACAGCACAAGAGCAAAGCCTCACTCTCTGTACCACCTCCTCCATTGTCCAAACTGGTACAGGACCAGGAGGTAAAGATAATGAGAATTAATGAACTTCCAACAGACGTCACACTCACCAGGCGAGATTCTGATTTCAGTTACACTAGTGTAAATCTGGAGGAACTCCTTTAACTCCAGATTTACACTGATGTAATCCAAGTCAGAATCTGGCCCTCCGACCTCAGATGAATTCCAGCTAACATCCTCTTCCAATGTTGGGTAGGAAAGCAGAGAATCTGTTGGAAACAAGGAGAAAATTGGCGATAGTCTGTGGAGGAAGATTGGAGAATCTCTTTCTTTCGCTTCTCTCTTATGGGGAATTAGCAAAACCAGCTGGCTGATGCTAGCTGGCAAATGCTATTTCAAACCCCTGTGGGCCAGGCACTATATTTTTGAAACACCGTCTTTATCAAATGCCAGTTGCTAGGTCAGGTGAGAGAACCATGAAAGTGCAAATCCACAGACACAGCCAGGTTTTCCACTCCCTTCCCCCGCCACATTCCTCTTTATTGCTGTAATTTTCCCCGCCCTTCAGGCTCAATGCTTGTAAAAAACACAGAAGAGCTAGCTCCAGCCAGACATATTCAAGTTACTAACACCACATACTAATACACTTGTTAAAATGTCCACATTAAATAAGATGAACAGTATTTTGGGGCGGGGGGAGGAGGGGAGAATAATACTAAATCAGGGGGCCCTTGAGATGCTCGGGGCCCTAAACAATTGTTTAGTTTCCTTATGCTTAGCACCACCACCAACCTTTAACGTGATTGGTAAGTGAGAAGTTTAGACTTCCAAATCCCACTGGCAACTTTAGTTCTCTTTCTGACCAAAAGCTATCGGTCTATCTAAAATCTGTATAGTCTCCATCACCTTAGCTTCTGAGAACCTAATTAGCTGACCTATTAATTTTAAAAGTGGCAAAGTTAAAGGATGATCTCTCCCTATATTCTAAACACACTAATTTTATATTCAAATATAAAATCACAGAAAATTAGCATAATCCAGATGTGCTATTGTCTAAATTCCCAACCCAGGGGAAAACAGACCTTAAAGTACAATTGCTAAAGAAGGGTGACCTTACCAACTGCAGTAACTGGAAAGAAATCACATTACTCTCAATGCCTGGAAGCATCATGCGCAACATTATCCCAGAATGTATCAAGAAAAAAACAGATTTCCAATTTAGAGAGGAACAAGGAGGTTTTAGACCACCGAGATTACATGAAAACCATATTGTTGTTCTCAGACATATTATAGAACAAAGTGTGGAGTGGCAAGAGCCCATTGTGACACATTTTATTGATTTCCAGAAGGCTTTTGACAGTGTATGCAGAAACAGTCTTTTGAAAATTATGGCATACCAAGAAATACGAAGAAAAATAATTAGAATCATCAAGGATCTATATGCTAATGCCAGATGTGCCATCAGAGATGGTGACAACATCAGCCAATGGTTTGCAGAGACAACTAAAGGCAAGCAAACAACTTTCATAAACTTGAAAAGATTTGGAAAAATAGCATGAGTGGCACGGATACTAAAACGTGAACATTTTACACCAGCATCATGTCTGTCTTTTATGGAGCAGCGTCATGGAAATCTATAACAGAAATTGTTAAGAAGATGAACTCATTCTGAAGTAAATGCTTGCAAAAGATTTTCTGAATTCATCTAAAATAATTTATTTCAACATCAGAAATTTTAAGGAGAGCAAACCAACCTAATGCATCAAACATGGTAAGATGATGATGATGGACATATTTGGGACATGCTTTAAGGATGTTACCAACATGACTTCCATAGCAAGTGATAATAGGGACACGACCTGGAAAAAGAAAAAGAGGGCAAACCTAGAGAAACATTATGCAGAACAATAGAGAAAGAAGTCAAATCCATTGACATGACACTCAGAAGCCTGAACAGACCAGCACAAGACTGAAATAAATGGTAGAAACTGGTGGCCGCCCTATGCACCTGGGGGTGCAGGAAGATAAAGAAAGAAGAAAAGATTGTCCAAATTCTGTCCTTTGATGTACAGGCATGGGTAATGTAGATCTCATTAACTTGAAGAGATACACATCAATGGACAGAATTTGAAAGACTGAGTGTGGACAGATAGAAAAAGTTCAGACATTCATGAAATCCCTGCCTTTGTTTATTCACTATTATGACTTTTAATATAAAAAATGATAGTACAGCTTATCATTATTAGGAAGGGGAACACACTGCTGATGGCAGAAAATTCACCAGAGATTTCAAATCTCATCATTCCTAGTTAATTACAGCAATACTCAATCCCTTTGGTTTTCACAAAATCTCTCCATGGGCAATGTTTATCAAACGGATTCAAATAATTTACTTCAGTTTTGTCTAGAACTGTTTCCAGCTTATCTCCACCAAATCCCTGGATGAATTTGATATTAACATTACCAGTAGAATGTTATACAGACAGTACATGGCAATCAAAGAAAGAATAGTTTCTAAAATAACCATTTTCTTTTTTAAAAAAAACTAAAAATGTCTTATCAGCTGAGATAAAAAGGGTAAGGGACCACATTCTCCACTTGACATACATGTGTAAGTCCCATTAATGCCAATGGGAGACAACCGTATTTATACTGAGGGGGAAACAGACTCATCATCGACTTGCTCTTGTACCACTGAGGTCAATAGGCACTTTGCTATAAACTTCAATGGCAGAAGATCAGATCCTATTTGCATAAGATAGTTATGTGCAAAAGTACTGCAATCATCAGGACATTTGTTAAAAATCTTCACTTTAATTTAAGATCGTGTTTCAAAACAAAACTAAAATGAAAGCCATGACTAATCAGAACTATTTTGGCTGTATCTTCTGGGATAGTTTCACAGAGTAAGATGAAGAGCCAGATCAGGCAATTCTTTAAGGTATGTCTATACTGCAATTTAAGCCCAGGGTTCGTGGGACTCAAGCAGGACCGGCTCCAGGCACCAGCAGAGCAAGCATGTGCGTGGGGCGGCACAATGCCAGGGGCGGCATTTCAGTCTAGAGCCTCAAGTCAGCTGACTCATATTAGGGAACCCCGGGCTTGAGCATCTACATTATATTTTATGGGTTATTACTGACCTGAGCTGCTGCTGTTGGCCAGGTCGGGTGGGGTGGAGGGAGGCTTCCATTTTCAATAGAGAGGGTTGCAGATTGTTGGGATAGAGAGGATCAAGGAAGTTGTCCCATGGAATTGTGGGATACTTGTGGATGACTCCAAGGACTTGAGTCAAGTGGGGCTGTGGCCACACTGCAAAGAAATAGGGCTCGGACCCTGGGTCCTGGCTTCACTCAAACTCAGACCCTCCAGCCCTGCAGGGTTCTGGGCCTGTGGGTCCAAGCTCTGGGTCAGTGCAGTTGCAGTGTAGATATGCTTTCCTAAATTGGAGACTTACTTATTAGATGAATAGCTTTCAGTGCCAGGTCTGATTATAAACTACTCATTAAATTAAAGGTTTCAGGACTGTAAAGCTTTGCAGAACTAGCAAATATACAATAACTTACTTGCAGAACTGCGAGTCAAATACCCAACTGACATAAATCAAGCTGAAAATCTGGACCTGAGAGCTCTGATACCTAGGTCTAGGTATTAGAACTACTTTGGGACAGTGTCTCTATTGCAAGAGACCACCCAGTGTGCACCAGCAGTGAGGCTCCCCCACTAACAGCTGAAATCACTGAGAGCTATGTTCGGTGGTGAGCCCTGAAGACATCTTGGCAAGTGGCGGGCTGACAGAGAGGGCCAGAGCAGAGCCCCGCAGAGGCGTGGCAATCGGCTGGCGGGGCAACGAGAGAGTGCCCAAGCAGCAGAGCGTGTAAGGTGCCTCCTTACCCCCCCTTCCACCCAGGGTGGGAGGTGAACTCTGCGGATGAACCTTTTGGATGCACTGGCCAAGGACAGCAACTGTGAGTGGGGTGCAGAGAAGGGACAGGAGGTTAAAGGGACTTTTGGGTTGCTGGACTTAAGACCCTGAGGGGAAAAGGACACTGCCCAACATTCTTGGGGGTGGGTCTTTTGCTCATGGTTTATGTTTATGAACCCTAGTTGTGGTGTTTTCCCAATTTAATGCTGAGTTACTTCCCTCCTTTTATTAAGTTTTTGCTACACTCAGACTCTGTGCTTGCAAGAGGGGAAGTATTGCCTCTTAGAGGTGCCCAGAGGGTGGTATGTAATTGTCCCAGGTCACTGGGTGGGGGCTCAAGATGGTTTTGTGTTGTATTGTTGAAAAGGAACCCCTAGACACTGAACCCAGCCCTTGTTGCTGCTGGCTCCACCTGGCAGAAGGTTTACACATATATACATATATAGGAATATTTTTAAAGGATGGACAATTTCAGTTCTGTTAAATGTAAGTGACCATAACACAAACCAGTTCAGCTAAGATAGATTAATTTTAAAACTACACACTTTGTTAAACACACTATGGAAACAATTTAACACCTAAAAAAGTGTTATAGAAAGATATGCATGCATCAGACCCATTCCAGTCCCAAATGTATGTATAGACTTTATTAAAAAAAGGGATATTTTCTCCCTGAGGAACGCCAAACACAGTTCTTCATGAATATGTATAATTAGATGTTCTCTGTGAGTGAGAAGTAGTAATTAATTCAGTGTTAAACATCACAACCTATTACTTGAACTCCATGGCAACCAACATTGCCAAAAGAGAAAATGAATTTTCAAAGCCTATTTTTAAATTATTACATTTATACATTTTCCAAAATTTCAAAGCAGGCTTGCACTATTTTTAGACAAAGACAATAGAAATTAACTTTTTCAAGTGATAAGGAATAAGCTCATTAATGAGGGAGGTTATAATTTTTTTGACACAAAAGAATGACTTGATGGCAGGTGAACTAAGACTTCTATGAGATTGGGGTTATTTTTTTTGAAGGTACAGAACTGAAAATGTAAGACAAAAGGTGACTGATATGTACAGTTGTCTCAATGTGATAAGCAAAGCACTCTGAGAAGCATATTTTCAAAGTATGCCTCATGGTTTCAACCACATGCCTATCACTGGCTTTTAGATGCGATTGGACCACCAGAGAACATTCTGAAATTCTGCACTTTAATAGTTTGTTTAATGATTTTTTTCCCCTGTATCATCTGGTACTTATCCACACTCAAAACGGTATGTGGAAATGTTACTTTCACTGCATTCCATTAAGGACAGGTGCAAGCTGTAGAACGTTGATACAGATTTCAAATCGACTTTGGTTCAGGGATGTTCAGAGCGGACAACCTTATTTTTCATGGAATATGAAAGTTCATTATTTGCATCGGATTCTTAGCTAAACAAACTCAAAGGGAAACATTTCCCCGAAGCATCATTTACTTCAGAGGAATGAACCTAGATGAGTGGGTGGCACTGATACCAGGTCTGCCGTGTTTCACTGGCTTGTAAGTGATGGACAACTCACCCAGGTAGTGGCCAATCATCTCGGGCTTGATTTCCACCTGGTTGAAGGTTTTGTCGTTGTATACGCCAACAATGCTGCTCACCATCTCGGGGAGGATGATCATGTCGTGCAGGTGAGTTTTGACTACCTCTGGCTTCTCCATGGGAGGGGCCTCCTTCTTGGCCTTGCGAAGGCGCTTCAGTAGGGAATGCTGCGTACGACGCAGGCCGCCGTTCAGACGCCTGCGCTGGTGAGCACTGTACAGCTGCATCAGCTGCTCGTAGGACATATCAAGGAGCTGATCCAGATCAACACCTCTGTAGGTGAATTTCCTAAAGGTCTGTTTCTTCTTCTGTTCGACTTCCGCCATCTTGGCCGCGTCTCCTTCCGAATAGACGCGGCCAAGATGGTGGAAGCTAAACAGAAGAACAAACTCAAAGGGAGCCTCTTATCTTGATAACGCAGTAGGATTTATATGGGCTGCTCCCACTATTGTTAATCCATGCAATGATCAAAGAATAAAACCCATTGTGTCTCTCTCTTCACAAGAAAGCTGTGGCCTACTCTTTGACAATACCGAGGTTGCAAGACTATTTTGGTTCTCTTAATATGTAGTAAGTGGGGGCTCAGTGCTTCCCGCTCTTTATATGGACAGAGTCAAGCAAAAACCGGCAAAAAAAGGGCAAGGTACCGAATCCCCTGCTACATTCTCCCTCTCTCCCTAGAGTCAACAGAAGAAGCCCTCTCACACGATTACAATGGAGTTAAGGCATACTGGGGAAAGTGAAGCCGCTCTTCATGGCAGGATCTTCTAAAGACCTAGCGGAATCCACTTGAAACTTAATGTTGCTCCAAGCTCCACATCTACTAGCCCCCTCAAAGAGGTAGGTGGCAAAACCTGTGGCAGCATGGGAGGCTAAGGGTGCATCATAGAGAGGCCCACAGGGGCCTCACACCCCATGCAGATGTTTCTAGAGCAACAGGAGGATAAAACATAAGCTCCACAAAGATTCCAGGCTACTCTAACCCCCACCCCAACCCCCGCACTCCACCCTCAAGAAGGCATATTTTCTCCTGTACTTCTCATTACAAAATTCTGAGGGTTTATCTGAGTAGGTTTTTATACCATGAAGAATATAGCTGGTCTATGTTACATTAAACCTACTGAAGAAAATAATTACATTAAGGAAACCTTCAGCATAAGGATGAAACAAATAACTACTTATGCTAAACAATCTGTTCCACCTTATATTTAGCTATGACACTGAGTACCTTTCCCAGACCTGAAGAAGAGCTCTGTGTAAGCTAGAAAGCTTGTCTCTCTCACCAACAGAAGCTGGTTCAATAAAAGATATTACCTCACCCACCTTGTCTCTCTAATATCCTGGGACCAACACGGCTACAACACTGCAAAAAACAAATACAGGACATTTAGGGGAATTAACACAGCCAAAATGTCATACTCTTTCAGGATATAACTTCCTCAAGTAATTGTTGTGTACAAATATTTTTGCATATTGTTTGTAGTGCTGATCTTGGGAACTAAGAAACATTGGTTAACTCTGCAAAGAATTCCAAAATAACCCTTTTAGTTGAAAACTACTATTCAGTTCAGAACTCTGAAATGGTAGAATCGTCCCTGTAAGTTTTCATTAAGACTAAGCTGCAGGCAATTAATTTTTTTAGAAATAGTAAAGGTCAGATGTAAATCCAGAGTTAGGGCACTGAAGTCAATGGATTTACTCCACATTTAATATCAGTGTAAATGGGATCAGAATTTAGCCCTCTATATTGCACTGAAAACAGTCACAAATCAGGCTGAGCAATGGAATCACCATGGCGCTATAAACAAATGCAAAAATAACTTCACTTCTCAAGACAATTATTATAATGTTACTATCTTAAAAAGACTTATAATTGGAAGCCAAGAAGCTGTCATAATAGAAGAAACAAGTAAAGTAGAAATGATTTGTCAGCAGAACTCTGGATTAGGTCAAGCCTTAAAGATGCAATCAAACCTTTTCAGATACGAGATCCAGTTACTGCAGTGCATTATATGGCTGGATGCAAGAAAGCTGGGGTTATTTGAGTAACATCGCTCACCCTCTCCAGTAGCCAGTGGGATGAGTTATGTGAAAATAGAAGGAGGAGACAGAGCATCAGTAAGGAGAAAGCAATAGGAACCCTACTAGTAGGTTGTAATTTTGAGAGGCAGTATCAGGCAGTAAGGTGCAAATTAATGAAGAGTGGTGATTGCAGCTGTGGAGAGAAAGTCCAGACAAAAGACAGGGGCCTGGAGGAGAAGAGACTGCTTGAAATAGGAAGAAAAGGCGTGAGCACAGGAGTAATGGCCTTAAAGTGAGTAGAGGACCAAGGAACTGATTAGAGTGTCTGGCAGATGAGAAAGACGCAACAGAGCTGGGGATAGATACAGAGAAATGGTCCTTGGCAAGGAAAGAAAAACAGAAAGACACATGCTCAGCTGCAGGGCGAGAAAGCATTTCTGAGGCAATCGACTCTGGGTGATCTGTTCAGACAAGAGGCCCTTATTAAACAACAAAAAAACCTCACAATATTCCACTGTCATTGTCCAAAACACTGTAGTAGCTTTTACACCACCTTATAAATCAGAGACATTTTATGCCTCAAAATGTGAACTGTATTCACTGCCTGCTGAGCAATTTCCCTTGAAGGAAAAGTGCCTTCTACGAAGAATCTAAATTCTAGTACATTTAATACCACACCAAAATTCTCTCTCTTTAGACTGGAGAACTCAACTGGATCCTAATTCAGGAAAGCACTTAGTGCAATTTAAGTACATGCCTGAGTGCTTTCCTGAATGGAGGGGAAGGGGGGAGATCTTTATCACAGCCTGACACAAGCACGGGGTGAGAGACAGTGCTTATCTTTTACTCAGAGCTGAGACCTGATCCAGCAATCCATGTGCCTTTGTAACTCCTTGTGAAGTCAGCAGTTGTGGGCGCACCCAGGGATTGCCACATTACGGTCTAATTAAAAGCAGGTAGAAAAGCTTCCTCTGACATGGACAAAAGGTGAGTGTCCGAATGAACCAAATGCTCAGCCACCAGGGAGCACTGAACTAGAGATTCTGCTTTCTACAAGAGTGTCGTGTAATGAAAATAGCACCATGACTCCAATACAAGCTGAATATATTAGTGATCAAAAAAAGTCCATCACGCCCCCAAAAAGTATTTTTTTTTTATTTTGAGGCAAGTTAATATTGTATTTCTGTTCTTTTTTATAACTTCTTGTCTGAGAAGGTTTAAATGTTAAAATTTCCCCCTGCCTGCATCAGCCATTTTCTCTGAGAAAGGAAAGAGATCAGACATTAATTGGCCCATTCCTATGAAGACAAGTGACTGAGGTTCCCCAGCAGGATACTGGATGTGATGAGGAAGCGTGGGGCTAGCTGAGGTTTCTGTCAACTTGCCTGTCAAGCAGATCTAAGAATAACAGGAGTTGCTGCAATTAGCCACTTATTTGCATTCAATTTAAAAGTGAGACTTCATAAACAAAGTCCTGTCAGCAAATATTTAAAATGTTTATCAGAATTCCTTTTTCTGATGAGAAGCAGTTCAAGAAAATTGGGTTAGAAGTTAGCTACTTTATGGCCTAATGAAATAACTGCTCATACTGTTCTGTAACTTTGCTGATACTATGGGACACCGATATTATTGACCTCCATAGCGCTATGACAATTTATACCAGCTGAGGATTGGCCCCTGCATAGGCTCGATGGCAAAGAATTCTCCAGTGTCTTTCAGAGAGTAAACAGACAGAGATAAACTTCTCAGCCCAGATTTTTAACGGTGTTAGCTACACTCAGCGTTGCAGGGTCTAACTGCTTTAGGCACTTGGCAGCCTAAATCCCATTGACTGTCAATGAGATTTTTGACTCCTCAGTGCCTAAATCACTTTTGAAAATGAGACTTTGGTGTTGCAAATCTTACAAAGGGGGGGAAAAGACAAAAATACTAAACCATGGAAAGGACGATAAGTAACTTCCTTCCAAAGAGAAAAAAATGATCATAAACAGGGAAGGATTATTTTGTTCCAAATCTGAGCTTGAGAGGAGGTGGCTCTGCTAGCACCAAGAACTGGGGAAGAGGCGATGGAGGAGAAGTAGCACCTCTGCAAGTACCTGGCATGAGGGAAGGGGCAAGAGGCTCTGTCAGCGTGGAGCAGAAGATGGTGAAAGGGGGCGAGAGGTGGCTCTTCTCATCACCTGGAAGAGGAGAGAAGCCTGCTCGCTGACACCTGCTGGAGTAAAAGCAGGAGGCAACAGCTCCCCGGTTGCAGTGGGCTTACCCTAGATGGCCCTGCTGGACATAGGGTGACCAGATAGCAACTGTGAAAAAATGGGACAGGAGGTGAGGGGTAATAGACGCCTATAGAAGAAAAAGTCCCCAAAAACAGGACTGTCCCTTTAAAAACAGGACACCTGGTCACCATAGCTGGACAGCACCCAGGAATTACCAAACTAGGACAGGAGCAGAGTTGTGGGGTGCAGGCTCATCCACCTTCCTGGAGATTGTGGAGTCAAACGTGGGCGGGCAGGTATATGTGATGCAGTGTGTGGCATGATGGTGTCAGTGCAGGATTTGCTACTCTGGTGCATGTTCTCACAGCAGCAGCAGACAGGTGAAATGCCCCAGGGCATCTTCCTCACCTGCAACCTCTTCCGCTGCATCCTGGAGCCTTTAAACGAAAAATGTATGGCCAGCCAAAGAGTTTTAGTGGATTTTGTAGCCTTCTACTTAAAGTTGCCTATCCTGCCATATAAGTACTTACAAAATGTGTGAGATGCTTGTTCATTTATGCTATTTGTGCCACAATCAGCATTTCTTTGCTTTTATAATAAATATTTTATGATAGTTTATATAGAATAGAATACACTTATAGAGGTTACCATTAAAAAGTCAGCATTTGTCAAGCCTGCTAAAATACCACATTTATCAGCTATCCTTAGAGCAGAAAGTTATTGTTTCTGTTAGACAACGTTGTTGATTTTTCAATGTCAGTCACCTTGGCTATTCAAATACTGAGACCCTAAAATACAAAACACTAAACAAGTGAACAATATGACATAAAGAGATTTCATGACAATTTATTATCCAAGATCTCTCTCACTTATCATTAGTGATTCTGCCATCTGGGTAAAAGATCAATGAAACCAAAATTGCCTACAAACGAAAAGAAAAACCCTTAAACCAAGAAGAGGAAACAAGTCCAGATTCTAGCACCACTCTGTGGCCAGTACATGAGTGGTAGGCATAGTAGTATGAGCCTACATCAAGTTACTGTACATGGGTTCAATCATGGTGATGCTAATGCTCAACTACTTTAATGTCTCCCTTGTTAATAATTCCACACTTGTGATCAGTTAGATATCTATGCTCACCTATGTCTCCTCCTAATTCCTAGTAAGAAATTCCCAACTACATAACAGATGCACAAGTGCACGATGGGATGAACATAAGTTCATAATGTCACTCTGTTACATGTGTTTTCTCATGGCCCGTGGGTTGGAACAGCTGTGATTTATGAGCAGTGTCTTTGACTAATAGTATGAGACACTACCAGGTCTATGACAATCACTTCCTCTTTAATAAATAGATTCTCCCTCTCTTTCAGATAGAGATTTGTATGTGTCTTATGGTATAATATGCCCAAACCTGTTTCATTAGTAATGAGTGGGTATGGCAATAATAATCTTTAAGAAAATATAACAAAACAATGCCATAGCAACAGGCCCGGCCCACAACATTTTGGCACCTGAGGCGAGGAGCTCGAATGACGCCCCAATGTCCCCTCACTTGGGCCAAAACTTTGAAAGGTCTCAATTCTGCCTTCTTCCTGTTCTACTCTTCTCATGGTACTGCTCTGCTACTTACCCCAATAAAGGAGAACTAACAACTTAAAATGCCTTGTTCAAAAATGTTAAGTAACACTTAACTTACATTTGCTGTTCAGGCATTTGAAAGTTTTCTTGTCTACATAGTAAACACTGACATTTTTATCTGTTTGAATAATCAAAGTGGTGTTTTCCGGGCCTTCTTGGTTGCAAAAATTTGAACTGCTTCCTGCTGAAGGTCCACAGTCTAGGCCAGCTCATGCTCTATTGAGATGGTTGCAAGGCCGACCAGCCTCTCCTGTGTCATTGTGGAGCGTAGATGCATTTTTATTAACTTCAGCTTGGAGAAGCTGCATTCTCCACTGGCAACTGTTACAGGAAGTAAAAAGAAAAGGAGCACTAGTGGCACCTTAGAGACTAACCAATTTATTTGAGCATAAGCTTTCGTGAGCTACAGCTCACTTCACTGGATGCATTCAGTGGAAAATACAGTGAGGAGATTTATATACACACAGAACATGAAAAAATGGGTGTTATCATACACACTGTAAGGAGAGTGATCACTTAAGATGAGCTATTACCAGCAGGAGAGCCGGGGGGGGGGGGGGGGAAGAAAACCTTTTGTAGTGATAATCAAGGTTGGCCATTTCCAGCAGTTAACAGGAACATCTGAGGAGCAGTGGCGGGGGGGGGGGGAATAAACATGGGGAAATAGTTTTACTTTTTGTAATGACACATCCATTCCCAGTCTCTATTCAAGCCTAAGTTAATTGTATCCAGTTTGCAAATTAATTCCAATTCAGCAGTCTCTCGTTGGAGTCTATTTTTGAAGTCTTTTTGTTTTAATATTGCGACCTTTAGGTCTGTAATCGAGTGACCAGAGAGACTGAAGTGTTCTCAGACTGGTTTATGAATGTTATAATTCTTGACATCTGATTTGTGTCCATTTATTCTTTTACGTAGAGACTGTCCAGTTTGACCAATGTACATGGCAGAGGGGCATTGCTGGCACAGAGGGGCATTCATGGCATATATCACATTGGTAGATGTGCAGGTGAACGAGCCTCTGATAGTGTGGCTATGTGATTAGGACCTATGATGGTGTCCCCTGAATAGATATGTGGGCACAGTTGGCAATGGGCTTTGTTGGAAGGATAGGTTCCTGGGTTAGTGGTTCTGTTGTGTGGTGTGTGGTTGCTGCTGAGTATTTGCTTCAGGTTGGGCGGCTGTCTGTAGGCAAGGACTGGCCTGTCTCCCAAGATTTGTGAGAGCGATGGGTCGTCCTTCAGGATAGGTTGTAGATCCTTGATGATGCATTGGAGAGGTTTTAGCTGGGGGCTGAAGGTGATGGCTAGTGGCGTTCTGTTATTATCTTTGTTGGGCCTGTCCTGTAGTAGGTGACTTCTGGGTACTCTTCTGGCTCTGTCAATTTGTTTCTTCACTTCAGCAGGTGGGTATTGTAGTTGTAAGAATGCTTGATAGAGATCTTATAGGTGTTTGTCTCTGTCTGAGTGGTTGGAGCAAATGCGGTTGTATCGTAGAGCTTGGCTGTAGACGATGGATCGTGTGGTGTGGTCTGGGTGAAAGCTGGAGGCATGTAGATAGGAATAGCGGTCAGTAGGTTTCTAGTATAGGGTGGTGTTTATGTGACCATCGCTTATTAGCGCCGTAGTGTCCAGGAAGTGGATCTCTTGTGTGGACTGGACCAGGCTGAGGTTGATGGTGGGATGGAAATTGTTGAAATCATGGTGGAATTCCTCAAGGACTTCTTTTCCATGGGTCCAGATGATGAAGATGTCGTCAATGTAGTGCAAGTAGAGTAGGGGCATTAGGGGACGAGAGCTGAGGAAGTATTGTTCTAAGTCACTATAAAAATGTTGGCATACTGTGGGGCCATGCGGGTACCCATAGCAGTGCCGCTGATTTGAAGGTATACATTGTCCCCAAATGTGAAATAGTTATGGGTGAGGACAAAGTCACAAAGTTCAGCCAGCAGGTTTGCCGTGACATTATCGGGGATACTGTTCCTGCCGGCTTGTAGTCCATCTTTGTGTGGAATGTTGGTGTAGAGGGCTTCTACATCCATAGTGGCCAGAATGATGTTTTCAGGAAGATCACCGATGGATTGTAGTTTCCTCAGGAAGCCAGTGGTGTCTCAAGGATAGCTGGGAGTGCTGGTAGAGTAGGGCCTAAGGAGGGAGTCTACATAGCCAGACAATCCTGCTGTCAGGGTGCCAATGCCTGAGATGATGGGGCGTCCAGGATTTCCAGGTTTATGGATCTTAGGTAGCAGATAGAATACCCCAGGTCGGGGTTCCAGGAGTGTGTCTGTGCGGATTTGTTCTTGTGCTTTTTCAGGGAGTTTCTTGAGCAAATGCTATAGTTTCTTTTGGTAACCCTCAGTGGGATCAGAGGGTAATGGCTTGTAGAAAGTGGTGCTGGAGAGCTGCCGAGCAGCCTCTTGTTCATATTCCGACCTATTCATCATGACGACAGCGCCTCCTTTGTCAGCACAGGAAGTGTTAGACGTATGCACAGAGCAACAAAAGCATTTGGAAAGAGGGTGGTCATCGTATTTGTGCACATATATTCCAGAACAGTCTTTGGAGCTGATCCTGCTGAAATGTATCTTGAAAGGACTTTCAGTTCATCACTAAATCACTCGCATCAATATTGCGCATGTCATCATGTGTCAACACTGTCTCTACTGCCCTGCATTGCTGGTGTAGGTCTTCTTCAGGTATAGTGAGGGGTTTTGAATATCATACAACATCCCAAATATACTGCTGTGATCCTTGAGCTGCATGAAATGTTCTTCAACTGACTGTATTGCACAATCTAGCACCTGGTTAAAGAATTCAACTTTGAATTGTTGTTTGGGGTATCTTATGGGATTATCCCATGCCTTGCAATCAAAATGTCTTCTTCTTCAGTGACTCTTGTATTCTTGAATGGGTGGGAAAATAGGTTCAGTGTGAAGTTCCTCTGCCAACT
Source organism: Caretta caretta (assembly GCF_965140235.1). Classification (NCBI taxonomy): domain Eukaryota; kingdom Metazoa; phylum Chordata; order Testudines; family Cheloniidae; genus Caretta; species Caretta caretta. The sequence goes on along the minus strand of NC_134207.1, from coordinate 191,467,585 downwards.
TCTGTGCACTCTTCAGAACATTTTGAAATCCTTCATCTGACCGGTAAGACTGTAGGTATGACTTTGCTTTGTCCAGTTGTTCCAATGCTCCAGATATATCAAGGTCAACACCTTGGAGTCTCTTGCTTACAACGGTTATTTCAAACAGTATGTCATGCCACAACACTAAGCCACATAGAAATTTAAAGTTATGTATGTTTCTGGTGATTCCATTTCCCTCTGCCACTGTTCTCCCACGAACAGTTCCTGTCATAGCATTATCTTCCATAATGGCAACTATGGCATCATCTATCTTCCCAATTTGGTGTTTGATAGGCTTTATCCCCTCCACTCGACTTTCTCATCGTGTGGCACTCAGTGGTTTCAGTGTCAGAGAAGATGTTCCCATATGTTGCTTCAAAAATTGCCCATCAATGAGTTGATGCAGAAAAAAATACATAGCTGCTTTGAATTACATTAAAAAATTCAGCAGCCTCACTAGAAGCTGATGCTGCATCACTGACCACCAAGTTCAATGAATGAGAACTGCATGGTTTAAAAAGAGCTCGAGAGTTTAACTCTCAGATCCATGTCTATACTACTCTGTTCTTTTCTCTCATGTTGGCACCATTATCGTAGCCCGGACCTCTCATGTCAGCTATCGCAATTCCCGTATCTTCCAGCTTTTTAAGAAGCACATTTCTCATACCAGCTCCTGTAGTATCATCAATGTCAATAAATTCCAGAAAATGCTCTTTGACAGTCACCATTGCAGGGGCATTTTCACTAGGTTCTATTGTTGTTACAAAATGCACCATTAAAGTCATTTGTTCCAAATGGCTGATGTCAGGTGTGCAGTCCAGAATAACAGAGTAATATCTTGCTGACTTCAGATCTGCCACAATCTTCTGTTTGACTTTTGTTGCCAGTATGATCTTATTTTGAATTGTTTTTCCAAGGTAGTAGGGTGTGTACATTTCTTGGGTGGTGACTCTTCTTAGATAATCCTGGAGAACAGCATCAAACTCAGCCATCAGCTCCACAATCTTAAGGAAGAAAAGGAGTACTTGTGGCACCTTAGAGACTAACCAATTTATTTGAGCATAAGCTTTCGTGAGCTACAGCTCACTTCATCAGATGCATACTGTGGAAAGTGTAGAAGATCTTTTTATACACACAAAGCATGAAAAAATACCTCCCCCCACCCCACTCTCCTGCTGGTAATAGTTTATCTAAAGTGATCACTCTCCTTACAATGTGTATGATAACCAAGTTGGGCCATTTCCAGCACAAATCCAGGTTTTAAGTTTCCATCGTTTGGCACATACAGCTGATCTGAAGTGCCACACAGTGCTAGGTTTTGGGCAGCAAGCATTCTCTCAATGGCAATGAGCCTTTTGAGAACATTTTGCCAGTAAAGAGACTCTGATGCAATCTTCTCTTGATGCTGATCATCTATGGTGACCTTTAACCTTAGTCTCGTCTCAAGCTCTTTCCACCTGTGGAATGCTCTCTGGTGATTTGCTGCCTTCTCATGGCATGTCAGATTTCTAGCCAGATTTTTCCAGTCCTTTGTTCCTGTAGAACCCAATGTGGCTGGATCATTAGACTGGAAGAGTTTGCAATAAAAATAGTATGCAGCATTCTGGGTTTTTGAGTACATAAGTCATGGCCTCTCCACTTTATCACCATTGGGGATTTCACGCCAGGTAATGCGTTGGATAGAAACTTCTATTTTCATTGTCTTTGGGAAACATGAAGTTTTTCACTTGCTGTGGCCCACGCAGTACAAGGAACTCCCTCAGGCTACTGCTCAACTGGGTCCACAGTCCTGGATCATCTAGATTTAAGGAACTAAACTCAGCAGCAGCTGTTCCTTGCACCTCCACCACACTCTTCTCTGATCTACAATTTTCTTCAGGAATGTGCATGGTTACATCCATTTGAGATGGAGATATGGATGCTGCAGTAGCTGCCAGGTCACCTGCACTCTGACTAACTGGAAGATCAGGCATCTCCTCACCACTCACATCCTCACTGGGGCCAGAAGGCTCACCATGAACATTCGTGTCTACGTATCTCAGGAGAGCTCCTTCCTGCTTAGATAGAAAAGCTTCCTTTGCTTTCTTTCTTTTTCTGAATGCTGCCCCAGAAAATGCTGTCCCAGAAAAAATGCATGTTTTCTTCTTTCACACATGACTGCTGTTCTGTTCCAGCTATAGTGGCTCTCAACACTCAGTTGAAGGGGACAAATAAGCAGACTGGTAGCAGGGCCTGAGTGAGGGAAGAGATCAGCGTTTTAGGGACCTCACCTGCTCCTACTAATTCAGTTGACTGCCTGTTCTCCTTAAGTGAGTTCAGGGAAGCAGCAGGAAACAGGAAGCTCCCTAAGAAGCCGGTGTTAATCAGTCCAGGCTCCTGGGGGTGCTAGAGAGGTACATAAGAGGCTCCTCCTCCTCTCTCTCCCTGCAGCTCCTGCTGCTTTCTGTTATTCCCTCTCACCTTTTCTCCTGCCTGCCTGTTATGTCTCTTGTGCCCTCCTTCCTCCAGCACAGCACTCCACCGTCTCTGTGTATCTAGAGCAGAGAGAATACATATGCACCAGCAGCAGACACAATTTTCTACACTCTGGGTCCTAGTGGCACCCCCCCTACACCTCCACCCACAGCCTGGCACCTGAGGCGGCCGCCTCAGTTCGCCTCATGGTAAGGTCAGCCCTGCATAGCAAACCAAAAGGAGGATATAGTTAGTTCAAATACACAATCAATAGCCATCAAGTGACTCAGATCCCTGGCTCTTAGAAAGCTGGGAATTCAACTCCCTTTCCCCCAAAAGCCACCTTGTCTCTGTCTGCTTGGCCATCATCAATCTCTGCAATTTGTGTTTACCCTTTCATAGGACTTTGCAAAGCATGACCTCCTGATAGTTGAGCTTTGAAGAGAGACCATCAATTGGAGTCTTAAGGTGGTCACATTTTATGACTCCTGCAGCCTGCAACTCCCTCTCTTTCTGTTCTATTTATGTTGTTTTGTCCCATCTCCGTCCTGAGGAAGTGTCCCCAGATAATCTGGGTGAAAACAGTTTATGGAGTTATGACACAGGTAGTGTAGGGTAAGGACAGGACAAGATTTGAAGAGTAAAAATCCTTAAATATCCTTTTGTAAATTAACAGAAACAGATGTTTTGCTCTAAATATGATTACATTCCATTAATCACAAGGGTTCTAAATTTTAATGCCTCTGCTCCTAGGGGTCCCAGATTTCCTAAATCAGTTTGAAGGCTTTTGTTTTAAAGGTTAATTTGAAATCTCCACTGCTGTTTAGAGTAATTTAGCAAGAGTGCCCAAAAGCAATAAGCCATTTTTGAAGTCAGCAAAAACGAAATTATTTGAACTTTCTCAGGGGATGAGAAATAAAAAACTAGCTTAAGTTTTAGCGTTCTCCATTAAATAGAAGCTATTCACTCATGGGATGAGATACGTAATAGAGTACCATCAATATTTTTACATAAAGTCTTCTTCAGGTTCTTTCCCTTCATTCTGACATACAGTGCTATACAGATTTGATATCAGGGTTGAAGAAATGTAGGTCATCTTAAAAAGAACAGCATGTATTTCAAAGTTTGGATAATTTGGTATTGATACATAAAATCAGTGAATCTAAAATGTGACTTCGATGTGAATCTTACAAAGGGGGGAAAAGACAAAAATACTAAACCATGGAAAGGACGATAAGTAACTTCCTTCCAAAGAGGAAAAACCAATCATAAACAGGGAAGGATTATTTTCCTGGCCCATTGCTCTGACTGTCCCTCCATGAATCCCTCCACTAGCTTTCCATTTTCTATTACATCTTGTCCCCAGCCTTCAAGGTGTGTGTCCTCACTCACACAACTCCACCCCTCCCTACTTATGTGTGTGCAATTTTTGATTGCATTTCCCAGCCCCTCTTTCATTCTGAGAGCAATGCTAGCTTTGAAAAGCCGTTTCTACACTACTCCCCCTCTTCTGCTTATTCACAGAACACCCACAATAAGTTAAAATGCAAAGCCACTACGGTCTCTCCTCTACAGGGCCCAGCTCCACTGTCATGCCAACAAAACAAAACAAAACCAGCTAACCAAATAATGGCTAGGTCAGCCAGCAGTCTGGAATAATTGATTTAATTTATTTATTTTCCAAAAAACACGATTATTTTGAACCACAAGGTTGTCAAACAGACAAACTGCTATCTTGTCATCCTTAGCTTTGTTCTTCCATTCCCCTTCCGTTTGTCACACACGTGTGTGTTTTGTTTCAAAAGTGGTCAAAAAAATTCAGATGAAAAGGATTTTCTTCAACAACTGACTTAAAAAATATGTCATGAGAATTCGTCAACGTAGTTGAAATTTTTTATTTTATTTTTCTACACAACATTCATGTATTTAAAAAAAAAATTACACTTTACAAAAAAAAGGTTTTCATACTTTTCCTTTGTTTGAAACAAGGTTTTCAGTAAAAGAAAAAATTTAATAACATTTTCAACATTTTATAATTCACAAAAATATTGAAAAATACCAAACATTTTAACACTTCCTAGCAAAAATAACTGTAATTTTTTCACAAAATAGGTTTATTTTTTAAAGCCAGCTCTGTAAATTACATGTAAGATATTGGGAGTAGGGATCATGTTTGCACAGCACCTCTCACTATAGGACCCTAATCCTGCTTGGGGACCTCTACGTGCACACCAATGCAAATAAATAACAGTTGGATATTTAGAGTTGGATATTTAGAGCAAATAAATAACAGTTGGATTTTTAGAGTTCAACTCAAGCTCTCTCTCCAGATTTGTGTTTCCTCCTCACACTGCTCAGCCCACAGTCTAGACCACCCTCACACCCCAGAATGTTTGGCCAGGGCAGCAGCCTCAGAAGCCTGTTTCCTCCTCTTTCATTCCCCCCATGCTCCACATTACTGGGCAAGGCTGGCTTTGGTTCCGATCTCCAGGGCAGAACATTAATCACTTCCTCACCTGGATTACTGTGGGGTTTTATGACCTAGTGAGATCCAAAAGTTGGTAGCAGCCTGCAGCATAACTGCATAAAATCAGTACAGTAGAACCTCAGAATTACAAACACTAGAGTTACAAACTGACCAGTCAACCACACACCTCATTTGGAACTGGAATTACGGAATCAAGCAACAGCAGAGACACACACCCCTCCCCTCCAAAAAGGCAAATACAACACAGTACTGAGTTAAACCTAAACTACTAAAAAAAATTAATGGAAAGTTTAAAAAAAAAAGATTTGACAAAGAAAGGAAACTGTTTCTGTGTTTGTCCCATTTAAATTAAGATGGTAAAAAGCAGCATTTTTCTTCTGCGTAGTAACATTTCAAAGCTGTATTAAGTCAAAATGTTCACTTGTAAACTTTTGAAAGAACAATGATCATATTTTGTTCAGAGTTACGAACAGCCTTCATTCCCAAGGTGTTTGGAACTCTGAGCTTCTACCGTAGGTCCTGGAATTACGGGTGCAGGGAATGCTGCCACACCCCCTAGCTTCCATTATATACAGGGTTTACAATTTGGTTGTGTGGCTCTCAGCACCCCCACTATACAATTTTTTCCAGAACCCCTGGGGTGCTACTGTATTTAGAAAGAGAAGACAACATATGAGGAAGCTTTTATCCTATTCAAAGTTAAATTTAAAACATGGCTCTGGACAGAGAAAAGTAACTTCAAGAAAACCTCAATAACTACTTGCAGTATCCAATGCACAATTATGAGGGCTTATATCCTCTGTAGTCTTCAGCCACTGCAGAGTGACAATTACACACACTTGTTCAGATATGGCATTCCATCCAGTAGAGACCCATGACATACAACATAGGGGAGGGTCACAGGAGACATACCTATATACTGATGTGCTAAGTGTGCATGTAACAATAAAAGTAACAGCAATCTTTATGTAGACTCTAGAGCTTTGCTATTTTCCTCAAGCCAGGTCAACTTTAAGCATAGTCAGAAACCTTGAGTTGAATGAGCCAGCTGTTACAACTTTAGGATGGTCCTAAAATTGGTAAGTGATGAGGTTATTCTTTATTTGTATTGTAGTAGTGCCTAGAGGCCCTGATCCAGAATGGGTGCAAGGCTATCAACAGGGATATATCAATGAGAAGCTACCTGATCTAAAGAGGTATAGATTATAAGATGAGACACAATATGTAGATGCAACAAGCTGATGGGGCAAACTACAAGGTAACAGTGAGATGACAAACGCTAAATTCTGCTGGGCTGCTGTGCACTCTACCATAGCCTTCAAAAATGAATTAAATACCAGAACTGAGTTATGATGTTTAATCAAGCAGCCATCCAACAACGGATGATGACATGAAGAGATGGGGGAACCACAGTTTAGCAAAGAGCTCACTTTTCCAGCTGCTAAATCATATTTAAAACCGCTGAAAATACACAAATGCTTTCCTCATATTACTTTTCCTTTTAAGCAATTGCTGTACTTGTCACAGGGGTGTTATGTAGCACAAATGTGAGAGGAAAAGATCAGCAGATTCATGGATAAGAGGGCAGACAAGTCAATTGTCTATTAAGATGTAACCCACACTATGAAAAATTTTGAAAACACCTGCCATAATGTATTCGAATTCATCTGAAATTAACTTGCTACAAATTTCAAAAATCCCTTTTACTCAGAACAAAAACATTTTAAATAGGGGGTGAATATTTTTACTTCAGAAGTTTTGCCTGGGTTCAGGAGGAGGAAAAATCAAAATGACATTCTGCTCCCTGATAAGAAAAGGCAGCTCCCAATACGAATTGGAAGTTGTGGAATTAGGAGGCTCTCTACTGCCTGCCCTGCTTCCCCTTACTTTTGCTTTTGGAAATCAGAGACATCTAATAATAGCGGGCAAGGTAGATAATGTAATCCTCATATTGCCTCCACAGATACATAAGCTTCCAGGCTTTCCAATGTCAGCACTTTTTGTACAGAAAGCACAGTGTTTTGTCAGGAGAGCTCTGATGTTCACTTTGCTCTGCTTTGTAGTGAATGGCATTATCATCTCCCTTGTCCTCTTTCTCAAGGGCCAATATAGCTAAGGGCAAATTTCCGGTTATTTTCATACCAGGTTTTCTATTTTATATGATGTCAATTTTACATTTTCCCCATCCAAAAGGAAATAAGATAGGAGCATACTAAATAAAACAGTCAAAACCAAAAGTCTGATTGTGTTATTGGAAACTGTAATTACATATCACTGCCATACATATTTTATATTACACAGAGAGAGCGCGAGAGAGCACTATATTAAAAGAACATTATTAACGGTGCTAAGTCAAGAATTACAGTCGCCTGTGCAACCTTAATTTTGCTTCCGGGTGTGAATGTATTATGAAACAGTCTTTAATTACATAGAGGACTTTGGCCTCATTCAGTGCACAGAATGGACGGTGCTCCCTGACTGAGCTGCTATTTGATATTTTATTTTATCCTCATTATTCTGTGTGTGGTCCCAGGCCTTATTTACCGCACACTATTCAAACCCTGCTCTGAAGACAGAATTATTAATTTCCTCTTGGGCTTTTCTATGGTGCTCATCGCTAGAGTATCTGAGCACTTCACAGATATTCATGAATTATTTTCACAACATGCCTGTGAGATGAAAATCTATTATGCCCATTTTACAGATAAAGAAATTAAGGTCAGAAGTATCCACTAATTTTGGGATACCTGGGACCTGATTTTTTTTAGAGTACTTGGCATTACATATACCGTCAAAGCACAATTCCCATTGACTTCAATTGCAGCTGTGAGCACTCAGCACTTCTGCAGATCAGACGTCAATATCTCAAGGTGGACACCCAGAAAATGTGGAACACACAATTAACAACACCTGTGAAAAGTTTGGTTGAGTGACTTCCCGCCCCCACACCCAAATCAAGAGATTAGCTTTAAAAACATGAGCTATTTTTAAAATACTAAATTAAGAGTTCTTTTTATTTGCTTTCTGAGTCTTTAGGGTTTAGTTTTCCTCCACAACCATGAGGACTACACACTTACATTTTTAATGAACATCAGAGATTCACATGACTGCAGGATCTGGGGCTTTAAGAAAGGCAACATATTTTGTGAGATCCATGATGGGCCAGTGAGCAGGACTGCTACATGTCCAGTTACCTCCTGGAGCTTCTATTCCAGCAGCTGCAATCCCTCTGGTTCACTTACACGGGCTTTGGGGGCCAAGGGATCTGTGGACACATGAACCCAGTGGGCCCTCCCTTGCCCTGTGCCTGGCCTATTCTAATCATAGCCTGTGTACTAGCACTATAGAGGGATGAGGCAGAAACCCTTTGTACTGCATATAGGGGATGCAAATGTACCCCTCCTCAGCCACGTCACCTCTGGTGCACCAAGCCAGAAACATGGGTAGATTTCATCCCTAAGAGTTCAGAATTAAGCCCACTGCATGGGCCTTCTGTAAGACCAGTATAAGGTAAGAGAACTTTAGTTAGTATCCATTTCGATTTTAACAGCTGTAGCATCTCAGGCTGACCTGGCTGGTTTCCAGAGAACACATCCTGGGAGACCATCCAAACAGGAATGATAAATAGAGCAGTGAACTGACATTTCCATGTCAGTGGGAGGAAGACAAGCGAGATTTCAAGTTGGCAGAGTTGCTAGGGTGATAAAAGAACATTTAATAATAACCAACTATAAAACCCAAATTAGGGATTTGAAAGCCAACCTGGAATCAAATTGACAAATACCTAGATAGCAGTTTCAGAGTAGCAGCCGTGTTAGTCTGTATCCGCAAAAAGAAAAGGAGTACTTGTGGCACCTTAGAGACTAACCAATTTATTTGAGCATAAGCTTTTGTGAGCTACAGCATCCGATGAAGTGAGCTGTAACTCATGAAAGCTTATGCTCAAATAAATTGGTTAGTCTCTAAGGTGCCACAAGTACTCCTTTTCTTTTTGCCAGATAGCGGTGCAAGTGTAAATTTTGCTCCCTAATTGGAAGATGAGCTCTTTCGAAAACCTGAACTTGACTGTTCTTGATGGGCTCTTAAAAATACGACTCCATGTGTTTTGGAACCTGATTATGTGAGAGATTGCCTCCCCACCCATTCCGTATGCCCGTGGTGTGATCAGTAGGGCACGCTCACTCGGAGCTCGCTCAGTATGAAGCAGCAGCAGCAGCTGCAGGCATCCTCAACACTGGAACTCGCTCCATCCTTGGCTTGCCAAAACACAGGTTTGTTAGCATATCTGGGAAAGATTCTCTGGTTTCTCAGACTGTTGAGCTGTGGGCTGAAACCTGTCCTCGGGATAGAGGGTTTATCATTTTGCATGTGTTTAATTTACAGGACAGGCATCCAGTGCAGAGGGTGTTTTATGTTTATCTAGGTGCTTTATTTTGTATTCATTTGAATTTTTAAAAAGCCAAAGAATCATCAAACTCTCTGTAATCGGCTGTTTCACCTTAACCGGTGCCCTGCTCATTGACCTTCAAGCCCCAGAATTTTCCCTTCTGCTTCAATCCCTATGATATCCTGTTTCTTCCTTTTACTTTCAGTTACTTACTAGCTTCCTTTGCTGTTAGGAATTTCCCATGAAGTCTATTCAGGAAATAAAGTGCTAACCACCACTGTGAAACTCTGTGCTCTCTCTCCTTTGCTGAGAACTGCTTCATGCTGGCTGGAAGACAGTGGGGGAATTGAGAGAGCAGAGGCATCCTGACAAAGTGGCCCTGCGGTGACCGTAAGAGACATTGCAGGGGAAGCCCTGCTGTATAAATATCAAGTAGGGAGGTAGAATTACTTCTGAATACAGTAGTACTGAGACCATTCCTTGAATACTGTGTCCATTTCAAAAAGGCTATTAACAAACTGGAGAGGGTTCAAAAAACAGCTACAAGAATGGAGCAAGGTCTGGAAAAGCTTCCTTAACATGAGACATTAAAGAACCTCCGAACACTTAATTTATCCAAAAGAAGGTTAAGAGGTGAGTTCATCATGGTCTACAAATACCTACACATGGGATAAGGATTTCTGACTCTTTAATCTAGCAGACAAAGGCATAAACAAGCTTACAAGTAGGAGCTAGACAAATTCAGACTGCAAATAAGGGGCACATTTTTAACAGTGATGTAATTTACCACTGGAACAACTCATCTGAAGACATGGCAGATTCTCCATCATGTGAAGTCTTTAAATCATGACTGGATGTCTTTCTAAATGATATGGTATAGCTCAGACAGATGTTATGGGCTTACCGCAGGAATCATTTGGTGAAAATTCTATGGCCTGTGTTATCCAGACTAGATGATCATAAACGTCCCTGCTGGTCTGAAAAACCTATGAATCCATGACTCCTTATAGCCCTAGCGGGATATGTGAGAATCCAATGGGAATGAGCAGATGGGGCAGAACTGCAGATTTGAGGGTCACATGAGGTGAGAGACACTTGGCAATTCTATGTTTTCTTCCTACTGGGGTGAGTAAAAGAAAACCTGTCCTAATGGCTGAAGTGGAGATAAAGAACAGCACCCTGACTCATTTATGCCAAAAGCCATCCCGGGTCACAAATTGCTAACAGTTAACTATAGCAAGCTTTCAATACCACTTTATACCTTCTCCTTCCCTCATTATAACCGAGCTTCCACTGAGAGAGCAATACATTGTCGTAATAGGAATTTGGCATTTGATTACTTTTCTTCTTCTGTTGGGGGAACTAGTGGGCTAAAGAACTAATGCTTTTGTGTCTGTCCAAAATACATTTTTATCTATTCAAAATGGATGATTAGGATATTTGAATAGTACAAAGCATTAAAATGGGGAAAACAAGAAAAGTCGACAAACTGATAATGACCCAATTACTTTATTACTTTGCATTCACAAAAAACACCACCAATTCTAATTCCACATTTAAAAAAAGATAAAATTCCAATAAATATTCATGTGTTTCATATTTTTAGACAAAGACTGATGAAAATTCCTCAGGGAGACAAGTATCAGCTCTTTGCTTAGAACTCCTTTCTACAGTTCAGAAAACTAAATTTACCTTTTCCTGCATTTATTTGTTTATTAATAGCCTTCAGGAAATAATACTGTTAGCTTCATTTTTATAGGACAGCTTCTTGCTTGCTTGCTTATTTTATTTAATGTCTGTGGGAAGGATAATTTGGGGCAAGGAGAAAATTGGGTTCTCTTATTATTTTAGTATACTTATTATTTCTATTACAGTTGTGCGTAGAGGACCCAATAGAAGATCAGGCCTCCATTGTGCTAGGCACTGTACACAAATATAATAAAGAGTCCATGCTCCAAAGAGCTGCTCCTCATATAATAAAACTGGTGAACTAAATAAATTTATGAGTATGGAGGGAGACAGTAAAGAGTGGATCCTAATCAGTTTAACAAGAAATGTCATCACATCAACTACCGTGACACTGCTAGCGATTTTGTTATTTATAGAATCACAAAAGAGATTCTTGTTTGGGAAGGAAATTCTGAGACCCTTATTGGTGGCGTATGTATGTGTTTCTGTTTTGCCAACAAGGTTTATGAGTAGTAAGGGAGGGAAATCTCCATTATTGTTTCCTCTATTTGCTTTCCTCCTCCTCCTCATTTCTTTTCTTGCTTTGTATCTTCATTTACATTATTTCTAGTCTTGGAAGGATTTGGTTTTTTGTCAGCAAATGTTGGTAAATACTGTACACACAGACAAATATTTCTATTGATAATAAACTAAATTAACAAGCAAATGAGAAAAGTGCTGCTTGAAGATGTCCCGGTATGATTTAAGGATATTTACTCTGTATATTTTGACACATGACGTTGACAATTTGTGTTTTAACAGTTATAAAGTTTTAAGTTTCTGAATCTCAACGTCTGTTGTCATTAAATAAGCGTCTGAGTGGCCCAACAGTTTCCCACTACTCTGAAAATTTAGATTAAAATGACTGCTTAAAACCCATAATTTCCCACAACTGAAAATTTAAAAATTGATAAAAAAAATTAAAATGCTTAAATAAACCTTGATATTACACACCAAAATTATAAAAAAAATCAAAATCAAATTCTGCCAAGCCTAATTATTTCCTAAGCTTTTTTCATGGATTGTGTCTTGGATTTTTCTGTTTTTCATGCATCTACACCAGGAGCCTGATTTTCAAAAGCATATGTAGGTGCAAATCCTGCAAGCAGGAGACGCGTGCACACTCAGTTTTCGAAGGATCACATGCAGAGCAGGTTTGAATGGAAAGACGGATGTATGCAAACAAGCAGGGCAGAGAGCGTGGTCTCAAGAATCGGCAAAGACCACTTCTTTCACAACTAAAAGAGCTACACTGAGCCAAGATGGCAGGCATGGCTTGTGAAGACCCATGTGGAGAAGGGCTCCAAACAGGGCCGGCTCCAAGCACCAGCGTTCCAAACAGGTAATTGGGGCGGCAGTCAGAAAGGGGCTCCCAAGTTTCCACGGAGGTGGCAATTCGGCGGCAGCTTCTCTCTCTCTCCTGCCGTCCGCGGCGGTAATTCGGCGGGGACAGTTTTTTTCACTGCTTGGGGCGGCAAAAACGGTAGAGCCAGCCCTGGCTCCGAGCAACCTTCCAATGGATGCTGGGTGAAATTGCTGAGGTCCAAATTAGGCAGAAACTGAGAGGGGAGAGGCCCCTCAATTTTAACTTTTAACAGATTTAATAATTTTACTCTTGTAGTTGTTGGGTGCTCATGCCTGCATTACATGCCTGGGCCCAAGATAGAGCTGGAGTGGGAACTGCAGCCTCAGGCCAGGCACATAATAGGATTTAATGTTTTTCTTCCCTCTTTTGTGCCCTTTGTCTGGGATCCAGAGATTGATTGATGCTTGGCCAGGCATCTCTCTCCAGTTCAGCTATTTCCCTCCATCTCTCCCAGGCTACACATGGCAGTGGTTCCCCCGGGGCCTTTTTAGGCCTGTGGTGGGAACAAGACTGTAAGGAATGAGCCCCCAGTACCCCAGAAGAGCATCTTGGGGTGAAATCCTGGCCCCAATAAAGTCAATCAGAGTTCTGTCAATGACTTTAATGAAGCCAGAATTTCACCCTCAGTGCTAAAGGAGTGGCTCTGGTCTCTTTGGGTTTTTACTTCAAATGCAGCTATTCTTCTGCTCTACCACGAATATCTCTGTTTTTTCTACCATCAGTAACATAGTGAGAAATGCAGGTAAGCAATCCAGGTAATTTAAAATGAATGTAAGCTGTGACTTCTGTGTAATCACTGTATGTCTGGATGGTATTTTTTGATTTAGTGTTTCCCTGAAATAATATTAATGTATGTGGAGGAAGGGAGGGAGATTCCACAGACAATTAGAGATGAAGAAAATCAAAACTCTGGATATGAACTATGGGGAAGTCTGGATTCAGAATCAGTTTCAAACTCTGCAGCTGTGTCCCACCTTTATAGATAGATACCTCAACTTCTAATTAAACTATGATTTCAGGTCCAAATCCTGAAGTAATTAAGTAAAATTCCCATTGAAATCAATTAAAGTTTTGTCAGATCTCGGCAAAAATATTTATCTCTTTTTGCAATTAGCACAGTAGCATTGCTCAACTGTTGCTAATTCAAAATTGCATTGACTATCACAGCATTAATATAAAACTATTTAGGTCACATGATCCCGTGTGAGCCAGCTAGATTCCATTTGGAAATATAGGTGGTTTGTGAAGGAGGGGCAGCAGCAAAGCTGAGGGGGCTCTGGTGAGGCCCTTCCTACCACTTACCTTAAGAATGCTGAATCACTAAACTGGATTAAGTAGTGCCACCTCCCAGCAGAACCAAGTAAGCATCTCCCTTGGGACAGGAGGCAGACCCTGCTACTCACCAATCCAAACAGTCAGTGGGATTTGGTGTAACCAAGGGACTGCCACCTGTAGGTCACTGTCATTGGCATGTAAGGAGGGAGTTAGATGGACTGTTGCCAAAGTTACTGGGGTGCGGGTAGACTTTTGTTCTTCATGTGGATGGAGATATAGATATAGTGCTGCTGTGTTTTCCCAAGGTCATGACTGTGTTCCCTTACCCCTAATAAAGACTTTCTTGTTTGTACACATTCTCAGAGTGCTTGCAAGTGGGAAGTTCTACCTAGTAGGGCACCCAGGAAGGATACATTTAATTTCCCAGGTTTCTGGGAGGGCCTGCAAGATGATTTAGTTATTTGGCACAAGGGACCCGATATAGACTGAACTAGGCTTTTACATCAACTTGCTCTATTTACTTCTTGAATCTAGCACAAATAATGAAATCCCATAAAGAGGGGTAACACACAAAAGGGCTCCTATTCAATTCAAACATCATAATAATGACAGTCAGGACCTAGTGTGTAATGTGATAATGGCTAGGTAGACACCCAGTAGAGATTACAGATAGCTATCATATTTGTTTGTTTAGATCTTACTATTTAAACACAAATGACTTAAAACTATGTGTCCGTACAGCCATAGGGTATGTAACCCCATGTTCATATCACTGTTACCCTATCCTTGTTCCTTCTTTACCTGTTTGTTAAAGCTATTCACTGTGTCTCTCTTATACTGTAATGTTATTAGGGCAGAGACAGTCTCTTGATATGATTTTTACAGCACCCAGTACAACGGCACATTTGTATGCTACTATTAACAAAAAGCAACACGCAGCTACTCAAACAGTCACAAGCATTTACCATTTTGCACATTGCTGCACAAATCTCTGTGTGTACCTTATAAATCCCACAAAATGGCCTCTTCCAGCCCACCCCCTTATTACTTATTATCATTATTTATTATTTGCATCATCATAGTGCTTAAGAGCCCATTCATGGGCCAAGACCCCATTGTGCTAGGTGCTGTACAAACATAGAACAAAGATGGTCTCTGCCCCCAAAGAGCTTACAATCTAAGTATAAGGACAACAGACAGACAGGAGAGAGCAAGGAAACAATGAGACAATATTGGTCAGCATGATAGGCAGTGGACTGTCAACCATTTTGGCTTCCTTTTCTGTGCTCCCCCACTGTGTTTCCCCTCTGAAGCTGTCAATTACCGAGTTTCCTTAAAAACAGAGCCAACACCCCTCAGACAGTCCTTCAGCAGCTTTACGCACTTTCTACCCTACACATCCAACAAGCAAATGATCCAAAAATGTTCCTGTCTGTATATCTAATCATGCGTTCAGGAGAGAAGCTTTTGGATGGACTTATGGAGTGCCAAGCAGTAACTTCCTCTAGCAGATTTATTTCCCTCTCATCTTCCCTGAAGACACGGTCTCTTCTGTCACTGCTTGCTTCCTTTGCCCCTAGTTAAGAGCTATGCATTGATGGCAGACCACTGTCATGGGGAAATGGACTCACACTGTGATGGGATCTTTACAATTATTTCAAAACAGACACTCTTAAATGATTTCATAATCAGCTAACATTGCTGCATCATCCCCTCCTTGTCAGATAATCCAGCACAGCTCTGCTACATAAATGGGCGATGGGGAGGAGGGAGAAGAAAGGGGACTTGTTGCATAATTTGAGTCTAAAATACTACACAACACGAGTACTGAGCTCTTCTCAGAGTGAGTGGGTATGACTCATGGCCCTTTTTTGTACCTTGTTAATTTTTTTTGTGGTCTTCAGTTCATAAACACATAGCTGCGTGCACAGCTCTGACTGTAGGCCTGGCTTGACATGTAATTGGATAAGGAGGAGGCCTCATTTTTTGGGATGCAGGATTAGGGAGGTAAATGAATCAGCAGGCTGGAAACAGAATGTCTGTACCAGCTGAGATAAGGGGGAACATCCAGGGAACCATTTACAATGGACAAGATAACAATGGATAAAAGCCCAAAACGTAAGATGAGGCAAAGAGTAAGCCGTGCACAGACAGTGCAAGGGCAGAGCATTCTGTACAGGGATTGGTTCCTACAAAGTGACCAGGCCAACCCCAAAACATGTGATGCAGTGTATAGTAAAATGCAATAAATGTATATAAAGGAAGAGGTTTGCTGTGTAATTTTGGATGTGTGGTATGCCCTACACCCACCCCTTCTGCCTGAATCTGGTCAACTAAGCATGGCTTTGCAGTGTGACAGTGTGATGTTATTGACATAAACTGTGACTGTCTAGATCATTGTTGCAACCACTGTTAAATATTTGCAGCAAATTTTGACAAAGGTTGTCGCATGGGGTGTCTATGAAAAGGTTATGATTTGCTGGTTATAATTATGCTATCTGTATGTGTGTATCATTTTTGTAGTTGAAGTTATGAATATTGGCTATGTACTTGTATCTCAACGTGTTTGAGTCTAAGTAGCATTAGTGAAGCATTTGGTCAGCTTCTTGAGAAAGGAATTTGCAGATTAAGTGCCCAATCAAGAAACACTTAACTGGCAATGGACCTTGGGAAACTCCAATCCACATGAAAAAAGTCTTCCTGGGACATTCAATGTAGCATGTGAGCAATGGCTACTGCCTGCAAACTGAATCATGCATGGACATGTGACTTGCTCAGGTGGCTACAAATTCCATCCTGTTGCTGTGATTTTGCACAGGAGAACAAAGGGGTTTCCACTCACAAGAGAAAAAATATAAAAGGCCCTGGAAACTTCCATTTTGTCTTCAATCCTGCTTCATACTTCTGTAGGAACCTTGCTACAAACTGAAGCTTGGAACAAAGGACTGAATGACCCATCCAAACTGTGGATGTACTCCAGAGACTTGATTTGACCCTGCAGTTTATTCCATCACTGCTACAAGCCTGAACCAAGAACTCTGCCATTACTGCATGCAATTGATTCCATTTAACCAACTTTATTTATAAAAAGAAAAATATATAAATGAGAATTAAACCTTTAGATTTTAGATTCTAAAGGATTGGCAACAGCATGATTTGTGGGTAAAATCTGACTTGTATATTGACCTGGGTCTGGGGCTTGGTCCTTTGGGACTGGCAGAACTTTTTTTCTTTTACTGGGGTATTGGTTTTCATAACCATTTGTCCCCATAACCATCAGCACTGGTGATGATACTGGAAACTGGAGTGTCTAAGGGAATTGCGTGTATAACTTGTGGTTAGCCAGTGGGGTGAGACCACAGTCCTCTGTTTGGCTGGATTGGTGTGACTTATGGAAACCCAGCCTTGGGTTGTAACTGCCCTGCTCTAAGCAATTTGTCCTGAATCTATACTCTCAGTTGTGTCCCTCCAGAGGCAGCATTGTTACAGACAGATAAAGGAACGCGAGTGCCAAGACTGGAGTTGAATTGAGTTCTTGGGGAACAGAGTGGAAGAGGTCTCGGGCACCCCAACATAGCGATGCAGTGACTCAGTTGCCACTTGTCTGGAGCAGGTAAAGTAAACTCAGTGAGGAGCCCAGAGTAAATCCAGGAACCACTCATCTGGAGTAGGTAAAGTGTACACCCTTTGAGTGTGAGGGCAGCTACCTAACAGTAGGGGAATGGGCATTGGAAAGATTTAAGGGTTTAACTATGAGAAAGTTAGCACCATGCTGGAGAAATGGGTTAAATCTCAGGGTGAACCCTATGGACTCTCCAGAGAAGTATTAGCGGGGAGACTGGGAGTACGTAAAGAAGAAACTCCAGAGAGGGATATTAGATTTTAAAAAAAGATTGCTTTGCAAAGCGAGGCAAAAGTCTGTTAAATGCCATAAATAAATAAATTACTGGCAGAGCACAGCAAATATCTGTTAAATGCCACTGACATTTAAAAAAAAAAAACACACAGGACCCATTGGCAGCCATGAAAAAAAAATTAATATCTATTTTTATTCAAGGACAAAGAAAAACCAAATCATGGCAGCAGTTTCAGAAGAATTATTTCTGATGGCAGAAAGATTATAAACAGATTGTGCCATCTTATGGAATGAATGCAAAAAGCATAAAGAGAAAATCAAAGTTGTAAGGAAAAAAAAAACAATGAAAAAATTCCCGTAATGTCGGAAAGAAAACAATGACTGTTAACTGTTTGCATAAATCCAAAAAGTAAAAAGCAGCCATCCTTTAAGGACTGTATTTAGGGAGTACAGCTTTGCCTGCAAAGTATATACATTTAAAAATAAGTGCAAAACCCATAAAAAAATAAGTGTAAAGCCACCAAAAGCTAAGTGGGCTAAAAAAAAAGTTATTTTGAAAAATAAAAAAGTTACAGTTCCCAAATTTAGTAGCTAGTAAGGTCTATAAAAGTGTCTTATTAAACAATGAAACATTAACGTAGGTAATTTTTAAAAGGTACATCCAATTAAAAAAAACTTGCACAAATTAACACTACAAAGCTGAGAAGGGATGAAATAGTCAGGGGTATTAAAAGTAATAAAGCATTAAAAAAAAGTGTTTAAACCAAGAACACTTGGTTTAATAATAAAACCCAGTTATGGCAGTATTACTCGGTACAGTTATGCCTGGGGTAACTGGAGTTGAACTGAGTTCTTGGGGCACCAAGTGGAAGAGGTCTTAGGGGAACCCCAACAAATACCACCACTAATTAATTCTCTAAGTACCTCTGCCCTGTACTCTGTGTTTGAAGAGTGGCGAGCACAATGGAGCCCCATTTCTTGGTTGGTCCCTCGACCTGTAATAAACAGGATTAAAATATGTGCCATGGGATTATCAGAAGCTAACCCTTGTTTTTGTGTCACCAAATCGCAAGTGTAAATAATGGCTGATGTAATTTTGTACACCCAATTTAGGTAACTTGGACATTTAAGTACTAATTTGGGTCCACAAATCAGGCACTTAGATGTCCAGGTGATCTGAACTGTCCCTATAATCATTTGCACCTGCCATCTGTGGGTGTGAAGATAAAAGTCTTTGAATACGTCCTGGCTGAAAAATTGGCTCTATATGCTAAGCTATTTACATTTACTCATGCTGTGTATCTATGTTTTTCCTGGGTCTATTAGGTCTGTTTTGACCTTGGAAGTGGAAAGAAACCGTGACATTTAAGAAAATTCAATGCAACAGGGACCTGCTGTACAGTGTATCCAGCAAGCATCCTCTGAGAAATCCTACCTTTTATGCTACTAAAAAGGCTATTGCTTAAAAAAAAAAAATGGTACAAATCCAGAAGATTTACAAATAATTTATGCAGAAACAGTGGCAGAGTTCTCTGTGTAAATTATGCATATTTTTTATTCATTAAATCCCCTTTTTTCTTCCTATACATATTATCCAAGTTGTCATCTCTTATTCACATACCACAGGATGCGCAATTCAAATAAAGAAGGCAAACTTATACAGTGTAAGTAAGAGAGGGTGGTATTTACATTTGTGGTCTGAATATTTATTAAGAGAACACATTTCAGATGCATTTTTACAGAGTAGTTTGTTTTGACAAGCTTATTGCTAGAATGCTTATTTGCTCTCCTCTTGCTGAACATCATGAAGGTAGCATGCTAACTGAATGTACAGTAGGTATCTCAGAAAGAACCAACAGAGACCCCACTTCACTGGGTGCACTATCCTGGTTTTGATAACTGGGACATGAGGGGAAACTGCCGCACTTACAGATGAAAGAAGGGGGACACGGACACAGAGAGGACCCCCTCATCATCATCTTTCTTCTTTTTCTTCTCTCCCCTTCTTATCTGCTTGTAACCTTATCTTCTAAGTTTGGAGAGTTCCCCTCCAATCTCAAGTCTGAGGGGAAAGGTGCCCTTTTTGAAGGGAAAAGGATGGCAAGAAGAAAGGAATAAAATGATGAAAGAAGAGAATCTTTATCTCATTCCTTCATATTCTCCATCATCTCATTCCTTCTCAGCAGGATTAAAAAAAAAAAAAAAGAGTAGCCCAGTGTTTAGGGCACTAACCTTAGACTTGCGAGACCTGTGTTCAAGTCCTTTCTCTGCCAGGGATTTCCTATGTGACCTTGGGCAAGTCATTTAGTCTCTGGAATTATTTTGGGGAAGTTCCATAGCTGGTGCTATACAGGAGATCAGACTAGATGATCACAGTGGTCCCTTCTGGCCTTGGAATCTATGAATCTGTTCCTCAGTTCCTCACCTGTATAATGGAGATAATCACACTTCCCTGCCTCACAGGGCATGAGTGTGAGGTGCTTGGATGCTAGAGTAATGGGGACCATATAAATACCTTAGCTAGCTGTAAAAAGGGTACAACACCACTCACCTCCCTCTGAGAGATGTCTGAAGATAAACTCATTAGTGTTGACAAGTTCAGCTGATCAAAAAGTGGCTTTTTGTCACAATGGAAAAATTTCTGTAGAAAATATCCATTTTGAACTAAATTTTTCAGGCTTTCATAGAAAAAATGAAAATAGAATTATTTTCAGTTTTCAGCCAAAACGTATGTGGTTTTCAGCGCAGGAATTTAAAAATTTACAGTTTGGGGATTTTCATCATAAATTTCCAGGGTGCCTTACAGACATGCAAGGTTGGTTCTTGCCCCCACGACATTTATCATCTAAGTTAGGGTATAAGAAAGGACTAGTGAAAAATCATGTTGCAGGAGAGTTGGAGCAAGAGAAGGGCAAAGTTTTCACTGGAGCCGGCCCTGCCTATAAGTGCAATAAAACCCTAGTGCACAGCCTTCTGTTACAGACATACTTTGAGAATTTTTGAAAACAACTTGGATGAGTAGTTTGGAGTGCTGTATACAGAAAGATAGGCCCACAGTACTCAGCTGCATGGAACAAAGGCAAAACATCGACTTGAATTATTTAACCTTTCTAGCAGCTAACAGAGATATGCTGTATCATTAAATATACAGGATCCTCTTCTGCCCTTGATTTCATGCTCATCCTACTCTTTCTTAAAAACAATTGCACTTCTGGTTCTTGCAACCATCACTGAAGCTACTGAGAAGAATTCCTATGGTTTTAATTCAACACAGAGTCACTGATGTTTGCTTGTTAAACTCATTATCCAGCAGGAAAAGCCAAACAAAGATGGTGCTATGCTACTGAGTCAATGGGAATTTCACTTTTCTTCAGACACAGGAGCCAAGATTACAAATGTAACCTTAAAATAAGATTGAGAATGCAGCTCAGAATTACCAGCTCCTTATTTCATTCTCTCCACAGTTTTTAAAGTACATTTGTTTGAGTTTGCCATCCACAGGCCAAAGCTTGAAAAGCAGTGACACAGTCAGATATTTGCTAAAGATGATTGAGACCTTCAACTGGCCATTCCTCCCACGCCCCCCATCCAAAAAAACATCTGAAGTGCTTTATATTTAGAAAAATTATATAAACAAAGAACCAACATTAAACATATAGGCATGTACATTTATTATCATTCTCACAGGACCCCAAAAAGTTCTCTCCTTGCATGAATAGTCCAGATAAAATTATGACTAGCACCTGTAGTTGAAGTCAATGGGTCTAGTCACACAAGTAAGAACTACAGCACAGACATAATTTAAGCTCCCGGGGGCAAGGGCAACCTTTTTGTTTGCCCTGGTCTGTGACTCGGGCTCCTAGGCCCTACCGCAATACAAATAATAATATCTATACATACTTTGTATGGAATGCTGGCCCTGCGGAAGTAAATGGGATTTTTGTCACTGAATTCAATAAAGCCAGGATTTCACCTATCTATATATAGTCATGCTTCTGCTGACCAGGAGCAGATATCAGGGCCTTGCACGTCACTTTCTCATTGGAAGAGGAAGTAATGTGGTATCAGGGTACTTTCTTACTGTAATCTGTTTATTTACGCTATAATATCAGTCCTTGGAGAGGTGGTCACAAGCGGGGTACACACAATCCCATTATCAGTTCCCAAGAAGCAACTCTATTCCAAGAATTGGCTCCAGTTCAAGACATTAAGCCAGACAGCAAACTCTCTTGCTAATTCCTTTCACCTAGAGCTTTCATCACAAACCTAACAATAACGGAGCACATTTCCAAGACTATACACTGCTCTCATGCTAAGAAAAAAAGAATGTGTAAGACTATATGCAGTAGCACCACTTGCTTATGCCCTACACAACATATCACATACAGGCTTGGTTTGCCTAAGCATACATTTGATTGGCAGTCATGGAAAACACTCAGGAAGTAGACTAACAGGCTTGCTACCTGATCAGACTATCTGGACTACAGCTAATGAATGGTAATATTTGTTTAGACTTGAATAGACTTGCAGAGCCAGCCCATAACAAGCGAGGCAAGCAAAGGCCAGCACAGAGGAAAACAAAGAGGACAACAGAGTCTAGCCGGTGTGTTTTGGGAAAGTCGAGGAGACCACAGAAAGCTGGTTTGGACTGGCACAAAGAGCACCAGGAACAGAGGTCACGGAATGGAACACCCCCAAAGGAGCCCAGGACTTAAAACCCTACTGAGAGCTGGAGCAATTCGGAGATTGGCAGCGAACCCTGGATGACCTGTGCGCACAGGACAGAACTCCCGTCCACCCCTCCCCCTCTTCTTACGTTACACCCAGGCCTGGCGAGCCTCAGGTAGTGCGGCGTGAGTATGAAAGTGGGTTAGGGCACTAACGCTTTCTTCCTTCCTCTGAGTGACGTAGGGAGCACCCATCACCCTCCGCTGTTATTTTATTATTTTATCAATAAAAGCTTTAAAACTTAGACACTGATGTGTTCTGTCATCTCCTCCCTTAATGATCCTGTGGCCACAGCCGGATCACCTGATGCCTCAGGCAGATTGGTAACAGAAATCTGTCACAGTGGATATCAACTACTGAGAGAGCAGGTTCAGGGTTCTGGGACTGGTAGGTCATGGGTTGGATTGCTGAGAGGATTATGGGTTTGAGCGTAAGGCTAGGGTGAAGGGAAGTGGGATGGGCTACTGATGCTAGTGGCGGTCAGAGATAGCAGTCTTAAATGTTTGGAGAATTCTAGCTCTCTTTGGTAAGAAACAGGAAGTTAAATTGTTTAACCTACCTTGTAGTTTATACTAAATTTTCAGGGAAATGCTACAATTGAAGCTATAATGCACCCATATAACAGTTCCCAGTTGACAGACTAATGAATACAGTAATATTAAAATAAGATGCAAATGCACAGTGCTGGACAAACAATATTCGGAAGTATTTTTTTCAGTTATTTTAAGGAATGTTCAGAGTTTAGAAAAATAATTTTTGAGAAGAAAAAGGCACATGGAATTCAGAATCTGAAATGTCTGGTTCCCTGCAGAAAAAATAAGATTTTTTTAATCATGCTTAGTTTTTGGGGATCGATTATTAGAGTTATTGAGTGGCATCCTTCATTTCCCCTTTTTAACTCTTAAGGCATATAATTTCTCTTCTTTAAATTCCCTTTGTGTGGAACATTTTTGGGATTATAGAAGCAAAAATCTGAAAGGTTTCTTAGAACCCACACAGAACGGTTTCTTCAGAGCGTGGTTTGAGACCCATCACAACATAAAATTACCCATTCTGGATTAATTTTGGACTGATATTATCTCTCTAATACAATTGCAAATCCATCTAACAAAGGCCCTGTAAAAGAACACAGTCAAACATGAGAAACAGAATATCTGAATAGGGGAATTCTTGCTTTTCTGTTTAATCTTATATATGTATAGAGCAGTAGCTAAGCTACGTTAAGCCGTATAAACAGTTAAACCTGAAGGAATTGTATCTACTCTACAAAAATCCTACCCTGCATAAAAAAAACCATACATTTTTCTATTTGTTTAATGGCAATTTGCCATAAATCAAAGTGATCCATTTTACAATGCACCACTCTACTGTATACCGTGATAACAGGAATCCTTGAGCAGTCTTCGCTGAACCATGTGTTTTAAAGTTAAGAACTGAATGGTATGCCAGAATAAAGAAATTGAATTACTTGAAGTACTGTAAACAACTGAAAATACACGTGCTTTCATTTGTTCCTTGTGATCAGAGTTAATGAAAACTGTAGGTTTTCTTACACAGTAGGTGTATGATATCTGCATTTATAGTCAATTATACGGTCATCAACCAGACAAGGCAAAGCGCTCCAGAATATAGCACAGGAAAAAAATCCTACATACACAGAAGGATGGCCTAGATGACAATGTTTTGTCTGTTTGTGATAAATATACATTAATAGCAATAAATACTAATTTATTGGATCCACAGGTAAGGAGAGCACACTTCTGAAAATTAGTTCCTTTTGGAGTCAGAAGAATCTACAAAAGTTTTGGTCACAGCATTATATAATGGAGAAAGGATGAGTTGAGAGTACATGTGCTTCTGGGCCAAAAGGTCTTTTGCATTTAAGTGATTTGTGTGGAATCATCTAATTTGATACCAAGAGGCATGAGACCTCGTAAGAGAGCTCTGGCTAGCAGAATTTAGAAAGCCCCCTATAGCTATGGAATATAGGAGCAAGACTTGCTATATAGAACCCTGCCTTTGAGTTGATAGTAATCTAATATAGGCCCCAATCCTGCAAACACTTATGCACATGCTTAACTTCACTCATGGTGGTAATAACCATTGACGCCAATGGGACTGCTCGCTGTAATAAAGTAAATTTAGTGCACAAGTGTTTGCAAGAGTAAGGTCATAATGAATATGAACATGGTTTATTGATATAATCAGAAAGAAAAATGAGCATAAAAAGAAACGTATCAACTACACATTCTTTCCAGAGAGTCACAATATGTCATGTGATCACAGTGGAATCACGTGATCATACAGAATTCAATAGAGCTAGTCAAAAAAAATTAAGAGTGGGTAGTTGGTCAAATATTATATATCCATCCAAACAAAACATTTTGCAAAACTTTTTTTTTTAATTTTAAACAATTTTTTGCCAAAATCCCCTCAAAACATTTAAGTATTTTCCAAAAAAAATTAATTTTGAAATTGTGCGAAAATGCCCAGTTTGTCTAATATCCTCCTTGCTCCCACAGAAAAGCATAGGTTGGTGGGGGAAAGGTAAAAAGTCAGAAAAGTAACGTTTTCATTTATTTTAAAAAAGTATGTTACTTTTCACATTTAAAAGTGTTAACAAAAAAACGGAAAATGTTGCTTTCACTGAGAAAATAAGTCTCTCACTTTAT
Source organism: Caretta caretta (assembly GCF_965140235.1). Taxonomy (NCBI): domain Eukaryota; kingdom Metazoa; phylum Chordata; order Testudines; family Cheloniidae; genus Caretta; species Caretta caretta. The sequence continues at coordinate 191,442,610 of NC_134207.1, read as the reverse complement.
TGTTTTCCAATTGACAAAAATTGGAAAAGTTTCCCCCTGCCCCTCCACATTCTTAATTTTTCATGCCCTCCCATGAGGAAAAATTATTTCCCATAAGGAAAAATACAAAATGGGGATTTTTCCATGAAAATTCCTATTTTCTAGCCAGTTCTAGAATAAAGTAAGAACTGTACAAAAAGGGCTAATATACAATTAGTGCTCATTCCTGGAAGGTACTGGAAAGAGAGCTGGTCAGAAATTTTTTGATGAAACATTTTTATGGTCAGAAGATGCCAGTTGACCAAAACTGAAACAGTTTTGCAGGAAAAAGCACTGTCACTCAGGGCTAGGACTTGAGCCTAGCTCTCCTATGTCCCAGGTGAATACCCTAGCCACTGAGCGCTTAGCTGTTTTTTGTTTTTTAAATCTTTAAAAAATAATTTAAAAAAATCAAATGATCTGCATTTTGTCCTGATGCAAAAAAGAGGAAAAAATATTAAATGTGAAAAATTTTTCCAAGACAGGAAAACCATTTTCCACCCAATTCTAGTTGGGAACACATAGGAAATTAAGTCAGTGAAAACATGCACACACTAACAAAGATATTTAACTTTAAGCACATGAGTATTTCCATTGAAGTCACCTTTGTAACAACGGAACAGTTATATCCCAAGGTCACAAAAGTACAGGCCATCAGCTATTCTCAATGTGACACAGTAGCTTGTCTAAATAGAAGGGTTGTTTTTTCCACTGAAGTCAATGGGATGTCTCACATGCTTACAGTTAAGCACATGGATAAGTGTTTGCAGAATCAGAACCTAACAATCACTCACCTACACAAAACATCTCCCAGAGGATTCAGATATATATTTTATGATGAATCATTCTAATTAAACTGTTCAATTGTAACGTATAAGTGACTATCTCAAAAACCAAAACCTCAAATTCTTAGCCTTCCATTGAAATCTTCTTGTTCCTTGCCACTCAGAAGTTTTATTTATATCACCTCGAACACAAAATATGCTGAGACATTCTGTTTCAAAAACAAAATATTATGAACTTCTCCCAAGCTCCTGCGATATGCCCACTCAATGTTGTGGGATGTTGATGCATTTCGACACAGCAATAGCTGTCGGACAACTCTTATTTACATAACATTTCCATGTTGTCATACGTTTCCCAGTGAAATCTGTGAGTGCTATTGAAAGAATGTGTATCCATCACCAGCTATGTACAACTCCTCATTACATATCAGTTATTATATGAGAGAAGTGTTTGCTGGTAGCTCAGTATGTGACAAATTTCTAATAAGTCAGGATGTGTCTACACTGCAATTAAAAACCCACAGCTGGCCCATACCAGCTGACTCGGGTTTATGAGGCTTGGGTTAAAGGACTGTTTAATTGCTGTGTAGATGTTCAGATTCAGCCTGGCACCTGCAAAGTAGGAAGGTCCCAGATCCCGGGCTGCACCCAAGCCCAAACATCTACATGGCAGTTAAAAAACTCTTTAGCCAGAGCCCCGTGAGCCCAAATCAGCTAGCACAGGTCAGCTGCAGGTGTCTAACTGCAGCATAGACATACCCCAGGAACTCAATGCTAAAGTTCCAGCCCCAATCTGTATACAGTTATAAGGAACACACTGGGGTGTGAAAAACAATCCATATATTTAAGAAAGCTACTCTCTGTTGCTGAGAATAGATGGTCTACATTTTTTTGGGTCATTAGAAGGGACTCCTTCATTGTTCCAAAGCTGATAAGGGAAATGGCTGCCTTCATAGACCTCATATCCCTTTCTAAAAGTGATTATTTTGCTGTATTTACATATTATATAAGAACACATTAAACAAATGTTAAGGTTCAGAGTCCAGCAGTCAAAAGTTAGGAAATGCCAGAATTAAGGTTGCCTGTGCAATCTTAATTATGCCCCCCCCCCCCCCACGTGTGTATGCAATATGATAAAGTCTTTAGTTTCATTACATGGCTGCATACTAATTTTTCCCACAGGCCTCCTTCCTCATACAGTGCATGGGATGGACCATGCTCTTTGAACGGTTAGGTATTTCTTTTTATCCTCAGTTGTGTGCCCATTCCACCTCCACCCCCATTATTTACTACACACCATCCTTACCTTGCACAAAATACAAAATTATTAATTCCCTCCTGGGTGTTTATATGGTGTTCTCATTGTAGTATCTTAGTTCTTGACAATCCTTAATGCACTTATTCTCACAGCACCCTTGTAAGGGGAGGTGCTATTATTCCCATTTCACACATGGGGAACTGGGCACCAAGATTAGAGCCCAGATTGACTCCCTTATCATTCCCCTATTTTCTGCATCATTCTGGCTTTATGAAAGGAAAAAATTCAAAATAAGTAAACCCTTTCAAGATTAAAACCTGCCTCGTCTTTCTCTACATGCTGCTGGGAATATCTTTACAACACAGGAAAGGGCTACAGAGAATTAACATAACTGAAAAAGAGGCTCCCTTTTAACAGCGACAAGACTGGTTTTGAGAAAAGGTCCTCATATCTCTCTGCTTCCCAGAATCCTGAGGAGAGATATTAGGGTAATTCTTGATTACTTTGGCAGGGGAGAGGAGATCACTGGCTGTTTCCCATGTTAGATACTCTCTTGATTTTATCTGATCAATGGCTTAGTATTCTCTTGATGGCGCTCCCCTGACCCTGGCACCACGGGCTGTTGCTCACGTTGACCACCCCTTAGGTCGGCCCTGATGTACAAAGTCCTGTTTCAGACAACAAGAGGCAATGTCTTATCACAGCTTCACGTGGCTTTCAGCCAGCACTCAGCCCCAAAAGCTCTCTCTCTCTAGGCTTTTCTTAGGGCCATGCGCTCAGTGCATGTTCAGGCTGCAACAATACCCAGTGAAACCTCTCCACCCACATACTTCAAATTCTTGAGTGGCCTCACATGTGCCTTTGTTCTGGGCAATATCGGCCTGTATTTTGGTTTGAGACCCCTGTTGTTTCAGCTACCTGGTTCCATAAAGGAACTTAATGGCTTCTTATGTCTTTCTTAAATAAATAGTGGTGGTTACATGCCCCCATTTCAATAAGGTTTAATCTGAGCCAAAACTATATGACAAGTCCAAGAGTCCTAGGAACCATTCACATGCACTAAGTTCACTTATTTAAAAAAAAAAAATCTTTATTCTTTACTATTGGTCTAAATAATCTATTTTCTTTTATAGAGACCCTGAGATTAAATAAACAGAAAAATAAATATTTTGAACAAAGCATGGGGGTTTTTTTTGCATTGCAGATCTTGTTAAATGCTTTGCCCTATAAATGGAAGAGAGGATCATGATCTGTGCTGCATGGTTGTTTTCTACAGCTGTACATGATTAGTAATTTAGTGCTTCAAAACCTGAAGTGCTTCACAAAGCCTTGTTTGAATCAGTCCCTCACTGAAGCATTCATAAAACGCAAAGCGCCTTAATCATTTGAAATGGCCAGACCCAGTGCAGGCCCAGAATCCAATAGCTGCTAAAAAAAGACTCAGGTGCTCTTAAAAATCTGAAGCAGCCTGTTAATTTTAAATTGTTCTTCACTACATGAGCCCATGAATCCTGATCTTTGAACCCATCTCTAAATCAAAGCAGGTTTTATTGCAGAATTATTGGAGGAACCTCTATAAACATGATAGTCTAGGACAAGTCAAACCACTGCCATCAAATCACATTTAATGGTTTTCTTGAGTTAAAAAAAAAATAAGTGTGCGTGCACACATATCTATATCAAAAGCAGCTTTGTTCCCGTCTTTTTATAGCAATTACATGCCAAAAAAGTAAAACAAGTACAGTACTACCCTGTATATGAATTACAGGGCTGTTGGGGTAAACACTTCCTTTGACAAAAGGTACTGTATTTTTGTCTCAATTATATTAGCATTATTATTATTTATTGGCTTATAATTATTTATATTGCAATGGCACCTAGAAGCCCCCTTCAGGGATCAGGGTCCCATTGTGCTAGGCACTGAACACACACACACACACAAAATATGTTTCCTGTCCCAAAGAGCTTACTGTCTAAGAATGTTATAAAACACACACCGAGGTGCAGAACAGTCTGAACACAACATACACTATCTTGAACAAAAATCACCAGAGAAAGGAATGTTTTAAGTGTAAACTTACAAGTATAAGCCTCCAACTCTGCAATTCATAGTTGAGTGCCTGAATATGGATTTAGGAGCCTCACTTTACGCACTGAGGTTTGAAAGTTTTGCGTACAAGTGACTACAGAGAACACAGTATTGCCTTTCCCACACCTAGCACCTACTCTTCCTTCCTTTCTTGTTGGTGGTGACATACCTTCTGATGCCCTTCCTTTAAGCTACATGCCTTTAGCTTCCTGCAGTGCATTTTTTGCCCTCTCAGAGCAAGTATGAGCAGGTTTGATTATATTAACTTGTCTTAAGTGACCACACTTTCCATTCTGTAATTTGTCAACATGTCTGTCTCTTCATGTGCCCTTCTGCACCATACACTTCACACCTACTTCTCTCACAGCATATTTCTCTCCATGTATGTCTATCTGAACTTTTTATTCTTCAGTATGTTCCACAGTGTGGCAAATTCATTTACTATATTAGCAATCACATTCTTAAAGTGCTCACCCACCTGTCTTCAGCAATAGTTCTGGCTATTTGTCAACCAGCAGCAACATTTGCCATTCAGTGGTATCTGAGATGCCACAGTCCCTTATACGGAGAGGAGGAAATAGCGATAGCAACTATTGACACAAAAAAACTGTTGACTTCTTAATGGTGGTCACCATATGTAACTATGCCCGCTGGGAATTTTTCTGTGTCAGCAGAGCACCAAATCTTTTTCTACTTGAAAGTCATCATATTGCTCTTCATATAGGCACCTGCAGTGTCTCAGCTCCTTAACCCTGTACAAAAACTTGAAATGAAAGGCAGGGACAACATAAAAAAATATGAAGGCACACAGTAAATTCTTTGCTCCCTTCACATATAATCAACAGCTGTAGCCCAATTAATCTGCAGTTCACAGAAGACTTCAACATAAAAGCACACTGCTTTTTAGACACAGCTGCACATCCAACTCGACCAGGAATCTTCAGAAAACCAACAATGATACAATGAAACAAAATAAAATCAACCCACATCAGCTGTAACCCAGTTATGTGAAGAACTGCACATGGTTGTTCATAAAGGAATAAAGATATCTACAGAAAAGTTCTATGCAGACTTTTGGGATTTTAGTACAGCAATAATATTTAATATACAAAACTTTTCTACATGTAAAATCATCAGTTATTCAACATGACAATTTCTCTGGTTCTCAGCTTTGTCTTCCAGACAATAAACTCATGACTACCCACGAATGAACTGTTGACTCCCAAGCAACAGAAAATACCTACAGCTCTCTGAAACCATGAAGCGGGATGTGCCTTTTGGTTGTCAACATTAAAAAGTCTTATAGAACAATATTTCTATGACTCCAGAGTAGGCGAAAATAGTAGTTCTCCATTTTAATAAACTCACATAATTGAAACAACTCTACTTTGTGACCTTGAAGCCACACAGACTAGCCACTGTCTGTCATATTATTGAAATCAATGGGAACAGGCCATAGTTGCTTCATATCACCACCATCATTGAAGATTTCGAAAATGTCAAATCTTCAGCATATTTATATTTACGTGGCCTGTGGATGAATGTGCTGAAGTATTTAAAATGAAGTTATACAGCTTATTGTGTTCATATTTGTAATATTTACACTTGGCAAGCCTCCATTTGGATGGCAAGGTAATAACCAGAGCCAAATGTGAATGGCTTTTTATGACTGAATACATCCATAAAGCTCTTTTATATACATACTGTGGTATTCAGGGGGAGAAACTGCCTTAAAAAGTCAGAAAATCACTGTGGTAAGACTACACACAACCCTAACTCAATCCACTGTTTTGGGTGCATTACAATATAGCCTCTGATGATTACACGTTATTTTAAAATACTGCAATATAGTATCATGCAGCAGCCCTTTCTTAGGCACTGCACAACTTATACATTTCACAGGAACTCTCTTCTCAAACCCTTTGATCTTCAGATGTCCCCTTTAGTCTCTTTGTTCTATACAAGCTCCACAGAAGCCCTCAATATATTTGACCAAACTTTTCATGAAGAAGCAAATGTGACAAAGCTCTGTCCTTGCCTCCATGGGTCCCACGTTTCCTGGTGGATTTTGATAGCCTCAGAGGCTCATTGTGACCCTCCATGTAAACCTTCTCTCTCTCTAGAGACACGGGTCACAGTCTACTGAGCCATTTTCATCATAAGCCAGCAAGGAAGGTGAGGAGAAACTATCCTTCCTTGCACAGTCTCTGTTGTCTCCCAGTCTCAGTGATTAATCAGGGGACAAACCGGGGGGGGGGGGGGGGGGAGTGAGCCCGGGCCCACCCTCTACTCTGGGCTCCGGCCCAGGGACCCTAATAGTATCAGCTATGGTAGCTGACCTTTTAGAAACATGACATGTACAATTCCCTGGGCTACTTCCACCACAGTAGCCCTCACTTCCTCAAGCTCCACTTCACCCTTACCTCAGGGCCTCCTTCCTTGTGCCTGATAATGGTGTGTACTACTCAGCCTCTCCAACAGCGCAACTTCCTCCCACAGCTCCTGTCAAGGTTCCTTCCCCACTCTGAACTCTAGGGTACAGATGTGGGGACCTGCACGAAAAACCCTCTATGCTTATTTTTACCAGCTTAGGTTAAAACTTCCCCAAGGTATAACTATTTTACCTTTTGTCCCTGGACCTTATTGCTGCCACCACCAAACATCTAACAAAAACAACAGGGAAAGAGCCCACTTGGAAGCATCTTCCCCCCCCCCCCCCCAAATTCCCCCAAGCCCTACACCCCCTTTCCTGGGGAAGGCTTGATAAAAATCCGCACCAATTTCCATAGATGAACACAGACCCAAACCCTTGGATCTTAAGAACAATGAAAAAGCAATCAGGTTCTTAAAAGAAGAATTTTAATTGAAGTAAAAGAATCACCTCTGTAAAATCAGGATGGTAAATACCTTACAGGGTAATCAGATTCAAAACATAGAGAATCCCTCTAGGCAAAACCTTAAGTTACAAAAAGACAGAAAAACAGGAATATACATTCCATTCAGCACAACTTATTTTATCAGCCATTTAAACAAAACAGAATCTAACACATATCTAACTAGATTGCTTATTAACTCTTTACAGGAGTTCTGACCTGTATTCCTGCTCTGGTCCCGGCAAAAGCAACACACTGACAGAGAGAACCCTTTGTTCCCCCCCCCCCCAGCTTTGAAAGTATCTTGTCTCCTCATTGGTCATTTTGGTCAGGTGCCAGCAAGGTTATCCTAGCTTCTTAACCCTTTACAGGTGAAAGGGTTTTTCCTCTGGCCAGGAGCGGTTTAAAGGTGTTTACCCTTCCCTTTATATTTATGACAGCTCCTGATATGCGTGCCCACCTGACTAACTGGGAGGTTTTTAACTAGTTTCAGCCAGCCCCTGATTGGCTTCAGGTGTCACAATCAATCTAGCATTCTCCCTGCCTTCTGGAAAGTTCTTAATTGGTCCCAGGTGTCTTAATTGACCTGGAGCAGCTGCTATTTTCACTTATCCTGGTACCAGGGATTTGTTTAGCCTAGAGCTAATATATCTATCTCCCACTACTTTTCTATAGCCATCTGACCTTGCCCAGTCACACTAAGTTATCCATATATGAATATATGAGTCCCCTTTACTGTGCACTTTACAAGCTTCCCATGTGTAGGACAAACTCCCTAACAAAATTTGTAAAGCTGCTGCCTTAATCACTTTTAAATCCCCTACTAAACACCTACCTCTACCAAGGCTATGACCTACTTCTGTTCCGTTTGACACGGGCTAGGCAAGTGGCGAGCTGCGACTTCTGCTTTTCTGCTAAAGTCTCTTTATCTTATTGATACTCATGCTTTCACAATCCAGCACTCCTCCATTGTCTGTTTCATCCACATGTTGTTACATCATGTCTCGTATGTAAACTGTGCTCTCTGGGGCAGAGAATGTCATCTTTGTTATTTGCCTGTGGAGTGCCTAGCACAATGGACTTATTTTACAAATAATAAACAACAATACCAGGTAAAAAATGTGGGATTTTTTTTTGCTGGTTATGTGTTCAAAGAATTATTGTTCAGTCAAGACCAATTTCCTTTAGAACACTTCTACTTGATGAGTGCTATTTCCATGCAAAAAAATCTCACCATTCATATTTCTGCTATTCAGCTGAAGAATTGTTAAAGATGATAAAACATTTTATCAAAGTGTATTTTTTCCATTGATCTCACTGTCACAAAACAGCTAGATGTTTTTTTCCCTCAAATGTTCCCCAAAATAATTCACTGTATAGCAGAAACCAAGCATGGCACATTTAATCCCAAAAGGTAAAATTCTAAAAGTTACAAATGGCTGAAAACAGGAGGTTGGAATGAAAACAATTAAAGTTAAATAACCTTAACTTTAATTAACTACTGTATATTTGTTACTACTCCCAAAATTGCTTTTGAGGGTGGAGAACCAGGTAAACAAAACTGATGAGAGGAATCATAATTGGGAAAACATCCAATATCAACCACTATTGACTCTATATCTTAACTGATGCTGTGAATGACAGCATCCATGTTTCACAGTGATTAACTTGTATGGATGTATATGGAGCTTCTATAGGAAAGATGTTCTGTGCACAATAGTTTATTTTCATATAGAACAGACAGAGGTGAAGAAAACAAATACACAAAAGCGAATACAACAAAAATAAATGTGTGGAAAAAGAGGCAGAAGAATAAAAGTATGCACTCAGAGTGAAAATAAATTCAGGACCAACTAAACCTAGAACAAATATGCAAGAAAATAAGTTAACAGACATAATCATTTAATTCAGTTGTATGAATGCAACCAAATAAGCAAAGAAACTATTTAGTGATGCAAGAATGTGTACTCAAAGAAAAGTAAAGTAGTTTGACATAACCAATACAAAACTGGACAGTAAATGCGGAGACTGATAATGCAGGACAGAGAGATTGCTTAGGAGCAAACCCGGCGAAACATTGTCATCTGAAATTTCTCTCTGAAAAAAGTGGATAAATTTGGTGTGAAAAAGGTTCCAGTTTTTCAACCCGCTCTACTTAGGAGAGAGAGACAAACATTAAAAAAGCATGGGCTGTCAGCATGATTGAGAGTAATGAATGCAGGGTCCAGAGTCAGAAACACCCCTGAGCTCTGATTCCAGCCATTGCAAAGACTTCACTTGTTGGCATGGAGCAAATCCTGAATCGAAACAGGATTTTGCAGAGGTAGGGGGAAGGGGACTGTTTGCTGCTCACCAGCAGTACATACAATTTGAATTGAAAATGGCTTTTTTGTGAGGATTTAGGGGTGGGTGGCAAAACTGGGCTTTCAACAGCTAGCAAGTCTCAACCTTTACTATGGAAATGGAGAGCAGTAACATTGCAGAGACTATTACAGCCTTCCCGATGTAAAAGTATAAGGAAGGCTAATGCAGTTAATAAAGATAAAGAGTAAGAACTTGCTAGAGTATCTTACATATGTGTATTACATAAAGTGAACATGGAACACACACCCAGTCAACAAGCCCGTTTAAAAAGGCATGAAAGAGAAAAAATGAAGTTCAGATTACCGAGCACCTGTACTGAATTTGCTGCCTCACTATTCACAGAGGAAGCAAAAAGTCCCATCTCCTCAGAGACTGGGCTGTATGGTGCGTGCGTGCGTGCGTGCGAAGCACCAAAATGCTGCTTTGAAAAGCAGCAGCACAAAAGCTGAGCAACAAAAGCTAAAGTGACAAAGGGGTTAACAAGACTGCATGGAGATAATTTCACTTGTTCTGGTCAGACTGCTCGCAGGAGTGATGTGCACTTGATACTCCACCTCGAGAGTCCCCCTCTCCTGTGGATTTCCACAGAGATCCATCTTTTCTCCCACCATTAGGAAGTCTCTAAGGGGAGAAATTGTGAAATGGCATAGACTAACAATACCTGTCTTTTTATAGAGTGCCTTTCATCTGTCCACCTCAAGGAGCCTCACAAATTAAATATTATTCCCATTTTAAACAGGGGGTGACATGACTAACACAAGGTCACCCAGCAAACCAGTGGCAGAGCCAGGATCAGAACCCAGGTCTTCTAAGTCCTACTCCTAGTCCTGTACCCGATTCACTAGGCCACATTTACCCTGCTATCAGCAGTAGGCAAGCTGGCACCCAGCTCTATGTCACCTTCAGATCAGATGCAAATATTGCCTTCTCCCCCTATCGAAGGGCCTCGCTGAGATCAGCATCTAGATGGAAAGCAGCGGGCAGAATCCTGAAAACTAAAGAAACAAAACAAAACACTTGCCACATCTGCACCACTTTCTGTTGAGGGTATCTGCCCTCAAATCATTAAACCTTAGTGCTCACCTGTATTCTTCACTGCTTCTAGATACACAAATAGCCACAGTCATAAAAAAAGATGCTTTCCTGTGGTTGACAAGAAGACTGCTCCCTCCTGTCAGATTCTGATTAGTTCATGAGCGGTGATTCATACACTCATGAACTACAGGTTGCAAGATTAATGATCTTTGCCTACAGATGAAACTGATGATCTCAAAAAAAAGAACACACACCCAGCTCCACTTGGTTCAGAGCATAACAGCCCATCTGCTCAGCAGTACAGGCCACCAAGAGCACATTACCCTGGTGCTCTGCTCTCTTCAATTACTCCCTGTAGAATACAAAGATTTTGGACTGAATTTTCAAAGCCTTCCCTTGGCCCAAGTTATCTGGAGCCAGGGCTACTTCACTCTGCCTTATTTTGACCTCCCACTAGAATAATGGAATGGTCTACCCCAAGAGTCAGATTCGTATGAGAAGACAGAACTTTCACACGAATCTAGAAATCACTTCTCAGAGCAAAATGCAAAACCCACTTCTCTGACCTAACCTTCTCAAGAAAACACAAAAAATAGTTATAAAAAAAAATGAAGTCTGGCCCCTGCTGACTGCGGGGAAGAAAGAGGTAAATAATGTTTGTGTGTTTGTTTTTCAGTTTGGCAATGTGCTCAGATACCACGTGTTCCATGTAGAAATCAACATGGATTAGTCTGGAGTAGGTTAGGCTATACACAGGGAGAAGATCAAGTAAATCCCAACAGGAAAATAGGAAAGCTCTTGACAAACGCATTGATAGTTGTATAAAGAGAAAGTATTAAGACCAATACAAAGGATGGTAGAGTAACAGATTTAATAAAAGTATCAAGGGAGGAACCAGGCAGCTACAGAGCCATGAACAAGACTAAATGTAGGAAAGGCATTGAGCAGTATAATGCAGCACTGGGATTTACTGTAAGGTCAATAACCTTGGATAAACAAATGAAAGATGATAAAACATAGTACAAGTCTGCTTACCTATTCCTTGAATAGTGACTATCTAGGTTGACAAAAAGTTCCAAGTATATATAGTCCCTGCAGACTATGAAATACGTATCTACAAAGCAAATAAGCATGGAATAGAGAGGAAAGCTACTAAAACATGATTTTAAAAATAGCAAATAGCAGCATCAGTAAATGAGAACTGTTCAGATGATGAATGGGATACAAACTGAAGAGGGCGTGGGGGAATTAGGACTACTGAAACTACTCCAGTTAGTAGGCTGGTGAAACCATACAAACACCTAAAGTTATGTCTACACTTACGGCAGCGTGTAGAGTACAGACACTACATGCCCAGCTAGCACGGGCATAAAGAACAGTGTAGTTTGAAAGGCACATGAGTGAGTAGAGTGCCCTATGCGCCTGAACCCTTCGGTGTATACACTACATAGCTTTCTTCATGCCCAAGCAGTGCTTCCTACATCTACACTGCCACCTCCCCACGACCAGAGCCTTTCATTGCCGTGTGTGGGTTACAGCTACACACTGCAATGACAAGTGTGGACATAGCATGCCTTTCACTGTGGCATGTAGCTACAAGTGTACTGCCCGTACTCCACACACCGCCATACGTGCAGACAAGGCCTAAGATAGAGTGTAGGGGAGAGAGGGGCTTGCCCTCTCCAATGCATTTAGGATAAATATGGTAGGTGCAGCAATCATAATGTCTCCCGAAAGAAGATGTGTCTACCCATAGATAAACAGTACAACAGACTTTGCACTGAATTGATAACACTGCAAGAAGTTTTGCTTCAGTCAATTCTACACTAGCTAAGCATAAAATCTTGTGAGGAATGTTATATTAAAATAATTCATTTCCGCAAACATTCAGAAAAAGTTTCTCATCTTTTTTCCTCTATTTTTTTTTTAAAAGAAGGGTACATACCATGATAAAATGGGGAACATTTATCCTCACAACAGAATGTTACCTGCCTTAAAAAAACACATATACCTCCTTTTACGAGTTTATGATAATAACCCTGAAGCTTACAATCCATTGTTGCATATTTCACATTGTTGCACCATTTAGTTTAAGATGTTCTCCTAACTAAAGCTTTATAAACAGTGGACTGTATTTCTTTGAATTCATAAACAATCAATAGATTATTGGAGCTGTCACTGTATTTTCTGATTCCTGACAGCCATTGATCACATTTTACCCTCTTTTAAACTTCACAGTTCTGCTAAGGTCAAACTCAGTGACCGATAGAGACCAATCGGGCCAGATTATCTCAATAGATTATATGCAGCAAAGTCTCTGCATAGTACCCTGAGCAGGTAGCATTTTTGTGGACTGTACAATGTTAAAAAAGCAGCAGGAATCCCAATTCCAGGATGTTACTGAGACCAGTTCTTAGATTCACAGTTCCAAACACACAACATATGAAAGGATGCCCGTGGGGAGGCTGCATGAAGGGACTGATCCAGAGACAACACTTCAGTTAGTGTGGCGGACTCTGCAAGCTGTGAGCTAATGGGCAGAAAACCTCTTTTTGTGACAAGTACAACTTCAAAAAGGAGGAAAACCAACTTTTCAATATAGCAATTATTGCTTTTTAAAATGGAAATAATGTTTTCTAATCTTTTCATGAGAACAAGCCAGCTCTGCACGCTGATGTATGCATCTGCTCAAAACTCACTCTTAAGTGCAGCAGTTTACTATCTCCTATAAGATGGAGGTCACAAAACTATTATATACAGAAAAACTTCACTTAGTGCTACGAGGCAAATGGTAGCAACTAGAACTGGTTGAAAACTGGGGCTTTTTCCCCCTGTGGAAAGTGTCCAGGTTTTGGTAAAAACATCAAAAAATGAAAACGTTTGGCAGAAAACCAAAACGTTTGATTAGGAAATACTGCCACAATGCCTTATGGGAATTGTAGTTCAATTGCCTCATTCCCAGATTCTCCTCTAGGGGCTGGGCTCCATGGCCAGACTATATCTCCCTGCTGCACCATGGTGAGCCACCATCAATCATCATGGGAGATGAAGTCCAGATAGTGAACTCAGCCTACAGCGGAGAATGGGGGCATGAGGTACAACTGAAATACAATTCCTAGGATGAACCAGGGTAACATTTTCCAAAAACAAAATTCCAGATTTTAGCTGTGTGGGTTTTTTGATGAAGCCTCAAAATTTTCCACATAAAGACACTTTATATGAAAAATTTTGTTTAGTTAAAAACCAAAATTTTCCATCAAAAATGGTTCAGATGGAAGATTTCAACCAGCCCCAGTATAAACCAAACTTGAGACATTGGAAGTGCAGGCTGAAACACTATTCACGACAACAAGATGTCCTGTTCTGCCTGGATTTTAGAGTCAACGCAAGATTTATGAACTCAGGGTCAGCTCTGGTCAATCAATACTTATATGGGAAATATTCAAGGAACACCCAGAATGATGCAGGAAGTTAAGTTGATTCTTTAGTTAAGTCAGTGGTTCTGAACCCTTCTATACCAGTACCTACTTTTCCATACCCCAAGGAATCCCCCTCCTATCCAGCTGGGGCCAACTTCCTAATAACAATATCTGAAGAGAAGGATGGTAAAAATCCTTCCACCCAAACACCTGTTTCTGATACCCCAGGTTGAAAACCTTTGAGCAAAGTGTATCCTGTCTCATTCTAACCCTGCAAGTTCCTGTTTACTACAATCTGCCAGACTACCAAAGTCAATTCAGGTTTGTTCTCAAAGTCTATGCTAGAGACATGTGAAGTTTGTATGTCTGTAATAAATAGCTATTGTGAGAGACAGGCATTGCTGTTGTAACGTAGGTTACGTTTAAACTCTGTGGTAAAAGTGTCACATTCATCTTCACCAAAGTTTTAAATATTAAATGGGTGGATCATTGAAATTCAGGAAAGAATAGACGAGGGATCAAAAGTAGACTTAAATGTATTTTTATGAGTTCGGGGTCAGGATGACTACAGCAAGATAGCTCCTTTCCTGCAGAAAGGTACCATTTGTCTTTCTAATTGATGCCAGTCAAAGGGAATTCCCAAAGGAACCAAATGTAGTTTAGCTTCTAAGCACAGTGATAACACATTCTCCCTATTCAAAGACAGACTGAATTTTCAGATGAAATCCTCCTTTAAGGTGAAAGGTAAAGCCAAAACACTTGCTTTTGTTCTTTACTCCTTCCGTGTGACACACAAAGACTCTCCCCATTTTTAAGAGCCAACAACATATTTCCTACTTGTTTTTCAAATTAGAAAAATCAGCTCCTCACTCCCTGACTTCACTCGATGCCCTTGGGAAAAAAAAACAAAAAAAAAAACCTCTAATGACCTGAATAGTGAGGTCACATACTGTCACCTGAGTAGATGTGTATCGCTCCTGCGTGGAGGATAGTCGTGTTGGTAATATACACCAATTGCTGGGGTGATGCACTATACCTAGTGACTAACTCTACCTTGTGAATGAAAATATACCTTAAATTGTGAAAATAAAATGTTTACAACCCCAAAAATATAACTGGTGCCTTGTATAATAAATATTCTTTGCACTTTCATCTGAAGATCACAAAGCAATACAAACGATTAATTAGAGGAGTGATGGACGAAATAGCTAAGGCACTAGACTAGGACTTCAGTGCCTGGTTCTGCCCCAGATTTCCTGGGGGAGATCCTCACTTGGTGTAGTTATGTCATTGCCCCCAGACTGTGTGACCTTGGGCAGGCCACTTAATCTGCCTGTGCCTCAAGTTCCATGTTTGTAAAACAAAGATACTATTTCCTTTCTCCCTCCCTTTACCTGTTTTGGGACCCTGATCCTGCAAAGACTATACATGCTTAACTTTACTCACCATACATAAAGTTAAGCATGTGTGTACGTCTTTGCCTGATCAGGGCTTTTTTGTGTATTTAGTTGTCATGCTAATAGAACCTCGTTGTTGCTATGGCAACTGAGTTAGATTATTAGCGGATAGCCCAGCCAGTTTTGGCTGGTTTTTTGGTTAGTTCAGTGTGTGGCAATAAATGGCTGCTTTTAAGGTTAACAGCTCTGTGTCTCCAGTGATTTCTTCCTAAAACTGTTGCCCCCAAGGATATAACAGGCTTTATGCTGTAAACTCTTCAGTGTAGTGTACTGTCTCTTACTATGTGTTTATAGAGCGCCTAGCACAATGGAAGCCAGCTCCCAGTTTGTGAACCACTGAGACCCTAACTTGTCCATATTGTGACTTCATGTGACAGGAGAAAAAAAGTTTCGGGATGCCCCTTGCATCCAGCCTAAAGAAAAGAAGAGTGCTGGCAACCCCTTGAATCCATTGGTGACCCCTAGACTTAGACCCCCTGTTCTAGGGGATACCTTAATACAAATAATACTAACATCTGAGCCCCATGCTGCTCTTAAGTAGTATAGATACAGTAGATATTATCAAGCCCATTTTGTAGATGAGTAAATTACGACAGGTTAATTATGTTGCTGAAGATCAGACAGATAGTTTGTGGCAGAGTCAGGAACAGAATGGAGGTGTCTTCCTGACCATTCCAGATATTACCAGCCAATAATCTTGCCTTGGGAATTTTGACTTGTAAAACTGTGGAAGAAATGTTTTGGGTGGTGTATTTTTACCTGCAAAACAATATGCAGCTAGTACACTTGATACTTGTTTGGCCTGGTTTGAAAAATTAATATTAGAAAATTCTTAGCCAGTTTTATGATTACTGTTAAACTGTTTAAATTCATGGCTTTCACAATAAGCTAATCTGAGTGGCTCTGAGAAAAACTTGCAGAACCTAATGAAGCATGAAGTCAGAGCCACTGATTAGACAGCACTGCTGCAGGCAATATTTGTAAGTATCTTAGGATGCTTAAACAGACTGATGGAAATGTAGTAGCGGCGAAACAGTATTTGTAATAAAAATGTAATTCAAGTGCCATTTTCTTGAGACAACAAAGTTCATTAGTCATACATTTTGTCTCCCACCACATTTTAACTCAATATAGTACACACAAAACAGTGATTTTTCTTTATTGCTTCTCAACGTTTCATGCACTGCACCACACAAATATTTGTCAGAAAATGTAGCCCTAAATCTTAAATATTGACTGTCTAAAACCAGTCCAGAATTTTGCACCAGCAAGAACACATAAGCACTTGCAATGGTGCCCACAAATCAAGTAGCTGAGTACCCAGTCCAGCTACCTGATTTACATGTGCAAATTTGTGGGTGCACCTTCAACATTACTGGCATAAACATCAGAATGTACAAGCGAGATTGAAGATGGCAGCTGAAAATATGGCCTCTGTTACATAAATATTGTCCGCACAAAATTGAGCATTCCATGATAATTTGCACAAACTCTGGTCACCAAAATGAATAAAGTAAACAAACAGCAATAATACAGATTTTGGCTCATAGCAGAGTATCAATTTGGTATCTAATTAGGGGACTGCCCTTGCAAGGGAATGGATTAAAATGACCTGTTAGCTCTTTGTTTTCTCTAACTTCTATTGCCCTATAGAAGTGTGCTTGCTTTCATTTATTTAAACTAAGAGAAAAAAAACGTATGACACTATGCCAGGAAACCTGGAAAAAGGGAAGGTGGACATCTGCTGATGGACACACAGTTTGCCAAACTTAAAAGCCCGAATCCAGCCTCCTCCCTCCCACACTCAAGAGAGGTAACCTCTGAGCGCGAGGGGAAGTGGACAGCTCAGTCTTGCCCGCCCACCCACAGTCTGAAAATGGGCTCCTGAAATGGATCCCTAGCGCTCTCTGTGCCCCCACGTACACCCCCTCTCCTGCAATCTGTACTGTGGGAATGGCTGTGCCTGGGCTAGTGGTGCAGCGTGATGAAATTTAGGTCAGAAGGCAATAGGTACGTCGAGTCAAGCTGCCAGCGTTTGAATTCAGTTCAGAATAATCTGTCGGGTTCAGAGGACCTCAGATTTCCCAAATCAGCCTTTTTAAAGGCAAAAGGAAAGAAACACTATGCAGTTGGGCTGTGGGGACAGAGCTGTTTAAATGTAGTCCCGTAGAATCATAGACATGTCCGGCTATAAGGGACCACAAGAAATGGTTTCGTCCAGCCCCCTGCGTTGAAGCAGGGCCAAGTTAACCTAGACGATCCCTGACAGAGGTTTACCAAATCTGTTCATAAAAACCTCCAGTGATGGAGATTCCACAAGCTGCCTTGAAAGTCTATTACAAAACATAACTTCCCTTATGGTTAGAAAGTTTTTTCCTATAATCTAACCTAAGTCTCCCTTGCAGCAGATTAGCTTCTAACTAGAGAGGGGATGTTGTTATTAATAACCTGATGCAACAGGTTCATAAATGTTACAAAAAAGCCTTTGCATGTTTCCAAAGAAAATTTTAATAGAGAGGGACCCCAAAATAAAACTTCAAGATCCAGATACCATCTCCTTGAGATTTGGATGGCTCCTTTGACTATATTAAGTCACAACATCAAACATGAGTACCTTTGAACTTTGGGAAAATTTGGATCCAGACTCATTGTGTTTTAGGCCCAATGTCTACTTGCAACAGGCCTTGTACTTATGGAGCGTAAGCCCATGCGATGACTAAGCAGAGGCAAAACAGTAACAAAAGGCAGCAAGATCTATCCAACAGCAGCCAATATTGATCATCATCACATAAAGCAAGGTAACATAAGCAAAAGGAGTAACAAGCAAAAAATCTTCCCTGACCTGGGCATCAACCCAGCCATCAGACCCTGTGTGCAGAACCCTTCTTTTCCACATGCACACTCCCCTTCCGCTTCCCAGCAACCCTTCTTATAAACATTCCCTTCAGTACCTAGGCGGGGGAGAGGAAAGTGAAATTGGAGTTAACCCTTTTTGTACCAGGGATACCCTGTCTCTTGGAGTTTGTATTCTTCAATCATGATGGCATGGATGGGGGATAAGGTGAGTTATCAGCCATGGCATGTGGGCCTGACTGCCAAATTGTTGCAGAATATTCCCTGTAAGCCCATGACAGTGTTCATCATGGTAATGATAGTGAATCAGAGCGTCATCTTGTGACCTGGAGACAAAGTCAGTCGACTTGGCATCTCTACAATGGACTCCCACAATGATCCGTTCTAGAGCCTCTTCTTTTCAATACACACACACACACACACACACACACACACACACACCTATGACCTATCAACAACTAAGACCGAGAAGTAGGTACATTTTTAGATGACATCTGTTTTGCTGATGTGGGTAATGATCAACCCTATATCAAAAGGTCACTCAGCCAGGACATGAATGCTCTGGCCCCTTATCTTCATCAGTGGATAGTTACACTATGTTAGTCTAAGACTATGGCCACAACCCTCCATATGGCCAACTAAGGCAAATCAATCCCTTACTGTCTGTGCTGAGGATCGTCCACTCCCTTTCCAGCCAGTTCTCAGTTATTTAGGAGTCAAACTGGACTGTAGTCTAACATTCCAGTCCCATGTAGAACATTTAAAGAAAAAGATCACCGTCCACACTACCTTGATCCAGAAGCTAGCAGGAATTGCCTGGGGAGCAGAGGTAAATGTTTTACCAACCTGGTGCTGGTATTCGCTCCAGTGGAATATCGTGAAGCAATTTAGGGCAGAAGTCGGCCTACGCGTCTCGTTGCTTCAGAGCTCAACACAGCCACCTGTATCGTTAGTGGCTGCCTTAGCCACACATTAACATGTGATTTGTATGTGTTGGCTCATATTGCTCCACCAAAACTTTGACAAGATGCCATTACCCTTAAAACTACATGGAGGACTAGGATGGATGAAAACAACCCGCTGCACACAAGGCTGACAATGGTTCCAGTAGGTACATATAAGAAACACACACTTCCCACCAGAAGATCTGCCCAGCTCTAGAGGAAAACCAACTACACCTGCAGTTCCTGCTGACTTGCCATGACTGACTGAGATCCTTTTGCAGCCTCATGCAGTTGTGTCCAGTGCTGCCAGCTCAGTGTCAATCTCGGATGAACAAAGGCATGTCAGGGCCAATAGCTATGTCCTCACAGATTGGCAGTGACTCTGGGATGGAGACA
Organism: Caretta caretta; assembly: GCF_965140235.1. Taxonomy (NCBI): domain Eukaryota; kingdom Metazoa; phylum Chordata; order Testudines; family Cheloniidae; genus Caretta; species Caretta caretta. The sequence goes on along the minus strand of NC_134207.1, from coordinate 191,423,119 downwards.
GAAGCATACTGATGAATTTCAGAAGCCCTAATTTACCGCCACCTGTTTGCAAACTGGGATGTAAATCCTGGACCAGACTTAATAGGCTGCTGACTGGAATAGCTAGAGTGGCTGCCTCAATGGAGAATTTTGACTGAGCTCAATCTACACAGTGTGACTACACAATGCACATGATCAAACATGGTGAAGGAGTGGACTGCAACACCTTACTACTCTCAACAATGCAGCAAGTCTTGGCTGAACAATCTAGATATCGACTTGTGATTCATATGAAAAAAAGACTAGTGCTGGAGTGGGTGGGGGCAAGGAGAATTATCAAAATATTATTGCAGAGAAGCTCTTAATATTTTTGCTGTACGAGAAATCTGACCAGGAGCTAGTGAATATGTGAGCAACTTGTCTCTGAATTGGGATTAGTGTGAAAAATTACAGTGTGGTGTATTGAAAACTGTAATCACCTCAAATTCTTAGGGTTTTTTTTCCTGGTCCTGCTTGCAGGTTAGGGGACCTTATAAGGAAGTGTCACCCATCTCCTCCTTATGGCCAGGGGTCACTTCAAAGGCATCCTGTCCTTTTTAGCTCCTGCTTGTGGGCCCCTTAAGAACCTACTACCCTTTCCTGTGGATAACAGCATCCCCTGCCAGGGCTGGTCTACTAACATAAATAGTTCAAGTGCTGAAATAAATCCATTACCATAACAAAAGAATTCATACTCAGCCGTGCCACACATGGAGCTTTTCCTCTGTCCCCAGTCTGCTCTACCTGAAGCCACTCCTCCCAGTCTTTTCTGGCTGGACCTCAGCCCTGTGGCCCTGCAGCTTCCTGCTGCTCTTTAGAAGAACTCCCCTGATCCAACCCAGGCATGCCTCTTTCGCAAGCATGCCTCCAATCTTTAAGGATGCAACCCAGCCTGTTTACTGACTGACTGCTTGGGACACCCAGTCTAGAGCAAGATGCGGTGAGTTGTGCCTCTCTGTTTTACGGAGCAGCCTGCTTTTTCTCTCGGTGTGTTTTGGGGTTCTTGTTGTATGTTATCATTCTAAATTCTAAGAAATAAAGTAGTGTTACATTGCAACCTTCCAGCAAAAGTATGTATGCTTTTATCTAACTTCTCTGCGTGTATGCCATACACATAACAATCAGCAGCTCCTGGTCAGATATGTTCTAGCATGAAAAGATTTAAGGCCTTAATTTTTCAGCTTTCTTCTTTCACTGGTGCATGCACAAATTTGCAGATACACACAGTGTGTGCACACACACTGTTTCAGCGATAACATCTGTACGTGCAGGTAATGGGTTTTCCCAAAGAGATTCCACCACCTCAATGGGAGAGTCAATAGTCCTGGAAAAGTGAGCGCAAAGGCATAGCTGTGTGTATGTGCAAACGTGCACACAAGTTGAGGCTCACCTAAAATCAGACAGTATATTCTTCTCCACGCTCATTTCCTGATAACTCTCCCCAATCTCCAATGTGAGTGGATAACACAAATTCCATAAGAAAGATGGTCACAATATTTTTCCTTCAGGGGACATGAGAATGCTTTTACTTCGCTGTTTTTAATATTGTGCAATGTGACTGGTTATTAAACCAAGGTGCTTCTATCTATTTTAAAAAGGGGGAAAGTATTAAAAGAAGAGTGCGGTCTGAAGATCAATGACCAAACTTTAATATAAATAGCCCTATGTGACACAGAACATTTGGGTGAGGTTGGTTTTGCTTTTTGTTTTAATTGGGAGTCAGTAGAAAATGCAATGCTAAAACAGGTAACTCATGTGGAACTAGTCTGTAGAAAAAGCTACAAGATATTATAAGAAAAGAGTTCAACAGAATGTTATCAGACATGTTCTTGTTGGGGGGGGAGGAGGGGTTTGAAAGAAAAAAATCCCAGGCTAAATAAACTCCTGATGTGACTGTAGTAAAATGTATTACTTATTGTGGATGTGTGCTACTAGAAGATTGACGAATGTAATAGAGAAAGTTTAAAAAACCTTCACCAAAAATAGTCTTTTTTTTTTTAAGGCAGAAAATCCCCCATGATCATTCCCATTTAGTGTCTTGGCTCCTCCTCTGATATGAACTCATGTAAAATAGCACAATCCCAGTCAGAAATTGTCTTAATAATCAAGAAGAAAGAACTCCTTAATGGAACAAACTTTTGGAATAGAGAACACCCCCAAAATATCAAGTCTTCATATAGTTGGTTGCTATTCTTTCAAATACAGGCTTTTTGGAGAATGGACTGAGTTAAAATATTCAATAGGCCTTTAGTCTGTAAACTTCCTAGTCTGTAGATTCTGTAGACTTCCAGTGGTTCTGAAAAAGGAGGAGAGGTGCCTTTGTCAGTCCCCTCACTGTACAGCAAGACTTTAGGGACATCTATCAGCAGAAGAAAATAGAAACAAAAAGTGAAATCTTGGCAACAAGACTGATTATCAGATACTCTTGAGAAGGGGAGTTGCTAACATTCATCAATCTCAATGTCTGATTAACTGCAAGCAAAATAATTAATACAAAAGATCCTTCAGTCCATCCCACCTTCCATTAGGAGGAAAACGGATTATGAAGCCACATAAGCAACTGCACAGCTTTCAATTTTAAGCCCCATTTTGACGCCACGTGACTGTACCTTTTTAGCTGATGAGTCAAGTGCCTAGCACCGCCCTCTAGGAACACTGAGCAATGAGGAAACATAAGCATCCAAGAACAACCCCAACCCCACTCCAGAGGTGGAGTCAGCCAAACCTCAACTAGGAGATCGTTCTCCACGAACAGCAGCAGAGCAGTCACTGTGCTGTACCTAGGTCTGTATCCAGAACAACAACAGTCTAGAAGACCCACAGCATTCAGGCACCGGACGGTAGTAGATTAGACTGGTAGCGTCAAGTAATAATTTCTAGAACAAAGGCCACGCAATGGCTTAAGGAACCTGGCCATCTGGCTGGAGGTGTTTGACAATCACAATAAATAATCGATCCAATGCTAGAGCTAAAATCCCAGGCTAAATAAACTAATATAACTGATTATAAAAAATATAACTAATTTTTGGTTGGCTAGCCAAAACTGGGGGGAGGAAAAATTAAATTGTTTCGGGTTGACCCAAAACAATTTTTAAATATTGTTGTACCTAACAAGTGGAAAAGAATTTCATTTGTCTCCCATGTAGTGTCTGCGAAGTCTTGATTCGTGCACTTGTTTTGTACAGTAGATAAAAGAAAAAATTGTTTCAAATAAAAAAAATTTAAAGGTTTAATATTGAAAATGTTAAAATGAAAGGTTTTGGTTTATTGGGTTTTTGTTTGTGTTTTTTGACTTTAACAATTCAGCAAATTCCACACGAATTTGCTAAATGATTAGGTCAACATGACTCTGCATCTTTCAGTGAAAAAAATAGTTTCATCCAAAACAATTTCGCCCAGATCTATTCAGTGCTTCTCCACTGGCCTCCATCAACCCGGAAGAAAACAGGTCCAAAGGTGGCTCCAATGTCCACTACTTCATGGAGCTCCACTGTCCTGAGCTCAGGCATAGAAGATGTAGGTAGCTTTTTTTCCGGTCCTGCATCTGGAGGAGGAGAAAGCTTGGCCTAAACCCATTTGGTTTTATCTGCACATGAGCCAGAAATTTCTACACAATGGGAGGAACTTATCTCAAGTCAGCCATTGAGTAAAAGCAGCTCAGGTTAACCAAGCCATCTACTGTATGAAACAAATCTACTAATCTGGACTTTCCAGACACTATGTGAGAGTCAAAGAATCTCCTTCACCTCCCACACAACCATGTCATTGAAAAAAAAAAAAAAAAAAACCTGTATTTTGCAATCAGCTTCATCGCATGACTTCTGCCTCTTGTCCTCTAGCTGCTTTGCCTTGCCTCCTAGTTCACCTTTTGCAAGTTATCCATAAGCCAAGATGATCTCTGAGGGTAAAGCCTTAAAGGAAGAACACCTAGGTATAGGCGTTGACTCCAGGGGTGCTCCAGGTCTCAAGCACCCACTAAAAAAAGACAGGGGGTGCTTAGCACCTGCAGGGCTGGATTAATCTTTTATCGGCCCCCAGCACCCAGACCATGGCCATGCCCCCACTCAGCCTCTTCTCCCCAAAGCCCCATGCTCCACCCTGAGGCCCTGCCTGCCCGCTGCCCCAAGGCCCCACCCCTGCTCAGCCTCTTCCCCATGAGGTCCTGCCCACTGCTCAGATGGAGGGGGAAAGAGAGGAGCACCAACTGGCAAAAACAAAAGTCAGCGCCTGTGCATCCAGGGTCCCCCAATCAATGGCTGAGGATAAAAGATTAGACGATACTGCCAAACCCTTAACAGAATGGCCTGTTAGAGAGCTGTGCTACCTTCTGAGGCCTTTTGGAAGAACTCTGGTTCAAATAACTGTTCAGGGAAGACCATCCAAACCAAGCCCTTCAGTTTGACATGAGAGATGTGCCTAACTTTCAAAACAAAGGAGATAGTAGTTGGTCCATGACACAGGCTTAATGTTTAACTGTATAACCTCCCAGTTCTATCACAGACACTTGATCAAGACTAGGTTCACCTATGTGAATTGAGAGGGATAGTCACATATTCATCATGACCAGGAAATCCTGAGATGATTCCAAGCATGCATCATCCAAGTGGATGTTGAAGTCACTGAGCACTATTAGCCCTGAGCCCTTCAATACCATTGCAGCAAGGAACTCTATTAGCTCACACCGGAACTTTACAGTGCCATGGGCCAACCAGTAAACCAAAACCATATCCAACAAACCCCATTCCAGGACTCACATACAAGCAGTACTTGATCAAGTTTTAGAGTAGGAGACCTCCAGAATGTCAAGTTGCTTGCAAAAAGCACAGCTATACCACCTCCTCGCTGATTCTGCTTAACTACCTTAGTACTGAATATCTAGCCAGAACCTGCTGCAACAAAACTAGTGCAGCAGTATCATCCAACCAAACAGATTTCAGTACTACATGCAAGATTAGGGACCTCACCATTAAATAATGGACAGATGAAACTTTATTCCATATCAATCTTGCAATTAGCAGCATGAACTGAAGACTGGCTTTTGTCCATGGGCATTCCAGCTTCTTGAGAATTGACAGTAAATAGCTCCCTTGGAACACAGATTAACATCTCAATCCTTGTTTGTACCGTATCAGGGTGGATGAATGTGTGTGTGTGGTGTGGGGGAGCGGTCTTATTGCCCTCTACCACAGAAGGCAAGGAATCCAAACCTTCATAGCTAATGCCCCCACCCTCAAACCTCCATGTCCCCAGCACACAGCAGCGTTTTTCCAACCTTCTCAAGTGGCCTTCAAACAGATATAGGTAGGTACCAGAATAAAGTTCTAGGGCAAACTAAAGACCACCTAAAGCAGCCCATTCACCCTCCCAAGTCAACACCTCTCCTCCTAAAACCACAAACCCTGCTGGTAATGGCGAGGGGAGAAAATCTAAAACTTAGCACAAGGAAGGAGAGAGACAGTTGTAGGGAAGACAATGAGATCTAATTCTGAGGTGGAGGAAAAGGAAGGCATCGGAGCAAGGAGGAGTATAGGTTGGGGACGAACGGCTCCATTTTTTGCCACCTTTCTAGTGCACTGCCTTAGGCGGACATGTGGTCTGTCTGTGCAGTAAGGCTGGCTCTGAGCTTGCTAATATTTCATTGACTGAGTAGTTTCATTTCTATAGAGAATGTATTCTTCTGTGTTCTCTTTATATGTTTATTTGATATAATTTATTGGTCATGTGTTATCTTTTGATGGCACTTTACTTACCTGTATTGTATTTATTCCAAAATGCCAAAAGGGTTTGAAACACTCACAAAAGAAAGGAGTGACCTGAACAAATCTCCCAGGTAGCAGATACCCTCCTATTTGCTGCTGGCTGTAAGAATAGTGCTACAGAGAGGACTGTATTTGTAAAACTCACAAAAGCGGTCACTGTCTTCCAAAACTGCTGTGTCTTTTCAAATTCATAATATAAAAGGGCAGACATCACATTCCATCTGGCTGCTTCACGTAATATTACACCTCCTGATCTCATTTAACCTAATATGACCAGACAGAGCATTGCAACCTATCAAGCTTTCAAAGTAATATTCCTACTTTCCATGTGTAGATAATAACCAGCAAACAGGACAAAACTATCTTCCCTGTTACCAGCTACAACAATTTCAATAATCAGCATACCTCAGAGCAAGACTGTAGTGTTATATATGTGCACACATACACTATATGCAAGCATACCCCATCTGTGGTGGTAATAAATTATGTGATAAACAAACTTATCATATACCTTTGACTTCTTTTCCTCCTTTGGTTCACCAATCCATCTCCCTTCAACTTATTCCAATAATTTAATCCCTCAAACATGTTCAAACAACTGCCATTAAAAAAAAAGCCTACAACTTGCCATTGAAATGTTCTTCCTTCTCTCCCATTTTAAATGGAGAATATTTCCCCTCAAATTATACTTGCCTAAAACCCAGGAGAGGCAAAAGTCAGTCTTGGACTACAACACAGCTCTTCTGTGCATAAAAGTGCCATGAATTTAAATTCTGTTCTGTCACATCTTCCTACCTCAGGCTAGAAATGGGCAATTCATAACACAAGAAACAGGAGATTCCCAGCTATTCCATGCAATGCTCAAGTCCAGTCTTAGACCATCTTGAGATGTCAGATTTTTAATATTGTGACATGATGCGAAAAAGATATTTAGGTCATGTACATGAGTCCCTGTCCAGTTGGACTTATAGTAAGTAAGGCACCTAGTCTAACAGGAAGAGGGATGCAAAAATAATAGTCCTACTAAAAACCCATTTAAAAAAAAACTCTTAAAATTGTTTTTCTATAGCGTATTTTGCATAAACAGACGTATCATAGTGTAATGTGGCCTGAAGGGTTTGGGCATGCATCATCATCATTTGTATTAGAGTAGTGTCTATAGGCCCCCCAACTACAATTAGAATCCCATTGTGCTGGGCACTGTACAATCACACAGGGTGTGTCTTCACTGCAGAAAAAGGTATGCTCTTAACCTGGAATAGGTAATGGGAATTAAAACAGCAGCAAAGATGCAGGCTCCCCAGCTCCCTATAGGCTTTAATTTGAGCTGCTAACCCAAATTACCAGCCAAGCCTTCAGTATTAGTTTAACCCAAGCTAGGCAAAATGAGATAAGAACACACTTCTTCCCCCCCACCCCCACCCCCCCCGTGAAGACGTACACATCATACGAGAGAAGTTTCGCAGTGTAGGGACTACAACCGAAACAGACAAGGCAGACAACAGGTAGGAGGGGAAACAGAGGTGCAGAGAGGTGAAGTGACGTGACCAAGAGTCTAGAGCAGTCAGCAACAGAGCTGGGAATAAACAACAAGTCTCTTGACTCCCAGTCCATCATCTGAATACCTTATTCATGGCCATTGCACCATGTGCCAAGTATCACTCTAAAGGAATTTTATATGGGATGATATAAGTATTTACATATAGATTTACAGTGGCAGTCCTGACTGATAGTTTTTGGAGTACCTCAAAGTGACTGTAAAAATGGCATGCTAGAGTTTATGTTTCTTGCCTCTCAAGGGTTTCTGGATCAAATATGATCCTTTTACCCATAAAAAGATAATTAGAAAAATGATCAGCCATCTGCAATCTAAAAATCACATCCTTGCTCTTCTTGGCCTGTTCATCACCATGAGTGGAAGATTCTCCCAGCCAAATTCTGTCTTCAGTTATATCTATGCAACTTCATTCAACTGAGCCCAGCAACTGGAACTTAAGTTTTGTTAATTATGTATGAGCCAGAATAGAAAACATCTTGTCCTATCAAATCTATGTTGTCTCTGCAGCACTGACAGGAACACAGAATCGTAGATCTGGAAGGGACCTTGAGAAGTCATCTAGTCCAGTTCCCTGCACTCATGGTAGGACTGAATATTATCTAGACCAGTGGTTCCCAGACTTGTTCCGCTGCTTGTGTGGGGAAAGCCCCTGCTGGGCCAGACTGGTTTGTTTACCTGCTGCGTCCGCAGGTTTGGCCAATCGCGGCTCCCAGTGGCTGCGGTTCGCTGCTCCAGGCCAATGGGAGCCGCTGAAAGCAGCTTGTTTTTTGTTTGGATGATTTATGTCCTAATCAACATAGCATGAATTGCGATTACAACTAAATATACACAATGCTTTGTGGGTTAGTTAAATTCATTGATTTAAATTACTACATAAACTGTAGTAAAAGTTTACAACTCAAACAAACAATCTCTACACCAAGAATTCTTCCTTTTAGAAATTCACAAATAGACAAATACATTCAAGAATTTCACATTCTGTTCACAGCAGTACAAATCAGAAAGAAAAGGTGAAGTTTGCCAAATTTGTTGCAATCTATTCACTTAGCTCCATTAAACACCACATACTAATCTTTAGCAGTGGATCAGGAGGTTTTTCTAAATAATTAAACTTCTAGTATATGTTTCCATTTCTTATTTGCAAAGCATGTATCTTATTCTGAATTATCAATCACATTACACCTATTATGCAATTAAGATTATAGATTTGAGCGGGGGGGGGGGGGGAAGAGACAGGTTTAATTAAAAAAGTCAGTTTGCAACTTTTGGGATTGCCTACTGATTGAATATGATGGAGCATTCATCCGCATCTAACATGGGTGTCATTCTTATGCTGCATAGAGAAAAAACTTCATGCATTTTTTCAGTCGTTTTTCATTTCTATAAAATGGCGCAGAGCTGGATTTTAATGCAGTAAAAGACGAGGAAAAATAATTGTATATGTCATGTGTGCACACATTGAAGTGACTTGGAAACTTCATTAACAAAGAGCTGTTGGGTTTTTTAAGCCATCTATCAGGCCTCATGGTAGCTACAACACTGCAAGTCAGCAATATGTGAAGAGAAGATCTTGTGAAAAAAGAACTCTTTTGTAATATCCAGCTTTAACGTTTTAATTGTGTTGACTAATTTGTTGTATAACCTCCACCACTTATTGAAAATGACAAATAGACTAAGGCTTCAAAACCTCATGCATAATCTTATTATAAGAATTTTCTCATTCTTAAATCATTCTAAACCTATGTTACTGTAAAGGATCAGGAGAATCAAAGAGGAATCCTCAAGCAGACAAAAGAGGGAGAACTTTTTAAAAATAAAATCTGATATTTCATTATAAATATCACTTATGTGGGAGATTTTCTGAGGCAGAAATGGCAGGGAAGTATCCCACAGATTTATTATGAAAGAGTGGAAACAGTGAGTAATGAAGAATTATTTGGGAATTGGCTGGATTCCTAAGCTATTAATTTACAGACTATTTAATGTTTGTTGGGGCTTTTCTGCAGTGGGTTGTTGGGTTTTTTTTCCTCCATAAAGCAGTAGAATTTTGAAAGAAAGTATAATTTCAGGGTATTATCTGGTCTCCACTGAAACACTTTTTATTTTAAAAAACAAGTTTGTTTCTGGGTTTTTGGCCAGGGAAGGGCAGGCAGGCAGGGAAATGGTTATATGACCGTGACTTCTTATCTAGACTACAGACAGGGAAAATCCAAAGAATTCTTTAAGGGCCTGATAAAGTCAGTGGAAAAGCTCCAATTGACTTCAGTGGGCTTTGCATCAGGCTTAAATGATTACATCTATCTACTATTGTTGTAGCTGTGTTGATCCCAGGATATTAGAGAGACCAGGTGGGTGAGGTAATCTCTTTTATTGGACCAACTTCTGTTGGTGAGAGAGAGCTCTGTGTAAGCTTGACTCTCTGACCAACAGAAGTTGGTCCAATAAAAGAGATTACCTCACCCATCTTGTCACTCTTACATCTATCTAGTGCATTCATCACCATAGTACTTAACCTGAGCTCTACTGTAGTACCTCGGAGCATCAAGTTCATATGCATTTTATTGGCCACTTACCTCAAACCACTGCCCATGTGACTGCATTTTCAGGATGACACAGGGATCTGGCTTGGAAAGGGCATCCCGGTCTGATATGCCTTTGCATGCAACTCGCAGCTCCACTTTAGTCAGGCATGGGCTGCTAAAGATTCCCAGGGTATTTGCTGCTGATTCATAGATGTTGCTCATTTTCTGCATTCTCTGTTCTGTGAAGAGAGAAAAAGGGTTGATCAAAAACAATTTATCCACAGTGCAAACCTTCTGTTCACCTGGAACCTGATCCAATTCAGTGCTGTGCCAAAAAAAGGACTCCCAATATCATGGGTGAGATTCATAGCAAAGTCAAATGAAAATTTCTAGAGTTTTTCTAAACCCTGGAAGATGTCTAAATATAGAATAATAATTTATAAATGTGAAAGTTTGATAGTTGCATGGATTATTTATTTGGCTCTATTAGTTTGATGGTGCCTAAAGGACAACCAAGAATGTGGCCCGACTGTGCTAGGCACTGTGCAAACACAGATGGTCCTGCGCCAAAGAGCTTATAGTCTAAATAGACAGAACAGTCTCAAGGTGAGGGAAAGAGTTGGACATACCAGCAGACTGTACAACATGATGGCACCAAACAACAGATTAGTTCCAGAGTATATTTTGGGTTGTGTGTGTTTGTTTAGGTGGGCATTAGCTAAATGGAAAGAAAAGTGAAGGGTAGGAGTGGGAGGGGCCAGAGTGATGGAGATGCAAGTGTGGAATGAAACTGTGGTGGAGACTGTGAGGAAGGGGAATGGGGAGGGTTGAAGCAAAGAGTCAGTCAGTACAGGGCAGAGAAAGTCCAGTCAAAACATAAATCAGACGAATCCAAACTGAAACCCATCAGCCTCACCCCAGAACTTTGGGAAGCTTCAGATCTGAAGTTTAACTTCACAAGTATCAACCATCTCTATTTACAGCTTTATTTCTGCCCTTTATAATACATAGCACCACATTTCCCCAGGCTGAAGGGCTCATTGGATGTAATTCTGAACATGCCCTCAGAGTCCCTCAGTTCAAACCAATACAACATTTTAATGAAAAGAGTTTAGCCATCCTTCGCTCAGTCTCCATCTGGCTGTACGCCACTTAACAAAAGGTGCACATTCACTTTAGTACTTCCACATAACCCTACAAAGGGAAAGCCCCTACCATAAAGATGCAATAGTACACATAAAACCTGAATTATATTTACTCTCTACTTCCCATCCTCCTCACTACAGAGCATAACCTCCACAGGTCAGTGTTATATTTATGGCATAGTCAGCAGAGCAAAAGAATGTATATGGGTAAATCTCATCATTACGGATTGTACGTTCTTCGGGTCGGGGACCATGTCTTAAGAGCTTGTACGGTGTCTGAAAAAATGGAGTGTAAGGGCACTAGCTTAATACAAACGATTCAACAACTATCACCCATATTGCAGCTCAAGCTTTTGTTGCCAACAGTATAACAATGAAGCAGTGGCATCAAAACTGTGATGTGATCTATTGTGCCAATAAGGAATATTGGACCACTTTAATTGTTCGGTCATGTGTGAACTTCACAGGTTAATTTGACCTCTCAAATCTGACTCCTCTAATATGTGGCTTATCTTTCAGGTTCCCCCCCGCCCCCCGCCAAGGTAAGAGCTGTAAACAAGTAAATTCATACTCTGCTAGAGAGCAGGATTAACATTTCCAGATTATCAATCTGTTTTCTGTGGCCTCTTTAAATCCTCCTTGCTGCCCTCCATGCAACACCTTTATTTTCAGAGGTTCACATCCGCAGAGAATTGTTTCAATAAAAGCAAACGTTTGGTAATTTTGGAAGGAAATTAAAATGGTCCTTTTTTCATTCAAAATAGTTAAAAAACCAATGTGAGCACATCAACAGCACCACCATTAATCTAAAAGGCACAATTATTTCAGAAACTTTCAACATTCAGAACGAGGAAAGGACAATGACACGTCAATGCAGACTTTAAAAGAATGCAAATTAAATTTAGGAATATGTGTCTAAGTGATGAAGCGGGCCCGGTTCTGTTCAATATCTTCATTAATGATCTGGAGGATGGTGTGGATTGCACCCTCAGCAAGTTTGCAGATGACACTAAACTGGGAGGAGAGGTAGATACGCTGGAGGGTAGGGATAGGATACAGAGGGCCCTAGACAAATTAGAGGATTGGGCCAAAAGAAATCTGATGAGGTTCAACAAGGACAAGTGCAGAGTCCTGCACTTAGGACGGAAGAATCCCATACACCACTACAGACTAGGGACCGAATGGCTCGGCAGCAGTTCTGCAGAAGAGGACCTCGGGGTTACAGTGGACGAGAAGCTGGATATGAGTCAGTGTGCCCTTGTTGCCAAGAAGGCCAATGGCATTTTGGGATGTATAGGTAGGGGCATTGCCAGCAGATCAAGGGACGTGATCGTTCCCCTCTATTCGACACTGGTGAGGCCTCATCTGGAGTACTATGTCCAGTTTTGGGCCCCACACTACAAGAAGGATGTGGGAAAATTGGAAAGAGTCCAGCGGAGGGTAACAAAAATGATTAGGGGACTGGAACACATGAGTTATGAGGAGAGGCTGAGGGAACTGGGATTGTTTAGTCTAAGGAAGAGAAGAATGAGGGGGGATGTGATAGCTGCTTTCAACTACCTGAAAGGGGGTTCCAAAGAGGATGGATCTAGACTGTTCTCAGTGGTAGCTGATGACAGAACAAGGAGTCATGGTCTCAAGTTGCAGTGTGGGAGGTTTAGCTTGGATATTAGGAAAAACTTTTTCACTGAGGGGGTGGTGAAACACTGGAATGCGTTACCTAGGGAGGTGGTGGAATCTCCTTCCTTTGAGGTTTTTAAGGTCAGGCTTGACAAAGCCCTGGCTGGGATGATTTAGTTGGGGATTGGTCCTATTTTGAGCAGGGGGTTGGACTAGATGACCTCCTGAGGTCCCTTCATAGAATATCAGGGTTGGAACTCTCTCTCTCACTAATGACAGACGTGTGTTGTCTGTCTACAACAATTCCTCAAATCATTATTTTCTGTCATTCTCATGGGCTCAAACAAAATTCAAAAATTGTGAAAAATTTAAATGAATTTGAAAAAAAAATCTATTTCAGGTCAAACAAAACATGTTTAATTTGACCCCAAATTGTTTTGGTTTGGGTTTTTTGCATTTGTAAAGGGCTAGATGGCAACAGTGACCTCCCCTAAAAGCCTTAGGCCAGCAGTTAGAGCATTCACCAGGGATGTTGGAGACCTAGGTTCAATTCCCCTTTCTGTCTGAGGACGAGAACAGATTTGAAGTTGGATCTCCTACCTTGCAAGACAATACCCTGACTATGAGACAGGTGTTGGTCTCTGCTGTTGAAGCTGTTCCACTTTGTATAAATAATTAAATAGTCATGGAAGCAGAGAGTTGAATATGGATCTCCTACATTCTAGGTGAGTATTGTAACCACCCAGGCTAAAGAGTGATTTCACACTGTCTTTCCCTAGCCTAGTGACTACTCCTTTTTGTTATGAATGACTATGAAATGTGTTTGTTTATTGTGTTTTACTGAAACTATTTGGCTAATTTGTGTCAAATACCTGAATAGTTTGGGGTCAACTGAAACTACATTTTTTGTTGAAAAAAAATTCACCCAGCTCTAGTTACAACCCAATGACGCAATAACCTACGAAATGGTCACCAGTCTTTTGCAAGTCTCTGGGTTCTATGTGCTTCTAAGTCAACTGGGTCTGGGTAGAATCTAGTCACTGTTTCTAGCTTTGGGTCTATAATGCACGCTCCTAGGCTCAGACTTCTTGCCTGATGTCCTTCCTTGGAACATGGGGTGCCAGCACTCAGCTACCCTAGACTCCAAAAATCAGTGTCTGGGACTCCCAGTCACTTCAAAGGCACCCTCAGAGTCCCTCTTTTGCTGTGAGCACTAGGTTCCTTCTAGAAGCCCAATGTGGTAAGAAAGCAAGGAATGGAGTCTTAGCAAAGGAATATCTTAACCACTGTCACTTTACTCTTAAAAATCACTTTATTGTTACAGGTCTTTGAAAAACAACAGAAGTCCTGATATGCACTTTCCATTGGTCTGATCTCACCCCATTATCTGTGTGTCTGAGGTTGATCAACATTTCAAGCCTGGTGGAATCCATCCTTCCCATTCTCCCTTGAACATCCTGCATGTGGCAATGCTCGGCTCCCCAGTGCTTAGCGTGGCACCCCTTCTTACATAGTCTCAGTCTTCTTTTGCCATGTGCTTAGCTGGAAATCTCTAATCCCTTCCCCCAGTCAGGCATGTCACACTATATAGAAAACCCATTGTTCCATAGGGGTCTTCCAGTGGATGAGAATCATTCAAGGCTATTAACCCCAGATTGCTGACTTGATCATTTCTCTGTGGTAGTCCTCCAAAGAGGGATAAAGTGCCTTTCTTGGGCAGGGCAGCTGCCTAGAATGCAATTCAATAAACTGCATTGGGCAAGTTAAGACCTGTGTTCAGCACATAATCCAAAATGGAGTTCCTAATCCAAAATGGAGTTCACAATTTGATACACACATATCCCAAAGTCATTATTAAGGGGAGGAAGGGGAACTGTGACATGTGACAGTATGAGTAATTAAAGCTCTAGTTCAGGAAAGCCTTAAATATGTGCTTCAGGCCTAGTCTACACTGGAGGGGGGCGGGGGGATGAGCTAAATCGGTCTAAGTTACGCAACTTCAGCTATAAAAATAGATATCATAGCTGAAGTCGACTTAGAGCTACTTACTGTGGTGTCTTCACTGCAGTAGGTCGACTGCTGCCACTCTCCTGTCGACTCCACCTATACTTCTCAGTTCGGTAGAGTACCGGAGTCGACGGGAGAGCGCTCTGTGGTCAATTTATCGCATCTTCACTAGATGCAATAAATCGACCCCTGCTGGATCGATTGCTCTGGAGGTAAGTGTAGACATGCCCTAAGTCTCTCCCTATTCAAGAGCCACATGCTTAAATTGAGTAGCATGCCATAAAATGCTACAATCCAAACTGCAAAATATGACAGAACACATTGTTCAAATTTATAGCGTCTTCTGGTCTATTTTTAATTTGTCATTACAACCATCTTAGACTGGGTCTGAGAACAGCACATGTTTAAATGCTGTTGTGAATAGGGATCTAAACAAATTAATATAGCTGACCTTTAAAGGTGAACTATAGATGACATTTTAAGAGAGTTTGGTTTGGATAGCACCCAAAAATTTGGAGTACGATGGGCTTCTTAAATTATGTCTAATTTTGACTCGCCTGGAATGTTATGTATGTAACGGATTAGCACAGATACCCTAAAATGGTTGTAATCACGAATTACAAGCACACCAGCAATAGTATAAACTTCACCAATATATTCTGCAATTTACTGCCATGTGGATTGTATCATTTTGTGGGACACTTCTCAGTTAAGTGAAAGGCGTATCACAAGCTGACTTGCACAGCTGTGGTTTGAAAAACAACAAGAGGGGGGTGGACCAGAGACTCACACAGTCACCTCTATTCTGAAGCATTCAAACAAGCCCAAAATTTGTGAACCACTGCTTTGAAGGGAAGAAGATCTCTAGATAGGGTGACCAGCAAGTGAGAAAAATCAGGAACGGGGGGTGGGGGTGGGGGGGGTAATAGGAGCCCATATAAAAAAAAGCAACTCCCAAATATCAGGACTGTCCCTATAAAATGGGGACATCTGGTCACCCTATCTCTAGGCCGTATGTTGTTGAGGTTTGGTAGGTCAACTAAACCTCAACAACTAAACACCCCAACACACACCTGGAACAAGTACTACCAAAAATCCAAAACAACATTCAATAACTTTTTAAAAGATATTAAAGCTGGGAGTAACTAACAGTTGGTAAAAATCTATCATATGGCTAAAAATTACATGAGAAATCATGGCCACAGTGAAGTCAACTGGCGTTTTGCCACAGACTTCCAGGACTTTCTTCTATTCCTTATGTATCCTAGTTCTATCCCACACAAGTTTCAGTCAGCTATGGTGGAGAGAAGACTGTGGGGGAGATTTTCAAAGGCACAAACAGCAGTTAGATGACTAACTCCCACTGAAAACCAAGTGGAGTTTGCCAGCAAACTGCCACTTGTGCCTTTGAACATCTCTGTGTGCCCTTGTAACCCAACCTCCTTCAGGAAGTACTGCAACAGCCTCATCCACTAGATTTCAAGATATTTTTATTCCTCCGCTATTCCAATATTTAAATTGGTTTGAAAACCAGGTTAATTTTACATCATACACATTTTATATCACTACTGAAATGTCATCCTTTGTGCAGTAATCAGTTGATGATTATTTTAAACCGGATGACTTCAAAACCGGGGAGAAAAAAATCCGGAGAGTAAGAGATGTATTTTTCCTCCTCCCCCAGCAATCATAGGCTGTTTTTTTCTGAATGGTGAATAACTATAAAGTTATATCCCTTTTTAATACTGCAGCCTTTTCTTCAGTTCTTACAATTACTAAATTTATCAACGAAAAAGATCAAGTTGCAGCCTTATTCTTTTGTTCCATTATATTCTTCTCTTTATATAATCACCAGTTTGGGTTGCTCTGCTGATGTCATGTTACCAGGAAACGGGGAACTCATAAAATAGATTTTGAGCCTACAATATGCAGCTAAAAAAAGTATTATTTTTATGGTTCACTTAGAAGTTAGCCTATTATGCAATCTGATAGTCAATTATACAGATATATCCTTGATAGAGGAATAAATTAGAGTATTCATTTTTGCTTGCTACACAATCTCCTCTCTTTGCTTCATTAGTATTTCATTATTCCTTCAAAGTTTATATGGTTTTTGTTCACTGATGAACAGCTACCTTTGAGGGGGAGAGATGGAGTGGATCCAAAAGACAAGTGGACTAAGTGGGATGTGAAAGTACCCTCTTCGGGTCAGATCATGCTGAATTTTTTGTTCACTGCCTTATTCATTCTATTTCATTTCCTCAGAAGAACTGTAAAATAGTGTCTTAGACAGTGATATGTTGCCAATATTTCAACCCAGGACACCCATATGGATTTTTCCCATTAGCCAGTGATAAACCACATGGACCCAGTAGAGGGGGAATGCAGGTGAAAGGCGTGGAGAATTTCTTTATACGTTTTTCTGTGTAAACATAATTTCTGCTTCTAAGGAAAAAGTCAACATCAACTAGCAAACAAACTTACTGATATATTTACCAGTATATGAAACTGTATTATACTAGAAATGTTTACACTTTACATGTTCCAAAAAATATACTGAGTATGCTGATAGCATAGCACAGGGTTTAGCTTGTTCAATTTGAAATCAGGAAAGCAGGGGAGACAGTGAGGATCTTGGTGCATGGATTAAGTTTCCCCCTCAAGAATTATTTTGAAAATATCCAACATCTGGTACAATCAAATGCATTCTAGGAGACAACAATTTGTTCTTTAGAAATAGGTTAATGAATGCTGGGGATAAGTCATCACTGGCAGGGATGATTAAGCAGTCAGGCCCAGATCCACAAAGGTATTTAGGTACCTAAATTCCAGACTTAGGTGCCTAAGTCTTGTTTTTAGGTGCCTAAATTCCAGTTTTGTCTCAATGGGACCCATCAAAACTCCTACTGAACCCTATAGGTACCTAAACTCACTCAGCACTTAAGTTTTTTAGGGTAAAAGTTTCCTAGGCACCTAGGCACATGCCCAGAGTCTGAAACCTATCTCCCAGCTAAGCCCCAGAGCAATTTGTGAGTCTGTGGAAGACTGGTGTTCAGCCTCCTAACTCACATGCAGGGTCCAATCTGGTAGGTGATCTCTGAGCACTCTGACCACATCGTGGCCCATTCAAAATCCAGGGAGGGGAAGGTGGTGGTTGTACTGCCCACCTTATAACTTTTAGCCTAGAGCTTAGACCACTGGTCTGGGATGTGCCCAATGACTGTTCCACTGTAGATAAATGCTTAAATAAATAGTCATTGGGCCAGAAAGAGACATACTCTGTAGCCAGTAATTAGAGTACACACCTGGGAGGTGGGAGACACCAGGTCCAATACCCCAGCTCCAATCACTCTTTCAGTATTTATCCAAAGTGGAACAGCTTAAAACAGGATAGCTTGAGAGAGCCCCACATCAAAATATCCCATAGCTCAGTGGCGAGAGCACTCCCTGGAGAGATGGGACACCCCTGTTCAAATGCTTTCTGCCAGAGGGGGAGAAAGGAGGGAATGGAAGCTGGGTCTCCCAAACCAGTAGCATTCTAACCACTGGGCTAGAAGTTAAGGTGAGCAGTATTTCCTCCTTCAGCCATTTTGCATGGAGCAAGGCAGATGCCTAACTCATGCCCTCACAAAGTGGCTTAGGTGCCTAAGCTGCCTGACTCCACGCAGCTGGTTCCCATTTGTGGATCTCTAGCAGAGATAGGCACCTGCCTGTAGCCCAAATGACAAAGGAATACTTGGGTGTCTATCTCCAAGAGAAGGGTGGGGATTAACACACACCCCTCTAGTTGGCTTCTTCCATTGGCTAGCTAAGGCAACTCCACACCTATTATGCTGGCATTTGTGGATGGTATTCTATCATTCCCCTCTATTCAGCATTGGTGAGGTCTCATCCGGAGTAGTGTGTCCAGTTTTGGGCCCCACACTGCAAGAAGGACGTGGAAAAACTGGAAAGCAACCAGCAGAGGGCAACAAAAATTATTAGGGGACTGGAACACATGACTTATGAGGAGAGGCTGAGGGAACTGGGATTGTTTAGTCGACAGAAGAGAAGAACAAGGGGGGGATTTGATAGCTGTTTTCAACTACCTGAAGAGTTCCAAAAAGGATGGATCTAGACTGTTCTCAGTGGTACCAGATGACAGAACAAGGAGTAATGGTCTCAAGTTGCAGCGGGGGAGGTTTAGGTTGGATATTAGGAAAAACTTTTTCCCTAGAGGGTGGTGAAGCACTGGAACGCGTTACCTAGGGAGGTGGTGGAATCCCCTTCCTCTGAGGTTTTTAAGGTCAGGCTTGACAAAGCCCTGGCTGGGATGATTTAGTTGGGGATTGGTCCTATTTTGAGCAGCGAGTTGGACTAGATGACCTCCTGAGGTCCCTTCCAACTCTGATATTCTATGATTCTATGGTGCCCCTCTGTCCCGGTTAACTGTATAGGGAGCCTAGGATCCTAACTCATCATGGAGGATCACTGTATCTTTCCTGTGATTTTCTAGACATTTAAAAGTTAGGTGTCATGATGCTCAGTGTTGCAACACCTAAGTATCTTCGTGGTCCCACTACAACGGCTTAGATTGAAAGCTCTTTGTTCTGTGTTTGTACAGCACCGAGCACAATGGGGGACTGGTCTATGACTAGAGCTGCTAAGTGCTACAGTGACAAATAATAAGTAACAGAGAGGCAGTGAACTCTTATCAGATCATCCCAACCCTTCCTTCAATTGTGTGGAGACATTTTTTATGTGGGACTTCCAAGAATCCCCTTTCTAGTGTACGCAGCTTCATGTACTGTGGCAATTGTGTATACTCCAGTTTTAAAGGTGCTGCAACCATTCTGGATGTAGAGTTCAAACAGCTGGAATTGGTTGGACACTGAATCTCAAAAAGTGGGGAGGATATAGTTTCTAGGCAAAGGGCCTTCTGACTGTAGTCCTGATCTGAAGTCCACAGCAGTCTTTTCATAGACTTAAATGGGCTTTTAATCAAGTCCTGTGTGTTACATTGTTTTTTGTGGTTAATTTTATCCAGCTAGAGTCACTGTAGGTAAATTGAAAATGAGTACTTGTGGCACCTTAGAGACTAACAAATTTATTTGGGCATAACCTTTCGTGAGCTACAGCCACTGAATACATCTGATGAAGTGAGCTTGAGCTCACGAAAGCTTATGCTCAAATAAATTTGTTAGTCTCTAAGGTGCCACAAGTCCTCCTTTTCTTTTTGCAAATACAGACTAACCCGGCTGCTACTCTGAAACCTGTAGGTAAATTAAAAGGCAATATTGACTGACTGGATTTTGAGAGACATACCACATTGCTGCAAATCAGTGGTCTTTAGGTGCTTTTAGATCACAGTAAATAAGGTTGTGCTCATATTCTGAATATTAACATGTACATCCATTCTTAAATATGTGCCATACAACAATAATTAGCTTTGGGTCAAGTTCTGTTCTCAGATATGCATGGACAGCTCATTGAATTTGATGGGAAATGTGTGCTGTATAGGAGAGAAAATGGGTCTTTTTATACTGTTGCACACCTTAATATCACCATGAAGTAACCATTTATATGGAATAATGGCTCCTTTTATTTTGGTTTTAAAGATTAATAAAGTAGTTAGGTTAAAAATAAAGAAACAAAGAAACAATTCAAATTTTTACCCAAAATGAGGACCCATCTTCAACCAAATTCTCTTTTTAACTGTATGTGAACTAGCAAATTTAGGACCTGTAAATCACCTCCCTGCAGTTCCACCAGTGATATTGATGGCAGAGACTGTAGTTGTCATAAATATAAAAGGAAGGGTAACAACCTTCCTGTATACAGTACTATAAAATCTCTCCTGGCCAGAGGCACAATATCCTTTTATCTGTAAAGGGTTAAGAAACTCAGGTAACCTGGCTGGCACCTGATCAAAAGGACCAATAAGGGGACAAGATACTTTAAAAATCGGGGGTGGGGGGGTGCAGGGGAAGCTTTTGTCAGTCTGTTCTGTGTGCTTGCCAGAGAGAGAGAGAGAGAGAGAGCGAGCGC
This sequence comes from Caretta caretta, assembly GCF_965140235.1. Taxonomy (NCBI): domain Eukaryota; kingdom Metazoa; phylum Chordata; order Testudines; family Cheloniidae; genus Caretta; species Caretta caretta. The sequence goes on along the minus strand of NC_134207.1, from coordinate 191,402,463 downwards.
GCAAGCAATCCACTTTCATTAGAATTAGTAAGTACTAGCAAGAAAATGCATTAGTTTAACTTTTGTTTTGGCTTGTGATTTTCTCTGTGCTGAGAAGAAGGTGTATTCCTGGTTTTCTTTTTGTAACTTTAAAGTTTTTGCCCAGAGAGAAATCCTCTGCATTTTAAATCTGATTGCTCTGTGAGATTAGCTTCCCTTCTAATTTTACAGAGGTGTTTCTTTTACCTTTTTTCTTTCTAATAAAGTTCTGTTTCTTTTAAGAGCCTGACTGATTTCTCTATTGTCCTAAGACCCAGGGGTTTGGGTCTGTGATCACTTTGTAACCAATTGGTTAGGATATTATTCTCAAGCCTCCCCAGGAAAGGGGGTATAAGGGCTTGGGGGGATATTTTGGGGAAATAGGAACTCCAAGTGGTCCTTTCCCTGATTCTTTGTTAAATCACTTTGTGGTGGCAGCGTACCCTCCAAGGGCAAAAATAGTTTGTGCCTTGGGGAAGTTTTACCCTAAGCTGGTAGAAATAAGCTTAGGGGGTCTTTCATGCGGGTCCCCACATCTGTACCCTGGAGTTCAGAGTGGGGAGGGAACCCTGACAGTAGTGTTCACAAACTTGGGTGCTTTCACCACCAGGTCATCTAATCCCATTGACTGAAATGACAAAGGAATACATCAAAGCAACATGGGCAAAATGTTACACTTGGGAGTCCAGAGATACCTAAATCTATACTGAAATGAATGGGAACTGCAGATGCTCAGCACTCCCAAAGATCAGGCCACTGATTTAGGTGCCTTATCATCTATTTAGATGCCTAAATTTAAAGCACCCAAGTTTAAAAACATTGGCCTGGCTATATACCTGGAGCACATTGAAAACTAGTGTGACACTAAATGTGCCTTTGTCCCCCTCTAGCATCTGGAGAACCTAAAGAGGTCTATGAATCTACTATTGCCTTCAAGCTAAAGCTCAAGTAATAATTGCTCATGCTTTTAGATCCCCATAGAGCACCTGACCAGGCCAACTGCTGGAGTTTCAGGGATTGAACCTGGGAGCTGTGGATCTAAATGCATGAGCCTTTATTGCTTGGAGTAAAGGGCCAGATCTATAAGTTTGAAGTAAATAATAAATTTCTAAAACTCTATGTGGTTTAGTCATTAGAGGTGGGACACAGAGAGTGTGGATTAGTGCGCTATACTAGCAACAAAATGACCCCATTTAACATTCCAGAAAATGGCTTGCAAGGTAGATTAAAATATCTATTCATGTGTCTTGCTCTCAATTCAAAGCTATGTGTATAGTGCATCATAAAATTATAACAGTACTTTTCCAGTTTATCATGAAATAAGTCCAAAATGTTTATCTGAACCTTTATATTTTCCTCTACCCTTTCTGCCTCATTCTGCCCTCCTACACATGCAAAACAAGTGGGAACTTGTATCTGCAGCTGTCTGGGCTAAGTGCAGAGGGACTGCTTCCCAACAGCATCTTGGCATAAGAAAGCAGAGAAATATATGTAGTCTGCTTTGAGTTCAGTTCATAGTGGATGTACTGAATATAAGCTAACAAGTGGGTGGAGAATGGGAAAGATATTGAGATAAAAGGTGCTCACTGATGTGTCCTGCATTTTGAAATTGGGTTTGATAATTAGAAACCTATACTCCAGACCAAAGGACAAACAGATGGATTAGGGGTTTTGATGTTTCCTGCCACCATATGTTGAGGGTTGTATTCTGAAGCAGTTGTTTTACTGGCATCCTGGAAGTGAAGAAGAGGAATCAGAGGGAGCTGGTAGCAGCTGTCTGCTTCTGCATTAGTAAACACAAAGGCTGTGTTTCAAAAAGAGCTAAATGACATGTCCAGGCTGTGTAGCAGTGGGGAATACTAATCATGGGGCTCTATGAAATGAGGCCTGTTGATGAAAATCCTATAAATTAGCACAAGAGCTAAAAGCTCTAAAAGTTGCCGTGGTAACTTTTCCCATTTATATATATTTATAACTCACATGCAGTAGAGAAACTTAGCATTCAGAGCATATGAGCAGTCAACTTTGATTTCTAGACTATTTGGAATTGAAGCTCATATATCAGTAGAAAGATAGAGACAATGTATGGAAAACGAAGGTCACAGATTTGAGTTACAGCTTCAACATAATAAAGCCCTCCAAATTAGTAATATACAGGCAATCACCTCCTTTTTGGTGTAGATTTGATAACTTACTAGTTTGCAAGAAGCAACTCAACCAATAAAATTTAGTTTCTAAAACAATTTATTTATACTGAATGAATACAGAAAATCTGCCTACTTAGCCTGATCCAAAGTTCATCCAAATCAATGGAAAGACACCCATTGACTTCTGTGGGTTTTGAATCAAGCCCTAGGCGTCTCCATTAGAAGTGATATTAGGACAAGCTGTAGCCAACAAATAAATAGAAACGTATGTGCTTTTATACAGCACCCAATAAGACAAGATCCTTTGTCTTACATACAATAGTTAAAAGAAAAGGAGTACTTGTGGCACCTTAGAGACTAACCAATTTATTTGAGCATGAGCTTTCGTGAGCTACAGCTCACTTCATCGGATGCATACCGTGGAAACTGCAGCAGACTTTATATATACACAGAGAATATGAAACAATACCTCCTCCCACCCCACTGTCCTGCTGGTAATAGCTTATCTAAAGTGATCAACAGGTGGGCCATTTCCAGCACAAAGCCAGGTTTTCTCACCCTCCACCCCCCCACACAAATTCACTCTCCTGCTGGTGCTAGCCCATCCAAAGAGACAACTCTTTACATAATCAAGTCGGGCTATTTCCTGCACAAATCCAGGTTCTCTCACATCCCCCCCACCCCCATACACACACAAACTCACTCTCCTGCTGGTAATAGCTCATCCAAACTGACCACTCTCCAAGTTTAAATCCAAGTTAAACCAGAACATCTGGGGGGGGGGGGGGGGTAGGAAAAAACAAGAGGAAACAGGCTACCTTACAATACAATAGTTAGTATATCATATAATCACCTAGCCCCCATGATAATGACAGGAACATTTACCTCACCCCCTCTTCTCTTCCCTCTCTCTGCAATAATTCTCCTTCTGAAGTCAGCTGTGGCTCACGAAAGCTCATGCTCAAATAAATTTGTTAGTCTCTAAGGTGCCACAAGTCCTCCTGTTCTTTTTATTAGGACATGGAAGGCTCCAAAGTGCAGTTAGAAAACACTTCAATGTTGGTAATTTGGGGCTTGATCCAAACCCTATTGAAACATCCCATTGGCTTCAATGGGTTTTGTATCGGGTTCTCGGCTCCTTACTAATGCATGCCAGTGACTAGGAATCACTAACAAATCACAGAAACAAAGTCTCCCCTCACTGCACTTGTTGTTAGCTCTCACTGTGATTATAGCACAACAGTGCTTTGCGCTGCAGCTCTTTTCAGAGGCTCTGAAAGCGATTCATGAAGAGTCATTTAAAAACACACTTCTGCGATGTCCATGTAACGGAACCCTTTAAGAGGTGGAGGAACCACAGAAGAACAAAGATTAAGAGATTTATTTGTTCATTCTCTCTCATGGTGCTTTTTCCATTGGTTATAATGGGAATGCAAGTCTACTCTCTCATATATAGATAAAGATAATTTGTGTGTGTGTTTGGTATCAGGCACTGACAAAAGCTCACACCTGGACTGAAGTCTTATGTAATATATGAATATTAGAAATGCTTTTCCAAAATGCCCTGTAAAGAACACTAAAGACAGAATATTTGGGGGTGGGGGGCTTATGTTAACATGCCTGTAAAAAATATTTCCCCTGTTTGTGATTTGTAGCAACAGCACACCCTTCAACTATTTGGCTAATTAGCACACTATTCTATTTTTTTGGGGGGGGGGAGGGGTCCTGGATAGCATTAGGTTTTTGAGAGGTCGGGAACAGAGCCAAAGACTCCTGACTTCCAGCCCCTTCTCTAACCACTGCACAAGTCTATTTCCTAAAAGTAGCAAATAATTTACCCTTTACATCCATCCCAGCTCTGGTCAACTTCTATAGTCATATAAACTGCTTCAAAAATTAAAATGAGAGTTAACAATGGCAAAATGCAAAGTGTCAACACTAAGTTGAATATAAATTACCATTTAATGAGAGAAGTTGATAGGTTAAGTGGATCCTTCCAAAGGAGAGAAAATGCTGTGAAAAGTATTTTTTTATCCCCCTTTTGATTCTTTGTGACTCAAGCAACAATCCAAAAAGATTTCAAGTGACAGTTACTGAAAAACTGCAGAAACTCTTCACAAAATGAACAAGGAGGATCAGGAGACTCCTTGATTGTGTTATTTCAAACATCGGACAGCTCTCATACCATAGGTAATTTAGTCTGGCAGAAGGGTAGAAGGTCTCAGAACAAAATGCTGAGAGTGTAAATGGAAATATACACACACTGACAATTCAAACGGACTCATCATAGAACCAGCTGGTTCAATTACAAGGGTATAAAAGAAAGCCACTGGAAGGAAATTAAGACATCTGATACATAACAAAATAAGGCATAAGAATGTATCACATCTAGCCAATACTTTGTTTCACGTAAATGAGAGAAAACCACATGAATAGCTAAGGCATTGATCCTGCAAAGACTTACGCACATACTTAATTTTATATGGTGTGAGTAGTCCCATGGAAATCAACAGATTTACTTTCAGTGTGTAATGTCGCGTGTGTTTAAGTAAAAAATTATATATGTTGGTGGCTTTTTATTTGCCTTTTGGTTTCCGAGCCTTTAGTATTCACTTCTCTCCAACAATGAGTTAGAAATTTACTTTAAAAAAATTAAAACTAAGATGTTCACATAACATGACTCCAGGAGCTGGAGCTTTAAGACCAGCACTAGTACCACAAGAGTCCTGATAAAATCATGGAAGTTGGCAACACTGAAAAAAAAAATATCACATACCTCCTTGACTGATTCTAAGCTCTTGAGTGTCTGCTACATTGCCTTTTCAAGCTTCTTTCTGAGATAGAGAGAATAATAGGGCAGGATCAAAGAGTTCCTGCAGGGAAAACTTTAGGAAACACAAAACTCAGAAGAAAGCTGAGGCTGAGAGATTTCTGTTTTGTTGATATTTACATCATTAAAGGCAAACCCATGGAAGGTTGTACATGGACTTTATCCAGTGCTTATATAGTCTTTTTGGGAAAGGGTGGAAACTCCACCTGCATATATAAACAATATGATATATGAAGTCAGTAATCTACTAGCATTAAATTGGAGCTCTATATCCACAGCACCTTCCAAAGGTGTCTTGACATGGGATATATATATTTTAGTGGTTGTGACTAATGGCATTTAGATTCTATTTTATTTTTTTCTCTAAAGCTTTCTACTTTAGCCCAATGTCTGTGCTGATTATAGAAGAAAGTATAGAAATGAAGTGATAATCACAGCTTTTTTAATTAAAAAATTGTGTTTAGGAGAAAATGGTCTTTGTCCCAGTAAGTGAGGCCTAGAAGTCTGGTAGAATTAGTTCTTCATCTGAAGGTACTTGAAATAATTAAGGCTGAGTTACCCTACCGTAGTATCAAATAGAGGTAAACCTGGAACGAAACTAAAGACCCCCAAACCTCAGCACTTCTTAGGCATATCTCTGCTACCTAACAAACCAAGTTGGGAGCCTTCACAAAAATCTGATACAAAACAATTTTAAAAAATAATCTCAACAATGGGAAAAGATGAAGGATCTGATTCTTCACTCCCTTGCTGGTTGCCTAATCATTTATACCTGTACAACCTAGGAATAAAATGCTACCAGATTAGAAGGATAGTATTTTATACCAGCTTTGCAAAGATATTGTCAAGGTTCCTTCCCCACTCTGAACTCTAGGGTACAGATGTGGGGACCTGCACGAAAAACCCCCTATGCTTATTTTTACCAGCTTAGGTTAAAACTTCCCCAAGGTACAAACTATTTTAAAACCTTTTGCCCCTGGACTTTATTGCTGCCACCAAGTATCTAACATATAACAGGGAAAGAGCCCGCTTGGAAACGTCTTTCCCCAAAAAATCCTCCCAAACCCTACACCCCCTTTCCTGGGGAAGGCTTGATAAAAATCCTCACCAATTGGTACAAGTGAGCACAGACTCAAACCCTTGGATCTTAAGAACAATGAAAAAGCAATCAGGTTCTTAAAAGAAAAATTTTAATTGAAGAAAAAGTAAAAGAATCACCTCTGTAAAATCAGGATGGTAAACACCTTACAGGGTAAACAGATTCAAAACAGAGAATCCCTCTAGGCAAAACCTTAAGTTACAAAAAGATACAAAAACAGGAATACACATTCCATTCAGCACAACTTATTTTATCAGCCATTTAAACAAATAGAATCTAACGCATATCTAACTAGATTGCTTATTAAGCCTTTACAGGAGTTCTGACCTGCATTCTTGCTCTGGTCCTGGCAAAAGCAACACACTGACAGAGAGAACCCTTTGTTTCTCCCCCCCCCCCCCCAGCTTTGAAAGTATCTTGTCTCCTCATTGGTCATTTTGTGTCAGGTGCCAGCAAGGTTATCCTAGCTTCTTAACCCTTTACAGGTAAAAGGTTTTTTCCCTCTGGCCAGGAGGGATTTAAAGGTGGTTAGCCTTCCCTTTATATTTATGACAGGTATAAATGGCTAAAAAAAAAAAGGCACAAAGCAAGCAGAGAATGAAGCTTCATATAATAATTCAGCATAATGTAGTAACGGATTGGAAGTTCCTCCCTTTACTGGGTATTGCAAACTGCTAGTTTTACCTGGCAGATGGTTATAGGATTGTTTCCTTCAGTTTAAAACCGATCCTACAACAAAGGCTTCTGCTACTAATCCTAAGAAAGGGATGTCAAGAATTGTACTGGGAGAGATCCTCCTGGTTATATTCTAGCTTTGGAATTACAATAGCCTTGTCATTTACTGCAATGACTCTGTTTATATGGAATAACAGCATGATAAATCATGCATGCCACTATTTTACATACATGGTATACTACCAATTTAAAGCTGCACCAATGCCTCCATCCTTTCTTGCCTTTCCCTCAGCAGAGAATTTTTTTTTAAATGGCTGATTTTCACTTAAAGATTCTGAGTAGATGAAATTTTCAAGAGAGCCTAAGTGACTTAGTCAACTAAGTCTCATTTTCAAAAGTGAAAGTTGCTGAAAGTCAATGGGATTTAGTCTCTTAAGTGCCTAAGTCACTTTTGAAAATGGGAACTAGGAGCCTTAGGTGCTTTTTGAACATTTTACCCTCTATGTTTCTAGGAAGATAAAGTGTTATTGTTGTCAATCTCATAATAGAGAGACTGCTGGGAAAGAGATACCTCTGAGTCTTTTGGAACATTTCCATAATTGGATTGTCCCTAAAACTTTTTTTTAAAAGGGAACTGATGAACACATACAGCAGATTTGTTCTTCCTGTGAAATCTGAATGTCACCATCAATCTTTCTTAGCAGCTACCAACAACAAGAGGGTAAAATAATTCAGCTCTGCTGTTTTGTGCAGTGACTAAATAATGCACCTGAAATTAAGTAAAATCTAATAAGGAGACACGCTATATTATTGGAAGAAGTTCTATTGCTGACAGCAACACGAATTATTGCACAGAAAGGGCTCTAGAAATTGTTGATCTTGACAGGAAACACAACACTACTTGGTAGGGGAGCAAAACATGAAAATTCACATTGAACAATCAATGGCTGTAGGCTCCAGGCAGATAGCACCCTTGCACCTTGTGTCTCTACTATTTTGATCAGCATTTAAAAGACAAACAGAAATAAATGTTCAAAAACTAAATGACCTAGTCACTGCAGTAGGCTTGATCAAGGTAACTAATAATGCAAGTTCTCCATGAATTTAGATTTTAAAAGCAGTCCTGAGCTTTCTCCCAGATCCTGTAATCACTGTCAAAGTGATTTCCCCCCTACCCCTCCCAGCTGCTTCATAGAAAATCATCGGCCTTTGAATGAAGTATAAAAATAGAAAATATCACCTGACAGCAAGTTTTCAGTTCTTCAAAATGTTGTTTTTATATCAAAGACAAGAGGGCAAATTCCACCAAAAGATACTTGCGTGTTCATTGTACATTTCATCTTTGGAAATCAGGTGTCTTAATTTAAATGGGAACATGGGATACTGTCTTAGGAAATTGCTTAGCTTTAAGCTCTTAATGCTGTACACTGTATAAATCACAGCTGGAGAATTTAAGGTATTTGATGCACCAGAAACAATGCTTACTTAAGAGAGAAAAACCTACATTTACCCAGCTTTAAGGGCCTGATTCTCATTTGTACAAAGAGTACCACTGATGAGTAAGTTGAGCTCCAAATATACAGAACTACACAGCACTAAAAACCAAGAACAGTGTACAGCACAGAAACTAAGCACTCAAAGCAATCTGTTCCCTATACAGATATTTATGTCTGGATTTTAATTTTAAACTAGCAAACAAGTAGGTTTTATATCTGTAATTAACAAATAATCTATATGCACAAATACTTCACGCAAATACCACCACATCAACAATCAGTACCCAGATTCTAGAGTATTTGCAATACATAGGAACATCAAAAACGCATTAGATCTTTGTCCCTAACTGTTCACTGATCCTGTGCACAGTTCTGACTGTAATGATGCCAAGTGTATTGGTGGCTTTAAAAAACATTAATTCATATAACTGCCTGTGCTATGCATGAAAGGTCCTTGGTTTATATAAGGGTCACATGAACCTACACAAGTTCTCTTATACAAAATGTTAGGTGGGAATAGACATGAAAGGTTCCTATGAGTCTGGAACCCAATGCCTCACTGTACTTCTCCTTTCTAAGTAAAGCCCTAGTTTTTATTTCCCTCTGTGTAATCTAAACCTCAGACTGGTACAAACATGCTTAAAATAAATAATAAAATAATAATAATAAAAAAAAAAATCTAGTCTTAAACAGCAATACGATTAATAGAAAAGTGTGTTTTCCCACAATATTTTGAGGTGCATTCTCAATAACAGGACCTCAAAGTAACTGAAGACCTCAAAAAGCTGACAAATAGCTCTCTTTCTGCTTCAGATATATTATGAGCCATTGAACCCAGCTCCAGAAACTCCTGAGGAAAGTACTGCAGAGCTCCTAAATCATTCTGAAAATATCTAGCCCTCATATACAGTCCTATCATTTTGTTAGTGTAGCGAGGCGATGACTCACCAGTGTGGCGCCTCCTGCTGGTCGTCCCTGGGAATTAGCTCTTCCAGCCTGGAGCGCCCTCTGCAGGTCAGTGTCTCACCTGCCACTGGTCCCCTTGTCCCTCCGGGACCCCGGGACCCCTCTACATCAGGGTTCTGCCCCCAGTAGTAACCCACAATCTGGGTCTCCCCACTCAGGGGAACCCCCAACCCTCTATCCCCACCTTGCCTCAGTGGCTACTGCCAGTCGCCATCTAGCCCCCGCTCACTGGGGAAGACTGCAGTCTGGAAACCACTCATCATCGGCAGGGGGGGTTGGACCAGCTGCCTCTACCTATTCCCAGGATACCCCTCTGTAGCCGCAGTACCTTTCCTGGCCATTAGCAAGGCCTGCAGCCTGGGGGTTTTCCAGGCTGGAACTCCCCAGCTCCACTCCACTCCACTCCAAGTACCCTTTTCTCCCAAGCAGCCAGGTCCTTCTCTCTCTCTACTGCTAGAGAGAGTGTCTACCTGAGCTCTTGGCTCACAGCCCTTTTATAGGGCCAGCTGTGGCCTGATTGAGGCATGGCCCCAGCCGTGGCTGCCTTCCCAATCAGCCTAGGCTTTTCCCTCAGCCCCAGCCCTCTCCAAGGGCTGGCTTTAACACTTTTGAGCCAGAGTGGGGTGACTGCCCCACTACAGTTAGCCATAAATTATGTTTGCCACACAGTATAACAATTCAATATTAGCCTGACGATTGATGTATGAAGTGTCCTCTGTCCCACAGCAAGGATGTCAATTATATATATTTTTGCCTGGTGCAAAGATTTGGTTATATGAACATCCTGCTGCTCATGTGCTGAAGCACTGATTCTGTAACTATGCTGAATCCATACACAGAGTGGTTAGTTTTCAGAACTGTCCCAACGTTAGAGGAAATACATCAGCAGATGACTGAACAGGAATATTAAGTCAGACTAATACATCAAAGTAAGCTGTTGCTTGGATGATGCATTACACTAAAATTATTCCTATACATCAGCAGAGAATTGTTGTTCTAATGATGCATTTGTGTAATACATTATTAAAGTGAGACACATCAATGATGGATACCTCGGAAGTTAGCTTAATTCAAGGGAGAAAGAATCCAGATGCAGATTCAGTCATTACAAAATGAAACCCAACACACACACATACACACAGAGAATACTGCAAGACACCTTCTTAGCACCAGGTGAAAAGGGTGAGACTAAAGTAGATTTTCTGACAATATTTCCAGTGCCTCAGGTTCTGAGTTTGACCCTGTCCAGGGGCATGGGAATTTCTGAATAGGATGAACACTTATAATGGCTCCCAAGAAGTTGAGGAACTTGTTGCTTTTGAGAAATTGGCCACTGCACAGTGTTTCTTATGTGGCTACTGCCTCGAACATGGACATTCAGCTCACATTTTCCCTTCCTCCTGCTCCTCTGCCCCCCATTTCTATGCAATTTATGTTCTTTCCAACTACACTTACACCTGAAAATGCTCGTTTCACCAGACTTAGTATCTTCCTCTCCTTATTAGTCTTTCATAGACATAATAGTATCACCAGTTGGGATAGGCTTATGAAGATATGACTTAGACCAACTTCATTTCAGTTGCATAAAATCTGACTGTCCAAAAGAAACGTAACATAAAATGGGCTCCTGAAATCTCAACATACATTAAAACCTGTCAATTCAAGTTCTGAGGGTATAGTGTTCTGACGCTGTCCTGCCACCCTGGACGTCCTAGCAGAAGTAAAAAGAAAGCTACTGCTTTAGGCCTTTTATATAGCTGAGTCAGGGCCACTGCCTCAGTTCCTGTTGAACGTTTAACTGTGACTCTTTAAATTAGCCATTGCAGGACTGGCTGCTACTAGGGTGACCCGATTTTATAGGGATTGTTCTGATATTCAGGGCTTTGTCTTATAGGGGAACCTATTAACCCATCCCGATTTTTCACGCTTGTTATCTAGTCACCCTAGCTGCTACCTAATAGAAGCTGTTATAAGGGAGTGGCTAGTTTGATCTGTTAAACAGATTCTGGATTAAGCGGAAAGAAGTCACTGCCATTTTCTCAGCTATGGGCAGTGGTGAGCTGGAGCCGGTTTGCACCGGTTCACTAGAACCGGTTGTTAAATTTAGAAGCCCTTTTAGAACCGGTTGTTCCACGAGGGACAATCGGTTCTAAAAGGGATTCTAAATTTAACCCGCCAAAAGTGGCACCTTAGGCACTGACTCCATGGGTGCTCCAGAGCTGGAGCACCCACGGGAAAAATTTGGTGGGTGCAGAGCACCCACTGGCAGCTCCCCGCCCCACCTCCAGCCCCAGCTCACCTCCACTCCGCCTCTGAACGCGCCACCCTTCTCTGCTTCTCCGCCCCCCCAGGCTTCCCACGAATCAGCTATTCGCATGGGAAGCTGGGGCAGGCGGAGAAGCAGGCCGCAGCTTCCCACTCAGGCCCAGGGAGGCAGAGGTGAGCACTGCAGCAGGTAATCCAGGGGAGGGGGAGCACGCAGGGGAACCGCTCCCCGCCCCAGCTCACCTCCGCCACCTTCAGCCTGAGCGGGAAGCTGCTGCCTGCTTCTCAGCCCTCCCAGGCTTCCCACCGAACAGCTGATTTGCGGGAAGCCGGGGGAGGGGGCAGAGAAGCAGAGCGGGGCAGTGCGTTCAGGGGCAGAGGCAGAGCGGAGGTGAGGTGAGCTGGGGCCGGGCGTGGGGTGGGGAGCTGCCGGTGGGTGCTCTGCACCCTCCAAATTTTCCCCGTGGGTGCTCCAGCCCCGGAGCACCCAGGGAGTCGACACCTAAGGTGCCACTTTTGATGTGATCAGTGGGGGAGTAGCCGCTCCCCCTGCTCCCCCCAGCTATGCTCCCGCGCCCGTAGGAGCCAGAAGGATCTGCCGGATGCTTCCTGGGAGCTGCCCCAGGTAAGCACCTCCAGGACTGCCCGCCTCGCCCCCCGGCAAGGTCCCTCTGGCTCTTAGGGGTGGGCACCCACTACGGTGGCCCACAAGACCCTCCTGCCCGGTTCTGGGGGCAGTCAGGGGACAGGGGAGAGGGGTGGATGGGGCAGGAGTCCCGGGGGCTGGGGTGGGCAACAACCCCCTCATGGGGTGAGGAGGGAACCCATTGTTAAGATTTTGGCAGCTCATCACTGACTATGGGTTGATAATCTGGCCGGAAGAGAGACTTTTAGCTTTCCCGGGGAAGAGCCCAGACTCCTCTTCCCCTCTAGATAAGCTGCAGCCAGAATGCATCATTCAGGTATCTGCTGAGAGGTGCATATATAAATCTGTACATGGGGATCAGTTATTGTGCACAGAAACAACTTTTATTGGTCCTGGACAAATGCTGTATTTTCTTGAGTGCCATCTACTAGCACATTGCCTATTAACATGCATACAGCATCACTTCTGTGGAGCACTCTCGGAACAATCCACAAATTCTCTAGTCTAGGCACACCTATATGGGGACACTCAGGAAAGTTAAAGTGAATTAATTAGAGATGTGAATTTAGTGTGCATTAGTTAGAGCACATTAAACCCCTGTGTGGATGCTCTCATTCTGACGTAAAGTGGCCTTAGATTGATTTTGCTTAATTATTCACACCCTTTTCAGCTTAATCTTCCTGAGTGTCCCTGTCTACACACATTCTCAGAGGGCTAAAGAAACTGATTATCTCTTTCATGATCTGGGGAAGGAATGAAAAGAGACAACACTGCAGCGATTTGGGGAGACGCGTATGCATTGGTAAGAACCATTCATATTCTTCTGATCACACCGACATGTGCACTGATCAGAAATGGTGTGCAGGGCAGGGAAGGCAGAGATATCTGCAAGGTTTGGATAGAATTCTCACCCTCCCTTTTCAGGAGCTCACCTTCAACACAAAAGAAAAGGAAATGGAAAGAAACTCCATTCTTTGGTATGAAAGTTCCCCAGGAACCTTTCCCCTCTGCCTCTTCCTGTTTCAAATAGATTCACTTAACAGGACAAGTCACCTACCAACTCATTTTAGGGAGGTGTTCTCCTTCACAAATTTGCATCACATAGAGGTTTCCACACCCTGCAACCATTGGACTTACTGAACCTTCTGATGCAGGAATTAAAGGAATGTAACTGCCATTGGAAAGCTCACTGGTGTAGGTCTTTGAGGAGAAAGGCAGCTTATTATGACAAGAAGAAAACTAAGGATCATATTTAATTTATTTAAAGATAAAACCATCATAGAATATTAGGGTTGGAAAAGACCTCAGGAGGTCATCTAGTCCAATCCCCTGCTCAAAGCAGGACCAACACCAACTAAATCATCCCAGCCAGTGCTTTGTCAAGCCGGGCTTTAAAAACCTCTAAGGATGGAAATTCCACCACCTCCCTAAGTAACGCATTCCTGTGCTTCACCACCCTCCTAGTGAAATAGTGTTTTCCTAATATCCAACCTAGACCTCCCCCACTGCAACTGGAGATCTTGTTCTGTCATCTGCCACCACTGAGAATAGCCTAGCTCCATTCTCTTTGGAACCTTCCTTCAGGTAGTTGAAGGCTGCAATCAAATCCCCTCACTCTTGTCTTCTGCAGACGAAATAACCCAAGTTCCCTCAGACCCCAAATCATTTTCGTTGCCCTCCACTGGACCCTCTCTCCAATTTGTCCACATCCCTTCTGTAGTGGGGGGACCAAAACTGGACGAAATACTCCAGGTGTGGCCTCACCAGTGCCGAATAGAGGGGAATAATCACTTCCCTCAATCTGCTGGCAATGCTCCTACTAATACAGCCCAATATGCCGTTGGCCTTCTGGGCAACGAGGGCACACTGCTGACTCATATCCAGCTTCTTGGCCACTGTAATCCCCAGGTCCTTTTCTGCAGAACTGCTGCTTAGCCAGTCAGTCCCCAGCCTGTAGCAGTGCATGGGAGTCTTCCTTCCTAAGTGCAGGACTCTGCACTTGTCCTTGCTGAACCTCATCAGATTTCTTTTGGCCCAATCCTCCAATTTGTCTAGATCACTCCTGACCCTATTCCCTATCCTCCAGCGTATCTACCTCTCCCCCCAGCTTAGTGTCATCTGTGAACTTGCTGAGGGTGCAATTCATCTCATCATCCAGATCATTAATAAAGATGTTGAACAAAACCGGCCCCAGGACCGACCCCTGGGGCAGTCTGTTTGATACCGGCTGCCAACTAGACATCGAGCCATTAATCACTACCCGTTGAGCCCAACAATCTAGCCAGCTTTCTATCCACCTTATAGTCTATTCATCTAATCCATACTCCTTTAACTTGCTGGCAAGAATACATGCTTCCATTCATTCGTATTTTTTGATTCTTGAGTAATTCACTGAAGTCTGAGAGCACTTTTAAACTCAGACATATGGCTTCTGGTGGATTTTTTTCCCCCCTCAGAATTTTGTTCAGTCAAAGATTACACTGGCAAATGAAATATTTAAACTTGCTCTTATCTTCCAAGTGCTCGAGATGGATTATAATTCATCTCTGCAATATTTTAAAATTAAAATATTAATTAAAAATGCTGTTCAGTTGTAAAGGTCTTAATCTTTCCTATGTTGCTCCTGCTCATCTGTCTAGATCTGCTGCTTTTTGCAATTAGTATTTTCTACTGTGGTGACCAGAATATTTGGGGAATTTTGCACTTTCTTGTTAGAGTTAGTGTCTCAGTTTAGAACCGTTGTGCAGAGGCAAGTACTGTTCAGTTGTCCAAGGTAACAAAAGTCCAACTCAGCCTTTACATAAACTTGTTTATGAAAGTTGGCAAAAAATGGGGCCAAAGGTGGTACAAACTGGATTTTTTAGGTTAAAAACTGTGATAAGGGGACTTCAAGGCTCCTGGTAATGTTACAGGTTTGTATGACAATGAGCTGAAAGGTTTTAGAAATGGGATGAAATGTTTATAATCAAAATTGCTGCAATGTGTTTTGATTGGTTAATTTTAATGGAATGAGGTTGCCACTGTTTCTTGAATATTCTTCAGGTGGGGATCCCTGCATAGGAAGGGGAAGGGGAAGGGGCCGGGGGGGACTAATGACACAGGTGGGAACAAAGAAGCAAGATTTACCATCATGGCTGCTACCCCCACTATCTCCTTTCATGATCCACCATGATACCACCAGGCATTCATCGTCCTGATCCTGAAAGATGTCCTGAGAAGAGAGAGGTAATCAGATGATATTTTCACCTCTATCAGTTTCAGCTACCTCCCAAACAACACCTGGGATGTGAGATTGGGTACCTACTGTCATCTCCTTTTGCATATGTAATTTTCCCTTGACTTCTTGACTCAGAGCTTCAGAGATATATCGATAGACATAGGTTGTTCAGTATGCATGTATGCACATATACATATGAGATACTGCATATATATTTATATATATTGAATCCTACCATAAATATATTGCCGATACACAACCAGTCTGGCAGTAAAATGGGCACACTGCATGGATTCAACAATCGAGAAAAGCAGCAAGGCTACTGTATTTCACGATATTGTATCCTAATATTCATGCCTGAAAACACTGAGGTTGAGAGCCACAAAGACATTGCCCCTTCAAATCCTACCTGCCCAGAGAATAAGTTCAAAAGACAGTTGGGGGTGGAAGAAAGGTAATTATGGATCAACAGGAACAATCCATTATTATTGAGGAAACTAAAACAAAAAACAAAAATGCTTTCACCTTCAGTAAATGATCCCAAATCTTCGAAATTAGTTGTCAATAAAACCCTGGGAACACCACCCTTCATCTTTTAAGGTCTTTTTTTTCCTGCAAGAACTTGAGCATTGCAGCATTTGAGTATTGCAGAGTACTGGAAAGGAAGACATAGAATACAGGGCTTGTCAAAAAATTTCCATCAAAACCATTTTTCAATGGAAAATTGCATTTTTGAATAAACTAACTTTTTGTATGCAAAATATCCACTTTCCAAAGACAATTTTGATTTTTCAACAAAAAATGAATGCCTGAAAACAGAAATATTTTGCTCAAATATATTTAAGTTTTCATCCACAATTTTTGAGCATTCATATTTCTGCCCCCCAAAACTAAAATTTTTCAATGGAAAAAAGATGACATTTTTGACCAGCTCTGATGATATGATTGTACTCAAGAAAAAATAATCTCACTTTACACAAACCTAAAGGCAGTGAACCTACATATGAATGATTCTAGCACACACTATCATGCTGTAAAATATAAAGCTGATAGAGCAGAGACCTGAGTCAAAAGCAATTCAACTCTCAGCCTGCATCTCTGAAGCAGTCTTGCCTGACAAGTATTTCAGACTGAGAGGACTAAACCAAATCTTCAGGGAATCTTGCAATTACTTAGTGGAGAGAGCAGAGAAATCAGTGTTACAAAACTAAATGCTGTGAAAGCCAAGACTATAACAGGGTTCAAAAAAGAGCTAGATAAGTTCATGGAGGATAGGTCCATCAATGACTATTAGCCAGGATGGACTGGGATGGTGTCCCTAGCCCCTGTTTGCCAGAAGCTGGGAATGAGCAACAGGGCATGGATCACTTGATGATTACCTGTCCTTTCATTCCCTCTGGGGCACCTGGCAATGGCCACAGTCAGAAGACAGGGTACTGGGCTAGATGGATCATTGGTCTGACCCACTATGGCAGCTCTTATGTTCTTATGTTCTCTATAGCAGTTTTGCATTTTTTGTGAGTTATTTATTGATGCTAAAGCACCGTAAGTTAAAGCAGTGGAGACAATGGCCCGATCCTCATGTCTGGTCAAGAACATAACCTGCTTAAAGGTGAAGGCTGATTTAAACTGTCATAAACAGGACAAAGGGCTTCATCTAGACATTTGTA
Source organism: Caretta caretta (assembly GCF_965140235.1). Taxonomy (NCBI): domain Eukaryota; kingdom Metazoa; phylum Chordata; order Testudines; family Cheloniidae; genus Caretta; species Caretta caretta. Next base: position 191,385,434 of record NC_134207.1, on the reverse strand, counting down.
CCATCCATCACCATTGTATCCAAGTCCCTCACAAGATTCAGTACCAAACATGCCAGAGATTTGCATGTTTCTTTCCTTCCTTCTCTCCCCTATTGATCAGAATCAGTTTGTTTTGCTTGATTTTGTTGTTGTTGATGTTCGTTTGAGGGTGGCGGTTGGTTTGCTGTTGTGAAAGGCTAGGTCAGTGAAGTGATATATGCATTTTTTACTGGTGAGTTTATTGGCTATTTCAATCTCTGCCAGAAAGTTCCCTCTTCCATACTCACCTGTTTTATTCCAGTGGAAGGTAGCTGTCATGGGAAGTCATGGCTGCAGAGTAGGTGATTCCCTGAGACAGCCTGGTCCAATACCATTAAGTTCTCTGAATGTCAGAGCTGAAACCGTGAACTTAGCTCCATAGTCAATGGGGGGATGCTAGTGAATGGAGCTCAGGAGTAACATGCTCTTGGTATCTTGTGTTGTCAAGTAAGCAATTTACTGCATTCTAATCCAATCAGAGCGTTCTCATGGTTGGTGGTTTCATTCTTTAGAGCAATTGCAATAAACGCGCCTAAAATTCACAAATACATGGATCACCATGGATAAATCTGATCAGATGGGCACAGTGTTTTGGTCAGGCACAGACAGAAAGCAGCACTTTTAGCTAGCTGGATTCCCAGTAGTAGTGAGGAGTCAAGAAGGATGCCTAGTCTGTGGATCATCTTGGCAAATTGGAAGGCAGATGCCCTCAGTGGAGGAAGCAAACTTTTCAAAGCATTTCCTTCTCACCACCAGCACTGCACCCCTATCTTGCCTGGGTTCAGCTTCAACCAAATAATAGTCACTGGTTGATCTGGGATCTCCCATACAGCACTGTGCTCATTTTAAATCAACAGGTTCCTTGCAAAACTACAATGACTGCAAATGACTACACTGGCTCCATGGATGCAACTGATCCTCCTATGTTCTCAGAAACTGAACTGATACTTTGATGATGGAGGGGCTCTATTCACATACCTCCCAACTCTTCAAGTGGCTACAGTGGGACACAACTGGTCACCACTAATCCCTGGGGAGCCATCACCACTGTAGCCACCAGCCCCAGCACTTCGCCTGCCAAGTCCATGCCATGCTGAGCCCTTGCCTTCCAGCCCAGCCCACACTGGTATAGTGTCACTCCCTCCATCCCTGAGCCCCCATGCAGTCACTGAGCATGCCCAAGGGGGCTGAGCATGCCAAGAAACAGCTGAAGCCACTGCCCTCCATAGTTCTGTCCCAGACAGCGGTACACACCCTGCATAATGTGCGTACAGCTGCAGGCAACATTGAATGTGGGAAATGTTCTATTTCAACTGGGACAAGGAGCCTGGGGTGGGGGCGGCGGTGAGGGTGGGGGGGTCACAACAGAACAGTCTTGTGAAACTCAGGATTGGGGGAGGTATGTACACCCTGAGCTATGCCTGTAGGACTCCTCTAAGACAATCTCCACAGGATGTGGTAAAGAGAGCCAGACATACACATCCAATATTTCCCGTCTGTAGAAAGGGAGACTAGATCCCACATTTTACTTTAGAAACTAGCCAGGGCACCAGTGCAGATATCATGGGCCAGGTGCTTATTTAGTATAAATTGGCAAAGTTCCACTGACATCAATGGCACTGCTCTCATTTACATCAGTCAAGGATCTCACCCTACAGGAGTGATTTGAGTTATGTCTCCTCCTGCCAATATGGTGGCCGTACGCCCCCACCTTATCCTTGTCTGGCTGGTAAAATATGTGCGGCAGGTCCCACATCCCACCCTGTCACTGTTTTCCTTTAGCATGGCAGCAAAGCAGACCCTGCAATGTATCCCCAGGCCCACCAAGAGCCAAACAGATGTTTGGATCAGAAAAGGGCAGTTTTGCCCAATGTATTTTGAATGAGGAACACACACCGACCCCATGCCTTTCAATTCATTTGTCCCAACTGTTCAAATGAGTTTTCTGAGAGCACTACTGTCACCATAACAACTGTATGGTCAGTGGAGATGCCACAAGCAATCACAAGGCAAAAGGGACTTTGATTTAAAGGTTTGGAGTGTGAACCAAGCAAGTTGTCTTGGGCCCTCAAATCACTTCAGTGGGAGTCACAGGTGCGCAGCATTGAAACAGAACAAAAAAATGGAGGGAAAGAATTTCTCTTGCAAAACACCTTCTCCTGACTTTAAACTTCCATGTCTGTTTTGCTTCCTTCTTTGTATACAGTTTGTTTAACTAGACTTCAACTGCGCCTAATACTGAGAGACCCTTCCCGTCCCTTCTACACATTGGCCAGGTTTCCAGACTTTCCTTGTGGCAATACTCACAGCTCACATTGCCAGTTTTTGACAGATGATTTGCTGCTCTGGAATTAGATTCAGCGGATAAAAACTGAGCATTCAGAGGACACAAAGTGTCACTAATGTTCTCCATCTCTAACAAGAATAGGTGCTATTTCACATTGATGTGATTCATTAAGGCAGCCAGAGAGAGAAGCGGGATTCTTTGCGCTGCTGAGTCACTGGCATCCAGTGAAGGTAACTTGTGGAATTATTACTTTACTTTCACAAATTCTGCATCCTGCTCCAAAAAAAGGAATGATTACTATAGATTCTGTAATCACTGGGTCTGATGGCCTCCACTCGTACAGGAGGGGAAAAGCAGGGACATTTCTGCAAGATTCTTCTCCTGAGATTTATCACCAGTTCTTCTGTCTGGACAGGAATTTCTTATTCAATGTTGTGAGCAGAATACTCACTTTCTATAAGATTTTGCTCTAGAAACCAAATTATAAAATCCAGTCAGAAAAGAGAAATACCACCATGTGATCAGTCTCAGATAAGCAACACTGGTTGAATATCAAGACTCAAGTAACAATCAAAATTCTCGATACATTTCATTGAACAGCAAGTACATTTGAGAGAACAGCAATGTGCTTCACCGACAATCCACAACAGAAAGACGAAAATCCATTAAATAAATTATTCATTGCAAACTGTTTGTTCAGTTATAAGCATGTTAAAGATGAGGAAGGGTCTCTCTCTGCAGAATAGTTAAGACTCTTAGGGTATGTCTACACTGCAATACACCACCCGTGGCTGGGCCACATCAGCTGACTTGGGCTCACAGGGTTCAGGCTGCAGGGCTATAAAAATCTCAGTGTAGACATTCTGGCTCAGGCTGGAGCACGAGCTTTGGCTGGAGGATGGGTTCGGAGACCCTGCGAGGAGGGAGGGTTAGCCTGAACACTTACTCTGCAATTTTATAGCTCCGCAGCGTGATCTCTGAGAGCCCGAGTCAGCTGACACAGGCCTGCCACGGGTGTTTCATTGCAGTTAGACATATCCTTGGGCCTTGAATCTCCTCTTATTTACATAGGCGTTCCACTGACATAAGTCAGGAGCACCTCATTGAATTAAATGGAATTACCTCAGTGTAAGTGAGAGGAAAATCAGGCCCTTACAATCAAATTCTACCCTTAGGTAGATGCAATGGATTAATGGGAGTTGTACCCACATATCTGATGGCAGACTTTGCCTCTCAGTAGATTTTCTAACTGGATAAAAATGATTTCTTTCTACTAGAGCCTCCTGTTCCTGAAATAAAATATTTATTATAGTTCACATTATCATTCCTTGATATGAGGGCTGCTGGTATAGCTCTGCAGGTTTAAAAACTACTGGAAACCTTTCAAAGGCACTCTTAAGATTTAAGGTATTGTGAATTGTCCACTGCAGTTACACAAAGTGAATGCTACCTCATGCTTGACTGATTGATTTTTACCTAATTTTAGATCCTTTTCAACATTTTAAATTGCATTACTAGATTGAGATATAAAAAAACTTTGCTGTATATAAATGTTCAGAATATCTCCTAAGGAAAACCAAATAAACTGCATTCAGGGTTACACTTAAACAACAACAAAATCTCAAACACTGAAAACCTATAGTTTAAGTTGCTAATCAAAAGAAGCAGAGACAGGCAAAAAGGCGTCCTTTAAAAAGTGCAAGTTAAATCCCAGTGAGGAAAACAGAAAGGAGCATAAACTCTGGCAAATTAAGTGTAAAAATATAATTAGGAAGGCCAAAAAAGCATTTGAAGAACAGCTAGCCAAAGACTCAAAAAGTAATAGCAAAAAAAATGTTTAAATACATCAGGAAGCCTGCTAAACAACCAGTGGGGCCACTGGATGATCAAGGTGCTAAAGGAGCACTCAAGGACAATAAGGCCATTGCAGAGAAACTAAATGAATTCTTTGCATCGGTCTTCACTGCTCAGGATGTGAGGGAGATTGCCACTTTTTTTAGGTGACAAAGCTGAGGAACTGTCCCCGATTGAGCTGTCAATAGAGGAGATTTTGGAACAAATTGATAAACTAAACAGTAATAAGTCACGAGGACCAGATGGGATTCACCCAAGAGTTCTGAAGGAACTCAAATGTGAAATTGGAGAACTACTAACTGTAGTCTGTAACCTATCATTTAAATCAGCTTCTGCACCAAATTACTGGAGGATAGCTAATGTGATGCCAACTTTTAAAAAGGGCTCCAGAGGTGATCCCAGCAACTACAGGCTGGTCAACATGGTTTTTGTAAAGGGAAATCATGCCTCACCAATCTACTAGAATTTTTTGAGGGAGTCAACAAGCATGGGGACAAGGAGGATCCAGTGGATATAGTGTACTTAGATTTTCAGAAAGCCTTTGACAAGGTCCCTCATCAAAGGCTCTTAAGCAAAGTAAGCTGTCATGGGATAAGTAGGAAGGTCCTCTCATGGATTGGTAACTGGTTAAAATATAGGAAACAAAGGGTAGGAATAAATGGTCAGTTTTCAGAATGGAGAGATGTAAATAATGGTATCCCCTACGGGTCTGTACTGGCTCCAGTCCTATTCAACATATTCATAAATGATCTGGAAAAAGGGGTAAACAGTGAGGTGGAAAAATATGCAGATGATACAAAACTATTCTTCCCCCTCCCAGGTTCCTTATCCCAGTGTCTTTACCCAATCAGTCATAGTTTTCACCCTACACCTAGCTCCCTGTCCAATCTGTTTCCCCTCCCACCAACCCTCATTTCCCTGTGACTGGTTCCTAATCCTAGTCTCTTTGTCCCCCCATTCCCCATTTCCTAGCTCCTCATCTGATCTCAGTGCTCCCCCACCCACCCCAACCCTGGCTCCAGGTATCCCCATTTCCCACACCAGTTCCCAGTTCTGTCCCCATCTCCCTATCCAACCATTTCCTGCCTCACCTCCCAACCCCAGCTCCCAGTCTCCTTGCCCTCCCAGTTCCAGGCACAGTTTGTCTCTTCCCTCCATGCAGTCCCAGACTTGCCAGATTCCTGGTCCCCATCTATTCCTTTACCTCCTCTCTGGTCTGGATTGCTGTCAGATCAGACCGCTTTTCTTCTTCCCCCAGCCTGCCTAAGTTCCAGTAATGGGTCACTGAGAGCACAGGAGAGGCAGGCTCCCTGCTCTCGGTTCCATTGCCTGGCCCCACCCCAGCCCAGGAAGTGGTCTGGCTTCACTGCGGTATCCTTGGGCCAGAGCATACTCAGTTCGCCCAGTGGAGAGGGTACATGCGCAGAATGGTCTGCACTGGGAGCTGTAAATGTAAGGATCCACAGGTCTAGTACCTGGGCAACTGACACCTCCACCTCACCACCAGGGAGCCAGGTAAAGCAGCACCCAAAAATTACTAGCTTAGTCTCCACACGAGGTACTGACAGAAGAAGCCGGAGTGACAGAATCCTGTGGCTGCTTGATTGGTCCATACCAACTATTTAAACCAGGAAGTAGCCCCAAGGAGGCATCTGAGCAATAATGCACACTCTGGAGTAGTACTGTTGTGGATCTTGTCTTATGGCCCATCTTGCTCCCGACGCTTGCCTTCAATTCCAGCAAGCTTGACCTTGGTATCCATCTCCTGACGTGGCTTTGTAACTTGTCTCGACTCCTGCCTTCAACCCCAGGCCAGCACAGACTACTGACCCGACCACCTGCACCCCATTGCAGTGAAAGCATCCTCACTGAGGACAGAAGCTTCAGAGATTTTAGCTGCTAAAGTTGAAGTCTCTACTTAGCATGGGCAAACTGCAATTTTTCAAAGGCTTATAACTCAGCCAAATTTGGACAGATTTTCACCCAGATGGCAAAAGGCACACCTCTGACACAAAGGCCATTCCCTGCCAAATCAGTGCTCTGTAGCATGGAGGTGCTAGTGTTGTTCAAAGAAAAGTTTGCTTAGGGGTGGTGCTGGGGGGCATTTGGGAGCTATAGCCACCCCAAAATTTGCTTTAGCCTCCCCATAGCAGCTGCCACTCTCTGGCAACCCAGCTCTGAAGGCAGAGGGAGAGAGTGGTGGCTGCTGGCCGGGCGCCCAGCTCCAGCAGAGAAGCCCAGATGGATGGCAGGGGTGCCCAAGAGCAGCCCCCGGCCCATGTCGCCGCCCACCAGTACACTGCCCAGGGCAGGTGGAGGATCTGGGGCTCCCCACAGTGACCCAGATTGACCCGTTTCAGCCCAGACTCCTGTGCCATGCCCCCGCAGTTGCTGTTCCCCAAGGGCTCTGCCAGCCCCGAAGCTGAGTCCCCCCGCCTGGGTGACTCTTACCAGCTGAAAGCACTGCCCACAACATCTGGCTCCAGCTTCTGGCCTCCAGTGGGGCCAGGGGGTGGGCCCCCGGGGGGTGGGGGGCAGAGGAGCAAGGGGTGGGGCCACAGAGAGCGGAGGCGCCTCAAGGCAAGGCGGGGGCTCTGGCCCACCTCAGCTCCCCCACTGGGAAGAGGCTCGCGCAGCCCCTGAGTTTGCCAAAATCTTATAATATGAGCAAAACATATATATAATTCCCTAGCCTTGTTCTTGGAAACAATTGAACCATTTTGACTGAAATTTTTCAGAAATATTTAGCTTAACACAGACACCTGGCATTTAAAATTTCAGCCTATATGACTCATACACTTTAAGGTCAGAAGGGACTATCGTGATCATCTGGTTAAAGTTTGGCAAAGGTATAAGCAACTAAGAACAGGTCTTACAATGAGAAGTGCTGGGCAATTTTTATAATAAGCAGCATCACCTGCCCTGCCTATAATATCCCCATGGAAAGTCAATTGATATGCAAAGGAGATATCAGCTTTCCTAGGATCACTGAAATTTAAAACACTCCATCTGCATCATGATGCAGAGAGCAAGAAAAGTAATGTATGCAAAAGTGATTTTTAAGGCAGCAATTATTTAAAATTTGACTGCTACTCCATAAACTATTAATTGTAAATAGTGCCTGGTTAGCAGAGGTGTTCCCTTCTCCTGCTCTCAACTCATCTCAAGAAAATAACCAAACATACCTGAAATTCATTAGCACTTCCAGCTTTTTAAACAACATTTTGAACTAACTTTCATCATCTTTCAAAATAAAACTTTGCCTGTCTTCCTGCCTGAAATAATTGTCTGTGACTCATCAATTTGCACAGGACTTAATGAAATGCTCTCCATATTCTGAAGAAATTAAGTGCCTAATTTAATCCACATGTCTTCCTATGGGTTTTTTAATTATTCATTTCTCCATGAAAGCAGAAGGTTGCAGGTCTGGAGTTATTTATAGATGTAGAATCAGAGAATGGGACAAAAGTCACTCACTTTCTTTTTTTCAGGACAAACTCAATTTTGCCTGGGCAAAGTGTAAAGTATATTCAGGCACAAAACCAAAAAAAAAATCTCAGGCAATCACATTTAATAACACAAGAATGATCCCCTACTGTCAGAATGAAACCTGGCAGCTCAATCAGTACCTTTCAGTCTAGTTAGCACACTTATCCACAATGAAGCATTGATACCATCAAATTGTTCTGACAGGGCATATACGTGAATTGTATCAAACAGAATGATGATGACAGGAAGTAACTAAACCTTTCACAATCATGGCAGAATTCCACCAAGTTGTGATTTTTAAAAAAACAATAATCAGTTGGACAATTAGGTCTCTTTATAAAGTAAAAGATGTCCGGAGGTGCCCAACCAAAAATGTAATATCAGGGTAGTTAGGGTCTGGATAACACTCACCAATATCCCTGTAGGTTTTTACATTTGTCAGATTTCTTGCTTGGCATGTTGTTCATGTAACCCACTGGTGTGTATTTTTACAGGTCCCCCTGTGCCCAATCATTAGAGTGTGTGTGTACGTTTGTTAGCAGTTCGTTTTACATGATGTGGAACAAAACATGCCATTGTAACTGTGACCCAGGGTTCACCCTTAAGTGTGCAAACTGCACTAGCCTTAGAAAAATTAATTCAGTTCCAGGCGCCTCATTGCTGACGTAAGGCATTATTGCTCTTGAGAAGATATGAAGTAGGGCAGCAAGGCTGATCCCAAGATTACAGGATTGGCGCTATTAGGAACCATTATAAAAGTTTAATTTATGCTGTCTTCCAAACTAAAGAAAATGCCAGGAGGAATCAAACTATGTGTGCAGAAACCTTAATGATATATAAACAGTGCGGTTACTTTATTCAATGCAAAATGAATGATAAAACTAGGGAGATTAAATTGTAGTTGTACTGTGTAAAAACAATTCTCTCACAAATGTAAAGCACCACTGTTACACTTGGAAGACAATAAAGAAAAGGAGTAATTGTGGCACCTTAGAGACTAACCAATTTATTTGAGCATAAGCTTTCATGAGCTACAGCTCACTTCATCGGATGCATACTGTGGAAAATACAGAAGATGTTTTTATACACACAGACCAGGAAAAAATGGGTGTTTATCACTACAAAAGGTTTTCTCTCCCCCCACCCCACTCTCCTGCTGGTAATAGCTTATCTAAAGTGATCACTCTCCTTACAATGACAGGTTTCAGAGTAACAGCCATGTTAGTCTGTATTTGCAAAAAGAAAAGGAGTACTTGTGGCACCTTAGAGACTAACCAATTTATTTGAGCATGAGCTTTCGTGAGCTACAGCTCACTTCATCGGATGCATACTGTGGAAACTGCAGCAGACATTATATACACACACAGATCATGAAACAATACCTCCTCCCACCCCACTGTCCTGCTGGTAATAGCTTATCTAAAGTGATCATCAAGTTGGGCCATTTCCAGCACAAATCCAGGTTTTCTCACCCTCCACCCCCCCACACACAAATTCACTCTCCTGCTGGTAATAGCCCATCTAAAGTGACAACTCTCTTCACAATGTGCATGATAATCAAGGTGGGCCATTTCCTGCACAAATCCAGGTTCTCTCACTCCCTCACCCCCCTCCAAAAACCACACACACAAACTCACTCTCCTGCTGGTAATAGCTCATCCAAAGTGACCACTCTCCTGTAGCTCACGAAAGCTTATGCTCAAATAAATTGGTTAGTCTCTAAGGTGCCACAAGTACTCCTTTTCTTTTTGTGAATACAGACTAACATGGCTGTTACTCTGAAACCTCTCCTTACAATGTGTATGATAATCAAGGTGGGCCATTTCCAGCACAAATCCAGGTTTTCTCCTCTCCCATCCCACTCTCCTGTTGGTAATAGCTTATTTAAAGTGATCACTCTCCTTACAATGTGTATGATAATCAAGGTGGGCCATTTCCAGCACAAATCCAGGGTTTAACAAGAACGTCTGAGGAACAGTGGGGGGATGAAAGGAATAAACAAGGGGAAATAGGTTACTTTTTATAATGAAACAACCATTCCCAGTCTCTATTCAAGCCTAAGTTAATTGTATCCAATTTCCAAATTAATTCCAATTCAGCAGTCTCTCGTTGGAGTCTGTTTTCAAAGTTTTTTTGTTGGGATAGTCACTTTGAGATCAGAAATCGAGTGACCAGAGAGACTGAAGTGTTCTCCGACTGGTTTATGAATGTTATAATTCTTGACATCTGATTTGTGTCCATTTATTCTTTTACGTAGAGACTGTCCAGTTTGACCAATGTACATGGCAGAGGGGCATTGCTGGCACATGATGGCATATATCACATTGGTAGATGTGCAGGTGAACGAGCCTCTGATAGTGTGGCTGATGTTATTAGGCCCTGTGATGGTGTCCCGTGAATAGATATGTGGGCACAGTTGGCAACGGGCTTTGTTGCAAGGATAGGTTCCTGGGTTAGTGGTTCTGTTGTGTGGTATGTGGTTGCTGGTGAGTATTCGCTTCAGGCTGGGGGGCTGTCTGTAGGCAAGGACTGGCCTGTCTCCCAAGATTTGTGAGAGTGTTGGGTCATCCTTCAGGATAGGTTGTAGATCCTTAATAATGCGTTGGAGGGGTTTTAGTTGGGGGCTGAAGGTGATGGCTAGTGGCGTTCTATTATTTTCTTTGTTAGGCCTGTCCTGTAGTAGGTGACTTCTGAGAACTCTTCTGGCTCTATTAATCTGTTTCTTCCCTTCAGCAGGTGGGTATTGAAGTTGTAAGAATGCTTGATAGAGATCTTATAGGTGTTTGTCTCTGTCTGAGGGGTTGGAGCAAATGCATTTGTATCGCAGAGCTTGGCTGTAGACAATGGATCGTGTGGTGTGGTCAGGGTGAAAGCTGGAGGCATGTAGGTAGGAATAGCGATCAGTAGGTTTCCGGTATAGGGTGGTGTTTATGTGACCATCGCTTATTAGCACTGTAGGGTCCAGGAAGTGGATCTCTTGTGTGGACTGGACCAGGCTGAGGTTGATGGTGGGATGGAAATTGTTGAAATCATGGTGGAATTCCTCAAGGGCTTCTTTTCCATGGGTCCAGATGATGAAGATGTCATCAATATAATGCAAGTAGAGTAGGAACGTTAGGGGACAAGAGCTGAGGAAGCGTTGTTCTAAGTCAGACATAAAAATGTTGGCATACTGTGGGGCCATGCGGGTACCCATAGCAGTGCCGCTGATTTGAAGGTATACATTGTCCCCAAATGAAAAATAGTGATGGGTAAGGACAAAGTCACAAAGTTCAGCCACCAGGTTAGCCGTGACATTATCGGGGATAGTGTTCTTGACGGCTTGTAGTCCATCTTTGTGTGGAATGTTGGTGTAGAGGGCTTCTACATCCATAGTGGCCAGGATGGTGTTATCAGGAAGATCACCGATGGATTGCAGTTTCCTCAGGAAGTCAGTGGTGTCTCGAAGGTAGCTGGGAATCCTGGCAGCATAGGGCCTGAGGAGGGAGTCTACATAGCCAGACAATCCTGCTGTCAGGGTGCCAATGCCTGAGATGATGGGGCGCCCAGGATTTCCAGGTTTATGGATCTTGGGTAGTAGATAGAATATCCCAGGTCGGGGTTCCAGTGGCGTGTCTGTGCAGATTTGATCTTGTGCTTTTTCAGGGAGTTTCTTGAGCAAATGCTGTAGTTTCTTTTGGTAACTCTCAGTGGGATCAGAGGGTAATGGCTTGTAGAAAGTGGTGTTGGAGAGCTGCCGAGCAACCTCTTGTTCATATTCCGACCTATTCATGATGACAACAGCACCTCCTTTGTCAGCCTTTTTGATTATGATGTCAGAGTTGTTTCTGAGGCTGTGGATGGCATTGTGTTCTGCACGGCTGAGGTTGTGGGGCAAGTGATGCTGCTTTTCCACAATTTCAGCTCGTGAACGTCGGCGGAAGCACTCTATGTAGAAGTCCAGTCTGGTTTCTCAACCTTCAGGAGGAGTCCACCTAGAATCCTTCTTTTTGTAGTGTTGGTAGGGAGGTCTCTGTGGATTAGTATGTTGTTCAGAAGTGTGTTGGAAATATTCCTTGAGTCGGAGACATCGAAAATAGGATTCTAGGTCACCACAGAACTGTATCATGTTTGTGGGGGTGGAGGGGCAGAAGGAGAGGCCCCGAGATAGGACAGCTGCTTCTGCTGGGCTAAGAGTATAGTTGGATAGGTTAACAATATTGCTGGGTGGGTTGAGGGAACCATTGCTGTGGCTCCTTGTGGCATGTAGTAGTTTAGAAAGTTTAGTGACCTTTTTCTTTTGTAGAGAAGCAAAGTGTGTGTTGTAAATGGCTTGTCTAGTTTTAGTAAAGTCCAGCCACGAGGAAGTTTGTGTGGAAGGTTGGTTTTTTATGAGAGTATCCAGTTTTGAGAGCTCATTCTTTATCTTTCCCTGTTTGCTGTAGAGGATGTTGATCAGGATGTTGAACTGGTTCCGCAGTTTCTTTGAAAACGTGTGGCACAAGCTGTCAGCATAGTCTCTGTGGTATGTAGATTGTAATGGATTTTTTACCTTCAGTCCTTTTGGTACGATGTCCATCTGTTTGCATTTGGAAAGGAAGATGAAGTCTGTCTGTATCTGTACAAGTTTTTTCATGCAGTTGATAGATTTCCACTCCATACGGCTAAATGCAGTGCCTTGCATAATGACAGGTTTCAGAGTAACAGCCGTGTGGGGTGGGGGGAGAAAAAACCTTTTGTATTGATAAACACCCATTTTTTTCATGGTCTGTGTGTATAAAAACATCTTCTGTATTTTCCACAGTATGCATCCGATGAAGTGAGCTGTAGCTCACGAAAGCTTATGCTCAAATAAATTGGTTAGTCTCTAAGGTGCCACAAGTACTCCTTTTCTTTTTGTGAATACAGACTAACATGGCTGTTACTCTGAAACTTGGAAGACAATGTATTTGTCAGCTCTGTAAGATAACAAAAATCATAGCCTAGAAACATGGGACCAAATACAGTGCAATTTCCATTGATTGCAAGCAGAGTCACACTCCCTGATACCAGCTATGAATATAGCCCCATAAAGTTAATCTCATCTTAATTTATGAGCATAACACTCAGCATCTGCACTGTTTTTTCAGCAGTAAAAATTTTCTCTCGATGCACACCCTCTGTACCTCTCATTCATAGTCACCATTAGCCACGGCCATTTGTTCAAGTGGCCCCACCCAGATTGACACCTGTGCGTGCTTTCACCTCAGAATACTACCAGAGGAACTTTTAAATCCGACACTATTCCTGCATGACAGGGAAGGAGGTTTAAAAAACAAGAATCACACACACACACATATTTAGGTCATTCGATACTGTGTTGGGGATAGTGGCATTCTAGAAATGGACAAAGCTTCAATGGAATCAATAGCTCTTTTCATACAAGAATATTTCTTATATTCCTGCTAAGCTGCATACACTCCAAACCCTCAGACAGTATCCCCAAAGCTGTTTTAAAATTCACAATGTAAGTTGGAAAGTTGTATTGATTTTTAAGCTCTTTCATTTAAATTTACTATGAAGAGACACATATTCTCCCTCTTTAGAGATGGGGACTGGCCTACTAGACAGTACTAATGAACTAAGCAAGACATGAAAAGCTATAGGTTGTAATGTTTAGAGCCATTATATGTTTAGGTTAACACAAGGCATTACAAGTATAAATGACCCATTCCACTAACCATATTAGTATCAATGACTGGAATCTATAAAGTCAATTATCACAAGCTGGCAACAAGCAGACACTACCCCAGAAAGGTCTCTTCAACTTTAGAGCCATGTTTAGGGTACTCCTTTAAAAGAATAAGGCCATTGCTCCTTATAGCTTTAAGGAAAGCCTATGTTTTTAATTAGTGCTGTGAATTTTGCACTCTTGTGCTAGGTGTACCATAAGCAGCCAGAAGGAGATGATCCTGCATGAAGTTTACACTAAAACTATTACTGTGTTTGCACTGAATGGGGACATATAGTGAGGTTTCTTGTATACAGTCCTCATATGGATTATCATCCAGTTATGTGTGCATGCACACCACTTTGGCTATATTCCAGAAAACCAGCTCTAACTCTGCATGGATGGAAGTCTCCACAGTATGTTCAAGCAATGCTCCTCCAGTGGTATCCACTAACACACAGTCATTTGTGGACTAGAAATCACTAAATGGATTTTTTCTGCTCACTAGCGCAACATGTCTCCTGATCCAAGCAAGAAATTAATTTGCCTTTGCTGGTCATTATGGGGGGTTTTTTATTTTAAACATATGCAAGTCCTACAGTGTTTCCCGGCTTTTCCCTTTCTAGAGGTGCCAATGCCATGACACCTCAAAGAAGGTTGTTTCGGATGTCTAAATGTAGGCTCAGCTGTTGCAGCAGCCATGGAAACATGCAAGACATCTACAGAACCAATTGTCTTACCTACAACTGATCCCCTACTATACCTCCTTACTAGACCTTTAGCTCAGGTCTACCTACTTCATATTAGAATATACCACAATTACAATGCAATTGCATTACTCCTACATCTAACACACACCTTGTGCCAAGGTATCTACCATGGAAGTAGAGATATATACACTGCAGTTATGCTTTCATTATAACATTCATACACCTCATACAGGTCAGGATGACTTTGGTACAAAGATGATTAAGCAGGGAGTTAATATCTTTACATTTCATTCGTGTAGGAAGGAAGGCTGGTCTTCTCCAATGCCATAGCCATTGGGATTCAGGAGACCTTGGTTCAATTCTGGACCCAGCCACAGACTTCCTGAGTGACCCTGGGCAAGTCACTAGATTTACTATGTGCCTGAGTTCTCCACTTGTAACATGAGTATGGTACTTCAGTACATACAGGAGTGATGAGAGGTTAAAATTCAGTACCAATTGTAACGTGGTCGTATGATATGGTGATGAGCTCCATCTAAGTCCACAGATATGTTGATCGGCGCACTTATGCCTAAAATATATTTTTTTGGGAAAGGGGGGGGTGTTTGATATGAGTGATTATTATTATTTATATTGTGGGAGCAGCAAGGAGTCCCAGTCACAGCCTAGGACAATACTGTTTTAGGTGCTGTACAAAACACTATAACAAATGGACAGTCCCTCCCCCAAAGAGTTTACCATCTAAGTATAAGACAAGAGACAACAGAAGGATATAGACAGACAAATGGGGGAGCACAAGGAAACAATGAGACAGTATTAGTCAGCATGATAGGCAGTGTCACAGCAAGATTGAATAAGCAGGGCCAGGGAAGAGGATGTTGCAATAGCCCAGGTGATGATGAGAGCCTAGGCAGGAATTTTAGCTGGGTGGATGGATAACAAAGGTTGGATCTTAGAGATGTTACATGGAAAGAACTGGCAAGATTTAGACTATATGACAATCAAGAGGGCGGGCTGAGTTGAAGATGATGGCCACGTTACAGGTAAGGTTGCCAACTCTGACTGAAGCTATTCCAGGAGATTTTTTTCCCCAAAATGATGATGTAATATCATTTTCTTAAAATATCCAATTAAAATCTCATGGATTGCTTTCAGCGGTCACCAGGAGATCAATGACAATTCTGGGAGACTCCAGACCCCATTGACAGGGAGAATAGTGAAGTTGTCCACAGTGACTGAAAAAGGAAAGAGGGAGAAAAACCGTTAAGCACTGTGTTTTGGCTGAGCGTACACCGATACCTGGTCATCCATTAGGGGATGGCAGAGAAACAGGCCGAGGTTTAGTTTGGACAGAAGACTGGTCTGGAACAGAGAGGCAGATCTGAGCGTCATCAATATCTTAGTGCAAACAAGCTCCCAAAAGCTTATGCTCAAATAAATTTGTTAGTCTCTAAGGTGCCACAAGTACTCCTTTTCTTTTTTTGAAGCTCCCTATAGTTTTTACTGAAAGATAGATCGGTCAAGTCAACACTGTAGCTCCCACCCATGGTTGACCCATGGTAAAATTACAGTCCCTTGTCTGCTCTTGAACTTTACAGAAGGATAGCTAACATGCAGCAGTTATCCTGCAGTAAAAAAGAAAAAAGCAAAAAACAAAACAACACTTTTTTTTTTTTTTTTTTTTTTTTAGCAGTGAAGACAAAGTCATACACTGAATTTGGGTTTGTGGATAAGATTACCTGGAGACAGGATGTAAAGGGAGAAGAAAAGGGACCTATAAAGGATTCGAGGAAGGGGAAGCCAAAACAAACTAACAAAACAAATATGTCTCCTTTTAGAAGGTCTCAGGAAAGGAGCATTCATAAAGTTCAGAAGGCCCTTCTCTTGAATCCCCCCACCCCCACACACAAACTTGGAGTCAGTAAACAAAGCCTAGCTGGGGTCAGGATAGTTCCCTGGAGCCTGAGACAGACCACAGCCCATAGCAGCCTGTATGGCTTCTTGTTCCCTGTCTCACTCAGTTTGCTCTTCCTGTTTAATAACTAGTCCCAGGGTGGAGCAGGATCCTTGACTAAACACAGGTTTGCTTGGGCTGTAAGCTTCAGACTGTTCCCTAAAGGGATAGTACACCCCACCAGAGAGACCCAGGATAGAGCCCCATGGAAACTACACAGGAAGGAGGAGAAAAGGATGTTCCAAAAAAAAAAAACACACATTGAAGAAGTGAGGCACAGAAATGTTGCTGGGCTTTACAAACTACCTGTAAACCTCCCTCTGTTGGTGTCGCTCCCTCTCTCCCCACCCCAGATTTACAGCTTGGGTTCTCTCCAGTGAAATAGTATTTTCAAGCCACTATTGAAATGCAGCAATAAACATAGTCACAACGTGCAATTTTCCAGTCAATTTTCCATCTTTATCTGTGAAAGGGCTATACCACAAACAGTGACTCAAGAAGCCTCAATGTTTTCTGCTGCTCTTTCACTGTGTCTGGTTTATATTCTTATATTTTTTTAAATCCCTGTCATCCATTCTACACTTCACCTCACCTAGGAGTCTCAGCAAGAGATTTCCTCTATAATTCACAGGCAATAGGTTCCACAGCAATAAGTAAATAACTATTCTCCATCTCAAAAACCAGACATATAAGGTCGAATTTATAGAAGTTGTTTTTTTAGAAATCGGTTTTATATATTCGAGTGTGTGTGTCCCCACAGAAAATGCTCAAAGTGCATTAAGTGCATTAACTCGGCGGAGTGCTTCCACAGTACCAAGGCTAGAGTCGACTTCCGGAGCATTGCACTGTGGATAGCTATCCCACAGTTCCCGCAGTCTCTGCTGCTCATTGGAATTCTGGGTTGAGATCCCAATGCCTGATGGGGCTAAAACATTGTTGCGGGTGGTTCTGGGTACATATCGTCAAGCCCCCGTTCTCTCCCTCCCTCCGTGAAAGCAAGAGCAGACAATCGTTTCGCACCTTTTTTCCTGAGTTACCTGTGCAGACGCCATACCACGGCAAGCATGGAGCCCGCTCAGGTAACCGTCACCCTATGTCTCCTGGGTGCTGGCAGACGCAGTACGGCTTTGCTACACAGTAGCAGCAACCCATTGCCTTCTGGCAGCAGACGGTGCAATACGACTGGTAGCCGTCCTCGTCGTGTCCGAGGCGCTCCTGGCCACGTCGGCTGGGAGCGCCTGGGCAGACATGGGCGCAGGGACTAAATTTGGAGTGATTTGACCAGGTCATGCTCTTTAGTCCTGCAGTCAGTCCTATTGAACCGTCTTATGGTGAGCAGGCAGGCGATACGGATTGCTAGCAGTCGTACTGTACCATCTTCTGCCGGGCAGGCAAGAGATGAGGATGGCTAGCAGTCATACTGTACCATCTTCTGCCGAGCAGCCATGAGATGTGGATGGCATGCAGTCCTTCTGCACCGTCTGCTGCCAGCCAAAGATGTAAAAGATAGATGGAGTGGATCAAAACAAGAAATAGACCAGATTTGTTTTGTACTCATTTGCCTCCTCCCCTGTCTAGGGGACACATTCCTCTGGGTCACACTGCAGTCACTCACAGAGAAGGTGCAGCGAGGTAAATCTAGCCATGTATCAATCAGAGGCCAGGCTAACCTCCTCGTTCCAATAAGAACAATAACTTAGGTGCACCATTTCTTATTGGAACCCTCCGTGAAGTCCTGCCTGAAATACTTCTTGATGTAAAGACACCCCCTTTGTTGATTTTAGCTCCCTGAAGCCAACCCTGTAAGCCGTGTCGTCAGTCGCCCCTCCCTCCGTCAGAGCAACGGCAGACAATCGTTCCGCGCCTTTTTTCTGTGCGGACGCCATACCAAGGCAAGCATGGAGGCTGCTCAGCTCACTTTGGCAATTAGGAGCACATTAAACACCACACGCATTATCCAGCAGTATATGCGGCACCAGAACCGGGCAAAGAGATACCGGGCGAGGAGGCGACGTCAGCGCAGTCATGTGAGTGATCAGGACATGGACACAGATTTCTCTGAAAGCATGGACCCTGCCAATGCATGCATCATGGTGCTAATGGGGCAGGTTCATGCTGTGGAACGCCGATTCTGGGCTTGGGAAACAAGCACAGACTGGTGGGACCGCATAGTGTTGCAGGTCTGGGACGATTCCCAGTGGCTGCGAAACTTTCGCATGCGTAAGGGCACTTTCATGGAACTTTGTGACTTGCTTTCCCCTGCCCTGAGGCGCATGAATACCAAGATGAGAGCAGCCCTCACAGTTGAGAAGCGAGTGGCGATAGCCCTGTGGAAGCTTGCAACGCCAGACAGCTACCAGTCAGTTGGGAATCAATTTGGAGTGGGCAAATCTACTGTTGGGGCTCCTGTGATGCAAGTAGCCCACGTAATCAAAGATCTGCTGATATCAAGGGTAGTGACCCTGGGATATGTGCAGGTCATAGTGGATGGCTTTGCTGCAATGGGATTCCCTAACTGTGGTGGGGCTATAGACAGAACCCATATCCCTATCTTGGCACCGGAGCACCAAGCCACCGAGTACATAAACCGCAAGGGGTACTTTTCGATAGTGCTGCAAACTCTGGTGGATCACAAGGGACGTTTCACCAACATCAACGTGGGATGGCTGGGAAAGGTACATGACGCTCGCATCTTCAGGAACTCTGGTCTGTTTCAAAAGCTGCAGGAAGGGACTTTATTCCCAGACCAGAAAATAACTGTTGGGGATGTTGAAATGCCTATATGTATCCTTGGGGACCCAGCCTACCCTTTAATGCCATGGCTCATGAAGCCGTACACAGGCAGCCTGGACAGTAGTCAGGAGCTGTTCAACTACAGGCTGAGCAAGTGCAGAACGGTGGTAGAATGTGCATTTGGACGTTTAAAGGCGCGCTGGCGCAGTTTACTGACTCGCTTAGACCTCAGCGAAACCAATATTCCCACTGTTATTACTGCTTGCTGTGTGCTCCCCAATATCTGTGAGAGTAAGGGGGAGACGTTTATGGCGGGGTGGGAGGTTGAGGCAAATCGCCTGGCTGCTGGTTACGCGCAGCCAGACACCAGGGCCGTTAGAAGAGCACAGGAGGGCACGGTACGCATCAGAGAAGCTTTGAAAACCAGTTTCATGACTGGCCAGGCTACGGTGTGAAAGTTCTGTTTGTTTCTCCTTGATGAAACCCCCCGCCCCTTGGTTCACTCTACTTCCCTGTAAGCTAACCACCCGCCCCTCCTCCCTTCAATCACCACTTGCAGAGGCAATAAAGTCATTGTTGCTTCACATTCATGCATTCTTTATTCATTCATCACACAAATAGGGGGATGACTACCAAGGTAGCCCAGGAGGGGTGGTGGAGGAGGGAAGGAAAATGCCACACAGCACTTTAAGCACAGCACTTTAAAAGTTTACAACTTTAAAATTTATTGAATGACAGCCTTCTTTTTTTTGGGCAATCCTCTGTGGTGGAGTGGCTGGTTGGCCGGAGGCCCCCCCACCGCGTTCTTGGGCGTCTGGGTGTGGAGGCTATGGAACTTGGGGAGGAGGGCGGTTGGTTACAGAGGGGTTGCAGTGGCAGTCTGTGCTCCAGCTGCCTTTGCCGCAGCTCAACCATACACTGGAGCATACTGGTTTGGTCCTCCAGCAGCCTCAGCATTGAATCCTGCCTCCTCTCATCACGCTGCCGCCACATTTGAGCTTCAGCCCTCTCTTCAGCCCGCCACTTACTCTCTTCAGCCCACCACCTCTCCTCCCGGTCATTTTGTGCTTTCCTGCACTCTGACATTATTTGCCTCCACGCATTCGTCTGTGCTCTGTCAGTGTGGGAGGACAGCATGAGCTCGGAGAACATTTCATCGCGAGTGCATTTTTTTTTCTTTCTAAGCTTCACTAGCCTCTGGGAAGGAGAAGATCCTGTGATCATTGAAACACATGCAGCTGGTGGGAAAAAAAAAAAAGGGACAGCGGCATTTAAAAAGACACATTTTATAAAACAGTGGCTACACTCTTTCAGGGTAAACCTTGCTGTTAACATTACATACATAGCACATGTGCTTTCGTTACAAGGTCGCATTTTGCCTCCCCCCACCACGTGGCTACCCCCTCAACCCTCCCCCTTCCCCGTGGCTAACAGCGGGGAATATTTCTGTTCAGCCGCAGGCAAACAGCCCAGCAGGAATGGGCTCCTCTGAGTGTCCCCTGAAGAAAAGCACTCTATTTCAACCAGGTGACCATGAATTATATCTCACTCTCCTGAGGATAACACAGAGAGATAAAAAACGGACGTTGTTTGAGTGCCAGCAAACATACACTGCAATACTTTGTTCTACAATGATTCCCGAGTACGTGCTACTGGCCTGGAGTGGTAAACTGTCCTACCATGAAGGATGCAATAAGGCTGCCCTCCCCAGAAACCTTTTGCAAAGGCTTTGGGAGTACATCCAGGAGAACCGCGAATGCCAGGGCAAAGTAATCCTTTCACATGCTTGCTTTTAAACCATGTATAGTATTTTAAAAGGTACACTCACCAGAGGTCCCTTCTCCACCTGCTGGGTCCAGGAGGCAGCCTTGGGTGGGTTTGGGGGGTACTGGCTCCAGGTCCAGGGTGAGAAACAGTTCCTGGCTGTCGGGAAAACCGGTTTCTCTGCTTGCTTGCTGTGAGCTATCTACAACCTCCTCCTCATCATCATCTTCTTCATCTCCAAAACCTGCTTCCGTATTGCCTCCATCTCCATTGAAGGAGTCAAACAACATGGCTGGGGTAGTGGTGGCTGAACCCCCTAAAATGGCATGCAGCTCATCATAGAAGCGGCATGTTTGGGACTCTGACCCGGAGCGGCCGTTCGCCTCTCTGGTTTTCTGGTAGGCTTGCCTCAGCTCCTTCAGTTTCATGCGGCACTGCTTCAGGTCCCTGTTATGGCCTCTGTCCTTCATGCCCTGGGAGATTTTGACAAAGGTTTTGGCATTTCGAAAACTGGAACGGAGTTCTGATAGCACGGATTCCTCTCCCCGAACAGCTATCAGATCCCGTACCTCCCATTCGGTCCATGAGGGAGCTCTTTTGCGATTCTGGGACTCCATCATGGTCACCTCTGCTGATGCGCTCTGCATGGTCACCTGCAGCTTGCCACGCTGGCCAAACAGGAAATGAGATTCAAAAGTTCGCGGTTCTTTTCCTGTCTACCTGGCCAGTGCATCTGAGTTGAGAGTGCTGTCCAGAGCGGTCACAATGGAGCACTCTGGGATAGCTCCCGGAGGCCAATACCGTCGAATTGTGTCCACAGTACCCCAAATTCGAGCCGGCAAGGCCGATTTAAGCGCTAATCCACTTGTCAGGGGTTGAGTAAGGAAATCGATTTTAAGAGCCCTTTAAGTCGAAATAAAGGGCTTCTCGTGTGGACGGGTGCAGGTTTACATCGATTTAATGCTGCTAAATTCGACCTAAAGTCCTAGTGTAGACCAGGGCTTACAGTACACCAGGCTCACAGTGAGGTTTCCAACAACCTCACAATCAAGACTCTACTGTATAGTTTTTGCACAACATGAAACCATGTTGAATTGTAATTAGAAATATAAACGAGAACCTTGAAAGCTGTATTATGCAAATACTGGGATAGACCGCGAAAATCACAACTGCACATTCACTTTCTTAGCAATTCCGCAAACTCGTAAAACTTGCTTTCTCGTTCTTTTACTTTTTAAAAAGCAATTTTCCTCTTTTCTGAAAAGAGATTATTAAATTAGAATGAGATTAACATTTCCTCTCCCCGCAATCAAGTTCTTTGGGACTCAGGGAAGCAGAAATTTGCTTGATGGAACTGAGCAATTCAGTTACTTGATTAAAAAGACTAGACTGCTGACAATTAGGAGCACCAAAGATCTTATATTGAAGCTTTTCATGTGTTAGCCCTTTAACTTCAAGTCAGCTTTCAATAAGGATCGTGAATTAATTGATCAAAATGAACTGCACAGTTGGGCTAGAGACAGTTAACCTAGTTCAGGTGGGAGTGTTTATTTAAAAAAACCAGAAATGATGTCCAACAAATCCTCCGCAACTTCAAAACTATTTTAGTGGTTTACATGAGGAGAGCTTCAAAGAAAATGCTTAACCCAGACTATTCTATATCATGAAATAAGGCCAGTGATTACTGAAAAATAAATACACATGCAATGGCACCAAAATGAGGAACTGGCTACAAAGTGAATTTTTAGCAATTCTCTCTTTGCTGGTCTAGTCGCAGTGCAATTATACCAACGGCATCACAAACTGGCCACAGACATTTCTACCACCATGTCACCTAGATCTGCTTCGAAGACGCTGTAATAAAAATGCCTTTGTCCAAACCTCGCTAGTCTAGACCACTCTTGTTAATCCATACCAAGCAGTACTGCACCGGTGCTAGACCAACACTGGTGAATTACCTAAAATTCTCAGCACAGCCTGAGTCAAATACAGTTCAGGTGTAATTCAGTTAACTTCAGTGGAATTACACTGCGGATGAATATGGCCCACTGTATTTACCCTTAAATTGGAGCTCCTTAGTTAACACCAAAAGGCGTGGACAAGACACCAAAACAAAGTGCACATTGGAATGCCATTAACAGCCAAGAACAAACTCTGTAATTTTAAAATAGGGGAAAGTTCACCTTTTGATCGCGGTATGTGGGTAATGCAGAACATGGACCCAAACCTGCCACAAGTTGCACAAAGAGAGGAGGGAGGAACAGGATTTATGGAACCTCTTGCTCCTACTTACCAAAACCACCCACCCAGCAGCAGCCCTAGTGGAAATCACAGCAGAAAATGTTCAATGGCTCCCTACTGGTTCCAGTTTGCAAATAGGTGTTGGAACAGAGATGAAATTATAACACGGTAATCAGTTGCTTAGGTTACTGGATTTCCAGGTGAAGCCAACTGAGACCAAAGGGAAGGATATTAATGGAGCGCATCAGGTGTTTCCACCAGGGAGGGCATTTCGCACTCAAGAAAGTGATATGAGGGTGATCTGGCTATGCTATCTGGATTCTCCAAAGTACAAAGGAAGCATGGCTTTCTGCTAAGGGGTGTGGTCAAGCCTCTCTCTGGTTACTGTATCTATTCCATGAACAAGACCACACACCAATGGCCACTATATCCTCCCCACTTTCAAAACTATTTTAGTGGTTTACATGAGAAGAGCTTCAGCAAAAAGGCTGGACATCAACCCAAAGTATTCTATACCATGAAATAAAGCCAGTGATTACTGAAAAATAAATAAATACAGCTGCAACAGCACCAAGATGAGGACCTGGCTACCAAGTGAATTTTAAGCTATTCTCCCCTTGCTGGTCTGGACCCAGTACACCCACCACCACACCTTTTTCCCTCCTCTCCCAGGTCCTGTCCTATAGCCTCAAGGTGTATTTAGTGCACAGCAGCAACGCTCCATTTCCTAAGCCACCACCTCTCCCCAAACACACACATGCACACCTAAAAGGCTCAGCAAAAACGTTCATGATCTCTCCCTACAGTATATATTGAGAGTTACCCCAGAAGCTGAGCCAAGTCTTCTGCAGTCCAAGTAAATCCATAAAAAACAAAGAGCAGGCACTTGGGAATTCATTCCACTGAGCGACACTAGTAGGTCCTACTTAATCACCAGAACCACAAAATACAACTGTTTGGCCATTCAAAATTCATTTTAATTGGATATAATCCACATACCCAACATTTTAAAGTTGGGCTTTTCCACTCCTCTTCACCACCTTGTTCTTTGACCAAGAACCAACAGTCTGGCAGAGTCATGCTATTTACTGTGACTGGTAGATTTTTATCTTTATATAGAAGCACCATCCCTCCTGAGAATTATCACTTTCAAAAAATAAGCCTGGCTGTAGCATGTCCCCAGTGCTATAGTCCACATAACATTTGACATTTTATTTACTTTAGTTAATGTAAAGAGCTTTTTGTTCCACAACTTACAGGAGATTGTTGCTACAACCATGTGTAACCCATGCCTGCTTGGTATGGTGCTCTGTCCCCCTCTAGTGGCACCTAGACCATCTAGAGTTTGACGAGTCTGATACAATCATGGCAGCTCATGCAGTAAAGGCTGATGCACATAGCCTCAGAGGTCCCAGGCTGGATCCTGCCTGCCGACAACATGGGTCTATCAGTGTTACAAATCGGGATTCATCCGGGATATGGACCAGAAAGTCTCTGAAGCTTGGGATATGCTTCCTTAAGGTAGGGGAAATATGTAACCCATGCCTGCTTACTGTAGTGCTCTGTCCCCCTTTAGTGGCACCTAGACTATCTAGAGATTGATAAGTCTGCTAAAGCCTTGGCTAAAAGCCAGGTGGCTTTTAGTTCACATAGTAGAGGCTCATGCACTTAGTTCCAGAGGCCCCAGGTTCAATCCTGCTTGCTGACAATTGGGGTCTGTCAGCATTACACATGTTTAGGGCACTAAGGCCTTAACACAAGATAGATAGATTTCTGTCAGAGAAAGTCTAAACAAATGGATGCTGTCACAGAGCTATTATTGTGTATAACACAACAATAATACCTATGTGGATGTTAATTCAACACAGGCATCCCGCCCTTAAGGAATCAGGGTTTATGAACTTATGAGTTTTGTGACGTTTCAAAAGAATCCAAGTGCTATACACCCTGGGGTCCTTTGTGGGCTTTTATCTTTCCCTCATAATTTTCAGCTCTCCAGAGTAAACTGTTGAGTAAAGAAAACGTTGATTTGGAAGCAAACTGATTTTATATTAATCAGTAAAGTTCAGACTGCAGAACAGATCTTCAGAAATACACTTGTGGAATGAAATGTCAGGACAAAAGGGCGGGGGAACCACTTGTCCCTTTACAAACAAAAAGTCTTTAGGGGAGACCTTTTTTCAAGTGTTATTATTCAACGTACTGCAGACACAGCAACAGATTGGGTAGAAACAAGAAATAAAGGCTTCAAGATTTGTTCCAACAACTGCCAAGTACAGCAAGATGAATTAATGCAGGAGCTATGGTCCATTCCTGATCTATATAATAGCTGCTAAGTCATCAGGGATGGCCTGACTTGATAGCAAAGGGGTGGAGAGGACTTAGCTACTAGTTTCCACCACCACCACCCTCAACTCTCTATTTCCCCATTTTGGATCTCATGCCAGCCTCCCAACCCTGTACACAAATCCCACCCTTGTGTAGGTCAAAACATCTTTTTAGAATCAGGAAAAAGGTTTAATGGGGAGATGGTAAATTCTGGGGTGCTAGCAGGTGACTCTGATGCTGGTAGCAGTGACAGCAGTGTCAATGCTCACTAATCTGATACTAATGATTCAGTATCCCTGCCATGCTGAGCTGTTTAAAGTTGCCCAGAGCTCTTTTAAAAAAACCTAAGTCCAAAGGGATAGATGGATAGATTCCCAGGCCAGAAGGGACGACTGTGATCATCTAGTCTGCCCTCCTGTATAACACAGGACAGAGACTTCCCCAAGAAAAATTCCTAGAGATCTTAACTTGATTTAAAAATTGCTAGTTGTGGAGAATCCACCATGACCCTTTGGTAAATTGTTCCAATGGTTAATAACCCTCACTGTTAAAAATGTACCCCTTATCTCCAGTCTGAATTTGTCTGGGTTCAATTTCCAGCCACTGGATCATGTTATACCTTTGTTGGAAGAGCCCATTATCAAATATATGTTCCCTGATAGGAACTAATAGACTGTCATTGACTCACCCCTTAACCTTCTCTTTGTTAAACTAAATAGATGGAGCTCCTTGAGTCTGGCACTATGAGGCATGTTTTCTAATCCTTCAGTTACTCTTGTGGCTTGTCTCTGAACCCTTTCCAAGTTATCAACATCCTTCTTGAATTGTGGACACAGTATTCCAGCAGCAGTCTCACCAGTTCCAAATACAGAGATTAAACAACCTCTCTGCTCCTATTTGAGAGTCTTCTTGTTTGTGCATCCAAGGATCTCATTAGTCCTTTTGGCCATAGTGGTAGCCCCACCCTTGTCCCATCAAATCATCCAATGAAAACCAAGCTGTCTATACTTTGTATATAAACATTCTGATTTGTTATAACAACTACATAAGGTCACCACTGCGGGCTGATGCAAAGCTCACTAGAGTCTATGGAAAGATTCCCATTTACTTCAATGGGCTTTCGATCAGATCCCGAAGTCATTAAGAAAACAAAAAACCCTGATTTGGGGTTATGTACTTTCTTTTAACCGCCATTTTAAAACACCAATTTACTGGTGAAAGTGACCTTACCTCCACTTTAAATAATTTAACATTTCAATCCAGATGGATAAGATTGAACACAACACTTCTTCCGAACCTGTCAGAACAGAAGCAGCCAAAGCAGGAATACTGGACATTCTAGTCAAAACTACAGACCGTTCTGTGACTTTCTCTGCCCTGCACTGATTGGCTGTTTGCTGCAGTTCTCCGCTTCCCCATACCTCCCTCACAGACTCCTCACCAGTGTCACTCCTCTCCACCCTGCTCCGTTCCTCTCCCCTCTCCTCCCCTCCCTTCCTTTTTCTTTCCATTCAGCTGATCCCCCTCCTAAGGAACCCTCCCTGTCAACCATCCCCAAATAATCATGGAAATAACATGACCTTTGCTGCCATCACACTGTTCACTCTGCTTGTGTGTTCTATTCCTTGCCCCAACCTAGTCCATGACTAGGGCCCCTGGGCACAACATTAATACAAATAATAAATAAATAATAATAATAATAATCACACCCTCTCCTAGTCTGAGAGCAATGAAGCTCAGCAGTAGCTTGGTCCCCCCCCCCACCCCCATGCAGAAATTTTCGAACAATAAGCAAGGATGCTTCCTAACCTCAAATATTGTTTACCACTGTGAGCACATGGCTTTACTGTCAGCTAGAAAAAGCATACTGTATTTTAAGGACAGACTAAATGTGCACATTACATGATTTAAGATGCCATCCTAAACATCCTGCATTCGTTTGGTTGGCGGTCTGGAAAATGCCAAGGTTCTAAAGGTTATTAAGAACCCATGGTGGATTACAATGTAAGTGGGAAAGTTTGCCGTCACAATAACAGATTCAATTCTAATGAGGAGGAAATTGAGGACATGATCAAAAAATAAAAAACAAATCACACACAAAAGACCTGACTGACCCTTTGTGCTATTAGCGAAAGAACCACCTTTCTCACCCCCTCCCTGAAAGGAGAAAAAAAAAAACTCATAGCAAAAGAAAAATGAAAGGGAAAGAGAAATTAAGTTATTGGGCTTTGCCAGCGATATAATACAGAACCATTTTTTAGTCTAAAAAGAGTCATTGCTATTTACCTAAATTGACAGTCTTCTTATAGTTCTTTAGAGTATTGTACTCAGAACGGATGTTTAATACATCTGAGAGCAGGACTGAAAGTAAATAATGTATGTGAGACAAATGGCTCTAAATCCCTTCATAAATAGTAGATTCTTCCACAGATGCTACTATATATCCTGAAAGTGTGTCCTCATTGCTATGGAATATTGGTAGCTATCATTCCTTCCCAGCACACAGTTTCTCCACAACAGAAATTAAAAGGGATATTATCAGATAGTGTAGGCCCAAACTTTCAGCTTTTTAAAAATAATTTAAAAATATAATCAAAAGGCTTTTAAGATGAAAGGATGTCTTGTGCTGTTGGACCTGGAGGGGACTCAGACCTGAATTCCAGTTCCTGGCTTTGGCACATACTCTGTGTGGCCTTGGGCAAGTTACTGAACCACTCTGTGCCTCAGTTTCCCATTTGTAAAACAGGGATAATAGCACTGCTCTACTTCACAGGGGTTCTGTCAGGGTAACTATGTTAATACTTGAGTCATTCAAATGCACTGGTGTCCCAGGCCACAGACATGCCTATGTAATCAGAGTCTGAATGAGCTCTCCTCTGACATCTAGTGATGAACTGGGGGAAAGACTTCAGGAGCAAACCATATTTGCATAGACATACCTACTCTGCTTAGGTGTTCAGCAGATGGAGATACTTTGCCAAAGTGATCAATCTTGGCTGGTGTTGGGTTACAATTCACTTAAGCATTGAGTGCTGGGGTAATGAAATGCTGGTATCATTACTGTATGAGTAAAGGGCAGCAGAACAGTACTTAGCCTGCCTTGATTTAAGGGGTCACCGCAAACCAAACCCCACTTGGTAAGCAGGGGGTAGAGATGCCAAATCCCAGTGAAAGTGAGAGGGTGGCATGGGTCCTGCTTAAAGAGAGTCCTAGACACCATTTGACCATCCTCCTCCAGTGTTTAAAGACAGGGCTGATTGGACTCATTTGAGAGTCCTAGTTTCTGTTCAGTGATTACTAGAGCTGAAATCACTGATGGGCAGATCTGTGGGCTAAGCCTTAGAACAGGTGCAGGAACAGTGTTGACGTGGAAGACAACCCAGAGACAGCACTAGCAGTGAGGTACCCCACTCCCCAGTGAAATCACTAACAGCCGTGCTAAGTGGTGGAAATCCAGAACACGATGTTGCAGACATGGCCGTGAGTGGCAAGCAGCAGCAGTGACAGCAGCACAGCTGACCGGTGGCAGAGATAACCGTGCCAGAGGTGGCCAGGAGCAGAAAGTGGTGGCAGAGAAAACAGCGGCAGCAGTGAGCCAGGTCCAGAGGTGGCAGTGGCAGCAGCAGAGACGTTGCACAATGACCTGCCTACCCCCTGACTTTCAGGGGTGGGAGGGGAACCCATGTAAACGCACCTCTGAACTCTGAGTCTTCACTGACCAAGGGGCAACTAACTGTGAGTGGGGTGCAAAGGATGGAAAGGGAAGCTGTGTGTTTTAGGGACATTCATTCATTGGACTTTCAGATCACAAGGTGGGAAACCGAGGCAAAGGACACCGCCCAGCGTCCTATGGAATGGGTGTTTGCTTAGTCACCTGCTTTGAGTCGTGGTTGTGGTGTTTCCCCAGATTTATGCTGGGTTCCTTTTCCCTTTTAATAAAAGTTTTATTTTGTTATACACAGACTCAGTGCTTGGAAGTGGGGAAGTATTGCCTTTTAGAGGTGCCCGGGGTGGTGGTTAAATCTTCCCCGATTACTGGTTTGGGGCTCGAGCTGGTTCCATTTTGTACAGTGAAGAGGAACCCGGAGATACTGAACCCAGGCCTTGTTGCTGCCAGCACCACCTGGCAGAAGGATTATACCTCTAGAGACAGGAGCCATGCCTATAGGTTGTTTGTGACAAATAAAAGTTGGTGGGATTCTGACAAAGGAGATTCCTCCTTTTCAACCTTCCTCACTTTTCTTTCTGCTTCAAATCTGGCAACTGCCTCTTTACTTCCTCAGGGCTAAAACCTGCCCCTAACATGCAGCCCACATTAATAGGCTGTGGAGGGGGTAGGAATCCTGCAGGAGCCAAAATACTCCGCTGGAGCCACTCCACAACACCACCACGGCCTCAGAGCCTCCCCCACCCTGGGTCGCCTTGGTGCTTCTCTTGCTGCTCATTCCTGTCTAGAGAAATAGCAGCAGAGAAAAACCAAGAAGAGTCTCATCGGTTTCACTGATGCCAAATAGCAACTGCTGCAACTGTTTGGAGTTTTGTACTGTTCAGCTGCTGGGTGGGGAGCTAGACCACAAAGTCTCTCTCCACCGCTTCACTCCCTGGCCATCCCCCACAGAGCACTTCCAGCAGCAGTGACCAACTCTCAGTCATTTTCACATCTGCTGCCCAGAACTACTGGGGAGCAAAGAAACCGAGATGCATCTTCTCACTTTCCCTCAGCTGTTTCTTTCATAAAATGTACAAGCAGCAGCAGAGGCTTCAAGGCCAACCACCACAAAGAGGATGGGAACAGACAAATAAATACACCAATGTGATGGGCATGTAAACCTAAAGAGAGTGAAAAGCTTCCCCCTTTTCTAGCAGTCAGGTGGGGATGTGGAAAGGGGGAAGCATGACTTAACCCCAGCAGAAGTCAGGGCCAGAGAAGTTCATTCCCTACAGCAGCCAGGCAAAGGACAAAGAGCTTCCTCCTCCTGACAGCCATAAGCCAAGGAGCAGGGAGAGAATCTAGTTAAATCAAAACACCACCACAAGTGGAAACCTCTATCAGGACACAAGGACAGCAGCCCTCCTAGCAACTGAAGGCAGGTGTCACTTGGATTCTCACCAGATCCTGCCCTTAGGCCTTGATGAAGAGAATATTTTCCCTTGCATCCCACTGAAGCCTCACCTTTCTCTAATATTTTTGATCCGCCTCCAGCTAAAGGTTTAGTCTTCTGGCTAGTATGTGTCTTGTAAATGTTTCGAGTCTTGCCCTGCAATCTTTGTGCAATGACACGTCTCTGAGTGGGCATCGGAGATTCACCCTTGGAGCCTCTATTGCCTGAGCTAAAAGACTCAGGGCAAGTCGACATTTAAAATGTGGCACAGGTGCAGTTGCACCGCTGTAACACAACTACACCAATGGGAGGGCTTCTCCTGTTGGTGTTGGATCATATTAAAGAAGTTCTGTATTAAAATCACAAAAGAGTTTGATTCCCCATAGTTTAAATTCCAGGGTATTACTAATTAAGAGGTCTCTTGGTTTTTGGTACTGTTTCTCTCCCTCTATGTGTGAAACTTGCAAGCTGCTAATTGCGTTAGTACATTCTAAGACAGAGTCTGTTCTCAAAGCAATTCACACAGAGAGAGATTCAAAGCAATACTCTGTAACAACAGAAACAGCACCCAGAGACTCCCCGCCCTTTTGTTGTATTAACAGTTGTGATTAAAATAGAGATAGAGGATGTATGTGGATGGATGCTTGGTGTGGATAATAAATGAATGATCAGGGAGGTGCCAGCCTAAGAATCCAGTATCCATTGGCTGAAGAAGGCGTCAAGTGGAAATAACCAGAGGACCCCCCAGAGGGCAGACTGGAATCCACCCAACAGCCTCAAGAATGGGAGAACCAAAGAACAAGATAACATCTAGCAGCATGGAGCCGTCAGGAATGTGCCATCTGCTGATTGATTCAGCAACAGCATGATGAAGCAATTCCCATAGACTGGCATAGGAAGAAATTCCTATAAAAATGGACTCTAAAAAGTGAGAACTTTGGGGTCTGATTCTGCAAACCAACTTCCAGGAGCATCAGATGAGCCTCTGACAAGGCCCTGCTCCCTCCTCATGTCCAGGCCACCTGGCCAGTGGCTTGGCATGAGCAACTCTAAGGCTGGTAACTATGATAACAACCTTGCAGAACCTGTGTGTGTGTGTTTGTAGGAATGAATGTGTGAATAAATATGAGATTGAATGGAATGTTATAGCTATAACTAACTGCTTACTATGATTCTTTCTGTATTCACAATAAATGTGGTATTTTGCCTTTTCCCCTTTAATAAGATCCTGCTGGTTTTTATTTTATTGGTATAACATCGGTGCAGTTAATCCACCTCCATGAGAGGCGGTAGCTATGTTGGCAGCAGAAACCCTCCCATCGACATAGTGCTGTCTACAACAGAAGTTAGGTCAGTATAACTGCATCACTCACAGAAAATCCACACCCCTGAGCAACACAGTTATACAAATGTAAGTTTATAGTGTAGACCTGGCCTCAGCTCTGTCAGCCACAGCTGTAGCAGGCTCAACCACCTCTACAGAGGGAGACAGTGTGCCAAATCAAGTGGGCATGGCTTAGTTACATTTCCAACCCAAACACAACAGCAGGTTCCTAATGCATACAAGCCAGAGAGTGAGCTTAATTCAGACGGGGTCAATGAAATATAAGAAAACATTAAAATAATGAGAGACTTAAGAATTCTTTCAGTCTCAGTCTAGAATATCATCAGTAACACAAGTAAGTAAAAAAATAAAACTGTTCCATTTTTAAAAATTATTAGCAGGAGGAGTTTTGCGGAACTAGCCATTTAACGAATGCTAGAAATCAGATCCTTTTCTCTCTTCATGAAAAGCAACAGGAATAAAAAAAAATCAGTTACTGATCTTTATAAACAAAATAAATCCACTTAAAAAGGACACAAAAACTTTGAGCTTTGAAATGTTTTTAACCTTGATTTCATAACGCTCTCTTCACATTTTTTATTTTCACACCTAACAAGAAATAAATGTTATAGTACAACTCACATTATCACCTGAAACTATGTCATATAGCAGGGATCGGCTGTGGGAAGCAGCACGGGCCGAGGGATGTGCTGGCCACCGCTTCCTGCAGCCTCCACTGGCCTGGAGTGGCGAACCGCAGCCAGTGGGAGCAGCGATCGGACAAACTTGTGGATGCGGCAGGTAAACAAACCAACCTGGTCCGCCAGGGGGCTTACCCTGGTGGGCCGCATGCCAAAGGTTGCTGATCCCTGTCATATAGAATAGCTTTCTATTCATCATTCCCTTCCTGTCCTTTTTCATGGTTTGTGTGCAATGTACCAGTCTTGGCAGAATTATTATGGCACATGTCAGATCTTGTACCCCTTCAGCACCCAAAATATCCATGAACTTCAGTAGGAGTTTTCAACGCACACGGAATACAGAATAAGACCCTAAATGTGATGCCATAGACTTTCAGATTTTAAGGCCAGAAGGGACCATCATGATCATTTAGTCTGACCTCCTGCACATTGCAGGCCACAGAATCTCACCCACTCACTCCTGTAACAGACCCCTAACCTCTGGCTGAGTAACTGAAGTCCTCAATTCTTGATTAAAATACTTCAAGTTATAGAGAATTCCCCATTTACTCTAGTTCAAACCTGCAAGTGACCCATCCCCCATGATGCAGAGGAAGCCAAAAAAAACCCTCCAGGGTCTCTGCCAAATCTACCTAGAAGAAAATTCCTGCTCAACGCCGAATACGGTGATCAGATAGATCAGTGGTTCTCAAACTTTTGTACTGGTGACCCCTTTCACATAGCAAGCCTCAGAGTGCAACCCTCACATATAAATTAAAACACTTTTTTATATATTTGAAAACATTATAAATGCTGGAGGCAAAGCAGGGTTTGGGTGGAGGCTGACAGCTCATGTCCCCCCATGTAATAACCTCACTACTCCCTGAAGGATCCCAACCCCCAGTATGAGAAACCCTGAGCTAGATACTGAGCATGTGGGTGAGACCTGCAGCCAGACACCTGGGAAAGAATACCTCTTTCAGAGAAACAATTTTAAACCAATAGAGACTACGTGCTGTATAGTTCAGCAGGTGTAAACTGGTTTAACTCCAGTGACTTCAATGGAGCTATCCGTTTATATCAGCTGGAGATCTGGTGCTACATAGGAATCAGCAGTAACAAACGTACATACTGAACTCAGTCCACATATGAAACTAGGGAGATACATACAGAATATAAGATAGCATTATTTCTGTAGCACTTACCATCAGCAAAGTGCTCTATGTACATTAACTACTCGATCCTCACACTTTGAAGTGAGATGAATTATCAGGAGCCTCTTACAAATAAGGAAACAGAGGCAAAGAGATTTGCCCAAGGCATGCAGAGAGTCAATGTCAATGCCAGGTTAAGGATTATGGAGTTGTAGGCTCCTAGAGTGAAACCTGGATCCCAGTAAAGTCTATGGAAGTTTTGCCATTGACTTAAATGAGGCCAGGATTTTACCCTTAGTCTTAATCTTTCCTTTATACCAGTGGCTTTCAACCTTTTTGATACCATGAACCCATATTAGAACAGAAAAATGTTCTGAACCTCCCAGCCATGTACCCATTAAGTAAGGGAAGGGAGTTCATTAATTAATGAACATAAAGCACTTTGAAGTCAATGGGACTGTTCAAGTGCTTAAAATCATGCACGTGACTATGTGTTTTGCTGGATAAGGACCTAAGACTTTCCTGCAAAATATAACTAGGGGGAGAGAAATTATCTACATGCTCTTTAGTAACAAGCAATAACGTGTGGAGTAGATGATGTGAACAGTGAGCATAAGGTAATGTACTCAGTAGGATACCCTTGCAAAAAAACGTATCTTAATACACCACAGACCGCACAGCTAGAGCTGCCTTAGAGAGCCCTGATGCTTAGCATCAACATACTTCCATCTGGAAGTGCCCCGAGGAGCACAGAGACCAACCCTGACCAGTGGGTGTGTGCTCTTCTCTCACTGCAAGGGGCTCCGCTGCAGGTGCTGTACACTTGCATATGCCCTTTCACCCCTTTGCATTAGAGGGCATTTATCATGTGTAGGCAGCTATGTAGCTGGCACACCAGGATACCTGCAGCTTATGGGTCTCAGCAAAGGATTTTGTTGTGAGGAACAAAGTGAGTGTAACTAACTGCCCTGCATGCAGATCACAGCAATACCTACTACATCACCTTTTCACAGAGGTCAGCTCCTACATTTCAACCCATACATGGCAGCATAAGGTCTTAAGCAGGGTGTGACTTGACCCTTAGCTTAGCAAAAAGCCTTTAGCGGCACACGAACTTTGCCTCCAAACAGAGGCATGTGATCTAACTTCCACCTTATTTGTTCTCACTGAAATCTGATCTGGTTATCATTATTAGTACAGATATATTTGCCCACTTACAGTAATTATACCAGTTTTAAAAACTCTTATACTTCTTCATTACCAGGTCACATAATAATCAGCTTACACCAGTTTAATTTCTGGTCTAACTTATACCATCACTGAGCCAAGGAAATTATGGTCGATAAAAGGATTCTTTTAAACTCAACTTTCCTGGCAACAGCTTCTGGGACAATTTTAGGGCAACTCTCTCCTTAATCTTCTCACATCTTTCTAAAGCCACTGGACGCTGACCCTGCAGCAGACCTAACAGATCCTTTGGTTACTCTGTCAACACACACTGTGGCACGCTGTGTTTTAAAAGTGTAGCTCATATATTTTGAGGTGGAATTAATATGAACCTTTCACTGTACCCATCTTCTTCCTTTTTGCTTTATGTGTAAGATCAGTGAACCATTTCCAGTTGATCAAATCCTGAAAATTCTCTCCTAGCCGTTTCACCCAAAACCCCAATCCAACCACAGAAACAGTGCCTTTCAGAGAATTAATATCCAGGCCTGATAGTGTCATAGTTGGGAGTGTATAAAACAGCATTAAAGAATTATTCATCTGCTAAATGGGTTATTAAGTACAACTACCTCCAAAATAAAGCATTACCAAGGTATATAAAAGTGCAATGTAATTTCATTCCAACAGATGCTTATTAAACAGACTGTCTAGTAACTGTTTATGTACAGTGATATGTGTTACACCTAAGAAGGTAATAAAAACCCAAGTCAATATGAACCAGTATTTTAGGCAACCTATAAAGCTGTTTGCTACTGTGCGCATATTGCAATGGCATCACTGTCACCTGTATCAATCACGCTTTCTCTTTGAACAGAAATTCACTATGGGCCAGACTTTGCCAGTCTAATTCGGGCTGAGTGGTGCCTTGCTCCTCAAGTACTCCCAATGGGATAAACAGGAGTAAGCGAGCAAGGCTGGCAAGACCTGGCCGTATTATGTCTCTGGAACATAAAGATGAGGAACCGGAAAAGAAGGCTACAGTGAGAGCACTGCCAGTAGCAACATGTACAAACAAAGATTTGTTTTACTAACCCAGCATAACCCAGAACACTGAAAGCATCACAGGCAAACAACAGTAATGCTGGAGCACCCAAGCCGAGGAGTTTTCCACTGTAAACTCAAAAGCTATCTTTACATGTTTTTATATCTACACTTCTCACGTTCACTGTTCAGCTGTGGTTTCAAAATGCATCTCTTGAGTCATTTAACTTACTTTTAATTTGTATTTCTTCAAAGGCACTCAAACAGTATTATCAACAGGTCTCTGTCACTCTAGAGAGGAATAAATATTTTTGTACAAAAATAAAGTCTGAAAAAGTAGGCAGCAAATCTGATTGAGATCAGGCAAACGTTTTCAAAGAAACTTGCCGTAAGAAATTGTGGCTTGACATAAGAACAAGCACAGTACGTTGTTTTTCTGCAGTATGAACTAAAGATCAGAGATGGGAAAATAAAGTCTCTCGTACCACCTTATGACAGAACTGAAGGATTTTGGAAATTATTCAGTCAGGTTCTCCAGTAAATAAATTGCTCCCAAGAATGAAATGGGAAATAACAGTCCTATAAAAAGACAGCACTGGACAAACCACACTTAAAATGAACTATTTATTGAAAGTCACTCAAGGCCTCGAGATAGTACAGTCTCTGATCAGATTACTTACATTTTATTCTAGAAATAATTAGAAGATGACAGATGTTTCATCCACCTTGATGATTCCTGTTATCTGATGTTTTTTACAGCCGACGTGCCCACTGCTTTTTCAGTGACACCTCTTAGGAGTCGAGCCCACAGTGTCTCTCCTTATTCACGAGAAGTAAGGAGGATGCCACTCACATCACATTTTACTTATCTCCAGCAGGACGACAGGGAGTAGCTTTCTTTCCTAAGATGTCAGATGGCATTCTCATGCATACGAATCAGCTACAGCGGGCTCACTTTTGATAGTCAAAAACTACTTTCCATTAGCTAAACTACAACAATAGAAACATACTGAAAAGTACAAGAGTAACCATGCTGCACACTAGCATTGCTAAGCTGCTGCACACACACATAAATCTCAGCTTCAATAGTAAAGACCAAACTGACTTTTCCTCAGGTTGTCTGTTATCTCTCCTGATCTTGTCCAAGAAGAAGATGAGTGTCTCTGGTCTCCAGCACCGCATGCGACACCCTGCTGAGGGCAAATTTGTCAGCATACAGAGGGTCTAACACAATGATGAGTTAATTCTCTTAGAAGGTTTGTAAATACAAAATGGATCGACTTCTCTTTTCTATATTCATTCTGGGAGAAATGCTAGTCCCCATGAAGACAATGGGAGTTTTGCCATTGACTTCAATGATGACAGAATTTCACCCTCTGACTTTTCATTAAAACACATTTATTTTCTTCCCTCCTATGCTTGGTGTTTGGACACTTAGCTCTGAAACGGTTTATGGTCTTTCCCTTATTGCAAAGCCCCTGTATAATTATCGTATGAACCTCTCCTTCTCCTCCCAAACCCACATCCACTTGTATATTTTGTAGCAAATCCATACAAAGTACTGAACAAAATAACTCATGTCTTTCCCCATACCACAACCTCCACTGAGTTCTGTCCTACATCCCCTGCCAGTACCTTGAGCACATCTCTTGATGGCTTTTGGTGCCACATTTTCTACAGTGGGCTTTTGGCTACCAGTTTAACTGAACCAGCAAAAACCCCTAGGGTAGATATAATTTACGCTGCTACAGTGCCGACTGTAGCTTACCCCTATGCTAGGGATATGCACTAGCAGATCTACACTCATGGGTAAAAGTCCAGTTTAGACAAGACCTTAAGGTCTAAGCCATAGGAAGCTCATTAGCTTCCCTTGGTTACTAAGTAGTGTTGGTAAAACAGGATCCTGAAGCATAAATGGCATTCAGCTGAGTCTTTACACTTCTGAGTATTGAATAATTTTTCTACCAGATCAGGAAGTACTGAATGTGTTAGCCCTTAGCAATAAGAAACATTAATCATTCCCCTTTACAAATACAGAAACTTAGAATCAGAATACAGATAAATCAACAAAAACTTTGATCATGACAAGCCATTAGCCAGTTCAATGATTTAATCTCATACACGAATCAGATGTGGGGGCGCATCCATTGGGGATGTTCAATGACTGGTCACATAGCGTGCAGCCCTTTCTTGAGCAAAATTTCCACTGCAGTCAATGTTACCGAGCATTTGGATTTCAACTTGCATTTCAACTTTATTTTTACCGTTGAGATTTGACATGTCTCTTAAGTATTTTGAGTGAGAAATGAAGCTATTGTTTTAGCTATCTCTGGCCCATCTAGCAGTGTGTCATCTCCTTTAGAGACACAGTTGAATGTGGTCAACTAACACACACTATTCATAAATCCCACCCAAAGTGATTTCCCTGTAGGGGCACTTGGCTTTACTTGATACCCTGTACACCATTCATCTTTCAGAAATGGCCCATAATGGTCAATATTTAATGTGTAATCACGCTAAAAGCTGTATTTTAAATGTCTCTCTCCTGTCTCTATGTGGACCCTTTACTTTCAACCAACCATTCATTACAAATCCAAAGGGATGAGATTTTAGCCTCTCATTTCTAATTATAAGCTACACTGGATATTTTAAATTGCGGTTATAACGAAGACA
The DNA here is from genome assembly GCF_965140235.1 of Caretta caretta. Lineage (NCBI taxonomy): Eukaryota > Metazoa > Chordata > Testudines > Cheloniidae > Caretta > Caretta caretta. Next base: position 191,347,226 of record NC_134207.1, on the reverse strand, counting down.
TAAGTCACAAATAAAAAAAACAGCTTCATACATTATCCTTGTAACTGAGGGACACAACATGCCTCATTTTTGCCAGAGAAGATGGCTTTGACTAAAGCGGTTTCCATCACACCAGCTCTCACAGTTCAGAAAAGAGGACGCTAATTCACAATACAGTTGTGGGTTTCAATTCTTTCATCTTGAAGACACCAAGATTTTAAAAAACAGGTCAATTGTGCGTGAGCCTTTATAACAATAAAGCAAAATTTACAATGGAAAATTATTTTACTTTGAACCTCTTAAAAGATATGAATGTTAGGATGGCCATTAAAGTCAGCGTGCCCACAAGTAGAATTGAAATTTAATGACAGCTAAGCAAGTGGCAATTAACTTAAAATAAAAGCTAGAGGCACCCTCCATTGTACCCCATCTATTCCTAAAGGCAGAAAAGGGAAGCTACAGTACCTTCTACAGGGTACCTGCTCATTCAAACAATGCACTGTGGTGCCAATTCCCAGGTGTACAGTTGTTTCCAAACACTATACATGTATTTTGTACACGTGAAAAATAGCATAAAAATAAGTTGTAGCACAGTGGAGCAAACTGACTACAGCTGCTTCCATAGACATGAGACTGAACCCAGAATGTCAATACCAAGCTTAAAAACATGACAGACTTTGCACAGACACAAAGGAACATACTCTTGAGAGCTACCTAGGTGATTGACTTATTCTTCATAATAACGCTCCCCCACAGTGAATTGTATCCTAGTTACACTAATCCCGTTTCTCTCACTCTCTTTTAACCGTACTTCATTTGTACTATATTCTAGACCATACAAAACAAAGTATGTTTCATTTCTTTGATCATCATGTAAAGCCAAGCCCTGTTAGCCAATATGCTTGGCAAGAATTCCGTTACTTTTATCTTCTTCACTGAAACTTAATGATCCCATAAAGCTTCCACTGTAAATTAAACAATCCCATCAAAGCATCTGCTAAATGTTTATTATAACACATGATGTACCGAGGCAAAATTTGTACCAGGAGTCAGCAAATGATGCGTGCCCCCATCAACTAGCAAACACAACAGCAATAAACAGCCGTTTTTCATAGTAATTAACAGAAGACCAAACAAGAAACAGCTGCCTAGGTTATTTAAAAGCTTGTTAGTTACAGATTTTCACAATTATTTATATCAGAATAAAGCTATAAAATATTTTGCATCCTTAAGATTTCTCTTGTCTCTTTGTTTCCAGGGAAATTCTTTGAAGTTAATATCCCAGGTAAGGCAACCCCAACCACTTTACAGCCACTGTGTAAGTGCATAGATGGAAAATATTCTTTGAACATTACAGTGCGGTTCTGTAGCAATATGTGCCAGTTGCCTATCAACAGAGTCCCTCTACACTGTGACTGACATATTAACTCTCATACGTCCTCACAGGGAAATGAGCAAAAGCCAAAATCATTATAAAAGAAAATGAGTTTCCCACTCCAACTCTGCTAATTTGCAGAAAATGAGAGAGAAGCTCACAAAAGCAAATTAAAATACAATATATATAATAAACTAATACATTTCAAGCATCATAAAGGCCATAAGCCCGGAGTCACAATGGACAACCTAGGAGAGAGATGTTTGTTTGTATTCTCTAGAGGTGCAGGGCATTTTGCTTTGCTGACTGAAAACTGTCAATCTGAGTGATTATTAAGAGATAATTCACATAAAGGAAATCGCAGTACACAGTAAGGTGGGGAAATGAGCACTGATTCCACTAGTGGCATAGCAGAGCTGGGTCCACAATGCACAGATAAATCTCTAAGCCCTAAAATGGAAACTTTCTCATCTGGAACACACTAGGTCTCTATCTGCCCAGTATTCAAGTAAAGGGCACTTTATTTTACCCTCACCTGGACCCCTGGTCCTCCTCTTTGGTGCCCCTGCCATCAGTAGCTGCCTTAGCCCTATGCAACCTCTTAAAGGGCCCTGCATTGCATACATTTCTGACCCAGCAGCCAGAGAACCATTGTGATTTCCATGTCTTGGTGATCTACCATACCATCCAACAGTGTCATCAGAGGACGCTGGCAGACATTCCGTTGGAGGACCTGTGCCGGACACAGGGAGGATGACAGAGTAAGAGGTAAAGGAACAGGACAGAGAGTTGGTGAGGAAAAAAGAAGGCGGGCTGAGGGAGAAAATAGCAGATAGTCTCATTTCCTGGCCAGTGTCTGTTTTTTCTGGCCAGACAGCAGGAGCAGAGCCAGATCCATGGGTTCTGCTGCCCCACATGAACTGGAAAGCAGCCCTGTCTGCAGAGACCCATACAAACAAACAGTATTTTCCTGGCCAGGTAACAGTGCATTCTGCCTTTAGCGTACATCCAGCCCTGAGGAGGTCAGTCTACTGACTGGCGCTGCACAACCGTTCACCCCTCCTGGGAGGCCCAGCCCCCATTGGCACCTCGGGAAAGAGGCATGGGAGCTGGGCTGGCATGCACTTTATTAATACTCCCTGGGCACTCCTGGCAGATGGCTTTGCAAAGCGGCATGTGTCATAGGCCCCAACCCAAGGGAGCGGAGCTTTCGCTACCCTGACGCCTGAATTAGCTAAGCACGTGCAGCACTAGAGATGGGCTCCCACAGCCAGAGCCAGGCCCGGCTTTCACACCCTTCTATAGTGGCCGGGACAGGGGGGTGCTGGGATTCTCCAAACTTCAGATGTAGGTCGGGGGGGAGGGTGTTTGTACACCCCACTTCCACAGCTCAGGGGTGTTTGGATCCAGGGCTGTGGTTTGGCCCCATCTCTAATCAACACACACACGAGCAGAAGGCGCAACGATAGCTCGACAGAGCAGGGCGCAGCGTCCCTGCCAACCACACCCAGCGGCCTCCTCCCTCGGGACCGGCTGCAACTCACACAGCGGGGCTCGCGGCTGCTGCAGCAGCTGGGGCCAGGTCCAGCCGAGCCCGCTGCAGCAGGAGCGTCCCCGGAGCCCCCCCTGGCCGGGCTGGGGCGCTCTGAAGCGGCGATCGCCTCGCGGGGGGAATCCCCACGAATCCCCATCACAGCTGCTGACACGCTGCGGCTCGAGTTCGGCTGATGCTCCGGCGCCCTCTCGCGACCAGCCTGTGTAGCGGCGTCTATTGACGCCCCCAGCCTGCGTTCCCACCTGGATTCTGCTCCCTGCCTTACTCCTCTGACTGGTACCGGACAAACAACGCCCCTTCTATTTGTCATTACCCCACGGCAATTTGCTCCTGGCTGCACTCAGACCTTCCAGCCTAACAGCCTGGTTCAAGGGGGGAGTTTTAGGTGAAACTTGATCTAAGTTCCAGCCTGATCATTATATTGTCCTTTACTTCTCATTTTTACCTGCTTGAGCCTTCCTTTGTGAGACTGTAAAAAGAGACTGGTTATTATTTTGGGGCATTTTTTGTGTACACACACACACACACACACACACACACATTATTTAAACAACCGTTTCAGAGGTAGATGTAGCTAACCTTTCAAAGCTGACTGCATATGCAGAATCACTGTTCCATCATATATATTTTAATAAGATGACTCAAGTTAACAGGCTGAAAGGTCACACAGTGATGCAATGCAATTTTTAATCTGATTCATCATTAATTATTGTAAGGCTATGTCTATAACCAAACCAACAGCATGCATTATAACAAAAAATATAAATTCCAGCTAAACAGAAACAATTCCTTCAAGCAAGCAATAAACTATAGTCCCCTAAATCAGGTTCTTTTGCTTGTGTGTGATCTTTCAAATATAAAGGGTGAAATCTTTTCCCTATTGAAGTCAATGGGAGTTCTCCACTGACTTGACAGGCCAGGATTTCACCCAACAGATCACCTCACGCAACGGAAGTGAGAAACTGTGGTTAGATTTTATGCTGTAAACTTTGAATTAGGTCACTTACAGAATTATGTTTCTGTGTTCTGGCAATATGTATAAACTACTCACGTTCCATTTTTGTGGTTTAGGTCAGTGGTTCTTAACCCTTGGTACCCACGCCCCATGGGGAAACATCAGCTCATCTAGATAGATACCAAGTTTTACAACAGGCTACATTAAAAGCACCAGCAAAGTCAGTTCAAACTAAAATTTCATAAAGACAATGACTTGTTTATACTGCTTTATGTACTATACACTGAAATGTAAGTACAATATTTATATTCCAATCAATTTATTTTATAATTATATAGTAAAAATGAGAACAAGCAATTTTTCAGTAATGTTCTGTGACACTTTTGTATTTTTATGTCTGATTTTGTAAACAAGTAGTTTTTAAATGGGGTGAAACTTGGGGTATGTAAGACAAATCAGATCCCTGAAACGGGTACAGTAGTATGAAAAGGTTGAAAGCTGCTGGTTTACTTTGTCATCAAAATCCCCTAATAAAATACTTTCCAGCCTTATGGTACAGTTGACTTTAATGCCGTATATATTTTATATAAAGCCTAGTCTATACACACACACACACATATATTTCATGTAAGGGCGCCTATGACCCTGATTCAACCACACATTTAGGCTTAAGCTCATCCCTCATCAAGACAGCACTTGAGCATGTGCTTAATTTTAAGCCTGTGCTTAACACTCACTAAAGTTATTGTAGATTTTCAAAGGCAGCTACCTCCCACTAAAAGTCAGACCTGAGCACCTGCTTAACTGCTGTCCTGAATTGGGGTACTTTCCTGAATCAGGGCTAAAAAAGAAAGCACTATGCCCAGTAGTGTTTGTACGTTTGTAGAATAGCACTATTTATTTTGCCAGTTTGTGATAGGCATGTGACTCTTGAGTGACAGACTAGAGGGAGAGCTAGTAGTTAATGTGTCAGGTCATCTAAAGCCTAGTCTATACTGCAAAAATAACTCATTGTTGACAATTGGTGTCAGGAATGGATGCAGCTGAATTGATTTAAACTGAACATTTTAGCAATAAGGGTAGACAAGGATGCACTGCATGCAGCATTATTTGAGTAGCAGTAGTTAAAACCTACTCAGAGCTGCACCTGTTGTCAGCAATGGGCAAGTTTCATAGTGAAGACAAGCCTGTAAAGAATTTAATTCTTTTAATTCACACTTTAAAGTGGTGCATTAAATTTTTCAGTGCAAAAAACACAGTAACATAATATGGTTGAGAGTGTCAAGACACAAAGTTAAGAAAATCACAGTTATGGTTCCCGCAGCAACCATAACATAGCTCTTTGTACATATGTTATCCCCCGTCTTTGTGGTTTTTAAACTTCATATTTGCTTGGAGCTGCCTCGGTGGTGCAGTGTATCACATTATATGCTGGTAAATTCAATGCCTTCATATTTATGTGAAGTATTGCTGAGTAGTGGTTGTCTTGGGAACCATAACTTGGAATATTCTGATTTTTATACATTCAAATTCTCAACCCTACCATTGCATTAATATAGTGGACTTTTTCTTCTGCATCTGCTTGTTGCTTGAAGCGTGAAAAGAACTAGACAAAGAAAAATTGTGACAGCCCATTCAAATAACTGTACATATTTTTATTGGAATATACTATGAGACACTCAAATATAGACACAAATGTACATGTCTGTCAGAGAGAAAAGTCAAATACAAGACATAATGGTATATAATGGAAACGTCTAGGGAACCTTAACATTGTGTGCTAACTATTATGTACTATACCTGGAAATACATAGTGTCATGTTTATTTTATTGTGGGATACCAAAGATGTAGTTACAGATGTGTGATGCAACCAGTGAGATTTACATTTGCCTGTATATATCTGGAGCGCTGCACCTTGGAAAACTGTTAAAAGTTAGTCAAAACATGTCTAGGCTTGATTTTCTGCCGAAGGCATTTGGATGCCTGATTGTCATTAATCTTGCAAATTATACAATATGGTAAATTTGACCTCCTACTCCAGATCAATTTCTGCCCTCAATCATGCAGTTTGATAGCCTTTGTAATTTTATACCAGCTAATTGAATTTCAAATGCTATTTATGTTCATATTAATCATCTCTTTGGGAATTTTACATGTTTCTTTTCCTATATAAATTAGATAGTTGAGTTTGAATTTAGTTAATAAACACACTGCCCTCTACGGCCCTGAATCAGGAAAGCACTTACCATAGAGCCATCCCTATTCAGCACAATAGTAAAGGGACTCCAGCATCCAAATCCCCCCATTGCTCTAAACATCTCAAACCTCATGTGTGTGTGCGCATGATGTGATTTTCAAATGCAAATACCTTTGTTGGACCAGATTCTTAGCAGGCGTAAATCAGCATTGTTCCATTGGAGTTCATGGAGCTACACCAATGTGTACCAGCTCAGACGCAGTATCTGATCCACTATTTCTTAATGGAAATTGCTTCCCACTTTTCAAAGACACCTGCCTTCAGGCAAGGTTATTGCCTTTTTGTGATAAGTGAAGTTTTATAATAAACGGGCTTTGAGTTTCGTGGTATGGGGAATAAGGGCCTTTTCACACTTGAAGAGCAGCTAAATTGAATTTACCCAGACTTTTCCCCAAAAAATTCCCATGAGCCAAGAACAAAATTGAGAAATGTCAATCCAGAAAGTGTTCTCCTTCCCCAAAAAGTGAGTTCCATAGTAAAGGGGCTTATATTGAAAGTATCTCTTCAAGCGAAGGTTGCTGCTGTTCTGCTACTCTACTAAACATGGGCAAGATTTATTTATTTTACTTTTTCAGAATTTAAAAAAAAACAAAAACTATTTTTGCAGCCACAGGTTTTGAAGCTGGGCAAGTGGCTTTGATGGGCTGTGAAGCTTATTGGACTCCACCTGCATATGTTTACTGTCAGGTATTCTAGCAATTGCACCAGAAAAGATGAAGTCATAAACCGATGGAGCATTTCTCGGATATGTGCTAGCTTGAAGGCTTTTCAACACTATGAAGTAACGTTTTGGTGACAATACAACTATGTAAGGAGCATCTGTCTTTTGTAAGGTTTCTGTCAAAACATCCACAAAGCTCTTGTTATTTCTTGGGGGCAGGGACCATCTTTTGGTCCTGAGTTTGTACAGCGTCTAGCAAAGTAAAGTCCTGGTTCACAACTAGGACACCTAGGCACAACCACAATACAAATAACAACAACAATAATACGCATTTCAATATATGAATCAGTGTCTTTTTCTTCGGCTTTTATACTGCTACTCATCGCTGTTTTCTCTGAGCATTTGTCTCTCAATCAATACCCACACCACCACCCCTTCCTCCGCTTAACAAACAAACTTTTGTGTTCTCTCTGGCAGTCTCTACTACATTTACCTCTCTGATTTATTTGTCTGATTCTTTAAGAAGTGAGCACCTAAATGAAGTCTACTTTGTGGCAGCTCAGCTGGAAACATGAAAAGAGGATCAGATGCAAAGTTATCTAAATCAATTGCACACACAAAGCCAATTGTGTAACAAAGAGCCACTATCCTGCAGCCCTTAATCAGCCAGAACTCCCTATTGAAGTCAACAAGGCTGATTAAGGGCTTCAAGATCAAGTCCCATTTCTCTCTCGTTTAATGAAAAAGTTTATTTTGAGCTCTGAAAACATCAGATTATATGAACTAAGCAAATCCAGAACTCACACTTTAATGAGAACTGAACTTTGCTTTATGCTTAATCTACCATACACAAAAATTAATCACATTAGTGCTCTCCCTTATGTAGTATACCAAATAAATAATTAAAACTTGCCTGGAAAGATTTAACAAATAATGTGCGTGTTCTCTAGTTGCAAGTTTTAAAGCAAATATGGAATTGACAGTGGAAGATGTGTGGCCCTTCAAATATACTGAATTGATCTCACACTATTATATCTACCGGGAGCTTTTGGAAGATTAAAGAGAAAACTCCCTCAACTCTTTTCTTTCTTGAAGTTGACTTTGAAAACAGCACTCGCACCACTGCAACTCAGCACGCAGTTTCCAATTACAGAAACTAATCCAAAAGGAAGTTGTATGAGCTAGAACTACAAGAATTAAGAAAAATCTCAAGAACAAAAACATTAAGGGACCAAATTCTCCCCCTCAGTTACTTTGGTAAGTTTAACTGAACTGCCCTGTTGTAAGTGAAGGAAAAGTTTGCACTAAGGAAATAAAGAATTCCAATTAGCTGACACGAAAGATTTTGTTATTCAAAAATACTCAAATTAATATTTTCAAATTAACAGACAATGATTTGGAGTTGCTTGTCCAACAGCAAGAAAAACTCATCTGACAGTTTTCACAATTCTTATTTCCAACCTCATATAAGGATGGGGGATGGAGAACAGTAAGTGTGTGTGTTGATCATCCTGCTGTACCAGTTCTGCCGCTATTAAGCATATGCATCATGTATTCTATGCAACTCATTATCTATGTATGAGCCATTTCTGGTAGCACTATTTTATTCTAATATGGGCCATCATTCTGCATGCTGAGACATTTTAGCTGTACCTCATCAGGAACTTCAGCACCAGTTCAGGCAGGTAAGAGAGGCACCAAAGACCCGCAAATAGAGAGAAAGAAGCACAGGCTTCTCTGTGAAATGTACCTAGCTAAATAAAGGGGAGAGGATAATCAAACAACTATTGACATTCTTCAGGAACAGCAATAAACTTTTGCCTTAGGACCCAAAAATCCTTGTGTATTTTGCCTTGTAATATCATCTGGCTGAGCCGTGTTTAATTTTGCAACCCAAGACACACTATTATTGCTCTCCAAATACTTCCAGCATTTGTGGAGTCAATCTGCAATATTATTTAACAAACTGGTGCTGGGTTGTTCTTTGGGGAGCCCCTTTCCGTTTCATTTTAGGCACCTGCCATCCAGCCGGCTGCATAGGAGAAGCTGGGGATAAACTCACACGAGCTCACAGAGAATATCGATCCCGTTCATCATAGAAACGAGCACACTCGCTGAAATATTAATCTGTACTCAGCTGTAAAAATAACAGCGAGAGCCAAGTTAGCATCGTGCACTTCAGCACGATGGATCAAATTACGTTCATTTCTCTTCAGATCAAGCTAGTAAATAGTTTTGTTATATGCTGGAACCCAAGGCATGCCTAGGAGATCCAGAACAGTAACACTGCATGGGAAATCACAGTCACAAGAGGTCCCAGCTGGAAAAGCCAGCGCCTAGGTCAGATTACAGATTGCCAGTTAGCACCACTCCGCCGTTATCCCCAGCTGGGGAGAAAGGGAGGAGAAACTGACTAAAGTTTATTTCTGTTTCTTTTCCTTAAGCGTAACCACACATTTTGGAGAAAGTTAGAGCCCCACAGCCGCTGGGACAGACGCGTCTCTCAGCAGCCAGGGCCTCGCCTACCTGTGCAAGTGATCGGCTGCAAAGGGCTGGTCCCAGATGCTTGTGGAGCGGGGTGAGGGCGTCCCTCGTTTGTTCTTTAAATTCTGGCTCCCGGGCTTGGCCGGTTCAGAGAGAGGAGATTGTGGAGGCGGTGCTGCTGCTCTGCGGGCCGGAGCTGGATCCCTCCGGAAAAGCCGGCTCCATCCTCAGGGCATCGGGGAAGCTGGAGGTTGGAGCACCGATGGCCGCGGCCAGGCGGGGTGGGAGGTGTGGCGCTGGGAAACAGCAGCTTCACACGAGGAGAGAGGTCCACCTTCTGAGCAGCCCGGGCGTCTCGCGCGGGAGGCAGATGCTGGGCTGAGAAGCCGACTCACGCGCCCCCTGGTGGTTCCGGCCAGCACAGCAGCACCCCGCGCAAGGTAATTCCCTTCACATGACTTAAAGCGCTCTCTTTCCCTCCGCCAACTTCTCAGGCCGCAGAGCCCGCGGCTCCCAGGCGCGCACTTGGCAATGTGTGTACACTCAGTTAAAGCTCTTCCAATGCAGCCTCTAAACCGCCACAGTCTAAGTACAGTTAAATACCGGGAAAGAAAAGAAAAATACGTGATTATTCAAGTTCCTAACCAAGCTCGAGCAAAATATCAGCGTCAGCCACCGCTCCAGTCACCCGCATACGGTACACACTCCTGCCTCCTTCAGCACTACAATCCGGACGCACAGTTTGCACATACAGAGGCAACCGCACTTTCCAGAGTCCAATAGGTTGTGCAAAACTAGCCTGCTGCTGGTGGACAAATTCAGAAATACAAACCTTCCCCCTTAAAAGAAAGATGGTGTGGGGGTCTCCTCCACCCCTAAAACTGACAGCTGCGCTGGAAGTTTTAAGGTATCTGCAGCTTCAGCACGTCCGCCCTGAAGTTCAGTGGAGGAAGAAATGAACCACCCTAACCCTATCCCGAGCTTTCCAAAGGACTGATTCAGCCAGATTGATTGACTGATTCAGCAAACACACAACACTCACCGTACCTAATCTCCCAGTAGCCTATCAAAAGCAGTGGGAATTAAAGACCGAGTCTGTGTATGTTAATGTGTCCAGATGCACAGACTGGGAATGACAGGTTTCAGAGTAACAGCCGTGTTAGTCTAATGCTGACGCAGAGGAGACAGTCTAAATGCCAGAGGGAACAAAAGACACTGCTCACTTAAAATGATGGCACTGCACCAGCAACACCATAGGTCAGGGAAGGGTGGGTACCTTCAACCTAAAATAACTTGGTGGGGGGGGGGGGGGGCGGACAATAACAACCCTTTTATTATATACGTTTTTCCCCACCCCTCTCTGCAGCTCCATGTACACATGTAGGAAGCACGGTGTTCAGATCCCAATCTGAATTTTTTCAAATCACTGGAGTGTTCAGATCTGGGTTTAAATTTGGGCCTACCTCTAACAAAAATCCCACTCACATCTCTAAAAAGGAAAGCAAAGCCTAGGGTGGCAAAGGCCCCAATTTGGCAAGGTCCTTAAAGAACATGCCTCACTTGAAGTATATATGAGTAGTCTCAATGAAACTATTCACATGCTTAAATTAGGCACATGCTTAATTAGTTTGCTGATGTGGGGCCATAATCTCCATATATCACCCTAAAATTGGGTAGGAGGAAGACCTCTAAAGGGAGGAAGGATGGTCTTGTGGCCAAGGTAAGAGACGAGGCATTGAGCAATGGGGGTTTCGTTCCTGGTTCTGTCAAAGACTGCCTGTGTGACCTTGGGTGACCAGTCACTTAGGTCCTGGTCCTGCAAATACTTAAGCATACATGTAACTCTATTTGTATCTGTCAGTAAAGCATGTGTTTAAGTGTTTTCAGGATCAGGCTCTTAGTCTCTCTGGCCAAGATATGTAAAGGTATTTAGGCCTAGCCGATTTAGGAGCTTAGATCCCTTTGAAACTTTGGCTCCCAAGTGTCTAAGTCACTTTTGAAAATAAGGCTTCCAAGTCAGTTAGGTGTTGTAACAGTGAGCAGAGCAACGCCTAAATACCTTTACAAATCTGGGCCTTTGAGGCCTCAGTTCCTCATCTGTATCTAAGTTATACCCCTTACATTACAGGAATACTGGGAAGATAAATTCATAAGCCCCTTGTGGGGCACTCAGATATTACAGTAATGGAGGCCCTATAAATACAGAGACAGACGCAGTGATTTTCCCCCAATATGAAAAGTAGATATCTAGCTATTTAGAAAGAACATTTAAAAATAAATGTCTCCAGTGATGCAATTCTCCAAGGAAAGGGGACCTGAAACAGAGACAGTCATTCCTATGCCCCGAACCTACTCATGTCAAGTGTGTGCAGAGCTGACAAATCCTGTCGTGCTGCTCCTAAGCACTATGAGGTGTGAAGTACAGAAAGCAAGCAATGTAATCATATTCAGTAGCCAAAACCGAGAACACTCAGCACAGGCCTCACATGTTAAAAACAAAAAAACAACAACAACTTGTAATGGAGGTGAATTCCTCTGCCAACAAGCCTCAGCTCTCTAATTAGAGGCACTAACATAACACTGTCAGTGTTTGTAGAAGACATGTTAAAACGTACACTGTAAACCTTGATTTTTCTCAGTGCAGAAACAGTGCTAATTAAAAGCAGCATTTTACTAAGCATATTATGCAAAACACGGTGACCTGGAATTCATTCCCAGCATAAAAATCAAAGCTCAATCATTGTATTTATGCACTCACAAAAATAAACTTAATTTACTTCTATAGCATAGAGTCAGATTTACATAAAATTCATCAAACCATAATCTGTTGTTATAATCAGTGATTTCCCTTGTCTTTTCCACTTACCTCTTCCCTGTAACTATTTCTGTCAGTGTAAAGCTGTGTTGTCTGCATTATTCAGATCACCTAATGCATAACAGCATGGCCATGTAACTACTCGAGTTCTCAAGAAAGCCAAGACATCCCCATTTTGGATTCATTTTGATCACAGGAGTCTTGAGTTTAATAACATAAGGGGCAGTAGCATCACATTGTCCTATGCCAGTACTGATGGAGCCTCTCACATCAGAGAGGAGGAAAGCACTGGCATATGGCCAAGGAATGAAAAAGAACGAAATGTGGATTTACTAAAGCAAGGTATGTTATTCCAGAGAAACCACAGGGGTTAATGACAGGCAGGACCACATAAAGAATTAATGTACTGTATGCTGAGTTTGGGATCCTTATTTGGTTGATTCAGGATGACCAGTTATAAATTAGATTTCTGCTTTCCTTTGTTTTCATCTTATCCTCCACTGTTCAAAGCAGGCTATTTTTTTTCTCACAGAGATGTGTATAATAAGCACTCAAATATCACCCTGTGGTTATTTATACCTCACTAATATGCTCCTCGCCATTTTGTCGCTTTTTGGTATTAACTGCTACGTCTCCAGCTAGTGTTGCTGAAGAAACCTCAGTTGCTGAAGCTTACAAATGGGATAATTAATTGTTGAAAAGGAGACATGGATACCAAAAATACCTGCTTCCTCCTGTGGGTGGCATCAATATATCTTCAGTATACAAAGGTCTCTTTAAAAGAGAGAGAGAAGATTGTGTCTCATTTAATATAATCATGGTGAAAACAGCCGTTTGTGCTAATGACTTCAAATAGTCCGTTATTTAAATTAAGTTAATGATTTAAAAATAATGAGCATTAGTATCGCTCACTTGGTAACATTCCTACCTCTGACCCAGCAAGCTATAAGAAGCTTTGGCCACATTCTGGGCAAGCACCTCAGTCATCAGCTAGCCACATACCAGACATGAGGATGCGAATGTATGGCCAAAAATCACAGGCCTTTACAGCTTGAGCAAAATGAGACCCTCCATTCGTTTCACTGGTAGTAGGGTTAGATCCCTGTGTTCAGGCCAACCACTCGAGAGTGAGACAGTTATAAAACCATAAACATGAGCAGATCTGACACAAGCCAGTACTTTAAAGGCCATAGGTTCAGCCTGCATGCCCAGGCTTCAGCTCATATTCAGTGCTGATGCTGCAGGAGTGTGCTATGCTCTCAGAGAGAGCTGAAGATGACACACTCAGCTGTGGATTTCCATACAGGTGAAATGTGAAGATCTCATGGCACTTATACAAAATATAGTGATGTCCCAGTCAGTGTTCTCTCTCAAACAAAGAGGTTTCAGAGTCCAAGGCTGCATGTGTGCTACTGCTGAGTGACCAGTGATTGACACATTCACATACACAGTCCCGGCCCCATTATTATTAACTCATTGATTTGTACATTTCTTTTGAACACTTTTAATATGAAAGGTGCTAACACAAAACATGGTTTTATCCTATTTTTAGAATTCTTTCTTTGTAGTGAGACATCTTGTACCATTAAGCCATAATATCAGGTCATGCAGCCTCCCTGAACCAGCAGTTATAACAGGACCTAATTTCAATGACACATCCAGCTTTTACTGCTTTAAAAGCATTTTGAAGAGAAGCAAGTGGTGGATATTGTCTTCACAACCACTGGTCTGTTACTCCTGTCATCCCAGGAGACATTTGCACATTTCTGTTTGAAACTTTGGGAAGTGAACATAGAGTTTGTGAAAGTTTCTGGATTGAGACCAAGACCCTGCTTTTCAAAAGTGACTAGTGGTTTTGTAAGTCTCAGGTTCTGGGTGCCCCAGTGAGACACCTTAAAGAGGCCTGATATCCAGAGAGTGCTGAGCACTCACCTTCTCAAAGTCAGGTTCCTTTATAGTGTCTCAAATTGAGCACCCCAAAATTGAGGCACCCAAGCACACTAGTTATTTTGGAAAATCTTGGTCCCAATTCCTATTTATTCACAACATTTACAATTTACAGCAGAACTGTCCTGCAGCTCAACACTGATCTAAGTGTGAGGGAGGAGTTCATTTCCACCTGCAAATTTAAAAACAACCCCAGAAACCTGTTATATGCAGCAATGGGGTCCATTCCAAAAAACAAAATATTTTCTCCTTGGACATATTATTATGAGCCCCATGAATACAAGTCATCCCTGCCGGAGGGCATGGAGACCTGGAATTTTTCTAACAGATATGATGCTGCTCTCAGTTTTGCATATGGTGCCTAGATACTTCAGGGTTAGGCATGTTAGAAATGTATACAGAGCCTTAATTGTATTCAGAGAGGAGTTGAATTCCACCCAGTGCAGAAAATTATCCCATCCCTCTCTTCAGTTTGGCCATAGAATTTTAATGAGCAGCTCCCAAGAGTTGCTGCCAGAACATCATTGCCAGCCCAGCACTTGGATCAACTGAATGTATTATAGAAATAATAAAGACAGGAGATTTTTTGAATTAAGGAGCTGTGATTACATCTTGGAGTCATGGGGATTATACAAATCAGTTGGGCTTTGCTATTGTGCTGTGTATCATCTGACCCCTTTGTTTAGATTATAGCCCCAGAACTCAAGTCTTACCTGTTATTTATTCTTTCCATCAGTGTTCCCCCAACTTTTGAAAGTGGAGTTCCACCTAAGGTAAATGAAACCAATAGTGTTTCTCAAGGACTACACTTCCTAGGCTTTGTCTTCACTGCTGGAATAAAGGTGTGTTTTTACTGTAGGATAACAAATGTGCATTAGCTATTCCATTGTAAAATCCTAGTGGAGATAAGGCACTGTAGTTTCACCATGAAGTAAACTAAGCAAAGTCAGCCAGGGCTGGGGATACAGCACTGACCTCATCTAGCCATCTTGTGGTAAACATTACAGGTGCCTTGTCTCCAGAGGAGCTGGTTGAAAATTTTCCAGTGGAATATTTTTTTGTCAGAAAATGCCATTTTGTCAAAATTAGATATTTTCCACGGGAAAATATCAATTTTGATGACGTTTTGAAAAAAAAAATTGAAAAAAGAGCGAGACTGAAAAACTGATAGCTGAGGAGCTGTGTGGAGGTGACATGGTGCAGCAGCCTTGGACTTTGATCTGTAAAATATCTGGTTATTTTTGTTGCTAGTCAATATACTACACAAAAAGGCAGCATTGTACCATCCATCGTGCAATATAGCGCTACATTCAATAGTCAATAAAGGCCTGTCCATTAGAAGTAAATCTTGCACATACAACATCAGCAACAGTAAAGAATCTAGCTCATGTCCAGGACCTCACACGCCTACTGATGCCAGACAGTCACAGCAACAACTACCTAGGAAATTAACATCATGTATTTGGCAAGGTTGTTTGTTCTTTTATTATTACCCTTAATTTAGCTATAGCTGTAAAGCGATGTCGGGCCAAAAAATGGGGAAAAGAAGATGCATTGCATCCTTAACACCCTAAGAAAAAATCCTGCTGTGGAGAAAGTGAGAAAAAGATAATGAAAGAGTGAGGTGGGAAGAGTTGGTGACCCTGAGCTACATGAAATAGCTCCAGTACAGCCTATCAAGCCTGTTCATGGAACACAGTTCGTGCCACATGCTACCATTACAATTCCCTCCGTATCTCAAAACCTACTGTGTTCCCTTACAAAGATAGCCTCCCTCATAGAAGAGGTATGCCACCCACAGGGACAAGAATAAAAATTAGCCTCCTTCTGAAAAAAAGAACCTGTCACTGCCTGCAACTTAGGAAATGAGAGCCCAGTGTCCCAGAAATACCAGAGAACTTCTGTGATGGGATTTGGTGGCAGTCATGCTCACTGATGCTAAAATACGCTGCTGCTTTTATAGATCTGCACTTCAGATGCTGAGACTAACGTGGTCACAAGAGGGAGGAGAGCAAGAACATCACAGATTAGCAAAAAATAAATCTTTACTAGCTAATTTATTAAAAAGCACTGAGTATCTCAGCTTTGACCATTGTAGCCAGCAGGCCAAGTGCCTCCCATGGAGTTCTGCAGGGAAGCCCAGAGCTGCTTTCGGATTTAGCACTCCTTGGATCAAGATGGAGCGTGACAGGTTGGGACCTGTAGTCTCTGCATGTTCCAAGTCCATAATGAAGTTGAAGAAAGCTACAAATGATACAATCCATTAGGTGCAGCCCTCAGGCTCAGGCCAAGTTGTCAATAAGACCCAGAGATAGCCAATTATTGGGCACTCTAGTGTAGCTTCTCTAACACATGGTTTCCCAACCCTGGGGAGTGACCTACAAGGGGGTTGCAAAGAGGTATCAGTGTGTCATAACTACCTTCCCCTTTCCATATTCCTAAACGGGAGGGTGGGCCCTGGTTAGATTCCAGCTAGAAGGAAGGAAAGCCAGGAGGATCCTGATACCAGAAAAATGGTGTCAGTGATATGGAAAAGGTTGAGAAGCCCTGCTCTAGCTTATGCCTGGTTTCCTGACACACTGGTACCTTTTGAACATATGTAAAGGTTCAGTGCAATCACCATTTGTTCAGCCATGGATTAAAATGTTTAAAGAGGAAATTCAGTGCAACTCATGTTATTTCAGCTACTGACATTTGCTCTCTTCCCCCCCCCCCCCGCCCCACCACCACTCAGTAGTTTTTAGCTACTCCACAGTGCTTGCATTTCTAGGACTTTTGTCAAATAGCACCTGATTATGCCAGTCTCATGCTATTTTCCTTAGAGAAGAAAAAACTATAAAGCTCGTTTAACAGCAGTGATCTGGTGCTTTTTTTCTCAACAAAATTGGCTGAGAGGAAGAAAAAGCATCTTTTATTTAAAAAAGTTTGCTTAAAATCTCCCAACCCCTTTGTGCTGAAGTTTCACACACAGCAGGAAGTATCTCTGTGTATCAGTAATAAAGAGTCTCTGCTGATGGGGTCAGAGCTGTTTCCTTGCAAGATGTCAGAGTTTCTGAATGCAGCTATAGACTTGAGATCTCATAGGATATTTAATATCTCACATTTACTGTATCCTATAGTTTACACTATAATTTCTTCTGGTCTTTTCATGAGTGTATGCATACAAAGGAAGGTACTGAAACTAATGAGCATTGACCAATAACAAGGTATCCATTGTCCTTAAATAGCCTGAACTTTCATCATTTAGATGCCTTGTTTAATGTGAGCATCTTCTGTAACAGCCAGAAATCTAGGAGGTAAGGTCACCTCTTAACTGTCACTTGGGAGGAAGTCTCACCTTCCAACTATGGGATATAGAAAGAATATGGGTTTAGGCCTCATTATTGAGGCCAATGTTTTAAATAGGACAGGAGATTTTCTCTGAGCACAATTTTGCTATTGTACCCATCCCGACTGAGGGCGGTTCTTTTGTGTGATGTGCATGTACCAGTGGAAAATACACGATTGTGATTTGTTCCAGCATTAGACCTTATTTTTTACTTCTTCCATGGGCCAAAGTGTAACTTACCAGCGATTTTGCTATTAAGTCATGCTCTGTCTTAGTCTGTAATTCTTATGAAGAACATGGCCTCCTCCCCATCTTTGTTTTGAAGTACTAGTAGTGATGTCCCTGGTAGGCAGAAGACTGTGAAGGTTAGATATTAAACAGATGAGTGTTTGCTCCACTACTATGGGTCTCTTTCTGAATTTCTGTGGGAGAGGGAAGAATAACCTGGGCTATTTTCTCCTCTTCGTGAGTGAAACTTGAGAACTGCTGAGGTTCTCTACAACGCGGCAGGGACAGACATGGGAGAAGAACTTAATTCTGTCAATTACACTTGTGAAGCAATTAAAGAATCAGGACTAGGCCTGCTCATGTTGGGTAGTGTGTACCCAGAGCAGTCACGAGCCTGACAGCTGCTTTATTTCACTTCCTCAGTAATGGAGACAGAAGCAAGGTTCGGGTTTGATTTCTGTATTTTGCAGTAGTATCAACAAATTCACCTGGAACACTACTGTTGCTGCTTCTTACCCATCACTCTTCAAAGACACCACAGGTTGACTTGGAGCAGATAACAGGAGACTGATTCCCAGAAGATGACTGAGAATAGGGAGAGCCGTTAGGTAGCTTGAGAAGCTCTTGGATAAACAGCAACAAATACAAGAGAAATTCATTACTCATGGGAGAGGAATTCCTCTGATTTCCTAAAGTATAGGATCAGGCCAAAACGCAAAATTAAATCCTTATTGTTGCAAGTGCCCTGCAGGCTATTAGAATCACTATTAGTAACAGTGGCATGACAATAGTACCTAGAGATTCCCACTCAGATTGGAGCCCCATTGTGCTAGGCACTGTACAGGCAGGTGGTCTGAGACAATCCCAAACAGACAATACGGACAAAGAGTGAGAGGGGAAACAAAGGCACAGAGATAGCCATGACATGCCCATGTGGCTTATCGCACAGCAGATCAGTGTCAGAGCTGAGAGAAGAGAGCCCAGATCTCTTGACTCCTTGTCCAGTGCCCACCCACTAGACCACACTACCTCTTCAAAAGAATCAATCATTCAAATGCTGCCGAGGACTGTAAAGTAGATGGAAGGGTTTACCCCCTAAGAACCTGCTTCTCATTCAAGCAATAAGAAGTTTTAAAATATGAAGCCTATATAACCCTCTTTTTAAAGTAACCATATTTTACATGTTAACTGGTCAGAAATAGACCCAACTTTTTTAAAAGTGGGTGCAACGGGAGTATCCACAAAAATGCGTGTGCACATGCTGGATTTGCAAAATCCCACATTTGTGTATGGAAAAAGAAAGACACATGAAATCAAGCCTGTGAAATGAGAATTTAGCTGGCGACTTGCAAAGCAGCATATTTTCCAGTTTGCTTTTCTGTTGATTCTGCAGTCTTATCAATGGCCGAAACTTTTTCTGAGCAGTAAACAGGTATGACTCAAAGACACCCGGGGAGCAGTTGCAATCTGACGAGCAAGGCCTGATCCTGTGATGTGATCTTTGAGGACAGACACCTTGCACTGTCATGTTAACGGGGATATGCAGGCAGATGGGCGTCAACCTGCAGAGACCACTGACTTCTTGTACAACACAGGCCATAGAGATGCCCCAAAATAATTCCTAGAGCAGATCTTTTAGAAAAACATCCAATCTGGATTTTAAAATTGTCTGTGATGGAGAATCCAGCATGACTTTTGGTAAATTGTTCCAGTGGTAACTCACTCTCCTCACTATAAATTTACGCCTTATTTCCAGTCTTATTTCCTTATGTCCATTGCAAGACAAAGACCTGAAGAAAGTACAGTAGACCCTCAGAGTTACGAACACCTCGGGAATGGAGGTTGTTCATAAATCTAAAATGTTCGTAACTCTGAACAAAACGTTATGGTTGTTCTTTCAAAAGTTTACAACTGAACATTGACTTAATATCGCTCTGAAACTTTACTAAGCAGAAAAAAATGCTGCTTTGCCTTTATTTTTTTGGTAGTTTACATTTAACACTGTACTGTACTGTATTTGCTTTTTCCCCCTCTGCTGCTGCCTGACTGCGTAATTCTGGTGAGGTGCTTGGTTGACTGGTCAGTTCGTAACTCTGGTGTTTGTAACTCTGAGGTTCTACTATAAGGTGTTTATGACAACACTTTTTTGACTATGTCATTTTAAAAATTGAAGGTTTTAGAAGGAATAGAAACTTTCATGCTTCAGGACATAAGCCAACCACTAAATGATCGGAGGTAGGAAGAAACTTTGCCATTGGGTATGTTATTTCATACCCATCCACCATCTGAAGTATCTGGTCCTAATCACTCTCCGAGACAGGATTCTGCAATAACATGGAACACTGATCTCATCTGCTCTGGCAAGTGCTGTGTTCCCCTATTTAAGATTTGCCCAGCAGTGCTGCCTTTTACACTACATAACTGTAGTTCTAAGACATAAAAAAGTAAAGCATTGTTCATTTAGCAAAAAAAGACGACAATGTCTTTCTTAGAAGCATCACTGTTCATGTAGTTTTTCCAACACATAACGGAGTCATCTTTCCAAAAATGTGATCTGTGATGTTTCCATTTTTCAGACATTATGTGTCATAAATAAAAGGATGAAGGAGCTCTTAGATTTCCAACAGGAAGGCCTTTCCTTTGTACTCCTAACCATCTACGTCTAACACTGCTGAGCTCATATTTTTCTGTATAGCTGCTGAAGATGGTAGCTGAAGGTAACGAGAGACGAACTTCAAGGTCACTGTAATTTTCTACCCATTTTTAATGAGAAAGGGTTATCTCCCAGTGTGCCCTTTTCCACTTTTTTTCAAGTTAACAGAACATTTAGAAGAGGCTACCCTGATGTACATTAAATGCCTGGTTACTTCTCCACAAGACATTCAATCATTTGCTAAAAGCAATTTAGAAAACAGCCTATCTAAATAAAACATTACCCAAGATAACTTATTAACTCATAACTGGCTTGAAATCCTGGGATGTCTGCTTCTGTGCCTTAAGTCAGTTCTGTTGTTCCACACAGGAAGCCTGCAACTGAGAAATTAGAAACCAGGTGGTTTATTCTCTTTTGATCCCTTTTTGTCTTCTCTGTATGTATCCTGACCCTTTTAGCACATTATGTCTCATGTACTCCTTCTCTTTCATCTGTTTTTCGTTCCATATGCTAACTCATCTTTTCCTTTTCTGTCTCTCTAACCGGGTTCTATTTTTTGTTTTGTATGGCCCAGTAAATATCCAGGATTACAAAAGATATTGCTAATCACATAGTCTCTCATTCTATTAGCAACCTTTTATTATGCATCTGCTGCACTGTTGAAGTCGATTATGAAAATAATTACCTCTTTGTGAGAGAACAGCAAGTTGGCTTGACTCCAGAAGACAGGTGTTCCCAGGAAGAGTTCTCACTAAATATTCGTGTTCAGTAAGCTCTTGTCTGAATACTATCTACCTATTTAGCAAGCCCTTAGTATGCAACAGCTTTCCTTTTCCATAGCAAATATTACATTATCATTGATGAATCACTGGAGCCAGCAGTTCCCACTGAAAGATTTGCACATGGTTATTGGATGGAGTCCCACATCATCTGTTATCCATAAATTCCTCTAATGGGTCAACAATAGCTATAGATGAACAAAAGAAAAGGAGCAAATATTTCGTATATTCTGTAATCTAGTCATTAACTATGCAATTACTGGAACAATATCTTCACAGACCTCCCCAAGTTGTGAGCTAACCACCGTTGCCAAAAAATCTGTCTGCGCCACGGCTAATTCCAGGAGTTAAAAACACTCCCTAGTAAGGATATTTTAGCTACTTAATTCTGTTCCATCAGAAGTGTCATTCTTAAGAGGTGGAAAACAAGGTTCCTCTCTCCTGTATGGCGAGAGTAAGTAAATTATCCACCACAGCATTGGTGAAAAGTAAATATAGATTATTGGGAAGAAAAAACAGGAGGAAATATGATAGGACCGCCCCACACCTAAAGGAACGACAGCCACTAACTCTAGCCCATTTCCCTGCCCAATTCAGCCCAAAGGTGGCATGCTCATATGCACATAATGGGCCTCTCTCCCACTCCTTATTAACTTTGAGAGGAGCAAGACTAGTCCCAATTATTTCTGTTTAAGAGCCATTCCAGGTCAAAAGTAATCAAACTGTGCATAATTTAGTGTTTGTACAATTTGTTATTTAAATCCTTATCTTTATATTTTCCTTCTGAATCATTGTAGCTGTGTTGGTCCAAGGCTACTAGAGAGACAAGTGGGTGAGGTAATATCTGTTATTGGACCAACTTCTGTTGGTGAGAGAAACAAGTTTTGGGGCTCTTCTTCAGCTCTGGGAAAGGTTCTCAGAGTGTCACAGCTAAATACGTGGTGGAACAGATTCTTTCCACCACAGATTCGTGGTGGAACTGGAATGCGTTACCTAGGGAGGTGGTAGAATCTCCTTCCTTAGAGGTTTTTAAGGTCAGGCTTGACAAAGCCCTGGCTGGGATGATTTAACTGGGAATTGGTCCTGCTTCGAGCAGGGGGTTGGACTAGATGACCTTCTGGGGTCCCTTCCAACCCTGATATTCTATGATTCTATGATTCTTTGGCATAAATAGTGAACACATATTGTAAGAAAGCATTCAGGGTGAAGTGGGCCATTAACACCTCCATAATTATGGGACAAAAAAAGGGGGGATTAGTGTGTTACAGATTGTTGTAATAATCCATACATCCAGTGTCTTTATTAAAACCATGATTTTCAGTGTCTAGCAAAGTTATAAATGTAAGCTTCTACTGTTGTAGATTTCCTTTGAGAACGAGGACTGAGAGGTTAGATAAAGAATGATCGTTCTGTGAAAGTGTTTGCCCACTCATGATATGCTGTTTTTGTCTTTTATCATGTTTCTGTGTGAATTCATTTGAAAGCGTAACGATTGTCTGGTTTCACCCACATAATAGTTGTTGGGGCATTTAGTGCACTGGACAAGGTTTTGTATAGCAGAAATTCTACTCAAAACCTGTCTCTTTCACCAACAGAAATTGGTCCAATAAAAAATATTACCTCACCCACTTGTATCTTTATATATGTTACATAATCTAGATCGGGGGTTCTCACACTTCATTGCACCATGACCCCTTTCTGACAACAAAGTTACTACAGGACCCCAGGAGGGGATCGGAGCCAGAGCCCCACCGCCCCAGGTTGGGGGAAAAGGGGCCGCAGTCCGAGCCCCGACACTCTGGGTGGGGTTGGAGCTCTGGCTTCAGCTTCAGCCCTGGGTCTCAGCAAGTCTAATGCTGGCCCTGGCAACCCCATTAAAATGGGGTTGCGACCCACTTTGGGGTCCTGACTCACAGTTTGAGAGCCGCTGATCTAGATCATTGTCTGTTTTGATTCACCGTGAGTTTACTCTGGCAGAAGGCACAGAATGTCTGCCTAGAAAAGGGTAGGAGCAGGTGAAATGGAGGCTGCGGATGCATTGCACCTGCTGCTGTCCTTTTCTGGACAGCCCTAAAACGTGACACTGCTGAGCACCTCCTGTGAGGTGCCAAGTGCCCTCAGTTCCTTTGAGTACAATGGGAGTTGAAGGCACTCCTAAGACTGCAGAAACTGGGATCCAGCTGACCAATCACAACTAGAGATTTTCCTGGATTTCCAAGTGTCTGTCCAGGAACTTATGAAAAGCATAATCTCTCCCCTCCTCAGCTGGAGTTCAATTCTCCTTAATGTCTGTCTCTCTTCTACCTCCTAGCTGGTGACTTTTCCCAAGGGAGTGGAGTTACAGGGCTTCTTATATTTTAGCATCTTAACCTTCACAATCTATATTTACCAAACAGGCCCATTTGCAGGTTCAGTATTTGTATTTCTTTCTGATCCCTTTTCTGCTGCTCTGCTAAGGGAATTTATTTCCAGACTGTATTATACTGCATACTGTGGAAGGTGAGCCTTTCATGTTCAAAATAATGCCATTCCCCAACGTTTTCTGTCCAGGTGGGCTCTCTTACCAGTATATCTTCCCTTACACTTAGCGTTCTTACATCAATTAGAGTAGTGAAAGCCAGGTACATACCACTTCTGAATCAAACATTTTTAGCTACTTCTTTCAAGTTTTATTAATGATTAATTCCTGTTGATACCTTGCCAAAAGCATTCTTTGGAGAATGGCAAAACAATTAGTGGCTATCCAATCTAACTTTTTGTCCTGGAAACTGCACAAATTGAATATTAAGGGAAAGTGTAATTCATTATCCATGAACATTCACAACCCACATACATTGCCACCTGCACATGTCTATTTTCAGTAATCTATTCAAATATTCTGCATGCTAAAGTCCTTCATATCTGAAACATGACACCCAAAAATTGCTGTAGAAGATTGAGGTCAAAGACGATGAGTAACCCTGACTCCAATTATGTGAGACATGGCAAGTCTGCACCTTATTATATCTCTGTTGCCCACAGCATTTCCAAGGTACAACAGACTCCCTTGACTCAAGTGTTGCCACCGTAGTAACAATGTTAGCAGCACTTACAGAACGCTTTCCATCTCCAAAGTACTTTCCATGTATTAACACACTGATCCTCACAACAGCCCTGTGAGGCAGGGAAGGGTTATCAGCACAAACTGGGAAACTAAGGAAGACATTATAAACAATGTCATGGAGGAAATTAGTATCAAAGCCATGATTAGATTTTAAGAGCGCCTGACTTCCAGTCCTATGCTTAGACCATGAGTCCACACCTCTCTCATTTTTGCTACATTCTTTCTTTACAGTCTGATGCTTCATCAGATAATATTGGTGTTTCCCTGCCCCCATGTAGGTAGCCATTTCATTTTCAAGCAAATAGATAAATAATGTATGTTTACTTCTATGGCACTCCATGCCTGAAGACTTTTAAGTGTCTAACAGAGAGTCTAAAAATCAAAAAGATACTGTCAAGCTCCAGCATAAGACAACACCAAAACAAGTGCTCAAATATACAGTACATAATATCTCACCCTTTCACATACATACCGCATATCACACCCCAACTACGCAAAACAAAATACTTCCCACTCCAGATGCAACACACAACTAAAAAGGAAACCAAAATGATAAGAATCTTGCCCAGAAGGAAGACACAAATGGACACTGGCATATATTCAAGAGGAGAACATTTCAGAGCCAGAAGCTCTTGATGGAGAATTTAAATGTTGTAAAGGGCCATTCCCTTAGGCCTATACTGGTTAAAGGAGGTCTGTATTTGGTTTGTGTTTGTCCTATTTAGGGTGACCAGATGTCCCAATTTTGGGGACTTTTTCTTATATAGGCGCATATTACCTCCCCATCCCCATCCCCATCCCATTTTTTCACAGTTGCAATTTGGTCACTCTAGTCCTATGCATATTCAAACCTTTCCCTTTCCAACAGGAGCTGGAAGAGCTGTCTCTTCTGGGTTGAACCTCCCCTGATTTCACTATCCAGTTCTCCAAAGTTCTCCCCACCTCCCCCTCAAAAGGGGTAGGGAGTCAGGTCACAGAACTATCCATAAACAAAGTAACTTTTACGACTGAAAGAAAACCCAAAACAACAACACTTTTTGAGGCTGTCTTTATAATTCATAAAAGAACAGTATTAGAGCATAACTATGCTTTTTCTGCTTTGCTGGTCACTAGTAAGTTTTAAATATTGAGACTATGGCCTTAATGTACACTCTCTGGATAATAACAAGAAGCTAATCCTGAACAAACATTTGCCCCACAGAGGCATTCATAGAAAATGGGTTTTCCCCCAATTAACAATGCTCTGTTTAATTTTAGCAACTTAACAAGTTTTGATTAATTATTAATTACTCCAGAAGTGCACATTTTAAAAACACAATTTTTTTTATTTTTCCCATTATCTAGGAAATGTAAGGTATTGATTTGCCTGGTAAAACAGGTTAATTATGTTTTGGTAAATTATTAAGTATTTTATTATTTTAATTAATCCGGTTTCAGATGCATATACCAGAGCAGGAAAATCTGATAATAGTTATAACAAAGATGCAGTTGTATCCTGTCTGCCAATTACTATTATAGAATGGATATCTGGAATATTTAAGGCTTCCTTATCCAGTCTAGTGTATATAAAATTTAATTAGGGTTTGATTAAATTCTGCTTCAGCTATTTAGGGTTGGCAGGTCCAACAGGAAAAAACTTCTTATGGTTCCTTCTGAACATGCATTTTTAATGCCTCGAGATTTGACATTGCAACCTGTATAGGCTTGAAGACTGACAATAGCATATGCTGGGTCATGGGAATGAGGGGTCTGGTTTGTGATCCACGAATTGTTAGGATCACTATTTGGCAGCTCACATACTTTTTATCTGTTGGCTTAGATTATTATTACTAGTAGCAGTATTATTACAGTTGTGTCTAGATGCCCTAAGATTGGGGCTGCCTTGTACCAGGTACTGTGTAAACACATACTGAGAAATAGCCCCTGCCCTGAAGAGCTTGCAAACTAAACAGAGGACAGATAGAGGCACCGAGAGTTGACGTGACTTGCCAAAGACACACAGCAGGTCAGAATCAGCAATAGATGCCAGGTATCCTAGTTCCCAGTTCAGTAGTCTAGCCACTAGACCATGCTGCCGCCAATACAGAAGAGCTAGTTGCTATGAAGCATTGAACAAATGGCATGAGGGGAGACATTCCTCTCAAGGAAGCCTTGTAGTGTACAAGAAAAAGAAGGCCTGTGGTCATTTTGGTCATTATCTCTCTGCAGGTGAACACATATACGGATTTAGGGATCTTAGGAGGAATTGGAAAAGCCTCAGATTAGTGCCACCATGAAGTCAATCAGCATTTGGGGATTTTGTTAAGGACTAAACTTCAAAGCTTTAAGAAATGGAGATCTGGAGTGATTGCTCTGGGACATACACTAATAACTTGTTCCAATCTTTTGAACAATGAAAAGCAGAGAAGAGCTTCCAAAATATTTACTGATTCAGATCCTAGCTGAGGGATATTCTAACCAAGCAGTTTGCTGGAACTGATGACAAACTGGTTTCATAACCCTCCTGACAGTTGCCACAACTGTTCTATAGGGCGGGTTGTGGATGATAGTTGGATGCACATAATCCCTTGCCCAAAATTAGTCATAGCAAGATGCTAATGCCAATACTAATAGACTAGTAATGTGCATGAATGAGAGTACAGTACATTTAAAGAGAAGATTTTCGAAGGGAAGAATTTCAGCAAGTGTATAAATATTTTGCATTGGGCTTATTTTAAGGCTAGACTGTGCCTGTAGGCATAGCCCTGACCAATGGGTGGTGTAAAACGAATATCCCAGGAGACACTGTGTCTTTGAGATGCACCTCTAAGCCACAATTCCTCCCCTGCTCTGGGGAAGAATCTCTGGGGTTGGTGGGTGAGGTAGAAAGAGTAAATTAGTGCAGCTCTTGGAAAGGGTATAGTTTATTTCACTCCTTCAGACATAACCAGCTCATGGGACAAGTTAGTAGGGTAAATAAAGCCAAGACTCAACCTACACCCTCACCCACACCCACCATCTTGTTTGCCTGTGGGAATAGCTAGGGGGATTGCACTTCAGAGCAGGACCCAAGGTGCAGGTAGGTCTTAGGAGAGCACAACCTAGCCCTTAATGGGTCTGATTCTGCTGTCACTTACACCAGGGTAAATTACGACTAGCTCCATTGTATTAAAAGGAGTTACACCAGGTTACTATACCAGGAAAAACTACAGGAGACACACCAGAATAAAACAAGATGGCAGAATCAGGTGCTAGAAATCCAGTTGTCTTCCTTTCATTTGCCCCATGATTTTTGCTTGATACAGCTCTAATCATGGGGTATTAATGGAAGATTTGAGATTACAGAATGTACCCATAGGCTTAATCCCCTAGTCAATATCTAGTCCCCTAGTCAATATTGAGGGAGTCAATATCTAATTTATTTATTCATGTAAGTTATTTCTAGGCATTTCCAGCTCCTGCATTCTCATAAAATCTGCGCATCCTAATTGTCTCTCCCAATCCAATTGTTTAAAATGGCTAAGAAAAGCTGCCTCCTTTTTATGCCTTCCTTCTGTTGGGAGGCTGTTGCTTTTCTGTAGGATGCTAGCATGTCAATACATTATAATTGAAATATGTTGGAGAGGTATTTAAATATATTTCTCCTTTCAGCTGACTATTTAAAAATAACTAGCAATGTGTGGTGTATATTTTTAGAGGATGTCAGGTAATGTTATTTTTTTGGTGATACACCATGCCTTTCCCCCCATCACTTGGAAGAGAGTTACGCTGGAGTTAATGCGACATACTCCAGATGATCTGAGGAGGAGTGACAATACACAACAGAATTACACCATTTAACAGTCCCTTACGTAAGCTTTGCTTTTAATCAAAAGAAAAACAAAAGCCAAATATTTCATGATTTTTATTATCAGGAAAATTAATTTTTCACTGACCTGAAGCCTAATCCTGCTCCCACCAAAACCAATGGCAAATCCCCAATGCTTTTAGTCAGAGCGAGAGTATGCCCCTCGGTGGTGCTTTTTAGGTGGTCTTAGGCTGAGAGAGAACGGGGTTCTCATAAGTTGTCTCTATAATATCAGTATCTGTGTGGTGAAGTAGCAGAGAAGCGGTAATGTGTGAGCTAGATTGTCATTAAATGGCTGTAGGTGTATGAGTATAATACAAGCACAAGGACTATGTTATGATTTGTACTGAAGATCTTAATATAAACTAAGAAGGAAAATATTTATTAAGGGGTGGACTGTGCCTGTCCCTTATGTGGGGCACCAGGGGTAGCCAGTGGGAGAAGGAACCTCCTCCGTGCATGGACAGCCTAAGGGCCAGACTCAATTGCAGTCCCTACCCTCCTCTCTCCCTACTGTCCCAAAAGAGAAGACAGGAAGGAGTCTGAGCTAGGGCTCTTTCCTCCTAGACACCCTCCCTCATACCACCAGTACATCAGCTAATGGAGTAAGCAGCGTGCCATGAAGAGTGTATAAGCAGATGCTCTACTTTTGCTCCTTGAGCTAGAATGCTTCTCAGTGTTTGCCCTGCACCCTCTCTCAGTTCCAGGCTCTGCCTTAGAGACATGACTGAATCCAAGAGGTTAGTATTTTAATTTTTAAAAATGAAATGGAAAAGATTCCCAAACAAATCCCAAAATGACTCTAACAAAAGATGTACGCTAGCTTCTCTGAGAGCCACAAGTGGCATACGCTGAAGCATCCACACCACTGTTCCAAGAACTTCAGTAAAATGCAGTGTAGGCTGCGGCAAGTATAAGCTTAATGGCTGTTTGGTGGCCTGTGTTAAGTGAGAAAGTGCTATCTGCCCCACTCCTAGGGGACAAGTGTTCACATTACACACCTGTTGGAAGTCTCAGCAAAGAGGTCAATGGGTGACTAGGCCATGGAGACTGAATTACCCTCTGATCCCACCAGGTCAGGTCTGAGAGAGACTGGCATGGTGAAGGAGCTTTGGTAGTTCAAGAAAAAGTCCTGACATCTTTGATTGTACAAAAACAAGCTGTTCCAGTTCTAATGGTTGAAATTCAATACTGTTCCAAATTCATCCCTGCTGAAATGCCGCTGACTTCAATAGATTTAAAATGGGAATGAATTTGGCCCAATCAGGAAACAAGAAATCAATCAGTAGCTGGAGAAGAATCTGTCTATCTTGGTGGCAAGTAAAACATCAGTATCCAGAAAGAGTTCGTGTAGCATACATCAACAGTCACATTCAGTGCTAACACTCAAACATATCATCATCCTCGTACAACAGCCCTGAGGTCCAAGGGCCTAGGGAATTAACACCAGAGCACATATTTTTCATGACACTTTATACAAGCAGCAGTGTAAACAAAGCACAAGGAGGAATAAAACTCGTTTTACTAAATCGAAAGAGAAGTTTTCTCTCGGAGTTCTCGTGGAAACAAAAAAATAATTCAGTTCCTGTGAATTTCTGCTCACTTTGAAAACGTCCAGCATCCATATAATAGATTGTCTAGCAGCCTGATAAGTCAGAACAATATCCAAGAGCCTGTCCAAGAGGTCCAAATGTATAGGGTTATTGATTCAATGTACCGCCAAGGGGCAACAGAGAATGGAGTCCTGTAACAATGAGTTTTATATCATCCAGAACAGAGTTATGCCGAACTAGGAAGGAGCTGTGCCTAATGGAGAGCAATTTCAGGTAGGCATGTAGCCTCAAGGTACTACAGCAACTAACTTCGTCCAACAGCAGCAGCAAAAAAGTCTTTCAGCAAATCAAGTTCCCCCACCCAAGTATTTATTCTTGAGGTTCATATTGCACAGGATCCCACACAAACAAGCTCATGCTACAGCAGAGTCTCTCTAGCAACCCGCTGTGGGGCTCAGGCATCCTGTCTGACTCCCAGGAAGCTGACTTGATAGAATGATGCCACCTTCCCCAGGCTACCTTATTAAGCCAGCCCCATTTAATTCCTCCACCATGTATACCCTGTTTGAAATCTAAGCAGGATGTTAACTCAGTATTATACTAATGTGCTTTGCAGTGACACCCAGAGACTCCAGTCAAGGTCTCGGGTAATGTACAAATACAACATAGATAACAGTTCCTGCCCTGTAGACCTTACAGTCTGAAGTAAGATATTGCTGATGCCTCTGCACCCTATCATAATCTGCTTCTCTGTTAAGAATGACTTGAACTGGGACAGATTCCTCTTACTGATTAATGAAGTAACGTTGTGTAGAACTTTGTCAGCGTCCCCAGCTCAAGCCATGGTCTAGAATTAGCTGTACAAGGGAAAACTGGCAGTCTTTTACTGACACTTGCCCATGGCTGTGAGGGATTACAGGCCTCAATCCCAGGCCTGCAGGTCTCTAGGAAGTGCTCAGACTGGGGCTACCACCAAGTAGCTCACCTGAACCTGTGAGGAAGGGGGCCAGTGAAGCTCTAGCTCACAAAGGGCCCCATCCACAAAGTTTTTGACTGGGGGGAGATATCCAACCCCACCAATTGGCCAGGACACTCTACTTAAACCAGAAAGAGGCACAGAAAGTTCAGTTGTCCGAGCAACTAGGTGAATCCCTGGCAGGCAGGCAGGCACGCACACATATACTACTGACCCTGCCTTCTTGCCTGAGCCCTGCTTTCCCTCCTGCTCCTGGTTCCTGCCCTCCTTATCCCAGACTCCTGTCTGCTCCCAGTTCCTGCATTCCTGCCTCACTCCAGGTCTTGCTCCTTCTCTCTCTACTGACTCTGGCTTTGTCCACTAACTTGGCACCTGACTAAGGCCCCGACTCTTGCCATTGGCTTGGCACCTGACTCTGACCCGGGATCCAGTTCCAGGCTCCTGACTCTAACTGTTAGGCATGACCACCCACACCTTAGTGCCTACAATGACTACTATTAACCTCATAGCTCACAAATGGAAGCAAGTTACCCACTCTCCCTTTCACTAAGAAATGGTCAAAAAGTATAGGAAGTCGTAGAAAAACTCCATGTTTCCAGAGAATCAATATCCCACACCATATTGCCATAGACCTTTGACCATTTCATCAATATGCTAAATGGCAGAGCCAAAAATCCACAAAGTTCCAAGGCCTTCATGTTTTCAATGTGCAGCTTCTCACCACAGAATGGGACACTCAAATGTGTGTATGATACACACTGACATAGACCAAATTCCTGATGCCATGACAGGTTTCTAAAAACTGTCGTCTTTTTTTTTACCCTCAGTACCTTTTGCCTGTGAATTCATATTGCATGTTGGTTTGCACAATGCCTTTGCTAAATATAAAGTATGTCTTGTATATATAAAATGTGCTTGTATTTCAAATGGTTCTGCACATATATAATTCTTTTATAGTTGTATGTGACTTCTAGCTTATTTCAACACGTATAGTGCAATGGGAACTATTAAAAATTCAGCATTCACTGCCCTAGGTATATGCTATTACGATGGTATCTTTGAAAACTTAGAACAGGAGATAAAATGATGTAGCAATCCCTGCCAAGTTGCAAATGTTGAGATTGTAACTGCTTTCTGTGTATACTCTATGCCTTTGAACAAACTTGTTTTTCAATATTGCTTACCTCAGATCTGCCCTACATAAAATTATTTTGAGGATAATAAAGAAGATCTGATAGCCCTGGGAAAGAAGAGGGCTGGGAGACCCAAGTGGATACATCTGATTCTCCAATAGGCAACATCCCATTTAAGCTGTTTTGCAGTATTAATCTCATACAATTGAGTTTTTCCATTTATTTCCATGGGCATTTATTACTAGAGAAGGAGGAGTATGTGATTGACGTTACAATGTCTAAATGAGCCATAAATTCAAACTATTGTACATTTATATAAGTAGGCAGCAAACAGGAGGATATACTGCATTGGGTTTGGAGCTAGGGTGGCCAACTTTGATAAGATGTATTCCTGGAGGTTTCATCACATGACAATCTTTAATGAAAGATTGATTTTTAATCCCTGGAGACTCCAGGGCAATCCTGGCGGGTTGGCAACCCTATCTGGAACTCTTGTGCATAATTCAAATCACTTACAGAAGGCACACTAAATTCATTTCTCATGGAAGTCAAAAGCGCAGTGCTGAGTAGTAATGAGGTTCTCAATAACTATTTCTTCGCAAAGTTCTAACCCACAGTCACCATCTAGCTCAAAAGTACTTTACTGCTTCTTTTTATGCCAGGGAATAATCAGCACAGCATCATTATAAGGACCACCGTCCTTATTCTTGTCATTTCCGAGTCTCTTCCCATTTGAGATGAAAGAAAAAGCTTACTTTGTTTGTGCAATCTAGCACCACCCATTTGAAAGGCCACACTTAACCTTTCTGTTACTGAAAAGTGTGATACCCCCTGCACTCAGTTTGTTTGTAACTGTACATCCATTTGAGTATTTACTGGACTCAAACTTTTATGATGTGCTCTGCAGAACATTAATATTATGTAATGCATTTCAGGGAGTTCTGGCTCACTGAACACACTTCTATCTTCTATACAATTTTTACACTTCAGGATCATTGCACAGTATAAACAGCTAATTCACTCTCTATGAACTCGATCTGGGTGAATTTCCATATTCATTTTACAGTTTCAGTGTAAAATGACTGGGCCCAAAGAACAAATTTATTTGTATCAGGTCATGAAAAGAGCAGATGAAATTATCTGCTTTTGTGTAGCACAAGTGTAAAATTTCAAGAAAGTTGATGTGATAAGCAGTGAGAACCAGACTGACATATTGGGCCCAATTCATCCCTGATACAATTCACTGAAGTCAACTGAATTACATCAGCTGTGAGATTTCCCCTTTCCAGGGCAGGCATTAGAGGTGGGTGATCAGGGTGGTTGCTCTGGGCACCAATTTCTGGGGGCACCAAATCAACATGGAGGGTGCCAGGACTGGGTTTTTGGGGGGAGGTGGTGGGAGGTTGCTCCTCAGGGGATGCCCAAAAATGTTTTTTGTCCTTGGTGGCAAAACACACAGGGTTGCCCCTGCCCCTTCCCATGTATCTAACATTGCTATCCGTTCCCTAACTGATGAGACACAACATTTTGCATGCAGTATCACACTAAATTTAGAATCTTGAATTTGTTTTAAGCATCGTGAGGGTCATTATAGCTGTGTGACTGGCTGCAATGTACCAATATTGCAATTCTCGGGGGGGGGAACATTCCCCAATATCTGCTTCATGGAGGGGACCACATAAACAGACCCCCACTCAGACACACTGACCCATGAGAATGCTGGGCATTAGCCACCTCCATGGCACCATCCCTTCTTTCTTGATCTTCAGCCAACTTTGTAATGGGCCAGTCACTCACCAAAAGTTAAAGCAGCTTGATGGCTGTTCTAAATTATGGCAGCTACTAATGGTCTGAAGGGTTGTTGGGGCAGCTGGAGATCACCATGACACACAGAGAAGCCATGGTGATGCCCACTACACTGGCTGCACAGAGGGGTTGTGATGTACTGTGCTACCAGTAGTCCCCATGCCCAGCTCCAGCTCAGCAATAATGGCAGCTTCCAGACTGTAGAATCAAAGGAGTATAGCTAATGATATCAAAGTCCAGCTCTCCCCTGCTTCTTGCCCCATAGTATGCTAGAGTCAGAGTAAAGGAATATGAAAGTGGCTGAACTGGTTAGAAAAGAAAATTCAGCATATGCGTGCTGTCATTTCAGATAAGGAGCCCTCTTTCTGTGATGCTCAGCAAAAGTGATCGTTTAAAAGTAAACCCATGGACCATTTTAATCAATATACAAGCAGCTCTGCTAGAGGCCAGAAATTCTCTTTGGGCCTCACTGTAGTCAGTGTCTATACAGTGTGCAAGGAGACGCCACACCCTTAAATACAGATGTACACACATAGGCCAGCTACAATTGCACCCCTTGCGCTCCACTGAGGAGCCAAAGCAAATATGAACCCTATAATTAAGCCCATAACTCATTTATTGTTTATATACTACAAAGCAATAGAGACTATACCTCATTGCCTGGACTGTGATACTTAATTGTATAGCCATGCTAGAGGCATCAGTACACTTACAACACAATATACAGGCTTACATGTATCAGCTAGAGACTTTTTGCTTGTAAACTGAAGGATTCTTTAGGAGAAGTAGTACATAGGAATACATTCGCAGATGGAACAATCCAGAATACTATAATAATTCCTAGTGTGAAAAGTTAATCCCATCCCAATCAGACCTGGAAAAAAAAAACAACAAAAGATGACTCTGACAGTGACATCTATCTCCTCAAGATATTCCATTAGACGAGGCATTATTGTGTCAAGGGAATGGAAGAATATATGATCAGAGGTAAAGAAAGCAAGCTGTTCTTGTTGCAAAAGTTGTGGGCCTGGTGCTAATTGATTAAAAAGTAAAAGGATCCAATTGCTATAGTCAGTGCCATCTGCATTTGGAAATAACAATCCTTGATTTATGTCAGGATGAGTCTTATCCAGGTAGTCCAACTACTTATGAGGTCCTGTATGCAGCTCCCCACAAGTCTGGAAAACAGGTAAATAGTTTCTGATCATCTCAGTCCAGACCAGCTCTTGATTCAGTCCTGAAGGAGAAGGGTTCTGGTATTTCATTTCTATAAGGATGCTTTTAGTGCAAGCAAGTGGTGGAAAAGCACCATCAGAAAAATTATATGTAGCTAGCCACTACTGAAACACTTCAGTCAGAATTTCAAACTAGCAAGGAGAGTTTGGACCTTAATACAAAAACATCAGCAGAACCTTCTTAGCTTTTTCCACAGACAGACCAAGGACTGAAGGTGCTGTGGAGACCAAACTACTTTTACCCCAGAAGTGTTACAGTATAGCCAAGATGTACTGCATTATGGGTATGGGAAAGCTCCACTGATTTTCCTTTTGCCATATCTGCTCTGTGGACAGAACACTTTGGTCCTCTGTCCAGTTAGCTTGTCACATTTCATGAGCACCAATTTCATTTTCAAAATAAATACCACAAAAGAAAATATGAAATAGCACACAAGTGCTTTTCTCAAGACAGCCACTGTGTTTCTTATACAGGAGCATATGTACTATAGATATTACTGTACCATTCATTCATAAACTGTTGTATGTGGACAACTAGCGGCTCCCAGATCATTTGCTGGTGATTTATGGAGAGCTGGCTAGTCACACCCTACTGGCACTTCTCTTTGTTACCAAGTGCTAAAACTTACATGAAAAGACAGATAGGAAAAAATATTTTTTCCTATTTAGTAATTTCTGTACTTACCACAGGGATATTATAAAATAGCAATAGGAAGAACGGGATTTTGGTCTACCAGGCAACCTTTCTGTTAATGAGGTGATCCATACTATGAAAACTTTTGAAAACCCCAGTAGCAGAGTATTTGTGGCATCTCGCAATATGTCTCCCAAACTTGGCCTAAGGACAAAAATGGCATTTCTATTAGTAACTTGGCACTCAAGGCTGATCATGAGCTGGCATTAACAGTTCAGTTGACTAATCACATACAGTACAATATTTTGCATGTGGTTATGTTAATCATTGCAACTCAGCTGAACAGGTCAAATGACATCACAAAAAGAATTAAAACTAGGCCCTTGAAAGTCAGTGATCTCTAAAAAACAGTACCTGCCTATCATCCAAAGAAACAAAAACTGGGATTTTCAGTGGATCTTAAGGGAGGTAAGATGCCCAAATCCTATTGGACTTCAGTAGGAATTAGGCACCTACCTCCCTTAGACTCTTCTGAAAACCCCAATCTGAAATCTTTCCAGTGAAAGAATATAATGTAGGATTCCATCTCATAGATATATCTCCTCTCTGCCATCATGATTGAAAAGTCACACCTATGATTATGTACGGACACTTAGTCAGTCTGTTATGGCAGGAACGTCTGGGTGAAAGTCAAAGATTTAATGTAAGGAGATCTATCCTAGCAGGATTTTTTTTTTTTGTTACCTCATAAAATTACTTGTCTGTTTAATGGTTCCCTCCAAGTTTCCTTAAATTGAAACTGCTCTCGGTTGTCAAAACATAAATCTTAAATCAAGAAATTCTCTCCCAATTCTGAATTTGTATCAGTCAGACTGAAAATACAAACTATGCAACTACGTATCGACCATGGATGTTTAATAAGTATTCAGCATTACTCATTAGCAATTTGATAGAAAGTAGCAATATCAATTTATCTGAAATCCATACGCATAGAAAAGTTCCTATCTGTCAGAGGAATGCATCTTTTTAATCCACCTTGACAAAATGTGTGTGCATTTGCAGTTCTCCATTAGACAATCTATCCCAAAAGACCTTTATTTGTTAATAAAGAAGATTATTAATAGGTTCAATTGAATTGTGTACCACAGAAATTTGTCTCTGTAGCAGGGATTTTATGATGGTCAAATGCCTTCTGTGGAATTTAAGATTTTAGTAAAAAATATTTAGCAGTTCTAGTCTTCTTGATAATCCAAATATAAATCAACAGTGATATCTTCCTGAGTCTGCAGAGAGAGAGGTAGCTGATCATGTTAATAAAGACACCTAGCCAATGTGGTTTTTATCCAGACTGGGGAGATTAGTTTCCAAATAAGGTCGCAAAATTTTAAGATGCAAAAAAATAAAGTTATCCACATAAAGAGTTATTTATTTATGTGGATTTGAAAGAACAAGAGCATTGTGGCTTAACTATGGATTGACAGTGGTGTAACTGAAATCAAAATCTAGCACAAACTTGACTTTGACTTGCCAAAATATGCAGTATCAATTTTTGTTATAGGAAAATGCTACATTACCTCCAGGAAGAGGTAGGGTCCAAGATGCTGCTGAACTGACATGGTTTTGTTGCACAAGGAGAGAGCAGAATATCTGAGTCTGCAGAAGAGTGGCCCCCTGCACACTACAGACTGCAGCTCCCTGAAGGCTCTCAGGGTATGTCTACATTGCAACTAAACATTCACCACAGCTGGCATGTGTCAGCTGACCAAGGCTTGCAGGGCTTGGGCCCTAGGTGCTGGAACTAGGGTGTGCTGTCCTACCCCCTGTCCTGAAGTAGCAATAACAGCCTAAATACATGGTTTCCTCCTTCAGCACCCCCACTATAAAAATTGGTCCAGCACCGCTGGCTCAGGCTATGGAGTTGTTTAACTGCAGTGTAGATTTTCGATCTCGGACTGGAGCCCAGATTCTGGGACCCCACACGAGGGAGGGCCCCAGAGCCTGGCTCCAGCCTGGGCCTAGGATCCAGCTTGAGCCTGAACTTCTACACCACAATGAAACAGGCCCAGGCCATAGCCCACGCCCAACAAGCCCAAGTCAGCTGACGGGCCAGCTGCAGGTGTTTAACTGCAGTCTAGACATACCCTCAGTGTTGTTGTGTGCACTGTGTAGCTACGCCAGCTATAACACCCTAAGGACCAGTGGCAATAGGGCCATGAAGCTTACTCCAGCCTTGGGGCTGGTGGAACAGATCCACTTCTTCTTCATGGGGGCCAAGGTAGAGGTTTCTGCTCCCTCGCTCCCTCCCCCTGCCCATCCATCAGAGATGCACACCATCCAACCCAGTAACACAGCCTGTGTGCTGGAAATAAGAAAACAAGCCTATTATCAGAAAAGTTTGTGGTCCTGTATATATCGTATTTCATAGTGGGATCTATATGGGGGGGGAGGGATAGCTCAGTGGTTTGAGCAGTGGCTTGCTAAACCCAGGGTTGTGAGTTCAATCCTTGAGGGGGCCATTTAGGGATCGGGGCAAAAATTGGGGATTGGTCCTGCTTTGAGCAGGGGGTTGGACTAGATGACCTCCTGAGGTCCCTTCCAACCTTGAAATTCTATAGTTAATATTCTGTCACACAAAAAACTTCTCTCCTAGTAAGATTAAATCAGCCTTGTGCAAAGATCTAGTGCAGGGGTTCTCAAACTTCATTGCACCGTGACCCCCTTCTGACAACAAAAATTATGACAGGACACCAGCAGTGGGGACTGAAGCCTGAGCCCGCCCAAGCCCTGCCACCCCAGGAGGGAGGGTGGGGCAAAGCCAAAGCCCCATTGCCCCAAGCCAGGGAGCCCAAGCCCAAGGGCTTCAGCTCCAGGCAGGGGGCCTGTAACCTTAGCCCCACTGCCCAGGGCTGAAGCCCTCGGGTTTGGGCTTGGGCTTTGGCCCTGGGCCCCAGCAAGTCTAGGTCAGCCCTGGCGACCCCATTAAAATGGGGTCAGGATCCACTTTGGGGTCCCAACCCACAGGGGTGGCAAGTTATATGGGCCTATGGTGCCCATGCTGCAGGCATATTCAGGGCCTGGGGGCCTAGCTCCACCAATGTTCGGGGCTGGGTCTCTCCCTTGGCCCCGCCTGCCACCCTCTTGCGCCTCCCCTGGAGCATCTCCTGGCCCCGCCTGCCAACCCCAGGCAATTTAAAGGAGCCCAGGGGCCCCACCGGCAGCAGAGTGGGGCTAAGGAGACTTCCTGCCCGCCCTCGCTCCGTACCATTCCCGGAAGCGACCGGCACATCCCTGCGGCCCCGGGGCGGGGGCGGGGGTGTCTCCGCATGCTGCCCCCGCCCTGAGTGCTGACTCCACAGCTCCCATTGGCCAGGAACTGCAGCCAATGGGAGCTACAGGGGTGGTGCCTGCAGGCAGCAGCACACATAGACCCCCTGGCCCCCCAGCTAGGAGCCGCTGCCAGAGGGGCGTGCAGGTCGCTTTCGGGAGCCGCCCAAGGTAAGCACCGCACCCTTCACCCTCTCCCGCACCCCAACCCACAGACTGTACTCAAATGCCCTCCCAAAGCCCCTCCGCACTGACTCTTGCACTCCAACCCCCAGCCAAGAGCCTGCACCCCAAAACCCCTCCCGCACCAAATTCCCACCCAGAGCCTTCACCCCTCCCACACCCAAACTCCCTCCCAGAGCCTTGGGCAGGTGTGTGTGGCAGGGGGGACTTGGACCCTTTCTGGGCACCACCAAAAATTATACAAACCTGACGCTCCTGCCAATGCACAGTTTAAGAACCACTGATCTAGTGCTTAGACTACAATGTGGTCCTGACACAGACCCACCAGATGCAATATTTATGCTTATATTAGAGTTGTGAAATGGATAAAAAATGGATACATCCAACAGGCAGACAAAAGAAATAGCTCTGCATAAAAATGAGGAGCATGATCTACAGATAAGTGAAATTATAAGTTAATAAGTGAGAAGTAATAACTGGAATTACTGTGCCTCTGGGAACCACATTTAATTTATCTAAGGCTTCCAAGAGCCAGTAATTGGCAAAATGTCATTTGTTGTGTCAATACGCGGACAGAGGCATCTACCAATTCATGCTTACGCAAAGCACTATTCCAAACCACTCTTCACTGTCAAATACCAGTCAACCCCTAAATGAGGAGTCAATTGAACCATTCAACTTAATAGAGCAAGGATGCTTGAGTCTCTTTCATCCCTTCAATTTTCAGCACTGGTTCAATGGTGTTTCTAGTAACTGCCCTTCCTCCACCCTTACTGTCAGCAACTCATTGAGAGGAAATGTGGCTTGATAATATTAGAGTAGGCATATGAATTGACAAGATCTACCTGGCTTTGTTCTCTGCATTCCAAATAATAAAAGCATGTTACACACATAATAGAGCTTCATACTAACTATGTCTAGGGGAATTGGTGGGAGGAAGCAATTGTACACATCTGAAGTGTTTCTATTAACTCTGTGTGGATCCCTACCTATATGTCTGTAAAAAGAAAAGGAGTACTTGTGGCACCTTAGAGACTAACCAATTTATTTGAGCATGAGCTTTCGTGAGCTACAGCTCACTTCATCAGATGTGTACCGTGGAAACTGCAGCAGACTTTATATACACACAGAGAATATGAAACAATACCTCCTCCCACCCCACTGTCCTGCTGGTAATAGCTTATCTAAAGTGATCAACAGGTGGGCCATTTCCAGCACAAATCCAGGTTTTCTCACCCTCCACCCCCCCACACAAATTCACTCTCCTGCTGGTGCTAGCTCATCCAAAGTGACAACTCTTTACATAATCAAGTCGGGCTATTTCCTGCATAGATCCAGGTTTTCTCACATCCCCCCCACCCCCATACACACACAAACTCACTCTCCTGCTGGTAATAGCTCATCTAAACTGACCACTCTCCAAGTTTAAATCCAAGTTAAACCAGAACATCTGGGTGGGGGGGGGTAGTTGCTCTTTACACATGATTTTTCTGGGAAATATGGGAGCAGGATTTCGGAAGCTTGAACAGGGGGTTTATTGCTGCTGCACACCAAAGAGCATGGCAGAGAACATAGGCTAGTTTGAGAGATCTGGGCACTGTTTCTAACTGCCACTGACTCACCGTGTGCTTTGGGAAATCACAATCTTTGTGCCTTAGTTACTTATCCGGGAAAGAAATACTGATCATATGACAGTGAGCATGCCGAGATTTTGGATGACAGTTGCTTTATAAGTGCCAATTATTATTACTTCCTTCAAAATCAACAAATCCCTTAAAATGCTTCTGCCTTATGATCTATAGGCCAATTCCTCAGCCTCCCATCCAGACGTTTCCAGCACAAAGAAGCCAAAAACCTGCCCCAGAAAGGCAGCTGTTTCCATCATAAGGGAATTTTTGAGTGGGGATAAAACCTACATAGCCAGCTCTATACCACCTTATTCTACCACAACACCCCAGTGTAGGGGGCATAGCCAGAGCACTTGTCTTCCAGCAGATTGGTCCTTAGGGGACCTTTACTGCCAATGTTACTTAGAGCAGCCTTTAGGCTGAACTAAAATATATATGTAACCCTTCTGCCCGTCAGAGTTGGCAGCAACAAGGGCCGGGTTCAATATCTAGGGGATCCATTCCAATAACACAATGCAAAACCGGCTCGAGCCCCCACCCAGTGACCTGGGACAAATATATACCACCCCCGCTGGGCGCCTCCAAGAGGCAATACTTCCCCTCTCGCAAGCACATAGTCTGAGTGTAGCAAAAGCCTTTTAATAACAGAGAGAAACAATGTGGCATTATGTTGGGGAAACACCACCAACAGGATTCATAACACAACCCATGAGCAAAAAAAACCCACCCCAAGCAAATTGGGGCATGCCCTTTTCTCTTTGGTTCTTGAGTCCAGCAACCCCAAATCACCCAAAGTCCCAAAAGTCCAATGCCCCAAAAGTCTCTGTCCCTGGTCAGGGCAGCCCCAGAGTTCGAAAGTTTATCTGCGGAGCTTTACCTCCCAACCTGGGTGGAAATGGGATGGGGGTAAGAGGCACCTTACATGATCTGAAGCTGACTGCCCCATAGCTCCACAGCAGCGCTCCGCTCCGCCAGCCGCCCCACGAACTCCTTCGCTCAGCTGCGCTCCGCTCCGCCAGCCGCCCCACGAACTCCTTCACTCAGCTGCGCTCCGCTCTGCCAGCCGCCCCACAAACTCCTTCGCTCAGCTCCATGGCCCACAAGCAGCTCCTGCCATCCACAAACTGCTCCGCATCGAACTGCTTCACCAGCCGGTCCGCAAGGCACTCCAGCCGTCCCGCAAACTGCTCTACAATATATCTTCAGGCTCCCCCACTACTTAACACAACACTCAGTGAATTCAGCTTGTAGTAGGGGAGCCCCAGTGCTGGTGCACTGTCAGCCCAAAATGAGCTCAGCAGCCTATAACTAGACTTCTAATGAAATCAAAATTAGCTCTAATATTCCACAGTGGAGAGAGGAGGAAGTGCAATTAGCATTTAAGACCCTCACCAAGGGGCCCATACCACCAAGTATTAATACTTGTCCCCAGCCTCTCTCCATTCACAGTTTTGGAACCCATGACCCTTGCCTAGCGAGTGCTACTTAGTTGATGGTGAATCCCTCCATCATAACAAAAGGCCACGTACAGTTCCAAGCACAGTTCCCATAATCAGGGTAATAACAATTTATTCTTCCTGCCCCAATAACAGAGACACTGGGGATCCCACAGCAGCCAAAGTGACCATTTGGGCAGCTATGGTCTCATTCTAGGCGTGGTGGGTGTGCCTATGCAAATGAGATCGGCCCCTGAAGTTCTTTTCCACAACTTGCCACACCTCACCACCAGATGTCAGGGTGGAGCTCATCCTGACACTGCTTACATATATTATCAGGCCCATAAAATCTCCAGAGTGTTTCTCTCATGCTCTATGATCTTCCAGCTCAAAGCCCTAACAGACAGGCCAGCAGATCTCTGAAAGTTCAAAGGGGCTGTGCATAGAAAACAGAATCATGACCACATCCAGCACAGTTAAAAGGGACAACTAATCCTTAGCTCGCTGTGAGTTGCCAGAGCTCCATTGAAGTCAGGGAGCTATGCCAGTTTATACCAACTGAGAATGTAATTCAGACTTTCCTTTTTTCTAAAGTTTCTTCACTGGGCTCTGACTCTACCTCTTTTCTCACTCTTGTTAAGCATAGATTTTCTGGAAGGAAAGGCAGAAGAAATGAACATGTCAACTAAAAGCCAAAGGAAAACTGACAGAGTAGTCAGTGATAACAGAGAAGCAGCAGTACGTGGTAAAATTAATAGAGACAAAAGAGAACCATTTTCTTCCTTATTGCATTGTTCATACTGGCTTCCCATTAACTGGGGTGAGAGGCCAGCTCTATAATTGTAATTGTACACTAATAGTCTACTGTACACACTTAATACCTGCCAGAATAATAATTAAGAATTTTTTTTCTGCTTCATCTGCAAGGTCTGTTTTAGCACCTCATAGCCCCACTCCTGTTGGCTCTGATGCAGTCTTGCCCCAGTCCATTCTCACGTTGGCAGGGTTCTGTTTCCAGTCTCACTACTCAGTAACTGTTTGTGAAGGTAAGAGAGACAGTCCTAATCCTCCAGTGCAATTATAGCCATTTTCACAAGTTTAGGATTCGACATTTCCCCTAGGGCAACTCCTTCCTTGCTAAAAGAAAAGGAGGACTTGTGGCACCTTAGAGACTAACCAATTTATTTGACCATAAGCTTTCGTGAGCTACAGCTCACTTCATCGGATGCTGTAGCTCACAAAAGCTTATGCTCAAATAAATTGGTTAGTCTCTAAGGTGCCACAAGTCCTCCTGTTCTTTTTGCGGATACAGACTAACACGTCTGCGACTCTGAATCCTTCCTTGCTGTTGCTAATACCATCACTTCAGTGGTGCTCTGCTGATCTGCACCAGCTGAGGATCTGGCCCACAGTCTTATACACATACTCAGGTTTTCAGCACCTAGCATTTGCACCTCAGAAGAGGGATTTCTGTTTTACCACACTTAGGAGATGGGCATATGAAATACATACACACCGCACTAGGGTTCTGAATCAAGCATCAAACTTTGTTGGAGAGAGGATTATTATATCTGAGTGACAACAGACTTGGTCACTCTCTTTCCATAAAACTGTACAATCATAAGCAACCCAGAATGTCCCTGTTGACTGGCTATCCAGAAACTGGATGTTATACGCCTGAATCTGTATGCCTGATATGGACAGCTGTGCTGTATGCTTACCACTGATAAGCCATCTACAGGACATATTGCATAGTATTTGATTTATGTTGGGTTGGGAGGAAAAGTCCATTGTGGACAGAGGGAAATTTCACCTCACAATTTGA
Source organism: Caretta caretta (assembly GCF_965140235.1). Taxonomy (NCBI): domain Eukaryota; kingdom Metazoa; phylum Chordata; order Testudines; family Cheloniidae; genus Caretta; species Caretta caretta. The sequence continues at coordinate 191,303,547 of NC_134207.1, read as the reverse complement.
GCAGTATTTTTCCGTAGCTGTTGCGGTTATGCTGAGTGATGACAAGAAAAAGAAATGCAGTGTCTCCCTGGTCCTTTTTGGGTGATAATTAGTGATGGGCAGACTCCAAAAGTTCAGGGTTGGATCTGGATAAAAAACAACCAGAAGTTCAGATGCTTAGCCAAATATTTGAAGGAGTCCTCACAGACCTTCCCCTCCTGCCAAGACTTCTCCCCATTCAGGCAGGAAGCAAGCAGAAATACTGCAAGAACAGACCTGCTAGTATTGATTTTAGCATTTCTAGTTCACAACCACGCTGGTGACTCTCATGTAATGGACACACTTCAGATTCTGGATAAAAACAAATGAATAGAATCAGCATGTTACAACCTGCAAAAACTTTCTGTTTTAAGAAGACTATGGGAGTATTTTATTTTGACCAAAGTTAACAAGCTGTCAGTAGAATCCAACAGGCTTCTTTATTAAGGCAGCACACAGGCCCAAATTCAGCCTTGTCATAATCAGGCTTAACTCCATGGATTTAAGTAGAGTTACATCTGATTACACCAGGGATAAATTGGATCCCGGAACATAAGCTCTATACATTCTTTTTTCTACCTCTTTCCTACCTGCCCCTGTTCTTGTGGAAAGTCCTATAAGTTTAACAGAGATTAAACCAATGGACTTCTGAAGAAGTTACTGTAACATAATAGAAAATCATATCCCCCATCTAGGATTTCTGAGCTATCCACAGGAGCATGATGTACTTTATTGCACTGTGGTTCTGTTCAGTTAGCATTGGATACAACAGGGTAGTTCTTATTTTATTGACACTTATTCACCCAGTGTATCCAAACTGGACAGTGTTATGATGCAGTCATTTCAGTTCCCCATCAGTAGGCAGAAGTTCTCTGTGTGTTGCTATCTCCATACACTAAATATTTTTGGAGCACAGCAAATGAATAAAATGTATGAAGTAAGCTTTTCTTAAATGATGTGTGCATTTCACAGGAGACAGGTATGTTAAGATTGCCACTTTTGGATGTTAGACCTGTAGAATAATAGGGTGACCAGATGTCTCATTTTTAAAAGGACAGTCCCATATTTAAGCTCTCCTGAAGGTGTCCCGACTTTTTCTTAAAAATGGGCTGTCATAAATATAAAGGGAAGGGTAAACCCCTTTGAAATCCCTCCTGGCCAGGGGAAAGCTCCTCTCACCTGTAAAGGGTTAAGAAGCTAAAGGTAACCTCGCTGGCACCTGACCAAAATGACCAATGAGGAGACAAGATACTTTCAAAAGCTGGGAGGAGGGAGAGAAACAAAGGGTCTGTGTGTCTGTCTATATGCTGGTTTCTGCCGGGGATAGACCAGGAATGGAGTCTTAGAACTTTTAGTAAGTAATCTAGCTAGGTATGTGTTAGATTATGATTTCTTTAAATGGCTGAAAAAAGAATTGTGCTGAATAGAATAACTATTTCTGTCTGTGTATGTTTTTTGTAACTTAAGGTTTTGCCTAGAGGGGTTCTCTATGTTTTTGAATCTAATTACCCTGTAAGATATCTACCATCCTGATTTTACAGGGGGGATTTCTTTATTTCTATTTACTTCTATTTTTATTAAAAGTCTTCTTGTAAGAAAACTGAATGCTTTTTCATTGTTCTCAGATCCAAGGGTTTGGGTCTGTGGTCACGTATGCAAATTGGTGAGGCTTTTTATCCAACATTTCCCAGGAAAGGGGGGGTGCAAGTGTTGGGAGGATTGTTCATTGTTCTTAAGATCCAAGGGTCTGGGTCTGTAGTCACCTAGGCAAATTGGTGAGGCTTTTTACCAAACCTTGTCCAGGAAGTGGGGTGCAAGGTTTTGAGAAGTATTTTGGGGGGAAAGACGCGTCCAAACAGCTCTTCCCCAGTAACCAGTATTAGTTTGGTGGTGGTAGCGGCCAATCCAAGGACAACGGGTGGAATATTTTGTACCTTGGGGAAGTTTTGACCTAAGCTGGTAAAGATAAGCTTAGGAGGTTTTTCATGCAGGTCCCCACATCTGTACCCTAGAGTTCAGAGTGGGGGAGGAACCTTAACTTGGGCAAATCCTGTATTTTCTGTCTCTCCCCCCATCAGTACTGGCAGGTCCTGCTGCTGGCCGAATCCCTGCTCGCCAGCCGCCTGCCCACCAGCTGTGAGTGGGGGTCCAGTGGCCGCCGATGGGAGTGGGTGTACAAGACTGCTGGTGGGGCAAAGATGCAGCGTGTGGGGCTGACCGCTCCCCCTGTTGGTCCGTCAGTGCAGCCCACACTGCATGCCGGCTCTTGGCCAGCAGGGCCCCATCCCCCGTCCCATTTCCGACTGGCGCTGGTTGCGCACTGCAAGCTGCAGAGGCTGGTGTGTGTGGGCAGACGCCAGGCAGCGGCCGGCTATGCATCTCCTCTGCTACCCACCCTTTACATGCTCCCCCTCTCACTGTCCATGATCACCCTATGTAGATACACATCTCACAAATTCTGGTAGGCTGAACTAATAATCTCATGGGAGGACGCTAGTAACACAACTAACCCTGGGGCAACAAATTCACAGAAACTGCTGGTTCTGGAATATGTGTTTCAGTGCTTACTCTGTTTCAAATGTAACAAAAATCATTTGGAAAGTATAATGCTGTAACGTGAAAAAACAATTAGATGAGATTGTACAAGGCTCTCAGTAAAATCAGTAAACAACATGGTGCCAGTGGACAGATATTACCTTTTTCCTATGGGCAAAGAAACCCAGTACACTATCCTTATGCTTATCTAATCTCTCTCTCTCTCTCTCCTCCTCCACTCCCAACATTTAGTAAATGGAGAGAGCTGTGAACTCTCTGTAAACTAAGGGATGGCATGACTTATTTCTGTTGTCACTAGGAATGGACACACCGTGGGGATAAAATAGAAACCAAGCTGAACAGTTGTCCCAAACTTAGACTTTTTGAACATAAAAAAATTAGGTTAACATATCTTTCTTTTTCACTGTTCCTGGTTTCATCAAGAGGTGGAAGTACTGAAACCCCCAGAAAGCTTTTTCTCAAGGCATTTTGAACTAAAACAAAACCTGGAACCAGGAAAAACTAGAAATCTCACACAGCTGCCTGTTCTTCCAAAATTTCCAGCCTGATATTTAGACCAGTGAAGTTTGAATAAGTTTGAATAAGTTTCAGATAAGCATCCAAACTTCTAAATGCATATTTGAACCAAATCTCTGAACCACGACACATTATCAGCCTAAAGTACAAGATATAACAAGGTAGCTCCAGTGACTAAAATGGCAGGGTTTTGTGACATCTTTAAGTCATTTGTGATAAATTTATCAGTGTACTAGGGATATGGACATACCCAGGTGCTCATATAGAGTTTAAGACACCCCCCCATACCAACCCAAGAATAAAGAGAGTGGTTTGCTACTGCTGCCATTTCTACTGCTACCACTTATGGTCTCCACCATCATCCCTGCAAGCACATCTCTTCCTCACAGGTGCATCCTCAGCAACCTTCATCTTCTCTCAACATCATCTTTGTAGGTACCAATATAATGTGACATGCATACAGCAAGCCCTGCTTTCTGCTGTTAGTATTTATAGGAATGACTTTAAAGAGCAGAAAATCAACTGGTTTGTGGTTATGGAAATATTTCAAAATACATGCTGATCTCTCCTCTCTGGTCATCTTTTGAATCTTATAATCTATCTGAATCTTCATTATTATCTATTCTTTTCCTATGCTAAGAGGAAGTTATGGCAACATCAGAATTCCAAGAGTTATCTCTTAAATAGATTTAATTGATTTCTGCATGCCTGAATGAGATGTTAAAAATGAAAGTTAACCTAAGGAAGAAGAAAATGGAAATTGCAGAATTCTTTGAAGGGATGGGAGAAGTTCCTAGTTTGGATAAAATGAGAACTGACTCATACTTTCTCCCAAGTAACTTTGAAGTTCATAATAAGTTCTATTAATTTTCTTTCACACACACACCCCCCACCCCCAGCAACTTTCTTTGTGATTTCCATAACTTTGTGTATTTCTAGTTCAATACAGAACTGGAAGCATACGCATTGACAAACTGTCCCATATTTCAATGCAATATAGGTATATTATGAGGTGAAAGTAAGATAAAATACTTACCGGTACAGGGGCCCGGCTCTGGGCCCTTGGAAGGGGTGAGGCCTTGGGCAGAAGGGGGCGGGGCTGAAGGTCAGCTTCCCCCAGCCCTCCCTTCCATGCTGCCCGGCCTGCTGCAGTAGAGGCGGCCAGGAGCTCCAGTCCCTTTTAAATCATCAGGCCCTGAGGCAGCTGCCCCTTTCACACACACCTCCATCGGCAACCCTGGGGGAGGCAAAAGGGGCAGCGACCTTAAAATGCTGCCATGGCATTTAACATGGGCTGTGTACGGGCTGGTACCGGCAGCTATTTCTTACTGGTACACCGTACTGGCCCGTACCAGCCCACTTTCACCTCTCGTATATTCTGTATAACAAAGGTATATAAAATAGGAAAAATTCTGTGCGGAAGAAGCTCTGAATATAATTACATCAATTACGTCACCAGAAACTTCAGTTTCAAAATTGCTAATGAGAATTCAGAAACAGAAAAAGAAATTAAGTAATATCCAACATTTAATTCAGAGGAGAGCAACACCTCAATAACTCAAAAAGACATTTTGTCGATAAAGCCAGAAAACCTCAAAAGCAAAATATAATTGCATAGATTATATAATTTAGAAAAGCCACATGAGAAATTATAGAAAGCAATAAAATTATATTAAAAAAGACACACAAGTAAAGTTAAAAGTATAAAAAATAAGGTTTAATTAAAAACAATATACACAACAGTATATATAGAATAAGTCTTAAAAAGAAAACCCTGGAGACTAGTTCTGCACCAAATGCACAATTTGTGTAAGGAATTCTGTCACAAAATGCAGCTTGTAAAGAAATTTTGCCTCCTGATTCTCAGTTCATATCTAACAGAAAAACTATGTGCTATTTAGACTTTGCAGGATTAGATTTTTAATGGGTAAATATCAGTAAACATCGATTTCACCATACACATACAAACAAAAAATATTTCCATTGATTATAGTCAAAATTTACTGACAGGCAAAGTAAGAAAAGTGCTGCTTGAGGACTTAGAGTTGGATATAAGGATAGTATTTTGTATATTTTAAGATGTGATATTGACAATTTGTGTTTTATTGGTTATAAAGCTTTAATGTTGAATCTCAGCATCTACTGTCATTAAAATATTGTCTAGCCCTATATGTGTATGACACAAACCCCATAATTTCCTGCAACTGTGGAAAATTTAAAATGATAAAAATTGGAAAAAGCCTTCATAAAATCCATAATTTTGTGCAACTGTGAAAGTTTAAAAATCTGTAATTTTTAAATGCTTAAATAAGCAGATTTTATCCGTTGAAATTACTTTTAAAAAATCAAATTCTGCTGAGCCTAACTATATTATTTATTAAATTATATTATACATTCACACTGCAGTACCATCTAGAGCAGGGGTTCTCAAACTGTGGGTTGGAACACCGAAGTGGGTCGTGACCCCATTTTACTGGGGTCGCCAAGGCTGACTTAGACTTGTTGGGTCCTGGGGCCAAAGCTGAAGCCCAAGACCAATTGCCTGGGGCCAAAGCCTGAGGGCTTCAGCGCTGAGCAGCAAGGCTCAGGTTACAGGCCACCTGCCTGGGGCTGAAGACCTTGAGCTTTGGCTTTGCCACCAACCTCCCCGGGACAATGGGGCTCGGGTTTGGTCAGGCTTCCGTCCCCCCTCCCGGGGTCGTGTAGCAATTTTAGCTGTCAGAAAGGGATTGCAGTGCAATGACGTTTGAGAACCCCTGATCTAGAGGCCTCAGCCAGGTCAAGGCCCCATTGTGCTAGGCACTGTACCAATATAATAGATGACTGTCCCTGCCCCATAGAGCTTACAGTCTAAATTGATGGCCAGGCTCAAAAAAAGTTGTTTTAACAGGCACCTACTTGTTTGGTATATTCATGAAAGATGCAGTGGTGGGAGGACTTAAATTCTACTTCCAGGATAAAGAGGAATTTCCTGTAAGTGCAGAGGAGTTTGCAGAGTAAAGGTTCACTTCCGGCAAGCTGTATCAGTCTACTTACTACTCACTTCACAACCTAAGCGACTGACTTTATGAAATTCATTATAAGAGTGAATTGTCACTGACTGGGTGGAAGCACTGAGAGTGGAGGTAGAGTCATTTTGCTGACAGAGCAGAGTTCACAAGCAGATCTTGGACTGCATAGTTAATACATCACACAAAAAGCAAGGGAGGAATTAAGATGCCTCAGTAAGGAACAGCTGAGAAAGGGAAGAACTTGGTCCTGGCTACATTTCCGTAGCTCTTTCCCAATGGACCAATGTTATTATTTCATTACTCCTCTTATTACGAATTTTTATCAAATGCTAAAACTGCCAGCCTTTTCACTGCTGGTAAGTTATCATTACTAGCAACTAGCCTTACGGTTAAAAATACTAACTGGGTGGGAACACCAGGTGTTGCCTGCAGCCTTGATGACTTTTTAAAAAAAATAAGATATTTGGAAACATTTGCTAAAAGTCATTACATTAGTGAGCAGCACAAGTGCCTGCTGGTACTTCTAATGCAGTACACTAAAACTATCTGGCCAACGAACAACCTGAAGGAAGCAATGGGTCATCCCAGTAACACACCAGAAATCTGGTAGCAAAGTCCCTGAAGATGCATCAGAGTGTATTTCTGGGGTGTAACAAGAGCCACTGAAGTCAATAAACAAGGCTGGTGGGAGTACTTATTTAGTTATTTATGTGGTATTTGCAGTTAATGTAGTCCTTTGGAAGAGTACTGTGTATATTTGGTGAGTTAGAATTGAGTTGTTATAGAGAATGTGTGAATCCCTTTATTTAGCATCTTAGGTATATCTGGACTTAACTGTTCATTTCCTGGTTTGAGGGCTTAAATCAATGATAATAACTGCACATGTACAACCTTAACTCATTTTTAAAATAATTACTTACTGAGCAGAATGGCAGCTCAGCTGTATCTAAGGTTCAGTCACCTACTGTTTAACAGATGACATTTCTAAGTGTTCTAAAGCATAAAGAGTGTTCATTACATATATTTAAACATTTAATTTCTCCAGAGTGAACCAGTTTTGGACAAGCCCACAGAATGTTCCAAAGAATCCCACATTCATTCCAACAAAGAGGGAGACAATATTGTACCTGTTAGTCAAGAGTTCAATATCACCTATACGAAATGTGATAGCTCTGCAATTTTGATCTACAAAGAGCAGTTCCAGTTTTCTGCTGAGTTTCCCATGTTCAATTCTGTAGTGTGGACACTGACGTAATTAGGTCAATGTAAGCTACCTTATGTTGACCTAACTCTGTAGTGTAGACCAAGCTTGAGATAGCTACTGCCTCCTCTTTTGATGTCTCTCCCCACTGTCAGCTGCTTACATGGGATCCGGAGAAGGGAGCAATGAAAGTGGAGGATGAGAGGCAGTCTGTTTTCTTGAAGGGTCAGCCCCACAGCATCTTGTGTGGCCAGGAGAAAGAACTGCAGGGAAACCCTACTGCCTTTCTGCAGCCATGCAGGATGCATGATGGAGTGGAAGCCATTGCAAGGTGTCACACAACAGGGATGAAATTAGCGAAGTCTGCAATTCTGATGGACAGAGACAGTAGAGAGGGCAGAGAACACCATCATAAACAAACAGGAAAGGAAGTTCTCCCGGGGGCTAGATAGAACAAAAGCTTCATGTCCAGGGGGTTTGTGTGCTTTTGTTTAATATTTTGTATTTTTACGTATCTATTTTTTTATGCAGATTTGTGTCTCTTTACTCTAATATTGTTGTTTTCTGTATCTGTGCTTTTTCTAATGTATTAGTTCAATGTAATTATTTTTCACTCCATTTTTTTTTGAGGTTACTGAGATTGTAATCATTTCTGAATTGAAATGTTATATTTTGACTTTTTTGAGGTTTCTAGTGATATGATTGATGGCAGGAGAAAAGAGGAAGGAGGAGTTTTAAAAGAGATTATTATGGTGACTTGTGAAGCTGTGTTTGAATACAGGCAAGTGGAAGCCAGTTCTGTCTCTGGGTTTTGCTACTGCTGTAGGCAGTATAACTTACTGGGTCAGAACCTAGTGCAGCTGCGCTGCTTGGAACTTAATCTGTTCACATTCTAATCACAATATAGAGGACAATGGCTAATAACAGATAGGCACACTCAGCATCGTGCTCACTTGGCATAGTTCAACAAGAGATTATTCCCTGGAGATCAGCCAGTACAAAGACAAAGTTGGACAAATACTTTCAACAATTCTCCATTAATATTTGCTTCACTGCAAAACTATGTTAATTTGACTGTGTTCATACCCCTTTTGTGTTTGCTTTCCATGTGTATTTCAGCACACGCATTTATTGGAAGGAATGGTCACAATAACAGTGAGTTAGTCACAGAAAGCAAATTCTGAATTTGAAAATATATTTTTACCAGAGGCCTCGTTCTAAGAGTTACACGCATCCAATCAAGGAACAGAAACACCACCAGGTGTCCCAAGTGTTCAATCAAAACTTTCTCGCATGGCTCAAGTTTGAATATGGAATGAACTACTTTGAATAATCTACATGCCAAGAATTATTCACAGAAAACTACCTGGTGAATAATTCAGAAGAGTGACTGTTTGGGAAATCAAAAAGTTGCTTGTGAAAAATGTACTAACAGAAAAAGAGCATAATTGGCCAAACTATACATAAAGATTATTCACTAATTATTCACTAATCAGACAGTGTCATCCTTTTTCATGTGGAGTGATATCTTACTCCATGAAAAGCCCCATTTAAATAAATGGGATTAATTGAAGGTTGGGGGTAAAATCCTGGCTTCATTGAAGTCAATGTCATTTTTGCCATTGACTTCAGTGGGGCCAGGATTTCATCCTGAAATTTTAGGAGCAAGCTAATAGGAGTGTGATAATGCTTTTTATATGAATAGCACTAAAGTGGAAGGATAAAAATACATCTTTTTTATCTTTTTACATCTTAAATTCAATCATCTTTCAAAGGAATATTATTTTGCTATTTTTAAAAATGTTCTTTTAATTGTATAGATGGTCTCTGATATCACAATAATGCTGTTTTCCTCGCTTATGATAGAGTGACAGTTGTACACCTAGAACACAGGCCAGTTTAGTAGCTTAAACACTTAAATATTTAGGAATCTTCATGTATAATTTGAGTTTTCATTCTCTCCCCTCCACCAAGAAAACCTCTTTTATGCACAGATAATGTAGGTAATTTAAATATGATAATTCAGCACACAGTGCACACCTGATTATAATTAATATATAGCTTGCTGATGAGATGGCTTTAAGATATCCTCAGAGAATTGAGTTTGATAATTTTGACAGAGCTCTCAGTGGATTATAGATCATATTAGGAAAGCACCATATGCTTCGCACAGCTTGGAGTCTTCGCTTCTATAAAGGCCATGACTGAATTAAGAGAGAGAAGACTAATATCTCCATTCACCCCTCACATTCTATGAGTCAAACCAAGTCTGTAGTCCAGGCAGTGGTGCTGGAACAAGGCATGCTGGGGATCCTGCCATACCTGCTGGCTTGAAGTGGTAATAACAAACACCGAATGCATGGTTTCCATCATCAGCACCCCCAGTATAAAAATTGTTCAAGCACCCCGGAGTCCAGGTATATTCAGCAAGTGGTTACTGGGAGGCTATACAGAGAACCTGTCTGCAAGGAAAACATTACTGCAATTGCAGCACACTCCTGGCCAATTAGTACTAACATAATTATCACCTGGAAAAGAAGAAAGGAACATCCTGACAGAGAAAGTTCAGGGAGTCAAAACATATTTTCTGGAAATGTTGTGTAGACTTGCTTACTTTGTCCAGGCACAGTTGTGTTCCTGAACATGCACCTCGGCAGGGAAGAGAGGGGGCATGAGGCAGCTGAGCTGGCCCAGAGTGGGAAGCAGTCTGTGCCAGGTACAGGGCTGGAGCAGATTATTTACCCTACAGAGAAAGAGGAGATGCAAAGGCCAGATTGTGACTACAAGTTGCTCTAGGGGCAGGGCAATTATTTGGGCTTTGGGGCAAAGCCACCCTTAAGCCTTTTAAAGGCTTTATCAGAACAGGTCAGAATTTTCCTAGCAAAAAGCTGAGGCGGTGGGGGATTCCCAACAAATTGCCCTTCCACCCCCCCAATCAAATTATTTACAAAAAGTATGAGAATTTTTTTTCAGTTTTGAGGAATCCACTTCAAAGGTTAACTGGACTATAAAAGAAAGTATCAGGGGGTAGCCGTGTTAGTCTGTATCCCCAAAAACAACAAGAAGTCCAGTGGCACCTTAAAGACTAACAGATTTATTTGGGCATAAGCTTTCGTGGGTTAGTGTTTCTGTGATGTGGTGTGTAGTTGCTGGTGAGTATTTGCTTCAGGTTGGGGGGCTGTCTGTAAGCGAGGACTGGCCTGCCTCCCAAGGTCTGTGAGAGTGGATAGGTTTTCCAGGATAGGTTGTAGATTGTTGATAATGTGCTAGAGAGGTTTTAGCTTGGGGCTGTATGTGATGGCCAGTGGTGTTCTATTATTTTCCTTGTTGGGCCTGACCTGTAATAGGTGATTTCTGGGTACCCGTTTCGCTCTGTCAATCTGTTTCCTCACTTCCCCAGGTGGGTATTGTAGTCTTAAGAATGCTTGATAAAGATCTTGTAGGTGTTCGTCTGTAACACTAACCCAGGAACCAATCCCTGTAGCAAACCTCGTTGCCCACTCTGTCCCCATATCTACTCTAGCGACACCATCAGAGGACCCAACCACATCAGCCACACCATCAGAGGCTCTGTCAAGGTTCCTTCCCCATGCTGAACTCTAGGGTACAGATGTGGGGACCTGCATGAAAGACCCCCTAAGCTTATTCCTACCAGCTTAGGTTAATAACTTCCCCAAGGTACAAACTTTGCCTTGTACTTGAACCCTATGCTGCCACTACCAAGCGTGTTAAACAAAGAACAGGAAAAGAACCCACTTGGAGACGTCTTCCCCCAAAATATCCCCCCAAGCTCTACACCCGCTTTCCCAGGGAAGGGCTTGATAAAAATCCTCACCAATTTGTACAGGTGAACACAGACCCAAACCCTTGGATCTTAAGAACAATGAAAAATCAATCAGGTTCTTAAAAGAAGAATTTTAATTAAAGAAAAGATAAAAGAATCACCTCTGTAAAATCAGGATGGTAAATACTGTCAAAGTTTGACTCAGACTCACAATTTATCAGACCACTCTGTTTTATTAGCAAAGCTGCTCTGCTAATACATTTAGAAGTGAGCCCCTCGAGTGGGGCTTGTGTCTCTTAATTTATACAGTTTTTTGGAGAACAAGTTACAGAGAAGTTACAGACAAAAGAAGAAAAAGATTTTAGTCACCACCCTTCGAGATCCCTGAGACCAGTCACATATCTTCAATTACCTGCCACCCTTAACAATCTCCTTTAACAGCTTCCAGTTAACTTAACTAATTGCCCTTCAGACCTTCCATTCTGATGCCTGCTTCTTAGATGTGCTGGCTCTATCTTAATTGCTTCTCCGTTCAAAAGCTAACTGTCCCTACGTGTGCTCCCTCAGATACTTTGTAACATGTTTTGGCATGCCCTCTCATATACAATGTATCCAGCATGTCCCCTTATACAACTTTATACTTATACAATGTTATACTTCCACAATCCCCCCTTTTGGTCAAGGCTACGCCCATGACCAATGACTTACTGGATTCCATACATCAATCGTTCTTTTTCATTACTTTCACTGGTGACATTTAACAACATTAGATTAGCACTCTGGTTAGGGGTAACCTGATGGATGGTGTGTCTTGTGCAGTTTTGGATACAACAAGAAATCAATTGAAAACACACAAAGATTATTAGAATTCCAAATAGGATAGTCAGGATTCCTTGAAACAACCAGTTTCCCAGACTAGAGAAATTGAATAAGTTACTTATCCATTTCCACAAGGAACTTGGTTCTTCGTGGGGAAGTATGCAATTTGCTCCAGATGGCTAGCACGATTTATTACCTCATTAGTATTATCAGGTATGTATACACAGCATTCTGTTCCCAATAGAGCACAGGTCCCTCCTTTGGCTGCCAGTATTATATCTAATGCCCGACGGTTTTGGAGGGCCACTTGTCAGACTGCTCCTGCTTCTTTGGCTAGAGCTTTTAAGCTCTCTCCTGTTTCATTGGCCATGATCTCAACCACCGCTTGTAACCTTAAAAGCCTTTTTGCATGGTGGATTACCCCCCCTACTGGGACTAAAGAAATGCCAACAGCTTCTTCTCAAGTTAGGGGGCTTATGTTATCCACATACCATTTAGCATCTGGCAAATCCCTCCTTTTTCGCCTGAAATTATGGAGGCGATTTCGTGGGAGGGATTGAAGCACCCAGAATTGTGGGAAAAGCTGAGCAGGATAACAGATACCTGACCAATTTGCTGGTAACACAGTGTAAGCATTTTCCCCACAAACCCAGTGATGTCCCATTAAAGCTGGGAAGGGTTGACTGCAACCCTTTGACATGTAAGAATTTACGAAGGAGGAATAGTATCCCCCAAAGGGCACAGGATGATTTTCACTGGGAAAAGAGGTAGCATTCACATGACATTTGTAGATGGTGCTGTTTTTCTCAGGGAGGCTGTAGGGGGAGCAAGAGATTGAATCTTTGGTTTGGTCCCAGGTTGAGAGGAAGTTTATCTTTCCATACCCGGTTCGCCATTCTCCAACCTTGTTTGAATAGTCCCATACACCATGGGACACGATGTATTGGAGACAGCTGCTCCTCCCTAGATTCAGCCCTGTCCCATTACACACCCAGCACCAGTGGCCCTTTCCTTTCACCACACTTATAAGTTTAGGAACATATGTTTTTCCCAGCCCCCAAGTGTCATTTTCCTTCCATGTCCTTTTAAGTGGATAGGGTTCTCCAGCAATCTCTGAGGAATTCAAAGGGATTGCCATGGTGGGGATACTAGCTTGTGAGTGAGCTGGGATGTGGCTACAGACCCAGCAATTAGAAATATTCAGGATCTGGGCCATCTGCAGCTGTTGTTGGATGAAAGAATTGTCACTGTCACTCTGGATTCCCCAGACCCTCAGGACACAGTAGCTGAGGATTAAGCTTCTCAAAGGACACATGTTGGAAGCAGGACCCTTTCTGGTTCCGAAAACCCCTTTCGAGGGAACCACAGTCACGGTTTTACATCCACCAGGCAGCAGGCGCTAGGCTCACTACTGCTTCTTGTTTGTTGGGTCCTGCTGTCTGCTTACCCTCTGCTTCTGGCAACCCTTACGAGAGCGCAGATTGTAAGGTATTGCAGGCTGTTCCTCTTTGTCTTCTGGGGTTGAAGCTCGTTCTGCGTGGTCTTGCAGAGGTGCTTGGTCCCCTTGAGGTGGCGCTGGCTTACACTGTGAGGCGTGGATCCAAGCAGCAATGCCGGATAATTTCACTGCTGTCTGGGTGGTGAGCAGTACCTGGTATGGACCCTTCCACCGGGGTTCCAAGGCGTGCTTCCGAAGGTGGTGCCGCAGGTAGACCCAATCACCAGGCTCAAGAGTGTGACAGGCAGCAGAGATGGGTTCCGTCGGCCAGCTTCAATCCAACCCGAAAACATACATATTATAACTAAAATGAATTCATATTTCTGACACTTTGGCATTTGTACAAAATCAAGTTGCCAATGTAGGAAAGGTGCTTGAGGCAAACCCCGGAACCCTTGTGTTACTTTTACAGATTTGCCTACATTGTGGCTTTGACAAGTAACACAAGCGGCACAGTGACGGGTTGCAAAGCAGCTGAAATGGGGAGCCCACCACCCCGCCTTACTCATAGCAGAGACCATCCCCTCCTTGCCGACATGCGAAACACCATGTGGCAGGGCGGCTAGAGACAGGTAGAGTGAGAGGGGGGCTACAAAGGTACCGGTGGGCGATCGCCAAAGGGAATTAGAATGCAAAGAGCAACCCAAAGCACTCCAGGAGTCTTTCTCTGTTTCTGGGGCAGAATCCTGGAGCTGAGCGAGATGAGACAGGGATGGTGGCATTACAGAGACAGAGAGGGGACCAAGAAATGCTTCTGGTGAAGGTTTTATAGTGGCGGCATATTTTGCAGCAGCATCAGCAAGTGCATTACCTTTTGCCACCTCGGTGTCTGCCGCTGAGTGGCCAGTACACTTAACAATTGCCAAGGCAGATGGTAGTAAAACTGCATACAGGAGGGCGGCAATGTAGGGGCCATTCTTGATAGGGGTACCAGTAGAGGTAAGAAAACCTGGAGCCTGCCAGAGGGTGCCAAAGTCATGCACAACCCCAAAGGCATACTGAGAATCAGTAAAAATAGTGGCAGAGAGCCCCTCGGCTAGAAAGCAGGCACGGGTTAGAGCAATCAGTTCAGCCACCTGGGCAGAGGTCACAGAGGGTAAGGGCGCAGCTTCTATGGTCTCAGAGAGAGAGACCACAGCGTACCCTGCAAGAAGGTGGCCTTGGTCATTTCTATAACAGGACCCATCAGTGAATAATACCAGGTCAGAGTTAGGGAGAGGTACATCTGAAAGGTCGGGGCGCGGGACAGTGATAGCGGAGACAGTTGCAAGGCAGTCATGGGGTTCACCATCACTAGGTAAAGGCAGGAGGGTAGCGGGGTTTAACCGGGAGCAGTGCTTAATCATGATATGTGAGGCTGAAAGCAGCAAAAGTTCATACCTAGTGAGGCGAGCAGAGGAGAGGTGAGCAGTGTTGCGTTGCAGAAGGAGAGTTTCCACAGAACGGGGAACCATGAGAGTGAGAGGAGAGCGGAGGACAAGGGACTCAGACATCTCGACCAGGCGTGCTGCAGCAGCTACAGCGCATAGGCAAGGGGGTAAACCCTGGGCTACAGGGTCCAAGGTTGCAGAAAAATAAGCCACGGAGCGATTTCTGTCAGCGTGCTCCTGAGTAAGAACCCTGAGGGCACAAGCAGATTGTTCGTGACAGAAAAGGGTAAAAGGCTTGTCATAGTTAGGTAACCCTAAGGCAGGGGCAGAGGCTAAATTCTGCTTAAGGGAGATGAAAGCAGCATTTGCTTCAAGTGGCCATGGCATGGGGTTAGGTACAGAGGATCGAGTGAGTTCTTGGAGTGGTTTAGCCAGAGAAGCATATTGGGGAATCCATTTCCTACAGAACCCTGTCATGCCTAAGAATTTTCTGACCTGGCGTGGAGAGCAAGGCTGGGGAAAGCTAAGGATGGCTTGTACCCGGGCTGGATAGAGTGTACGGGAGCCCTGGGAGAGAAGGAAGCCTAGGTATGTGACAGAGGTTTGGCAGAGCTGCAATTTTGTGCAAGAAGCCTTATGACCCTTGTTTGCTAAAGCTGTGAGAAGTGTTAGTGAATCAGTTTCTGAGGCAGACAGAGAGGGGGAGCACAGGAGTAAGTCGTCCACATATTGGATCAGTGTGGATCTTGATGGGAAAACCAGATCAGCGAGATCCCTGGCTAGGGCTTGAGAAAAATAGGATGGACTCTCTGTATACCCCTGGGGAAGGGTAGTCCATGTATATTGCTGACCCTTGTAGGAGAAGGCAAAGAGATACTGGGATTCAGAGTGAACTGGGACAGAGAAGAAAGCGGAGCACAAATCTACAACAGTAAAGTGGGTTGCATTTGGAGGAATAGACGCTAGTATTGTAGCAGGGTTAGGAACCACTGGAAAAGAAGGTATGACAATACGGTTAATAGCTCGAAGGTCTTGAACAAATCGCCATGATTTGCCATCAGCCTTTTGAACTGGGAGGATAGGGGTGTTACAGGGGCTGGAAAAAGGGACAATAATTCTTTGTTCTTTTAATGCAGATATAACTGGAGCAATCCCAGCCTCTGCCTCAGGATTCAAAGGATACTGAGACAGGCGAGGCAGAGGTTTGGAATTGTCTACAGTAATCCGAACTGGGTCAGTATTTAATCGGCCCACTTCAGATGGGTGAGATGGCCATAGGGAGGAAGGAACCTGAGAGATTAGGTGCTCTAGGGACGGAGTTAAGGGACAGCAAGGGACCGGAGTGGAGAGGGAAGTTTCAGACAGCAGGGAGGCTACAGAATCACATAAGGAAGACTGAGGGATTTGCAGATAGACACCATCTGGGGAGCAGTAAATAGAACAGCCAAGTTTGCATAGCAAGTCCCGTCCCAGAAGGTTTGCAGGGGTGGAATCAGAGAGGAGGAATGCATGCTCCTCAGAGAGGGGACCGACCTGAACAGACAAAGGTTTTGAGAGGGGAAAAGAGGTAGGGATCCCTGTAATGCCAACAGCAGACACAGATTTTCCAGATCGGGGAACCTCAGGCAAGTCAGTGGTGCGGATTGTAGAAAGAGAAGCTCCAGTATCAACAAGGAAAGGGAGAGAGAGATCATTTACAGTCAGGACACATTCTCCAGTAGGGGACAGAGGTAATAAGGGAGCTAAAACTTTGTGAGGTTCCCCAGCATCCCATCATTGTTGGGGTGAAAAATAGGGTTGGGGATCAGCTGGAGGAACCAGCGGGGGGTTCACTTGATTTCCCATACAATTATTAGGTCGTCTTGGACACTCTTTTTTCCAGTGTCCAGGCTGTTTACAGTAGTTACAAACCCCAGTTAATCCAGCCCCCCGCCCCCTTCCGCAACCCCGTCCCTGTCCCCGGTGTGGTCTGCTTAGTCCTGAATAATGCTGTATCTGCAGAGCCATTAACTTTTGGGAGGACTGTTCCTCCTTTCCTTTTAAAGTGCGGTGGCAATGCTCTGCTACTGCCAGCAATTTGTCCATGGTTTCAGTTTCCCATCCCACACTTTATTCGTTTTAACATGCTGCCTGTGGCAGGGAGAAGACCATCAACAAATGCATGTGCCAAGGCCCCCTGCCCATTTACATCGGGCTCTTGTATTCCTGAATGTTGTAGGAAAATATCAGTTAGCCAGGACCTATAGTCGCCTGGGCTTTCTCCTTGCCCTTGCTTACAGCAACGTATTGCTGTCCAGTTTGTTTTAGGAGACCACACTTTGGGAATGGCTTGATGCAGGCTCTTCCAAAGAGCCATACACCGGTCTCTGTATGCCGAATCTGGGCCAGTACTTTTTATGGTTGAGTGGCGTGCCTCAGCTGGCCAGTCTGCAGCAGCCAACCATTTTTCATAATAACTGGCAGGAGCTAACAATTTACACAGTTGGAGGAGATCTGTCTCAGAGGGTTCATAGGTTTCACAGATTAACAGAAACTCATCAGCAAATTTGACAGAGTTTTCCTGTGGTTTGGGAAAACTTTTAACTATAGATAAAAGTTCCGTACGAGTCCAGGACTTATAATCCCATATGGACTCACTTTCTCCCATCTTAAGGACTCGTAAGGGTGCCACAACAGCGTGATCAGAGTCTCTCATTAACCTCCCATCAGGTTCTCTTTTCCAAGAAGAGATGTCAAGAAAATCTTTGCAGTCTGCTTTGGATTTCTTCTTCATAATATTTTGCAGAGCTGCGAGGCCAATGAGGGTATCTTCTTCACTTTCATTATCTGTAGTCACTGAAGATTTTTCCTTTTCTGATTTCTTATTTGCACAGGAGTATGGTGGGGGTCGGGTTTGATCTGGATCATTGCACAGGACTGGGCAAAGGGGAGCGCTCGGACTAGTGGTGGGAGAGACTGCATCCAATTGAACGGTTAGTTTTTTGATAGAATTTTTAAGAGAGGTGAGTTTTGACTCAGTCCATCTACGATTTGCCTCTTCCCACCACTGCATGAAGCAGTCTACTTCTCCTCTCTCCAATTTGGTTTTTGGGAGGACGAGTTTGCTTTTTAAAGCGTCCACTCGATCCTTGTCCCAAGAACCTAACAGTGGCCACTGTAATTTGGGGTTCTCTAGAGCTAATTTGGACCATTTTTCAAGAAACCTACAAGAGTCCGGACCCCTCCTAAAATACATAAAATAAGCTGGAGTTCCCTTAGGGAACTGTTCTACCTTAGACTTCTGATTACCCATCCAGGAGGACTTCACACAGCACTCACACAAGAAGGAAATTCGGGCTCAGCAGAGCGGTACCCGGTGCAACACACAGAAAGGAGCCCACAGGCTACTGCCTCAACTGCCCTTGCTTTCACACCAAGGGTTATACCCAAGGCATGGTGCGGCTGCAGCTGTGCAGATTCCACTTATTCAGACCATGGGGACCCCTTGGTCAGCCAGTCTCCGGACAGAGATGGCTCCCAGATTCACACACACACCACGGGGAAGACGGATAGACACAAAGACAAGACAGTCCTCAAACCGGTTAAAGCACAAAAATAATAATTACCTGAGACGTCTGATTCCAGAAGCTGGATCCAAAGACCCCTACCCGAACAGAGTGGGAACCAACAAGTTCAATGGTGTAGACTGCGCTGCTGCTGTGTACCTTTCTGTCTTGTGGAGGATCGCTTGGACTAAGCGTCCAGGCGCCGGCTGCCACGATCGTCCTGCAAGGCAATTAGGGATCACACAGCCTCAGTGAAGCCGCTTGCCATCTCGGTGGAACCTCCAAATTGTCAAAGTTTGACTCAGACTCACAATTTATCAGACCACTCTGTTTTATTAGCAAAGCTGCTCTGCTAATACATTTAGAAGTGAGCCCCGCGAGTGGGGCTTGTGTCTCTTAATTTATACAGCTTGCTGGAGAACAAGTTACAGAGAAGTTACAGACAAAAGAAGAAAAAGATTTTAGTCACCACCCTTCGAGATCCCTGAAACCAGTCACGTATATTCAATTACCTGCCACCCTTAACAATCTCCTTTAACAGCTTCCAGTTAACTTAACTAATTGCCCTTCAGACCTTCCATTCTGATGCCGGCTTCTTAGACATGCTGGCTCTATCTTAATTGCTTCTCCATTCAAAAGCTAACTGTCCCTACTTGTGCTCCCTCAGATACTTTGTAACATGTTTTGGCATGCCCTCTCATATACAATGTATCCAGCATGTCCCCTTATACAACGTTATACTTATACAATGTTATACTTCCACAATACCTTACAGGGTAATCAGATTCAAAACATAGAGAATCCCTCTAGGCAAAACTTTAAGTTACAAAAAGACACAAAAACAGGAATATACATTCCATTCAGCACAGCATATTTTACCAGCCATTAAACAAAAGGAAATCTAATGCATTTATAGTTAGATTACTTCCTAACTTAGAATTTCTGAGACTGCATTCCTGATCTGCTCCCGGCAAAAGCATCACACAGACAGACAGACAGACTATCTTCCTTTGTTTTCCCCCTTCCAGCTTTGAAGGAATCTTGTCTCCTCATTGGTCATTTTGGTCAGGTGCCAGCGAGGTTATCTTAGCTTCTTAACCCTTTACAGGTGAATGGGTTTTGCCTCTGGCCAGGAGGGATTTTATAGCACTGTACACCCTTTATTTTTATGACAGGCTCATTCACCTGCACATCTACTCATGTTATATATGCCTTTATGTGCCAGCAATGCCCCTCTGCCATGTACATTGGCCAAACTGGACAGTCCCTATGTAAAAGAATAAATGGACACAAATCAGACATCAGGAATGGTAACATGCAAAAGCCAGTAGGAGAACACTTCAATCTTCCTGGACATTCTATAACAGATGTAAAAGTAGCTGTACTTGAACAAAAAAACTTCAGAAACAGACTTCGAAGAGAAACAGCAAAACTAAAATTCATTTGCAAATTTAACACCATTAATTTGGGCTTGAATAGGGACTGGGGGTGGCTGGCTCATTACAAAAGCAGCTTTGCCTCTCCTGGAATTGACACCTCCTCATCTATTATTGGGAGTGGACTACATCCACCCTGATTGAATTGGCCCTGTCAACACTAGTTCTCCACTTGTGAGGTAACTCCCTTCTCTTCATGTGTCATTATATAATGCCTGCATCTGTAATTTTCACTCCATGCATCTGAAGAAGTGGTTTTTTACCCACGAAAGCTCATGCCCAAATAAATCTGTTAGTCTTTAAGGTGCCACCGGACTCCTTGTTGTTTTTATAAAAGACAATGACAAAGGAACCAGACCTTTTGGAGGGAGATCCTGACCTCAGAATTTGGTCATCCCTGTTGCTGGGACCATGTGGAAAGGATTTTAGCTTGTTAAGTTTTAGCTACTAGTACCATTTCTAACTTTAATACCCAATACTTGAATTCACTTAAAATCCTGTCTTCTTTTGTTAATAAATTTGTTTTATTTTTTAATCTAAATTGATCCAGTGATGTGTTTAAACAGAACTGTTTGGCAGCAAACACTGTTTGGTAGCAAACTGATGAATATAGACCCTTTGCAGGAGCAACAGACCTTTAATATCTGAACTGCCCAGGAAAGGGCTAGACAGTGGAGAACACATTATGGGGAAAATTTGGGACTGGGAATGTATTGGGGTGACCCTGCATGTGTTAACCAAGGCTGCTGGAAGCCAGAGTGTGGCTTGTGTGTTGCTGACAGGCTGCTGGGGTCAGAGTTGCTGGACCAGGACTGCAGCTACACAAATTCACTCAGGATGTGACCTGCATGTTGGTAGGCTGTTTCTGAGTGTCCCAGCTTGGGAGATACAACAGGAAAGCATTGTGAGACACCCAGTGTTACAGAGCAGACGGTGACACAGCCCTTCACTGGTCTGGAGTGCAGCCCGGAATGTGACAACCACCCACACGACAACATCGCCAGCACATACAATAATCCTAACCATCACTCTGAAGCTTAGAATGTGTGTTGAGTCAGTATGAAATGATGGAGACAGCTAGAAACATGGTGAGTGCTCTTTTTGTTGAGAATATCGCCAGATTCAATCATTGCTAGAATTTGCTGTCTGTTACTGTCCAAAGTTCTCAACCATAAACATACAACTTTATGAATCACAGGCTTTCAGCTACTAGTTTACTGATAACATTGCAAGTTACTGCAGCATGCAGGCAATCCCTCTGCTCCAACCTTACCTGCTTCCTGGGTATCTCAACTCCCCAGAGCTATAGTTCCATGGACAATTAAAAATGAACTTTATGACTAAGATAAAAGTTTAGTGCTGCTTCCCACTTAAAATCAAATTTAAAAGCCCAGCTACACAGGGCCAGCTGAATGATTTAGCCAGGTCTTGGTACTACAAGCAAAGCCAAGGATGGGATATCAATATTGAATGCACGAGTGTATTGATTATTAGCTACCAGCATTGCACTGAACAATGTGTTCCACACGTTAGGGTAACTACTAGCTATTGCTTTGTGTTCGTGAAATGAGAGACCCCACACAAGATTAATGGGGCAGATAATGGATGTCAACCAACTGGCCTGGACATCAGTCACCTCATGCCTTGTCTCTCCATAGACACAACAGGGATTTGAAGGCTCCACATACAAATACATAAGTCATGAAATCATTGCATGTCATCATTATTCACAACATTGAACATATATGGCTATTGAAAAGCTGCAGGTGCCAGGACTGGAGCAGAAGTAATGACCCTCCACATGAAAGACTGAATCAGAGTATTTCACATTTCTCAAGTCTAATGTTCAGTACATAAGAAAAACCAGACGTGCACGCACGCACGCACACACACACACACAAACTAACTTCCAATCATTTCCAAAATTATAGCTTTGTCTTTGGTGCTCAGATAATGTTATTAACACACTGCCACCTACTGGCACTGTGGAAATTTTAGTCCTGTACTTTTTGTTCATGATATATACATTTGTTTAGATGGAATTTCACTCAAAACAGCTGCTTTAAAATACCACTGCGCAGCTGGTGTTTGTCCATGGATAGATTTTACTAAAAATCAACATTGAGAAAATGTCCCTGGCCTTCCACATATTGGAAAGCCACAAATCCTGGATCAATAGCTCAATCAGAAAGGAGCTAGAACTGCACAAGACTCTGTGTGCCATGTGGTCCAGAATGAATAATCAGTATAAAATTATAAGGTGATTTTCAGAATTGCTGAGCATCCTCAACTCCAATCAAAGTCAATGGAAACAACTAGCATCCAGCACCTTAAAATCTGACTTTAGTATCTACATTCTGATCCACCCCATAGTGAAAAATTGTCTCCCTCCAGTTTTGTTTGTTGTTCTTCAAAATCTATGCTAATCAAGCGGCTGGCAGAATTTACTGCAGCTCATGCCTCAATCAGCAGGCTGCAGGTGTTACGTTGATAAAATATGTCAATGAAAATAATCCTTTGGTCTCATATTACATAGCATGTAATCAATAATGCAGTTTTCGTTTGAGGTGTTTGTGACCTTATTAATTTATTTCCTGTGAATGTGCATGTAAGTGATTTGCTGTGTATTAGGAATGTTCACAGAAAGAGAATCTCAGGAATAGTCATGTGTCTGAGTTTGGGTTAAAGTTCAACCCAGAAGCGTTCTCACTGAGATCTGACTCGGCTCTTCTTATTCATAAACGTTTCAGCCATCTAACCAGGGAGCAGAAGTGATACGACATAATTTTGGTAACCACTCAAATGCCACCAAAAGCAAGGAGTAAAAAATAGTCTAAGAGGATACTTCACAGATAATCCTAAAATGAATAAGTTCACATACTGTACTCACCAAATGACTGTTAACAACAAATACATTCAGAAAAATCAAATTCTGGTCACAGATAATTCCTATTCAGAAAGAAAGGGGCTAAAGTTGGTAAATAAATTATTCACTACAAAGAATTAGTCCAGCTGTGATTAAGATATGAACCTTTACAGTTTCCTGTGTCTCTGAGAACGTCTATGTTAGTTTTTTATATGGCCCCCCATCACCATAGTATCTGCGTGCCTCACAATCTGAACGTAGTTACCCTCACAACACCCCTGCAAGGTAGGAAATTACTCTTATACCAGTTTTACAGGTGGGGAACTGAAACACAGAGGAACTAAGTGACTTTCCGAAACTTATACAAGAAGCCTGTGATAGAGCAAGGACTCAGATCCAGGTCTCCCAAGTGCTAGAATAGTACCCTAACAACTGGACCATCCTTCCTCTCATTCAATAACTTCCTCCTAGCCGCACTGTACCAGTTGCTGAGTTTTCCAGCATCACAGCGCTTGACCTTCATCTTATTTTTCTATCTAAAATAATATCTTAAGCACTTATCACCATAGCAACTAGTTGCATATTCCAAATTACATATACGTTAAATGTGGGGGATAAAATCCTGACCCCACTGTAGTCAACAGGGAGTTTTGCCATTCACTTCACTGGGGCCAGGAGTCCACCTAGGGCAAGGGTTCTCAACCTTTTCCTTTCTGAGGCCCTCCTCCCCCTGATCCCAGCATGCTATAAAAACTCCATGACCTACCTGTGCCACAATAATTGTTTTACTGCATATAAAAGCCAGGGCCGACATTAGGGGGTAGCGAGCAGGGCAATTGCCTGGAGCCCCACATCACAGGGGACCCTGCAAAGCTAATCTGCTCAGACTTTGGCTTCAGTCCCCGGATGGTGGAGCTTGGAGCTCCGGACTTCAGCCCTATGCGGCGGGGCTTCAGCTTTCTGCCCTGGGCCGCAGCGAGTCCAATGCCAGCCCTACTTGGCAGACCCTCTGAAACCTGCTCACAGCCCCCTAGGGGGCCCCGGAGCCCTGATTGAGAACCACTGACCTAGGGTATATTCACCTAACTACTAGGAGACATGAATCGTGGCACAGCTCTATGAATGAGGCCCTGCTGAGCCAGATACTTTTGATTTGCAGAGCTGTCTCCAAGTTAAAACTGTCAATTCTACTTGAAATGAAGCTTATGATTAAAAGTGGCATTTGTGAGCCATCATCAGTACAGGCTTCTGGGTTAAACTGTAATCTTTTGCATTAAACATATCACAGTAGAGCTCTTTCTATTATAAAAAATAGCATTACAGCATAATGGAAATCGTTTAACCAACTCTGCCACTGGAATCCAAAACTTCTAGTTCAGGTAGCTACTGCCCATCTCAATTTTCACAGGACGAGCCTGGTTTTCACAGGCCAGTCAGACATCCATCAAAGTAGGCTTGCAAAAACATTACAGGTATCCCAGAATATCTTCAAGGCCAGTGGAAAGTCAAGAAGCAAACATGACAATATAACCCAATGAGTTTGTCCCAGAGGGCAAAATTTTTAAAGGTGGCTCCACTGTTGCTAATGACAACCCACTTCAGCAATATAGTGTCTGCCATCAGATGGCCAGGAAATGCCAAATTGGATGTGCAAAATATTTGCTTCAAGTGGCATACATTTAATGATTTGTACCTGGTGGAAAACATTTATTGCCCTTATAATCTTTAGAAATGATGCACTGAATAAAAATGCATACAGACATTTTACTAAGGTTCTTGTGCAAACAGTATTTGACCACATTTTGTAGAACAAAAATGAAAGCCATTCCCTTCCCTCATATTTCATTTGCATGTAACCATTCAGGAGTTGAAGGGCAATAAAGATAATAAAGGTGTTGCTGAGTTAAACTGGAGTTGAAATGTGGATGTTTGACCTTCTAGAATTTAAATTAATTCTGAAGGACACATTTAATGGAAAACCTCCTATAGGAAATGCTAGGCACAATGCATTGCTCACACAATCCTGAACTACTCCAGAATCTTTTCATGGTTCTTTCTTTTATCTTGCGCTGAATTTCTGAGACCTATAACATTTCTCCTTTCCTTTTGTTTTTCATAGGCTTTTTTTTCTGTTGAATGCCATTTGATCTTCTTTGCAGCCACATGGTAGACTAAACTGTCCTTGATCTGGTTAACCCTTAAAATGGTCACTCTCCTACTTAGGCCAGTTTTGTGAAATGTGAGTGCCCAATCCTGTTCCCATTGAAATCAACAGCAGAACTCCTGTTGCCTTCTGTAGTCCTAATTTAAAACCCATTGACTTTAATAAGTCTGGATTGTGCCTAATACTGCCTCCCACACGGATTGGTAATAGGGGATGGAGTCTTTCTCCTTTTGGCTGGTAGTTTGAATCTAGCCATAGTTGCTAGTGACACAAAATTGTTGGCATCTGATGAATTTTTGCTGACCCATGTGAAGTGAGGTGTGGTCTCTGTTTGCTTCCCAATAGACATGTGCACAAAACACAAGGTAGACACTAATGGACTCCCTTGTTGGTAAAATCAGAAAGAAGTCAAAGATGGAATGAGCAGGAGAATGAAGTAGCATCTGAGAACTTGACTTAATCCTTCATGTCAGCACTCAGGTAAATTGGTAGGGTGGCTTAGGGAAAGTTGTTCAACTACTTCTACTGTACCGATTCAGTCGACCGAGAGAAGGGAGTTCTGTATTTGGGCACATCAACCTAGTGCCTTTCACCCTTTACATTCGCTTACATTTTAAAAAGAAAAATATATTATTGTTAGTGGCTACAGTTTGTTCTGATCTCACATCCAGGTACGGTCAAGGGCATATGCCAGTATGAAAAAAGTGCCAAAGTTGAAAGCAGGAGGAGATAAATGGAGCACTACAGATACAGAATTGAGCAGAGTATAACGCACGAGGAGCAGTGGTTATATGAGGGGAAGAGAATTGGGCAGGGGCACTGTTCAATGCCCCTGTCTGTGCCTGGTCTGCAGAGAACAGGAGTCTGTTATAGCTGTGGGATTTAGTCCTTCAGCTCGAGCCCTTCTATGCTCATGCTTTTCCCGCACTCAAGACCAACGTGGTGACATTACACTAGCTCTGGAGATTCTGTATTTTCATTCATTCAGGTCCCTGAACACTTACATTGTTTTAGAAAACTGAACAGAGATCTGTGCCCCAGGGGCCAATGCCTGAAGTCCCTACTCCATACTCAGTACAACTGCCATTTACCTCCACGAAGATGTGTCTGAGTGAGGACTGACTAGGTGCCTGGCCCTTCTGCGCTGTGTGGGGAGGGCACAAGGAGCCTTGGTTCTTGCATAAGGGCTAGGCTGAACTGTAATCCCTGTGCTCAGGAAATGGCAGGGCACACCGTTCCCTAAAGTCATGGGGGTGTTGGAGCCATGGCCCAGCCCCCATTCCCCTTGCTCCCAAAGGGAGATTAGTGTACCGTAGGGGACACAGTGTGCATGCACTGACTGCATGCCAGTGTGGCAAGAGAGGCCTCTCTCTTTGTATGTGCCCCCGAAGAGAGCGAGTTCTGCCACATATGCAATACCACATGCGGAGCTGTGCCTTAATGAGTCAGGAACTCATAATCTGACCCTAGGTAAATAGGAGTACTATACCTTTTACTCCAGCATATGGGAATTATGGGATAGACTGTCCAAACAGAAGATGAAATTGTCTTTGTAGATGGGGCTTTAAACAAACTACGGTCCCAATTAAGCAAAGCACTTGCTTCACTTTAAGCATGTAAGTAGTCCTGCTGTGTTAAAGTGAAACAGGTGCTTTAGTGCGTTGCGGAATTGAAACCAATACTGGGCTACATTGAGCCCTTTCCCTGCATCAACACTGGATAGAACAAGGACTATTCCTTCCTAGCATCTTCATGGCGTGCTCCACCCTAAACAGGATGGGGAGGAGGCAGGGCCATGTCCCCATCCCTAATTCTGTACCAGCCAGTGGAGCCCTAATGTACAAACCATCCCAGGACTCCCTCTGGGGTGGAATCTGTATGCCCACCTCCTCCCAATGAGGACCTGCTTGCTAATCACACAATCTGGCTCATTACATTTACTGCTCAGCAGTACAGAGAGCTAACACTCCATAATGCCAGCCTAACACAATGGCTCTTAATTTTATATGTGCCACAACCACTTTCACACACAAGTCAATTGTACCTATAATTAATTTACACAAATTGAACCCTCAGCCGCCGTCTCATACAGCCTGCAAACGCACATGCTGCAGAAAATTGTATTAGTAATTAATTTGTCAAGCAAATGCTAGGGAAGAACAACACTGGTAATTTGTACCATAGATGTTCAAATTAAACATCTTGCCTTAGTGTTTTAGTGTCAAAAAGTAGAACAGTTGCAGAAGAACAAAGAAACATAGTCTTCCTCCTGCAACTTCTTGAGGGGAGGTGACTGCAACACACAATGGGCCACATTCAGACCTTGTGTAAGTGGATGAAACGCTACTGAGGACAGGTCAGAATTTGGCCCAACCAATGGATGTTAGGACACACACTCTACCTGTATGCCAAGCATCTGGGAAGGGATTGTGCTGGCTGACCCCCAACCCTGCATGGGCCTGTCTGGAAAACCCAACCTCCAGACCTGTCGGAAGATACACACAGATTATGGCTAAGATTTGTTGCATTCTGGCTCTTTGCAAAATGGCAAGGTTGGGTAGTTTGCATTCTTTTTCCATGCCATGAGCCCTTCTAGTAAAAAAACAACAACAACAACAAAAGACAGTCGGTTTCTGACACCACCAGTTTACTGGAGACAATTAAAAAAAATACTCAGAGGGGAAAAAACTAAAGCCAAAAACACCAGAGGAAAAAGCCAGACATTAAAGCCAAAAAACTAAAAGGGAAAAAAAAGGAGCTACACACAAGTTACGCTTTAGTCAAACAAGTTACTGGGCTCAACACAAGCGAAACCGGGTGCAAATTAATGCCCAGTGATGTAAAGGTGGTCAGACTAGATAATCTAATGGCCTTAAACTCTGTGAATCTATATTAAAAAAGTGAACATTGTATTGAAATCCCTCACGTTCCCTCCTCGAATTTTCAACATGTGAAAATGTCAGATCAGCTCTACACTTTACAGAGACCTGCCCTGCTCCTGCCAGATCATCTCAGGAAACTGCAGAAGGGCCCAGCATGGATTCAGCAACACTCTCGTTGGCAGCAGCACCTACCTATACAAATCAACCCTTAGACATGGCCAGAGAGGAGAATCTGTACTGATGTAAAAACCCAATTAAATTGGGTGGGGCAGAAGAAACGTTTACATATCTAGGGCAATTCTCTGCATTTCCTAAGATGAAGACATTTCAAAAACTGGAATGCCAAAACCAGTGTGATATTTATGGCCTCCCCACTGCTCCCCAAGAGGGGAGACATAGCTAGTGGAGGGAGGGGGCCTCCTTCTTCTTTGCCACTGCAGTGGAGAAGTCAGCACTGGGGGTTCTCCCTCTTCCTTTCTCTCCCTAGAGTGGGATAGGAGCTGTCAAGAAAGAAGATGCCCAAACTAAGACCCTTATCCTCCTTCTGTCAGGTGCTGCTGCTGTTCTACCTTCTATCAGAACTATTGGGAGCCTCATGATTCCTCAGCCAGGCACCAGCGGCTCCACTCTCAGATTTCTCTGCTTGGTGAGTCCTCCCCATAACAGTCAAGGAGGAGAAGAAGATTTGAGAGAGAAAAAATGAATTCCTCCAAGCCAGGAAGAAGAAGAGGTAGAAGAGGGGGAGCTCTCTGCATTTAACAGAAAAGGTGTAGCTGTGTTACCCCATACATCTCTGTACTTTAACCCTTGCTGGCAATATAAGAACACTGGAATTATCTGTTCATATACAAGCTATCATATACAAGATATCAATATATCACCATCGATGGACTTCCAGTGAAAGGATGGACTAATTGCACACCAGGCTGTAAAGGCAGGTAAAAAGGCAGACTTAATTGACAGCATCCACACTTATTATTGAGGTGAGGGACAGAACTGTGCCAAGCTTAGTTAGTGTTTTCCAGAGCAGCGCTCAGGAGATCAGTGACAAATGAATCCGCTCCAGCCAGTGTCCAGATGATCAGCTTGCACGGTCTTGTCTGTCCTGAGATGATCCAGTCTGATGAAGTACAGTGTATTTCTGAATGAGTGCCGATAAAGGCAAGCAAAGCGCTCCCTTAATTAAGGGAACACAAAATGTCATCCATAAATACTTAATACTGCCTCAGCCCTTAATAACACTAATCCTTTTATTTTTTTCCTCCTCCTTCAGGCATCCTCTTCTTGATGTTTTCATAAAACTGGTGAGAAGCACTTGCCACTGCTGAATGTTATTGACGCTAAGCAGGCAACCGACCTCTATGGCTCTTGCTATCACTGACTGGTATTAGAGTAGAGACAGCAAAAGCTAAAGCTGTAAGAAGAAAGAGGGAAGCTTTGAAACCCTAAATACAAAGTTGCTTCAGAAATTAAATGTCTGGTTTGAACTATAAAGATTGCAACATACATACCTCAAGATACCCCACTTTTCTGTTAGAAAGAGAGGGACTGCCATGGAAGAGCAGACTAGTGGACCATATAGTTCCATATCCTGTTTTCCACAATGGCAGGAAACAAGTGCAAGAAACCCTTCAGTGGATAGTTATATGAGCAGGCAGCCTGCCCCCAGGGAAAGCCTCTTCCTAACCCCTGTCAGTTAGAGGTTAGCTTATGATGCACAGGGATTTGTAATCACTTGTGTTTATTGTATTTCATGTAACTGGGGATGTTCTAATAGTCACTATTAATGTCTTTTTTGACCATGGCCATTGACTGCCTCCCAAGCAACGCCTTGTGCCCAGGTTTGTCTCTGTGGCCATCTCACCTCTGTTTCCATTTCATCCAGGCCCCCTTTAAGAACTCACTCAGGTCTTCACTGACTTTCTAAGCTGAATCCTTTCATTTGCTCTTCACCAGTTCTTCTCAGGCTGGCAATAGAGTGAATTCAAAAATCCCAAACAAAGCTTTTCAGCTCATCTTCCCCTCTGACCTCCCACTCACAGGCTTTGTTTTATCTGGTGAGGGCTCTGCAGGAGCCATACTTGCTCCTTATGGCTTCTCCTTCCACCAGCCCCAGCTCCACACAGTGTCCTGAGCTTCCGCCACATAGCAGATGGTGTCAGAGTGCATCTATCTAGATACTTATATAGCTCTAAGAACGAGGCGCACTTGTGGCACCTTCAAGACTAACAAATTTGTTAGTGTCAAAGGTGCCACAAGTACTCCTCATTCTTTATCCTGATACAGACTAACACAGCTACCACCCTGAAACTTATATAGCTCTAGAACCCATAGTAACAGAGTGCCTCAAACAAATGAGAGGGAAGTATCAAATATAGCTACTTGTGCTGTTCAGGGCTATAAAACCCACCAAGAGAATGTTAAACAGAAACACTATTCTGCCTCTTCATGTAAAAAGTAGAGGATGGGTTACATTCACATAAATTGCCCACTGGGGTAACTTCAAAAGGGAAAAAAATATGCTTTCATGGGATAAAGATGGACCTTGTGGTTCTGGTACACAGCTCGGAATCAGACCAAGTTATATTCCCTGCTCTTCCAGTGATGGCTTGCTATCTTGGGCAAGTCATTTATCTTCTCTCTGTCTTTGGTTCCCCAACAGTAATTTGGGGCTAATGCCTGCATGGTAGTGGCGTTGTGAGGCTAAATTAATTATGGGTTGGAGAGTTATTGAAATTCTCAGGTTGGAGTGTTATGGAAGTGCAAATTATTTTTTGTTATAACCTATTCCTGGATTTTCATTCATGTATTTGTGAAGAGAGGAGCAATCTTCTATAGCTGACTATTAATTTATGTTGCCAGAGTTGTAGCTTCGCTGGTCCCAGGATATTAGAGAGACAAGGTAGATTAAGCAATATCTTTTATCGGACCAACTTCTGTCGGTGAAAGAGGACCTGAAGAAAAAGAAGACGACCTCTAGGTAAGCTCAACAGACAATGATAGCTGGGAAACCTGAAGTACCCTCTTACTGGAACACAAAAATTAACCATGTACTATATTAATTAGACTATCAGGATTAGAATCACAGCACAAACTGCAAACTGGCTAACGTTTCAAAACCCAGGATGAAAAATTTATTGAAATTCACTAAGTAAGGAATTTCTAAAGGATGGTAATTACACCCTGTACTACGCAAAGTAATTGTTTGATGGTTTTCAGCTATAAAAATATGCTAATAGGAGCAGTAAACAAGGAGAAAAAGACTTTGAAACAATGATGAATACAGATAAAATAGACCAGTGAAGCAAAGAAATTTCCAAGTACTAGAGAAATCAGAGTTAAGAAATATTGCAATTATTTAGCTGAATACTCAAAAATGCCTAAAAGGTACAACTTAAAGCTGTACACAGGAATAAAAGCTCAAATCTAGTTAAAGAATGTGAGGCAAATTCTGCTCTCATCCCACTTAGATTTTTTTTAAACAATGAGTATCTTTCACTAAACCAAGATCAGATTGTCAATGAGTATTAGTTTTCTAAATAGCTAGCCATTTTACCATCTTCTAAACAGCTCAGGATGCTTTCCCTTCAGCAGACAGAATCAGGGGTCCATTTCACATGGTCCTTATCTAACCGCATATGCACATGTGAAATAATTAACCTTCTGCTTAATGGAGCAAAAAACATAGAATTATGAGAGAAGGGAAGGAGCACAGAATACCTTAGCTATGTTCTATGTTTTTTGCTCCCATAGAAAGGAGAGAAATAGCCTTTTACAGATGGGGAAACTGAGACACAGAGCAGGTACTGCCTCAACCAACAATTAAGTGCTAGAGATGTCAGCTTTACTCTCCCTTTCATAAATGAGGGATGCCTCCTCTACATTCATTCTCTCTCATACCTATTCATCAAAATGGCCATTAGGAAAAAGTATTTTACCACACCATATAAATCTGTGTATATCATCCCTTCAGCCATTACCTTACCCCTATTCCCTACTTATAAGTTTCCATGAAAGGTGGTACTACCCATACACTCTTGTTTAGTTTACAATTACGGACTGCTTAACATTTTGACACTTCAAACAGAAGATACGTTGGCTGCCCTGCTCTGCCTTTTGACCAGATTATGCAAAATGGTATGGCCCTGTCTTTTGGCTCTGGTTGTTCATTACTTCCCTGGTTACCTTCATGATCCTTTTGCTAGGAGTCTGAAGAAAAAGTGTCCACTATTTTGTCCATGATTTCCTGAGCATTTCTTCACCTACTCAGTGACTGGCAATTAAACAATTTCTTCAACTTCCTCTTGTTCCAACAAATGTTAATTTAAAATGGCAAAACATTCAGCTCCCTTTTGATTCCCAAAGAGCTGGCAGATTTATGGAGAGTATATTGCTGACCAATTATACACTGGTTACTATGATACCATGCCTTTTACTCTCAAACAGAAGAAGGCTGAAGAAATAGAGTTTGATCTCTGGTTTCCTTGCAAGAAATTACATTGCAATGTTTTATATTGGTCAGTGTCACCTCATTCCAAATGTTGGCTCAAAAGCTGGAGAAACCTGATGAGAGCATCAGCTGTGACGCTCAAACCAAGAATCAGAATTGTCAATGCATCTAGTTTTCTACTGCGGAGCATGCCAGGAGTGGGGGAAAGCCTGTTCTTGTAACATATTCTCTACCAACAAATCTGTGACCTACTTTCCCTCCCAAAATTGTTGTACAAAACTTCCTGATCCTCACATGCTCCGAGGGTTGCCTTTGGCCCTATGTGGTATTCTAATAGGCAGCTGGGAATGTCAGTGCTTGTTAGGTGGATCTGGAGGCTTAATAGCTGGGAAGTGAGCGGGGGGTTGTCACAGGGTGTTTGGTAGATTTGGAAAGCTGGATCGTGCAGAAACAAAGAATATCTTAGATGTGTGCTTTACATAGTGTTACATTAGTTTAGTAACTAAAGAGTTAATTACCTCAAATTATATAACATGGATGCAAATGGCATCCACTTGGAATTTACATAAGATTTTGTCTGTACAAGAGGAAGCATTTTCAGAGATATCTAGAATATGGTAACATAGCTTAGAAAAGACTAGGGGGGTGAGTTAGTATGTTTAATTGCCCCTACTTAACAGAAGATGGTTACAAAAACCAAAATGAAACATGCTTTCTAGAATTTCTAAAATGTAATGTAACATATTACAATCCTGGTCTGAGGCAACTTCTCATCTACAGTCAGTTCTCAGAGTACACAACCCACATGATTGGGGTGATCTACCTTTCACATATTTCAAAAGCGCTGGCCTCATTTGTTCCCTAAGAGATGGATAACAAAGGAGTCCCCTTTCTTCCCTTTTATACCAGAAAACCTTTGAAATGTATTCTTTGAAAAGTAACCCCAAACAAAGGTCTTCTCCCCTACTGTTTGTTCATTGGGGTGCTGGCACCAATCCCCACCTCCATCCTCTTCTCAATTTGCCTTTTCAATACGCTTGATCATGTTGTTTATCTTAGATGCAAATATAATTTAATTGCCCTTTGCTTGTAATCAAGCCATGCCGTTTTTCATCTGCCTGTTAGCCTGGTCCATGCAGACAGATAAATCTGCAGTCCTTTGTCTAGGGCTGGTTTATTTCTCAGTTGTCTCCAGAACATTTTCAGAACACATTTCCAGCACACCTACATAACTCTGTATATACAACCTGTACATTTTTCATGCAAGGATATTAATGACCAGCACGCCACTAGTTTTCGTATGATAACCAGGTGTCTTGTAAGTATTCTGGCAACCGTAGGTTGAGTGTAGTGAGGTTGTCAGTCCTGCTGAGATTTATTGTGACGGAACAGTGTGCCCTTTGCCATCTGGCATAAAGGGGCTCTTAGGTCACACTCACCCTCTCCACTTTTTCTCACGAGCTGGCAACTCTCAGGGCTAGAAATTATGTGTAGAGTCAACATGACTGCAGTCGTTCCAGCCACAGTAACAGTGATACCCTGTATACAAAGAATACCCATCTCTTCCAGCCAGCAGTACTTCCCAAAGGTATTGATGGGGTTTGCCCATGAGTGGAGGGGTACCACCACTTTGGTGAGCTCACCAAAGAAATGCTACAGTGATGATCATGTGTAGGGCTGTTGTCACTGTCAGCAGTCTACCCTAGCAAATCCCGCAATAAGAGGGACCTCTCACTGGAGGGCTGCTATCATTACATAGTGACAATGGACATTTCCCTTTGGAAAAAATGAAACAAATGAACATGGGAGCACTTCTTTAGGTTTTTTTTAAACAAAGGCTGTAGATGTAAAGGAACATCTGTGCATGACCTTTGAAATCAGACACACAGGAAGAACAACAAAATAGCCCAAATTAATAACATCCTGTGATCTAGTGGCTAGAGCACTAGAATGGGTCTCAAGAGACCTACAGGTACTGGCCTGCCGGGTGACCTGGGGCAAGTCAAGTTTCTGCTCTGTGCCTCAGTTTCCCCATCTGTAAAATGATATTTATCTCCTTTGTAAAGCACTTTGAGACCTACTGATGAAAAGTCCTATATAAGAGCTAGGTCTTATTGTTTTAAATGAATACTGCATTCTATATTGGGAACTGTGTTTCTTCTCTATCTCCTATCACTCTCCTTTCTTTGTCTTACTTGGTATTTAGGTGTGTCGTATATAAATCTCATTTCTGTTTCCCTCTTCTTCAGTCACAGTCACAGAGTCTTCAACCTTCCGCAACTCCAGTCAAGAAATGAAGTTGTAAAATCAGGTCATTACTGTTTCACAATACAAAATACTGCAAGAATTTGTGGTATCTTGTACATGCTTATGCTAGAAATACTACTGGTTTGTGCTGGAAAGCCCATAGAAAGAATGGCACTTATGGCATATCTTGCAATTTGTATTCAGCACAAATCTTTGTAACACATAGGACTTTTCCTTTGGACCAACTGTTTGCAAAAATGGCGTGAATTTTAAGGGACAGTGTCCAGTAGAGGAGGTTTACATTTAACCAAATTTTATAATCTGGTTCAGAATATCTGCTATAGTTTAAATACCAAAAGGATTACTAGTTTTGATTTTCATTTTTAAATCCCCACTCTATTGAGAAACCATCTGAAAAACAGGTGCAGTTTATGTGCTTGTACATTTTTGCTATCATGTTGCAGAGAGAGAAGAAGATAGCTAACTAATATTTGTCTTAACACGAAATTAATGAAAATAATAGAATTACAAATCGAAAAGACCTAATAGGCAATCTAGCTTGTAAACTCCTCAGGGCAGGGACCATATCTACCTCTGTTTGTACAGTACCTAACACAACAAGGCCCTGATTCTGACTGGGACCTTTGGGTCCAATGTTATATGAATAATAATTAATAATGAAAGGTGGAGAATGATATTGTCTCACCGAGAGGATGTATCAGTTATGAAATTGCTGAGCATTACACATGATATAACCAAAAGCACTAAAAGCTGCCATTATAATCACAATGCACAAACAAATATAAAAGCCATAATAGCTTGTAATTCATATGAATCGGGGTGCTAAACTGTTTGACTGACATTAGCTGTGAAGAGGGTCCCCTGTGTATAGCTCCTTCCTTCCCATGGGAGATAGAAGTCAGCTTCCTCCATTGCATAACCTTACCCCCCATTCCAGTTGCTGGAGAAAAGTGCCTCTTCCCTAATGTAGTCTGTAAAAGCCAGCAGTATTTATGCATTCTAAGGCTGCATTAAGTTTCTTTGCCCTTATCTGTGCTGAAGGGGAAACACCTCAAAGTGTGTTCCCTGGAGCAGGGCATTCCCTGACAGCATGGCTTCAATATTCAGTGAAGTCAACAGTTACTCTGGATTTTCTCTGCTGTAACTGAGATCAGAATAGGAACAATATTTGCCAAATGGGAAAGCAAACAAAAGCTGGAAAAAAAGAGGTTCTCTCTCAGCTATGTTTCCAAAAAATTGGGAAAAGGTGCCTTTATATGTGTACACAGTGCTCCTGCATTAGACTTTTTGTTTGTCTGAAGCTAGATTCAAACTGAAACCCCTCTTTTCAGGGTAAATTACATCTGAGAACCAACAAGGGTACAATTAGGCTCAGAGGGCAAGGAGTCAAGAATGCTTGCTTAATTATACATCTGGTAATTAATTTGTAATTCTCACAAAAGGCATAAGGAGAATGTTAATTTTTGGACTGCACAAGGTACTATTATGAAACAGAGAATTCATGTTTGATATTCAAAAGTCTCCTTTCCACTGGGGGTTCAAGGTTGGCACGGATATGAGCAGCTGGCTTTGTTTATCCAGTGATGGAATGTTAAAGGAAGTCCCTTGTTCCCAGAGTGACAAACCCAAAGGGAGGTGACATGTTTTACATTTCCTAGATGTCAGAATCTAAGGCAATGGAAGCAAGTGTTAGATGTGAGACTGCTTTCTCAAAAAGAAAAGGAGGACTTGTGGCACCTTAGAGACTAACAAATTTATTTGAGCATAAGCTTTCGTGACCTACAGCTCACCCCATCGGATGCTCACGAAAGCTTATGCTCAAATAAATTTGTTAGTCTCTAAGGTGCCACAAGTACTCCTTTTCTTTTTGCGAATACAGACTAACACAGCTGCTACTCTGAAAGACTGCTTTCTGTACATCACGCAAAACCAAATGTAACTCCCTAAGATGCAGCGCCCTGGAACTTTCAGAAACTTTTCTTGACTAATACCTTGCATGTTTTGGGGAGAGGAAGATTACCATTGAATCACAGATGCTGCAAGAAATAAATGCTAAGCATAGGGAAACTCGGCTGTTTATTTACAGTTAACATTTTCTGCCAACATTCCTTATCTCCCCAGTGTTGGTTTCCCCTCATGCAAGGGCACTGGAACAATTTGTATAGTGGGGGTTGTATGTGCTGAGAGCCATTGAACTAAACTGTAAACCCTGTATATGATGGGAACCACTTCAAGCCAGGGGGTGTGGCAGCACCCCCAGTTCCAGCACCTGTGCCCTCATGAGTATCCAGAGTAGGGTTTGCTACACCCTAAACTCTCTTCATTGGATGTGGACTCCCCTGGCTCATCCATACAATACTCATCCATACAATACTCACCAGTAACACAAACTGAGGCTCTGATTCAGCAAAGCATTTAAGCATGGATTTCACTCAGAGACCACCATCCTAAACCTAAGCCTAGCCATGATGATATTCATGCTGCTTAAACAACTGTGTTGCAGATAGAGAGGAAAATCCATTCCCAATATCCCCATTGTGACCTGTCCTCAGGAATTCCCAGGGAAACTGGAACCCATGTATGCCTGAGAAGATGACCAGTGGATGGATAATGGCCAACAAATGACATTCTGTTACCTTTGTTCTCAACTCCTTAGTCCCGTCCCATTTTCATGGATGCTGAACTCCTGTCTGGCCACTCTTATTTTCTTATTTACAAAGACATCTTCCTTTAATCAGACTCTGCCCAGACTATCGTCATGTCGTCTTACTAATTACATCAATCTATCAGGGCTTTTATTCCACTGTGGTGCCTGGGAGAGAGCAAAGGAAATGAGAGGGAGCGAGGGAACTGCCTGCAGGAGACTTGCAGCCTGGAGCAGACTTGCTAAATGAGCGAACCAGACACACCTGGTGTGAGGAGGGAACCTCAAGCGGATGGTTCCTCATAAGAAAGCTGAAGCAACTGTTTGAAAGGGCTCACTCTGGGACGTCTACAGAGGAGTCAGCACTGAGCAGGACAGCTGCAAGTCAAACCCCAAAGTGCGTCACTGTGACACTCTGTCTCAAAGCAGCAGCCTGGAATGTCCATATGCACCACTGTCATAGAATTATGTTTTGTAAAAAGTAAGCCTTGTGAGGTATCAGTTTAAAAGTCTTGATCTGTTGAACATTAATATCCCATTGGATTGTATGTGCTATCATTTTATGTGACGTTATGAAGTTTTGCTATGTGTATTACTGAAATATGTTGTAAGGTTGGGAACTAGCCTTTCAGGTACAACCATGGAGTAGCCAGATGCACTGATGGCCCATTGAAGGGAATCCACACTCCCAGCAACCATCCCAGAAGACTTCTTGGAGAGAGCACATAGACAATGGAGGCTGCTTGACCAATGGGGGTGGACCCCAATGTCACAAAAAGATCTTTCCAGCAAGCTGCAAGAAACTATAAAAGGGGGAAGTGACATCATGATTTGGTCTCGCTCTCTCCAAAACTCAACACATGGAAACACGTCTGGAGCACAAAGACTCTGAACTGAGGGAGGGTGGTCCCGGGCTGGAAGTCAGTTCCAGCCTGTGTATTGAAGGTCTGTGACCTCTTTGTACCATCTGTCAGTGTGAGACACAGCTTGATTCAAATCCTGTTTCATTTATAGAACTCATATAGACTGTGAATTTACTTTTATTTCTTAGGTAACCAACTTTGATCTCTATGCTTACTACTTATAATCACTTAAAATCTATCTTTCTGTAGTTAATAAATCTGTTTTATATTTTACCTAAAATGGTGTGTGACAGAAATTTTACCTAAAACAGAGGTGCTTGGGAAATCTCAGCTCAGTTTACACAGGCTAGCATGTGTTCTCTCTACATCAAGGGAGGGGCAGACTGGATAATGAATTTACACTGGTCGGCCTTCTGACCAGGGCAGGACGGTACAGCCCCGGGGTTCAAGGCTCAGGAGCTCGGGGGAATTGGCTGGAGCCTCTCTACTGTTGGTTCATGACTGGGGAAAGCATTCATGTAACTCAGCTGGGTGTATCACTGCCTGTGGATGTCTGTGTACGTGCAGCACCTACCAGAGGTTTGTAGCTTGCCAACTGCATCACAGTGTGAGAGGCAGCCCGGATTGGTGGGACAGAGGGCTCAGCAGTCCCACAATCCAGGCTGCACCCTGGGAACCCTGACACAGTCCCCCTTAAGAATTCATACAAGAAGGAATCTATGAAGCAACCCTTTTGCTCATGCAAGCTCTGAGGTATGAGCCAGGCCTTTGGACAAATCTTTGGGACTTTGAGTTTCACTTATGAGTTTTCTGACTGAATAAATTCAGACCCCCAATAAGCATGGTGTTTGGATGAGCAAGTGTGTGGAGGCTCTGTAAAAAGGCCTGGCAGAGGGAGAATAAAGGGCAGGGCAGTACAGACAAACCCCACCCACGAGAGGGTGCATGAGGGCAGCCAACTTGTTTCTAATACTTAAATTGGGGGTGCTTCTTCTCCTGTTTCTGTGCATGTATTAATCACTGCCTAACCCATTACTTCAACGCCTTGAGTACTTACATCATCTCACTAGCTTCCTGATAGATTCAGGACATGCATCCTGTAAGGATTTCACTCACCACTTAGATCAGGAGCATTAGTTACTGCCCCAGGCCAGGTCTTTATGATTCTTTGAGAGACACACAGGGGACAAGTTTCAGGCATCACACAAATTGCTTTTAAAATTAGCAATTTCTCAGCAGAAACACTTTCCATGAGCATTTTGGACCAGCTCCTCCACACTGGGGCTGTTTGGATGGATAGATAGATATCCGCCATGGTGTCTCCTTTTCTACCTTTAAGCAGGAGGCTCCTGCCAAGAAAGTGGGAAGACCCAGGTTCCTTACTAAAGTGCTATTATTACTTACATTTTCCCAAGCTGATCCATACAATATGCCCTCCTAACCATTCATTTGGCTGCCAGTCTAAAAACCAATAGTGTTCTTTCATTGTAATCCTTGACTATTATTACAGTCATTTATTTTAACTGCATTCCCTCCTCAACTGGAAACCTGGGCTCAGTGGCAGTTTCGTGAGTCTCGATTTATTTTCACTCTGCACTTCCCGTGCATGTCATTCCTTAGTGCAGAAGGAACATGTTCACTCAAAGGAAAATTGCTTGGCCAAAGGATTGTACCACTCTCCCTTTCTCCTTGGAACTCAGCATACTATAAAGTAGGTGCAAAACTGGTTGAAAGACCAGACTCATAGAGCAGTTATCAATGGTTCACTGTCAAACTTGGGGGGCAGGGGAGAGAGAACATATCTAGTGGCATCCCACAGAGGGCTGTCCAGGCCCTAGTCAATATTTTCATTAATGACTTGGATAATGGAGTGAAGAATATGCTTATAAAGTTTGCAGATGGCACCAAGCTGTGAGGGGCTGCTATCCCTTAGGAGGACAGGATTTGAATTCACAAACTGGAAAACTGGCCTGACATCAACAAGATGAAATTCAATAAGGACAAGTGCAAAGTACTACTCTTAAAGAGAATAAATCAAATGCACAACTACAAAATGGGGAGTAACTGGCTAGGTGGTAGAACTGCTGAAAGTCTGAGGGTTATAGTCAATCACAAATTGAATAGGAATCAGTGTGATGCAGTTGTGAAATAGGCTAATCATTCTGGGGTATATTGTCTTGCTGTACACAGCGCTGGTGAAGCCTTAGCTCATCTTTTGGAGAGAGAGAGATTCCCAAGGAGAGCAACAAAAAATGATAAAAGCTTTAGAAAACTTGACCTATGAGGAAAGGTTAAAAAAATTGGACATGTTTAATCCTGAGAAAAGAAGACTAAGGGAGACGGCCCTGATAACCTTCAAATATGTTAAGAGCTGTTATAAAGAGGACAGTGATCAATTGTTCCCTATGTTCACTGAAGGTAAGACAAAAAGTAATTGCAGCAAGGGACATGCAGGTTACATAGTAGAAAAAGCTTTCTAACTATAAAGATAGTTAAGCACTGGAACAGGCTTCCAAGGGAGGTTAGACATCTTCTAGATTCACTTGGTCCTACCCCAGTACAGGGGGCTAGATTAGATGACCGCTCGACTAGATGTCCTTTCCAGCCCTACATTTCCATGATCATATATTCACTAGCAAAAAGGAAAGCAGTTGACCAAAGGTTACTAAATAAAAAGAAACAAACCAAACAAAAACCTGAATTATAAATACAGAAGTACAAGCATTTCTAGGAGGTGTATTGCAAAGAAACCTCCTATATTTTGAATTGGTTCCCATCCCCAAGTTCATGGACCTGAAATTCAAAGAGGCATCAACCAAGTGTCCATTTTTGAGAATGCAAAGATGTGTGCGTGTACCAGCCAAGCACGACACCAGCGTACATGGATGATCGATTCCAACATCTACATGTGATGGGCCTGGCCCATCGCCTGCATCCCAGTGCTATTGCTTGAAAAGTGTGTGGAGTGGGTGTGCACAAAAGGGGAGACAGAGTGCACTTTCGGTAAATCAGGTCCCACACAAGAGACCTTACAACTATTGAGGAAGTTAAGTTAGCCCTAATAGTGTGGGGTTTTTTAAACTTTGCCGTTAAAATGACTTACCTTTTCTAATGTGGCTGCTTTTATGGATATCACATCTTTATAGGTCTGACCTACTCCTTTTTACCATGACTTTTGTTTGTCTGAGAAATTTGTTGGGGACTTTAAACACAGCAGTTCACTGAGTTCAATTCAGTTGCTGTTACAATGTTGCTGCTTCATGTAGCCTTGATCTGAATGTTACCTACATGATTAGCAGTGATCATTCTCTTGATAGAGAGATCTTGGCAGTAAAAGCAGCACCAGACAGTACGACATAACTGGAAATTCAGTACCTTCTGGTAATAGATTGCATCGCAAAATTAAAATGGTCTCAACTGAAACAAATTGGAAGACATAAAACAGCATCTAATCATGCAATATTATACCATTGACAACCATTTCTTTCTGATCTCAGCTGGTGATCAATTTATGCTCTGAAGTCTGGATGACTAATTCACTGCTAAAAGATAGAAAGTTTACTGATCAGTACTAAAACAGATCCTAGTCAGAAAAGTATACCTTTAGGTCTTTAGAAAGAGAATGGGTGTCAATAGGTTTACTATGAAAACACTATATTTAGCATTGGTTTAAATTTTCATGTACAATCATGTGTATAGATGAGTAGAAGGAACAGATGTGTTTTTCTGGACAGGAAAACCGAGGCACCACCTATGACTCTGAGCCATTCCCTTCATGGCTAGTGAAAGAGTTTAAAGCATTTACAACCTCTGCTAACTAAGGCGGTCAGCACCACCTCTGAAAAAGGACATCTACCATCTTTGCCACCCCAAAACACACCATTCAGCAGCCAAGCATTCTTAGTGTGCAGGGGACAGACTTGTCCAGTGGTTACCTGAAGTAGTGTCTTCATGGCTGCTAGCTGTAGAACAGAAATGAGCCAAGGACACAAAGAGGTTAAATACATTCTTCCATATGTTCATGACAGAGGAAGCTGGAAGTGTTGGAGGAACAGGAATGTTCCCTGTCATATTCCTTCAATTAGAGGTAATCCCCCAAAAGCCCAGCAGGACTCTAACAGGGTCTGAAGTTTCCCTTCCTCACCATTATGTAAGTGTAGGCACTTGTACAGGGTATTTAGTCAGTGTTACAATTCTCTTGGGCTGCATGACCTGAGCGTGGTGGGATGCTTATTTACATGAGCCTCCCTTCCACTCTCTCATCTCCTTAAACCTCCCTGTTGTGGAAGAGTTTATTTATTGACTTTGTACAGCAAGAAGATCTTCCTTATCTATGCAGTCTAGGTGCGAGGTCCCCTGGAGTCTTTAGACTGCAGCCACCACCCAGCAGCTAACTGGTACCAGCAGAGATTGTGGGCTGGTGGACCCTCGCTCACTATAAGCCCCACCCATGAAGCTCCCAATTGGAGGAAAGATCCAGTGTAGCTACAGGTATTTGTTAGATGAGATTTAGATAAAGATAAGAAATAGGTCGGAAGCAGTCATGCAGGAGAGCTACAGGCCCTAGCTTGTAAGACAATAGCTTAGCAAAAGGATATAAGGCTTCCAAAAGCTAAAGTAGCTAAATAAAAGTTACCTTAAGTCACAAGATAGCATACGATAGAATGCTATAATAAGCAAGTATGACTCAACTGCTGACAGGTAAACACAAAGTCTCATTTGATGCCAGTTTGGGTATTTTAGGACAGGAACATCAGCAAGAGTTCAACCACAAAATTGCCATAGTAACCAATTGATATGTATGCTACTAAGTTTAAAGTAACAAACATATTAACCTATAAGAGGAGA
This sequence comes from Caretta caretta, assembly GCF_965140235.1. NCBI lineage: Eukaryota > Metazoa > Chordata > Testudines > Cheloniidae > Caretta > Caretta caretta. Next base: position 191,260,808 of record NC_134207.1, on the reverse strand, counting down.
ACACCGCAACATTATTAGGATGAGGAAGTTTAGTTATGCACAGACAAAGCTGAATATCCTTATGAATATTCCTGTCAGCCACTGAACCCCATAATGGGCTAACCATGGCCTAAGCTGTTGGGAACTTCTGCCACTCCAGGGAGAGGATAAAACCCTGCATGCACCACCACCTGTCTCACCAATTCCAGATCTACACAAGGATGGTGGGAGTATACGATTCTTTGATGCTGGACATATGGTCAATTCTGTATTATCTTTAGCTTTTTGTTTGAGTTGGAGTATTTTTGCTTTTGTTAATTGTGTTAAAACAATTGTAAATTCAAAAGGTTTTCCCTACGTGTGAGTGTTGCTCCCATGCACATTAGAGGGTTTCCAAATTAATAGTAACTAATAACTCTGGGTCTGGTCATGGGACAAGTCCCTGCCAAACCACAGAGTGTTGACTGGGGATTCTTAAGTAATCAATACAATTAATACACAACCAACAGATCAGGCAACACCAGCCTCTAGAGTTGGCTCAGAGTCACTATTTAAGCCAGAAGGCGGCACAGGAAGTTGTCTGAGCAGGTGAATCCCTGGTTGGCTGCTACATTGGACCCTCCCTTCTCGCCTGACTCCAGAGCCTTGTCTCGTTCCTGCTTTTCTGTTCTGTTCCTGGTTCCTGCTTCTTTGCCCAATTTGGGCTACTGGCTTTGGCTCCAAACCTTGGCTTGATTCCTGATTCTGATGCTGACCCATAGCTTGACTCCAGTTCTTGGCTCCTGACTCCTGCTCTGACTACTAAACCTGACCACTCCTGTTCTGACTACTAGGTCTGACCTGTGCCCTGGGTCTGACAGTTTACTTGGACCACCAACCCCCAAGTGGGGTCCAGCCATGTATAGACCCAGGGGAGCTCCCATTACCCCCGGGATCACTGGCACTCCATGAGCAGGCAACGAAGCCTTGCAGGCGCAGATCACGCAGCTGGTCACCGAGAATCCTGCACTGCAGGGACAAGTCCACCAACTCTGGGCTCAACCGCCCACATCACCCCCTGAGCCAACACCTGTCATGCTCCCTCTTGGAGTGCTGCAGCAGGGATTGTTCCAAATTTCAAGGCTTAATGAACTAGTGCCACTCTTGTTCTTGTTTTGCCCTCAAACATACTCATCCAAGGTAGGCCTGCTAGTCAGCCTGCTGTTGGTCTGGGCCTTCTCCCTCCTGGAGGCCAGCACCCTCGTGCTATCTATCTGGGACACCTTCCAGCAGGCAATATCAACCATCTATGGTGATGCCAACCATGCTTGCTCTGCTAATGCCACATTGTGGAAACTCCAAGAAGGGTCAGGCACAGCTGCCTCCTATGCAGCACATTTCCACCACATCACATTGGACACAAAGTGGAATGAGGCAGTCCAGCCTGTTACAGTTCTTGTGGGGCCCGTGGGGTGAAATCAAGGATGAGATGCTAGAGCTGAGACCCCAGCGGAACTGGGGACCTTCAGCAGGATTGACAACTGGCTGCATGAACAGCAGGAAGAAAGCAGTCATCCCTAGTATCCCACCTGGAGTTTGCATACAATAACATGGAACATTCCATTGTAAGACAAAGTCACTTTTTAAACCAAAATATGGGTTCCGCCCTTGATTTTTTTAACCCAGACCTACCCACAACCTCCCCCACTCCTGCAGCCTTAGACATAGTGCAACAAATCCATCAGGCCCAAGATGACCTGAAGACCCACCTAGATGAAGGCAAGGGAAGTTACAACCAATATGAGTACCACCAGTGACAAGGGCCCATTTTTTCCTTAGGCCAGATGGTATGGCTCTCAACATCTGCACACACAAGCAATCTTGTAAACTGGATTACCAGTTCCTGGGCCCCTACCAAAATCACCACCAAATCAATTCAGTCACCTTTGAACTCCTCCTGTCCCGATCCTCCTGCCCTGATTCATCCAGTGTTTCGCATATCACTTCTAAAGCTCCATACATAGGATGCATTGCCTCCCCACTCCCTACCATGTGTTTAAAGTCACAACGTATGTGTCATCCAGGGGATACCTGATGCCAGAATAAGGTTGAGCAAACTATGATATTTGACTGGGAAGGTCACAGTCCCAAAGGAAAAGGCGTACTTGTAGCACCTTAGAGACTAACCAATTTATTTGAGCATAAGCTTTCGTGAGCTACAGCTCACTTCATTGGATGCATACTGTGGAAACTGCAGAAGACATTATATACACAGAGACCATGAAACAATACCTCCTCCCACCCCATCTCCTGCTAGTAATAGCTTATCTAAAGTGACCACTCTCCTTACAATGTGTATGAAAATCAAGGTGGGCCATTTCCAGCACAAATCCAGGTTTTCTCACCCTCCGCCTCCCCACACACAAACTCACTCTCCTGCTGGTAATAGCTTATCCAAAGTGACCACTCTCCTTACAATGTGTATGAAAATCAAGGTGGGCCATTTCCAGCACAAATCCAGGTTTTCTCACCCCCGCCCCCCCCCCCCCAAAAAAAACACACACACACACACAAACTCACTCTCCTGCAGGAAATAGCTTATCCAAAGTGACCACTCTCCTTACAATGTGCATGATAATCAAGGTGGGCTATTTCCAGCACAAATCCAGGTTTTCTCACACCCCCCCCCCCCCCCCCGCACACACACAGACTCACTCTCCTGCTGGTAAGAGCTCATCCAAACTGACCACTCTCCTTACAATGTGTATGATAATCAAGGTGGGCCATTTCCAGCATAAATCCAAGTTTAACCAGAACATCGGGGGGGGGGGGGGCGGTAGGAAAAAACAAGGGGAAATAGGCTACCTTGCATAATGACTTAGCCACTTCCAGTCTCTATTTAAGCCTAAATTAATAGTATCCAATTTGCAAATGAATTCCAATTCAGCAGTTTCTCGCTGGAGTCTGGATTTGAAGTTTTTTTGTTTTAAGATAGCGACCTTCATGTCTGTAATTGTGTGACCAGAGAGATTGAAGTGTTCTCCGACTGGTTTATGAATGTTATAATTCTTGACATCTGATTTGTGTCCATTTATTCTTTTATGTAGAGACTGTCCAGTTTGACCAATGTACATGGCAGAGGGGCATTGCTGGCACATGATGGCATATATCATGTTGGTGGATGTGCAGGTGAACGAGCCTCTGATAGCGTGGCTGATGTTATTAGGCCCTGTAATGGTGTCCCCTGAATAGATATGTGGGCACAGTTGGCAACGGGCTTTGTTGCAAGGATAGGTTCCTGGGTTAGTGGTTCTGTTGTGTGGTATGTGGTTGTTGGTGAGTATTTGCTTCAGGTTGTGGGGCTGTCTGTAGGCAAGGACTGGCCTGTCTCCCAAGATTTGTGAGAGTGTTGGGTCATCCTTCAGGATAGGTTGTAGATCCTTAATAATGCGTTGGAGGGGTTTTAGTTGGGGGCTGAAGGTGACGGCTAGTGGCGTTCTGTTATTTTCTTTGTTAGGCCTGTCCTGTAGTAGGTAACTTCTGGGAACTCTTCTGGCTCTATCAATCTGTTTCTTCACTTCCGCAGGTGGGTATTGTAATTGTAAGAATGCTTGATAGAGCTCTTGTAGGTGTTTGTCTCTGTCTGAGGGGTTGGAGCAAATGCGGTTGTATTGCAGAGCTTGGCTGTAGACGATGGATTGTGTGGTGTGGTCAGGGCGAAAGCTGGAGGCATGTAGGTAGGAATAGCGGTCAGTAGGTTTCCGGTATAGGGTGGTGTTTATGTGACCATTGTTTATTAGCACTGTAGTGTCCAGGAAGTGGATCTCTTGTGTGGACTGGACCAGGCTGAGGTTGATGGTGGGATGGAAATTGTTGAAATCATGGTGGAATTCCTCAAGGGCTTCTTTTCCATGGGTCCAGATGATGACCCAGATGGGGTGGAGTACCCCAAGGGTCGGTCCTGGGGCCGGTTTTGTTCAATATCTTCATAAATGATCTGGAGGATGGTGTGGATTGCACTCTCAGCAAATTTGCGGATGATACTAAACTGGGAGGAGTGGTAGATACGCTGGAGGGGAGGGATAGGATACAGAAAGACCTAGACAAATTGGAGGATTGGGCCAAAAGAAATCTGATGAGGTTCAATAAGGATAAGTGCAGGGTCCTGCACTTAGGACGGAAGAACCCAATGCACAGCTACAGACTAGGGACCGAATGGCTAGGCAGCAGTTCTGCGGAAAAGGACCTAGGGGTGACAGTGGACGAGAAGCTGGATATGAGTCAGCAGTGTGCCCTTGTTGCCAAGAAGGCCAATGGCATTTTGGGATGTATAAGTAGGGGCATAGCGAGCAGATCGAGGGACGTGATCGTTCCCCTCTATTCGACATTGGTGAGGCCTCATCTGGAGTACTGTGTCCAGTTTTGGGCCCCACACTTCAAGAAGGATGTGGATAAATTGGAGAGAGTCCAGCGAAGGGCAACAAAAATGATTAGGGGTCTGGAACACATGAGTTATGAGGAGAGGCTGAGGGAGCTGGGATTGTTTAGCCTGCAGAAGAGAAGAATGAGGGGGGATTTGATAGCTGCTTTCAACTACCTGAAAGGGGGTTCCAAAGAGGATGGCTCTAGACTGTTCTCAATTGTAGCAGATGACAGAACGAGGAGTAATGGTCTCAAGTTGCAGTGGGGGAGGTTTAGATTGGATATTAGGAAAAATTTTTTCACTAAGAGGGTGGTGAAACACTGGAATGCGTTACCTAGGGAGGTGGTAGAATCTCCTTCCTTAGAGGTTTTTAAGGTCAGGCTTGACAAAGCCCTGGCTGGGATGATTTAACTGGGAATTGGTCCTGCTTTGAGCAGGGGGTTGGACTAGATGACCTTCTGGGGTCCCTTCCAACCCTGATATTCTATGATTCTATGATGATGTCATCAATATAGCGCAAGTAGAGTAGGGGCATTAGGGGACGAGAGCTGAGGAAGCGTTGTTCTAAGTCAGACATAAAAATGTTGGCATACTGTGGGGCCATGTGGGTACCCATAGCGGTGCTGCTGATCTGAAGGTATACATTGTCCCCAAATGTAAAATAGTTATGGGTAAGGACAAAGTCACAAAGTTCAGCCACCAGGTTAGCCGTGACATTATCGGGGATAGTGTTCTTGACGGCTTGTAGTCCATCTTTGTGTGGAATGTTGGTGTAGAGGGCTTCTACATCCATAGTGGCCAGGATGGTGTTATCAGGAAGATCACCGATGGATTGCAGTTTCCTCAGGAAGTCAGTGCTGACTCGAAGGTAGCTGGGAGTGCTGGTAGCGTAGGGCCTGAGGAGGGAGTCTACATAGCCAGACAATCCTGCTGTCAGGGTGCCAATGCCTGAGATGATGGGGTGCCCAGGATTTCCAGGTTTATGGATCTTAGGTAGTAGATAGAATATCCCAAGTCGGGGTTCCAGGGGTGTGTCTGTGCGGATATGATCTTGTGCTTTTTCAGGAAGTTTCTTGAGCAAATGCTGTAGTTGCTTTTGGTAACTCTCAGTGGGATCATAGGATAATGGCTTGTAGAAAGCGGTGTTGGAGAGCTGCCGAGCAGCCTCTTGTTCATATTCCGACCTATTCATGATGACAACAGCACCTCCTTTGTCAGCCTTTTTTATTATGATGTCAGAGTTGTTTCTGAGGCTGTGGATAGCATTGTGTTCTGCACGGCTGAGATTATGGGGCAAGTGATGCTGCTTTTCCACAATTTCAGCCCGTGCACGTCAGCGGAAGCACTCTATGTAGAAGTCCAGTCTGCTGTTTTGACCTTCAGGAGGAGTCCACCTAGAATCCTTCTTTTTGTAATGTTGGTAGGGAGGCCTCTGTGGATTAGTATGTTGTTCAGAGGTATTTTGGAAATATTCCTTGAGTCGGAGATGTCAAAAATAGGATTCTAGGTCACCACAGAACTGTATCATGTTCATGGGGGTGGAGGGGCAGAAGGAGAGGCCCCGAGATAGGACAGCTTCTTCTGCTGGGCTGAGAGTATAGTTGGATAGGTTAACAATATTGCTCGGTGGGTTGAGGGAACCATTGCTGTGGCCCCTTGTGGCATGTAGTAGTTTAGAAAGTTTAGTGTCCTTTTTCTTTTGTAGAGAAGCAAAGTGTGCGTTGTAAATGGCTTGTCTAGTTTTAGTAAATTCCAGCCACGAGGAAGTTTGTGTGGAAGGTTGGTTTTTTATGAGTATCCAGTTCTGAGAGCTCATTCTTAATCTTTCCCTGTTTGCTGTAGAGGATGTTGATCAGGTGATTCCGCAGTTTCTTTGAAAGCGTGTGGCACAAGCTGTCAGCATAGTCTGTGTGGTATGTAGATTGTAATGGATTTTTTACCTTCAGTCCTTTTGGTACAATGTCCATCTGTTTGCATTTGGAAAGGAAGATGATGTCTGTCTGTATCTGTACAAGTTTTTTCATGCAGTTGATAGATTTCCACTCCCAAATCTTGGGAGACAGGCCAGTCCTTGCCTACAGACAGCCCCACAACCTGAAGTAAATACTCACCAACAACCACATACCACACAACAGAACCACTAACCCAGGAACCTATCCTTGCAACAAAGCCCGTTGCCAACTGTGCCCACATATCTATTCAGGGGACACCATTACAGGGCCTAATAACATCAGCCACACTATCAGAGGCTCGTTCACCTGCGCATCCACCAACATGATATATGCCATCATGTGCCAGCAATGCCCCTCTGCCATGTACATTGGTCAAACTGGACAGTCTCTACGTAAAAGAATAAATGGACACAAATCAGATGTCAAGAATTATAACATTCATAAACCAGTCAGAGAACACTTCAATCTCTCTGGTCACACAATTACAGACATGAAGGTCGCTATCTTAAAACAAAAAAACTTCAAATCCAGACTCCAGCGAGAAACTGCTGAATTGGAATTCATTTGCAAATTGGATACTATTAATTTAGGCTTAAATAGAGACTGGGAGTGGCTAAGTCATTATGCAAGGTAGCCTATTTCCCCTTGTTTTTTCCTACCGCCCCCCCCCTCCCCCGACGTTCTGGTTAAACTTGGATTTATGCTGGCAATGGCCCACCTTGATTATCATACACATTGTAAGGAGAGTGGTCAGTTTGGATGAGCTCTTACCAGCAGGAGAGTGAGTCTGTGTGTGGGGGGTGGGTGAGAAAACCTGGATTTGTGCTGGAAATAGCCCACCTTGATTATCATGCACATTGTAAGGAGAGTGATCACTTTAGATAAGCTATTACCAGCAAGAGAGTGGGGTGGGAGGAGGTATTGTTTCATGGTCTCTGTGTATGTTATGTCTTCTGCAGTTTCCACAGTATGCATCCGATGAAGTGAGCTGTAGCTCACGAAAGCTTATGCTCAAATAAATTGGTTAGTCTCTCAGGTGCCACAAGTACTCCTTTTCTTTTTGCAAATACAGACTAACACGGCTGTTACTCTGAAACCAGTCCCAAAGGATGCTCCTGGGAGCTTGCAGAAAATGCCCATGCACCCAAAGTGGTAAAGGCCTTCCACAAGAACCATCCTGGAAAACCCAGCCCACTGATAACCGGAAGGCACCAACAAAAGGGATCATGGGTCTCAACCCTAGTCTATGGGTCCCCAGGCAGTCCTCAAACAACAGCCACCACTCAACAGGTACCATCAGGAATTGTGGGTTGGTGGACCCTAGCTCACCATAGGCCCTGCCCACAATGGTTGGATTGGCTCAGACTCACTATTTAAGTCAGCAGGAGGCACAGGAAGTTGTCTGAGCAATTAAGTGAATCCCTGGTTGGCTACTACATAGGATCCTGCCTTTTTGCCTGACTCCTGAGCCCTGCCTTATTCCTGCCTCATTCCAGTTCCCATGCCCCATCCCTGGCTATTGACTTAGTTCTGACCCTTGGCTTGACAGCTGGATCTGACCACTAGGCCTGACAAGCTCTGTTCTGATCATTAGGCCTGACTGCCTACATCCCAGTCAACAACAATAGGTAACTTATTTGACTGCCTTTGTCCACCTACCACCTGAGTGCCTTCCAAAATTTGATGGATCTCTCCTCCTCACACCCTCCTGTGAACCAAGCAAACAACTTTTTACAGATGGGGAGTTGAGGCACAGAGAGATTAAGCAACTCTCTGAAGTCCACATAGGAAGTATGTGGCAGAACTTGGATTTGAACCTAAAACCCAATTCACTGCTTAACCACAAAGCATAATTTCTCCTGAATATTATGGCCTACCCAGTAAACACCATATTCAGCTTCTGTTGCTTATGTTGCCCAGAAGCTTAAGCATTTTTTCATGTAGCAGCAGCCCAAATGTATCAAAGTCAACAACAAGTGGGCATCAAAAGCAATCACGCTTCTGTGCATATGAGAGATTTAATGCCCATCAGTTTCATGTGTCAGCTGCTCTTCATTTATTTTGACTTCTTGCCATCATGCTGTTGTCTTTTACAATTTAACTGTAAAAGCCTTGGCTATGGAAAGCAGTTAGAGTGCTTGGTAAAATCCCATTAAAGGGAAACTGGTAGGGGGTTTAACGATGAAGTACAATTTGATAGTATTTCTTACAATGTGATTCATTAATAAAACTCAAAAGAAATAATCCATACAGAATATAATCTTACCTGTAGGCACATTTAATAAACTTTTTTTTTATTTTGAACTGAGTCATATTCACGTCTTCCTGACTAAATATTATTAGAGACTAAAATATTCAACAGAGCTGCTGCAGAATGGATGTAAATATATAAGTAGATGTAAATGAATTAGATTTTTTTTTACAATCAGCTTCATTAATTAAAAGCTGTATTATACAGGAATTATTTTTAATATATAGAAACCAAAACTAGCCAATAGGCCATGAGCAGTCTCTTTAAGAAGGGGAGATTGCAACCACTTTCTGCCATGCACAGTGGACTTTCCACTCCTGCAGGCCTCTGTCAAAAGAGGTCACTGTGACCAGGTGCTTGGGGTGGGCCACACTGAGAATGCCCCACTCTGGGCAGACTGCAAGAAATAGGGCAGACAATCCCCAGAGTTTGTGGATTATTCTATAATTAGATTCACCAAACCAGTAATAAAAGAGCCTCTGCAATACTATACTGGTTAACCAGAAGCCAAATGCATTCCCCTTTAGGCATTCCAGCCCTTGGCTCCCATCCAGGCAATCCAATCTAATATAGTGAGAGGTTATTGAAAACCTATTTCACCATATATGAAGTTCTTTCTAATCCCAAAGGACCAGACACAGGTGAATATGAATCTCAGCTCTTACCCAAACATCATGCTGTCAGCCAACCCTTAGTAAACTAAAGATTTAATAATAGAAGAAAATGGTTATAAATGGTGAATAGATCTTATACATGCAAATGATTGAACAGTCCGATATCAGGTGTGCAGCAGTGATGAATTAGACTGCTGGGTTGTAAAGTCTCTCTGGTAACTTCCAAAAGATTGGAAGGTTCTCAGTCCATAGTTCAAGATCATAGAAGGTCAGGGTTGGAAGGGACCTCAGGAGGTCATCTAGTCCAACCCCCTGCTTGAAGCAGGACCAATCCCCAATTTTTGCCCCAGATCCCTAAATGGCCCCCTCAAGGATTGAACTCACAACCCTGAGTTTAGCAGGCCAATGCTCAAACCACTGAGCTATCCCTCCCCCCAAAACAGCTGTCACACAGAATGGCCCCCTCAAGGATTGAACTCAAACCCCTGGGTTAAGCAGGCCAATGCTCAACCCACTAAGCTCTCCCTCCCTCCTTTTAGTTGTAAATCCACAGTCCAGAAAATTAGAGCAGGAAAAGAGGGACACAGAGATGTCGCAGGTATCTCTTTATGTCCTCTGCCATGTGCAAAAGGTTGCCAACCCTCCAGGCTTGTCCTGGAGTCTCCAGGAATTAAAGATTAATATTCAATTAAATATTATGTCATGTAATGAAACCTCCAGAATACATCCAATCAGAATTGGCAACCCTACATGTGCATGGAAATTTACTGTCCCAAACAAAGCCCAAAGCCCCTGTCTGTGGAAAGTTACTGGCCAAGATGGAGTCCAGGGTCACATGAGGATATCACATGCCCCTACATCTGGGCAGGCTGAGTTTCTTCAATGGCCCATAGTTAGAGTGGAGTGTCCTTGACAGGCCATCAGCACATAGCTGTCGAGCACTAATGTAAATTCTATCTGGGGGTGTCACCTGGGAATACGACAAAGGTTTAAGATACAAGTACGTAACGAGTATTCAGATACAAAGATGATACATTCATATAAACAGGATAATTATATGTAGCAAATCATAACTTTCCCATTGATGCCTTACATGACATACTTTGTACAAGATTTATTGCAATGTGTAACAGTGGTTACAGCAATGACACAAATGGTCATCTTTCTTATACATGGCATCACAGGCACCATACGTCCTGCAAACTGAATGTGCCCAAAATGCATATCAGAAACTGATATGTCACAATAGGGTTGTGGTTCACCTCAATGACTAAGCGCACGTCCTTTATCCCAGATTCTGAGAGCACTGCAAATGGTACATAGGTTTTGAAGTTTCATTGTCTGTCAAATAGCATTTCACTTAATTTTTCACATCGTTAGCACATTTGCTATAAAACTTTATACTAGATACGTACAGATAAATACCCTTCCCTGAGTAAGTTAGGCAGAAACTCTGCTTGCTTAATACAGCCCTTGATTTTTAGTAACAAAATGGAAACACTAAAATAAATAATTGCCAGGGCATGGCTGCAAGCCAGACACTGCACTATCTCAAGAGGATTCCCTGGTACAATCATTGTTATTTCAAGAGACTAAAAAATTAGGTAATATTTTCTTGTTCTTCTAATTAGACCCAGGGGAAAAAATGAACCAGCAGGACTCCCTCATTCCTTTTTAATATGAGAATATAATGTCTGAAGCTCATTAAAGATGACCTGGTTAGTAATTACGTCTTACCCAAAAACCAGGATTTTATTTCTCTGGAACCTATGTAATTTCATGTTCATTAACAAGCCTTTTCTTGCTTTCTGGTTATTTGGGACCATTATTTTACAATATATTTCCCCATTTCCTTCTCCCTCCTCCATTAGGTGTTTAAGTGCAAAAAATACACATTCATTAAGTGCGAAAATATACATTGTGATACTGGTGTAACTCCCCTCCTACTAGGTGACTTCATTCTTGTATGTATTCATAGCCTGGGTCCTTCAGTCAGGATGGTATTGGCCTTGACTGTGATAACGTCTGTTGATAAACAGCAGGATCTGAAGTCATCAATTCATGGTGGTTTTGCATGAGACCTCTCACTTTAATCAAGATGAGCATGCAATGGATGTAACCCAGCCTATAAGAATAGTCTTACGGTGCACAGTGTGGCTTAAACAATATTCTAGGGATTCAGACTTAAGATCATCAGGACAGTGGGGAACCCTCTGGACCTCCTGAAATTAGATCAGACAACGTGAATCTCTTGGTATTTAATGTCTCCACAAGACAGAAGTGAAGGCACCCTCAATATAAATATGTGTAACATGCTTCTTATACTGTATTCTGTTAAATATATGGATTTAAAGAAAAGTATTGAAGGTTAAGAAATAATATAAATGCAACATGGAAGAGGAGCAAACGAAACCTATAAAGACGGACCGTGGAAGCTGGATTTCTGTAAAAACAAACCCAGGATGAATTCAGGTTGGGTTCCATTTCATCTGAGTCACCACTGAGAAGGGGCAGTAGTAGCTGGATAATGGGTTTTGGTCCATTCGTCATAATTCTTTCTGAATAGTTATCTGGACCTCAGCTGTGCTAGGACTAGACCTTTTCTTGACCACACAATCTCTTGTGCTGACAGGCTTTGAATCACATCTTCCTGCTCTTTGGAAGGGGTGAGTGGATGATAGCCAATAGCTTTTATCTGACAGGGATGGTCAAAAGATTTTTTGTTTGTTTATCTTTCCAGATTGTGGGAAAAGAAACAATTATTCTGTTCAGAAGCAGCAATACCATCCAGTGTGAGAAAATAATCATGTCATGAAGCTGTGACACTGCATTACGACACTGCCGTTGTCACAGGGTGATGCTGTGTTGACAGTACTGCAGCCTCAAAAATAAATCTGGGACTTCTGGGGGACACAAGGCAGGCTTACAAAAGTTGGGTCTGCCTCGGGATTTTGGAGATGGAAGGCAAGCCTCCGCTAACCATTTCAGAATTACATTTTGATATTTGTATATGCATTAGCCAGCAAGTTTTCTCCTTTTCCTTCTTCCCTGTCCCTCTATTCCTTCCCCCCCTCCCTCCGCCCCAACCACACAAGCAATATTCCCAGAAACTCCCAGGCTAGATATGTCATTACAGCAATACGCTTCTTAATAGAATGAGTGCAGTTAGATATCGAGTTCTAGCAGTGTATTAATGAAAGGTTCAAAAAAGAGCAAGCAACATTTAGCCTGCCAGATCAACATGAAATAAATTTGCTTGCAGGAAATTAAAATGCCTGTGCCCTTATATGTGTTCAGATACTCTGTTCGTCACCAGGTGACAATGAAAACAAAAAAAAATCAATGTCTTGAAATTCATTATTTTAAGTAATGCTGACAGAGGGTGAAGAAAATACAGTGCAATTCAAGAGACCAGCAAAAACTGGTTTTTGAAGCAGGAAGCTGAGTTACATTTCTCAGTGACAGAATTAGTCTGGGAAGAAATATGGCAGGAGTGTCAGAAATGTATCCATTTCTTACAGCTATAATTTTCCAGAACAAAATTTTATACATCTTCTGTCTGACACCAAAGCATCTTCATAAAGCAAGTTTAGCTAACCGTGGTAAATTCTGGAGATGCACTACCCTAACACACAATCTTCTCTTGTCACAAAGATGGGGGCCATATTTGGTACAGTGTAAACTCCCAGAGCATGGATGACTTACCTAGTGGGTGGAGCAGGACTTTGCATGGTGGGTGTGGTGGCGGTTCAGAGTAATGGTGAGCACAGACCCAGGAGTCAAGTACCAAGCCGAGGGTCAAGTGGGAGTCAGGGTTGAAGAGCCAAACCAAAGGTCAGAACCAAAGTCAGAATTAGGAATAAGGCAGGTAGGCAAGACTAGACTGGAACTCACAGGAGTCAAGGCTGGAATAAGACTGGAACCAGGCTGAAGCAGGGGGCTGGAGGTAGGACCATGGCTACTGCAAGTATAGGCGTGGTACATGTCGAGCAGCCTGTATGCTACTGCCAATGCAAGGCTGAAGTAGCAGGCTACTTGCTCCCTCGCCCAATCAGGAGGCATCACCCTTTGCAGAGGGTTCATTGGGCCCAAGCTGAGCTTGCTAGGTTGCCTAACAACCAGGCTGGGAGCCATCTGTGCTCCTAACATTCATATGCAACATTTAATCAACCTTTTCTTACACATGTTTAGAAAGTTCGTGTAACTTTTGATGTATGTAAATACAACGACGCTGCCCTAAGTTTGAGAAAATGCTCTCTGGAAATTCTTTGGGGCTGAGAGGTAAAAGACCTGTTGCTTCCCATCCTTCATGAAAGCTTACTAGGGAAGTTGAGAGTGCTTAACACGGGCAAAACAACATATTATTCCCTAACCTCATTCTTGTAAATGGTTGAACCATTTGGCTGAATCTTTCCAAAAATTCAGCCTGAGGCAGATATGAGACATGGGAAATGTGTCCTGAACTGTCAAAGTTTAACAAAGTTATGAGCAACTGAAAACAGAGTTTTATAATGAGAAGCATCATGCAACCTTCATAATAGGCTTATTATAGTGCTACCAGCCCTGCCTCTAATATATACAAATTGTACAGTGTTCTATCATTTAAAAAGCATAAATTTGGATCAATCTGATTCATAATTAGGTGTTAATGCAGGAAGATGTGCTAACAGAGCGAGGTATGAGCTTCATGCTTTAATTGCATGGAGCAACTGTTAATTGAGAGCTATTTATAAATTTGTTGATCATTATTCGTCCCTTGATTTTTTTTTTTTTTTTTTGGTGAGGAGGTGGAGATGAATTTTAGGTACGTTTGTTCCTTGCTGGAAATGTACAGGTCATTTGGCTTAAACCCTGAACTTTTCAAGTAAGAGTTGTTACACATCTTCAAAATCTGTAGGACAGTATCAATTTTTCATAGGTCTTTCTCACATCCCACCAGCTAAGATAAGCATGTAGGGCAATTAAAGAATCCTGAATTTATTTGGGGCATGACTGTTCTGCATTGATCTGTGATTACGTTGGATCATGGATGACATGGCTCGAACAGTCTCATTACACATGGAAGCAACTTGTACTGTAAACAAATGTACATTGCAGTATCAGTGCACTTATAATTTTCCCTTCAAAACAAATGAAAATAGGGGAAATGCTGATTTTCTTTTGTGAAAATATACATTTTACCAAAGATAATGTGAGATGACAGAGAAATTTTGTAAGAACAAGTGAGTCTAGAGGTCAGACTTAAGACATGTAGAAATAAGACAAAGAAAAAGGTGTGAGAGGACGAAGAGAATAAGTTTTTATTTAGTCCAGCCTGATCTTAATGACTACATTGTGCAAAATTAATCCATAATATTAGATTTCTCAGGGAGTGTGCTGGATTCATGTGCCAGCAACAATGAGAGAGTCCAAAGGAGAAAGTTAATTAAGGGGTTATGATAAGAAAACACACACACCTTTTCACCAGTGCTATGGAAACAATTACTGGACACAAGATCATTTTCCATTCAAAGGGTTCTCCGGGCCCCCCACCTCACCCCGCACTGATTGTTCTCTACTACCTGGTGTCCAGTTCCCAGAAGTTTGACAAGGAAACTACCGGAATGAGAGTTTCATGGCTCAGAAACAGCTGGTATATGCCGTATGCCATACTGGCACTTCTATGAAGCTATAACCTGTCTTTCCAGAATCTCAGCTTTCATCATCAAATAAGTCTCAAGGAGAGTTGGTCAGGAATTTTCCATCAAAATGTGGTGGGACGGTTTATAGAAAATGAGTTTTCTGCAAAAACAAAATTTTCTACACATAAATGTCAATTTTGCTGAAAAGTTTAGATTTTTCATTTCAGTTTCAACATTAAGCTACATTCACCTGACCTATTGTGGTGCCTCATGGGAGTTATAGTTTAGGTGCTTCATATACGCATTCTCTTCTATAGGCTTGGCTATATCTTCCAATGTTGCACCATGACCTCCCCTCTAGCTGAGCCAGCATGGTGTATTATGGGAGTCCCATGACCACGGTGCATCATCAGCGATGCAATATGGCTCAGCCCACAGGGAAGAATGGAGTCATCAAACATCTGTACTTCAACTCCCAGGAGACACCACAGTAGCCAAGGAAGATGCAATTTAAGTTTGGAACGGTCCAAATGGAATGTTTCGATATTTATGAATTGCAATTTTTCAGAACATTTCCTTCAATTAAAAGTTTTGATATTTCAACCTTTCATCCCAATTAAGGACAAAAATAAATGTTACAGTTGAGAAAGAAAACATGAAATGTAACCAGTCCAGACATGAGTCTCCAGAGAGCCCAGAGCAATAACTTGGGGAGGTGTGAACTCAGGTGCCCCAGTGATGATGATTTAAATGTCAATTGTTGCGGTTCAAATACAAGACAGGACAAGCTTTAAGCAAGCAAGCAGGCTGGTCTGCCGACGGGCTGCTCCGCCTGTCAGCTTTTCCACCCTCTCCTTTATTTCTCTCTCCCCCCGCGCATTACATACTCCAACAGATAAAAGGAATACACTGGCTTTGTATAATATTCTTATTTACCAATTTCTATCTACCGCATTCCTTGCTCTCGGGCCTTGAGCCCAGTCCTGGGAGGCTTCCCACGGTTCATGTCATCTGGGCGAGATTCCAAGGTTCATGCCCTTGAGAGGAGCCGTGTGTGCACTGCTCCTACACAACACTCTGGGTGTGCCCTGAATGTTGCCAAGTGCATGAACCTTGCATGAATGCTATATCCCCTCCTTTTTTGTTTATTTGTGCTCGGCCATCTCATGGTAGCCATCAATTTGCTTTTGCAAGCCATTAACTCCCGGACAGACAAGATCATAACTCATGGAGCCTGCCAGGGTGGTTCTCGACAAAGCCTTAACAAAAAAGAAATACATTGCACACAGCAACAGCAAAAAATAAGCTTCAGAAGGTAAAGTGTAATTGGCCAGGCCCCAATTAGCCATGCTAGAGTACTGGAAGAGAGGTTCGCGTAAGCAGCGAGCATCGTCTCATTCCCTATTTCCTCAGGGTGATGACATACTGGAATAAGGCACATACCTAACAATTCTTCAGCTGCTACAAAATCAGATAAACAAAAGTGGGTAACATTTGCTATTGAAGCCAATCTTTCCCATAGGTTATATGTCATTTGGGCCCGTAACAGAGGAGGCGCTCCCGAGACAACCCCTACAGGAAATAGCAGGCACATAAGGCACACAATCAATACAGAATTAGCAGTGATTTGGGTGAGAATGGCCACAAACAGAGTCTCAGGAGTCTCTGGCTGTTGGTTTGCTGCCAGTCTTCATTGAGCCGCGGCGACCAATGCTTTTACTGCTCCCCAGGTCACGGGCTGGCTTGGGACGCTACATCTCCGCCGTCTCCGTCCCGCCATTGTCGACCCAGGAGGCACTGCGTTCTCCTCCAAGGTCAGCTGAAACTCCGGTATGGGGTTCGACAGCCCCTGGTGCCACGCCATGCTGTTTCAGTGCCGGTCGCACACAGCGGGCCGGAACCCACAACGGTCCTGCAGGGAGAGACACAGCAGCATATCCCCAACCCCAAGTAATTAAAGGTACTGGGCCCAACCATTGCGGGTCGGGCAGCTGACGGTAATAGACACGCGGTCTTTCCAGTACCTCGGACTTATGAAAATGCTGATCCGCGGGGGTCTGCTGATCTGCGTTCAGTGTTAAATTATTTAAAGTAAACAAAAGGACATGCAATTGTTGCTGAATGTCTCCTAAGGTTCGGAGACACAGCTCCCCTTGTTTTAATTGTTTGTCGAGCAAGGTTTTTAGCATGCGATTTGCATGTTCAACCATGGCTTGGCCCGTGGAATTATAAGGGATCCCGTGTTTGAGACAGACGTCCCATTGGGCACAAAAGGTGGAGAAGGCTGTGGAGCAAAAGGCTGGGGCATTATCCGTTTTTATCTGGCTCGGGCGACCCATAACAGCAAAACAGGCTAGCAAATGGTGAATAACTTTGGGAGTGGCTTCCACACGCTGTGGGGTCGCCCAGAGGAATCCCGAATAGGTATCAATGGAAACATGTAAAAACAAATAGGGGCAGAATTGTGGCACGTGAGTGACATCCATTTGCCACAGCTGATTTGCTGCAGTACCTCTGGGGTTAACGGCATAAGAAAAGGTAGGGGCAGCAGCAGCACAGTGGGGGCAGGAACGAACAATAGAATGTGCATGATCAGCAGGAATGTGAAACTGTCGGGCTAAAACAGAGGCAGACTGATGAAAAAAGGAATGGCTTTCAATGGGGTCAGAAAAGAGGGAATTTACCTGACCATGTAACGTGCGATCGGCGCGCGCGTTGCCTTCAGTAAGTATCCCAGGCAGAGAGGTATGACTGCGAATATGAGCAACAAAATAAGGGAAATTACGAGTGGTGATGAGATACTGTAAGGACAAATACAGGCGAAGGAGGTCAGCATCGACCTGAGGGGTAATAAGGGCAAGGGGTAAATGATCAATTACCTGATAAACATAATGTGTGTCCACAATCAAATTAAAGGGACAATCAGCAAAAAATTGAAAGGCCAAAATAACAGCAGCAAGTTCTGAGCGCTGTGCGGAATGCTGAGGCAGCATAAAACGAGAATGCCAACAAGGGGGGTCACCTAATTGATAGGTGACAACACCTCGACGTGGAGAGCCATCAGTAAAAAGAGTGATAGCTGAAACAATAGGTCGAGAGCAGCTAAGACGATGTACCATTAGTGGCACCTTTTGTGTGATCACCAACCGAGGATCTTTCGGGGGATTATAAGAGATCTCTCCCACATAATCACAAAGAGCAACCTGCCGGGCCAAGGAGGTGTGGTACAAGGAATCAAATTCACTACGTAATAAGGGGAAAACAATGGCAACTAAATCAGTGCCTGTGAGTTGCACTGCACGGTGGCGGACTTTACGAACAAGGTCGGACAGGGCATCTAAATAAGGATAAAATGTTCCGAGGAGGAGTGGAAGACAAATATATCCACTCTATGATAGAGACGGCTGTATCTGTACGAGGTACAAACAGAGCAGCAGTAGGCGTATAAGGGGTGGCAAGGAGAACCAACCGCAGGGGACGAACCTCAGTGAGTCTATCCACAAACTGCTGACTCAACACTGCATTGATCTGTCGAATGCAGGCAATGTGCTCCTCAGTGGTGGCAATAACTGCGCCTGGTGCCCGAGCTCCACGTAGGAGCTCAAACAACGGCCGCAGCATCGATGTGGGGAGACGGAAGTAGAGTCGAATCCAATTTAAATGACCCAAAATTTGTTGTAATTGAACGAGGGTTAGGGGTTGGGATAGAACCACTTCTGGGCGAACAGGGGCAGCATAGGTTTGTAAAACCTTATACCCGATATATTGGTAGGGATAAGAGCGTTGAATTTTTTCTGGTGCCACTAACAGGCCATTTTGACCGAGAATCTGGGACAAATATTCAAGCTGTTGTGCCGTGACCTGGGGACCGCTAAGCAAAATATCATCCATATAATGGTAGACCTTTAGTGTGGGGTATCGGGCACGAAAAGGGGCAAGGGCCCGATCCACAAAAAGTTGACACAAGGTTGGACTATTTTGCATTCCCTGGGCACAAGACCTTCCACTGATACCTTTGAGAGGATCACTGATTATTATATTCTGGCACCGTAAACACAAATTTTTCACGATCTTGTCAGCAAAGGGGGATGGTGAAGAAACAATCTTTTAAATCTAACACACAAAGCTGATCGGTTTGAGGAATTAAATTCGGGCTTGGCAACCCAAACTGCAAGGGGCCCATGGGTTGAATGCGTTTATTTATTTCCCTTAAATCGTGTAACAGCCTCCATGCACCAGATTTTTTCTTAATAACGAACACCGGGGTGTTCCAAGGACTAGTGGAGCTCTCCAAGCGCTGTGCATGCAAATGTTGGTGCACAAGCGAATGAAGCGCTTTCAGCTTTTCTAGGGGGAGGGGCCACTGGTCAATCCATATGGGCTCTAAGGATTGCCATACCAATGGTAATGCGGAGGGCAAGGTGGGTGGGGGAGGGTTTTGGGCCATTATATATTAATATCGAGGGTGGTGTCCAGCTTTACAAGTAAGTCATGGCCCCAAATATTGAGGTGGACAGAGAGCACAAAAGGGCGGATTGTAGCAAGGGCACGGCCTCCTGGTTTAGAGACCGTGACCCAAGACAAACTTTGGCGCCCAGGTTTGCTACCCCCGATCCCCCACAACTCTTTAGAAGGAACTGTTGGCCAACTGACTGGCCACTCCGGATCACGAATCACCGTAACGTCAGCTCCAGTGTCCACCAGCCCTGTAAAAGTGTTAACTGAGGTTTCGAGGGGCGGAGTGGCATTGTTAGAGCAACAAGTGGAGAGGACGTGTTGTGAGACAGCAACTGAGACAGCGTTGATCCAAAGCCGCTCCCGCTCTGGGCCCAATCCTCTGCGGCTGGCACCTGATAGGGGACTAAAATCAATTGTGCAATTGACCGTCCACGCGGGAGCGACTGTGGAAAATGGGTCCACACCTGAACCTTAATAACGCCGGTATAATCGGCGTCAATGACCCCTGGGATGACAAAAAAACCCTGTTTCCCAGCATGTGAGCGAGGGAGAACCAACACTCACAGGAGAGGTCCCGTCACCTGTGTAGGTATGGCGCAAACCTCCCCCGGCAACTGAAAATCAGCGTCCTCCTGCATAATCAAATCAAGCCCTGTACTTCTGGCAGTTGCCGCCCTCATGTAGTCTATGGATTTTAAGGCAGAGGAACAGTTGTCTGAGTGGGGAACACCCCCGTTTGGCCCTGGGTTCAGGGGGGACCCGTTGTGCGGTTTCCCGACCCGCTACGACACTGATTAGCCCAGTGATAGCCCTTCTGACACTTGGGGCACTTCGAGGGGCGGGCGGGCGCCGTCGATGAGCGGCACTCCCGCTGAAAGTGACCCTCCTTACCACAGCGATAACAACGCTTCCCCTCCTTCCCGCTTTTCCACAGGGCGGCAGCCAGAACCCCAGCTTTATGTGCTTGTGTGCCGATGTTTTGGCACACCCGCAGCATGTCCGTCAGCTCTAGAATGCCAGCGGCTTGTGCCGCCTGGAGAGCACGGCGGCAATCCTCGTTCGCATTTTCAACCGCCATTTTTAACAGAATCTCCTGAGCTGCCGCAGGGTTATCCACCTGTCGGAGGATAGCCTCCTGCAATCTGTTGGTAAAATCCATAAAGCACTCTGATGCACCCTGACGGATACTGGCAAAGCTTTTGGTAGGCTTGCCTGAATCCGGGACCTTCCGGAAAGCATGCTGGGTGCAGGCAGAAATAATGGAGAAGACAGCCTGCTGGAGTTGAGACTGCATCTGAACGGTAGCAAACGGGCCCTCCCCTGCTAACTGCTCATAAGTGACACCTTGCGCTATATATACCTGGGCTTGGCGTTCCGCCATCTGCCGATACTCACTAAGCCAAATAACTTACTGACTGGGCGTCAGCATCATGCGCAACAGCGCCTTCCAATCTTCAGGGACCAGGGTGTACCCAGTACCTAGCCCTTCAAGGAGACCACGTACATACGTGCTATGAGGCCGAACTCGCGAAACACTTTCTTTACCTCTCTGATCACTGAGTAAGGCAAACTGACCCAGTTTGCAAGCTGGTTGCCCTGGCCATCATCCTGC
Organism: Caretta caretta; assembly: GCF_965140235.1. Lineage (NCBI taxonomy): Eukaryota > Metazoa > Chordata > Testudines > Cheloniidae > Caretta > Caretta caretta. The sequence goes on along the minus strand of NC_134207.1, from coordinate 191,239,919 downwards.
CAGGTCACCGGACAAACTGAGACCAGATCAGCTAATTCCTCTGCTGTAAGATCTGGGCGAGTCTTCGCTGCGTGAACCATTTGTTGCACCAGCGAAAGCCCCTGAGCAGACGCGGATGACCCCCCGGGGGGCCCCGGAGCATGGGGGGACGGTGGGGGGACGTCCCATGGGGAGACGGTGACCACTCACTGGCTCCAGAGGGGAAGACAAAGGAGGCGGCAGTAATTGAGGTATTGGGGGCGAAGCAGGGGGAGGGATGGCTGCAGGAGCGGACGGGAGTGGCGAGATCACCAGCCTCTCTATTGGCGTGAGGGAGGGCCTTTCCGAGGCGACACGCTGCATCGCGTCGCGGCAGAGGTGCCAGGCATGTAAAGCCTGCACGGGCGCCCAAGGCTCTTTGTGCAGTGTCTGGCCCAACCGCTCCCAGTCCGCTAGCTTAAGGGTTCCGGCTTCAAGGTACCACGGGCATTGGGCACTCACCTCCTGTAGCAGGAGAGTGAGTTCTTGAGTGGGGCAATCATGCTGAGCCTTACGCAGCAAATATTGTAGCGCATTGCGGTGTTGCACTTGCAAAGCAGAGAGGGAGTTTCCCATACTTACCACAATGAAAAATACTCACTGGGATCCGCGAAGCGGATGAGTGACGCGTCTGAAACCCTTGCCGGGCGAGGTGAGTGCTGAGGGCCCCATGTTTGGGCGCCAGTTGTTGCGGTTCAAATACAAGACAGGACAAGCTTTAAGCAAGCAAGCAGGCTGGTCTGCCGACGGGCTGCTCCGCCTGTCAGCTTTTCCACCCTCTCCTTTATTTCTCTCTCCCCCCGCGCATTACATACTCCAACAGATAAAAGGAATACACTGGCTTTGTATAATATTCTTATTTACCAATTTCTATCTACCGCATTCCTTGCTCTCGGGCCTTGAGCCCAGTCCTGGGAGGCTTCCCACGGTTCATGTCATCTGGGCGAGATTCCAAGGTTCATGCCCTTGAGAGGAGCCGTGTGTGCACTGCTCCTACACAACACTCTGGGTGTGCCCTGAATGTTGCCAAGTGCATGAACGCTACAGTCAATATTGTTAATTATTTCATTCTTCAAGTGAGAAAAGAGGGGGAGGCACAGATCTGCAGATTTTATTCTCAGTGACATCTCATTTGGGTGCAACGCATGGGTTGTGCATGGCGGATACTACCACTTTTTTTTAACCAATCTAGAAGCCAAACCCAAGGATTATAACAGAGTCCATTGGCACATTCAAGCAACTCCATGGGAGAGCCAAGATCAAGAAGCCTAGTAGAGCCAAGCAATACACATGATCATATTTTGGTTTTCTGTACAATCTACTGTGAGCTGTATCTCATTTTGGTGAAGCTTATTTTGTGGGCAGATCCTGAAAATGTGCCACCACTTTTTCCCCCCAGTTTAAATCCTGAACAGTTTCTTCCCTGGCCTGTTCCCCTAGGAAAGGAGACCCAAAAGGCTCCTACAATTGCACAAATCCTCCTCTATGAACTCCATTTCCCATGAAGCCCAAATTCTTCCCTCACAAAACTCTTCCAATTAATCGCAAATTGCACATTGTCTCAGCGTGGGGCCAATCTCCAACTAAATCAAAATGCCTCCTTTCCTTTTGGACCCATTTTCACCACAGAGTAACCTCTGTAAGTCTACTTCTGGAAGAGTTCCAAGATTGTCAGCTTCCTAACTTCCACCACAGTCTCAGCACAGCACTGCTATAAAAATGAACTGGTAATTTTTCTCCAACCCTTACAGAAAACCTGTCAAGAAAGGCAATGAAACAGGTAAAACTCAAGTGCTACATCTAACACCCTCCCTTCCAACTCTATTCACCAGAGAAAAGCCAGAGGGGGGAAAAAAACTACTTCAGAAGACCTTGTCCCAGTTCTCCCAAACTGGAAGTTTCATTAACAGAGCACAAAGTTCACTGATGCATTGATTAAAGACTAGAAGGGTATCACAGCCAACTGCAGCTATTCAAAACAGACCTCTGTTTAACCTCTGCAAAGGTCCTCTCTGGTGAGTAATTGAAATGTGTTTTATGTTGTCAACAACCCCTGTCTTTGTAAAAGTTACTGGACTAAACTCTGTTAGTTATGTAAGCTTGTAAAATGGCTTTAGACAATGCATTCTTGATTTCTAGCTGAAAATCTACTAGTCAAAACTTCCCAGCATACAACTAGAACTCCAAACACAATTATGAAAGAGAAATAATTGTCAATCAAGAATATGTTACAGTTAGACCAAACAAAAAGAGAATGACTTAGGACAGAAGCTAGCACTAGATGGCAATATACCTTTGTAAAATAATTCTTCTAGGACACAGATATTTGCACATTTAATTTTGCTAAATATTATACTACCTACTTACTGCTGTAGATACAGATATAGGTTGACCTGGGTCTTTTAAAAATAAACTTAGTTTTTTCATTTCTTTCTTTCTAATTTAGAATTACACCTCCCCATGCGCTAGTCTAGAGATGGTCAAAATAGAAAAAGTGATTTATAATTTTAATCCAAAGTATGTTAGCCACTATTCATCATTTATCAGTCTCCTGTTTTAAAAGCTTCAGTCATTCAATCAGGAACAACACAGCGTGACTTAGGTGACCAATCATACAAACAATGAATAGCAGCTAATCAAAGTGAACTATACATGAAGATCCAATAGAGTGGGCTGAAATCTGTACACATTCTACTTTATTTGACAAATACTTTGTATATATCAGGGTTGGCTTGTAAAGGGTTTATGAAGAAAACATGAGTGCTACATTTGTTATATAATCCATACAGAATGAGCAATTCAACTTGCTCCACTCTAGGCACAGTATATTCACTCTCCTTTCCATTGCCTTCATGGTCCCTTCTCAGCTGCCCCCTCCCCCTTGCCAGATAAAGCCTGGGAAACCAGGTCTTTCTTCCCATGTGTCATCAAACCTAGGATGTGATGAACCAGGGCAGGAAGTTCATTCCAGAACCAAGGACTCAACATTATCAAAAATATCCTGCCAACATCCCATTCTTTTTAAGCCAGGAGTGGGCTTTGAGTTAATGAGCATTAGAGGGTGGCAATTGCTCCAGTATCAGGTGTAGTCAGGGCCAAATTATTAAAGCTTTAGGTTTTAAAGAAGTTTACATTATTTTTTCCTGGGTAAGGGCAAGTAATGCCTCTTGTAGATTTGTATCCTACCTTTTAAGGTCATTCTAGGAAGAACAGACTGGTAGTTCATGGAAAACCTTAGAGGCCAAATTCTATTATGTCACCCCATAAACAGCTCATTTGAAGTCAGTGGAATGTACATCAAGACAGAGCTGGTTCTAGGGGCCCAACCTTGCACTTACTGATGTCATTTGGAGTTTAACATTTGACTTCAATAAGAATATCACTGGGGTCTTGAGGGTAAAATTCCCATCTCTGATCTGCACTGGGTATCTCTTGATTGCAACACTGATCTTAGTTCTCTATTTTGCTCTCATGCTGTGCACGGAGCACCAACTGAAGTCTGCGTGTAAAGTACGGAATAGACAACAAAGATCACAGCACAGGCTGGAGAAAGAAATTTTGCCCTGTTTGTTTTTAGGTAGTGTTTTATAAAGTGTTGGGAATAAGTACAATATCACCCAAAACCACAATGTAGTGTGTGAGAATCACTACACAACAGAACAGTATAAGGCCTTGTCCACATTATCACTTTAAACTGAGTTGATAACTAGTTAGGGGCATGATGCATACTAAGTAACTGTGGCAGCTCACAGCAATTTGCTCTTGCCAGTGCCCTGTGCTGCTTCATGGCTACTTGTTGCTGGCATACTTTTTCTGCAGCAAAAAAAGGACTTCTTGGTCATGACTGAGGACCTGCCAATCATCTTTGCTCCCAACTCTATGTGGTAAGATATCTCAGAGTGAAACAGCAGATGAGCTGCTGGTGCCACTCTGCTCATCGCTTTAGCCATTGCTGAAGCACTATGGGATGCCTGCCCAGATTTTCAGAGAAGGCACAGACACAAACAGAGTTAGGGAGCATAGGAGGTGTGGATGTAAATGACCATGTTAGGAGTAAAGCTGCTGCCTGGGCACCCGTTAACTGTGCTTGTTGTAGTCAGATCGGATGAAATTCACAAACTAGTTTCAAAAACAGAGTGTATTTAAAGCGTAGACAAGGTTTTCAAGTTAAACCTCAAATAGCTCAGTCCTGCAAGGTGCTGAACATTCTGGCACTGATTCAGCAAAACATTTAAGCACTTGCAGGATCAAACCCAGTTATTTCCAAAGTCCAAACTACATAATTGTTACAGCCTTCAAAACACCTATTTCCATGGCCTTGGTGTACCAAGCCTGAGCTAGACTGCCTTTGGCTTTAGGTGAGGGATTCTAGATATATAATCCATAATTTAGCCCTAGCAACAACAGGAACATTTTAATGAGAATCCCTCAGCTAAAAGGAACATTAGAAAACTCCAATGTGTACTTCTGTCAAGGTTCCTCCCCCACTCTGAACTCTAGGGGGACCTGCATGAAAACCTCCTAAGCTTACTTTTACCAGCTTAGGTTAAAACTTCCCCAAGGTACAAATTAATTTTATCCTTTGTCCTTGGAATATCCACTGCCACCTCCAAACTCTAACTGGGTTTACTGGGAAACATAGTTTGGACACATCTTTCCCCCCAAAATCCTCCCAAACCGTTGCACCCTACTTCCTGGGAAAGGTTTGGTAAAAATCCTCACCAATCTGCATAGGTGACCACAGACCCAAACCAGTGGATCTGAGAACAATGAAAAAGCATTCAGTTTTCTTACAAGACTTTTAATAGAAATAGAAGTAAATAGAAGTAAAGAAATCACCTCTGTAAAATCAGGATGGTAGATACCTTACAGGGTAATTAGATTCAAAACATAGAGAATCCCTCTAGGCAAAACCTTAAGTTACAAAAAAGACACACAGACAGAAATAGTCATTCTATTCAGCACAATTCTTTTCTCAGCCATTTAAAGAAATCATAATCTAACACATACCTAGCTAGATTACTTACTAAAGTTCTAAGACTCCATTCCTGGTCTATCCCCGGCAAAAGCAGCATACAGACAGATACAGACCCTTTGTTTCTCTCCCTCCTCCCAGCTTTTGAAAGTATCTTGTCTCCTCATTGGTCATTTTGGTCAGGTGCCAGCGAGGTTACCTTTAGCTTCTTAACCCTTTACAGGTGAGAGGATTTTTCCTCTGGCCAGGAGGGATTTTTAAGGGGTTTACCCTTCCCTTTATATTTATGGCAACTTCTTAGTGAAATCACCAGATAAGCCAATCAGCATTGTTAGACACAGTGCAGTGACTCCCAGAAAAATGCAATTTGTGTGGCAGCAATTCCTACAGTGACATTGTGACGGAGTGCTGGGAGTTAGCAGGTGAGCCAGCACTCTGATCCCTCGGGCATGAATTAGTCTCACCACAGAGGTCTGACTAGGGAATGGAATGGAATTAGCTAATCAGGCTGGGTGAGCTAAAATACTAATTAGCTCATCAGCTGAGGCACAGGAAGGCAATACTGAGATAGAAAAACAGGGCTAACTGAGCTCAGTCTCACAGAGAAGGGAGACCTGTTCACCTCCCAGGCCCTGGAGAAGGGCTGAAAGCACAGGGAACACTCTGAATAACATTGCTGCACAGGACTGTAAAGATGTTTGTGGAGGGAATATAAGTAAGCATCATGGTGTGGATACACAACCAGTGGAGCTGGAGCGGTTTCTGTGATACTAAAAGGCAGGAACAGCATGTGGCCTGTAACAGACATAAATGAAAATGATGTCAAAGGGGAATATTCAAAATATAGAAAAAATACGGAAACTGCCTAAGCAAGCATTGAAATCATCCCCCCCAAAAATGAATCAAAAATACATTACTCAATACAACTGTGTTACTATAGTAGAAGTGAGCCCCAGAATGAAATGAAGGTATGATTTAAAAAAAAAAAAAGTAAAAACATTAAGAGCAAAAGAGAGCAAGAAAATATAAGAAAAATGGAAGAAAATGGTCATAGAAGAAAAACAGCATTTCTGAAACATATTATGCATCTGCTAATCCTTCACATCCAGTTCAGAATATAAACACTGGAGACGGAGAGCTATCTATCCATAGAGGTGTTCTTACTGTACGCATCATCATCATCATCTATGCCCATTATTAAAGAGAAGTTGCTGGGTCAAATTTCATCCAGATTTTATGTTTGTAAAAATTGTTGGATTTTTTTTAATGCCAATGGAAACAATTTTATTTAAAGCAAATATCTGTCCCCCTATAGCATTTGGATTTTAAATATTGTTGCATTGTGCTAGCCCAGTACCAGCAAGCATTCCAGCTGAATAGAACAATTGCTTTAATCACAGTTATTGTAGTTCACAAAGTTAAATACAATTATTAAAATTGAAAAGAAAGTATTCTGAGGTGCACAAGAACAATAGCTGGATGCCTGACTACACACACAAATCGTTTCGAGGCTCCTGTATGCTAGCACCTGGAGGAAAAACTGCTGGCTTAAACCTGAGACAGACTGCTGTGATGATGGTTGGATGGAAGAAATGTTGTCCTCCTCTTACATCAAAGGTATCTGGCCCTCTTTGTCAAAATCATGTGAAGTCTCAGAGACCTGCACAACTCATCAATAAGTCTAAATGATCAGGGAGAGCAAAGGGTGAAAATACTCTTCTTCCACATCAGGTTTGCTAGGGAAATAGCACCTATATAAAGCATATAATCATATTGGTTGGCATGGATGACGATGTGTCACTATGACATGGGCATTTTGACATACTATGCCATTGTTTTCCCTTTAAAGGAGATAGGACTTGGGACGGGAGGGTGACAGGATAGGACAGGGCTCTGAGGTGACACTGAGCATTCACTCCCTCATGTGTTTAGCTGGGTAATTCTTGCTCACATGTCAGGATCTAACTGATCACCATAGGTGGGACAGGGGAGGAATTTTCCCTCAGTATCAGATTGGCAGTGACCTTGGAGGGGTTTCTCCTTCCTCTGCATCTTGGGCTGACAGTCATTTGCCAGGATCATCTGGTTATTTCTCACTTAATTATTTTCATACCATTGCAGGGGCCTCAGGCATTGGTACACCTTTGTCCCTCCTACTCTCTGCCTGTGGCACATAGTCCCCTGTGGGCTGTTATACTTCTGTCTAATTTTAGTTGCTGGGTTTAGGGCGGGGTGCTACCTGGTGCTGGTGACTGATGAAACACAAGAGTTCAGACTAGATGATCTGTGGGTCCTCGCTGCCCTTAAACTCTGGCTCTAATTCCTTCCTCCTACACGGTAATCTGGTTCTGTAATCCACACTCCAGATAAGGTTACTGGAACTTGCGGTATTTGGGGCTGAAGATGCAAGCAGTGGAGGGGCTCCATATTATGCAGAATTCATCAGTCTGCCTCCTCTATGAACCAAAGCCACAGTGACTACCCCCCATTGTGTGTGATACCTCTATTGGCCACCATTCTGCTTCCATTACCAATTCAAGACCTTGATCCTGATTTTACAGTCATAAATCAGTAATGGACTAGCTACATGAGCAACTACATCTCAGTCTATGCCCAACCCCCACCCACGTCAGCTGTGCTCATGAGTAAGAGGTGATCTTCAACTGCTGTAAATGGACGTAGCTCCGTCAAAGTTAATGGAGCTCTGCCATCCTACATCAAATGAGGACCTAGCACTATATTTATACATATCCCACACACAGCTCCCTATATCCAGGAAAGGGACATGAGCAGAAAGTTCTAGGAATTGCACAATGGCCTTCAGATCATGGATCTAATTCACCTGTGTAACAATTAGCTGCAGTGATGGATTCTATGCAAACCTTATGATAGATAAATCTGGAGTAAGTACATAAACTGGTTTAAAGTTAGACATAGAAGTTAAACAGAGTATAGTCTAACCCACTATATACAAAAGCACTTTTAATAGTTGCCGATTTATGTTACAAGGAAAAGTTTAAATCTATTTATCATACTTTAACTCTGTACTGAAAAGGGTTGAAAAATATATGCCAGTGTAAAAATCTTTAATAAAAACAGTACATTGGCTTGCGCAGAATCCATTTTTGTTGAGATGGGGGACAATGTGTCACTGTGACATGGGCATTATGACAAGCTATGCTATTGTTTTTCTCCTGACAAAAATAGATGAAGAAACCTAATGTAAGCACCAGCCTTTATCAGATTCAGCGACGCCCAACTATATAAATATTGCAGAATGTTTTTACTGCAATTAGTTGATTACTTCAACTGGAAAGGTTAGTTGAACTGACACTCGCTCTTCTTCTCTCCACTCCCCATGATACGAGAGCAAAACAGCTTGGATGAGAAGGATATAGCCTCATGAAGGAGTCTATTCTTTCATAGGTGTGTGAGAGAGTTACCAGTGTAACTTTGACTAGGTCAAATTCATCCCTTGTATAACGTCACAAAGGGAAAGAAGTTACACCTCCAGGGGTGAAGCTGATCATATAGTATGTTTTAGAAAGCGTTAGCTAAGACTGTGTGAAGGTTAGCTCCCCTCTAATACTGTAACCAGTGTCATTCATGGCACAATTTGATCCAATTTGTCCTTTTGAATTTAAAAAATGTGCAGTGACACAATAGTGTCACTTTTAGGCATGTGCACTCTGAATACTAAACAAACCCTAAGTTTCCTAGATGCTACTGCAAAGATCCAGCTGACCAATATTGTCTCATTGTTTCCTTCTCCTCCCCTGTCAGGCCTGTCTGTACCCATCTGTTGTCTGATACTTATACTGTATGCTCTTTGGGACAGGGACTGTCTTTTTGTTCGGTGTCTGTACAGCACCTAGGAGCATGGGGTCCTGGCCCACAACAAGGGCTCCTAGGCACTATGATAATACAAATTATAAATATATCCTGTGAGGTTTTTTTTTAAGATACCACCACATGGCATATGCTCTAGAGGTATACCTTTATCTAAGTATTTATACCATGCTCATAAGCATCCTACCAAGTTTATCACAATCTGATATCACATGATCTAATTTTCTTCCTACTTGCCCAAGGGAGTCATGTCATTTATTTGTTTGGGGGTTTTTTGGTCGTCTTCTCCTCTTGTCAGTTGCTTTGGCTGAGGCTGTGTGCAAACTGAATTGAAGAAGCAAATTTGACATTTTTCTCTGAATGGGGTTAAATTTTGATGATTCTCATTAAAATCAAAAGGGAGTTTCCGAGGTTGCCAAGAGGTTCTGGCTGCCAAGAAAGCACTGCTCTCAGGAGATTCATCCTGCGTGTTGATGACTTCATAGTTTCTGTGGAACATAACTGATGAGGGAGAATGCCCCCACAAGGGAAGAAAGGCACCTACATGGGTAGGGTGGGATTTTCAAAAGGACTTTGCGTTCTCCTAACTCGGCTACCTTCAACCGGAGCAGCATTAGGTGAACACGTTTTGAAAATTCCTCCCTTAGAGCCTCTCTCTTATTAGTGCTTGCAACATAAATACATAAGACAAAACAGAAAATAATGTTAGCTATGACAATGCCATTTTGTGGCCTACAGCCAGAATATTTTCAGTCCTATTGCTATAGTCCTAGAATAAAGTGGGAGATAGAGAGTGCTTGGAATAAAATAACATTTGAGGACTGTCACTCTTGGTACGGATATGTTTTTCCAGCTAGATCTACACAGAGTAGGTGTAGGTTTGCCAGAACCTGGGAATGAGCGACTGAGAATGGATCACTTGATGAATGCCTGTTCTGTTCAGTCCCTCTGGGGCACTTAGCACTAGCCACTGTCAGAGGACAGGATGCTGGGCTGGATGGACCTTTGGTCTGTGTGGCCCAGTGTGGCCATTCTTATGTGTATATGATGTATTTATTGTGTCCCTTGGAAATGGAAGATAGCACATTTTCCTCAAAGAAAATGTATGAAGCATGCCTGCCACTGGAGAGGGCAAGTTATATAGAGCATCGATGCCTTGCAGCAGTTGACCCTGCTGTGCCAGTGTCTACCATTTAAAAAAAGAAGTCTTCCTCTCAACAGACTGAGGCAGCTCTGGATGTTGTTCCGTTACTGGGCTCAAGTGCTCACAAAAGCAGAAACAGTAGAAAAACCATCTTGCAAGAGGATTTTTTCCCCTGCCATCTGAATGCTTCTGAGAGGCATCTCTTCAGTTCTGATGAATGTGCACAATGTGAATGTTTTTATTCCAGGCATTAGAAGTGAGCAAACTGCAGATCTGGTAATTAAGGCAGTTTTTATTAATTCTTGCTTTAAACTATATCCTGTGAATTGTATACACTTGTTTTAGGCTTCAGCCTGACATCTATGACATTTTGTCAGCTATTTTCCTTAACGCTACTATTTGTTGGCAATTTTTTGTCACCAACAAATTGCTCCCAATTTTTACGTATTAAACAGGTCTTAACTTACTTATGAAGACAGGTATTATATAATGTAAGGAGGACAAATTGTTAACTGATTAAATGTCAAGACTTAAGTGTTAAAATTTAGCAAGATCAAAAGTCACTGACACAAAGATGTAATTGCACCAGAGGAAGACCAATAAATTGATCAGATCCATGGTGTCTCAGCTGACCCTGATTGTGAACCAGATACTTTTTCTTTAAATTTAACAAATAGCAGGATGATTAAAGAAATATCTTCTGACTTACATATGTTGCGGCATTAAGTACATCTGCTGCAAGAAAAGTTAACAAGCAGAGAAAGATTTACCAAGAATTATGGCATGTTAGGGGAAAGTTCTTTAGAGGAAATTAGTAACCATTACCACCGGAGAGATTATCAATCCATTGAGTGAGATGGGAAGTTGTTGGACACATTTTTATTCTTGCCAGTTAATTTAGAGCTAATAAATAAAAACACCTGTTTTATTTCTCCTAAACCCCACAGCCAAATCTAGAAATGCCCAAAGGGATCCAATAATGGAAGACTGCCTATTGCCACCACTGTTGCTGTATACGTTCCCATACAAAGTACTGAGACAAAATGTGTTTGCTTCTCAGCCGTTGGCAGTTATCTTGGGAGAGACTTTTGTATATGGCATATTAAAACCACACCAGCATACTTGCAATGTTTTCATTTATAAAGATGCAACACTCAAACAGATCTATGATGGTGTTACTAGGCTTTAGTTTAAACAGCGTAAGCACTCATGGGCAGCTTGTATCCAGCTGCACTGTCAGGGTGCATGGGGCCCGAGGAGCCTCTCTATCACGTGCATCCTGGATAGCACCAGAGTGCCCTGCTCCCTTCACAAGTCCCCTGGCATGCAAGTAACCCAAAAGGGGAATAAGATGAGCAGGAGGCAGGACTATGGCCCATTTCTAGAATTCATAATGCATAAGACTGACTCCTCCCCTCTTATTCATCTAACTGTGTGTCAAATCTGCAGTAGGGCTCTGTCCAGCCCAAGCACTTGGTGTACAAAACATTCTTAAGCTATTGCAAGGATGAGAGTGAGACAGCTGCTATGTGGAGTCTGGAGTTTATGCTTCTTGTTTAGTCTTTTCTTGATTTTGCTTCACCAAACCACAGCGAAAAGAAAACTGAAGTTTGTGTCTGTAGTAAGTATATGGCAGTGTTAATTTCACTATGTGAATGGAAGGAATTTTTTACAGCACCTGCGGTTTATTGTTCTTCTTGTGTTAGAAAGTGTTTCCCAGTGAGGGGGAGGGGGTCAAATGTTTTGTAGACATTTAAATATTTCTTGAATAGTCAAGCTGTTTTATCGCTTCCCATAGAAAAATAAACAAAGTCCCAAATTTTAAAGAACAGTTTGTAACTTTGCTTCCTTTTTGCAATCTCAGGTGATACTGAAGCAAGCGCCTTATTTGTGACATTAAATGATCATTGCAGAATGCCTCTTTTGAAGTTGTGAAATAGATGAGATGCCATAACTAGTGTTCACTTAGTGGAGAATTCCTCTTTGCCTTGGAACTAATTTATTGCTCTCAAGGGAAAGCAATGTCTCCCTTATGTGTAATCAAAAACAGATGTGTGCTGCATTGAATGAATAAACAAACAAACAGTCCAGATGCACTCCTGCTGCAAGTTGGCACAACTTGCGTTGATTTGCAAGTTGCCCTGGTTACAGGAGGTCTGAATATGGCCTATGGTGGACATAGCACATGCATTTAAATCACTTACACTTTTTTTTAGATGTAATCTTAAATTTTATTTTATTTCTACTTTGATGATTCAGGGAAAGAATTAATTGTGTAATACTTAGTTTTAAAGTCATGTAACTAATAGGTATGTGTAGTCAAGTGAATTATACAGGATTATAACATGGAATGGAATGAAAAGGGACTTCAGGATAGAGTCAGAGTTTTCACAACTATCTTCCCTGAGTTTAGATTATGATACTTGCAATATTTGATATCTTCCTGCCTACACACTACTGTCTGAGAGGAACTTTTATCAAGAAAAATTTGACTGGTAGTTTTTTCACACGGATTGTCCTGCCTGCTTAATGTAGTGTGAACTATTCCTCCTATGTTATCCTGACCTCTCCAAAATAGATCTGGCATATGATATACAAGACTATTATACAACTTATACAGATTGCAAATGAAACCCTGAGCTAGCTACTTTTCAAATGCAGAGGAATAGAGTCACTATGCCGTGTAAAGTTCACAATCTAAAAAAAATAAGTTACTGTAGGTCTGTGACTAGGGCTTCTAGGCACAATTGTAATACAAATAATTATTTATTATTAATAGATATTATAGACAATAAACACATGATAGATGTATTAGTACACAGCATATACAGCACTCACTATTAATGAAAACACTAATGGAATTGCAATATTTTTTTCTAATAAAAAAGAAACAATTATGTTGAATGGAATTCAATCTATTTTGTCAGGTGTTTCGCCATAGTGATTATACCCCATGTGAATCTTTTCCAACTGATAAACACAAGGAAAATGCATGGCCACAGGGATTTGGACAACTTACTAAGGTTTGTTGGCTTTACAGGGGCCCATATTGAAACAGAAATTGTCTTTCACATGCTAAAGTTTGAAAGGTGGTGGAACTGTATTTTGGCAAGCAATGACTCCGAAAAGGACTTAGAGGTCATGGTGAATAACCAACTGAACACAAGCTTCCGGTTTGATTCAGTAGTAAGAGAGCAAATGCAATCCTTGAATATATACGCAAGGGAATATTAAGTAGAAATAGGGAGGTGGTATTAACATTGTATATAGCATTAGTGAGACCATTACTGGAATCATGTGCGCAGTTCTGGTATCCATATTTTAAAAGGCTGTTGATAAATTTGATAGGGTTCAGAAAAGAGCTACAAGAATGACTCAACATCTGAAAAAAATGCCTTCCAGTGACAACCTAAAAAAGCTCAGACTAGTTAGCTTAACAAAGAGGATGTTAAGAAGTGCCTTGATCAAAGGAGAACATTTCTGATGGCATGGAGCTCTTTAATCTAGGAGACAAAAGCATAACAAGACCCAGTGGTTGGAAACTGATGCTAGACAAATTCAGACAAGAAATAAGGAGTGAGTTGTTTATAGTGAGGGTAATAAACCATTGGGCTATCTTACATACAGATGTGACAGATTCTTCTTCACCTGAAGTCTTAAATCAGGAGTGCATGTCTTCTTAAAACAGATGCTTTAGCTCAGCCAAAAGATGTGCACTTAATTCAAAACCATGGGATGAAATTCTATGGCCTGTGTTATACAGGTCAGACTGGATCATAATGGTGCCTTCTGCCCTTAAAATCTATGAAAGTTGGGGTCACATTTGCAGTACAGTCTTTCGTGCAGATGGTATCTACAGATGCTAATATTTCATCTGAAACAAAGTCAGCACTCTACCTCCATTCATTGAACAGGTGTTCAGGTGCTCAGCACCTTCCAGGATCAGGTCTTGAATTTCTATCTTTGTCTATTATGACAATGCAAACATCACAATACAAACAGATGCACTGCTGCCTTTTTAATCCAATTTACAGAAAACTGCATCTAACTAAACAAGAAATATGGGAACTCGTCCCTACCCCATCCTGCTCAGTTCAATAAGATATAAATTTCAAAGGCTAACTACAATGATGTAAATTGTATTTGTACACAATGTAGCTTAATCCCAAACAACCCCCCGCCCATTTTTTAAATGGCAACAAAATTAAATGTTGAAAGGACTATGTTCATGCAACTCTAATGTTTCACAATTACAGTCAGAGTGAGGGAATCCAAAAGCTAAGGCTGTAACATCAATGTTAACACAGCCACTTTGCAGGATTTCCCCCCTTCCTACATGCCCACCCCCCTTATAAAAATATTTTAAGGTATTTTCTTAATTAGGATGTGAATAGTGTTTACTCATGTGAGTTGCCTGGTTAGCAGACCCAAGGTAGTAATAATAAATGAAATAATAATGGATTTATTTAGCTGCTTTCATCCACTATTATTATTATTATTAAAATGTATAATACCATGCTGAGGTTAAAAACTGTTGCATTTCCTGATTTTTGTGCTTATGACTATGCATCTTCAAACTGTATGACTATAGATGTACTGCATTTCATTATATATTACCGTATATGCGGGAAATGTTGCTTCTCTTGGACAGCTCAGATTCTATGCAGCATAAATGTTGAGATACCTAATAGATAAAGATTTAAAATAAATCAGATAGAAAGAGACATGAGTAGGGGAAGCATGAGTGCCTAGCTAAGGTTCTTGCACATAAAGCAATCAGATGTGGTGTTTTCGGGTGGGTTTTCTTGGTTTTATTTTAAAAATATCCCAGGGCATCCTGTGAGGACAGATCAAAAAGAAGGAAAATAACCTATAGCAATTATTTTATCTACTGCTCCCTCCTCTTTTTAAAAATCAGCTAAACCTGAATTACTCATCCACAGCTACCTTACATTGGCACTCATCAATATTGTTGCTTCCACAGCTTGGAATACAGCGGCAATATAAGCTTGGGCAATACATGCGGAAGAGATATAAACATTTCCTGAGTACCGTATATAACCAGTTTGAGGCAAGTATCAGAATTAGCATGAAGGACTTTTTCTACATACTAATGGGACTTCCTTAAGACATGAGGGGTCTGATCCTGCCTGGTAACTTACACTGAAGTCAACAGCAGTTGAGGGTTCTCAGACTCCCTGAGGTTGTGGCCCAAAATTTTGTTCAAATTGACTCATTATAGAAAGATAACTGAAGAGTTAGTGCAAATAGATCTTCACTTCAGCTGTATATCAGGTTTGGCAAGAAATCAATTTACACAGAAAGTTGTGGTGTTTGGGTAAGCCTGAAAACGCCTGAAAAATATCGGTGTTGTATTTGGATTCCAATGAACACAGAGATCATTGCCTTAGGACCTCACTAATAGCAGCCTCACTTCAGATACTTCATCACTTCAGTGATGCAATAAGCCCTCCTGTGTAGGCCCACATCCTCCTTACCATGGACCTCAGCCACTGACAATGGGTGTCCACCTCTCTCCTGCTTATGAGAACCTCACAACTGGAAATTCCATAAGACACTATTAGAATCTCTTGGCTGCTCTCTATTTGATATCTTTGTCTGTTTCATTTGGGGGTCCAGTAGCTCATCAGATCCATTGCTGCATCCCAAAAGCTAGCTGGCCAACTAGAGCCAGTTGAATTTTTTCCACTAGAATTTCTAGTGGGGCTGCTATTACATTCCAGCTCACTATCCCCACCAATGTTTGTTCCTGCTCCAACTCACTGCTTCCTCTCTTCCTTACTATCCCAGGTTTCCTTTTTGGCCTCAGTCCCTTTGGATGCCAACCCTCCCTTCCCATTTCCAGTTCCCTCCTTTCCCACTAAAAGTCAGACAATTAACAGGAGCAGGGTTCTGTTTGTGAACACTAAGAAATAATTCTTTCTATCCTTGCTCCAGATTTATGTTCAAAGCACAGATGCTGATCCAACTCTTATGAGTGCCCAGGCAAGTCTTGCTGGGCTGTATCCACTGGCGGGTAATCAGGTCTGGAACCCCAAAATTCTTTGGCAGCCAATCCCAGTTCACACTGTGCCAGTGTCACATGACAAGGTGAGTACAAATTGGGGACTTTCTGCTTCAGAAAGCCAAAATATGTGACAAAGAGTGAAGGAAGTGGACGAAAGTGACACTAAGCTAAGGCATCATACACTAAGAACTGATAGCGTGGGCAGCACCATTATGTTGAGATTCCTCAAGAAGAGAATTCCAATACACAGCCTTGTGCTTAATGAAAATAGAAAGATCTAAGTCTAAAATGTAAGGAAGTGAATTTGCCCACACTGTATGAGAACACAACTCAGAGCTGGTAACAGATTAACCCACTCTCTTGGCTTGCACAGATACTAAAAATAGCTTGCTCCACTTGAAAGCTGGGAGGAAAGTACATTTTTCCCCCACAATTCTTTAGGGCTGTGATTTTAAGTCTTTTCTGATCCATGACCCACAAAATGGCCAAAAAAATTGTCCCATGTCTCATCATATCCCACAGTGAGATTTGGAGTGTGGGATAATGTTTTAGCTATTTTGTCAATTGTTAGTTTTAAAAAAGTTGGGGTTGGTGCTGCTGAGGGTGAGGCTTGTGAGGTAAATAGATCATGCTACTCCTTTCCCTCTCTTCTCCTCCAGACCCACACAGTACTCCACTCTGGGAAGTGGGGAACACTTTTCCAAGGGGATGTGTTGAAGCCAGCTACACAGCCACTTGAAGTGCTGCTTCCCCTGCCCCAGAGCTGGGACTTGGGCAGGGAAGGGGGAAATATGGGCAATGTCAGGAAGGGAGCAAGGCAGGAGGAGTAGGGAGAAGAGAGTGAGCTGTTCCTTCCTTCCCTTTCTTAGACTCCCACTGAGTCCTACACACCTAGGAATTTTTCAGCTCTCAGTGGAGGTGCGCCCCACAGGTTGGGGACAGGTGGCCTAGAGCACTGGTATCAAATTCAGCAAAATGTCTCACATTTTTATCCAAGTGATTAGAGAGCCATACCCTGGCCATATAACATACACAAGTGAATCAAATTACTGTAAAACATTTCTGTCGCCCTTATTTAGCTTGACCACTGAATGCTGCTGTCAAGGTTCCTTCCCCACTCTGAACTCTAGGGTACAGATGTGGGGACCTGCATGAAAGACCCCCTAAGCTTATTCTTACCACCTTAGGTTAAAAACTTCCTCAAGGTATAAACTTTGCCTTGTCCTTGAATCCTATGCTGCCACCACCAAGCGTGTTAAACAAAGAACAGGGAAAGAGCTCACTTGGAGACATCTCCCCCCGCCCAAATATCCTCCCCAAGCCCTACAACCCCTTTCCTGGGGAAGGCTTGATAAAAATCCTCACCAATTTCCATAGATGAACACAGACCCAAACCTTTGGATTTTAAGAACAATGAAAAAGCAATCAGGTTCTTAAAAGAAGAATTTTAATTAAAGAAAAAGTAAAAGAATCACCTCTGTAAAATCAGGATGGTAAATACCTTACAGGGTAATCAGATTCAAAACACTAGGCAAAACCTTAAGTTACAAAAAGACACAAAAACAGGAATATACATTCCATTCAGCACAGCTTATTTACCAGCCTTTTAAACAAAAGGAAATCTAACACAATTCTAGCTAGATTACTTACTAACTTAACAGAAGTTCTGAAGAGCATTCCTGACCTGGTCCCAGCAAAAGCATCACACACACAGACAGACAGACCGACCCTTTGTTCCCCCCCACTCCAGCTCTGGAAGTAACTTGTCTCCTCATTGGTCATTTTGGTCAGGTGCCAACAAGGTTATCTTAGCTTCTTAACCCTTTACAGGTGAAAGGGTTTTGCCTCTGGCCAGGATGGATTTTATAGTTCTGTATACAGAAAGGTGGTTACCCTTCCCTCTATATTTATGACAACTGCCCTGGTCTGATGCCCATTGTAGGTACTGTACTGCAGTCACTAGAAACTATGTTAATAAAAAAATTCTCATGAATAGGAAAATGTAAAAGTAGATGTGATTCCCCCCCTCATTATTTATTACATTTTAAATTACTATGAACATACAGCAGACTTGACTCCAGAAGTGTCTTTCTATTCAAAGAAAGTGTCCATCAATTACATCAAGAAAAGTCATATCTCTTCATTAACATATGGTTAGATTTCAGGATGAAATGGCTCAAACAAGTAGATTTTTAAAGCAGTAGAAATACAGGTGTGCATATATCCAGGCTAATGATCTCTTCAATTCTCCAAGGTTTTATTTAAATCTCTTGTTTTAATTGTGCCACAAGTACTCCTTTTCTTTTTGCGAATACAGACTAACACGGCTGCTACTCTGAAACCTGTCATTATTCAAGGCACTGCATTTAGCCATATGGAGTAGAAATCTATCAACTTCATGATAAATCTCCTCACTGTATTTTCCACTGAATGCATCCAATGAAGTGAGCTGTAGCTCATGAAAGCTTATGCTCAAATAAATTTGTTAGTCTCTAAGGTGCCACAAGTACTCCTTTTCTTTTTGTTTTAATTGTGTGGCTACAAACAGTTTTATTAATTATTTTGTGAGAGAGGGCAAAACACATGTTAGTAGGAAAGATACTTGCCTCTTCATTGCAAATTAGTTGTAATTTTGGTTTTTACTATTTAAATTTAATGCCGATAATTTCAAATAAAAATTCTCAGATAATGCAAATACACATTCTTAGACCATATAATCTAAGCAGTCTTTAGCTTGTGGTAAGAGTAAACAAAGTTTTCAAAAATCTCTAAGACTGAACATCAGGGAAGAAATCACCCCTGTGCAGAAGGCCAGCAAAAGGCATAGGCACCATTTAAGCCCTATTTTGAAGGCTTAAGCAGTATATGAGCTTGCAACAGCCTTCTGCACAGGTGCGGATTTCACCTTGACTGATTATGTTCTAATTTTCAACCACAGCATCTTTAAGCAGGGACTTCAATAAAGGTTTAATAGTTATATTACAGAAGTGAGTCCACAGGGCTATTATAGTTTACCTTGGCTGAAAGGCACTGGGAAACAAACCAAAACCCCTGGTGCAGTTTGGCTCAACTAGCACACACATGAAAAATGGAGTCTCTTGAGAGAACATTAAATATCCAAATGGGAAACACCCTGCCTAACTAATCCATTGTATTTTTTATTTTAGTTGCTACACTTACCTTATCCAAACTGCCCACGATACAACGAACTTCAGAAAGAAACCTTTGCAACAAGGGCATTTCGAAGACACTTCAAACACTACAGGGTAAAGAACACAACATATTTTCAGTTGTGGAAAAAGTCTAATTAAAAACTGTCTGTAAGGGATTGTTCGACTCACCACTGGACAGTGATGCCTCCTGGTGGTTCTGGGGTTCAGCTCAGTCAGGCTGATGCCCCTGGCCGTGGTTATACCCAGTCTCCTAGGTTACCCTTGTCTCACTCCAGAAGCCACAGCATCTGCTTTCTGACTCAGTTGTCTGGCTAGGTCACTATTGTGGTTTGCTCTTCCAAGGAGAATGTATCAAGCAGTCTCAGGCAGTCTTCCACTTCACTGCCTCACAGTGCCACTCCTGCAATGACAGGCAGGGGAACCCAGGCCCACCCTCTACTCTGGGTTCCAACTCTGGGACCTTCTAAACAGCAGCCAAGGTGCATCCTCTGCCCCTTTCTGCCTTTCCCTGAGCTGCTTCCATATCTCCTGGCCTTCCCCACTTCTCTGGGTTTGCCAGTCTCTTCACTCCCTCCTCCCAGGGAGTAATTTGAGGCAAACTCATAACTGCAGACCCCTCAAACACATATCCCTTCTCCCAGGGAATAACTGTAAACACCTTCCCAGCAGCTCCGTCTGCTTCCAATTTCCTGTCTTTTGTAGAAGCCCCACATGTCCCTCTCAGGTGAGCTTCTCTCTAATTAGCTGCCTCCAGCCTAAAACTTCCCTATTTGCAGCCTAATTAACTTACTGGCCCCACCTGGCCCAATTCAGCTCTTGCAGGGCCAGTTTGGGGAGTACACTCCATCACACTGTCACTCATGACAGAATTAGCCAATGGTAGGTCACCAGAATGGAAATCAAGAGAGTTTGTTGTGATGTTCCCCTCTGGTGTTATCTGGACTGGTGATCTGCTAGGTCACTCCAATTCTAGACTCTGGGAGCCAGCCTTACCCTGTTCTGCTCTGAGAACCCCCCACTCCTGGGCTGTTCACGCACAGCCTTTAGCATGTAAACTGCTCGTTGGATTGTGCAACCGAATGACACTAGCCAATATCTCCGGTCTCAAACACAACCCTAGGAACGTCCATCTTGCAGTGCCCCGTTATGCCCAATGGACGCTGCAAGTTCAATATGAGTTCGTCAATTTAACAAAGAAATTGATATGTGCCGGGCTTGTTATTCCAAGGGGAGTCTCTGACATGCTTCAAACTAAACGCACTGCTTCAGGTAGAATAAACAAACAGATTTATTAACTACAAAGATAGATATTAAGTGATTATAAGTTAAAGCATAACAAATCAGATTTGGTCAAATGAAATAAAAGCAAAACACATTCTAAGCTGATCTTAACACTTTCAATGCCCTTACAAACTTACATGCTTCTCACCACAGGCTGGCTTGTTCTTCAGCCAGGCTCTCCCCTTTGATCAGTGCTTCAGTCACTTGATGTGGTGTCTGTAGATGTAGGTGGAAGAGAGAGGAAGAGCATGGCAAATGTCTCTCTCTTTTATCGTGTCCTTTCTTCCCTCTTGGCTTTGACCCCTGCCCCACTTCAGAGTCAGGTGAGCATTACCTCATCGCAGTCCCAAACTGACCAAACAAAGGGGGGTGACTCACTCTAGAGTCCAACAGATTCTTTTGTTGCTGTCTAGGCCAGCGTCCTTTGTTCCTGTGAGTCTGGGCTGGGTTTGTCCCATACATGCCCTGATGAGGTGTGAACTGCCTCTCTGCTCTTGGGGAGTTTTTGCCTGGGCTTACTTTGAGCCATGAGGGCACATTTTCAGCCTCATAATGTTGCAACATTACTGCAACAACAATTACTATAATATTACTATAACAACAATGCTCAGTACATCATGAACCTTTCGAAGACACCCGACATGACAAACTTTATATTGGATTCTACACAATCATATTATAACGATGAACATGGGGATGTAGGGTGTTCCCATGACGTACAGAACGTCACACTCATATATTCTTCTTTTAACGCAGGTATTTCATTCCTACTAACATTAACAGGCCTAACTACCACATATTGGAAGGAGATTATACCCACTAACTGATTATGAAATTGTAAAACCTGCTAGGCTGGCCTATCTACACCAAATGACAGGTGCAATTTTAGTGAAGGCCACCATGTATCAAAACTCCACCTATCACTTGGATTAGTGGAAATCTACAAAACAAAACTCAGCTCCAGACCAACCTCTCCCTCTCTGCTCAGTCTCATATCCACAATGCCTCCTCTGACATCTCTCCCTGCATATGCTCCTCTGCTAGCTCAGATGACTCCTCCTCCTCCACAAAAATCTCCTCACTATTTTTTCTCATTGTCATGTTAGAAAATTCCCACCATTTCACTGCAGTCTCAAACACCTCTCTCTCCCCTTCATGTCTCGCATTCAGGTTGTTGCTCAAGTGTTTCACTTCTTTCACCACAACATCTCAGATGCCTCTCCCTTCCTCCACATCCCCACTATCAAAATCCTTACTGTGACTGGGTTAATCTTCTGTCAACTCCACTGCAACCTCCTGCTCTCTGGCCTTTCTGACTTCCACTTTCTAACCCTCAAGTCTAACCAAAACTTTGCTGTCAAACTATCATCTTCCACTGCTTTGACCATGTCACCCCTTCTTAGACTCTTCACTGGCTCTGCAACTTGGCACCACATTCAATCTACTCATATTTTACACAGTTCTGCCTCTGCTTACTGTTCACTTTTGTCTCCTGCCACTCTCCTGCTCAATACATACTTTGAACTAGTTCTGCTTCCCCACATGGTCCTGTTTACCCCTTTCCCACAAAGTGCCTGGGTGCTTTTCCCCATGTTTCCTCAGACATCTGCAATCTCCTCCCTGATCCAGTAGGTTATGCAGCCTCCCTCTGCTCCTTCAGATCCCATCTCAAAATCCTTTTCTCCTTCTACGGTGTCCCACATTCCCACAACAATCTAAGAAGAAAAAAAGTCAACATTTTTAGAAGGGGAACTTGTGATGTATATATCCTATAGGACAAGCAACCTCAACCATGTTGTGTGTAAACTTCCTTTCCTCTTGCCTGTTGTCATCTCTCCCTGACTTGTAGGTTCACTGGAACAGCATCTGTCTTTATTCTTCCTATAACAATTGCAAATACTACTAAGGCGTTATATAGGAATGTCACAAATGAGCAAAACAAAAGCCTTTCGTCATATTTAATGTTTGTTGTTTTTGTCTTCCAGCCGTTTCTGAGATTTTTAGCAGTTCACACAGGATACCCATTGAAGAGGCTGAACACTGAAAGAATTATAAAAATATATGACACCTTACTATGTGAGGTAAAAGTATATAAGAAAATTCCCCTAAGATTCAATTCAGACATGCTACAGTACAAGAAGGATTGATGTACAAACTTCATCCTCTGCTCCTTGTGGTTAGAAAAAAGCTATACGTTTGCAAGGAATAGGTGTTTTAGAATGTCCAGAGCTAGGGATTCTTACCAGACCAGTTGCCTCAAATAAGTGACACACATATCCTTCATCCAGTTCTATGCCAACATAGCTCTTTTTTTTTTTTGTTAACTTTCTTGTTGCCCTAAGTACCATTTAGAAAGTCTATCAGTCATATTATCACCACAGTTCTGGAAGGGAAAAGATGAGGTAACTTTTAGACCCTCTGCTTGTCATATTATTTATACAGAACCATAAAGATGTGCAGCGTTTATACTAGTAAAAATACATGGATTGGCCCAGAAAATATAATCTTCCCCCTCAAAGATTTTAGAGTCAAATGGTGCAATCAGGTACAGTAATAATTAGGTAGTAGCAAATGGAGTAGTGTGTGGATGGAAACATCTGTAAGATTCATTGAACAAGTGGGATTATGGCAGTAATTTGAAGGAGGCAGAAGGCTATTGGTGAATATGGTTTGGGAGGCTATTCTGAACATAGGGACTATGTCTTCCAGTGCAGGAGCAAACAAAAATTGAAAGGTCTCGCAATGTATGTTGTTGGTTGTTGTTCTGTTTGTTTGTTTTCTTTTATTTAAATACCTGTTTGGCATATTACCTAGAAGACTAAAGCAGTTTTAAAGTAGATTACATTGTGGATGCAAACTGCCCAATTGTATTATGCAATAAGTTGCCATCTGTCTTGAATTTTCCACGATAGTTCCAATTTTGCCAAGGCAATCCCACATGGGACATTTCCCAGATCTCTACATTAGTTCAATGACCCATGAAATGTCAACGTAATGGGAAACTGCAACTTGAGCATGTTGCAGCAAATCATCACCACATACCAGACAGAGATGTGCCAATGCAAGGGCACAATGCTGTATTGCAAACATCATGGTGTTCTGAGACAGGAGTTTATTCCATCAGGTAAGCTTACAAGGTTGCCCATCCTTGTCGGTCTCAGTGGCCCTTATGCCAGAGAGAATTTAACTAATTAGTAGAGTACTTCTTCCGGTGTTGGACTCTGAGTATGGGTCCTTCATGTTGCTCAACGGGGACTCCCACCACAAAAGCAACAACTCTACCAGCTGTGCAAAAAGAGTCTTGTTGTTAGCTGTTTTCATGCAGCCACAGTAAAGTCACCTCACCGTATTATTTATTATTGGTCACATGCCATTTGACTTCTAGGTAACTCCAAAGACACAGGCACTTGTTTGCCTGCAGCAATGCTATGAAACAGTATTCACTTAGCATATCCTCTTCTTTCTAAACAAATCACGTTTGTTAAAGAAAGAAATAATACATTGTGACCTGAGCTGATTTAACCTGACATGATCCATTGTTTCCCCTGTTTAAACAAATCCTGTCAATAATTAGCAAGTCCTTGTCAGGACATAACAGGTAGTATGGAAGCAGGTAGTTCTGAGAATGCTCCCACTGTTTAGCTCACTTCAATTGTCACACTTTGATAAGGATACACTATGTTATGACAAAATAGACTGGTTTTGTTAAACAGGAATTCAGTTCAGTACAAATCTGGAGCATTGTGTGCATTTCCTACCTCTTCACAGTGGTAGCCTTTAACATATCTGACTTCAGCCCCAGAGGCAAACATAGCCTCATTCTACTTTGTTTTGGGGACTGAGGCAACATCTGTAAGAGTTGGTGTAAAATGGGCCAGAACTCCCCAACCCTCACCAGATGTTAGGTTGTTCCAAATCCAGATATAAATGTGGCAGTTTGAGCCATTCTCTGGCTTACTGATTTCTCAGAGCTGCCAAGCCAAAAAGTCTTGACTGCCATGTAAGTTTTGCTTGAATAGGGGTTTCTGGATGTGGCCCAGGAACTTGCTGACAATAGAAAATTTTCACTAAGACACAAGATTCATCCTTAATAATTTTTGATGATGATCATCCTACTATAAATGCAGCCATTTTTGTATATCCCTCCCTATTAGTGCTGCGCCACCTCCTAGTCTTCATGAATACTGTCATCTCTTCTTACCCTTTAAAAGTTGCTGTCTTTGAGCAATATATTGATATAAATGAGAGTTCCACCACCACCCAAGTGCAGCGTCTGGTCCTTAGTTTAATATAAAATAAAGAGAAATCTTTAATTTGGTCAAACATTCAGGATTTGTATCTGAATGTACCACAGCATTGCTGTTGGCAACAATACAAAAGGAAGCAACACAATCTGGTAGAAATCAGTGAGAAAATCATTGTTTTCTTTCTTTGCTGTAGGAGATCAACAATTACACTTTACCATCATGGGCCACTCATGGTGTCAGGACTAAGCTTCTAAAGCTCACAGAACTGCTGCTACGAGCAGAATTTGGGCTCCACAAACAAAAACAGAAGTCCCGACTCCAGGGAGGTAAGCAAAAATACTTAATTCTAAATGGGGTGAGAGTGTGATGGGAAAACAGAGTGGAAAGGGTGTACAGTCAACATTGGAATTCATACCATATTTAGAACTATGGAAGCTGCTATATACACATATATTACAAGGTGATCACCATCTATTCTTATTTGCACCCATGGAAATCAGGAAGTTACAATGGAGTTACACTAAAGAGAGGGCCAGACTCACCAGTACACTCTGGCTTCTTTGCACTACTCTTGTGAACCAACCAGTTAAACCAGTTTATGGCTGCTTTCAGCCACTAGGATCTACCAATGAATCTGGCCCTAAAATTGGTGCATGTGGGAACACAATCAGGCCCATTATTTATAAAAAGATTGGGTCAGATGCATCAGAACATTTCAAAAAGTAGCTATTAACCCATGTTAACTAATCTACCATGTGTTTAAGCACTTCCTCGTGTTAAGAATATCAGCACAAGTTCCCTATACCATTATTGTCACTATTGCCCTATTTTCTTCTAGGTGTTCTTTTAAAAGATATTCTGAAACATCTCTCGACTGCCAGAAAGCCTTCCAACCAGCGAAAGATAATTATCTATTCTGGAGTGAGTAATTTTTTTTCTTTTATGTTGGATTTTTGAAGTTGTCAACTATAGTAAAAGACATGGGACTTCATTTCCTGCATCTAACAACAGTTACACTGGGTTTTCTTTCTTCTGTGGCTAGCTTTAACCATTTCATAATGATTTACTTAGGAAAATTTAGCTCAGGTACATACAGCATCGCATTTCCCAGTCCAGCCTAGTGGCTTACTTCATTCTTAAGCTGTTTTGATTGTTTAGTAAAGAAATCAAAAGGCTTGTCCAAGGTCTTGCACTGATCCAAAAGGACTTCCTTGATCTAGAAATCAGCCTACTGCTGCTTTTTTAAAAATTAAATGTAGTGATTTTAAAAGGTGTTGGACTGGCTGTCTTAGATACTGAGGTTTTCTATTTTTGCACGGAACATGCACCTTCTCCCAGTGAACAGGGAGAGTCCTGGATTACTGATGGCAAAAACTATTTATAGCCCAGTTAGGTTGTCAGATGTTGGACCTTAGGACCAAATTCTTTCAAATCTGACCTCTAATTCTAGATGCCCAACTGGAGAAAGCTTGAGCCCAATTGTAAGAAGACCAGAATACTCCCAACTCCCATTCACTTTCACTAGAGTTGCAAGTGCTCAGGTCTTCTGATGCAAGATGTCTCAGGTTGAACATTCAGAATTAGAGGGCACATTTGAAAGCGTTTGGCCTAACAACTGAGGTACTCAAAATTGAAGGCCACTTTTAAAATTTAGGCCTAAGTCTACCATTGGATTGGAACTGATAATTGCCAGTCCTGGACCTCAGGACAGCATGATTCTGGGCAAATTAATATATATTTGGGATGAAAAAGAAGGAAAAGTTTATGTGGCCGGTTGTTATTGTTATTTTTAATGGCAACTGTTTGAACCTGCTCTGAGATTTGGAATATGAGTAGTAGTCCTGGAAGGCTGATATAGATGCATTTTATCACATAGGTATCTCCGCTCCAGGAGAGATGTATTTATTTCTGGAAAAAAGCTAACTTTTTTCAAAGCTATCTTAAAATAAGAATAATCAAGGATACAGAGATCAGAGGCCAAGTACCTATTCACAGAGTTGTGCAAGTAAAGTGAACTGTGAAGCTGAACTGGTGGAGAAATTATCAAATGTTTGCTCAGTAATGATCACATCATTCTCAGGAACTCTTTAATGGGAGTGATTCTTCTGTTTACAGCATGCTGCTACCATT
The DNA here is from genome assembly GCF_965140235.1 of Caretta caretta. Taxonomy (NCBI): domain Eukaryota; kingdom Metazoa; phylum Chordata; order Testudines; family Cheloniidae; genus Caretta; species Caretta caretta. The sequence continues at coordinate 191,213,074 of NC_134207.1, read as the reverse complement.
GTTGCCTTACAGATGGCACTCAATGTTTTCAATGGAAAACTCCCTCCATACAGTGCCTGCCATTTTTTTGAACTTTACCAGGAAAAGGATGGGTAAGTATCTGGATAAAGCTGTGTTCCTGAAATGTACTTTTTAAAAACCAATTTACTGAAGCCCCAAAGTATTTTATAAATAAAACTGGTTTTGATGGCCAAAATTGAGCTGCCTGGACACATTGGGCCTTAAATAATAATAGGGACCAATTAGCTTAATTATTATAATCTGAGTGACTTTAGTGCTTGTGAAAGGCACCAGGTTCACAGCCCTGGAGCCTGAAGTCTCTCCCTACAGTATAAGCTTCCCCACCAGTGAGTTTCAACCCTGCTCTAGGACCACCTCCAGTGGTGAGAGGTTTTACTCAGCTCCTACTGCTACTCAGTCCTCTGACTCTCCATTGAGAGTGGATCTGTAGAGTTGAGGATCCCCAGGTCCCTTCAGCTCCCAAATTCCCCCTCCATGCTGGGGACACAGGGAACCCTTGTGGAGCAGAGCAACATAACACCCTCCCCTGGCTCACAACACTCTTTTCACTGTGAAATCACACAATTCTGGTGCCTCAGGCTGAAGGAACAGCTTTTTCCAGACCATGACTAGTGCTAGTTCAGGGATACTAAATGCCATACAAAATGGCTGGACACCAGGTGGGATTGTCAAATGCATCTAACAGGACTTAGAAGCATAAGGAGTTGGGCATCTAACTCCCTTGGGTCCTTTTGAAAATCCCACCCCCATGAAAAATGCCCTAACAATAAGGTCAAGTAGAGAACATACAAATCTTCCAAGGAAAGATGGTGAAGTTTCAAAATAAGTTGTTAAAATTAGACTGGACAAAACACCTTGAGAATGTACAGGAAAGCTGGTCATGTCAGCGCAGGAAAATAGCTTAGATGATGGGTTACCTCGGGAGGTGGTAGAATCTCCTTCCTTAGAGGTTTTTAAGGTCAGGCTTGACAAAGCCCTGGCTGGGATGATTTAGTTGGGGATTGGTCCTGCTTTGAGCAGGAGGTTGGACTAGATGACCTCCTGAGGTCCCTTCCAACCCTGATAGCTATGATTCTATGATCTAATGCCAGTAAATCCTTTTGATTCTCAATATCTACATACAAAGGCAGATTTAAATGTTAGAGTATAGGACAAAATTGACTCATGCTGTGTTACAGCACAGGTGAAGTTGATCCATAATGTTTTACAGACATTTATGTATCAATATTTCATTTAGACCTTGTTAAAATGGTGAAATACACCCCTCCAGGCTACCCGTGACACCCTTACTAACAGGAGGGCACATGGACTGCAAGTTCCTGTCTCTTATAATAAAGCACTGTTTCTCTTAATAATTCATTCCATTTGGCACTTTTTATAAAGAGTTAGACAAAGTGTGTCAAACTTGTCCTTGGTGTAACTGCATTTAATAGGGTCCAAACACTGCAACTTCAAAGAAGGCGTACCTAATTTTACTTTTATTTGTGTGCTGAACTCAGGCAACACACCATTGAAATGTACTATCGGAATCACTCTTTGAAAGATCCCCACCCGCTCACTCTGCCAGGCTGCAAATTTCGCTGTCCTATCGAGCAATTTAATCAGCTACTTTCGTCAGTCATAGTGCACCACTGGACAAAAGAATGCAGGATGTAGGGCATAAACAAGGTAAATGTGGTGCTGCTAAATGTTGTGTGTGCGTGTGTCATCCTAAATGTGTGGCAAGAGCAGATACAGCCCTGACTACACAGAACTTTGAAACAGCAATATTTTTGTAAAGGTTTGATCTGAAATGAATGGCAATCCAGATCCATTAAGACAATTTTCCTCCTACCTCTCTATGGATGCATATGCCCGGCCAACCACAAATCTAAACTGCTCTTCTGGTGGAAGAAAAATTCAGGTTAAATCTACCTTGCAACCAAGGGTGTAACTTGCAGCTTGTTTAAACGTACCTGCTCTAGCTTTAGTATAGCTAGCTTGCTAAAAATAGCAGTGAGGACATGGCGGCACAGGCTTCAGTGCGAGCTAGCAACATGAGTACATAGCTGATGCAGGCTAGATAAGTTTGTACGGCCTGTGCCGAAGCCATGTCCTCACTGTTATTTTTAGTGAGCTAGCTAGATTAAAACTACCATATGTACTTCTCAATGAGCCCCAAATTGCATCCCCAGTTGCATTGTAGATGTAGCCTCAGAATGAAATCAAGTATTATTATATGACTGAAACATTGTAGGATACTATTTTTTTTTATTTTATTTTAGCATAGTCAAAAAGACATTTAAGTTACTAAAATGAGACAACAGGAGTTGGAAAGATATCTCAAAGGACTGAGCTATGTCAAATCTCCCAATCTTCTGTACATGGAAATATACCTCTCAGCTGATTGGCAAGTCCATGCCAAGTCCTTTGATTTTTCAGAGATATCCGTATTTGGGAGGGGCAGGTGGAAAAAATCATGCTTTCCTTCCTATATCTGGCTTCACATTCCTTACTATAGAGTCCAAAAATAAATAACTGCCAAGAACACAAGTGCACACAGAAAACTGTCAAATTTTTCAAGGAACAATTGTTGTATGTCATGCTTGGAAATCCCATATGGCTTTCTGAATCACTGGTCTCAAGAGGAATTTGGAACTGCAGATATTAGATGAGCATGAGCTAATTCACTTGGCTCTAAGTATTTTCTTACTACACTCTTCCAAATCCATGAACAGAAGGAAGATGTTTTAGCTGGAGTGAGTGAATAATCAGCAATGAATAATTTACTCAAGGAATTTCACAGACTGTCAGTAAGCTGATCAAGAAATCATGAAAATTATTCACTATTGAATGTGATTCCTGTAGTTTTTGACAAACGTGATCAAGAAGAGTGTGTTGTAAATATCCAACACCTGCACTGTGCTGTTTAGCTACCTAAGTCATTGGGATACTGATTGGATAAATTATGTAACTAACCAACAAAAAAACAAGTGAAAAATTACTATCAAATACATAATCAAAATTTGCTGTTGGTAACTGTTTGGGTATTCAGACTTAAAGTACACCTCTGTTAAGAGGGCCAGCATAAGGCCTCTGCACTGCTTAAATTCTCAAACTAGGGGCAAGTCAGGTTTAGGTGATGCCTAGGCCTCATACTGGCCCTTTGCACTGACACAGATTTCACCCCTGAGGACTGTTTGTCCTAGTAAAACTTGAACACTTAAATATATATGAAAAACCAAACACAAGAGGTCACAAACCTGGTTGACTTTCAAATCTGAATGAATATTTTCAGACCATTTTCTCCACTTTGTGCTAAATTATAATTTCAGCTGCTGCCCCAAAGATTACCAAGTCACTGTGAATCAGGACAGAAGGGAACAACCGATCCTTAATATCCTGAAACTGAAGCAAATTCACAAGAACCTCACACAGATTCTGGGCCAACGTCAGTCCCAGTGTGCAAATAGTTCCAATTCTTTTTAATTTCACCTGCAACTTTCTCAGAATCATCTTTAATATTGTCCCCTGGTGCTGCACATGTACTTTGTGTTAATACTTTGAAGAATAATGTGCTTATGAGTGAGCATCCATTGGATAGAAACCCCTAACATGTTTATCTCAAGTAAAACACTCCTGGCAACCATAGAGAGTCGGAGGGGTGTTTCTAGGCAAGGGCCATGTCTTTTCACCTGAACATTAGGACAACTATGCTGAGGGGCAGAGTGTTCACTTTACATGCATGTAGGAAGAGAATCCCCTTCTCACACTCTCCTTGATGCTCAGGGAGCATTATGCCTTTCAAAATGGGCTGAGTCACCACTGCTACAAGCTTTTAATCACCCATGTATCAGCCTTTTCTGTGTCTAGTTATGCCAGTCCCCATATTCAGATGCTGTTAATTCAGCTAGTAGCTGAAACTGTCCCCTACTCCTCTGCTTCATGTTCATCATGTTTCGTGAGAACAAGGCTGCTTGCTAAAAGCTATAATTCATTTACCTTCAGATGCATGCTCTAAGATCTTCAGGTGACTAGATTTGTGAAGCAATTCCCCCCACACAACAAAGTGACATGAACCTTTCAGCTATTTCAGCATTAACTTCCATCAGCGTGACCAGAGCCAGCATTGTACCTGTCAAGAGAAAATACATCTTAGAACTGCAGTGGACTATGAAAACTGTACGTGGCTGTGACTTTTCTTAAAGAATGTTACTTCTGCTTTAATCAAATCATGTACCTTAAATGAAATATTGACTTTACAAAGCCATAGTAATTTACCAAGATTTATGACTGTTGAGTTGATTGACATTAGTTCAGGTAGATTACTTTCAACTTTATGGGTATACTTTTGATGCAAACTTTTTGGGGGGGTTATAAGTTTAACTTTCAGCAAAGATGTGATATTGCCCATTGAGTGCTGCTGCCTCTTTAAGAAACAACAGGATCCTTTAGGTCTATGATCAGGTATGAAAAGCAAAATCAGAAGGAAAGATGCATGCAGATAGAAGAGTCAATCCAGTCAGCTCCTACTTTCATCTATTCCAGGAACAGTTAAACATTTTGTACAAAGATCCAGAAATCCCAAGAAACAAGGAAAATTGTTATTTAAGTGAAGGTGTGATACACAAAAGAACCCACATATGAGCAGGAAAAAAGACAAGAGGGATGGGGCAAAATGGACTGCTGGCCTGCAACTAAAAAATAAAAACATTCCCAGGTGGCACGTCTGCTGTAAAAGCAGCATAGACGGTGAGCTCGAGTGACAAGGCAAAGGAGCATCAAGCCATTCCCTTCTTTTTGAGGAAGCTGCAAGTCTCAGTTGTCATGGGTGAAAGAGAAATCACTTGTTGCTTTGTGTGTCATCCTTTCACACAAAAAATGTACCTTGCTTTTGGATATAATTGTCATTACTTTGATCACAGTAAAGTCCCTGCTTCAGAAAAATTCATGGGTCAGTGCAAAGTCTGAGTTTAACAACAAAAAATGAAGGTCTTCCAAAAAGCAGAGAAAAAAGCCAGAAGCTGTTAAGTGCTAGATAAAACACAGCAGAATACACTATAGGGAGCAATCCTCCATTAATTGGAAAATGGGCTAGTTGACTTACAGAGCAAGAACTTGAGAAGTCTGCAAGTGCACAACTGTGAGTATAATTTGTGGAAGCAACTACCATGACTGCACGCAGTTGACAAATTAAACATGTATCTGGTCATTTTCACATGCAGTTACCACTATTTCAGCAACCTAACCTAGGAAATTACAACATGCCCATTTGCATACATGGGTGGAATTCACCCCTGTACAGAGAACCCATACAAGGCTTCAGCACCTCTTCAGACATGAGTGTTAGTGATGTATAGCCTTTATACTGGGACTGGCTGAACAAGAAGACTGGGGATGGATACTGGGAGTTGGGAGGGAAGAGTGGGATCAGAAGAGGAACCTTGGGTTGTGGGAGACTGGGATGAGGAACCCCAGGAGGGAATCTGGGACTGGGAGCCAAGATGGCTGAGCAAGAAGCCAGAAGAAGAGACTGGAACTAAGAGTCTTTGGGGAAAAGCTGAGACTCAGATGGGGAACCCAAAAGTGGGGACTGGCTTGGTGAAGAGGTCTGTACGAGGAGCTGGGGGAAGGAGGAGTTACAGACGAGGCTAGGACTAGGAAGGGACAGGTTAGGCTGGAGGGAACAGCTGTAGGAGGGGTCAAGTGTGGAGGAACAGTGGCAAAGAAAGTCTATGACCATTAGAGAACACTCCCTTCCAGAAATGGGAATGGAATCCAAGATTCCTGGGTCTCACCTCTCCTCAGCAAATCGCTGTGAAGCCAACAGGCAAAGTGAATCAACTTCCTCTAGTGGCTGGGCCTCACAAAGGATGACAATATACTATTCCTCAAGTGGCAGAGGTCTCTATTGTGGATCTAAAGGTTCCAGCCCTACTGATGAACCATATGGGTGTCACTACAGTTCCACCTGATGGAATTTCTGAGTTTATTGTGTAACTCTCTATATATTTATAATAATCCTTTCCACTTCAGTCATGTCTGATTTCCATGTATACAGGGTATTGATAGTCCTATTTTGCTTCAAACCAAGAAAAGCATTTTGGCTCGAATTTTCAAAGCAGCTTAAGTGAACTTGAATTTCAATGGAACTTGGGCGCCTAATGGTCTTTTGTGCCTTTGCAAATTCTGCCCCTTGCTCAGTCTATACCCACACACTTTCCCCAGCAGAAAATAAAGAAAACTGGAAAAGTGCTTTTTTGCATGTCAAACAAGTTCTTATTGTGATTTTTCCCTCTCGGTTTTTCTAATCTCCCTCTTACAAATGTAATTTCTGTAGCTCCCCTGGAAGTTGACTCAAACAGACTGAGGTTGCTAACCTCTGGAAACAGAGGGTGTTTCTTGCCACCCAAAACAGACCCTTTTTTTATGAGGGGCCTCATACTGCTGCCATTGCCCTCAATGGGTGCAGGATCAAGTCCTTAAATAGAGAAACTGTGGTGATATGTGAGAAAGGGGGCCTTTTTGACATTCCAGCTTCCTTTCCACTGTTTTGAAGAATGAGGTGCATTACAGGAGATAAAACCTTTTAATGTATCTTTCTGTCTCCATCAGCCAAGGTGTGACTGGGTCCCTACACCCTTGAAGAAAAATAAAATACCAAAAATAAATGTGGTTAAAACACACAGATTCTTTTCTTCCTTCAGGCAGGTAACACAGATTCGGGATTCCCCTCTTAGCAGGAAGGCCCCATTCTGTCCTCAGCTGGGGCCAAATAGCCCCTTCTCTTTCCTCCACACTGGTAGGGAGCTACAAAGAGGCTCCCAAATGGCAGGCTCAAGAAACAATAGCCCTGGGTCTGCTTTGTGGCAAAGAGGAGTGAAAAAATAAACAAAGGATTCCCTCTTGGCAGCATAAATAACCAAAAAACCTTCTCCCTTTGGCATAGCAGCAAAATAAAGATAAAAAATGTCTTTTCTCTTTAGCTTAAGGGCAGCCAATTCCAGGTCATTCCTAATCAAGAGAGCAGCTTCTCCCTCCCACAAGCCTTTTTTTCCAGTATAACCCTAATCCTTTTAATAAGCTACAGCTAAAGGCCTTTCCAGGCCTGGCTGTGCATGCAGCCTTTACAGCGTAAGCCAGTGTAAGCCAGTTCAAGCACAAAAAGCATAGGGTCAGTCAATCATGTCTCCTTTTCCTAGGAGAAATTTATCTTTTGCGATCAAAACACTAGTAAAGACCAAATCTTACTTTTAACCTCTTCTCTGTCTAACCACTTTCCACAGTGCACACAACCCATCAGGCACTTTTCCTTTCTACCACCAAAATGGCAGAAGCACAGCAGGGAATACTTTGCGTACATCCTTCTCTGTTTTAGAGAATATTAATATCAGCTTTTGTGAAAGCTGAACCACAGGATCCAGATCTTCAGCTCTTCTTTATAACTGAACATTTGAAATGGAAATGAATGTGGTTTTGGTCTTTTCTTTTAAAAAACCCCTCAAACAATTACAGCTCAGCCTCAGTGCTATTTAGGTATTTACAACTGCACAGAAACAATGGTACAGCGGATCATGGCATAACACCCGTATCACAATGACACATGGGACCCTCATCAAAACGCACAAACAAAACATGTTTATCAAGAAAAATATTTTAATGAGGTTTTAACACCTGAAGGTTTATAGCAGGAGAGGTTAAATACCATGTGCCATAACTACGGTCCTTCGAGTGGTATCCCTATGGATGCTCCATTTCAGGTGTGCGGGCACTCCATGGCACCTTTGATTGGAGATTTCTGATAGCAGTGCCTGTTCTGCCCACGCATGCGCTCAGACATCCTCATGCCCCACAGTGAGGATATATAGGACTGTGGAGGTGAACCACCCTCAGTTCCTTCTCTACCATGAAGTCCTGTGAGACAAAACTCTGAAGCAGAGGCGAAGGAGGGTGGGTAGTGCAACACCCACAGGGATACATATATTGAAAAAACACCAGCTACTGCACAATTAAGTAACCTCTCCTCCTTCCTCAAGCAGTGTCTGTCAGCCTCCTTCCCAAGCAGTATCCGCAGAAGGAGAAGGGAGCGTCGAAGTCGGATCTAACGCTGAAGACAGACCTGCACTGCCAACCACAGCCTCCAATCTGGAAGCGTGAAAATTGAGTCCCAGGTTGCAGCTCTGCAGCTTTCAACAACTTAGAACATCTTGCAGTAGCTGAACACTGGTGGCGTCATAACAAGAGAGAACATACCCACAGTGCCAAGTCTTTGAGTGGAAATTGTGGGTCCTTTGGCTCGGTCCGCAAATGAAAACAATCAGTCTGGGAGACTTTCCAAACAGTTTGGCTTTGGTTCTGTCCAGATAGAAGTTAAAGTAAGTAAAGAGAACTATGCCAGAACTAGAGTAGAACGGCTAAGCTACAGCTAAGCTGAAAGCAGGCGCACAAGATACTCTGCCTCAGGTTGTAGGGCGGTTGAGAAGGAACTGAGGGTGGTTCACCCATGCAGCTCTGTATGTCCTCAGGATGGGGTACAAAGTTGTTTAGAGCACATGTGCAGATCCAAAAGGCACCACATTTTGGGTTATTCCCTCACAAGCAGACTGTTTCCAAACAGACATCAGTACAAAAAGAAAAGGAGTACTTGTGGCACCTTAGAGACTAACCAATTTATTTGAGCATAAGCTTTCGTGAGCTACAGCTCACTTCATCGGATGCATACTGTGGAAACTGCAGAAGACATTATATACACAGAGACCATGAAACAATACCTCCTCCCACCCCACTCTCCTGCTGGTAATAGCTTATCTAAAGTGATCACTCTCCTTACAATGTATATGATAATCAAGTTGGGCCATTTCCAGCACAAATCCAGGTTTTCTCACCCTCCACCCCCCCGCACACAAACTCATTCTCCTGCTGGTAATAGCCCATCCAAAGTGACCACTCTCTTTACAATGTGTATGATAATCAAGGTGGGCCATTTCCAGCACAAATCCAGGTTTTCTCATCCCCCTCCCCTTTTTCCAAAAACCACACACACAAACTCACTCTCCTGCTGGTAATAGCTTATCCAAAGTGACCACTCTCCTTACAATGTGTATGAAAATCAAGGTGGGCCATTTCCAGCACAAATCCAGGTTTTCTGACCCCCGCCCCCCACAAAACACACACACACAAACAGGGAAAGATTAAGAATGAGCTCTCAGAACTGGATACTCTCATAAAAAATCAACCTTCCACACAAACTTCCTCGTGGCTGGAATTTACTAAAACTAGACAAGCCATTTACAATGCACACTTTGCTTCTCTACAAAAGAAAAAGGACACTAAACTTTCTAAACTACTACATGCTACAAGGGGCCACAGCAATGGTTCCCTCAACCCACCGAGCAATATTGTTAACCTATCCAACTATACTCTCAGCCCAGCAGAAGAAGCTGTCCTATCTCGGGGCCTCTCCTTCTGCCCCTCAACCCCCACGAACATGATACAGCTCTGTGGTGACCTAGAATCCTATTTTCGATGTCTCCGACTCAAGGAATATTTCCAAAATACCTCTCAACAGCATACTAATCCACAGAGGCCTCCCTACCAACATTACAAAAAGAAGGATTCTAGGTGGACTCCTCCTGAAGGTCGAAACAGCAGACTGGACTTCTACATAGAATGCTTCCGCCGACATGCACGGGCTGAAATTGTGGAAAAGCAGCATCACTTGCCCCATAACCTCAGCCGTGCAGAACACAATGCCATCCACAGCCTCAGAAACAACTCTGACATCATAATAAAAAAGGCTGACAAAGGAGGTGCTGTTGTCATCATGAATAGGTTGGAATATGAACAAGAGGCTGCTCGGCAGCTCTCCAACGCTACTTTCTACAAGCCATTACCCTATGATCCCACTGAGAGTTACCAAAAGCAACTACAGCATTTGCTCAAGAAACTTCCTGAAAAAGCACAAGATCAAATCTGCACAGACACACCCCTGGAACCCCGACTTGGGATATTCTATCTACTACCTAAGATCCATAAACCTGGAAATCCTGGGCGCCCCATCATCTCAGGCATTGGCACCCTGACAGCAGGATTGTCTGGCTATGTAGACTCCCTCCTCAGGCCCTATGCTGCCAGCATTCCCAGCTACCTTCGAGACACCACTGACTTCCTGAGGAAACTACAATCCATCGGTGATCTTTCTCATAACACCATCCCGGCCACTATGGACGTAGAAGCCCTCTACACCAACATTCCACACAAAGATGGACTACAAGCCGTCAAGAACACTATCCCCGATAATGTCACGGCTAACCTGGTGGCTGAACTTTGTGACTTTGTCCTTACCCATAACTATTTTACATTTGGGGACAATGTATACCTTCAGATCAGCGGCACTGCTATGGGTACCCACATGGCCCCACAGTATGCCAACATTTTTATGGCTGATTTAGAACAACGCTTCCTCAGCTCTCGTCCCCTAACGCCCCTACTCTACTTGAGCTATATTGATGACATCTTCATCATCTGGACCCATGGAAAAGAAGCCCTTGAGGAATTCCACCATGATTTCAACAATTTCTATCCCACCATCAATCTCAGCCTGGTCCAGTCCACACAAGAGATCCACTTCCTGGACACTACAGTGCTAATAAACAATGGTCACATAAACACCACCCTATACCGGAAACCTACTGACCGCTATTCCTACCTACATGCCTCCAGCTTTCACCCTGACCACACCACACAATCCATCGTCTACAGCCAAGCTCTGCAATACAACCGCATTTGCTCCAACCCCTCAGACAGAGACAAACACCTACAAGAGCTCTATCAAGCATTCTTACAACTACAGTACCCACCTGCGGAAGTGAAGAAACAGATTGATAGAGCCAGAAGCGTTCCCAGAAGTCACCTACTACAGGACAGGCCTAACAAAGAAAATAACAGAACGCCACTAGCCGTCACCTTCAGCCCCCAACTAAAACCCCTCCAACTCATTATTAAGGATCTACAACCTATCCTGAAGGATGACCCAACACTCTCACAAATCTTGGGAGACAGGCCAGTCCTTGCCTACAGACAGCCCCACAACCTGAAGCAAATACTCACCAACAACCACATACCACACAACAGAACCACTAACCCAGGAACCTATCCTTGCAACAAAGCCCGTTGCCAACTGTGCCCACATATCTATTCAGGGAACACCATCACAGGGCCTAATAACATCAGCCACACTATCAGAGGCTCGTTCACCTGCACATCCACCAATGTGATATATGCCATCATGTGCCAGCAATGCCCCTCTGCCATGTACATTGGTCAAACTGGACAGTCTCCACGTAAAAGAATAAATGGACACAAATCAGATGTCAAGAATTATAACATTCATAAACCAGTCGGAGAATACTTCAATCTCTCTGGTCACGCAATTACAGACATGAAGGTCGCTATCTTAAAACAAAAAAACTTCAAATCCAGACTCCAGCGAGAAACTGCTGAATTGGAATTCATTTGCAAATTGGATACTATTAATTTAGGCTTAAATAGAGACTGGGAGTGGCTAACTCATTATGCAAGGTAGCCTATTTCCCCTTGTGTTTTTTCCTACCCCTCCACCCAGACGTTCTGGTTAAACTTAGATTTATACTGGAAATGGCCCACCTTGATTATCATACACATTGTAGGGAGAGTGGTCATTTTGGATAAGCTATTACCAGCAGGAGAGTGAGTTTGTGTGTGTGTGTTTTGTGGGGGGCGGGGGTGAGAAAACCTGGATTTGTGCAGGAAATGGCCCACCTTGATGATCATACACATTGTAAGGAGAGTGATCACTTTAGATAAGCTATTACCAGCAGGAGAGTGGGGTGGGAGGAGGTATTGTTTCATGGTCTCTGTGTATATAATGTCTTCTGCAGTTTCCACAGTATGCATCTGATGAAGTGAGCTGTAGCTCACGAAAGCTTATGCTCAAATAAATTGGTTAGTCTCTAAGGTGCCACAAGTACTCCTTTTCTTTTTGCGAATACAGACTAACACGGCTGTTACTCTGAAACCAGACATCAGTACTTACTTCTCCAGCTGCAATAGACATCTCCATCCCTCCCCTTCCATGTTACGTGGATATCCCTGCACCCCGGAGCCTGCACTCCCCTTCCCACACCCCAACCCTCTGCCTCAGCCCGGAGCCCCTCTTCTGCACCCCAACCCCCTCATCCCCAGCCCCACCCCAGAGCCCACACCCCCAGCCAAAGCCCTCACCCCCTCCCACAGCCCAACCCCTTGCCCTAGCCCCCCAAACCCCTCATTTCAGGCCCCAACCCAGAGCCCACACCCTGTCGCACCCGAACCCCCTCCCCAGCCAGGTGAAAATGAGCAAGTGAGTGAGGGTGAGGGAGAACAAGCGACAGAGAGAGGTGGGATGGAGTGAGGGGGGGTGAACTCAGAGAAGGGGCAGGGCAGGGGTGGGGAAAGGGTGTTCGGTTTTCTGCAAATACAAAGTTGGCAACCCTAGCCCCGCATACTCACTTCCAAGCAAGCAGAGGCCAACGGGAGATCAGGGAAATACAGATGGAGGAAGAAAAAAGTTGAAGCAAGAGCTGAAAATTATCTGCAGACAGAACTGCAGAGAGGTTGGGGCAGATGGAGATGTCGCAGAGGGATACCAGATGGAGCTCTGAACGCCTTGTGACTTATAGGGTGCCAGATGCTTCTTGATACATTATAAAGCAAAATTAAAATGGTAAGGGGTACTTTGTACCCAGTCCTGAGATCACTACTGCAGGAGCTCAATGGAGGACACCAAGGCATGTTTGGGAGTGACTTTGGACAATTCCCAAGAAATCATTACCGATAATAATACTTGGTGCTTTTTTAGCACTTTGTCAGCACTAATTATTCTGCACACAGCCCTTAGGAGGGGAGTGTGAAAGCATCATTGTACCTATTTTATAGAGGGGAAAGCTGAGGCAGGAAAGTTACATAACCTGCTCAAAGCCAGTGATTCAATTTCAGAACCAGAACTATAATTATGATTCATTGTTTGTATCATGTCTAAAACGTACGTGGCACTTTACAGGCACAGTCTGCAACCAATCGATCACAATCTATGGTCCCGATTCTGCAATGGGCTCAGTGTGAGCTCAGGGATCCACCCACACAGCGTTCATTGCAGGATTGGGGCCTAAATAAGACAGAACACAAATTGGTACAAAGGGGTAAAACAGGCTTGCAGCAGAAAGTGAGGCAAGTGGTTACAAGTACAAGATCACACAGTAAAACCTCAGAGTTAGGAACACCTCGGGAATGTAGGTTGTTCGTAACTCTGAAACGTTTGTAACTCTGAACAAAATGTTATAGTTGTTCTTTCAAAAGTTCCCAACTGGACATTGACATTATACAGCTTTAAAACTTTACTCTGCGGAAGAAAAATGCTTTTAACCATCTTAATTTAAATGAAACAAGCACAGAAACTGTTTCCTTATCTTGTCAAATCTTTTTTAAACTTTCCCTTTATTTTTTTAGTAGTTTACGTTTAATGCTGTATTTGCTTTTTTGTTTTGGTTTGGTTTTTTGTCTCTGCTGCTGCCTGATTGTGTACTTCTGGTTCCAAATGAGGTTTGTAGTTGACCGGTCAGTTCATAACTCTGGTGTGGGTAACTCTGAGGTTCTACTGTACTGTTGCTCAGCGCTGCACATGCATCTAGGAGGTTAGATTACAGTTGTTGGGAGCTGGGTAGTTTTAGTATATTTTAGTTTTTGTTTATATTATTTTTAAAAAGTAGTTTGACCTGGTCATGGGAAGTTGAGTTAGACAGTAGGAAGAGAATGGTGGGGGAATGGAAGAAAGGCCTTAAAATACTGGTGAAGTGGGAGGAGAGGTGACTGGGAGGGAGGAAAGGGAATTAAGGATTGCCCTTCTCCTAGTTCAGCGCTTATTTCTCCAAGCCGTATTGCCTCCCGCAAAGTGTCCAAAAACTGAAAAATATAGACAAAGCAGAGATGCAAAAATCTGCAAATCTGGTTATTTATGGAATGATGACCCCCTTATTTTAAACCCCCCCAAAAAAATCACATGGGAAAAAACAAAACCACAGTATTCCCAACCCAAAATGTTCAGAAAGCATGAGTCAGGCTCAACAAAAATCATGAGACTGGCCTTAAAATCACAAGAGTATGGAAAAATAACAGATTTGGCGTTCTTTGTACTTGCCTTCTGCTTTTGGAGCCTTTAGGATGCACTGGGGACACACTTCGAAGCTTTCTCCACCGCCACGAGGGCTAGAAACTCACTTTTTCTTTAAGAACAAAGGGTGACATCATCACGTAATCACTTGACTCCAGGAGCTGGGGCTGTAAGGAAAACCATAATTATCGTGAGACTCATCACAAAAATCATGAGAGTTGGCAACACTGAATTAGGTTAAAAAGAATGGAAACAGCAACTTGGAAAGAAAATGATTTGAAAGGATAGATGTGTTACATAATCACTTCCAAGTTTCTCCTGCATTTGAAATGCACAGGAAGCAGATCCACCCCTTTTGTCCTTTTGAAAGTACAGCTTCACTTCAGGCTGATAAACCTGAAGAGCTACTATAGCTACAAAGCTTTTTCAGCTGCTGCAGGATGGGAACGACACAGCTTCCATGCAGGTCCAGGAGTTTTTGCTTCGCTTTTAGTCTTTTCGTCATTCTGCTTCACCAAACTGCTGCAGAAAGAACGCTGAAATATGTGGTTGCCGTAAGTAGATGGCCTCATCGTTTAATTGCTGGCAATGATTTCAATGTGGTGTTCCTTGAATTGATAAAAATGTAAGATTTCAACCCCTCTTTGTACAGATTCCACAAGGAAAGAAATACTGTAGGCATTTCTTTGTACAGCGGATAATCAAGCCTCAAAGGCTCATCTTAATGAAGATAAAATAAGTCAAATTGTAAAGATTTTTTACAAGATAAAAGAACCCCCAAGATGTGTGGGTAAAGCACATGAACGGCAGTCAAGAGATTGGGGTTCTATCCTTGTCTGTCCCTCCCAGCCTTTGTGTGCCCATGTCAATCTCTGTGTGCCTCCGTTTCCCCATCTGTAGAATTGAGGATACTTACCTAGCTCATAGGTGTTTCAAAGGTAAATTTATTCATGTTTTTATAGTTCTCTGAGATCTTCAAATGGAAGGCATGCTAGAAATGCAGGTATTTTATTTCTTATAACAGCTGAATTGGCCTAGCAGTGTGCAGAGGCATACAAAGCCTCATTTATTTAGTGTTGTGATGTACATGCTGCATTAACTAGGAAGAATTTGGAAACTGGCTGCAACAATTTTTCATGGCCCATTTCTCGTTTTAAAGTCAAAAGAATAACAATACAGCATCCATTTCCCCTCAACAGATTTGGGGAGGCTTTCCCCTCAATTGATCTGGAATTTCAGTAGTATGTTTTGAAGCTGGCCCTTTATATCTTTTTCTTTATATACGGGTGGCAATGATTAAGAAGATGCAGTTTAAAGTGTTGCTTCCAATATAGAACCTTAGGCAGTGAAATGTATTGTTTGTAACAAGGAACGCTATTATACAAACATTCTTGTACCTTCCACAATTCCCAATGAGTGCTTATTGATCCTTGTAGAGAAAACAGTACTACCTATTGTGTTCTTACTCAACTGTCTGTGCCAAAGAAAGAAAATCTGTGATATTTCTTATGTCTCTGTTGGCTGACGTTAGTAGGAGTACCATTTGGCTTGTGGGCCAAAATGCCTTATCCTACTCCCGTTGACTTCAGTGGGAATCTCAAAGGGAATTGGATCAGGCACCAGGCAAAGAAGAGACCCAAGTTCTATTTTCAGCAACATGTTCAAAGTCTGTCCCATTCATTAGTGCATGTATATAGGAATATCTTAAGAGTATTAAAGTGAGTGAAAAAGCACTGAATGCACAGGTGGCATCAGGCAGATGGCATCATCTGGAGACTGGAACTCTCTAAAGCAGTGGTTCTGAAACGTATTAATTGGGCCCCCCTTCTTTGTGTCTGTAGTCGTTTATGTCCCTGCTCTCTCTCTCCCACCCCTGCCCCAGCTCTGAAGGCAAGGCATCCAGCTGTGAAGGCAGCGCACACCAGCAGCAACACAGAAGGATGGCAACATAAGTGTGGGAAGTAGAGGTGTGGAGGGTGCTGCAGCACCCCTAGGTTTTGCGTATGGGGGGTCCTGGCAGCTGGCCCCGTGTCTGGGGTTTGCTTCTGGCCCCATACCCAGGGCTCCTCTCCTGGCTCCAACCTCCTCACCCACCCCAAGCTGTGGCCACAGCCTCGGCCCCCTTACCCCTCTCTGTGTCCCCCCTCCCGAAGCCACAGCCCTGCTCCCAGCCTTAGCTGGAGGGACCACTGAGGAGCGTGTACAGGGTTAAGGGGAGCTGCAGCTCAGCACCCCCACTCTGAAAACTGTTCCAGTGCCACTGGGTGTCAATGCGAAAAGTGATATTTGTCAATATCACTTTTCACAGCAGACGTAGAGTCCCATTGCCACCCTTACTTTTGTGCTGCTGCTGCTACCCCGATGTTGGCAGCTGGAGCCCCAGCGCTTCCATGTGATGGATGTGGGGGAAATGAAAGCCCAAGCCGGCTGCCTCCGGTGAGGGATTGAGGCGGGGTGGGGGAATAAGAAGAGGCTGGGGCTCCAGCTGTCAGCCCCAGGCTGCCGGGACTCCAGCTGTCCCCTTTATCCCCACCTCCCAGATGTGCATGGCCCTTCTGCATGAGCCCCAGCCACTCGTGACTGACAGCCAGAGCTCTTTCCCGCCCGCCCCCCCCCCCCAAAGGCTACAGCTCTCATGCCTTCGGAGGTCTGCCGCATAGTTTGAGAAAGCAACTTAAGCTTGAGCTGAATAGGTGTAACTATGTTCTACAAATTGATGTCCTGACCCAATTTATTAATTGAGAGTTCTGCAGAGCCATTCATAGGAGGTGCTCACTTTCTTGGAGAATCAGGTCTTTAATATCTAAGAACCACCTCTTTACCTCTGTTCCATGTTCCATTCACTTTCTGCCACCCACTGAAAAAGAACATAGTACTCCATTTATTTCTAGGATAGCATACACCATTTTATTTATTTCCTTACTTACAATAATTGCTATTCCAGAGAATTTTCATGTAAATTGTCCTCCTTTTCAGATAAAGGCTAAATTATTCTAGTATTCCAGTTACACTTTAGCTGGTTGAGCAATCAGCTATACAATTCCTATAGATCTGGTCTTACTATCAGAGTATATTTCCCCTTCCCTGGCACAGCTTCACTGGGTTGAATTCTTATCTTTTAGGTGTTGTCTCCTGGACTTGCTGATTTGAATTTGAACGATATACTGAAATGATGTGCCAAAATGGAAACCATTTTCACCCCTTTCTTTTTCTTATTACTGTACTTTTCCCTCCTAGCAGCAAGTCACAGCATAAAGCACACCTGCAGCAGTAAACAAGACAAATGTTTCCCTTTCTTATTTTCAGGACTTTGCCAGATTCTGAAAAGCTGCCAAGCTTTCTCCAGCTGACGTTCACCTTTGCGCTGACTCTGCACTTTGTGCTTTACAGACCACTAGTTCTTTTGCCTGAAGAGGAATAATTTAAGCCATTTTATCAAAATGCTATTTTGACTTTCCTTCTGACGTGTAAACTTTAACCTCCACTGGAGCTGTTGTGCACGGCCCTGATGCTGAATGTCAAATGCAATCTGGTAGAAAAAATGGGAAATATCTAGCAGAATCCCATTAGGTAGAAATGAACTTCTAAGACATTGCATCTATAAATCACAGATTCCTAGAGACATATATTCCCCACCCATGGATATAGGAAAGAAGTCACTCGCCCAAAAGGTGAGTCGTTTCTGAAAAGCTGCAGCTGCGCCACATCCTCCCCGTTGTAACACAGGATAGGCAGCATTGGAGAAGAGGCAGAGGGGTGTGGCACACAGGCAAAGAACCCAGGAATAATGATAGTCCAAACACTTTGGAACCTTGAGCAAACCTGCTCAGCTTCCCAGCCTCTGTGGATTTCCTGGCACTGGTAGCATGGCTGGTTTCATTGCATGCTGCTTTTGCCTCCCCACTCTCTATATGATCTCTCCGTTGGGGTTAATAGGGCACAGAGTGAGCATCAGGGGTCATAATTACCCAGAGCCATATATTTCAGCATAATTTGCTATGTTTTCCAATGGACAATACCAGATGTTCCCTGCCCACTGAATTTCCCCCTCCCCTCTTTTTTGTGCATTATGGTTCTGCAACCTAACTGGTGCACAGGAGCAGGTGGTGGCTACATAATGCCTCCATATGATTCACAAGTCCTCCCCTACCCACACTTGCCATTTTCTCTGCTCTGAGGTATGCAAGGAGAGATAGATCCCAGCTGTGAAGTTCAGATTCAAACTTCTACAAACTTGATGGAGTCATTCGAATGCAGGGTTTTAGCTTGGGCTCATCTCTGGAGAGATGGAAACAAGATAAGGAAAAATCAGGCAAGGAAGAGATAGGAAAAGGACAAAAGGGAAGGAGACCCTGCTTATAAATATTGTTCAAACACAATATTGGGAGGCAATTTGTTTTGGTTAAACCTACATACTCAACCTCCTCCTCTGTTGTGACATGGGCTAACTTAATTGCCAGAAACTTGTTGATTGGTAATATGTTCTGGATGGTGTTACAGACACATTTCAAGTTCAACCTGTTTGAAACTCAAGAAAACATAATTCAGAGATGACTGGAGTAACTCACCATGACCCCAAGATCAGGAGAGGACATTGGGGTTTCTAGTCTAAACCATGGGGGAGATGTCCAAAGGCATAAATGCCAGTTAGGCACTTAACTTCCACGGACTTCCAATGGGTATTAGATGCCTAACTCCCATTTGTGCCTTTGGAAATCTCTCTCCCACTCTCCCCAATATCTGCAAAGCTCAGAAGCAGTAAAATACACAAACCAAATTCTGTGTTGCATAAAGGCATTAAACTGAAGCTGGATGAAAACAAAACCACAATGAACACCTATGCAGTCAATGAACATAGCATATGACACAAATGAAAGAACACCGATGTATGCTTTCATAAAACACTACCTCCCTCCCTGAGGACTGGTTGAGTAAAATATTTGAATTAATGATGCTGAAGTGAACACATTTATCAAGGGAAACTGCTCTCATTTTGTCCCATCTCCATATCTCCTCCCCGCTCTGCCTTTTTCTGTTTCCCAGTGTCACCAGTACAAAAAGCTACTCTTGCCATCACACAATCCCTTCTCTCTTTTTTCCCCTTTCATCCTGCCATTCTCTACTGAACTGCCAGGTGAAACTAAGAAAGCTCCAAGTTGCTACAACATGGGTTTGCTTTAAACTTAACTGGAAGTAACAGCTCCATTTTAACAAGAGGTAAAAGGTCTAAGTGTCAACTTTGAAATACACATTTATAGCGCAAGGAGCACCTGGATCTTGGACCACAGTTGAGGTTTCTGAGATTGTTATAGCTGCCTACTTAGGGTGGTTAGTCCTTTAGATCCACCAATAGCAATTCATGCCTTTAGTGCGAAAGATATCAACTTCAATCCCCTCTCCCAACCTGAGCAAGGTAAGTTTCAAAAGTAGCACACCACATTTGGGGCTTGAACTCAAGCAGACCTCAGATGCTTGGGAAGCTCAGTCACATGTATTTCCTAGAACCATGGGCTTAGGCCTCAGTAGTCTTTATTCAGCTCTTCACCCTTCCAATACAGAGAAATGGAGTTACATAAAGTTTATACTATGCAATGATCTTTGGATGAAGACATACAAACCAAGGTCTTTTCTGCTTTGTGTGGACTTAAAGAAGCCATGGCACTTTTTAGAAGAGGGCAAATCCCTCCTCTTCTGAAAAAAGGTTTCTTTAATCTATACCGAACAGAAAGGATGCTGGTTTATATGTTTTCATCTTAAAAAAATTCCATGCACATTCCCACTCTTTACCCACCCAGACAGAGCTACAATGCTGTTTTACTCGGCACGATAAATGCTCTTGAATGAGAGAATTGGAACTGAAGAGTATGCAAGAAGTTATGTTGCATACAGAGTACAGGATGCTGAGTGCTACTATTACAAATCTACCATGATTTTAGTGACTTTCTACTAATTAACAAATAAGGCACGCTTCTGTATCAAGGGCTCGAGCCAACAATCATTGAAGTCTACAGAAATCTTTCTACTGACTTCAATGGGAGTTGGTCTGGGCAACTTCCATGTACTTAAAATTAGAAAAAAGTATCTTGCTATGAAGTTATATTGTGGGCGCATGCAAATTGCATAGTTGACTTTTAATTGGGAATTTAATCTTCATTCTTAGCAAAGGCATCAGCTTCTTCAAAAGAGCAAATTAATCCCACAAGAGACTTGTGGTATATCAACGTGACAAAAACGTGGCCAAAGAAACAAGCGACTTTTCTTCCCCATCCCCCCAGCAGGTCCCTCATTCCCTCCCACCCTGTCCACTTGATTCAATCATCAGGGAACACAGCTCTTTACTTAATTATCTTGTCATTAGAGGTGCCCTGAGAAGGGATTAAAAACACTGTTTTGAGATTTTAAATCAGTAACAAAAAATGTGTGGAATTAAAAATTATATATAAATATATGTAGTATACATTATATTGAATAATATACATTATATTGAAAATCAGATTCTCCTTTGCTTACATCCCAACACCTGAGTTCAGGAATTTAGGATTATGTGTTGTTGATAACATTAGCACCTTACAGAAAGCTTCCTTATGCTGCTTTAGGTGTTAGTCGGGACATCTACTCTAGCAAGATGAACTCTGAATTGGTAAAAATACAGTTACATTCACCTTAAAGGACTGGCAGCTTTTCTTTATTTTTAACACTCACCTTACCACCTGCTGTTTGTGCATATTGGTACTGAGGGCTACCAGGAAGGTGGGCATGGTAATTGGCGCTTTTAGGGGAGTGGTTAAAAGCTGCATGCTTTAGTTTACCATCTGTAAAGTGAATATAAATAATAATAATACACCTCACAGCAGGTACTGGGGGACTTAATTAATATTTGTAAATTTTTGTGAGCTTCTGGGATGAAAGGTGCACTTGCAGTGGAAAGTACTATTTACAATGAAACTGTTTGCAAAATCAAATTGCATTGTGGAAGTGTGATGCATTTATTCTCAAAGAGGCATTCAGTCCATAGTACTGCAAAGGCAAAGTCAGGGAATGAGTCTGAAATTATTTTAAAAAGTGTACAGGATAAAATGGGGGGGGGGGGGGCGTTGGGGTGGGAGGGCATTTTTGTGATGAGAGAAATTCAGTTATTCAGAGCTATTTAAAACAGAATGTGTAGGGCTGGCATTTTCTTTGTACCCTGGAATAAAAGGACCACAAAAGCAATTATATATGCCCTCTGATGCATGACTCATGTCACCACTTGCCTTGCATGTGCATGCACAGTCGCTCATGTGTTCTGCTTATCAGACGGACCAAACTCTCACGGCAAAATTCTGGTCCCGTTGAAGTTAGTAGCAAAACTCCCAATGACTTCAAAGAGCCAGGGTTTCACTCCAAGTCCACCCAAAATCTAGGTGGGTACCTTCTTAAATCAATCAGATTTACATGGCACACCAGTCATTTCAGACATATGTAAAGGACAAAAAATTCAATACCCCCTGTTTTCAGGGTTAATGGAAACAAATTCTTGAATTCAAACTTTTAAAAACAGTCCTATCATCTGAGGAGACCAAAACAGGAGGTAACATTGAGATAACATATTTTAGGATCTAGATGCAATGGAGCCAGATTGTGCCTTGCCCTTATGCAAGAGTGTGTATGTGGGGGGGGCAAAGGGAGGGGGGAATAGCAGTCAGTAGATATTTACTAAGGTAGTGATATTTTTTTATATAATGTGACCACATTGGAATGACTGTGAAAATGGAAAGGAAGTATCACAGGATTAGACTTCAATTGCAATACATGGAAATAATATTCTAAATTATATTACTAACAAATCAATGGCCAACTCTTTCAAACTTGGGTGTCAAAGCTAAGAACCTAAATCCATATTTAGGCCCGTGAATCTATGGTCTGGTTTTCAGAGGTGAGCATTCACAAGTCAATCAGGCCACTTGTTTAGGTGCCCAAATATGACTTTGGAAGCCTACCTCTGGAATTCAGGTTCAAAATTTTGGCCAATATACTTTTATGTCCTATGTGAGAAAAATCATCAGACTCTTCCCATTCACAGTTCAGTGGGCATTGGAATGATACCCCAATATCTTAATATATACTTCAATCCGACTTGATGCGTTGACCTGTGTTTCTGCAGACTCTCCAGTTCTTTGGATTGCCCAAGAGGTGCTAGGACTAAAATGATATGCTAGTCTTCCAGACAAGTAAAAAGGAAACCCAAAGGGAATTAATTCAGTCTTTGATTCATCTCACTAGATTTTTCGACATGGTGACCGAACTCCAATTCAAAACTTTCCAACTGGTCTACACAAAGAAAGCAAATGGCCACAGGGATTTGGACAGCTTACCAAGGTTTGTTGGCTTTTCACAGAAATGAGAACATTAATGCAATAAAAATTATGCAGGTGTCTGATCTGTGATTGAAAAATATTAGCAACTAACCAGGTAGGTGTAATTCATAAATTAAACCTTTAGTGCAGTGATATTTCACCAGTAGGTGTTAAATTCGATCTGGCTCTTTATAGGTAGAGATGTGACTCTCAGCCTGGGGGGAAGGTACTGCACACCTTCCTGATGATGTGGCTGCATTAAGATAAGAGGCCATTTAAATTTTAAAAAAGCATGCCAGTTAGACCTGTATTTGTGTTGGTAATCCATTTAAAACAAGAAAAAACTTTTGTCTTAGCTTGTAGAAAGCTGCTCTAATTTATTTTTATTAATAATTTTTAAATGTTCCATTCATTATATTTTATTCTTAGTATGTGAAATTTTTTTGTGGATATCAATAAAAGTGCTTTTTTGGCTGCTAAAGGTTAAGGGATCCTACCCACAGCCTTGGAGAGATCTAATAGAACAGATAAAATACCACTCCAAGACATGTTAGCAGCTGCTGTTAAACCAAATACAAGTTGGCAGAATGTAATTAAAGGGATGAGAATCAATCTACAAACTCAGGAGTCAGATCAATAATTTAGTAACAATGAGTTGCTATGAATAAGCCAATCATTTTCTTCATAAGTATTTGGATCACATAAACAAACATACTCATTTGACACTAACTGACCACTCAACTTAATGGGCATGATTCTCTTCACACACCCCACAGTGTAAATCAGGAATAACTCTGCTGAAGTCAGTGGAGTTACATCAGTGTGAAAGCTCTAAGTGAGAGTAGAATCTAAGTGACAGTATAATCCATCTCTCCCAGCAGGACATGAACTATGACGTAACACCCTCAGTATCTTAGAAAGTATAGTGTCCTAATATACTGAGACTAGTTTATGGATATAATTGAACTTTCCCGTTGAAAAACAAGATGTAAACATGCACAAAGCATACAATATGGCATAAAAATGGTTAATGATCACTGGAAAAATTCACTGAAGACAGAAGGAAGAGTGGAAAGGAAAGCTGTATTAAAGTTTCACAACCACCTTAAACTGACACTCACCTGTACTGCTGTCCACACAGATTGGAATGCAGCAACAATATGAGCTTGGACAGTATATGCGGAAAAGATACTCAAACTTCCTGAATGCCACATACAACCGGCATGAGGTAAGCATCAGAATTTGTGTGAAGGAAATTTCTCTTGCACCATTGGACTGTGAAACTTGTACTTCTGGGTCAAAAAAAATCAACCCACCATATTAAAGCAAGAGATAAGGTTAACAAAATTTCAGCATTTTTGAAAATCAGGCCACTTAATTAGCTACATAAATATAAATTAAGGAGCCTAATGTTAAGCACCTAAATTTGAAAATTCTGGCCACACAGCATATCATATAAAGGATTAACAGAATTTCAGAAAGTCACAAGAGAGGGCGGGAAACTGCATTACAGTCCCACATTTCCCTAAAATCCTGCCCCACTGGGCTAATGGATGAGGCTGAAGATGAGAAATGCTCTAAGCACGACTGAAATGGCTGATACTCAGATGATATCCTTATCAGGGTCCTGTTATCTGAGAAAATTCTTCTTGAGAAAAATGTATATAATGGAAGTAATAGGGTATACTGTGAACTATGATGGGCAAGGGAATGAAGGCAGCCACAGCAAATACCGTGTGTAAACTGTCAACCTTGCCCCGGAAATGGCACACAGGAGTAATTTAAAACACACCTTAAACATACAAACCTATACACAGAGGTGCTGGAACAATTTTTATAGTAGGGGTTCCGAACCAAACTGTAAACCCTGTATATAATAGAAACCACTTCAAGTCAGGGGATGCTGCAGTACCCCTGCATCCCTAGTTCCAGCTCCTATGCCTATACATGCTTGTATCTCAGAGGAACGGATAAATTTTTTTTTAATCTAGATTTTAGTGCTTCTTCATAATTTTTTCTGTGTTTAGATTCCAAGGTGAAAGGTGCCTTTGAGAAATTCCATTTAGACTGATGAAGTAGAGTCCTAGAAACAGGACTTAAGTGTGACTTAAGTGGTGCACAAATCTACCGCTAGCCCTCTGCACAAGGGTGAATTTCACCTTTTGTGATTTATGCAAAACAGGAGAAAGGAAAAGAGGGACACATAGAATGGGAATTTGGATCATTGTTGTTAATTATTAGGAAAAAATTATTTTTGTCATTTTACTTTCAGATTTTCATTCAAAGCACAGACTATGATCGAACCATTATGAGCGCTCAGGTATATCTCGCCGGACTCTTCCCCCCAGTGGCCAATCAGATCTGGAATCCCCAGATCCTTTGGCAACCCATCCCGGTTCACACTATGCCACTATCACAAGACCATGTGAGTACCAATTGGGAACTTTCCACCTCTGATCAGATTTTTCAGTAGGAACACGAATTAGGAGATGAGAATGTAACTCTCCCCTCAACATGTTCAATCCAACAGAAAACACCTTCCATAGCTGGTGGGCTATAAAAGTGCCACATGCAGTCATGCAGGCCCAGCCATAATTGTTGCATGAAAGTAAACAGGGACTGAACAGCTGACATGCATTCCTCATCACCATCTCCTCCACAGGGAAGCTCTGACATTATCCTGTCAGGAATGAAGCTGAGGAAGTTCCACTAAAATCTTTTCATGGGGGCTGGTTCTTTCTTTCAGACAGACAGACCTTTAAGGTTGTTTCAAGTTTAAATTTGCTTTGAATTCTTCCCTACCTGACAGGTTTGCTCCTGAGGTCAGCCAAGGAAAGAAGTTTACATCAAAACTGTAACGATCTCTCTGTGGTTATTACTAATTTATACTGCAGTAGCACCCAGGAGCCTCAGTCATAGATTGGAGCCCCATTGTGCTAGGTGCTGTATAAACACATAATTGAAAGACAGAACCAACCCTGAGAAGCATACAAACCAAGTGAATGTATCTAAGAAATGATAGGGCAGGTAGAAGCTATGGCATAAACAACTCTTTCTGACTGACTCAGGTACAGATCTGTCAGCCAGGGGGTGCTGCTGCAACGAGGCACTGTGCAGGCCAAAGATTTAACAAGAACCAAAGCTGCGGAGAGCAGAGACAGAAAGGGCTTCATTCCTCATGCTACCTCCAGTACTTTGAGGAAACAGAAACAAGGATCAATAAAACCACCACCCGCCATGTCATCAAGGTCATCAGAGGATGGGTCACAGTCATTAGGCCACCATGCCTGTCTACTCCAGAGATGTTCATGAGCATTACGCCATTCTAAAGCCATGTGTGAAAGTGAGATGCGGGGGGGTGCTTCAAGCAAACTGGATCAGACACAATGTGACTCAGCTTGAACCTTCACTCTGCCCTCCAATGAAGCAAGAGGAAGGGAGGTTTTCAGGTGGGAAGGGCTTGAAAGTGGTTTTGATAAGCATCAGACCTGTCAGATGTTTATCCAAACCAAACCTCCAAACCCTCTGAGTCACCACTTTAAAAGGAAAGGGAGCTGCGGGAGGAGGCAACGTCATTTGCATGAGTGCTCTTCTTCCCTGTCAGCTCTGCAACTTTCCCAGATGGGGGAATTAACCTGGTCACAGATTATTTTCTTGTGATCCATTAAGAACTGACAGGTAGCAGCACTGTGTACTACTTAATGAAACCAAAGGGAGTGGCTTAAGTGATAACACCCAAAGGGTGGTAATTAAGCTATACAGCAAAAGGAGCATTTGTTATGATGCAATAAAAAACAACATTCCAAAGCCTTCCATCTTAGCCTTGAACCTCCAAGGTATGCTGCTATTGCAGAAGAACACACACTCTGGAGGTCATGCAATATTTCCAATTTAAAGCGTTAACTCCTCTCTGCTAGCATCTGCTTCAGTGAGGAAGGCCTACGTCCAGGGGGAAGCACTAGAGGTGCATTCTGCCCAATTTACCGGGAGTGAAATTCACATTAGGTCAGAGAAGGCCAATACAAGACACGCGACACTTAAGTCCCACTTAAGCCATCAAAGTTGGGCTTAAGCAGGAGTGAAGTGATGCATGGGTTGTGCAGATTCTTTGAATAGGGATGAATTTCACACATGGCGTATTAAGCAGTAATGACGCTATTACATAGGCACCCTTTCAATACTTAGGAGCACAGTTCACTTCTGTCTCTTGTTTATTCCCAAGAATACTCAATGGCAAAACAGGTACCAGGTTATTGTGGCTCCACTGAAAAAATGCCATATTTTACACATGAATCGGAGAGCAGGATTTGGACTGAGAAATCAAACTTTCAGCCATCTCATATGCCGTTTCCAGTGCTGGGCTGCATTTGGTGTGACTCAGGAGCTGAGAAGTGAGGAAAAAAGGAGTTTCAAATGCCTTTACACTGTGGATCCTGGGAACTGGGCCAGTTCTCGAGCAATTCTAAGATATACACAGCAGCTTAAGAGGGTCATTCTGACAGCCAGGATCAGCTAGATTAACAGCTTCCTGGACATGCCAGCAAAATCTTCCACTGCCCAAATTCACCAAGTGTATGAACAACTTGCACCAATGGATTGGCACAAAGCAGCTGCAGCATGTCCATGAATCTGACTCACAACGGTTAGACACTACAGTGACAGATGAAGCTAAGTTGGGTTAGATAGATGGTGACAATGGTCCAGACCCACCAAGGTATTTAGGTGCTTAAGCTCCAGACTGTTTAAGTACCTATACACAATGGAACACTAACTGGGCGAGAGAGAGAAAGAGAGAGAGAGAGAGAGAGAGAGAGAGAGAATGAAGCTGTAGGTCAGTGATTAGGGCACCACCTAGGAGATGGGAAACTCCAGGTCCAGACCCTGTGCTCCAGTCACTCTTTCATTATTTACCCATAGTGCAACAGCTTCCACAGGAGAGACTGAAGGAGCCCTAAAGCAGAATATCCCATAACTATGGGGCTGGACAATGTACCTGAGAGTGGGGAGATCCCTGATCATATCTTTTCTCCCTCTCTGGCAGAGAAGGGGGAGTCGAACCTGGATCTCACAGATCCGATGTGAGTGCTTTAACCACCGGGCAAAAAGCTATCAGGTGGGCACCCCCACCACCTCCTTCTCTGTTGTGTTGTAGAGCAAGGCAGGTGCCTCACTCAGTGCCTCAAGAAGTGGCTTAGGCACTTCAGCTGCCTGACTCCATGTGGCTGATTCCCATTCATGGATTGCTAAGCAAAGATACATGCCTCCCTTCAGCCTGGACTTAGGCATCTAACTCAGAGAGATGGGCAGTGCTTAGCACACATCCCTGTCATCTGCAATTGGCTAGCTTGGGCAGCTCCCCACCTAGCCATGCTAGCTTTTGTGGATTGCAGTCTAAGGAGTCTGCCTCTCTCCTTCACTGGATAGGGAGCTTAGATGCCTTTCTTAGGCTTTGTGGATCCCAGTGTTGTTCCTGTTATTTTCTAAGCACCTGAAAGTTAGGCGCTGTGATTCCCAGCTTTGCAACACCTAAGTCCCTGTGTGGATCCCATTCAAAGTTCCTGCCCACTTGACAAGTTTAACTTTTTTTTATTTCAGATGCTCCACTTTCCTACTTCTAACTGTCCATGTTTTGATGAACTTCAGAATGAAACCCAGGCATCATGGCAATTACAAAACAAGTTGCAACCCTATATGGTAAAACAAAAAGGAAAGAATGTAAACTTAAGGGATTGTGACATTGGATTGTTTCCATTTACTGAAATTCTGTTACTGTCTCCCAAGGAACAACAGCCTCTTCAAAATAAAATTACCACAAGACAGGCTAATATTACTATAAAAATATAATATACCTGAACTCTGAACAAGTCTCAAATATATATTTTAACTTGAGTTTTATTTTAATTTTAATTTTTAGATGTGAATGTATCACTAACTAGCTCATGCTATTTGAGTTATATTTAATATGTGATAAATAGTCGAAAGAGACTGAAAATATTCCAGAGGCAGTAATTTCCTGCACTACATTGTAGCACAAAACCAATCATACAGATGCGATTACTCTGCTGAAACTGAGGAGAAATAAAGACCTCAAGATGTGACTGTTGCAATGCAAAACCAATGTAAAAACAACTCAAGCATTTCCACTTGTGCAAGTTTCATTACAATGCTATTTATTTGCAACCTCTCACCCAAAGTTGAGCAGTGTTTCTGCTTTGGCCTTGACACACCTCTTCACCCAAATACCCCCCAACTTTTCCCGCTACAGAGGCTGTAGCAGGCAATAAGTAAATAGGGTGAACAGGCCTTGAACATCACAGTCTATGGAGTAGCCACAGCTACATTGGGTAGCCTGCTGAAGCAGTGCCTAGTTGTGCTGCCTCAGTGTCACTAGTCAGTTCCTGCTTCTTCTTTGTTTTATGGGGGAAAGCAAGCTGTACCTGACTTTTTCCTTGTGCAGCTTACTTCCCACTCTTCACCAACTGCTGTGCTGGCCAGCGTCACCCATTCCCATAGCCAACTGCATGGGAGGGGAAGTAACAGCCTGACCGCCACTACTCCCTCTTCCACACTGTTACACATGGTTCAGGTGAAGAACACATAGGCATAAAGTGGCTTAGAGTCCCCTTACACCCCCTGCAGGAGCACAGAGCAAGGGTCCCTGCAGAACCAGCTGTGAAACCCTTACATGAATAAGTGCAGAGTAAAGCCTGGTAAATTCCTATTTTAGACTTTGGTATGGTTACATCTCTCATGGATGAGACAAAGCCTGCCCCCCACCCCGTGAGACCTAGCTGTACCAACTAACCCCAGTGTAGACCAGCACTAGGTTGATGAAAGAATTCTTCCATTGACCTAGTGCTGGTCTATACCAAGGGCTAGGTCGGTATAGCCAGGTCTCTGGGGGGTTGGATTTTTCACCTGCCTGAGAGACATATAGACCAGGCCTACCATGAGCAGGGCTTCACAAATGGTCTCTGGAAATGGTACATAAATAGGTTATTGCAAAAAGAGAAGGAAGGCAGAGCCCTGCATAACCTCAGGCAGTTTCAGGCCCCTAGGGGTTAGAAGGAAAGACAACTCTCACAAAGAGTACATTGCGGGTACTTTTTTTATAAAGTCAAATTGATACAAATCATTCACAAGGAGCGCGGGATATAGTGGGGCTTCCATATTTCACATTCATTTTACTCCAATGTAATTATGCTTAATTTTCACAGAACTGGTAGTCTAGGACTGTGGCTCTCAAACTGGTTCCCATTCTGGTAGTCCAGAGGCAAGGTGCAGGATTGCTCAGTTTTGAAAGATTTTTCCAAAGTCATTCCTAGAGGTGTAGAGGTCACCTGGCTGCCAGCTACAGTGTACATACACATCCTGGTGACATTTAGATTGTGTCTCATGTGATTCATTTAATTATCCAGAACCCCAAAGCTGAAATGGTATTTCAGGCTGTTTCAAAGAGCTGATCCTCCTCCTGGATTGAAATTCTCACATTCACTACATTCTTTGCCCCATCCATTGCAACCTTACATTAGGACTATTCACATGTGTAAAGTTAAGCACACATGTAAGAGTTTGCAGGATCAGGGCCTATGAGTCCACATGAACATGTATCTAAGTGTATTGAGGCATTCATTATTCCTTTTGTTTTTGTCTTTCAGGGGTTTTTAAAAACTATGGCAGCTAACACAGGATACGATGTGGACAGTCTCAAACAACTGAATAAGTTCAAAACCTGGAATACATACGATACTCTGCTTTGTGAGGTATTTAAAAGAGAAAGCAAGAGAGAGACTAATCCTGAAGATCTGATTCAGTTAAACACAGCAATTTGGTTTCAACCAAACACAGTAATGACTGACCTTCTGTTCTGCCCTGGGCTTGGTTTCTTTTCAGCACCGTTTGAAGAATGGTGAATGATAATGAAGCATAATTTAGTGCATTAGAAAAGGATATTCTCAAATCATAGTTTACAATTTAGAAAACTAATCTTCATTCATCCCTGTTATTTATCATCCCTTTAAAACAGGACACTAAAATCCATCTCCTTATATTATTTCCCTTTCTGTACAACCCAGTGTGTTACTGTAGTTACTCAAGCATGCTGAGAAGCTCATAATGATTTTTGCTAATAGAAAAAGTGAAGTATTTTCTTTAGAACAACTCCTTATAAGTATATAAATACTTACCTGGAAGTTGAAAATAAGAGGTAGCAGCATTGTCTAGTGGTTAGAACAGGAACTGGGAGTCAGGAGATGAGAGTTCCCCACAAAGAGCTAGATTATGCCTTGCAGATCCAGTGTTAGAGAAGGGGCAGGAGTGAGTTGGCCAGGCAGGACATGCATCTTCCTCTCCAAACCCACACACTAGCAGAAACCAAGAAGGAAAGCGACTGCAGTAAGAGAAAGAATTACATTTCCATTGGGGCCCCCTCCATGATGAGGAACCTCCCTAAAAGGGTGTTCTGGGGGAGATACCAGGAAATGAAGCCACACAACAAAGGAACTGGGAGAAAGCCACAGGGAATCCAAAGGCAACAGTGTAAGGGTGGACTGGGGGGACAGAAAATGAATGGGAGAAAAAATAATGTTCACTTTCCTTTTTTACGATAGAGTATTCACAATTATACTCTCCCTGAATGGGCTTCCCAATATGTAATGAAGAAGATGAAGGAGCTGGCAGCATTGTCCTTACAGTCACTCTTTGGGATATACAAAACAAAAGACAAATCACGACTACAGGGAGGTAAATAAAATATTGCACAGCACTGAAAAGGGAGGAGTGATACTATACAACAAATCCAGTCTCCTTATTCATGCAAAGCTCCTTGTTGAAATGGCACTACAGTGTGTTTCTATATATACCTGGACACAGTAATAAACATTTAAAAATGTATTTTGAACACTGGTATTTGCATGATCCCTGGGATATCCTAAATGTACGTCCTAAATGTAGAAATGTCTTTGATTACCCTAGTTCAAGTTTCAGATTTGGTTGCAGAAATCCCAGCAGAAGATTCAAGGTCATTCTGACCTGAGTCTGACATATAATCACAGGACTGGAAGGAACCTTGAGAGGTCATCTGTCCAGTCCCCTGCCTCATGGCAGGACTAAGTATTATCTAGACCATCCCTGATGGGTGTTTGTCTAACCTGCTCTTAAAAATCCCCAATGATGGAGAGTTCACAACCTCCCTAAACAATTTATTCCAGTGCTTAACCACCCTGACAGTTAGGAAGTTTTTCCAATGTCCAACCTAAACTTCCCTTGCAGCAATTTAAGCCCATTGCTTCTTCTCCTATCCTCAAAGGTTAAAAAAAACATTTTTTCTCCCTCCTCCTTGTAACCACCTTTTACGTACTTGAAAACTGTTATGTCCCTCTCAGTCTTCTCTTCTCCAGACTAAACAAACCCAATTTTTTCAATCTTCCCCCATAGGTCATGTTTTCTAGACCTTTAATCATTTTTGTCACTCTTCTCTGGACTTTCTCCAATTTGCCCACATCTTTCCTGAAATGTGGTGCCCAGAACTGGACACAATACTCCAGTTGAGGCCTAATCAGCGCAGAGTAGAGCAGAAGAATTACTTCTCATGTCTTGCTTACAAGACGCCTGCTAATACATCCCAGAATGATGCTCACTTTTCTTGCAACAGCATTACACTGTTGACTCATATTTAGCTTGTGATCCACTATGACCCCCAGATCCTTTTCTGCAGTACTCCTTCCTAGGCAGTCATTTCCCATTTTGTAAGTGTGCAACTGATTGTTCCTTCCTAAATGGAGCACTTTGCATTTGTCTGTATTGAATTTCATCCTATTTATTTCAGATCATTTCTCCAGTTTGTCCAGATCATTTTGAATTTTAATCCTATTCTCCAAAGCACTTGCAACCCCTCCCAGCTTGGTATTGTCCACAAAAGTTATAAGTGTACTCGCTATGCCATTATCTAAATCATCAATGAAGATATTGAACAGAACTGGACCCAGAACTGATGATCCCTGTGGGACCCCACTTGTTACACCCTTCCAGCGTGACTGTGAACCACTGATGATTACTCTCTGGGAATGGTTTTCCAATGAGTTTTTCACTCACCTTATAGTAGCTCCATCTAGGTTGTATTTCCCTAGTTTGTTTATGAGCAGGTCATGCAAGACAGTATCAAAAGCTTTACTAAAGTCAAGATATATCACGTCTACCACTTCCCCCCATCCACAAAGCTTGTTACCCTCCCAAAGAAAGCTATCAGGTTGGTTTGACACCATTTGTTCTTGACAAATCCATGGTGACTGTTACTTATCACCTTATTATCTTCTAGATGTTTCCAAATTGGTTGCTTAATTATTTGCGCCATTATCTTTTGGGGTACAGAAGTTAAGCTAGACTGGTCTTTAATTCCTCAGGTTCTCCTTATTTCCCTTTTATAGATTAGCAGTACATTTGCCCTTTTCCAGTCTTCTGGAATCTCTCCCGTCTTCCATCACTTTTCAAAGATAATCGCTAATGGCTCAGATATCTCCTCAGTCAGCTCCTTGAGTATTCTAGGATGCATTTCATCAGGCCCTGGTGACTTGAAGATATCTAAATTGTCTAATTTTTAACTTGTTCTTTCCCTATTTTAGCCTCTTCTGATCCTACCTCATTTTTCACTGGTATTCACTATGTTAGACGTCTAGTCACCACCAACCTTCTTGGTGAAAACCAAAACAAAGAAGTCATTAAGCACTTCTGCCATTTCCACATTTTCTGTTATTTTTCCCCTCTCATTGAGTAATGGGCCTACCCTGTCCTTGGTCTTCCTCTTGCTTCTAATGTATTTGTAGAATGTTTTCTTGTTACCCTTTATGTCTCTAGCTAGTTTGATCTCGTTTTGTGCCTTGGCCTTTCTAATTTTGTTCCTACATATTTATGTTATTTGTTTATATTCATCCTTCATAATTTGACCTAGTTTTCACTTTTTGTAGGACTCTTTTTTGATTTTTAGATCATTTAAGATCTCCTGGTTAAGCCAGGGTGGTCTCTTGCCATACTTCCTATCTTTCCTACACAGTGGGATAGTTTGCTATGGAGCCCATAATGGTGTCTCTTTGAAAAACTGCCAACTATCTTCAATTGTTTTTCCCTTAGACTTGCTTCCCATTGGGATCTTAGCTACCAACTCCCTGAGTTTGCTAAAGTCTGCCTTCTTGAAATCCATTGTCTTTATTTTGCTGTTCTCCCTCCTACCACTCCTTAGAATCATGAACTCTATCATTTCATGTTTCAGAGTAGCAGCCGTGTTAGTCTGTATCCACAAAAAGAACAGGAGTACTTGTGGCACCTTAGAGACTAACAAATTTATTTGAGCATAAGCATATGGTGAAGTGGGTTGTACAGAACTCCTGTTCTTTTATCATTTCATGACCACTTTCACCCAAGCTGCCTTCCACTTTCAAATTCTCAATCAGTTCCTCTCTATTTGTCAAAATCAAATCTAGAACAATCTTTCCCCTAGTAGCTTTCTCCACCTTCTGAAATAAAAAATTGTCTCCAATACATTCCAAGAACTTATTGGATAATCTGTGCCCTGCTGTGTTATTTTCCCAACAGATGTCTGAGTAATTGAAGTCCCTTATCGCCACCAAGTCTTGTGCTTTGGATGATTTTGTTAGTTGTTTAAAAAAAGCCTCATTCACCTCTTCTTCCTGGTTAGGTGGTATATAGTAGACCCCTACCATGACATCACCTTGTTTTTATCACTTTTATACCTACCCAGAGACTTTCAACAAGTCTGTCCCCTATTTCCATCTCAACCTCAGTCCAAGTGTATACATTTTTAATATGTAAGGCAACACCTCTTTCCTTTTTTCCCTGCCTGTCCTTCTTGAGCAAGCTGTACCCTTTAATACCAATATCCCAGTCATGCATATTATCCCACCAGGTCTCTGCAATGCCAGCTATGTCATAGTTGTGTTTATTTACTAGTATTTAAATGAATGACAGCAGCCTAGACCAGGTTTAGGTTCTATTTCTCCAATATTAAATCTAATTGTTTATTGAGCTTCGATTTTTTTTCTCTGATTTAATGTTAACCTTGGAAACACCTTCATGGCGACCTCACTGAGGCCCAGATATAAACCTGCCCCCAAGCAGCTCTGGGCACAGCTGATGCTAGGGGATTCAGAGTCCTTGGTAGCCCTCTCCTCTTGGGTCTGGTTCTACACTGGTTCCAACCACAGAGTAAATTAGAAGAGCCTCAAGTCAGCTCTAAACTGCACTGCCTGACAGCTGGCCCCCAGAGCTATTCTAGCAGGCAGGGATCGACAAAGTGCAGGGATACCTCAGCCACATCCCTTCTCCCTGGCCAAGCCCCTGTTCTGGGAGCAGGAAAGGGAATGGTGTAGGTGCCCCTAGAAGGATTCCTCCACTGGCTGGTTCTGCTGGCTTTAGGACACTTTTGTATTGTGAGAACAGCACAAAAGGGCCCTAGGCTAAAAAGACTCAAGAACCAAGCCTTGAGGGAAAAGGCAAGAGTCAAAGTTATGGCAAGTGAATTGTTGAAATATTTATCTGAGGTGCAGCTGTTATCAGAACGAAAGGTCATTGGGGAGAAGGCAGCGCAGCCTAACTAAAGGGGCAGGCATTGTAACCCTAATTCTCAGCCATATTCTAGCCTGGGTTCTAATGCTCCTGTTTCTCAAACTATCCTGGATTCAAAATATTTTTTTCATTTCTGTAACATCCATTGTCGAGCTCTGAATTCCATGTGAACTAAAAATGAATTACTGTTGTACATTCATGAACAGATCTTTCTGTTTAATACCTGGGATCTTTGAGTTTGGGCTTCCATCTGAATAGACTTTATTCATCAACATCCTCATTGCTCTTCCCCCATCTTCTTTAAGGTGTCCTGGTGAATGCTATTCTAAAAAACATCAAAAATGCCACTCAACCATCAAACAAGAGAAAAATGCAGATCTTTTCTGCAGTGAGTAACTTTATTTTTCCTAAATGTTGGTGTGATATGTTTACTAGTGGGAATTCAACAGAATGGGCTTTATTTGACTTGTACTGGGAGCAAATGCAGAGGGAAATTTATAAGCAATGTTACCAACGTATTTTGATGCAACAACTTTTCAATGTTAAAGAAAAAGATTACATTCCTGCTACAAATGGTGCAAAGGGGCTGTATGAGATCTATATTTTTCATTTTAAAATATTGTAACCAAATTCATGCTTGGTGTAACTCAATTTATTTATCTGTTCCAATTTATAAAGTATCTATAGTTTAAGACACTGTATAGTGATTAAAATACAACAATTAGAGTGGTATATAAACAAGCTCAGTAAACATACAAACAAGAGACTTACTCTAGGGAAAGATTTGGATTCCTTCCTCCCCCCTTCAACAACCTGTCATGAGCTTTCTTGCCAAAGGGGGCAATAGGTGTTTCAAAAATAAAAAACAGACCACAACTGGGGTTTTACTTTATTATCCCTTCCTAGAACTAAAAAAGGTTGTTGGAGGTAGGGGCAGCAAAACTCCACTTAAAAGCAACTACTATATTACATGGGAGCATTATTTTCCTTTTTTACAGCATGACACCACAATTGGTGCCCTACAGATGGCGCTCAATATTTTCAATGGAAAACTGCCACCGTACAGTGCTTGCCAGTTTTTTGAACTCTACCAAGAAAACAGTGGGCAAGTATCTTGACACATCTGCAGCAACCAAATGTGTTTTGCTTTCAGATGCCAATTTATTAATGCCTTAGATTATTTTTGAGAGAAAAGCATCCTCGTGAAATATAATTATATTTTAAATGAATTTTACTGAGCAGTCCTATTCACAATGTTGCATTAAATGCATTCAGAACCAATAATTGACTGAAATATGAGAGAGAGAGAGAGAGAGAGAGAGAGAGAAAACACACTTAAGTTTAGTGGTGGAAATTAAGTGAATGGATAAATGTGACTGCTTCCCTAAATGGTGGCAATAGTTTTCAAGCTACCCCTTAGAGCTTATTGCAGTCAGACATCCTTACATAGGGTCTGGTTCTGTTTTCATTTAGTTAAAGATTTCAAAAGGGCCTGCTGACATGACCTGTGACATTAGCAGTGACATGACTGTTCTAAGGAGCACTGAGCTTTGAATGTCTTTGCCAAGGTCTCTATTCTTGAAGAATTTGTTCTACAATAACTTCCATTAACAAAGGCTGTAATTTGCAGAGGGCTGTGTCTCTGAAGAGGAAATTTTAGATATAAGGATCTGATCTTTCTTTTTCTTCCGGGCACTGTAAATCAGGCACTACAGCATTGAAATGCACTATCGGAATGACTCCTTGACGGATCCTTATCTACTCAGGCTACCAGGCTGCACGTCTCCTTGTCCACTTGAGAAGTTTGCTAAGTTGGTCTCTCCTGTCATAGTGAAAAACTGGTCAAAAGAATGTGGAAAGTGTCAGGTGAGGGATTCCTAGGGCTGAGGAAGCAGGTCCCAGCCACACACCTCTGCACAAACACCAATCCCCTGCCCCCTAAGGGGTCAGAGTTCACTCCTGGATCAAGCATCATGCTTAACAACAGAACAACACTTATCTAACCCAGGCAAAGCCAGGAGTAAACCCAAGGCAAGATCTCTGGTTAGAGATAACAGACCTCCTCACCTCGGTAGAGCACAAAGCCCCTGTCCCCATATCTGGCTAGACACACACAGACCGTCTGCCCCAGGCCCATGCAACCGGCCCTCCACCCCACCCCGGGGCGGTCCAACCTCTTTGCATTCTGGTGCTGGTATGCCTTGTGAGCTCAAACTGGTGGGTGTTGCTGTGTAGTCTCAGCTGACCTGTCAGCTCCAAGCTGTGTTTGCAAGAATCCCCCGGTGCAAGCACCAATGCAGCCGTGCTGACTGTCCTCCAAGCAGCTCCCTAGTTCAGACTCTGTCTCTACCTCAGCTCAGGCTTGCTGCTTCTGCTGGCTGCTGCTCTTTCTTTGTTCCCTCCGCAAATCTTCCTTGGCTTATTTCTCCCCATTCCCGCACCATTAACTCATTGGTTTAAGCCGTCCCAGGTGGTCTGTAGTACCATTGTTTTGGAGTGGCACTCAGCCAAACAGGTTTGTGTAGAGTAGCAGGGAGGGGGGAAAGAGGGGATAAAGGAAGGCAAAAGGGCTCTTTACCCAGTCCCACACCAGTCACCATGTAAACACACCTGTCCTGAGGCATGCCCCTTGGCTTGGCCACCCTCAGCATTACTGTATCAGTTGGGTAGGAGGCTGAACCCCCCATTCAATCTTTGAGAATGTCTGAGAGCATTGCAGTACTCCCACCTCCCTGTTCTGCTCCTCGCCTGCCATGGGGCCAGATTTGGGTGCCTCTTCCATAGATGCTGGAACTAGGAGTGTTTGAAGTAGTAATAACAACCCAAATACATGGTGCCTTCAGCACCCCCTCTATAAAAATTGTTCCAGCACCACTGGCCTCTTCCCTGAGACACCCAATCTAATTCTACTTTCCCCTGCCTCAGAGCCAGGAGAAGGGTTGGGTGCTTCCACCGGGGATCCCCCCCATGTGAGCCACCCTACTAATGGGAATGGAGTGACTCCTTCTAGCCCTGCCTCTCGGCTACTGGGACTAAGATCTGCTCCCCCTACCCTGTTTGGTGGCTTGGGTTAAAAGCGTCAAGGCCTGAGCATATTCTGCTGGACCACCTTCTCCAGTCTCTCTGCAGACTGCTTGGATCTTCTATACTGGAGCCATTTGAAGTATGGGATCCCACAGACGATGCACAGTTTGTGGCACCAGGCTGCATCCAGTTTGGAGCGCCTCTGCTGCTTGAATAGGACCTGCCAATGGTTCCCTACCACCAATGGGCCGGCAGCAACATGTTTGCTATAGCTCCATTTCTATGTCTCAAGCTTGGTCCAGGTTCGCGGCTACAAGCTAACCTGCTTCACAGAGGTGTTGGTGACGCTCATTCTGAGGCCCCTGGTTGGATGCCCAAGGTCACGTGTATTGGCAGCTGCCCATTCTTGCCAAACATCAGGAAGAAGAGAGTGTACTCCATAGATGTGTGCAGCATATTGTTATACAGATAGGTCAGCTCTGGCAGGCAGGAAGTTCAGTGTCTCCGCCACATCCCTGCTAGGAGCATCTGGTTGACTCACACACAGAGGCTACTGCCTTGTTGGGGGTAGGCTGTCATCCTTAGCTTGTGGCTGCCAGATAGGGAGCACAATTTCTAGAACATCTGTGATTCAAAGGGCATGCCTAAGTCTGTGAGCACCTTGGTGAGGTAGCCACAGGCCGGGGCAAAGTAGTGCCAGAAAGCTTCTGTGGATGCTCTGACCATGATCTCCCTGAGGGGTGCAGCAACCAGGAATTTGGTGTGGTGATCCACCATCGTCAGGATGTAGGATGCATTGCTCTGGCTAGGCTCTACTTTCAAGTGGTCCCGTGCTCCCAACGTCAAGAGCACAGTGGGCTCTGTCCCCCATTCCAGGGTTCCTTCTGTTGGTGCAGACCCAACCTGCCTGTTCAGTAGGTGCTGGCATGCACTGTGAGCACAAACTGGTGGGCCGTGCTGGGTGGTCTTAGCTGTCCTGTTGGCTCCAGTAAGAATTCCCTTTTGAAAGCACCCGTACAGCAGCTGGCTCTCCTCCAAGCAGCTTCCTATTTCAGACTCTGTCTCTGCCCCAGCTCAGGGCTGCTATTTCTGCTGCTCTTGTTTTGTTCTCGCTCCAAATCTTCCTGGGCTTCTTTCCTTCCCTAACCCTCATTGATTTAAACCCTCCCAGGTGGTCTGTAGTTAATTCTGTGTCCTTGTTCTGGAGTGGCACTCCCCACCCCCCAGCCAATCGGAGTTGTGCAGAGACACAGGGGTGGGGGAGGGAGTGGAAGAGGCTCTTTACCCAAGCCCATAAAAGAGAAACAAAATGAAAGGCAATGGAATAGGATTGTGTTTTGTCTGCACACAGCATTTAAGCAGTAACTGCAGGAATGGCTTCAAACTTTCTATGTGCCATGATTCTTTAAAATAGTAGACTGATCTTCAGCTAAAGAATATGGGCCACATTCATCACTGATGGGGAAGGGAGTATAGATTACATTGCCTTGTGCAAGTGAGCTCCCTTGCATGCAAAGGGGAAATGCACCCAAAAGGAGTGAAGGCAGTGTTACTCCCAGCACTTTTCTCCAGTGCAGCTTTAGTACATAGCCACAACTTGATAAAGCCCATATAAGTTTGCAATTGAGACTCCTAAGGGAGATTAACTGAATCAAAGCATCTTCCAACACTCTTGGCCATGCCCTCTTCCCACCCATACTTGGTTTTGCTGACCCCCACCACACCTCCCACAGGCACCACCACATATGTGGTACATAGCTCTGACCCTGTGAACACTTATGGCCATGAACAAGAACTATTCACATGCATGATGTTATGTACATCAGTGTTTCCAGAATTGGGGTATATGTATTTATATAGGAGTAGCATATGTATTAATGTACTGGCACACATATAAACTTACCAGAAAAATAAACAAAATTCAGCTACAAAATACTTTAATGCAAAATATTAAAAGTTAAGACTATAGTCTGGAACTCTAAGGTGACATATATTGATACCTCTTCCTCACATGCATATTTTCCCTTTACTATTTTATCCCAAAGATACATTCCTAGGATTTGACTTTGCTGTTGGCCTGTTGTTCATCTTTGATGCTGTGCTGTTGTACCTCCTCTATGAATATGGAAGCTGCAGGCGTAAAAACACTTACCGAAACTTTTGAAGGTAAAAGAATGAATAACTAGAAACTGCAAAACTTCTAGACCAGCTAGATGTCTGCTGCTGTTAAGTTGCCCTCAGTGTTTTACAATCTACGATGATCTCTGGTCAAATGTTTCTACAAAGTGCATTGAATGACGAGCATCTGCAACCCAATTTATAAATCACTGGATCATCACTGAAATAAGCTCATGTTTAGAATTTGCCCTTGTAATTTTGTTTAGGAAAACAGGGCTTAGATCATTTTAAACAATCTCTTTACTCCATACGACTGATAGCTTTTACAGCTGAGCATCATTTATGTTGTTCACTCAGATTTTTTCAAAGTCAAAGCTTTATCTGTGGTTTTTATACCAATTATTGATGCAACCACCAGAGAAAGCAGTGATATACTGTCCAACTTGATAAACGTTATTACCATCTGTCCCTCTCTCACCTCCACCAAAATAATCTTTGTTGAAAATCAGAGTCTATATTGTTTTCCTTACTTCTTACGTGTGGTCGTTCTGTCAGCATAGAGGAACACATTTTCAGCAGGTGGAAACTGCAATTACTGTGCAAAGAATGTTTGTACCAGCATTTGTGTCCACAGTTACCACATTTATTCATGCAAACCATGCCTAAGTGCTGGCCTCAGCTTCCACCTGCAAAAATGGCTGACCTGATTTGCAAAGGTGCTATACTTTCACACTCTCATTGAAGTCAGCTGGAACTGTGGGCACTCACTAGCACATCTGAAAATCAGGCCAGAAGCCAATATTGTGTTTATTATCTACTATTTCACTCCCCTCTCTCATCACTCTTCCCACCCTTGGACCTCCCCAAGCCATGGCTCTCCCCTCGCCTTTGTTTTCTCTGCCCCTGATCCCACTCCTATACCTAGAGTAGCCTCTCTCCTTCAGTACACTACCGACCTCACACTCTTCCTTCAAGTCCCTCCATAAACATCACTCCCTTCAGCCAGCTTTTAGGCACTAACCTTCTATATACCTGATCTCGGGCCTCACCTTATCTTTTATTTTAATTCACATTGCATGTTAACTCCCTGGCAGAGGCAGTGCTAGCCCATTGGGGTTGCTAAGCAGGAATATCCCCCCCCCATACTAAGTCCACGTTTATTATAATAATAATAAAAAGCGAATAAGGGCCACCCTTGAGTTGCTTGGGGCCCTAAGCAATTGCTTGGTCTGCTTACCCCTAGCGCCGGCTCTGCTCTCTGGCCTCTCTAAAAATCCTTGGAACTAACAAGACATGTGCTGAAAGAAACTAATCAGTTGTTTTGCTTTTCATATTGCATCTCTTTCCTGAACTGCATTTAATCTATTTAGATTGTAAATTCTTTGGGCAGAGAACTTGTCTCCTTCCATGTCTGTAAAGTGTCATACACAATGATGGTGCCATATAATTCATTAATAATCATATTTTAAGGGGCAGTTTGTACCTTTTCTGCCACAGCTCTGTAGGGGGTGATGTGGGCCACATTGCCCCAGTAGAAACATCATGAATAAATTTCTCTCAGCGCTGCTCCATGCACAATCGCCATCATTGCCCTGGGAAGATGAAAAATTAGAATGAAGGAAATTGCTCCCCTCAGTGTAACAGCCCCACTCCATGGGTATGGAGAGGAGGCAGCCCCTGGCTGTGCCTCATTTTCAGACTCCTGTTACCCAACAGTGAGCAAGCACTCCCTCCATCATCCTTATGGTGACACACTATGAGGAGAAATTTCTTGGTGTCCCCTGTTGTAATAACTGGGCCTAAAGATTTACCCTAATTATGAACTCAACTGTGAAATGCGAGTGAAAGTTTATAAAATGTCATAACAACCTATAAACAACAAATGCTGAAGGGAAAAGGTACAAAAAAACCCAGGCAATGACTGAACAAACAAACAAATAGTCCAAACAAAAAGGTTTATGGATATAATTCAAGGGTTGTGTTAAGATCATGACTGGTAAACAAGAGCAGTGAGACAGTGAAAATCAATTAACCAACATTGGTGTATTGGAAATAGGTCTAATTGGTGGACAAAATAATG
The DNA here is from genome assembly GCF_965140235.1 of Caretta caretta. NCBI lineage: Eukaryota > Metazoa > Chordata > Testudines > Cheloniidae > Caretta > Caretta caretta. The sequence continues at coordinate 191,170,755 of NC_134207.1, read as the reverse complement.
AGGGGATGGGCTATTCTACTGCTCCCTCCCTTTTGGGATCCTTAAAACACCCCCCCCCCACACACACACACACACACTTTGGGGCATAAAGCTGGCTACCATGATGCCAGCTGACTGAAAAACAAGAGAAGAGGAAGGAGCAAACTTTATTATCATGGCTGCCACCTCACCGTCTCCTGGGACCCCAGATCATCGTCTTTCTAATCCTGAGAGATGCCCTGACCAGTCCAGGTCAGAGAGAGGAAGCCAGATGACACCACCACTTCTACCGGCTCTGGCTGAATCCTGAACACCTGCAATGTGTGATTGTGTCTCTGCCACGTGTCCTTTTCCTCCCCCGCCTTATTTCTTCTCTTTCCTATCTCTCTCCTTTTCCTTCTGTGTAGTAAGAGTCTGGCTTAGCTGCACAACACTGCATATTTTGCAACACTGCTGTAAGCCTGTGACCAGAAAGGCAGCAAAATGCAATACCCTAACCAACCCAACATTGGTACAAGGTTGCCAGGTCTTGGAGTGGTAGAGAAGACTGTGTGCTGTGCCTGTGTTTTTCCAGCAGTGAGGTTGCAAGTGAAAGTCAATGGCAGAGTCAGATGCTCCATTTTTTAATCTTTGCCATTCTTTTCTTTCCCCTTTTGTGAAATGAATATGAAAGCTTGTTAAAATAAAAGCCTTACTTAATTTTATGTTTTAAATGTATCTTTAATAACAGATTAAAAGGATTTTTAATGGTGTTTACGCCATGGTACTAAGCAGCTGAGGTCTCTGTATACCTGTTAGGATATAGATATTCAGGCCTGTCTGTAAAGGCCTATACTCTAAGAATGTAGGTATATGTTTATCATTTAGCTAGTAATAGAAGTATACAAGAAAGAATCTGTGTAAGGGCCTTCTCTCACTGTGACAGTCTGAGGCCCTGTTCTTAGGCAGCCATAAGCTGGGAAGCGAAGGGTCACATCCTCACATTCCAAACTAGTCAATATGGGGCTGTTAGGAAGGTGATCCGATCTTTCACCTCTAGAGAAAGGGAAGAGCCTAGAAGATGTAAAAGGAAATTTAGGTTGATAGTTTTCTGTCTGGTAAGAACTCACTTATCAATAGACACAGCTGGGAAACCCTTATGTCTTTATAGATGTAGTTGTGAAATCCTCACTTCTGTATTGTTTTGTCATTATAGTTCCCACTTTGCTATTAGAAAAGGAGTACTTGTAGCACCTTAGAGACTAACCAATTTATTTGAGCATGAGCTTTCGTGAGCTACAGCTCACTTCATCAGATGTATACCGTGGAAACTGCAGCAGACTTTATATACACACAGAGATCATGAAACAATACCTCCTCCCACCCCACTGTCCTGCTGGTAATAGCTTATCTAAAGTGATCATCAGGTGGGCCATTTCCAGCACAAATCCAGGTTTTCTCACCCTCCACCCCCAAATCCAGGGTGAGAAAACCTGGATTTGTGCTGGAAATGGCCCACCTGATGATCACTTTAGATAAGCTATTACCAGCAGGACAGTGGGGTGGGAGGAGGTATTGTTTCATGATCTCTGTGTGTATATAAAGTCTGCTGCAGTTTCCACGGTATACATCTGATGAAGTGAGCTGTAGCTCACGAAAGCTCATGCTCAAATAAATTGGTTAGTCTCTAAGGTGCTACAAGTACTCCTTTTCTTTTTGCGAATACAGACTAACACGGCTGTTAGTCTGAAACCTGTCACTTTGCTATTGTTTATTGGCATGGTCTCTGCCTGGTTCTGTGATTGTTTCTGTCTGCTGTATAATTAATTTTGCTGGGTGTAAACTAATTAAGGTGGTGGGATATAATTGGTTAGCTAATCATGTTACAATATGTTAGGATTGGTTAGTTAAATTTCAGTAGAATGATTGGTTAAGGTATAGCTAAGAATATTAGTATATAAATTAGGGGCAAACAGGAAGTAAGTTGGGATTCGAAAATAAGGAAAAAGGAACTTGGATTTAAGCTTGCTGGAAGTTCATCCCAATAATCATTGAATTGTTTGCACCTTCGGACTTTGGGTATTGTTGCTCTCTGTTCATGCGACAAGGACTAGGGAAGTGGGAAAGTGAAGGAATAAGCTCTCTAACAATACCAAACCCTGAACCTTGCTTAAAACTGTTTAATGTTGGACAGTTTCACGGTCAAGTTAACACCTTTAACTCTTTGGACCTATATATTCCTTCTAAAGGGATAATACAACACTCCTACACAGCCACAGATGAGTTGCACAAAATCTGTCCCTAATCGTACAAAATGATATAGATCTAGTACCTAGATGCTACAACTATGGACACATTAGAAATGTGAGAGACAGATATTGAATGGCATAAACAGAAGAGTGGGATAGCACAGATTTATGGGAATAAGAAGATTCCCAAGTGTATCTCTTTTTTGCCAATAGTAACTTCAGCCAGTCAGGTGACCAGCTTTTGAAGTGATGCTTTTCCATCAGTGGTACGACCTCATTTACGTCCCTGATATTAAGACTGCCATGTTTATGTTGGGGATGTCATGATCAAATGATGGATTTACTCAATCAGTGTTGAGGATGCTGTATTGTACAATGCTTTAGGGAAATGCTGTTGAAAAGAATAAAAGTATCCTTATATCAGATGTTTTGGCTGCATCAGCTTCATAGATTTGGTACTTCTGATCTTGGGTAGCTACCTGCAAAGAAAACGACTTGGTAGATAAGTGGCAGTGAAGATAGCCATTTTGCGGCACTGGAAAGACAATGGCACTCCAACCGAGGTGGAATGGAGCATGCTTATCCAAGATGGCTTTCTACAAAAGATTGTATTCAAATAGGGAAATAGAGGGGTTTTGAGGGCATTTGGAAATCTTTGTATGGATTACATTTCTAAAGCTGATGCTACTACTCAGAATTTCCGGATGGGTAGCCACCCTAACTATATTGAGTGCTGGCATGAAGCAGTTTTATTTCTGGGATTCATTTCCGTTAATGGCATAAAATTATTACAAATGATACTTGATAAAATCCAAGTGCCCTTAATAAGGATACAACAAACACATGGTAGAATGTAATGGAATCTGCAAATTCAAAATTCTCACTGTGATGTTGGGGGAGGAAGCCATGATCAATTAGTAATGAAGAGCCTGATTCTCAGTTATACCAAGGCCCTTTACACTGCTCTGACAAATTAAATTAAAGTCATACCCACTTTAAGGCCCCTTTACAATGCCAAAGCAATATAAAGCGACCTTAATGTAAATAAGAATCAGGCTTCTTGGCTTTTAAAAGCTACATGAGAAACCCAAAAGCCTTAAAAAAGTTAACTTTTTTCTCATTGGTGACTCGTTAGATCGTTTGAGACAAAAACTATACTGCCCACAATTTTGTAAAACTGCAATAAAAAATATTAAAGAAAAAAGTGTGTGCATTTATATTTGAATGAACTACAATAGAACCCTACTAATGTGTACTTAGTGATCTGTAAATCCACAACAAAATTGAATTTTCTAGTTTCCTGTTCACTGAAGCAGGGAACAGCAAAACACTAATGCATTGTCAAGGGTATGGCCAATGCTGATGGCAGCTTAGTCCCTAAGGACAAATGGAAGAGCTCCACATAACCCTGTGGGTCTGCCCGCAGTACAGTCATGGAAGCAGTGACATCAGTTGGGTATACAGCTCTGTTGCAGGGTTTGCTGGTGCACACAGGAACCAGCAGAAGTGACAAGGTATTCTTACACTGGCTCACAAGGAGAATGCTCATACTGTTATGCTATACAATCCTGCTTGGCTCCTACAATACACATTGGCTCCACTCCAGTGCTCACTAATCCTCATACACACTGGGGGTCCAGCCACATTTATGCATGTTAGGACTTCTGCTGTTCTACTGTATTTTTAAGGTGGAACTATTACATGAGACAGATGTATGTGCTGTCCTGTGTGGTTCTCTTGACTTTGCCTTTTCACTCCCTGAAAGATTCCAAGTCTCCAATCCTGTTGGATGCCTTTAGTCACATACCATCCTACTATTGCTTGACAACATCACAGTGTGAATTGTCTTTAGACATTTGATTTTCTGCAGTCTCTTCTGAGCTGCACATTCTTCTACAGTTCTCTGAACTGCACATGGCTGCGGTTTGATGACTGTAACACCCAGAGCTGACTGAATCCTGGCTCTTGTCATACTAACTCGATGTCTGCATGTTTACACACAGATGATGGAGAACAGCCTGACAACATGTTGCACTGGATCTGAGTGGCTGAGGCTTTGCACACTTTACAGTCAGCTTTTGCAGGACAAGAGCCGAAGAGAAAATCTCCCAGATCATAGTGCACTTCATGTCACTTGTTAGGTCCTGAAGTCAAAGGGGAAACAAGTACCACAGCCTACCTGATTGGTTGCTCTAAATATGAATGAGAAATCATCAGATTGATACATAAGGTGACACATCATCATGATGATATCACAAGACTGTCCACTATGTTTAAAACTTTCCAAGCGATCAACTGATTCATGTACAAATCCAATTTCACCTGCATATTTGTTCCATCCCTAGAGAGAAAACTTCTCACCATACTTCACATAAAACAGTGGATCAGCATTCATTATTTATGAGAAACAAAATCACCATTTCATGCATTAAAGATAAACTGTTAGATTCTTCCGTTGCTGTTTTACATATGAAATGGTGCTCAGAGTTAGAAAACCAAACTGAGCCTTCTTTCATTTCAAGGTTACTTTTTAAAATTCTGGGCCAAATCCTCAGCTGGTGTTAATTAGCATAGCTTCACTGACTTCAGTGGAGCTGCACTAATTTCCACCCGCCAGGGATCTGGCCCATAACTTTCATTGTGTACAATATTTTAAATGTATGGCCCAATGCTTCCTTCACCTATGCAGGTGGAGAAAGCAAAAGCAAGCAAAAAAAGGCCTGGGAGAGTCAAAGATATGGAGCAGCAACCCCACTGCATGCTTGTTCCCTAGCACCTCACAGATTCCCCTCTGCCAACATTTCATGAGAGGAATAACAAGGGCAGGAGGGGGCAAAGCTAAGGAACAGATAGCCATGCACTTATATAGGCAGGAATAATAAAGTTTTACACCCACTTTGCACTGACATAAATAACAACATAAGACTGTGATGTCTATACTTTTATGTTCACCACTTTTATAAGACTAGAATCAATTTTGTACAAAGTATGTCTTGTGAGGTATCATTTGAAAACTTGTAAACTGCTGAACATTATTGTCCTGGTAAAATATATGTATCAACATTGTGTGTGAATTTATAAGACTCTGGTGTATAACATTGTTATAATATTGTTATATTGTTATAATATATATAACATTGTTATATATGCTCCAAGGTTAAGAAAAGCAGGCCCAAACCAGTTTTTCAGAGACAACGACACATTGACACCCCAGCCAAGTGTTAAAGAGCTGTCACCTGCTTAAGCAGCCATTCTCCAGCAACAGGAAAGTGTGAGTAAGAAATTTATTTTCCATCACAGGATGGGTCAGACCTAGGGTTGTCAACTGTCTAATCGCAAAAACCCAAATATCATTGCCCTGCCCCTTCCCCATCCCATCCCCATGGCCACACCCCTGCCCCACCCCTTCTCTGAGGCTACATCCCCACTCACTCCAGCCCTCCACCCTCACTCACTTTCACCAGGCTGGGGCAGGGGGTTGGGGTGCGAGCTCTGGGCTGGGGTTAAGGGGTTCGGAGTGCTGGGGTCGGGGGCTCCAGGCTGAACCTGAGGCAGGGGGTTGGGGTGCAGGAGGGGGTGCCTGGTGCAGGCTCTGGGAGGGAGTTTGGATGCTGGAGGGGGATCAGAACTGGGGTGTAATCACTTAAAATCTATCTTTCTGTAGTTAATAAATGTATTTTATTATCTAAACTTAAGTGGTTTTGGATTGAAGTGTTTGAAACCGCCATTTGAGATAACAGGGTTTGTGCATATCATTTTCTATTCTATTGAAATGACAGACTTTCTATGAGTTTGTACTGCACAGAAGGAAAGCTGAGCAGAAGAAGATGCACATTTCTGGGGACAAGTCTGGGACTGAGAATTTGCTGGTGTCATTCTACAACATAATTCAGGAGTGGCTGGCTAGAAGCAATCATATAATTCACCTAGGAGTGACTGTGCACGCTAGAAGATGGATGAGAATAGGACAGGAGTAGTTGTTCTCACAGCAAAGTAGTGTGAAAGGCACCCCAAGCCTGGAGGGTTGAGAGGACACACCTGTTCAGCTATTTCAGATTGTACCCTAGGGAATGTCATAGGAAGGTACAAGCCTTTGAGCTTCACAGAGGTCTTCTTTTATGTCTAGGAAAGGTAACCAGAGTGTCTGAGCTAAATACAAATTGGGACAGATTGAGATACATCAATGACATTTTCATCCTCTGGACAGACAACCTAAACTCCCTCAAAGATTTCCACCACAACTTTAACCCACCACCCACCCATCCAAACTCTCTCTAGAACACTCACACACCAGCATCAATTTTCTGGACACTATGATCAACTTCAAACAATGGAACTCTGCAGACAAGACAAGAAACCCACAAATCACCAGACTTACCTCCACAGATCCAGCAACCACCCCAGACACATCAAGAAATCTGTTATCTACAGCTAGGCACTCAGATACTATAGAATATGCTCAGACGATAAAGTCAGGATATACAGCTAAGCACACTTAAAAGCACTGTCACTAAACAAGGATACTTAAGCAGAGAAATAGATCACATCATGGAAAGGGCTGCCCAAATACCCCAGGAAAACCTGCTTTGATACAGGAGGAAAAAACCCACTAACCACACACCCTTAGTTGTCACCTACCACTCCACACTGGAACCCATATAGGATATCAAACCATTACAACCTAGATTAGATGGGGACCCCATTCTGAAAGAAATCTTTCCCAACCCCCACTCTTCTGCCCTTCAAACAACCCCACAATCTCACCAAGAAGCAAGCTCCTAACAGACTAGGACACACCAACTCAAAGCAGCACCAGACCCTATCAGAACAGATGCAAAACCTGCAGACATATCTCCACTGTTTATGATGATCAATACCCTCCACAACACACCTTTCAAGATTCATGGGTCCTATATATGCCTATCACAACATGTGGTATACCTCATCCAGTGCATCTAATGCCCCAACAACAACTATGTGGGTGAAACCAGACAATCACTATGCTCTTGAATGAACTCGCACAGAAATATGGTAAAAAACAAACACCCCATCAGCTGTGGGCAAACACTTTTCACAAAATGATTACTCCATATCTGATCTCTCAGTCCTCTTCCACAAAGGAAACCTGCACAACACCTTCAAAAGGCAAGCCGGGAACTCAAATTCATAACTCTGCTAAATACTAAAATCCAAGGTGGTTTTATGGCTCATTATAAATACACCTTACTGCCTGCTTACCCTTAAAGGCACACTTCATTTTAAGTGGTCTCTTACAGCAGTGGTTCTCCACCAGGGATACACGTACCCTTGGGGATATACAGAAGTCTTCCAGGGGGGTACATCAACTCTTCTAGATATTTGCTTAGTTTTACAACAGAGTACATAAAAAACACTAGATAAGTCAGTACAAACGAAAATTTCATACAATGACTTGTTTATAGTGCTCTAGATACTATACACTGAAATGTAAGTACAACATTTTTATTCCAAATGATTTTTATAATTATATGGTAAAAACGAGAAAATAGCAATTTTTCCATAATAGTGTGCTGTGACACTTTTGTATTTTGATGTCTGATTGTGTAGGCAAGTAGTTTTAAAGTGAGGTGAAACCTGGGGTATGCAAGACAAATCAGAATCCTGAAAGGGGTACAGTAGTCTGGAAAGGTTGAGACCCGGTGTCTTACAGCATGTGTGAAACTCATATGCTTAACAATCTGTCCCAATTTGTATTTAGCTCAGAGGCTCTGGTTACCTTCCCTGGCCAGCCCTGAAAAAGAGCTCAGTGAAGCACCAGCATTTGTCCCTTCCATCAACAGAAGTTGGTCCAATAAAAGATATCGCCTCACCTACCTTGTCTCTCTTATAAAACTACTCTGAATCATCAATTTACTATGAATAGAACCGAGTTGTATGGTGCATCTATACCATCCATAATTTGCAGTATATAAAATAGCTGATCTATTTATCATGTAATCAATCTCTCTCTCTCATCTATTTATATCTAATCTCTGTCTCCTCTTATCTGAACTCTGTCTAGATAGAGAGATTAGACAGAAGATAGGGTTTGATGAGATGTGAATACTTGTCTCATTACGAATGGACTGAAAATCCCAAATTCATTTCAGACAGAGACCACAACACAGGCATTATTTACTACCTAGCTGGACTGGGTGAGAATATACTTGATTATCACAAGTGGAAGGCTCTGTAAATATGATTTACAGCTGTAGTTTTCAGGAGAAACCTTAGCGCACATTTAAAATGAAATCTGCTGGAACAATATACTGTAGTGGATGGGACCCCTGGGACTCAGGCAAGTTGGGTTCTATTCCCAGTTCAGCTGCTGATTTATTGTGTGACCTTGGGCTAGTCACTTCACCTTTATGTGCCTCAGTTTCCCCTCAGACCTGTTGTCTGTCTCATCTATTTACATTATAAGCTTTTAGCAGACTGTCTATGGGTTTGTACCACACTTAACCCAATGGGACCCAATTTTTGTTGGAGTGTGTAGGTTCTAGTATAAAGCAAACAGCATTGCCAACCCCAAGTACTCAAAAAACAGGAATCAGGCCTCAAAAATCATACCAGTTAAAAAACCATAAGATGGTTTTAAAATCCATTTTGATTCCTTTTTATTTGTTTTCTGGTTTCTGATTTTTTGGTGTACACTACAATCCCATTTTCAAGCTTTTCTCCCCAACCCAGAGAACTAATACCTTACTTCTTTAACAAAAAGAAAGATGCAAAGAAATAGAAAACAGATTCTAATGTGATCACTTGGCTTCAGAAACTGGGGCTTTAAGGAAACAAGTATCATGAGAATGAAAGTGTGAGAGTGAGCAACACAGCTAATAAACAATAATAATCATGATAATGAAAACAAGCCAGAAAATCACGCATAGAGGGAAGGTCCACACCTCGGGATTTTACCTGCAAATGGACAGCAATAAAATTCTGCACTTGGCTGGACCATCAAGGGTGGTGAAACACTGGAATGCGTTACCTAGGGAGGTGGTAGAATCTCCTTCCTTAGAGGTTTTTAAGGTCAGGCTTGACAAAGCCCTGGCTGGGATGATTTAACTGGGAATTGGTCCTGCTTCGAGCAGGGGGTTGGACTAGATGACCTTCTGGGGTCCCTTCCAACCCTTATATTCTATGATTCTATGATTCTACTATGTGGACAAAAGCACTAACAATGGTAGCTGTGTAATGTTCCACTGTCTGATGAAATGAATGTGAGAAATAGAACAGCCACTAGAGGCCACTGTGCTCCTTTTTATGTACAATCTCACAGGCAAGGTGAATATGGTTAGTTCATGCGGCAGGACCTCACATGCATCGACAAACTACAGTGGGAAACAGCACCTTGGACACGTCCCTCAATATCTGCCTGATATTTGCAATTATTTATTTGTATTCCCATGTTGCTCATGAAAATGAAGTATTAAACATAATGGCTACTGCCTGGAACAGACAACGCAGAGATGCCAATGCACTTTGTTATTGTCCCTGCTATTCCAGCCTAGGCTTCCCCATGCAGCTCTCCCAATGCACTTGGCTGAGGGTATGGTCATGAATAGTGGCAGATTTTTCTGTGCCCGGTGATGGGGCCCAGAGATGTATGTTTGCCTAGCGTCTCGTGATGGGTTAATCCAGCCAATGTTATTTATCCGTCAGCAGAAAGGAGTTTGTACTGTACTTCTTGGGAGAATAATAGGGTTGCTACTGGGGCTCTTCTTGCTTAAGGCTTTACTTAAATTAAAAGAGTCAAAATATCACAACCTCTGACACCTCCATCTCTCCCCACAAATATATCCTAGATTCTGGGAGCTCCTCAATTTCTGATGCAGTTTTGAATCATTGTGTGCAGTGCCCCAGAAAAGCTACATGTACTACAGCCATTTTTTCATTTGTGGAATTAATACACCTCCTGTGGAAAAGCTACCTCCTCTGGAGTACAGGGTAGCAGCTAAGTGAACTCAAGCACACAATGCTGCATTCTAGTGCAAGAAGAGAAAACATTAGCCACAAACAGCCCTTAGAATCATAGAATATCAGGGTTGGAAGAGACCTCAGGAGGTCATCTAGTCCAACCCCCAGCTCAAAGCAGAACCAATCCCCAATTTTTGCCCCAATCCCTAAATGGCCCCCTCAAGGATTGAACTCACAACCCTGGGTTTAGCAGGCCAATGCTCAAACCACTGAGCTATCCCTCCCCCCTTCAGCTGAATCATATGAGACATCTCTAATATCCATGTAAGAAACTGCTGTGGCAATCGCTTTGTGCATAGTAAGTAAAAGTGAGGACTTTTCCTCTTACTAAAGGAAGATGTGAGCTAAAAAATACCCTTTTACAAAGGATGTTGTACAACTTTATACCCTCCAAATAAGAACTCTTCTGACTTTTTACCCCCAAATAGCAACACACTCACCCTGACATATAGGCAAGCTTTATTCTCACTTCATGGAGGAGAGAAGATGGATGAAGCTGTAGCGAGTGGCCTGAAACCACACAATCTGTAGCATATCTATTGAGTTGTTTTTCTTCCCACCCTGCTTGCTCATATCACTGAACAAAACTTCATCGTAGCTCGAAATATAACAAGAGTCCTATTTCTCTAAACCAGTGGTGTGCAACCTGTGACCCATCAGGGTAATCCACTGGCGGGCCACCAGACAGTTTGTTTACATTTGCACGGCCGCCCTCCGCTGCCAGTGGCTATGGTTCACCATTCCCAGCCAATGGGAGCTGCGGGAAGCGGCGCAGGCCACAGGGACATGCTGACCACTGCTTCCCGCAGCTCCCATTGTCCTGGAATGGCAAACCGCAGCCACTGGGAGCTGCAGGAAGCGGCCGTGCAAATGTAAACAAACTGTCTCGCAGCCCACCAGTGAATTACCCTGACGGGCCACAGCTTGCCCACCTCTGCTCTAGACCCTTCATTCTAGCTAGAGCTTAAATTCAGCCAGAGCTGAGCACCGGTGAATATTTTCAAACCCCGCCCCGGAGTTTTTATAGCATACTGGGGCAAGGGGCACATGGCGGGCTCCAGGAAATACTCTATAAGCATTTAAGCCCTGATTCTAGCCGTTAGGCTGCACTCCAGTTCAGAGCCAGAAATCAGCCCAGCACTACTGACTAACAGTTCCCCTGTTCTAACCACAATTCTAATGAAGCCTGCGCACCTTCATTATGCTCTGATCTGTGAAAAAGTGACTTAGGGCCTCCATTTTCCTGCAAGGGCAGAGCCCTGCAGTACTTCTGGCCTTATAGCAGGCTGTGGGTTGAATTATAGTAGCCTGTGTGACAACTGCTTTACAAGCCTAATTTGTGATTCACTTCCACTATAAAATGCAGTTGTGAATGACCAAGAACATATCCCAGTCTGGGATGAGAACTTAAGGAGAATCCCACTTACTGCAGACAGAAAATAAGGCAGCAGAGTATTTGGTATGTTATTTCCCAGCCCTTCAAGCCACTGGGTTTAACACCTATCATTAGTGAAAAATGCCATGAGACATTCATAACTGCAATGTGTATATTATTCAAAACAGCCAAAAGACTGTAATTCCAAGATCTTTTTAACCTTGGAATGAAGTAATTGCTGCCTTAATGGATTCAAAGACTGACTATCTTTGAGGGTGTATTCTGTGTGGCAATTTATCTTACTGCATACAGCACTGTCTTAAAGTGTAATTCTAAACATACCTGTTATCAGAGGAAACACTGATTCCCGGTGATGACAGACCTTGACTGTCCAAGTCAGAAAACAGTCAAATAAAAACATACGTGATCATACAACTTGGAAAATACAAAATCAGTGAGATAAGAGGGTCATACAGGATAAAGTAGAATAGAAATAGCATTGTCTTTGCCTCCCAACTTGTGAAAAAAGAAAGTCATTGGGCACAAAAATCTAAATTGAAAAGCATATATACCATAGGTGCTAAGCATTGCACAAGTTTTTGTATAGGCTAAATACCTCAAAAAATAATCAATCCAGCTGTGATGCATGGAAGTGACTTCTCTTCTGCTAAAGTGCTCAAAATTAATTACCAGTATAGGATTTCTTCGCTCATTGATCCCCTGGTAAATGTTAGCCTGGACATGGAGAGGCAAGTATCTAGATTAGCATCTCAACACTAATCTTAATACCTGCTCAAAAATAAGTATTTCTGAAAAAATCTAAGATTTTAGATTCTTTGGGATAAAGACTAATTAACTAGATACAAATAGAACAGAGATTTGATTTTAATGTAAATAAATCTGGATGAATTAGGATGAAGCATCAATTAGGTTAGTGCTAGATAAGATTAAACTGAATAAGGAAGTTGAGCCTGTATGACTTTTCACTCTGGGGCTGGAGCTCCTCTGCTCCAATTCTGCTTCCCTAATACGAACCAGAAGCGATCTCCCTCTCCTAGCAGAAGGAAGGTTACATAGTCTCTGTGTTTATTCAATACTCATCTCTCTATATTTCAGAGAGCAAGGAAATTGAGATTTGGAAAAGGGAAGCAGTACAGTATGAATCAATCCCTAGCAAAGCTGAGAGCCATTAGGAAATGGAACTTGCAACACAAGCTACCCACATGAATTCAGCCTCGCCTATTCACCAGACAGTTGCAAAGTTAGTATTGTAGAAAGAAACAGTAGTGGGATTTTAAGATAAATTAGTGTAAAGGCACAGTAATACCTTTACATAGGAGTCTATCGAAGAGGGAGATGCATTGGCAGTTAGAGAGATAGAGGTTATACAGCAAAGGTTTGACCACTAGAACTGGGTAAAATTGTTCAGCCAAAACTTTTTTCAGCTGACCAAAACATTTTGCAAATTCATGTCAAATTGTCTTGCTTGAGGGGAAAGAAAAAAAATTACAAAATATCAAAACGTTGACATTTTAGAAACTGAATATTTTAGTTTTTAATTTGAAATTACATTTTGTGTAGAAATTTACTTCATTTTTATGTTAAAATTAAAGGTTAAAAAAAAGCTCAAATGAAAGGAGCCATTTCACTTTGGGTCAATCAAAACATTTCATTTGACCTGAAACAATTTTTCTTGCCATAGCCACTCTGCTTTGGATTGCTTTTTACATTACACAATTTGAAATGGTTTGGGCACATTTCTTGACATAGGCATAGTGTGACTGGCTCTTCCAATAAGACTATTTTGATGTTGCATCAGTGTGTAGAGCCCATATGCCAAAATTCTGAAAGCAGCAGACCCTTTCTCCCTCCATCACCTTTACCTGCAGGCTCACAGTTTATAGTGTCCTCTCCTTCCATTTCCTATTGATTAGTGTGGGGCGTCTGCCATCTGCTGACCATAAATATTGCCTGCGCTTTCAGATTTCTGCCTAGTATGTTTGGAAACAGCTTTAAATGCACGATATGTCATCTTTGAGGTTTCAAGATTTTGGGTAAAATTCATCTTGGGAGTAACACCACTGATTTCCCATACCACAGCAGGCTCTCTTTTTGGTGTTGGAGAATGGATTATTAACAGGATATTATTTTCCCTCTGAGAGACACTGCCAGGAGGGCTTTAGAGATATTAGTGCCAAACGAAGGAATCCTTCTGTCTTTCACATTACAGAAGAAATCACCACACATGCAGGTTAAAATAAAAAAAGCTGTACTTATTCAGGATTAATCAGTACACTTTGGGATAGATGGAAACTCCTACTCAATCACATTCAAAGGTTAGAGCTTTGTGTTGACTAGGCCTTCTGAGCCTCATTTGGTCTATGTGTGACCCTCTTAGAGGGAAGGGAATAATGATGTCAGTCAGTACTTCTGTGATGGTTCCCACATTTCTTCTAAGTGATCTTCCTTACTTCTGACTCCCTCTCCCTAGCAGCTGTACTATACTGTACCTTTTGTTCGCATCTCTTAAAATCTTATAATATTTCTGTTCAACAACATTACAAGTTGTAGGCCCAACATCGTTTCCACTGAAACCAATGACACCAGCAATTGGCTAGTTGTGTTATTTATTAAACACGCTAAGAGAGCATGTCTGGCAGTTCCAGTGTTTGGGCCATTGCAAGAAGATTTCTAGTCAGCATTGTAAAGGGTGTGTCATGTTCATTGGACACTAAGTTGTGTTAAAGTAAAACTGAAACTAAACGCCTTGAGTTACACAACTCTTTACTGACAGAAAACTAATGAAACAAAACAAAAGCCAGAAACGGAAGAATATGAATAGAAGTTTCCTTGCTCAGAGCCCATTGATCACAGGTTTAGATGTGTTACACACATTCAGTGTGCATGCTGTTCCACAGACTTTCTCCCAGCACATGCTTACTTTTTTTTCCTTTTCGTAGCCATAAATCCATGCCATGGCACTTGGCTACTGATTCTGTAAACTGGCGTTTCAATGGGGTCTTTTCAAGTGGGGCTTGTCTGGAAAGCACTCTTCAACCTTTTTGTCTGCTGATGTAACATGCTTTTGTCACATGAAGGCCCTGACTTTCTGTCCTGAAGTCGATGGGAATTGTGTGTGTCTTGCAAACCAAGCTGGGCACTGAAGGCCCAAAAAGCCTCCAATTTTGGAGGTGGGAGTGGGCTAGAAATGTAAAAGAGAATCTCCCTTTTTGAAAAGTCTGTTAATGCTGAAAAGGCTCTTAATGAGTAAGCATGTGGCAGTGGCGGAGGAGTGTCCAGGGATAAAGGAGCCCCATCTCCAGGGTTCCCCTCAAAAAGAGCCTACACCCTCATGCTCTATCCAGTGAGATCTGTAAGTGTAACCTTCAAAAATGAGCCCCTGAGACACCAGTTCTTCCCCTACTGAAGCCCAGTCATGAGGTTAGGCCAAAACTAATAATTTTTATTTTAACCAACACAATGGTTCAAAAATTAGTTTTTATTCTTTAGAATAGTGCCTTACTATTCACTATTTGATTTTGGATCCAAATCAATTTTACTACAAACCTTAAGAATGAAGCATAAGCTCTAAAGCAGCTTGTAGCACAATAGCTTCTTCCATTAAAATATGCCAGTGTAACAATTTGGAAAGAAGGCCGTCTGTGTATGTGTATGTATATAAAATGTAAACAAGAATAGTTTGACCTTTTCTCTATTGATGTAAACAGGGAGGGATGTGTCTTAATGATTCCCTTAATCCTGTTGTACAATTAAATTATTGTTCAGAGTTGCAGAAGAATGACGACACACAAACAAGTAGACTGCCACAGTACATTTATTTTTTGTTTAGCAAATTACAGTGGCAAAGGGGACATTTCTTGGGGAAACTGATACTTAGCAGAGGCTAATATTCAAGAATTGTTTACTGATTTCCAGTAATTTTTTGTGGCACAGGGCAATACTGTTTAGCGTGCATTCAGATACTGTAGTGAGAAGAGCATAACACAGATTAGCTAAAAATAGCCTGTGGGACATAGAGCTACAGAACTAAACTGAAGCCTTATCCAGCAAATATTCACTAACTGAGTCATCCTCACCTATGCAATAGTCTCATTTACTTATGCAAATACTCTCATTAAAGTCATCCAAGTCAAGGTTTGCGGGGTCAGGTCCTTGCCACTGTCTTTCTAGCCAGTGAAGATGCAAAGCAGCATAAGCAGGGAAACAAAGACAACCTATAACTCGTATGTAATGTGCCTAATTTTGGCCAAGTTGAATATTTGCTATTACCTCTGCTCTTTAAAAGACATACATGTTACTAACAGCAGCCTGATGCTTAAGATGCTACATGGGGAGCCACAGGGGAGAGAAGAGTAAAGGACAAGAATTCCTTCTGAAATCAAAAGATGGATGATATTCTGCATTGGGCTGCCTGAGGTAGACTGTCACCAGAAGCTCACTGTAAGAGAAAATGGGACTACATGTGATCAGTCGGTTGGAAACCGGACCACCAGCTTCAGGTTTTTTGGTTTTGCTGTTCTTCAGCAACATCTGCATTTTGCCATTCTTTGCTGGTTGAACTGAAAGAAGTTTAGGGCTATGACTGAACAATTTGGTATTCTCCTGCCAGGTGCTGAGTCATCACTCTAAGTTTCTGTAACATCTGTAAGACATTAGTGTTCCTACACGGCCATTTGAAAAAACCCAATGTTCCAAAGCTGGTCACAGGAAAAAAAGTATATTCAGAAATCTAATAGCTGTCAATCTCTATATAAGAAAAGAGGGAAAATAAGTACAAGGCTCTGCAATTTCTTTACAAGATGTATCAAAATATTTAATTTTATACATCTACAAGGAAATTCAGATTCAGTCATCACAAGTACATTTCGCAAGTACATTTCTGTAAATCCAATCCTGCTGCTTATGTATATAAAGCTTTGCTGTTAAGGATCAGCTGGCCTCAGGTCATAAGGATTATGCTCTAAGTAGCTAAGTCAGCAAAGCCAGTGTGGTTCTCTCACTCTCTCTTCTCATGCTAAAATATTCAGCTCCATGATGTTCAGTACTTCCGTTGTGCAACAATGTAGAGATCTTGCAGTGTATTGGAAAAAATGCTAACAAGATGCCAGGGCAACTGAGTGAATAGTTCAAAGTTCCTCAGTGTATACTCTCCAAGCTCCTGAAAAGGAAGACAAATACTGAGTGACAAGTTGTCCTGTTGGAATTTAGACTACAAGCAGAAACAAGATAAGGAGATGGAAAAAGATCAGATGGTATTAAGTTGAGCAGTCATATCTCTATGTGGTCTGCTGCTAGTCCAGGGAGCTAGTAATCCTGTAGCAGAAAGGGGTAAATTAGTCTGCAGAGCATCCAAACAATTTTATGAAAAGGAAAAGGACGCAGACTTCAGTGCATTCAGGGCCTGCAAAACTCAGATTTTTACCTCTCCCTCTGTGGGAGAACAACAAAGAACATACCTAGAGTGATGATGGGGCTGGGCTGTATCAGAAAGGGGATGATAACTTTTAAAGACTTTCCTGACTTGAGGCGGTGATGGAAGAAAGAAATAAAACAATCGCCAGACTCCAGTGGAAAAGATATATTTTTGCTATGGGAAAATCTCCATTATTTTCATGGAATTCATAACATGCTGTACCTATTGAATACAAAGGCAATGGAAATGTGTGGATGGCTGCAGCTGGGTTTTACTGGATTAATATGTAACACAGATTTCAGTCTTGAAAGACAAAAGTGTTGTGCCTGTTATTTGCCAGTCAAAAACATTGCTTCTTTCCACATATGGAAAAAAGCCAGGAACATCCCTTACACTGGGGTTTAGTGAAAGCATTCTTAAACCTCTGCATTCACTTTTTGCAAAGCAAAATGGGTGTGGGGGGGGGGGGGGGCGGGGAGATAAACATGGATATCTGCTGCCTGAAATGGATACTGGATGTAAGGTTAACTTACTCAGTGCATTTCACATGATTATTACTGTCTGCTGTGCTCTTTCACAGTTATGCATTGCAAACTGTTCCCATGAAATGTGAGTTCATGGGCCAGTCACTTGATAAAAACAATTGAGATGAAGAAATTCTTCCCACAGGGTGGATACATAAGAGTTTAATATGCTTGCATATCTGCAATACAGTGAAATTGGCCAGGAGGAGCTCAAAGATTCAGACATAAGATTCAGACATGTCTACACTGCAATTAGACACCCACAGCTGGCCTGTGCCAGCTGACTCTGGCTCAGACTAAGGGGCTGTTTAATTGTGATGTAGACCCTCCTACCTCACAGGGTCCTAGAGCACAAGCTGCAGAAATACAAAGGGAGGAGAATGGAGGTGAGACTACAGAGAACAAGGAAGGAATCTTTGCTTTGCCAAACTGCAAGAATATAGAAGTGCGCGTAGCTGTACTTCCTCTTGCTACTGAAAGGGGAAAGTCTCTAAATGATACTCACTGATGCTCATTTTATAATTTGTACCGTCTGCTTCTGCAGATGCCCCTGGACAGCAAAAGAAAACTATTGACTTCTTTGTGCCAGTAACTGTAGTAGGGGAAGGGGAGGGGGATGAATGTTGTATAACTTTATAGACTTGTTCCATCTGCTAGTAGAGAGGTGGGCTGGTTACAACTGTGTAAAGTACAGTACTTTTAATTAGAATGTGTTTTTGTAACTAATAATTTTGATACTTTACAGAGCAGTTCTACCTTGTGTGCAAACTCCTGCCATTCAGTGCTCTACTCTGGGGTTCATGATGTAATTGTGAACAGAATAATATAGTGTTTAATTATGTACAAGTAGCCTGTTCAGTTGCATCTGAAAGTTTAATAAAGTATGAAACTGGATAAAATTGACATCACATGTCATCTGATGTCTTTGTCAATGTGGGCATCGTGATCATTTAGATACAGGGGGTATGTTGCCCAAACGGACCCAAATAACTCATCTCCTTTACTGCTCAGAACTCAGCTCTCTTCCTTGGTCTTTTCCCTTGCTCTAATCCAGAGGCTCTCAAACTGTGGTCCATAGACCACCAGAGGTCCACGAGCTCCGTCAATAGTTCCCTCTAAGGTGGGCGCCTGGGTGGCCGCACACAAGAGAATGAAGGGCCATCCACCTAATTAGTGGAGCCGCACAGGCATGGCTCCATTAATTAGGTGCCTGGGCCCTGAAGAAGATGCACATTTGAGGTGGTGGCCATGAGGGGGAAATTTGGGATGTGCAGGGCTGCAGCAGCCAGAGAAAGAGGCAAGTTTCCCCAGCCTCAGCTCTGTAGCAGCTGGGGAAAGACCCCCCCGTCCTTCCCAGCCTCAGCTCTGTAGCAGGGGAAAGACCCCCCCACTCCTTCCCAGCCTCAGCTCGGGGACTGCTGCAGTGGGGGAAGAGAGGGCACATCCATCACATTAGAAAGGTAAGACTACTGATATGAAAATATGCGTTGTGTGCTTTCATTTGTAGCGCTATATAAACAAAACGTTTTGTTTATATAGTGCTTTTATCCAAAGCGCTTTACAATAGTTAGCTAACGGTACAAACACATTTGGAAAGATCATTAAGTGGTCCGCCAAGACTCTCAGCAATTTTCAAGTGGTCTGTGGAAAAAAAAAGTTTTAGAACCACTGCTCTAATCACTGTACCACAGCCAGAATGCTGACAGCCCCTGCTTTGTGTTGTTGACCAAGAACCTAAGCTTAGACAATCCTTCTGTCATGGGGTCTGCACACCTCCAGTGTGCCTTCTCCTGGTTGCTCTGGAGATTAGTTGATTCTAGGTCAGACACCTCTTTTCCGCCTCTCGCCATCTGCCCTGTTTCCTCTTTCTGGCTCTGAGCAAGGCAAGCTCTTTTGTGTTCATGGCTTAGCCCTCCGGCCAAGTTACGTGTCCTTCCCTTCCAGGGTATCAGAGCGTCTTCTTACAAATGGACTCAGGCAGTCTTCTCATTCACTACCAAGCTAGTACCACTTCCCCACTGGCTAGTAAGGGAACCTTGGCCTACCCTCTACCCAGGGACCCTCTAAATCAGCAGCTAAGGTCTTTTGCATTCTGGACCTTAGCTGCCTTACTGAACAGAAAGCTCCCCCGCTTCTCTGGGTTTGCCAGCCCCAAAGCTCTCTCCTCCAAGGGAGTAACTATAGGCTACTTTGGCCCAAGAACCCCCAATCAGACATCCCTTCTCCTAGCAAGTAACAACAGACTACTTCCCTGCAGCCAACTTCCTGCCTTTATAAACTCAGCCCAGCTGTTCCTCCTCATCTGGGCTCCCTCATTATTCAGCCAGGTGATTACTTAAGCTACCCGATTCCCCTCAGCTGTGACCTGTCTGCTTAATTAGCCCCCTTCTTAGCCTACATTAATTTCTTCAGGGCTAGTGTGGGGGTGAACAGCTCATCACACCTCACCCTCCATGGGCCAGCTCACCTCAATAACTCCAGACCAATACTGATTTAGCTTTAAAAAATAGGGAAGAGAGTCAGAGAATCAATGGAAATAAAATTAAAACACAGAGTTTAATATCTAACATTAAAACAAACATCACAGGGTAGGCAGTAAGGCTCTTGAAATACAGATTAAGTAAAAAGCAAAAACTCTTTCATCCTGAGGTTAGCAATGTCCCTATTTCATTCTCAGGACTGAATCTGCTTGGTCCCACTCAGTAGAATATCTCATGACTTCCCTAGTATCCATAGCAATGGACCCCAGGGTGACTCATACGGCCAGTTTACGGGCCAGTTTGGGTATGTCTACACTGTAATAAAACGCTTGCGCCAGGCCGGTGTCAGCTGACTCAGGTTCACGGGGCTCAGACTGCAGGGCTATACATTTGCCGTGTAGATGGTTGTGCTGGAGCCTGGACTCTGGGACCCTGTTACCCGGGGTTCTTTCAACCCAAAGCTCTTGGTAACTTTTACTCTGTGCGAGGTGGTGTCAGGAAATAAATCAGGGGAGACATGGCCATCCGACCGATAGATGGCTGGCACAAACAGGACAACAAAAGAGTGCTTTCACTTAAAGCTAAACTTTACTTACTCTCAAGCACTTACACACATGTCCCCAACAGGTTAGTAAAACACCACCAACCCTTGATAATTACCAAAGCTGAGTGTGGCTCTCGAGTGGCACAGCGGCAGGCTTCCGGTGGCCAAATCTTCCGTCTGCCGGTGGGGACTGCAAGATGTATCCAGAGGGAGAGTCCAAAAAGAGTCCAACTACCTCAAACTTTTCTCCCTTATGTATATTTTAGTAATAGAATGACATGTCCCGTAAAGAAAACTTGTTAAGTAAGCAGTTTCAATAGTCAAGCAAGAGGTTCCTTCTGATTATCGGTTAACCAGATATGGGTTTTTCCAGAGTTTGCAGCTTTGACGCCCCCAGTAGACATTCCTGGGGCACATCCTGCTCTTCTAAAATGCATGTTTCAGCCACTTCAACACAATTCTTATCAGGAAGGACGCGGAGTCAAGCTGCCCTCTCCGTGGCACCCAAAGATCCCCGTCCCCTCCTGCCTTAAGCTAAGCCTGCTGACTTGGCCAATTTACAGTCTGCTGACTTGGCTGCTTTTAGCAATAAGCCATAGTGGTTTCAGGCACTTTACTGGTTTGCCAAAGTCTCCCCGTACAACCCCACAAGGAGAGAGGGTTCCCAAGCCCAAATGTCTACACTACAGTATTACACCCCTGCAGCCTGAGCCCTTTGAGCCTGAGTCAGCTGACACAGGATATCCATGGGTGTTTTATTGCAGCGCAGACATATCCTTTGTGGTTGATTTAAGCATTTTCAAAACCCCTGAGGGTTATTAAGCCTCCTCTCTGTGCTTTTTCTGCTTCCCTCAAAACTGTTATAGTTAGCTATCAGTTTAATGACTTCCGATCAAACTTTCAGGCTTTTGTACTGTTCACTCAGATTACCTGATCACACAGTGCTAATGACTCCTTTCCTGGCCATAAAGCACTCTATGATCCTTCCAGGAAACCCAGACCATTGTACCACCAAATTCTACCATCCAGATAGGCTGAATTTGGATCTAAGGCACTAGGCCTACATGAACGAAGAATTTGGCACATGGATTCTCAATATTCCAAACTACAGCTATAATTATATAGACATATCAGTGTGGGTGAATTTTTACCCCTGCATGGAGCCCTATCGCTTTCATCCATTGCACTTGCAAAGGTCCACTTGCAAGATCAGAGCTAATGACACTCATAGCAGCTATTGTTCAGCAAATGCCATTATGAAAATCTAAGGCCAAGGGATTTAATTTATTGTTTTAGTATTTTAAGTTAATGTTGTCTGTTAATTTAACAGCCAGGGAAGGTGCCCGTCTGACAGTAACAGTTAGTGAGGTCCTCTGCTTAAACACAGAAAGGGATTAGTATACACAGCCACAGTGGATGCTTTTCTAGCTTCCTCCATTGGTGACTCAACCGTCGTTGGAAGAACTACCTCTGAGGCTTAGACCGTAAGTCAGTCTCCATTTCTAGTCAGAAGCTGCTTGCTCATTCTTTGCGTGCTAACAGCATGGCTCAAACAGAACAAAAAAGGAAAGAGCACATAATGAAACAAGTTTAGCAGCAGCACTTGCACTGGATACAATCTGTGAAAACTTCTCAGTCACAGCATCCAAGCAAACTTGATACCAAATACTAAACTGAAATGAGGACAACATTTTAAACTGATAAATTTACATATAGAAATCAGGAGAACACAAGCATATGAATATTACTAACATTAGGAAAATCTGAAGGAAAAAACTTGTATACTGTAACAGGGCTAATAAAACATTTGTTCTGTAAGATGGATGGAGTACTTGTAGAATATGCCCTCAAAATATGATGGATAGACAGCTAATCATACTAAAAAGGTTTCTTATATAGTTCAGCCTGGATGGTACATAAGTAATTTGAGACAATTTGGTATAAATATGAGGATTAGTTTGGTAAAACTGAATACATTCAGGAGTACTATATTGACTGGATCATGACTTCAGA
The DNA here is from genome assembly GCF_965140235.1 of Caretta caretta. NCBI lineage: Eukaryota > Metazoa > Chordata > Testudines > Cheloniidae > Caretta > Caretta caretta. The sequence goes on along the minus strand of NC_134207.1, from coordinate 191,148,183 downwards.
GGAGGCTGGAAAGAGTGATGCATTAAAACATTTTATTTTAGGTAAAAACTTCATATTGCGTGCAGTTTTCTTTTTTTTAGCTCCGTGCAATAATCTTTGCAAGGCACATAGTACTCTCACTCTGAGCATGATCAAAGGCAATCACTAGATCAATAAACTAAACAAGACTGGAATATACACTCCATTCTCTCTTAGCTGTATTCTCTTTTAACAGGGAGAGGATCAGTCAGTTCTGCTCTTTACAAGAGAAAAATTTCTCCCCCGATGAGATGGATATTTGAGATGTTTAAGATATTTAACCCTTAAATTTTGTGGCAACCCAATCTCTATTTTTGCATCTGCAAATCTGCATCTGCATTCTGTGGGCACAAGTGATAGGACTTAGGAGGGAGATTGTCAAAGGTACAGAGGGGAGTTAGGCAAGCAACCTCCTGTTGACTTTCACTTGGCATTTGACACTTACCTCCACTTTGTGCCTTTGAATATCTCCCCTTAACCATCTATTTTATTTGTGGGATCAATCAGATACTGTAGTTAGATGTCTACATATTCAAATGCAGGGACAAAAATGGAGGCCATTTTTAAAAGCATGACCTTATATAGTTATTTTAGCATTACTAATACTGGGCTAGATTGTGCCATTTAGGCACAACCCATATTATGGACTAATGCAAAAACTCAGAACCCCTCAGAACATGGAGAACAATGACATTCTACCCCATGTGTAGCTTCTGCTATATGCCTTTGTAGGGTGCAGCTACCCCCCACCCTGTTGGTTGGCTCTGCTGTGCAGTGAGGAGGGAGGTGAAACTACGGCTCCTCCTCCTCTCAGCTTTATTCGGGGCACACTGAGCCCACAAGATAAGCTGGAGGAGACTCTGCCACCCCACAGTACTGGAGTGTAATTCTGCCCAACCTTCACAGATAGTGCAAGGGCAGAGGCTCTTTTTGCCCACTTTACCCTGCACACTTGTATCCATGCTAGGCAGAATCTGGTCCTTTGTGATTGCTGTGAATCTCAGTAAACGTGCTTTACAAAAACGGAACCCTGCTATTGTGAATTGTATTTAAATGGTCAAGATACCTTATTGTTCTTGTTGCATATATACAGTGCATTGGTTCTCTGTTGTATCAAGGTACTGTAACATATCTGAAGAATTTAGATTAGACCAAAAAATTTAGAATTTAGACTAAAAAAAAATGCACAACCCTTTAGATTAGGTGCTGATCACAGAAATAGTTTGCTGTAGTGTTAATTATTTAGTAGTAGATTGGAGATCTTCATTCCTTCCGGATTCCAGTAATTGGATGGTAATGAGAGACCTTGTTTGCTAGACTGGAGGTAGCCTGACTCTTGTGCAAATGATATTATTTGATCTGACAAGGTCAGATTGACATTTGAAATAATTCTTCAGGTGAAAGATCTGGAAGTAATGAAGACAGGTGCATTTCTCCAAAGCAGATTGAGGTTACCAAGAATTTTAGCCTTGAAAAAGACACCAAAAGACATTTTACTGCTTTAAAATTCCAATTTTTGTATAAATGAAAAATGGTTTCATACTCTGTTTCTGACTCCAGGAAAATCTGGCCCCACTGAAGTCAAGAGCAAAACTCTCATTAACTTCAGTGGAACCAGGAATTAACCCTGATGTTTTCTTTACTGGTTTATTTTTGAATTACTTAAACCACAAACTTTAATATTGGAAGGTCACCTAGCTTTTTAATACTGAAATATTAGTTTAATCTGAATAGATATGTTTATCAGTCCTGCTTGATAAAACCTATAGGAAGCAAAAAATTGGTTTCTGGAATTAGCTCCTAGTTTTAATGTTTACAACAGTTTATTAATGTAATTGTATTACTTATTAGTCAGTTTTTGGTGTCCAGCAATAAACATTTTACAAAAGAACTCCTCATCTACTGTGTTTTTACCTTCTATACATAAACAGCAAATACTAGGGGGGAAAAACCAAAAGTCTGTTGTATCATGAGTAATATGTATTAGAATGTACAACTTTTCCGGTCCTCACCATTTCCTCCTGCAATTAGACCCTTGGAATTTCCAATGTAATAATAGAACAGTGAGTTCTATTTTAACTTTTTCAAACTTCTGTGACTACAAGTTATCCATCAATTTCACCAAAGTGATACCATCTTCCCATTAGCACTATTTCAGAATGGTGGTCCACATTTTTCTGACTGCTACTTTGAATAATAAGAATACTTGGTCATTTAAAATGTTTTACCCAATTATGGGACATGATGAATACTGTATATGACAAGGACAAGGATAGTAGAAAATGGAAACTAGATCCCATTATTTTAGGGGGTTTTATAAATGTTAACTAGACTAATACATCCAAAGCCTACTTGAGAACATTCAATAAATAAATAAACCTAGCTCTTATATGGCACTTTTCATCAGCTGCTTTAAAAAACAGTGTTACTAACGGAATGCAATATAAGGACAGGTTTCAGAGTAACAGTCGTGTTAGTCTGTATTCGCAAAAAGAAAAGGAGTACTTGTGGCACCTTAGAGACTAACCAATTTATTTGAGCATAAGCTTTCGTGAGCATCCGATGAAGTGAGCTGTAGCTCACGAAAGCTTATGCTCAAATAAATTGGTTAGTCTCTAAGGTGCCACAAGTACTCCTTTTCTTTTTGCGAATATAAGGACAAACACTCGAATTCAAAGTTTTTTCAAAAACTTTTACCTCTGTCCTCAGTTATATTAGGGACACTACTGCAATGCTGCCCTAAAGCTGCTGTAGACGACTATGGGAAAATCACCTCATCACAGAGGAATCCTCTGATTTATACAGCAGGCTCCACAGAGCTCCTACATCATATTCTAGCATAGGCATGGGAAGTAGGAGTGTGGGGGATACTGCAACATCCCCAAGTTTTGTGTGGGGTCCCGGCTGCTGGCCCTGTGCCTGGCTGCTGCCCAGGATACCAGCTGCCAGTCCTGCATCCTGGGTCCTGGCTGCTGGTCCTGTGGCTGGGGTCCCAGCTGTCGGCTCCGGGACTTGGCTGCCAGCTCTGTGCCTGGGACTCAGCTCCCGGCCTGCATGAGGGGTCCTGGCTGTCGGCCCCACACCCAGGGCTCCGCTCCTGGCCCTGGCCCAGGGTTCTGCACCCGTCCCCAGCTGTGGCCCCAGCCTTGGCCCCCTTACCCCGTCCGTGTCCCCCCCTCCCGAAGCCATGGCCCTGCTCCTGGACTCAGCTTTAGGGGACACTGAGGGATGTGGACGGGGTAAGGGGGTTGCAGCTCAGCACCCCCACTCTAAAACTGTTCCAGCACCACTGTATTCCAGGGACAGCATGTGGAAAGCAGATGATGGAGGGAGGGCATGTCTGGTGCATTCTTATACCACAACCATCCTCAGCTGCTATCAGAAGTGAAAGGTTTCAGAGTAACAGCCATGTTAGTCTGTATTTGCAAAAAGAAAAGGAGTACTTGTGGCACCTTAGAGACTAACCAATTTATTTGAGCATAAGCTTTTGTGATAGCTCACGAAAGCTTATGCTCAAATAAATTGGTTAGTCTCTAAGGTGCCACAAGTACTCCTTTTCTTTTTATCAAAAGTGAAAGTAAGCCAGTACAGTCCAATGGGGCATACCAGCAAGAGCTGGTACGCCGTGCCGGACCGGCTTCCCCAGGCTGGCGACTTAAAGGGCCTGGGGCTCCCTGCAGCGTCCGGAGCCCTGGGCCTTTTAAATCACTTTCCGAGCCCCGCTGCTGGACCCCCGGGGTAGCGGCGGCAGCGCTCCAGTGGTGATTTAAAGGGCCCAGGGCACCCCGCAGCGACCGGTGCCCCGGGCCCTTTAAAGTGCCGCCCAAGCCCTGCTGCTGGAGCCCCGGGGTAGCGGCGGCAGGGCTCCGGGAGTGATTTAAAGGGCCAGGGGCTCCTGGCCACTGCTACCGCAGTGGAGCCCCAGGCCCTTTAAATCGCCGCCTGAGCCCCAGGGTAACGGCGGCAGCCGGGAGACCCTAGGACTCCGTCAGCAATTTAAAGGACCCAGAGCTCCGCTGTGGTTGCGGCGGCCAGAGCCCCGGGCCCTTTAACTCGCCCCTGAGCCCCAAGGCTCCTAGCCGCCTCTGCAGCTGGTACCTCCGGGGGTGATTTAAAGGGCCTGGGGCGCTGGTTGAGGCCACGCCCCCTGCTCAGGACTCCAGTATACCGGTAAGTCCTTTAAGTTACTTTCACTCCTGGCTGCTATACTCACCCCCAACCTCAGCTGGCAGCCTGTATAATTTAAATGAGCCCTCAGGGTTAACATTAATTTTAGGGTTAACTATATTCATATTTTTATTACTTTCTACCCCATCTTCCTAAAAAAACTGACATAGATAATTAAAAAGTTGCTTCAGTCTGATGGACTGTTGATTTTGCAGCGTGCCTTGCATTGGTTGAGTGCAATCCACCACTTCTCAGGTATCTGCATTTTGATGGTGCTGTATGTAACTATGACACAACCTGGCAGCTCTTATTTATGAAAAACATAAACTGAACTCAACAGAAGTACAGATTGCTCGGTCAGGCCCATAGACTGAAATGTGGTAGAGGACAGGGTGTGAAAAATGGAGGGAGCCATGATTATTGTGGGCATGTCAATGTTTGAGGCCTCACCCCAAGCAGTCACAAATCAACAATCACACTCCCAAAAATCATACGGTTGGATTAAAACACATGGAGACCTAAGAAATAATGCACATGGACATCTTCCATTCAGCTTCTGTGTAACTATGAACTGATTTTACAGACCCAACCTTCCACCCGCCCACACCATCCTCACCCCCAAAGGTCCTCCCCAGTCCACCCATAACCGTCTCCCCTTCCAGTTCTCACAGCCTCCTTCTCCAACCCTGCCCAGTTCTGCTCCCCGCCACTGAACCTCCCTCGCTTCTCCAGCCCCCCCCCCGTGCCCCACCCACTCACTGACCCCTCTCCCAGCCCCTCCCCTGTGTCCTGCCCTCACACTGAGGCCTCCCCAGCCCCAACCCTTTGTGCCCCGCTCACTCACTGAGCCCTCCCCAGCCCCTCCCCTTTGTGCCCCGCCCACTCGCTGACCCCTCTCTCAGCCCCTCCCCTCTGTGCCCCGCCCACTCTCCGACTCCTCCCCATCCCCCTGTGCCCCGCCCACTCACTGAGCCCTCTCCAGCCCCTCCCCCTGTGCCCCACCGACTCACTGAGCCCTCCCCCAACCCCCCCGTGCCCTGCCCACTCACCGCTGCTCTCCGATTTGCGCGTGCGCACGCAGGCGACTGCTTGGTGAGGGAGGGGCGGTTTCGCGACGGGAAAAGGGACGGCGAGAGTCAGCTGACAGGGTCTCGTGATAGTGTGGGAACTGACTGTGCTTGCGCACAGAAGGCGTTTCGCTGCCGGAGTGAAAATGGCGGCCTCCAGCGCGAGACTCTGAGGGGGTTCAGAGAAACGGGGCGCAGCAGCGGCAGCCTAGGCGCTGCGCTCGGCGACGGCAGCAGCTTCCGGGTCTGCCCGCCGCCGTTATCTTCAGCGCTGGTTGCGGCCGGGCGGCAGCCAGGCTGGGGGAGTCCGGGCAGCGCAGCTCTTCGGCCAGGTAAATCCCTCGGGTCTCAGCGCCTGTGTGGAGCAGCGGGATCCCGGGGTGTCCGGCCCGCGCCTGGCTCGCTCGGAGCGTGTGTGGGTCAATGCGCTGCCGGCAGCTCGGGAACGGCCGGGGAGGCTGTGACACCCCCCCCCCCCCGACCCCGGTCACCGACTCCCTCCTGTCACACACACTCACCGGTATCCACCCCTCCCTGCCGCGGGGGAGGCTGTCATACCCCCGCCCCAGCACCTCTCTCCTCCTGCCCCATTTGGAGGGGGGTGGCATAGAGGAGGCTCATACACACCTCCTGCATCACCTGGAGGAGGATGGCACTGGGGAGCACCTAGCAAAATCCTCTTTCTTCCTTCTCTTCTCTTCTCTCCTCTTCCCCCACTCCCCTAAAGAGGCTGTGACGTTTGCCAAAAACTCCTCCCCAACTTATCGTCTCCCCTGATGCCTGGAAAAAGGAAACACACACAGCAAAATCTGCTCCTCCTTGTGTTGGCTGAATCAGTTTCCTCCCCGAGGAGAGGAGTTAGTGGAGGCTTGGCAAAATCTGCATCATCATCTTCAGGGGAGACTAATAACCACTCTTAATGTTCATTTTTACCATTTATCTCTTTCCCTCTCCCACCACTGCAAGATCAAAATCTTTGGACACCATGGTGCACTCTAGAAATAACCTGAGGGTGGGTCACTTATTGGTGAGGGAGGTCCTTAACGGGAAACTGGACTTCAGGCTTCAGCAGTAGCTCTGCAAAGAACAAGCTAGAGAAATGTAATTTAGTTCATATGGTCTACCCAGAAATGTGTGTTCTCCCTTCAATCCTGATGCGGTTGCATCCCTTCCTACATCAAATGTTCCAGGTCATCTGCCTTTAAATGTGACTTAAGTTTGTTCAGCTTTTCCACTGTGAACTGTAGATGATGATGGAGGGTGAGAATCTGCTCTTGCTCTTAGGAACTGTTGCGCTCCATTTCAGGGAAAAAAATTGTCTAGGGGATGTGAAATGATGGGAATTGAGACTAAATAAAATTTTCATACACAACTAAATTCTCCATTATTTGAGGGAACTACAAATACTGCTTGAAGATTAATCTGAAAGACATCTCTTTTGTGCCCCTCCCCTCTTCCTTGCACATGAATTAGACTTTTGTCAGCAAGTCTGAGAAGATAAAATTGCGTAAATGTTTCTCCTCTTGGTGTTAATGATTATTTCAGGAAGTCTGTTTCCCTTTTTCAGTCTTGTAAATGTTGAGTCTCTGCTTCAGTTTATTTTTAGGAAAGATTTAAGTTTTGGGGATAAATTATTTGTTTCGGTTTGTGGTGGTGGTATCTGTGTTCAGTGTGAAGTGTAGGGGGTGGGGAGCATGAGTGATTCTGGTTTCACCCATGAATTTCAAATCGAGGGGATGTGAGGAGCTATTGCTCTCGCTATCTGTTTAACCACTACTTCATTTAGTAGCAGCATTTTGCCAGTGCTCATTTCTAAAAATAATTTTAAAAAGTATACTGGGTTTTAGCCCAGGTGAGTTCATTAACTTGAAGCTTGATCTAATCTGTGTTTGCTGTAGGGGGCCAAATGCTAAACCACAACATCAGTAATACATTTGGGTGAACACTGAAACTTTTTTGATAAATCATGTTCAACAACTTGCTGCAAATGGAAGGATAATGCTTAAAGTTTCATAAACTAAACCCTTTCCCCACATAACCTATGAACATTTTTCCAAATTATTTTCTTTCTTCTCTTTGCTGCTGCTCTCATTCTCCTTAAGTCTCCATAAAGCAGCTTAGTTTTAAAAACCAATAAATCAAGTATGTATGTTTGACTGGTCCCTCTGAATGGTCTAGGGTTATACTTTCCATGTACTTACTTGATGATTCAGTCCCTGAGACAAGTATCTTCAGAATGTTTAAACTCTTGGCATTTCAGAAACAGTTCTTCTTAATGGTCAAAATTTCAGATTTGACATTAGTGATATCAAACTAAGCAGGAGATCTGATGAGAATCACTTTAAAAAAACTTCAGATCTTACTTTAATAAGTTCATCCATAAATCTTAATCAATACTCCTCTATAAACCTTAATTTCTAATATGTATAAATGAATAACTTCATAGTAACAAAGGCTTAATTTATGAGGCCTATATAGATGTTAAAAAATCTGAAACATTTAAGCAAATTTTGGAATGTATCACTACAACTTAAATTAATTATGGAAAATTCACAACTCTATACCTCCTCTTAAATAAAAAAAAATCCACACTGCAGTCCTCTTCCTGCCCCCAAACAACTAAATTTGTAATATTCATTATTCATAAATATCTATTTAAGATCATATTTAGGGTACCATAAACTGTTCGTTTGGATTTAGATATTTAATAATCCTTGCAGGGTAGGGGAGAGACTTAGAAGGTTCCAGCCCACATCTTTTGACAAACATCTGTTTACCTGGAATGAACTCATAGTCTGTATTTTGACTCTCCTAATTTAAACCGAGTCAAGGGTCAACTATACAGACTCTTTTAGAAAACCTATTCCTATCCTCTCCCTCAGTTTCTTCACTTAAGCCTCTTTCCAGCTGGTCTCCATTCTCTACTCCATCCTCTGATCAGTCTTACCTCCCTTCTTTTGTTACTCCTTTTAGGTAATCCCTTCCTGTCTTCCCTTGTCTCCCACTCATGCCTTACAGTACACTTTATAAATCTCACCCCAATATTAATTACATAATAAAAAATTGTTGTACAAATATGATACCTGCAAACCATTGGCTCTGCTTGTATGTTGCCCTTTCCCCACCCTGTTTCTGACTTGTGTATTTAGATTGTATACTCTTTTTGAAGAGCACCATCTTATTCTTTGGGGTCCTGCAGTGGTAGGCACTGTACAATCTTAGTAGGCCCCTACTTGGTACTGTAATGCAAATACTAAACATGTCACTTTGAGATACAAAAGATTGAAATAGCATAGAAATAGGCTTTTTGGGAGTTCAAAAAAAAATAGTTTCACTGGTGGTTCAAATTTAGTTCAAGTTCAAGTGCATGAGTAATTTATGCTCGAGAACTCTTCCATTGAATTCAGTGGAACTACTCATGAATGTGAAGTACTTACATTTGAGTGTTTGGAGGATCAGGGCCATGGTATTAGATAAATGAGTTATCAGCAGCCTTCTTTTTCTAAAATAAAAACCTAAACAAAGATCCCTTTCCACTCTTAGCCAACACCTGATGGTGTCCAGTGTTGCAAAATTAAAATGGAACAGAAGGGTTAAAATTAGTGATGGTTTGTATATGTGCAACCCACTGGTGAGTGTTTTATATAAAAATCTTAAGTCAGGGAACACGCAACTTTTAAACTCTATTGGACCCTTTGTAGTAGACACATGAAACTAGTATCTTACTAACTCAGTGCTGTGTGCAGTGCAAGAAAAATGCAAATCTCACTTTTCCCAACGTTTCATTCATTCTTACAATACTGTAACTGCAAAATATTGCTAAATAAACTTTCTTGTTTTTGTTGGAAGCTTGTTTAACTTCCATACAGTGGTTTACAAAACCTGGAGGGTGCTTTAGAAAATGCCTGTGGACACAAGTGGGGTATTCCATACTTCACTTTAACAAAAATAAAACAACTAGATGCCATGTTGAAGATGGTGTAGGTGATAGCACTACTATTACATGCAATTGAGCTAGGTTTCAGTAGTTTTCTGGTCTCCAACACTTAATGCGGTGGATAATTATATGGATTACAGTGGTTCCTAAAAGCACCTGTCCCGATCAGATCCCAGTTGTGCTTTAGGCACTGAAGAAACCTACTGAAAGAAAGTGTTAAAGACTGGCAACAGTGAAGCTTTGCTTTTGGACAAAAAGGCTGAACATTTCTGATATTAAGATAATCTCCTGTGAGTTTAAAACCTTTTTTGTAACTGACAAGATGCAACAGGTGAATGTAACTACTGGATGCAGGGGAGGGAGGATAAGATAATAAAATGAGCATGATCTTGTAGTGACTCTATGCAAAATAGTGCACCCCTACTTAGCTGTTATCACCAGGTTAGGATGCTAGAACTAAATTGCCTATTATGGATGTATATAATGCAGTGTGACACCTATGCTTTGGTAAATTAGTCTGTGTGTCATGTACTTATATTGCCCCCATTATTATAGGGCTGCTCTTGGTTAATGCTGTAAATCGACCTAAGTTACACTACTTTGGTTACAAAACTGAAGTCTGCACCATGCTGTGTCAACGGGAGGTACTCTCCCACCAACTTACTTTCCGCCTCTCGGATTTAGCCATGAGTATAGACCAGCCCATAGTATCTGAGCAACTCACAATCTTCAAAATACCTTAGCCTTGCAGGTGGGGAAGGTACAGCTACAATTCTTCCATATTCTCACTTGAGATCTATGGGGCACTGAGAGTCTGCTTTCCAGAGAACTTTTTGTCTAGTGACAGTTACAGTTCCCCTCTCAGTTCTTGCTGAGCTGGTAGGAAGCTTAAAATTGGAAAATGAATTCTGTGTCCTCAAAGAATCATAGAAAAGTAGAGCTGGAAGAGACCTTGAGCGGTCATCTAATCCATCCCCTCCTACTGAGACAGTGACAGGTATATTTAGACCATCCCTGCCAGGTGTTCAAAACCTCCAGTGGCAGGGATTCCACAACTAACTTGGAAACCTGCTCAAGTGCTTAATTATCCGTAGATTAGATATTAGGAAAAATTAACTGTTTTAAAATCTCCTTGCTACTCCAGACTACTGACAAGCAAACAGTCCATATCAAGGCCAGATAAACTTATGTTGGAGGTTTTTTCCCCCCATGAAGGTGTGTGTATATATACCTTTTACATTCAGAAAACAGTTGCTGTGGATGGCTCCAAAAGACTGTTCTAGTATTTATGTACAGAAAACCTTAGTAAAACTGCTAAGTAACCCAGTAGCAAACATTTGTGTGAGCAATTTATGGCTGTTTGATATTTTCATTAAAATAATAAAGAATAACATAAAAGTTGTAACATGCTGAGACAAAAGCCAGAAAAATCAAAATGATCTATAACTCAGTCTTCAATTCACTAACTCGGTTCTCATTATCTTGACTTTTATTGGCTTCTGTCAATAGGTGCTTGAATAAATAAGTTAATATTTCTGGAGTAAGTTGCCCATAGGCCATGTAACCTGAATATTTCTCTTAAAATGTGCTGTTTGGTAAGATTGAAAGAATGGATGTATGTAGCCAGAGGTGTATTAAACAAATGATTCATCGTCTCTTGAGCTGATTCATGGTTAGGAATATATCAATTTGATGAATGTCATTGAACTGCTTTAATATCAGTGGGAGCTGTGAAGAACTCCATAGATTTAAGATTGTTCCCTAAGCTAATATTCCAGCATAGATTCTGTTCAGCTGTTGGATACTGTTTGACAGAGCTGAGAATATTAGACTACTTCATGGTGTTGTGTCTCTGCTTTAGTAAAATATTTCCTATAGTTTACTCTTGATTCTACTTGTGATTTTAAGTACTTGCTTGTCTAAGGCAAATTAGAGATGTAAATAACAAATCAAGTGTATAGTTACATGTTCATAGGTATGTATGTAGGCTTACAGGAATAGGACTTTGCCTGCCTGGCTCCTGCCCCGAGGAGCTTACAACCTAAATGATCAATGACACTGAGTAATGGCAAGAAAATTGTGAACGCTAATGTTTTGATACTATCCAAATGGATAGAATAGAGAATGCCTACTTCTCTGAAAAGTGGCCTTAAGAATTGCAAGAAATTCACAGATCTGCAGTGCTTAATCTTATCACTAATTCATACTAAGATATACATGCATACAAAATACAGGCAAATCAGACCTCATTATACTGGCACTTCAATTCAGGTGTATTTATTTTTCTATGCTCGCCCATAAATAGGGCATGTATTACTTTTCATGACTCTAAATTCTCTTTTTGTAAGGTGTAACATTTTCAAAAGTAACTTAGGCTGCTAAGTCCCATTGACTTCCAATGAATTAAGTGCTGAAGTCACTTTTGAAAATGGGATTTAGGCTTCTGAGTCATTTAAGTGCTTTCTTTTTTTAAGGAACAGTGCCCCCATATTCCTCATCAGGTTTGGTACTGCATAGCTAGTAATGATATAATGCCTTTTTTTCCATTCAGGAGTTCTAAAACTTTCTCGGCGTGGAGCACACTTATGTGCAGAGACCTTTGTTTAATTCAGGCTGGCCTGTCCTTTCATTCGTGATTGTGTAACATCCCTGTAATTGCTTCCACAGAAAAGCAGTTCTTTCCTGATACTAAACTTTTTAGCTGTCTTCTAATGCCACTTATGATTGGGGGATTGTTGTGCTGACTTCACCTAATTTACCTTGCAGTAAAACTAAAGTGCCTTGTCTTCATTGTATTTTTAGCTTGGAATAGCTCGCTCATGTTAGTTACCACCAGGTAAAATATACGCCTCTTTCAGCAGTGAAGATGTGATCTTAGTGTCTCTAGTATCTCTTAGCGTTTAACTGCTGTGATAGGTGGCATAGGAAACCAAAAGTCTAGTTCGTTGTGGTAACCTAGTTTAAAACATAGTTTAAATTGAGTATTTGAAAGTAAATGTTCTAAATACTGCGTAATTAGATACTATATAAGATAAGTTGGTGACCATTAAATTTCTCTAATCTTCCTTCCTCAGTTTTTTCCGTCAAATATGCTCAGTTAACAAGTAAAAATGCTGTCATCTTTGATCCAGACTCATCCTAGAGTTGGAAAATAGAGCTGTTCCCTCCCCTTTAGTGCTCTCATCACTAAATGAGGGTTATCAAGTGGTTTTAAAAAAAATTGCAATTAATGGCATGATTAGTCACAATGTTAATAATCGAATATCATTTATTTAAATAGTTTTGGATGTTTTCTACGTTTTCAAATATATTTCAATTACAAGAGAGAATACAAAGTATACAGTACTCCCTTTATATTTTTATTACAAATATTTGCACTGTAAAAAACAAAAGAAATAGTATTTTTCAATTCACCTAATACAAGCACTACAGTGCAATCTCTTTATCATAAAAGTTGAACTTACAAATATAGAACGATGTATAAAAAAACCCTGCATTCAAGAATAAAACAATGTAAAACCTACAAGTCTATTCAGTCCTATTTCTTGTTCAGCCAATCGCTCAGACAAACAAGTTTGTTTACATTTGCAGGAGATAATGCTGCCTGCTTCTTGTTTACAATGTCACCTGAAAGTGAGCACAGGTGTTTGCATGGCACTGTTGTAGCCGGTGTCGCAAGATATTTACATGCCAGATGCGCTAAAGATTCATGTCTCTTCGTGCTTCAGCCACCATTCCAGAGGACATGACATGCATCCATGCTGATGATGGGTTCTGCTCAATAACAATCCAAAGCAGTGAGGACCAACGCATGTTCATTTTAATCATCTGAGTCAGATGCTACTGGCAGATGGCTGATTTTCTTTTTTTGGTGGTTCGGGTTCTATAGTTTCCGCATCAGAGTGTTGGTCTTTTTTAAGACTTCTGAAAGCATGCTCCACACCTCATCCCTCTTAGATTTTGGAAGGCACTTCAGATTCTTAAACCTTGGGTCGAGTGCTGTAGCTATCTTTAGGAATCTCACATTGGTACCTTCTTTGCATTTTGTCAAATCAGCAGTGGAAGTGTTCTTAAAATGAACAACGTGCTGAGTCATCATCTGAGACTACTATAAAATGAAATATATGGCAGACTGCAGGTAAAACAGAGCCGGAGACATACAATTCTTCCTCAAGGAGTCACAAATTTTAATTAACGCTTTTTTTAAAATGAATATCATCAGCGTGGAAGCATGTCCTTTGGAATGGTGGCCAAAGCATGAAGGTGCACACGAATGTTTAGCATATCTGGGACATAAATACCTTGCAATGCCGGCTACAAAAGTCCCATGCGAATGCCTGTTCTCGCTTCTTGGTGACATTGTAAATAAGAAGTGGGTTGCATTATCTCCCGTAAATGTAAACAAGCTTGTTTGTCTTAGCGACTGGCTGAACAAGAAGTAGGACTGAGGGAACTTGTAGGCTCTAAAGTTTTGCTTTTTGTTTTTGAGTGCAGTTATATAACAAATCCACATTTTGTAAGTTGCACTTTCATGATAGAGATTGCAGTGCTGTACTTGTATGAGGTGAATTGAAAAATATTATTTAATTTTTACAGTGCAAATATTTGTAAAAAAATATAAAGTGAGCAATGTACACTTTGTATTGTGTTGTAATTAAAATTAATATATCTGAAAACATAGAACATCATCCAAAAATATTGAATGAATTTCAATCAGTATTCTATTAACAGTGATTAAAACAGCAGTTAATCACGATTAATTTTTTTTGAGTTAGTTGCCTGAGTTAACTGACTAATCGGCAGCCGTACTAATATTCTGCAAGTTTAGTTAAATGTATTGATGAGCAGGAGCTGCTTACTCTTCCATAGCTGTAGTTTGCAAAGGTAAACAGAGCGAAATTACCTTAGCCAGTTAAGAAAACAGATGTCATCTCTACTTGATTTTGTGTACTCTGAATCAGATCAGACAATAAAACTAAATTTGCTTTCTTCTTTGCAAAGTTACTAAAGTGGGGATTGTTTTCTGTGCACTGTCAGTGTGCATACAGTAATACTAATATCTTAAGCATATCGGAGTAATGCAATATTGTCTGCTCTTAGATCATTACATGCTGGTAATAGGGAGGAGAAGAAATGAATACTTAAGTGCTCTGCACTCAGTAAATAGTTGAAAACCATATTCCTTCAAGTAGCTAAATCTGAGCAGCGGTAAGGTATCTCAGGAGGTCTTAAATTGCAAACAAACCTGAGTGAAAGATAAATTAATTTAATCCTTTTATCACATGTATTTTAGACCATATCAGTGATTAGTGGTTGTATTTGGTCTTAATTAAGATCATAAGTATTAACATGAGATTTATTTTGTTTCAGGTCTGGGCACAAAATGAATATAATTAGGGAAAATAAAGATCTTGCTTGTTTCTACACAACTAAACATTCGTGGAGGGGAAAGTAAGTTTTAAATCTATTACTTTGTCTCATATCCATACAAAATACTGTCATGTCTAGTCAAAATAGCTATCTAATCTGTTTATGATCTCTAATTGTGTACTCAAGTCTTTAAAAATGTTGTGGAGCTGAAGGCTCATGTTACTGTAAAGTCCCTGCTCTGACTGCCTCTTCAGAAGCCAGAACTACTACTATTTAACCATCTGCTCAGCCTGCCTTCATCCACTTCTGTTCCAATTCTCTTCTCTCTACTGTAGGTTTCCCAGTTTTCAAGAGAACACCTCTGGGCTATGCTGTCTGATTGTCTTAGTTCTGTTGCACTAGTGAGATTAAAAAAGTGATGAGTCAAAGTATTTCAAATTACATAAATTGAAAATTTAGTAAGTCTCTAACTAGTACCTGAAGATTTAGAAACTGCCTTTTCATGAGTCTTTTTTTTTTCTTCTTCTTTTCCCTTTTAATGGATGAGCTCACTAGTCTGTCCTTCTTCTTGGACTGTATTATTATGGGTTAAGTGCTGAACTACTAATGGAGATTATTTTGGGAACACCTGTTCTAATGTATTGTAGTCCATCTTAAATCTTTTTCACTAAGTAATGCACAAAACCTTCCACTATTGCTGACACAGTAGTGGATCTGAACTGGTCTTAGTGAAGGTGGGAGCCTTACCATACATGTTGCTCCAGTATTTGTCTTCAATACCATAAATTAAATATAAGTAAGTCTGAGTTGGAAACTGTTGCCAGAGCTCAAGAGCAGCATATCGGTGTGTTAGGCACTGATGCAGCTAAAGTAGTGTTGGCAATAGCAGCAAATCTTTGTAAAAATTCCCTATTGTAGACTAGGCTTTAAGGATGTGTGGCTTACCGTTCACGAGCCAAGCAGAGACATGGCAAATTTTCAGTGTATAATTTCCATGTGCCGTCATGCTGTGGATGTTTGTTTGGATACTAAAGCGAAATGTAATGTTGTATATGAGGGTTTAGCGAATACAAGTCACAATTCAAAGTGCAATAGTCATTAACTTTGTTTGTTGATTCTGGTTTTAAAATCAAACTTAACTTTACTTTAATTCAGTCTTTGTCATATAAGTTGCCTTGTCTATTTTTAAAAGCAAATAATTATCCACTTAAGCGTGCTGCTTAGAATGTTTTGTGTGTTTGCTTTCTGGTACTTCAACCTAAAAACAAACCACCATACACTCTGAGCGAAAGCTTTTTAACCTTATTGTAAAAATGCCATAAGACTATGGGGCCAAGCTGTCACTTGTATTGAACATACAATGGTTACATACTATCTGAGAAACTGGTGGCATCCGGAAGTATCACTTCAGTGGTGACATGAAGGAGAGGGACATAAGCCTCAGGCAAGGGTTTTTTTTTTTTTTCTCCCCCCCCCCCCAACTGAAACCTGAACTGAGGTGACATGATGCATTTAGAGCATACAATTGAAGTGTAGGGGGGGAAAAACACACAAATAGTTATTTGTTCATTGGCGCATCTGTCTCCTTGCATGATAAACTTAAATTTGGAGGCCTGCATAAAAATAAAACTCAAATCCTGGTTTCCCTCCTACTATGGTGGTGACTGACTTTCAACTTAGCAGTACTGTGAAGTAGAACGTATTGTGAAGTTACCCCCCTTCGTGATTCCTGACCTCATCCGCAATATTGCTGGCATATTTTTCAATCCAATGTTTTAGTATAAAAACTTCTGAAATTCTGCTCTACCTAATCTTAGCAGAATGGGATTTAAACTCTGCTCTGCTAAACAGCATTCTTACTGGCAGCAAATCTTTCTACACAGTTTGACTATTTCATAGTGCGATAGAAGTTTTTTAGTGTGCGGTGTGTGGGGACTGTTTGAATTGATCCAGCACTCAAGTCTTACATGTAGCATTCACTGTAGGATAGCATTACTTTCATGCTGCTGCTTTCTGAATTCTTGGAGTATAGTGCATTCCTCCTTGTTGGGGACAGATACGGGGTTAGCCTGAAGACAGATGCTTGAACAATGAATTGGGGTTGAAACCTGATGACTTTTTATAATACTCCAGAATTCAGGATCAGTGTCAGCTCATTCCTCAGCAAAGGCTAGGAGCTCTAAGTCAAAAGTGACCCACCTCTGCTTGATTGAAGTAGCATCATCATGAATTCTTGGAAGAGGCTAAAGGAAGGACTGATGGCCAAGAACTCTTGAAATAAAACTTGTCAATATCTGACAGAGTTCTCTGTCCAACAACAATAAAACTCTAAAGCCTGGCAGTTCTACTCAGTCTGCTCTGGGCTACATTATAACTGCCTTGATGCAAAGGACAAGGCTCTGCCTTAAGTCACCACTGTAAAGAGGCCTAATCTCTGAAATCATGATTATTGCTTCAATTGTAAACTCTCAATTAAAATCCTAATGGAAAAATTACTCACATCTTTTAAAAGGTACGTATGTTGCCTGAGGGTAATAAGAACAAAAACACTTAATGCTGAACTTAATTAAAAACACACCATTAAAACAAATCTGCAATTAAATGGGCAAAAGGACATACATGCTATTGCAATAACAAATTTACTGGTAAATAAGTATTTGCTGCAATGTCTTGTGTGGACAAGGATATTTTAAAAAAAAAAATTTTTTTTTTTTTTTGGTCTGACCTCTTTTCTAAAGGTGCTGAACATTTGTTGTTCTCATTGATGTCATTGACATCAAGGACACAAATGAGAGCTGCAGGGCCTCAACACCTTTGCACATCATGCCACTTACTATATAAAGAGCTGGTAGTGCTGCCTATAGCTAAGGTTGCCCAACATTTCCCATAATACTTGGCTTTCAATTGTTTATACCTTTGCCAAAGTTTTAAGTTGAGGATAAAATTTTTCATGGTGGGTGTATGTGTCAGGCTGGCTTTTTTTTTTTTAGTTCTAGCAAAAATGGTTCAGCTGGCTCCAAGAACTAGGACATGCAAATACATTGTCTTGTTCATGTTAAAAATTCTTCTAGCTGCTTCACTGAGAAACCTTAGCACCACCATGCTTTGAAGCAGGGATTTGAAGTTTGGCAATGGTGGGAGTGGGAAAGCACACTGGTCTAGAGATGTGCCTTTTGATGTGCCTCTGTGGAAAAATCACCCAAATCTGGCCAAGTCACGAGCCTCTGAACACATGCGCCCACGCTCACACACTTGTAAGAGCTTGGCAGCTGAAGTCTCTAGAGATTCTGTCTGTGCTGAACATCATTCATCTCAGGGCTGAAGAGACACAGCAGGATTTTTGCTAACTGCTCCTGTCACTGCTAGGGGCTGCTGTGGTGCCATGCACCAGAACTGAGATCAAGGAATCTCTCCCTTGAGTTCAGTGCTCTGCTGCTGGCCTCCAGGCAGTGCAGAAAAGTAAGAGCCACCTGACTTGAATGCAGAGGAGTGAGGAATTTGGGCTGAGTCAGGGGTGTTGCAGGAGCCTGAGAGTATAGGGGCTGGGTGTATTTAGTAGGAGGGTGGCAGGAGCTGGGGCATTGTGGGCATGTGGTTGGTTAGGAGCTGGAGTACAGTGCAGAAGAGTCTATAACCACTATAGACCTCACTCCCCTATAGAACCTCAAATTGAACCCAGGAGTCCTGAATCTGAGTTCCTCTGCTGACAACAAATAGCTATGAAGCACTCTGGCAAAGTGTGTCTCACTCTGTTAATAGTGACTGGTCACAGAGAAAAACGGCCTACTGCTGCTGCATGTTACTCTATTAACTCAAGCAGTGCAGGTCTTTGCTAAAGGTCCTATTGCTGATGACCCAAGCTGCGGGTGGATAGAATTTTTTTTTTTTTCAAATCAGGAAGTTGCATTTTAAAAACAAACCTGCAATTAAAAGAACAATAGGGTTGCAGAGTCAAGCATTCAAATATTAGGAAACTAGCATGCGATAATGTAATTAGACTCTATCATATGGCATGTGCACACGAGGACTGAATTAAGGTTGCACAGGAAACCTTCATTCTGACATTTTCAACTCTTGAGTTTGCAACTTTAATGCTCTTTTAATATAGGCTCTTTTGGGTGTATATGTGTAAAGGAGAAATATATGATTTAGTTAAATTAAAACCTAGTCATATGTGTCACTAAATCTATAATAGACCCCAAATTTTTCTTTAAACTTTTACTAAAGGCAATCTTCTTCTCCCCCCCCTCCAAAAAAAAAAAAAGCATTACCATTACAATCAGTTTGTCTTGTTCAGGGTACTATTATTGTAGTGCACACCTTTTTGACTGTTCTTACAAAACCCTGACAATTGCTAACTGTTCCTTAACTTGAATCTTTGCTTACAAATAAGTATAAAATGTCTGTCGAGAGCAGTGGCTCTCAAACTTTTTTACTGGTGACCCCTTTCACACAGCAAGCCTCTGAGTGCGACCCCTCCCCCCCCCAAGTTAAAAACACTTCTTCTAAATATATTTAACACCATTATAAATTCTGGAGGCAAAACGGGGCTTGCGGTGGAGGTTAACAGTTTGTGACCCCCCCTGAGGGGTCCCAACCCCCAACTTGAGAACCCCTGGTCTAGAGTAGGGGCATTAGGGGACGAGAGCTGAGGAAGTGTTGTTCTAAGTCAGCTATAAAAATGTTGGCATACTGTGGGGCCATGCGGGTACCCAGCTTTCGTCCCCTAATGCCCCAACTAAAACCTCTCCAGTGCATCATCAAGGATCTACAACCTATCCTGAAGTACGACCCATCACTCTTTCAGATCTTGGGAGACAGGCCAGTTCTTGCTTACAGACAGCCCCCCAACCTGAAGTGAATACTCACCAGCAACCACACAACAAAAACACTAACCGAGGAACCTATCCTTGCAACAAAGCGCGTTGCCAACTGTGTCCGCATATCTATTCAGGGGACACCATCATGGGGCCTAATCACATCAGCCACACTATCAAAGGCTCTTTCACCTGCACATCTATTAATGTGATATGTGCCAGCAATTCCCCTCTGCCATGTACGTTGGCCAAACCAGACAGTCTCTACCTAAAAGAATAAATGGACACATCAGACGTGAAGAATTATAACATTCAAAATGCAAACTAGGTACCTTTTTGTAAAGCGCTTCAACATGCTGCTTTTTAACCTCCCCATGCAGACCCTGCTGGCATGCTCTAAAAAAAAAAAAAAAAAAGCCACTCACTTTCTTGGAAATGTTGTTCTTAGAGATGTGGTGTTCATGTCCATTCCAAGCAGGTATGTGGATGCCGCGTGCACACCAGCCGGAATATTTTTCCCCTAGCAGTGTCCGTAGGGTCAGCCTGGGGCGCCCCCTGGAGTGGCGCCTTCATGGCGCCCAATATCGGGCCCCGCCGACAACAGTTACGAGAAAGTGAGTAACCGTTTTTTCTTTGAGTGATCGTTTATGTCCATTCCAAGCAGGTGATTCACAAGCTAGAGTTCAGAAGGTGGGGTCGGAGTTATCCACAGAAAAGAGCACGGCTCGCCCAAAAGCCACATCGACCCTGGACTGTCCTGTAATTGCATAGTGCGACGTAAATGTATGTATCAAGGACCACGTGGCTGCCCTGCAAATTTCCTGAATAGGGACTTGTGCCAGGAATGCCGCAGAGGAGGCCTGGGCCCTGGTAGAGTGAGCGGTTATCTGCGGAGCGGGCTCCTTTGCCAGGGTATAGCACTCCCTTACGTAAAAGAATAGATAGACACAAATTAAACGTCAAGAATTATAACATTAAAAAACCAGTTGGAGAACACTTCAATCTCTCTGGTCACTCGATTACAGACCTAAAAGTCACAATTCAGCAAAAAAAACCTTCAAAAACAGACTCCAACGAGAGACTGCTGAATTGGAATTAATTTGCAGACTGGACACCATTAAATTAGGCTTGAATAGAGACTGGGAGTGGATGTGTCATTACACAAAGTAAAACTATTTCCCCATGTTTATTATAAAATAAAGTAAAACTATTTCCCCATGTTTATTATAAAAGAACAATGGGTGGAATTATTGGTCACTACAGTGAAACAGCTATTAGATGTAATCAACTGCATGGTGCAGAAGGGTGAATGGGTGGAGTTGTGAATCACAGGGGACTTGCTTTGCTAAAATCTAGAAGCTTTTGGACAGATGGGCATTGCATTTGATAACATGGTTCCATATCAGTCTGATTTAGCTCGTTTGTTTTTATTGTTCAATGTGTTCATTCATTGGTGGTTTCTTGTTCAAACAGTAGCAAGTAGGAAAAACTGAACCAATACTACTAACAGGTGAATAGTAAAGATTACCAAGAGTTACTATGAAATTCTGACTCATTATGCCTTAGAATCAAGGTGGAAAGATTTAATTCAGCAAGCAGAACCTCGATTTAATTTTGTTTTGCATCTGTACTTTATTCACTACTTAGAATAAGAACTTTTTCAAGATCAGGTGTCCCACTGAATTAAATGGCATATTGTATGTCACATAACACAGATGATCATGCAGGCAGGACATTTTATATATTGACCACAACAATGGAATAAGGTCCATGTTCTAGGCTTTTCAGCAGCATTTAAACAAACTTAACTCAAAGAGTCCATTAGTATTATATCGTAAAAGATGTTGTAGAAGAACTTGTGATTATTCCACAAAACCAAAAAGCAGAATAAGGAAGTTTAAAAACTTTTAGGCTAGCATTACCTTTATTGCAGCAGTCTGTTCACCTGTAGAACTGTAAAAAAGATTGAAGCCAGCACCCTGTGTCTGTCATGTATTTTATGGATTGTGAGGAAGTGTTTTATGAATTACAGTTGGAGAACTAGTACCTCATATAGCTTAGGTTCTAGTTACCAGCAAGACCACGTCTCACCAAGCAGATTATGGCAGTCAAGCTTCAAGACCAGCTGGCAGTATTGGAACCTTGGTGGATGGTGGGAGGGTATTTTCAATGGAGAGATCTTGATTCTGGATTTCACTTGCCCCATTGGTCAGAAACAATGAGAGTCTGTTGGCATTTAAGGCATGGAACAAAACCTCTGTTCACTCAGACTTTTTACCTTAGGAGGCTGGTGGAGAAGAGGATTCTGTATTTAAAGATAGCCTTTGTTTCCTTCTCCCCCCACCCCGATGTTACCACAGAATTTAAAATGGAATAGTTGTAAAGTTCAGGAGTGTCCTTTCATGCAGACAATAATCTGCAATATGTTAATCAACATAACTGTTTTAGTTAATGAAGATGTGCCCACAGGCTTAGGAATATACTTATTTGTATTATAATTTAAATATAAAAATGCAGGATACATCACAGCCTCTTTAAATCCAATTTTCTTCCTTGAGGCTGTTCAAACTTGAATCCCAACAGTGTTCTACTGTCAGGGACGCAAGACAGAATTTTGGCTATCCAAAAGTCTCTTCACTGCACTCCAGGAGAATAGTCTGGCAGTTTAGAAGAGACTGTGCTCCATGTTTATATCCACATCTGCACACAGTATGAGAAGAGGCTGGTGTGTACAATTTTAGATACCAGTGATTTTATAAAAAGTTATTTTTCATGATTATCTAGTATGAAATAGCACTGTAGGATAAACTCCAGTACCAGCTAAAGCCAGTACTTTGTTTCAGATACAGCCTGTACCAGAAAACTGCCTATAAAAAGTTTAAGTAGACATATAGCTAAATTGCTATATGAAAACAGCTTTTTATAGAAGGTTTTAATTCTGTTGCTCAGATCTTCACACTAAGGTAAAGCAAAAAATAAAGCTACATTTTTAAAAGCTACCACTTTGTCTGATTTCAGAGTAGCAGCTGTGTTAGTCTGTATCTGCAAAAAGAAAAGGAGTACTTGTGGCACCTTAGAGACTAACCAATTTATTTGAGCATAAGCTTTCGTGAGCTACAGCTCACTTCATCGGATGCATTCAGTGGAAAATATAGTGGGGAGATTTATATACACAGAGAACATGAAACAATGGGCATTACCATACACACTGTAATGAGAGTGACCACTTAAAGTGAGCTATTACCAGCAGGAGAGAAAAAAAACCACACACACACATACCCCTTTTGTAGTGATGATCAAGGTGGGCCATTTCCAGCAGTTCACAAGAATGTGTCAGGAATAGTGGGGGGGGGGGGGTGACCAATAATTCCACCCATTGTTCTTTTCGACTTTCTAGAACATTATAAACGTTTCCTGAAACATAAAAATAATATTGAACTCAATTCCCTTACTTCGTTAGACTAAGTAAATCTTTTTCAGGTTTTTAGAGCCTGATGTTTCTCAGATCAAATATATTTGTGTAAATGAGTAACATAGGATTTTAAAAAATGAAAACACTCTTCAGAAATAAGTTGCATTGATTTATTCTCTAGTTTTTAGGCAAACTTTCCATTTACACCTTTAAAAGATCAATAGAAATGTGTCTTAGGTCTGATTTCAGAGAACTTCTTTTAAATATAACTTTTGACCCAAAGTTTCATTGTCCCTCTTAAACATGAACACATGGGGCTGTTAAGTATTAGCACTCCTTTGATATGGGAAGCACTCTCTTTTTTGGGGCTTTCTGTGGAACCTCATTAGACAAGCGTGTTCCAGTACTTTGCAATACTTCCAAACCTGTATACGGACTACACAAATAACATGTATGTTAAAAAGAAATTGTAGCATGTGTCTTTTAAAAAGAGGACAACTCAAAGTGGAGACATAATTACTCAGTCCACTAAAGTTGTTGAGAAGCTGTTAAAGCAGGAAAGAGCCTCCCACAGCACTAACCACGGTGTTGCTGGATTCAGTTCCCTACCGTGCCATTAACTTCCATGTAACTTTTTGGGCAAGGTCATTTAACCTCTCTGTACCTCAGTTCCCCATCTGTAAAATGAGGTTAATGCTTCCCTACCTCATAGGATGTTGTGAAGATAAATATATTTAAGACTGTCGTGCTTTGAGATCTACTGATGAAGAGCACTATATAAGAAATAGGTATTAAGTCAAATGACATCTGATTTGGCTGACTGGTATTCTGTAGGATTTTTTTTGTATGATGCTAATAACATTAAGTATACATCAGTCAATTGAATAGATAATCCCTTATCTGTGGCTCATGAAGAGGTAGGTTACTCAAGAAATTATCAACTTTTAATTTGTTACATTTTTGTAAAGTTGAAGTTTTTGACTTAAAACATAACCTTACGGGAGGCTTTGAGACAGGTTTCAGAGTGGTAACTGTGTTAGTCTGTATCAGCAAAAAGAACGAGGAGTCCTTGTGGCACCTTAGACTAACAAATTTGAGCGTAAGCTTTTGTGGGCCAAAACCCACTTCATTGGATGCATGCTGTATTTTCCACTGCAAGCATCTGATGAAGTAGGCTTTGGCCCACAAAAGCTTATGCTCAAATAAATTTGTTAGTCTCTAAGGTGCCACAAGTACTCCTCATTCTTTCTGGAGGCTTTGAGTGAGACTTTAACTCAGGGGTGGGCAAACTACGGCCCGGGGGCCGCATCCGGCCCTTCAGACATTTTAGTCTGGCCCTTGAGCTCCCGCGGAGAAGCAGGGTCTGGGGCTTGTCCTGCTCCGGCACTCCAGCTGGGGAGTGGGGTCAGGGGTGGCCTCTGCTCTGTGCGGCTCCCGGAAGCAGCGGCATGTCCCCACTCCAGCCCCTATGCGTAGGGGCAATCGGGACTCCGCACACTCCCCCCGCCCCAAGCGTGGCCCCTGCAGCTCCCATTGGCCTGGAACCATGGCTAATGGGAGCTGCAGGGGCAGCGCCTGTGGACAGGGCAGCATTCAGAGCTGCCTGACTATGCCTCCGCATAGGAGGGGGGGGGCGGCGGCGGCTGCTGCTGCTTCCAGGAGCTGCTTAAGGTAAGCACTGGCCAGAGCCTGCACCCCTGCCCCAGCCCTGATCCCTCTCCCATCCTCCAAACCCCTCGGTCCCAGCCCAGAACACCCTCCTGCACCCCCATCCCCTTGTCCCCAGCCCCACCCCAGAGCCCGCATCCTCTGCTGGAACCCTCACCCCCCACACCCAAGCCCCTGCCCCAGCCTGGAGCCCCCTCGTGCATCCTGAACGCCTCATTTCTGGCCCCACCCCAGAGCCCACACCCCCTGCTGGAGCCCTCACCCCCTTCCACGGCCCAACTCCCAATTTCATGAGCATTCATGGCCCGTCCTACAATTTCCATACCCAGATGTGGCCCTCAGGCCAAAAAGTTTGTCCACCCCTGTTTTAACTTGCTATCCTTAGGGAAGGTAGATCTTCTGATGTGTAAGAGTTGTAGCTGGAGTGGTTGGACCCTTCTGTCTGAAGAGAAATTATCTTATTCCTATTTCAAAGAGGTAAACTCTTCTTTCTTCTCATAAACTGTTTGTTTGTTTTACTTTTTCCCCTTCTGGTCTCATGGTGATTATTCTGCTAATGATGAACATGAGACTTTTTGGACTATACAGCTTTTAGCATTAGTGGGTGTTGAATATGGAGAAACATTCATAAGCATTTTTTCAAGAGCATGCATTAGTGTTGCTGGTAAGACTGGTTCAACTAAGCTTGTCTCGTTGCTTGCATTGGCATAAATAGAGGGAATTGGTTAGAAGGATGCATGGAGGCCTCCATGTTGAGAACAGAGAAAACAAATTTGATATTGATAAGATGTTGCCATAGATCTTCCTGTAAAAGATGGAAATAAAGAAACAGCTTAGTGGTTTTGTTCTGCTTTGTACAGCACCTAGAACAATGGGGGTCCTCTGCCATGACTCGGGCTCCTAGATACAGTGCAAATAACTAATAGTTCACTGTCTGGCACTTCTGTCCCAACTGCTATTGATGTAGAATGATGTTGCAAGGTATTGTGGTCCTAGCTCACAAACATGAACCATTCCTTCCCCCGCTATTAAGAGACTTTATTTTCCTGTTCCTGAACTTTCAGGAGCCTGGATTAGTGAAGCTGAGCCCAGAAAGGACATTTTGGTATAGGCCGTAGTCTCATTCCTTTTCCAAATTCTTAAATTAAGCTTATTGCTTTTGCTATAGATCTTGTCCAGAAAGGCTCCTAAAAGGGAGCCACCAGGTTAAGTGACTTTACAAATTAAGTCCTCACTCAAGTTGCTAGTGATCTCCCTGTGACCTCTGACCCTTCTTTGGTCTCTGAATACACCTCTCACAGATAATGGCCTTGTGCCTTAGCCCTTTCTACAGTGGAATCCTGTGATTCCCCTTCTTTTCCAGGATTGTCTTCACTGCAGTGTTAACTCATGGTATAACTCGAGTGTTGGCCCTATTCCAGCTCATGTCCACATGCAGCTCTCTAGCTGGAATTAGGTGGGACCTTAAATTCAAGTTAGCTGGCCTGTCGGGGTGTGGGTTAAATCTCCAGTGCTGCTGACAATCCAGTACAGTGGTGGGGATTCAGCTACCTAGCTCAAGTTAGCACAAGTCATCAGCTGCTAATCCAGTCATTCTATTGGTAAGCGAGACCTTACCTTAACTGTTAAAGGTGCATTTTTACTTTTGGCTTGTGTCGTGTATTTTTCTTCATTGCAATAGTTAGCTTAAATGAGAGTAGCCACACTGTGAAACTCTCAAGCTATCCACTGATTTAGGCCTTATCCTCACTGCAAAAGCAGA
The DNA here is from genome assembly GCF_965140235.1 of Caretta caretta. Lineage (NCBI taxonomy): Eukaryota > Metazoa > Chordata > Testudines > Cheloniidae > Caretta > Caretta caretta. Next base: position 191,121,965 of record NC_134207.1, on the reverse strand, counting down.
GGTGGGCTTGCCTGCCTTATAGTCTTTACCGGCTTAGAGATTCAGTGTAAGCTGACAGATGAAGTTCTCCAACCAGCAACGCTAGCTAAACAGACAGAAGCACTCTTGTGTGAGCATAGCTGTCTACATCCGGGTTTTTGCTGGCATAGCTGTGTGGGAGAGTGTGTTTTATTTTCATGCTCCTAGCCAACATAGCAATGCTGGCAAAACTTTGAAGTGTAGACTAAGCCTGTGTGACATAAGTGAGCTCAAAAATACTTCTCAAAATATTTCTCAAAAATATTTGCTTTGCGTAGAGGGGCCTAACTATATTTGGAAGAATTATAATTAAAAGGTACCCCTCTACCACCAGCTAGTTAGTTTTCTCCTACTACTAAAACAACTGGTGCTTTTCTAGGCCTAGTTCACTTTATTTTACTATTTGTTGCAACCTACTCTTTAGTTTAACTGACAGTTAATTACATTGGTGATATTGCTGTGGTCTGTTCAGAAGTTCTGTAAATTCAGACTTTGTGTCTGTGCTCATCATTGCAAACCAGAGGATTGAAGGTTTGTAAAAGTAGCTAAAATGTAAAGGAAGCAGCTTAGATGCAGCTCCATAAGAGGATGAAACAGATCACTCCACAGGGTTATATGGGGCCTCGGATACATAGGATGATGTCCATGCTATGGAAGTTTTGACAGCCATACCCCTAATTCATGTTTGAAAGGTGATGTAAATGTAAATTACCATTTTGTTCATCTCCCCGTGATTATACAAAGTCAATATTTTTTATTTAATTCTAGAACGTAAAGCAGAATTCTTGTATTTCAGCATCCTGACTGCTAACAGAACTGAGAAGTGAGGAGAACAGAATGGTCGTCTTGACAATATCCCTATAAGGATAGAATAGATACCATGAGAGTTTGCATTCATAGATCTATTAAGTTTTTATAAGATAAACAGTTTCTATTCAAGAGCTCTTTCTGGGTACTCTAAGTATTTGAGTTGTCAACTGTTTCTGTACTTGCACCTTATTTTATTTTCAAACAATGATTTATATTGTAAACCAAGTATAGCAGAGGTTAGTAAACACTTCAGAAGTTCATTAAACTTGCTCAGAGTCAAATCTAGTTTCTTGATTTCCCTCATCCCTCAAATTATAGCTTCTAAATGTTCAGTATTGTTACTGGAAATATAATTTAATGTACATAATCTATAGCATACAAAAAAGCTGTGAACAAATGGAAGTGTGTAAATCCTTCCTCGGACTAATCAGATTTGATTTATATTCAGTCATCAAATACTAATATTTCAAAAAGATATAATGGTGTAACTGACAAAAGCAAGGAAAATATAATTAAAAGTAACTTGTAAAACTAGTCTCTTGGGGGGGGGGGAAATGTAATTTCTGACACGGTGACTTAACATTAGGCAGTATTGAAATGACACCTTGAATAAAGGTAACTTTTTATTTCTCCTCCTAGGGTTGCTTGTTTCTGAAGATACTCATAACTAATTGAGGAATATCTTTCAAGTAGTAAAACTGAGTGCTGCCAGACCCTGCTTACTGACTTTTCACCTTTTAGAAATCTTAAACTGACTTGTGTGTAAAATATTTATTGAAGGTGCTTTCTGGAAACTACCTCTTTCACTTACTTGGTCATTTAACTTTCTGTCCACCCAAAGCCTCTTACTTCCAGGCACCTTGAATAGGCACTAAAGGTCATTGCATCACACAGAATACACATGATATAAAGAACAGCTTCACTTTGAGACCCTCCTCCAGTTCACTTGTCTAGTCACTGAAAAATGTATCTGCTTGCTTGCCTCTGCAATTCAAAGGAAATCTTTCCTGTTTACCATTCCACCATGATCCAGAGAAAAGTGTCTCCTTAATACCTCCTCTGCTGATGGGAAATCCCACTATACCTACCTTATCCATAGTTAACAGTCAGCCCTGAGATGCACTCCTGCCATACCATTTGCAGCCACGTTGAGTAGAGGGTTCTTGGTAGCTGAAACATGCTGAGGAATGTAAATGTCTTTCATATGTGTGAAGTCTGTATGTAAAATATAGTTAGTCTAATTACAAATACTTTTGATGAATTATACTGGGGTAGGGAAACGGGGTATGACTTAAAGATGTTTGTAGAACTCTAATTCCAGATTTCTAGCTGTTGTATTTGCGTAAACGTTAAAATGCTGATTTACAAACACAGATTGACCTTGAAGTTAGAGGTGTTACTCTTTTAAATAAGATTTGTACAGATGATCTATACTAAGTGCTTGCTGCAAACTAGCAGTTGATAGATTTGGACCAGTTGGCTTTTCTTTGAACCACACAAACCATCAAACTTCTGGTGCAGCTTTTGTATACTTTTGTTGTTGTGGTGTTTGTTGAACTACGTCAGTATAGTTCCTTGGAGAAGAGTATTCAAGTAGTTACTGTTAGTTGGAAGCTGTGTTCTACATTCAGAATTGTCTCAATTTATGCTATTTTGAATTTGTGAATATCCATTTTCTCCCTCATTTTTTTTTTTTTGCCTTTCTACATATAGTCATGTTGGTGAAAATATCCATTGCAAGTTTCCCATTGGTATTTTGTACTTGTCAATGCATGTTGTTGAAGTTTTTGGGCTTAGATCTTCCTGAGCTTGGCAGGGAGGGAGAGAATGCTGCAACAATTAAATATTCTTAAACCTTTCCTTTCTCTTCTGTTCACCAACCACATTGGAAAAGAGGCAAAGACGAAGGTATAAAAGAGTACTCTAGCAAACTTAATCCTTTATATTGAGAAATAATAGCATACTCACTTTATTAAGTCTGGCCATTCTCATTGTAATGGTTAGTGACTAGGATTAGGCTTATGTTGGTTCTGTCCTAATGGGTGATTAGTGTATTTATCTGTACACATTTTGCTTTTTTTATGAGATTTCAGGAAAATACTTTTAAACTAAATACTTTCTTGGTATGCTTTAGGTATAAGAGAGTCTTCTCAGTTGGAACCCATGCCATCACTACGTACAATCCGAACACACTAGAAGTTACAAATCAGGTAATGATAAATGTAGTAATAGCCTTCTTGGATACATTAAGATATCCTAATGCAATCTGAGTTCATGTTAATATTCTTCTGACTTGTCCCCTCCTTAATATTTGAGTGTGGTCAGCTATGTTTTACAGAGGGTTCTCTCTTGTGATAAACACTAAGCATAACTAAAATGGGTGTCAGTTCCACTAATTACATGATTGGGCACTGTGGTGACTTGGCTTGCTCAGGCAAACTGTCCTTTTATAGGCTAAAGAAAAGTAGCTGATGCAATAGTTAACAGTTTAAATGGTGATTTGGTGTTTTTTGAAGCTCGTATAGTCTTTTGTCCTGTTACACAATAGAACTAAAATTGTTACTTAGTAAAACAATCTCCTTCAACTTCCCTTTTTGTGCGTGTGCTATCTCAGGACTACTTGGCAGTTCCAGTGTCCTTGAAGGGAATCACTGCAGAGCAGAGATCTACAGGGTCACAAATTTTACCCAACTTTGCACTACTCCATCCTTGTTTGCTTGGATCCTTGTGCTTTTTCATTAGTCGAAATGTTGGCTTTTTCTTGAGCTTTTGAATTCCTAGCTACCACTTTGCATCCGACGAAGTGAGCTGTAGCTCACGAAAGCTTATGCTCAGATAAATTGGTTAGTCTCTAAGGTGCCACAAGTACTCCTTTTCTTTCAGCAGAGAGTGAATGCATTGCATTGAGCTTCCTCATCAAACTTGAATGCTTAGTCATAAAACAGATGTATATGCTGTTTGTTGCCCTATTTAGTTACTCTGTACCTTTATTTTAATCACAAACTAGAGAGTTGGGTTTTGTTGTTATAACCTTAATTGTTAAAAACAATTTAGCCCTCTTATAAAGAGACCTAAGGTACAAATATACCCTTAAATACCTGTTTCACTACATTTGGATATAAAAGATTCTATTTCTTACATTAATTGAAACTTATCAAGTGACCTTAATTTGTTTACCTTAGTGGCCTTATGGAGATCTTTGTAGTATCGGCCCTGTTGGAAAGGGGCAAGGAACAGAATTCAGCCTCACCTTTCGTAAGGGGAGTGGAAAGAAGTCTGAAACGCTTAAGTTTTCTACAGACCATAGGACAGAACTCATTACAGAAGCGCTGGTAAGAACTAGTTATTTGGCTATTCAGCCAATTTAAGATATGTTACTGTTTTTCTTATTAAATCTAATAATATTGTATGTTCACTTTGGATTTTATGTGATGAGAAGGAAAGCTGCTGTGCTTGTATATTAAAATGGATATTCATATACTTGGACTACGGTGTTCATTGAAATAACTTGTATGTAAGACTCCAATTTACTGGATGCATTAGGCTGGTGATACTCAGACTTCAATGGTTTAGGAGCCAAATTAGTGATCACTATTACCCAAAAGAGCCACAGTAGTGTGAATGTTTCATTTACTATAGTACTAAATATTTTATATTCTCACAGCAAGTAAGTTAATAACTTAATGCAGGTTGATGATTTTATTGGTTAATAACCAGGGGTGAAAGTAACTTAAATCTCCTACTGGTACGCAATGCTGCCAGGCCCCTGGGCACGGTGTAGGAGGCCCAGCTCCAGGCCCCCAGAAGGTGCGGAGTCTCAGGTGGAAGGGGTGGGGCCAGTGGTGTTGGAACAATTTTTTGGGTTCGGGTGTTGAGCTGCACCTCCTTCTGCCCCTGTCCACATGCCTCACCATCCTAGGCTGGGATCACAGCTGGGGGTGGCTGCAGAGCCCCAGGCTGGGGTCAGGAACGGGGGCCGGTGTCAGGGATCCTGGATGGCAGCAGAGGGGCCAGCAGGTGAGGAACTGGGACCCCGGGTGAGGGGCCATGCTGGGCGCAAAGCGTGGGGGTGCTTCCCGTGTTGCCTGGCCAGCGCTGCCTGGGGCTCTGGCCACTGCCCTTTTAAATCGCCCGGCCCTGGGGCAGCTGCCCGTTTTACTCTGGCTGCAGCAACGCTTTAACATTGGCCGTGTACTGGCCTGTACCGGCGGCCGCTTTCTTACCAGTACACCGTACCAGCTTACTTTCACCTTTGTTAATAACACAGTAAAAGCATTCGGATTGATTAATAATTAAATTGCACAGTGTTTTAATATCATACTGCAAAGAGCTGCAGGAGACCCATTAAAGAGGTACTTGTGGCTCGTGAGCCTCTGTCTGAGTATCACTGGTGGTGAACAATGGAGCGAATGTATCCGTTTATATAAAACAAACGGTGCCCTTTAAATATACAACTTTTAAATCTTTAAGTTTTAGACTATCCAAAAGAGATTCAAGTCGGAGTCCTTCTGGAATAATTAAAACAACGAATTATTTGTTTTCATTCTCCTTTTTACAGAGATTCAGAACAGACTTTTCAGAAGGAAAAATCACAGGAAGGGCAAGTATCTGGCCTGTCTATATTGGACTACAAATCCAGTCATTTCATAATTACAAATACTGTAAAAACAGACTAATTTCTAGTTGACCATGTCCCTTTATATTTTAAATAGTTACGGCTACCTACTACACCTAAATCTGAATTTCCTGCCAATTTTGTGGTTTTGTAATTTTCTTTTTTTTTTCTTTTTTTTTTTCTTTTTTTAAATGTTGTGAGATGAACATTATGGGAGAACTCTCCATAGAGAGCAGAGAGGTAATGTACTGGTAACTGCACAAACTGGAAAAAATATACTTCAAGGGTTGCTACCAAGTTACATTTATGTGGTGTAACCATAGTAGGCAAACTACAGAAGTGCAGATCTATTTCAAAAATTACTTTAAAAGGAGATTGAATATTATTAATTAGAAATAGTTGAAATTAAAGTGAAGTTATCAGAACACTGTTCAGCAAAGACTTGCATTTGAAAGTAAATGTGTAGTAGCACTTACGTACTTTGGGAGGACTTCACCTCCTTTCTAGCCAGTGTGAAGGGGAGGAAAAAAGAGAATTCTTGGTGTATAGTGGGAGTTGGGGAAAAGTTCCAAGCATATCTTCTCAAATGGATTTATGGAGAGAGCTTGAAAGAGCTTACTGGAAACTAGCTACTGAATCTCTCTGTAGTACGTCAGCTTATGAGATTTATGCATTTAACACCCATACCTTGACACGTGGTTTCACATCCACTGGTCTCCCTGGAATGCATCTTAATAGGTCTTCTGTCTTGATGGCTTTGTTCATTTATATCCTTTTGAGTGTCTAGAAGCCTATTACCATTCTAGGACTACACCAAGTAGGACTTTTTTGAAGTGATACTTTACTAAACAAGTATTCCATAGCACTATTATAGAACAATCAAGATTCTAATGGCTGAAATGTGTTGGGGATTCCCTGTCTAAGGCTATGTCTACGCTGCAATGTAAACCCAGGGTTTGTAGGACTTGAGTCAACTGACCCATGATAGGGAACCCTGGGTTTGAGTGTCTACATAGCATTTAAACCCTGCATTTAAGGCTCTTCTAACTCGTGCTAAAACTTAGGGCTCTGGCGTCCGGCAGTGCTCAGACCCAAGTCAGAGTAACCATATGCCAGAGTCCCTAGTGTCCCCTGCAGAATGTGGCTTCTCTAGCCCTACAATCAAGGTGCACTGTGGGAAAACTTTACTGCTTACCCTGCACATTACAGGAAGCTTGAACAGATCACCCAACCCAGGAGGCTCTCTGATCACCACTCTCTGCAAGCACACTATCAGAAGAGAATAGGTTAACACTGACCTGAGCTGCTCCCATTCACCAAGGGGGGGGGGGGGGGGTAACTTCAGTTCTCAGAGTGGATTGCAGGTTGTTGGGATAGTTGTCTCATGGAACTGTCATACTTCTGGATGACTCCCAGGACCTGAGTCAAGCCAGGCTGCAGCCACACTGCAAAGCAATAGGGCTTGGACCCCTGGGTTCCAGCTGGACTCTACCTTGAGTCCTCCTACCTTGCAGGATCCCAGGACCCTGGGTCTGAGCACTGGGTTAGCACAATTTCAGTATAGATGCGGGGAGGGAATAGGCTTGAGCCCAGGCTCATGTTTCAGTGTGAATAGACCGTAAGTGAACAGTGTGTCAGGATTGGGTTAATCTTATATCAATTACAATGTAAAGATAAGTCAAACCATGCTGTGCTGTCATGGCTTTCAGATTTATTGGGGACACTTGCTTGATCATACAAAACCATCTCAAATTAAAGAACTTATGTGTAGATGTAGTCCTCAGGAGGTGAAGAAATCTTTTTAGTTTTCTCTGGACTTAACAGCAGTTCCTTCTTTCATAGAGATACAACTGTTATAAGCATCACTGGAGTGACGTGAGAAAACCTGTGATTCTGGAAGTGACTCCTGGAGGGTTTGATCAAATTAATCCTGCAACTAATAAAGTCCTGTGTTCCTATGACTACAGAAATATTGAAGGTTTTGCTGATCTCTCTGACTATCAGGGAGGTTTCGCTATACTTTATGGAGGATTTAGTAGATTGGTGAGTATTATAACATTTTAGACATATGTATATCAAGTCATGAGAAGTTTTTTACATAAACAGAATAAGTATGAGGCTGTCTCATTCTCCTGCCTGTAAGTTCAAATCACTACATGGCAGATAATAAATGGCTTGTAGATTGAATAGTTTGGTAAGTTCAACAGGGCCAATTATACAACATTTAATATTGGTAGTGTTGTAGCCATGTTGGTCCCAGGATATGGCAGTGACATTGGGCCAACTTCTGTTGGTGAAAGAGACGAGCTTTTAATCTCCACAGACTTTGAAAGCTTCTTTCATCAACAGAAGTTGGTTCAATAAAACATTTAATACAGAATTCTGTCCAAGTCCCCTTGAGTACTAACTGGGAGACTGGCTATTATCTGCCTGTGTATAAACTTGAGTGGAACAAGTTAAAATGAGGGAGCAGAGAACCCATACAGCCATGCAGAATTAAAATAAAAATCCTAAGCCATTTATTGTGGACTACACTGCAAGCAATTGAATGGTGTGCAGCAAAATAAGATAGCTCTGCAATAGGAATTACCTTAAACTTTTTAGATTCTTTACATCACTGCTGCCACAATTGTTTTAATTTTCTATTTATTAAAGAGGGAAACATGAGTTAAGCGATTCAAGACATACTGAGTTTCTTATTTCTTTTTTACAAAAAACTTACAATGGGTATTGTTGATTATTAACTTCTGAATAATACTTTATTTCTGATTATTTTAGGAAAATGTCTTTTTACTTAAAATATTTTTATAACCATTTTAACTAGTGAGGTCAAGTTACAAAGTGCTGAGGAGAAATGTTAATTCTTTATTGTCATAGTGTTTCTAGTTGTGTGGAGGGGGGAAAATATGTCATTTGTTCAAGTTAACAACATTTACTAGTAAATGATACTAATAAAAAAAAAAATCAGACGGTCATGCAATATAAACAAGTTCACTTTTTTTATAACTATTAAGAAACTTTAAGCCTGAGCGGATTACAGCTGATGTTCAGTTTTCTTATTTTTTGTGTTAAACTTACCTAAATATATCTTTCTAAAATTTGCAGCACATGTTTGCATCTGAGCAAAGGGAAGAAATTATCAAAAGTGCAATAGAACATGCTGGCAATTATATAGGCATCTCTCTCCGAATAAGGAAAGAAGCTTTAGAATTTGAGCAATACTTGAGCCTTCGCTTTGGGAAATACAGCAATGATGAATCTATCACATCTTTAGCAGAATTTATTGTTCAAAAAATAACACCTAGACATTCGGTAAGGTCTACAAACTTAGACTACATCTTATTTGTTTGATTTATTAGGTGGCTAAAAAAGAGGTCCCCTTTTCTAACATGTTTTTTCTTTAAGGAACCTGTGAAAAGAATATTAGCCCTTACAGAAACTTGCTTAGTAGAGCGGGATCCTGCTACGTATAATATTGTGACACTGAAACCTCTAGGAGAGGTAGGTGACAATCCTGTTTAGAATAATACATTTTGACTATTAAAATACAATATTCTATAGTACTACTGCAACGTGACAATTAAAATTGAAGTTCACTTATTAGTACTATTTACTGTGTTCATTCTGTCAGACCCCATTTTCTAAAGATGCAGAAACCATTCTTGGGATTCATTTTGAAAAAACCTAAATCAAAAAAGCTGACACAACAAATTCTAGGAAGTTCTGATTACACTTGCAGTTCGTTTTTTTTTTGGGGTCATTTCCTTGAAACTTGAGTATATATTGTAACATTGAGCATTGGTTCAACAATTCACTTCCTTGACTACCTGAGAATTGCATTAAATGTTTCCTATAAGTGTGGGTGGTCTCATTACATGGCTTCTTCTTTTTAGGTATTTGCACTAGTACGTGATTGTGAAAATCCACAGCTTTTTACCATTGAATTTATCAAGGGACAAATCCGAAGATATTCTTCAACAGAGAGGTATTTTAAAAGTTTGATTACAGGGAAATGTAAATGGGAAATTAGTTGAATGACAAAAATATAATGTAAGCTGTGTGAAGTTAAAAACACCTTCAAGGGCCAAATTCAGACTCACTTCATTCAAAGCCTGCCTTCAATTCTCTGACTTCCCCCTTGAAGATGCCTGTACTACCTCAAACAGATAACATGTGACGTCTCACTTAAATTTGTGAACTCCTTGGTGTTCCATATCTATCTGCTTTCAGTAAATGGGATAGTGGAAGAAACTTTAAAAAAAATTTTTCTCCTACACTTATATTATCCCATACAGGTGAACAGTTATAGAGGGTCAGTTAGAAATATATATTTTGTCCACTTGGTGTCAAGGTAATTGACGAGGTTTTGAAAAGTTTTGTAGTTAGACGTGCTGTTTAAACAAACTGGAGTGTTAGGAAGTAGGTTGATTAGAGGAGAGACAGTATTAACAAGCTCTATCTTGAGAAACAAGTATTGATTGAAAGCTAATATGTTAAATCCTAGATGTTTAGCTGGTAACCATGTGCCAGTACTGTTTACTGTCTGGACTGAATTGGTCTGGTCTCTCCTCTCTCCTCCTCCCCCGCCCTTTCCCCCTCTTTGTCTGTCCACCATACCTGTATGGATTAAATGTGGCTGAGGGCATTATGTAGAGTGGTGGTGCTCAACTTATTACACAGGAGGGCCATATAAACCTAAGCACAAACTTATGGGGGCCAAATAGATTCTACATATTAAGATTTAAAGTCACCTGTATTGATTTATATTTTAAGTTCAGCTTATTTTGTATGTATTTAGTTAGACAATACTGTACATAGAAACAGCCTATTTACACCCTTGTGTAAACTAAAATGATGTAAACATGACAGCAGAGTGCTAATGAATGAGTTGTTAATATATTGTGTGGAAGCGGGCAGTGGGCCTTCTGAAATGCTCTGGTGGCCTGTGAATGGTCCGTGGGCCATAGGCTGGACACCTCTGATTGTAGAGCAAGGTGCTTGTGTGCAGAAAATAAAGGAATGTAGCACATGCAAGAAAAAATAGGCCAGAAAAATCTAGTCTAGCTGAAATACTACTTTCCTTACCATACTGCACCATCCACTATCACTTTACATATCTCTTATTGTTAGTGGAAGAGTTCCACTATAGTTTTGTCAGGTCATTGGCTCATGCAGTTGTTTGTATTTGGTAGCATTGCATACTTTAAAGAGTGGAAAACCTTGATCTGTGTGAATTCCAGTAGAAATATTGGGCACATGTACTTACGGTTCAGTCAGTGTGCTCAACCTTTTCCTTATAACAATCATAATTTTCCAGTTAAGTGTCTAAATTCACAGGGTAATAAGTGTCTAAACATTTTTCTCTCTTCTCAGAGATTCCCTGTTAGCTAGCTTGCTGGATGGAGTAAGAGCCTCTGGCAATAGAGATGTATGTGTGAAAATGACCCCAACGCACAAAGGTCAGCGCTGGGGATTGCTGAGTATGCCTGTAGATGAGGAAGTAGAGAGCCTTCACCTCCGGTTCTTAGCTGCTCCTCCAAGTAAGCTCAGCTTTTACTTCAGTTCAAAGTGCATTCTTTTTTATAGCACAACATATCTTTAAGCCATTTAAAATATGTAACTCTCAACTACATTTTGTTTCTCATTGCAGATGGCAATTTTGCAGATGCTGTGTTCAGGTTCAATGCTAACATCTCATACAGTGGAGTTCTGCATGCAGTAACACAAGATGTAAGAATTAATTCTCTGCCCAACGTCTTACAGTTTTTGTTACTTTATGCAAGTATTAATGGCTCTTACTCTTTTATTAGGGTCTGTTCTCTGAAAACAAGGAGAAACTGATTAATAATGCCATAACAGCATTACTGTCTCAAGAGGGGGACATTGTAGCATCTAACGCAGAACTTGAAAGCCAGTTCCAAGCTGTGAGACGACTAGTTGCTTCAAAAGCTGGCTTCCTTGCCTTTACTCAGCTTCCTAAGTAAGAGTTTCCTGCTATCCGCTTAAATAATGTTCTAAAGGCTTATACTCACTAGTCTCCTTGAAACGTTGAATCTGCATTGAGGTTGGGATCATCCATAATAGCTGAGGCGTCAGAAAAACTTCTATAAAGTAGCAGTTTCATGTATGTAAGACTATAAGGTGGTTGGTACTGGATCACCTGGTAGCGTAAACTGCATCTTGCTGACAGTTTCTAAATTAGGGGTTCTCAACACTAAGCTTTAATCTTTTAGCGTTGCCAGCTATGGTTCTGCTTTTAAGTTATAGTGTATGTTAAATATTTACTGGTAAAACTGATTTTTTTTTTTCTTCCCCCATTGAACAAATATAATGGCTTAATCCAGGGGTAGTCAATAGATGGACTGCCAGACACTCTTGAATGAACCCCAAAATCTTTATTTACTACTTTTCATTATTGTTTTTTGTTTTCTCTGGCTTCTGGACCTTGACTTATACCTTCACCAAGAAATTTGGACTAAAAAATAATTGACTACCTCTGGTTTAATCTTTCTGGTGACACATCAGCTGCAATTACAAATTCCATACATTCCCCAGGGGATAAAAGGTGCAGTGAGCACCAAGCTTAGTGTAAAGTCAGTTACACCTTAGATTGCATGTATTTGAGGGGCAAAAAGAAAGAAGTGAAGGAAGTAGGTTTTGAGATGTTGCAAATTGGCATACTCATAATTGGCTTAAAGATTTAAGATGCAATCTTGGAAACCTTTTGACTGACTTTCTGAAGAAATTGTGCATGTCTTGTTCATTGTTGCAATTAGGCTATTTTGTGAAAATGAAATCAGTTTAGCCTTCATTATATGTGTTAAGAGTATGTATGTGGCTTTTAAAAGGTTATTGTGAAAAATTTTATAAATAGAACAAATTGGGCAAATTTAAAATAAAATCTTCTTGTAGCTATACTTACTTTTCTTTTAAGAACTGAATTCTCTGATTATTTGGGCGTTAGTCTATTGTAAACTCTTCACTGGTCATGTAAAGTGATAGCTAATTTCCTTTGTGCATTTAGTAAGTCCATGTCCTTACTGTAACTACCATTATGTCATACTTTGAACTCTGACTTTGGGCTTTTGGGCTCCACTTTCTTTTGGCCATAATGTACGTTGTTTAGTTGAAATGAAAGAAAAGGAAAATATATAGAGAGGTCCTCTAAAGGCTTGTGAACATATGAGCAGTTACACCCCAGCTTGCTCCACGCTAAGTCTACCCCACACCATCCTGCTGGGCTCTAAGGGTATGTCTACACAGCAACTAGACCCACGGCTGGCTGGTGTTAGCTGACTCAGGCTCATGAGGCTCATGGGGCTCAAGCTTCAAGGCTGTTTCGCTGCTGTGTAGAATTTCAGGCTCGGGCTGGAGCCTGGGTGCTAGGACCCTGCAGTGTGGGAGGGTCCCAGAGCTTGGGCTTCAGCCCAAGCCCGGCAGGCTACACAGCACTGAAACAGCCCTGCAGCACGAGCTAGTCTGCGGGCACGGGCCAGTTGCAGTTTTTCTCTTTGCTGTGTAGACATATCCTAACTCTCCATGTGGACCCTGCTGTTGCACACTAAAGATTCTGTAGTGCACTTTGATCTACTCTGCTTTGAAATGGAAGTAGATCAAAGTGAACTTCAGAATCTTTAGTGCACAGCAGAAGGGTCCATGCAGAAACTCAGGCCTTGTCTACACTACGGCTTTAGTCAATATAAATTACGTCACTCGGGTGTGTGGAAAAAACCACCGCCTGAGCAACGTAAGTTGCATTGATTTAGCGCGGTGTAGACGCCACTTTGTTGGTGGAGATGCTGTCCTGCCGACATAGCTTCCGTCTCTTGTTGAGGTGGAGTAATTACGTTGACGGGAGAGTGCTCTCCTGTCGACGCAATGTATCTTCACCTGATGTGATGCAGTGGCACCAATGTAGCGTGCTAGTGAAAATGAGCCATTAGTATGCAGCAGGGTAGCGTGAGGTAGACTTATACCCCAGCTTGCTGCACACTAACAGGTCTCATAGACGAGCCCTAAATACTGAGTGAGCTGCTCAAAGGCTTGATATCAAAGGCTTTTTAGAAAAATATCTTGATACCTAAAATGTAAACGCACTTGCAATATCCATTTTAAATTACCTTTTTTCTTGTGACAGATTTCGGGAACGTCTAGGAGTTAAGGTGGTAAAAGCTCTTAAAAGAAACAATGATGGAGTAACCCATGCTTCTATTGACATGCTGTGTGCTCTCATGTGTGTAAGTGTTTAACTCACAACTATGTTACAGAATAAGATTTCAATATTTTGAAACTATTAAATGTGTGAATTGCAAGGCTCTGAAAATGGGGTTTGTGTGGAAAGTGTAGTGCATGCGTATCTTGCAGTGTACATAGGATATCCCAGGTTGAAATAGTAGGATATCACATGAGTAGACTCGGTTGTCCATGGTTATTTAGAAGTAGAAATAGGATTCACTCTCCTAACTAGCTTGTTTTCCTTTGTCATGAGTTCACTGTTAGTATTAAATTTTGGTGGACTGTAGCTTCATTCAGCTACATCAAAAGACTTGTTCAGATCTTTAAGTTTAGTTCGAAGGCTGAAATATGACTGCATTTGTGAATGCTTTCTTTGTCAAATAGCCTATGCATGATGATTACGACTTGAGGCAAGAGCAGCTGAACAAAGCTTCCCTTCTTTCTTCAAAGAAGTTTCTGGAAAACTTATTAGAGAAATTTAATTCTCATGTGGTAAGTCATAGATTAAGGCATAGTTCGTGAAAAAGTACTGAAATATTAAAGGTTGAGGGTTTGACAGGTCATATGTAGCAAGTCCTTTAACGTAAGCTTGTGCGTATCTTTGCCATAAGAGAAGTTTGCACTGGTGGCTCAAACCCAAAAATATATCTGTAATTGATATTGAGACTGTGTTCAGTCAGTTTGTATCTGGGGAGACGAGTGAAAGCTTTCCACAGAACCTAAGAGCAAGTCTACTCTGCCCTGCTGTTTGCACTAAGGGCATATGAATAGCAGTGTGCACCAAAGTGCTATGCTGTAACTCCCCTGTGTGGATGCTAAAGGTGTGAATTTAAAGGTCCTGAGTTACCAAAGAGGACTAAAGTCATGATAACTCGGGACCTTTAAGTTTGTGCCTGCAACATCCACGCAGAGGAGTTACAGTGCAGCACTTTGGTCCTATTCAAACCCCCTTTGTCCAAAATGCAGGGCTGTGTAGACATGCCCTTAGAGGGCTCTCATCAGCTTTTTTTGAATGTGTTCAGCCTAATATAGGCAGAAAAGCATTCCCGTTAAATCAATCCTTTCCAACAAAACAAACTCCTGCAAGGACTCTAAAAGGACTACTTAGAAACTGTCGCTCCTCTGATCTGTAGTGCTCTGATTTATTTGAGCTTTTTCTGGTTTTCAAAAAAAAAAAAACCTTTCAACTCTGTTTAGAGGACTCACTGCTACTGTGAATCCTTTGTGGGATGCTCTGGAAACTTTTTTTTGTTTTGCCACACTAAAATGATAGCAATGGTTTTTATCTTTCTGTATTTGAAATACTGCTATTTGTTAGCTACAAGTAGAATACAGGTAACGGTGGTGGGGGGAAGTGTGTGTACTCCTTTTGTAGCCAAGGACAATACCGAAAAATTCTAAGCAAAGATTTTAAAACCAGTTGCTATGATTAAAATTCTTATACACTTCATTTAAATTTCAGGATCATGGGACAGGTGCTCTTGTTATTAGTTCACTTCTGGACTTCCTTACATTTGCCCTCTGTGCTCCGTATAGTGAGACAACTGAAGGGCAGCAGTTTGATATGTTGTTAGAGATGGTAGCATCTAATGGGAGAACCCTCTTTAAGCTCTTTCAGGTGAGACCTTTTTGTTCTCTTACTACCTAAAGCCATACCTATGTGCTAGCAGGAACAGAGGCATTTCAAAAGGGCATGGGCTTCCAGTCACCGATTGTGGAGTTCAAAAAGTCTGTGGGGACAGTGGCATTGTGGGATTGTTGCTGGAGAACTCTCTCTGTACCAGTATAAGTAATTGAGCATCCACACAGGCATTTTGCCAGTAGAAGAGTGCTGGTAGAGGGTTTTTTCTGCTCTGGGAACTGGTTTAATTTGACCAACAGAAGCTCAGGGTTTTGTCAGCAGGATTTAAAATTGTGTGTGGCTGCATATAAGGCTGTTCTAGCAAATGGTAAGTTTTGCCTGTAAAACTTCGTAGTGCGGACCAGGCCGAGAAGAATTGTTTCCATATCCATTTGATCATTTCAGTCTTTGAGAGTACCCAGAAAACTGCCAGTAGTGCTCTTGGCATGACTGTAATATGGACTCTTATTCATAGGAACAGGTCAGAGCTCTTAATTTATTTCAGGGGCCCTGAGCTATAAAAATTTGGTAGTTTTTGACCAGAGCTGAATTCAGAACTGCATCCTAGATGAAGTTCAGTTTCCTATCCATTGAACGGTTCGTTTCCCCATAAAAATGGAAGTTACTTTGTGCTGTTGCTAAATTGTAATGAACTCTTTTCAGCACCCTTCAATGGCAATTGTAAAAGGAGCTGGTTTGGTTATGAAGGCAATAATAGAGGTGAGTGTTTTTTGTTTTTGTTTTTTTTTAAATAACAATTACTTTGGGATAACATGCTGAGAAGTGTTGAATGTGGCTTTCTTTCTTTCCTGAATAGGAAATTGGAATCTGCAGCTTGTCAGTAGTAAAAACCAGTTCCAAGTTTTCAGTGGTAAAGATTTGAAGGACTATAGGAGAATGAGAGAGTCTATTCTGGCTTGTACATATATAATGTGACAGACTGAATTTTCTTGAACTGAGCTAAACTGTATTGAATTAGGTTTAATACCTTTGAGGTCCATTGCAGTAAAAATGCAGTTGTGTATGTGTTGAGCTGTTGGATATACTTTCTCTAGTAGGAGAGGGATGCTAATGTACCTTCTCCATTATCAGCCCATTGAAGCTGCCCCCAGGGAGAGGTATGCATATACTAGTTCAAACTGAATTCTCCATGGCTCCTAGACAAGGATTTTTTGGACAAATAGACTGGCTTTAAACGGGCTCAAGACCTTCTTCCTGATCTAGCAAATGGGCCCTTGACAAACGGAGGTCCTCCCCAAGTCCTTAGACAAGGGTTGGAAGGAAGGACTGGGCCTACTGAGACTGATAAGTCTGGGTGTGTGTTCTGAGCTGAAGCTGTGATGTATTTAAAACCCAAAGGAAACCCTTTGGGTCAGCTGTTTTGAGGGACTGCTCCAGTCAGAGCCCATGTTAGGGTTGGGAAATCTCTGGTAAACTTATTAACATGTGAGTAGGTTTTTATTTTAGGAATAAAATAGGCTTGAATAAGAAGAGCTGTTTGGTAGCTTATAACCATTGACAAGCATTCTGTCAGTCTCTGAAAGCAAGCAGGTGTGTTTGGGAAGCCTGGCTCTGCTGGGAATAACACAGTGAAGGCAGGGACCTGTGCAGCCTGGAAATAGCCCAGTCAGAAGGGAGTGAGAGACAGGTCTTCATCCAAGAAAGGCAGCTGTTGGGAAGCTGTAAGTCAGAGTTGGTGGAAGCCTGAGAGTAGGTGCCCTTGCTGGACCACTGTGGGAAATATGGGTCCAGTTGCCCTGAACTGTGAAGCCCAGCACTGTTAACTAAGTTCAAGTTGCAGACTCTTTAACTGATGGTAGTACACAAGAAAATCCAGCTTTTCTTTCAGATACCAGGTTGAATTTGTGGGGCTGGTTGCTGGGGAGCAAAACATCACTCCTTCTAAAATGAGCAAATTTGGTGTTACTCTAAATATGCCATTTTTAGGTTGTAATGGCTATTTAAACTAATGTCTTATAGCAAATTGACAGGTTTCAGAGTAGCAACTGTGTTAGTCTGTATCCGCAAAAAGAATAGGAGTACTTGTGGCACCTTAGAGACTAACAAATTTATTAGAGCATAAGCTTTCCTGGGCTACAGATTACTTCATCGGATGCATAGAATGGAACATAAAGTAAGAAGATAGATAGACATAATAGCTCATCTTAATTAGCCTCGTAGAGTTGGTGTGGAAACTTCCACTTTTTCATGTTTGTGTGTGTTATATAATGCGCACGTGCACACACACACACCATGAAAAGGTGGAAGTTGCCACACCAACTCTAAGAGGCTAAGGTGAGCTATTATCAGCAGGAGAAAAAAAACTTTTGTAGTGATAATCAAGATGGCCCATTTCAGACAGTTCACAAGAAGGTGTGAGGATACTTAACATGGGGAAATAGATTCAATTTGTGTTATGACCCAGCCACTCCCAGTCGCTATTCAAGCTCAAGTTAATGGTATTTAGTTGGCAAATTAATTCCAGGTCAGCAGTTTCTCGTTGGAGTCTGTTTTTGAAGCTTTTCTGTTGCAAAATTGCCACCTTTAAGTCTGTTACTAAGTGACCAGAGAGGTTGAAGTGTTCTCCTACTGGATTTTGAATGTTATGATGCGTGATGTCAGATTTGTGTCCATTTATTCTTTTGTGTAGAGACTGTCCGGTTTGACCAATGTACATGGCAGAAGGGCATTGCTGGCACATGATGGCATATATCACATTGGTAGATGTACAGGTGAACAAGCCCCTGATGGCATTTAATCACATCAGGGTTGATGTGGGCTGTAGCCCATGAAAGCTTATGCTCAGATAAATTTGTTAGTTTCAAAGGTGCCACAAGTACTCCTGTTATAGCAAATTGGAAAGCTTCTGTTCTTGTGACTTCACTGCAGTTAGATCCTCTGATCCTTGTTGCTGAGAATTCATTTTTTAAAGCTATGTAGGAGGCATCCTGAATAGAAGTCCCAAATTAACCATTCAGAATTACCCAAAATGCATGTACTTAAATGAGTCAAATGGTCAAAATAGTTTGTAATGAATATTGTAAACTAAAGATAGAACAGCTCAATTAATATTTTCTCCATAGTAATCATCTTGTCCTGTTTCCAAAGGAAGGAGATAAAGAGATTGCTACCAAAATGCAAGATCTCGCCCTCAGTGAAGGTGCCTTACCTCGTCATTTACGTACTGCTATGTTTACAATAAGCGCAGATCAAAGGATGCTGACAAATAGGTATGTCAAGTTCATTTGCTATTTCATGTGATGGTTAATATTTGCATTATTCATATGTGGGAAAGCTGAAACATTGGAAGCTTCCATTCTTGTTTTAGAAGAATCATTCTTCATTTTAAGCTTAATTTGCATATTTAAATGGTTCAAGTGAAGTACTCTATTATGACTGGGTGTAGTGTTAGACATTTTCTTTGCATTTTAACTGCTTTGCCTAGAAGCACTTTAAATGTGACAGTACAAAAAGTACAATTTCACAAACAAGATGTCACTACTCACTTTTCTTGAATTCCTCATACAGTCCAGTTTTAATGTGGCCTTAATGATCAAGATGGCATACATTTCTTTGCTTACTATGTAAGTTGGATACTTAAACTTTCTTATGGGAACGTATGGGGGAAGGATAATCTTTCCCTAGTAGTCTGCCTTTGGAGTGCCTTCCTCTATTTGTTCAGATATGTGATCTGTTTGTGAAAATTCTACTTTTATCATTGTCTCCAAGTATAACTTTAGGCTTATCTACATGGCACTGGCAATATGCACCAAAGTGGTGCAATTCATAAAGCTTTCCAGTATGTTTCTGTCTTTAACTGCTCCGTGTAGACCGTGCTAGCATGCTTTAAAAGGTAACTAGTTCAAATTAACGTACCTTCTTCTTCGAGTGATTGTTTGTCCATTCCAAGCAGGTGTGTGCACGCTGCGTGCATGCCAGCTGGAAGATTTTTCCCCTAGCAGTGTCAGTAGGGTCGGCCTGGGCGCCCCCTGGAGTGGCGCCTTCATGGTGCCCAATATCCGGCCCCGCCGACACCCCCCCCTCCCTCCCCCAGTTCCTTCTTACCGCCCATGACAGCTAGCTGGAACTTTGCTCGCTCTTACAGCAAGCGCCTTAGCAGTGTCTGTTCTTAGTGTACATAGTTCAATAGCTATTCTCTATAGTTATACTTCTTCACATAGTAGGTAGTGGTTTGTTAGATAGTTCGTTTCCCCTTTGGGGATATGCCCGGATCTCCGGGGTTTAAACTCCATGAGTCCTGTAGAAAGTTTATGCCCAAGAGTGATCCTCACTCGTCTTGCCTGCAGTGCCTTGGTGAGATTCACCAAAAGGAGAAGTGCCGTATTTGCAAGGGTTTCCAGCCAAGAACCCTTAAGGACAGAGAGCAGAGACTAAAACTCCCGCTCATGGAGGCGGCTCTGAGACAGCAATCTGACCCGGGACCCAGTGACCCAGCACCGAGCACGTCCTCTTCAGTGCGCAGTGCTCCGGTGCCAATAGGGCCCTGCTAAGGACTCTAAAGCCCACTGCCACTGCTCGGGCCATTGGGCGTCGGCCTCAGTTCGGCACCGTTCTCCATCTCCAGTGCCGGTAAAGAAGAGGAGGCCGGTGAGGGACCGATTGCCCCCCTTGAAATCTAAGGGACCGGTGCCATCCGCGAGTCGCTCGGGACAGAACACCTACACCTCGCTTCCGCCCAGGGTTTCGTCGACTCCTGACCCGGCTGGGGTCCAGTCGAGTCCGAACCCCTCCTCGGTCCCCGGACCATCTGGTGGACGTACAACCACCATCGACGCTGGAGGCGTTCGAGGTGGCAATGGACTTGATGTGCCTCCCGGTGCCGTCCTCCCCCAAAGGAGGGACAAATCTGTGGCAACCGCATGCCCCCTTTGCCACTCCAGGGATAAGCCAACCATGACAGCCCATCGGTCTCCATCTCTGGCACCGTCCGCACAGATGCAGGAAGCGCACCGCTTCCCGAAATTGAGTTGTCGTTTGTTGGCAACCCAGAGGACTGCTCCTCCATGGTCATCTTATTTGGAGACCTCCGAGTCGGAGGCGGACTCGGCTCGATCTAGCAGATCGCGAAGCAGAAGGTCCAGGTCCCGGCGCAGTCACCAACCATACCCGGCACCGTGGCAGCAACAGTGGCAACCACTGGCTCAATAGCCCTTCTGGACACCCTGGGCGTACCGTCAGAGCCAGGGTCAAGTCCATGGTCCATGCTCCAGAACGGTGTCAGTGTCCTTGGCGGCGTTCGTGCCACAGTCAGCGCCGCTGATGACGGCGCAGCCCTCGGGCAGAGTGGCCCTGCTGACTCACATGGTTTCCAGCCAGCTCCAGCACCGGCGCTCTAGGTGACAGCACTGGTGGAAGCCTCAGCTCCGTCCCTACCGACCCCAACGGTCTCGGTCCCACCAGTTTTACCTGCCCTGGCACTGGCTGCGGCGCAGGGTTCTTCATCAGTACTGGCTCCACAGCCTGAGTACCGTGTGCCGAGGGACCCCGGGGGGGGCAGGGAGAGTGGAAGGCAGTGAACTGGGCCCACCTCATGTTCTCTCTTCCTCGTCCTCACCCGATGAAGCGGTTGCAGGGACTTGGACGGCCCCAGCTTTCAAGGACAACCAGGTTCTTCAACAGCTTTTGAGGCAGGCCACCCAAAGCCTGGGGATTCAGGCAGAGGAGGTGGAAGAGGATTTAGACCCTGTCATAGACGTCCTGGCTCCCTCCAGCCCATCCAGGGTTGCAGTGCCATTTATCAAGTCGATAACTGAAACATCTAAGAACTTGTGGCAAACTCCCGCTTCTCTGGCACCTACGGCCAAGAAATCCGAGCACCACTACTTTATTCCCTCTGAGGGTATGAACATCTTTACACCCACTCTCCTCCGGACTCTTTGGTGGTTGACGTGGCCAATCGGAGAGAATGTCAAGGGTTTCAAGAATCCACCCCTAAAAACAGGGATGCCAAGAAACTGGACCTGTTTGGCCAGAAGGTCTACTCGACAGGAGGCCTGCAACTTCGTATAGCCAACCAGAAGACCATAATAAGCCGCTACAGGCATAACACCTGCTTGTCTATGGCAAAGTTTACAGAACTTCTGCCCCAGGAAGCTCGGGGGGAGTTCTCTGCACTCGTGGAGGAGGGGAAACTGGTCTCCTGAGCGTCTTTGCAAGCAGCCTTCAATGCGGCGGGTGCGGCCTCCCGCACTTCGGCCCCAGGGGTAGTTATGAGGAGAGGCTCCTGACTACAGGTCTTTGGTCTTCCCCACGAGGTCCAGCAGACCATTCAAGATCTCTCCTTCGAGGGTGTAGCTCTCTTATCCAAGAAGACGGATAAGAGATTTCACAGCTTGAAGGACTTGAGGGCTACCCTTTGTTCGCTGGGGCTTCTCACGCCTGCTACCCAGCGCAGACATTTTAGGCCTCAACCTTCCCCTCATTCTTACCAACCCCAAAACCGCCAGGACGCTCCGTGTAGGCAGAACAGGAGCACTCCTGAGGAGGCAATGCCCTCCCTCTAGACAAAGCTCTGGCCAGCCCAGGGCCCCACCGGACTCTAGACCACCCTTTTGAGGGTACGGTCGAGGACGGCTTGCCAGTACAACCTTTGGATCCTTCCCATCTTATTTTCTCGTCCCGTCTATCCCCTTTCTACCATGCCTGGTCTGGAATTACTTCAGACCAGTGGGTGCTCCGCATGGTAGAGAGGGGATATTCCATCCAATTCTGCACTCAACCCCCTTCCCCCTCCCTCTTCAGGGACCCCTCTCACGAGCAACTTCTAATTCAAGAGGTGCAGTCCCTCCTCTCGGTAGGGACAGTGGAAGAGTTTCCTCAGGAACTAAGGGGCAAGGGTTTCTACTCCTGGTATTACCTCATACCGAAGGCCAAGGGGGGGCCTCAGACCCATGCTGGACCTGCGACAGCTCAACAAGTACATAAAGAAACTCGAGTTTCACATGGTCTCACTAACCTCCATTATCCCCTCACTGGATCCAGGAGACTGGTACGCCGTCCTCGACTTGAAGGAAGTGTATTTTCATATCACAATAGTCCCACATCGCAGACAGTACCTCCAGGTTCGTGGTGAACAGAGGCCACTACCAGTTAGCCGTCCTGCCGGTCGGACTGTCAACTGACACCCCCCCCCCACCGAGTATTCACAGAATGTATGGCAGTTGTCGCGGCGTTCCTGCGCAAACACCAGATACAGGTTTTTCCATACCTCGATGACTGGCTGATCAGAGGTCGCTCGAGAGCCCAGGTGGAGACTCAGGTCAAGTTTATAAGGAGGACCTTCCTCGACTTAGATCTCCTCCTGAACGAGGAGAAATCTACTCTGTCCTCGGTGCAGAGGATAGAGTTCATAGGCGCGGTCCTGGGCTCTACCCATACCTCCCGGAGGCCAGGTTTTGCCCACTTCAGGACATCATACAGAGCCTCAGATGGTTCCCCACAACGTCGGCAAGAAACTGTCTAAAGCTGCTGGGACACATGGCCTCCTGCACATATGTGGTGCAGCATGCCAGGCTCAGGCTGCACCCACTACAGCCTTGGCTGGTGTCGGTGTACCGACCAGCCAGAGATGCGTTGGACGGGGTCGTAACCCTGCCCCACCTGGTACTGGACTCCCTCGTATGGTGGCTCGACCCTTGAATGGTTTGCACCGGGGTGCCTTTTGCCAGCCCTCGCTCACCTTGGTGTCAGACGCCTTGGATCTGGGTTGGGGGGCTCACCTAGGGGACCTCAAGACCCAAGGCCTCTGGTCTCCAATTGACCTCGCTCTTCACATCAATGTCAAAGAGCTGAGGGCAGTGTGTCTGGCATGCTACGCTTTCAAAATGCACATAATGGGCAGATGTGTTTCAGTCCTCGCAGACAACACCTCAACGTTGTTTTATATCAACAAACTGGGTTCACGCTCCTCTCTCCTGTGCTGAGAAGCCCTTGCGCTGTGGGACTTCTGCATAGAGCACTCGATCCACCTGCAGGCTTCATGTCTCCCAGGGGTGCGAAACACGCTGATGGACAGCCTCAGCCAGACCTTCAATGGCCACAAGTGGTCCCTTCGGCCAGACGTGATGAGCTCAATCTTCCGGTTCTGGGGCTCTCGCCAGATAGACCTGTTTGCCACTCCGGGCAACAGGAAATGTCAGACATTTTGTTACCTCGGGAGCCACAGCTTGGGGTCCATCGGGGACGCCTTCCTTCTCTCATGGGAGGGCTGCCTTCTGTATGCTTTCCCACCCATCCCCCTAGTCCACAGGGTGCTCCACAAGATCCGCAGGGACCGGGCCCAAGTCCTACTTATAGCGCCGGCGTGGCCGCGTCAGCACTGGTTCACCTCGCTCCTGGAAATGTCCATAGTGGCCCCACTCACCTTACTGCTGGTCCCTGACCTGATCACACAGGACCAGGGCCAACTCCGGCATCCGAATCTGGAGTCGCTCCACCTTACGGCCTGGATGCTCCATGGCTAAGTGCTGCAGAGCTGTCTTGTTCGGACCAGGTCAGACAAGTCCTCCTGGGTATTAGAAAGCCCTCCACCAGGGCTACTTACCTGGCCATCTGGGCGGAGCAACGTAGTCAGTTGCCGCTCCTCGCCTCCATACAGTTTATACTGGACTACCTCCTTCACCTAAAGCATTAAGACTTGTCCCGGTCATCAATAAGGGTCCACTTGGCCACTGTCTCTGCCTTCCATCCAGGCTCAGATGGTCTCTCGGTCTTTGCAAACCCTATGCCCAGTTGTTTCCTCAAGGGTTTGGACAAGCTCTTCCCACACATGCGTCAGCCTGTCCCTGCCTGGGACCTCAATTTAGTCCTCTCCAGGCTTACAAGCCCGCCATTTGAACCTCTGGTCACCTGCTCCCTGTTTCAGAGTAGCAGCTGTGTTAGTCTGTATTTGCAAAAAGAAAAGGAGAACTTGTGGCACCTTAGACTAACAAATTTATCTCAGCATAAGCTTTCGTGAGCTACAGCTCACTTCATCGGATGCATTCAGTGGAAAATACAGTGGGGAGATTTATATACATAGAGAACATGAAACAGTGGGTGTTACCATACAGACTGTAACGAGAGTGATCACTTAAGGTGAGCTATTACCAGCAGGAGAGTGGGCGGGGGGGGGGGGGGGGACCTTTTGTAGTGATCAAGTGGGGCCATTTCCAGCAGTTGACAAGAACGTCTGAGGAACAGTGGGGGGGGGATTAAACATGGGGAAATAGTTTTACTTTGTGTAATGACCCATCCACTCCCAGTCTCTATTCAAGCCCAAGTTAATTGTATCCAGTCTGCAGATTAATTCCAATTCAGCAGTCTCTCGTTGGAGTCTGTTTCTGAAGTTTTTTTTGTTGAAGAATTGCAACTTTTAGGTCTGTAATCGAGTGACCAGAGAGATTGAAGTGTTCTCCAACTGGTTTTTTAATGTTATAATTCTTGACGTCTGATTTGTGTCTGTCTGTTCTTTTACGTAAGGGAGTGCTATACCCTGGCAAAGGAGCCCGCTCCGCAGATAACCGCTCACTCTACCAGGGCCCAGGCCTCCTCTGCGGCATTCCTGGCACAAGTCCCTATTCAGGAAATTTGCAGGGCAGCCACGTGGTCCTTGATACATACATTTATGTCGCACTATGCAATTACAGGACAGTCCAGGGTCGATGTGGCTTTTGGGCGAGCCGTGCTCTTTTCTGTGGATAACTCCGACCCCACCTTCTGAGCTCTAGCTTGTGAATCACCTGCTTGGAATGGACATAAACGATCACTCAAAGAAAAAACGGTTACTCACTTTCTCGTAACTGTTCTTTGAGATCTGGTGTTCATGTCCATTCCAATACCCACCCTCCTACCCCTCTGTCGGAATAGTCGGCAAGAAGGAACTGAGGGTGTGGGGGTCGGCGGGGCCCGATATTGGGCGTCATGAAGGTGCCACTCCAGAGGGCGCCCAGGCTGACCCTACGGACGCTGCTAGGGGAAAAATCTTCCAGCTGGAGTGCACGCGGCATGCACACACCTGCTTGGAATGGACATGAACACCACATCTCGAAGAACAACCGTTATGAGAAAGTAAGTAACCGTTTTTTTTAGAGCATGCCAGCAGGGTCTGCATGGGGAAGTTAAAGAGCAGCAAGTTGAAGGGCTTTACAAAAAGATACGTAGTTCACATTAACATACCTTTTATTCTTGCTCTTGTGAACAAAGGTCATCTGAGTGTTGGATGTGCTGACAATGTAAACTCTCTTACAAGGCGGTACTGAATTCACAGTAATGATTAAAAACCTACTGTTCTAGCCAAGACAACAGTAAAAATTTCTCATGTCTTCATTTTTCAGACAGCTAAGTAGACATTTAGTGGGCCTTTGGACAGCTGAAAATGCAACTGCTATGAGCTTGTTGAAACGTATTTTGGTAAGTGAGTGATCTACTCTTTTTAAACACCACTTCTAAATATTTTTTTTGGTCAGTTCATGTGTCCTCAAATGTTGGTATTCTCTTTAGTTGTAAAAAGTTTCAACTAACTATACCTGAGAAGAACAGGAAAGAGTGTGGAGTGAAGCCAGTAAAGGGGCAAGCTCTAACGAGGGCACAGGAGATATAGTAAATAATGCTTTTTAAAAGTTTAAGTAAGTTTATTGGAAGCATTGCCAAACAGCTAACTTTATTGCTTTACATTGAAGGGTTTGGCTTTTGGGGTGAGGGAAAGTTATGATGCAATCATTGTTCATTTGGCTAGTATCCTAGTCCAAGGGAAACTTGCTAAAATCTTTGATTCTAGGTGGATCTAGTAGCTATGCTTATAGCTATGCTGCTGTTACTCATTGCTTAAAGAACTGCTGGAAGGCACTTTTTACTTCCTTATCAGTGTAGTATCTAAGAACTTCTATAAAATAGTTTAAGGTTGCCTTACCCTTTCCATTATTGGACTGAGTTTTCAGTGCTTATAATTTTGTCAAACTTCAACCATTCTGGCTGATATTTGCCGGGTCTCTGTTTCAGGCTGAACTTTCTTTAAAAAGACAAAACAAAAATTCAGTTAAGGCAAAGAAATACATGGGAAAAACTATGTTAAATACTTTCAACCATCACTGGCAAGTTCTAGCATCTCCATGCTTCTGGGAAGGGGCTCAAAATTGGGCATGGGGATTGCCCTGGTGTCAGGGATGTCTCTTGTGCTAATTTTCATGGAGACAGCAAATTTGGCAGTTCTAAGCCTCTGGGAAAATCTCATTGGAACTCTGTGGCATGGGTAGAGTGGCTTTTGCATCAGAACGGCCATACTGGGTCAGACCAAAGGTTCAGCTAGCCCAGTATCCTGTCTTCAGACAGAAGCCAGTGCCAGATGCCCCTGATTAACTGCATTAAACATAAGGCCATCCTGTGTCTCTTCCTGCAGTCCCCTGCTTCATTCACTACACAACTTCCAGCTTCCCCAACAAATGGGGCAGGGGTCCTACATACAACATTCTGCTCACTATGCAACCCTGATTAACTTCTTGAGTACAGTCCATCCTGTGTACTGAGTGAAGCAGGGTTCTGTGGGGGGAAAATAGTCTTTAATTACATACTATCTGAATGTATATGCACAAGGGGGGGCCAGATTAACGTTGCCTGTGCAACTTTAGTGTTAGCATTTCCTAACTTGCAAGTGTTTGACAAGTATGTGGCAATATTTCCATTCTTTTAATTTAGGGGGTTTGTATATGATAGACTACTTACCTACATTATGCACTTACACCGGAATGACTTACTCTTGAATTCAGAGAACGGTTATGGAATACAAATTATTTCTTTTGTGGATTTAGCCACCAGGTTTGCTGGCGTACCTGGACAGCGCTGATCCTGTTCCTGAGAAGGATGCTGACCGGATGCATATTAGGGATAACTTAAAAATTGCAACTGTAAGTAGAAAAATTGTATTTATCTAAAAAGAATGGTGAGCTTTAAATGACTGATTCTCTATTCAGCTGTGTAACTTGTTCCATGTACCGTACCTACTATTTAAATGAGGGAGGGAGGGGAGAAACTGTTGTAAAATATTGATGCTCATCTTTTCCAGTACACTTATTAAACAGAAATTTAATCACAAGTTACTGATAAGTTTTGTTCCGCAGGACCAGTATGGCAAGCTTAGTAAAGTGCCCGAGTGGCAGAGATTGGCTGGAAAAGCTGCTAAAGAAGTAGAAAAATTTGCCAAAGAGAAAGTTGATCTGGTTTTGATGCACTGGAGGGACAGAATGGGCATTGCTCAAAAAGAGGTAAAAACGCAATAAACAAGTTTAAGAGAAATTTGAGATTAAAAAACAGTATAAGTCACTAGTTACCATGCTGTGTAAATACTGGGCTTTTTTCCATGACTAATGCAGTGTAACTGGTAGGTTTTAGCCATGGTTGATTTCAAGGACTATGGTGGAAATACTGATTCTTGGCTTTAACTGTGAAATATGCTATTTAAAATACTGTTAGAAAACATTAGTTCTTTGTTTCCAGGTTTATAAATTTTTGTCTCTTCCCTTTTTTTCATTTTTAGCTAGAAATGTGAGTGATTGTAGTGAATCAGTTGAGGTTGGGAGAGGGGCATATTAGTATCTTGCAGACATGTCATTTGTCATGCACACATTTCCAACTTGCATAACCACCTCTTTTTGCTTAAACTAATTACCTAGGAAACTAGACTGCAACTGGATTCTTTTGCACCCTTCTGGGTATGAGCATCTTACAGAAGTTAGAGCAGCAGAAATCCTTAAGAGGCTGCTGCAGAAACAGCCTTTTAAACAATAATGTGGTGGGAAAATATTCAAGGATTTTCAATGTGTATTTGAGGTGTATATTCATTTGGTATATTTATTCATTAGTATCACTGTACTTCATCTGACTTCCTGTCTGTTTGGAAGACTAGAACATTGTCTTGAGTGGATAGACTTAAACTTTTGATATCGGAATTTCTTCCACTTTTACAGATCCAGACTAACACGGCTACCCCTCTGATACTTGATAGTAATGGCGGATTTTTACTTTAAGGTCACCTGGCTCTTATTCAGTCTGTGCCGCCTCCTCAGTACTTACATTATTTAAGATGGTGGTGTAGGTTTGTGTGTTCAGCAGCTATATTCTCTTAATATCCAAGAGGTCACCCTGTTTTCCTTGTTGAGGAAACTGGAAGGTGCCGTGAGAACCACCACCCCCCGACTTTTCCTTGCATTTATTTTATGTTCTGTCATTCCTCCTCTTCCCCTGTCCCTTCTGTGTGGTTGTTCTTTTGTGGTTATAAAGCTCAGTTGGTGAGACTTACCCCTTTTTTTCTTGCTCTTATAATTCCAACTTTTTTGTCCCTAGTCCTTTCTTGCTGACTTTTGGTTTTTTCACGACTAAGCTTGGCATTCTAGTCAGTTATTCCTCTAAATGAAACAAAAATTGCCTGATCTCTGAAGTTTCAGTTCTTCATTTAGAAGTTTGTCATTTTCAGTTTGCTGCCCATACATAGGAAAGATGGAAAGGTAGGGGAAACGCAACACATCACATCTGATTTTTAACACTTTCTCCTGATTTCTGATCTAAATAAAGTCTTAAAGTAAAACACAAATGACACAACTTAGAAAAGTAAGAAATTATGTGGGTCCTGAGGCAGGTTTACTCTTATTTAGCTTTAACAAATGTTACACAGAAATAGGCCAAACAACACTCTTTGTGGGATAGAGTGAAAATTCAGACCGAAATAAATCATAGAGATGTATGGATGTTTCTTTTATTTTAGCTGAATTTCTCAGTAAAATCTCTTTCAATGAGCTGCATATTATAAACTCTCCAAGTATGAACACTTACAGCTTTTCCTTGATGTCTTATTTACTTGGGAAGGATAAACCATGAATACACAATAAGTAACAGATATGGCTCTGCAAAACAAAATTCTGAGCTTTCACTTTTGATGATCAAATTAATAAAGGGAGATTGTGATTCATATTCATCAAATTATATGGAAAGTATTTGTGTGGTAACATTTTATAACTCCATGTTACCATATAAAATACTTTTAGTGGCTGTATCTTATTTTGTTTAAATATTCCTCTTTTCTTTCTACTTTCCAATCACAATCAGGACAGAAACAATATGGTGAGTCTGCGTACTACTTTTGTGGCTTATGTTTCATTAAACTCTGCCTGGCATGTGGTGTCTTGTCTAGCAGTGCATTTTAGATGTTGTTGATCAAACAGTCTTTCAATTTCCAAGTTGTGTCTGTGACTGTTTCCCTCACCACCACCCCTCCTGCCCCCCTGGCTGTTTAAAGATCCTTTACTTCTGAACAACAAAGTAGCCTTTTGTGTTCTCCAGGTTTGTGGCTGCCAATTTTACTGTGGGTATTGTCTCCTGAAAGATTGGTCTGGTTTTGGTCCCCAGTCACTCTCTTTGGCTTGGTGCAAAAGAGTTTTCCTGCATGGTTAATATATGCATGTAATACAGTATATTTAAATACAGGATTACCCAGCAGTTTTTGCAGTGTGCATATGGTGATGGGATTTGGCTTTTTATACAAGATAAGGGGTAACTGTGTATGATAAAAGTACATGGCTGCAAGTTTCTCTGGCATGATTTGATGACCTGTGTTGGTAATTTAGTATTAATATGGTGCAAGTCACTAGCTAAAGATTTCAGTTGTGGTGTTCTGTTGTCATTGCCTGTGACATCACTGATTAGAAAACTGCATCACTAGTAGTAGGCGTTCTCTTGGAAAGCTGAGATCTCTTAGGAACAGCCAGTGAAAACAAAGCTTCATTTTCATGTTTAAAGTAACGCTAGAAACCCACTTTTATATCTGGTATCTGTTATTGCTAATTGTCCTAGCCCTAAATTTGGCATCTTTTTCTATTTGCAGAACATTAATCAGAAGCCAGTAATACTAAGGAAACGAAGGCAAAGAATAAAAATAGAAGCAAACTGGGATCTCTTCTATTACAGGTAAATATCTAGAATAAATGTGTTAACTTTAATTCATCTGTTTTGGTTAATAAATCACGGCCATTCACTTGACAGATACAGAAGCCCTAACTCAAAGCTACAGCTATAAAGGTAGAGTTTTAACAATACAACCTGAAATATTTGACATGAACTTTAACAAATACAGTGTATAGAGCAAAAAAATACTCAAATGCACTAGGGAAGTTGTTTAATCTGCTTTTGGAATGCACATGGCCAGCCATAACCTCTCTTGCTTTTGACATTGCATACTCAGATACACTTGACAAGGCTGTATATGACATTTTTGTAAGACACAACTGTAGTATGTTTCCCTTTTACCATTTATGCTGTCACTTGTACAACGAAGTCCCAGGAGGTAGATTGCATTTCAGAGTACTAATAGGGTTAATGCTTTTGAAAAGTAGGGTATTCCGATTTCAAGAACCTTATTTTAGTTAATCAACTGGCTCCTAGATTTATTTTAAGGTAGAGTGGATGTCTTGTCTGATGCTCATAAAACACTAAAGATATGACTACACAATAGAGAAAAAACCATAGCTGGTCCCTGTAGGGTTGGAGGGTTCCAGAGCTTGGGCTCCATCCCAAGCCTGGAAGTCTACCCAGCAATGAAACAGCCCCACATCCTGAGCCTTGTGAACCTGAGTCAGCTGACATGGTCCAGCTGCAGACTTTTCTTTGCTGTGTGTAGACAAACCCTTAGACTAGTGGTTCTCAAACTTTTTTTTTAACTCAGACCACTTGAAAATTGGTGAGTCTCAGCAGACCACTTCATGATCTTTCTAAATGTTGTTTGTACCATTCGCTAACTATTGTAAAGCACTTTGGATAAAAGAGCTATATTTAAAAAAAACTCTATAATAATTAACTTTGTTCTACAAATAAAAGCACACAACTCTTATTTTAATATCGGTAGCCTTACCTTTCTAATGTGATGGATGTGCCCTCTCTCCCCTGCTATGGCAGCTCCCAAGCTGGGGCTGGGAAGGAGGGCCATCTCTCCCTGGCAGCCACAGACCTGGAGCTGGGGAAAGTTGCCTCTTTGGCCGCCACAGCCCTGCACATCCCAAATTCCCCCCCCTTCTCACCCCACTGCCCCCTCCAACCTACCCCCTATTTTCCCCGCAAGGCCACCACCTCACCTTACATGTGCGTCTTCTCCAGGGTCCAGGCACCTAATTAGCGGAGCCATGCCTGTGCAGCGCCACTAATTAGGTGGGTGGCCCTTCATTGTCTTGTGTGTGGCTGCCCAGGCGCCCATCTTAGAGGGAACGATCTGCGGACCACATGAATGGAGCTCGTGGACCACTGGTGGTCCACTGACCATGGTTTGAGAACCTCTGCCTTAGACTAATAACAAAGTAGACATATTGAGCAAGTCACTACTGTAACATCAGAATGATTTAAAGACAAATGAGACCTTGTTTTGTATAAATCAAGAATAAGATGGCAAAGCGTATTCCCTTCTGTACTATTTATCAAAGTACAGTATGCTCTGATGTGCATGGCAGGTTATATGCATTTTAAACTATCTTCAGCATTAAAACAGTTGAAAACTTTTTTACTAGCCATGCTTTCTCCTAGATTTCTTCAAGATCATACTAAGTCAAATTTGATTTGGAACTTCAAAACACGGGAAGAGCTGAGAGATACCCTTGAATCCGAAATGCGGGCATTCAGTATTGACAGAGAACTTGGCAGTGCTAATGTCATCTCATGGAATCATCATGAGTTTGAGGTAAACTTTTCTAATATGTTTTATTTAAGTCACTAATATTGTAGTCCTAGTGTCCTTACGCATCAGCTTTTTTTAGTAACATTCTAAATGAGTATTGTACACAACCTTTGTCAATAAATGATTGGGCAGAGTGTATGAACTCAAAGCTATGAAGGAGAAAGCAGGCACCTTCTCTGTATGGTGCTGATTTTTTTTTTTTTTTTAAATTCACCGTCTACAGGCCATGCAGACCAGTCCCGCTCCAGGCAGGGTACATGGTCCTTTTTCAAAGGAATCGCTATGAACTGCCTCATACACCCAGATTAAATGGCCTTGTACAGGCAAGACAAATCTCTGATCAGCCAAGGGGAATTCTAAATATATTCACTAAAACCACAAATAGCCACTTTTCTTAACAGTGAACGTGGCAGAGATCTTTAGATATGGCAAAATATACACATAAATAGACTTGTCTGCAGTGCTTCAACACATGGATTCAAAGATTAATTCATCTTAGAGAAGCTGTCATTGACAACCGAAGTTGGGAATTTGGGTCAAAGTCCCATAAACCTAACACAGAGGGCTTTTGACACACTGGAAGAAAGCACCTATGTATAAATTCCCAATAGAACAACGGTTAACGTTCATTTCAAGCATTAATCCTAGCAAGGTTAACACTGAGGTGAAAGCCATTAAAATGTAAGGTCCATGCACTATTCCTGTTTCTCTCTTACAGTATGTATCAACATACTTGTCCTGATAATTTATTGTATATTCCCATGTTCAATTAAAAGTGAATAATAGTTAACAAGTGCAAAGATCAGTGTGGTACCAAAACACCTGGAGGGGTTTGCTTTCAGAAAGCTTACTAAATATGAGGCAACCCATCTAAAGTCCTGAATAGATTGGCTTATCAAATCGCATGCAGAACATCGATGCTTCTGGGAGGAATAAGCCCTTCAAGACATGTCATTGACACAGTAACCTTTGACACCGCCAGAGTAAAAAAATTAATTCCATATATCAAAACTGTGTTTTGGAAATGGGTAGTATTTCTCTAAGGGGTCGCATAAGCCAAGAGGCCATAACTAGGTAGGAACAGAATAAACTGACTTCAGGTGTCTTTGATTTAAAAAAAAAAAAAAAAAAATTCAATAATAAAGCCTTCAGATAGCAGACTGTCTCCACAACAGAGTGGATTGACTAGAAAACAAAAATAGGAAGCGGAACTTGAGTGCTGTTGAGGGCAAACCACCATCTCATCAGTAGGAAGGGTCTACTAGAAGTAACTAAATCCAGTTTTACATCTCCAATAAATGCAATCAAACAACCTCAAACTCTGCACAGTATATCATAAATACTTTCTGCAGTTGTTCACTGATATTTTGGTCACATATGAAAAGCTTACAGAAAACTTGTTATATGGCTTTAGAAAAAGCCTGTATTCTGGGAGATCACCCCCCAAATCTACAAAACCCGAGTGTATCACCGCAATGTATGTCACGAGGAAATCTACAGGTACAATGTGACTAAACAGAGGGAACGTACTACACTTCAGATTGGTCCAAGAGTGGCTTGAGGGATATTGGCATTCTGTCAGTAAACTATCATAACCTGCAAGAAATAGACACTGGTGTGTAATGCCACACTTAAAACATTTTAACTTACTTTTGTATTCTTGCAGATATCTTTACATGCAAGCATTCTTATATTAGTGGTTTTTAATTGAGGCTGGGTGAAGGGTACAGAGTTTAACTTCATCTTGGAACCCCATTAACTCATGTAATTATGTGATTTTGTTTGTACTCCTGCTATTGCACTGTTTCCTCTAGGCTTTGGAATACCTATTTGACTTATTAAATATTAGCTGTTACAATGCTGTACTGTATCCATTATTGTAGAGATCCCTGTACTAGATTGTTTAAACAATGTGCTTAAAAGGTGTTTAGTATAATGCTTCAGTTTTAGGTAAACGCTTTGTTTTAAAATACATAGTGTATTAGAATATTAAAATTCCCTGTGGATTTCCAGAGGCTTTGTGCCACTTAAAGTATTGTGGCTGTCTGGAAACAAGTTGGATATCAACTGTTCTTTAGAATGTCAGTTTCTAGTCTTCATCCGTGTGTAAAGAAGTAATTTTTCAGCCATAAATGTATAGGTTAGTAAAATGAAAACTGAACTGTCATTTAGAATAGCAATTAATATAAATCATATTTCATAAATGTTGCTTATTAAACCTTACTGCTTATTGCAGGAGAGAGGCTCCTTCACAAAGAAGAAAAACAAACAAACCATACTGAGCATGTTAAGCCATGAAATCAAATAAAATATAGATTGCATGTGACAGCTTGTTAAAAATTCAACTTTAAGTGTATAATCCGAAATAACAAGTGGTTTGTATATGTATGTTTCATTTATAGGTTAAGTATGAGTGCCTTTCAGAGGAAATAAAAATAGGGGATTATTACCTGAGATTATTGTTGGAGGAAGATGAAACTGAAGAGAGTGGAGCAATCAAAAAATCGTGAGCCACAGTTCAGTTTGTCTTCCTTATTTTTTTTTTCCTGAGGTTTAATGCATGTTTCCTTCAGTGTGAACTTTCTTCCGTTTTTACAGGTATGAATTTTTCAATGAACTTTATCACCGCTTCTTGCTCACCCCTAAAGTGAACATGAAATGTTTATGTCTACAAGCACTGGCCATTGTTTATGGAAGATGTCATGAAGAAATAGGACAATTTGGTGACACTAAATATATTGTTGGGATGTTGGAAAGGGTGAGTTTTCTTTGGCTGATATTTTTAGATAAAAATAAATGTTAATTGGTGGCTAGGAATAGCTTAGTCATTGATATGCTGCTGTCCAGTTTAGATTTCAGTATTGCAGACTTATCTTGAAGTTTCATTTGGAAGTTACTGCTGGATTGGGTCATTTTTAGTCAGTTTCTCTCCTCTAACTCAGTCTTAATTGACACGTTCTGCTGATGGAAGTCTGTGATGATGGTATTTTTAGTCACGTTACTTTTAATATGCAGGAATAAATTTATTTGAAATGGGACAAATAGAAGCTCTACCTAAAGAGTAAAATAGAGATGAAAACAATATACACAGCATTCAATGCAGTTTTTTAGTCTTCCACTTATTCCTGAAGCACATCAGGGTTTAACAGCAAACTTGGAATTTTTGCACCCCTGTGGAGAGTAGACCTTCCACGAAGGGAGATGCTTTACCTTCAGAATGGCTTGTTCAAAGTGCATTGGCAGTGGTCTTTTAGACAGCATGTTTTCTCCAAAACTGTGGGTGTACTAGTATACTTAAGGATGATGCGTTGGAATTGTTTGTAACCGTAAAAACTTGGAAACCCTTTAGTGGTAAAGGCAGACACAAACCATGTTTAAGTACAGTTGAGTTAATAGGTTCTAATTCTTATGCCTGTTTAATCTGTTGAAGGTGAATTGAAGAGGTTTGGCCCATCGTCAGGGTAGTTCATGGTTGCACTTCTCTAGTAGCAATTGAAATTAACATTTTAAGCTTTAGAGAGCTGCCTTTTTTACAATGCTCTTGTCTTAGTAGTCTGGCAGTTCTTTCTGGAGAAACATTAACTCAAGCCTTAAATGGGAGCTCATCTTTCATTTAAGTGCATTTAAATTATAAACTCATACATGCTTTAATACCAAATCAGTAATAGGATATAAGATAATAAAAATCAGTTAACGATTAAAACTCCATTTCACAGTGAATTCTATAGCATGTCTATTTGGCAGTGGTATTTTTACCTTTCCCATAACATGAACAATTAACATGGATTAGGTGTGGTTCAGAAGAAAGTTGCATGCTTGAAATTACTTTGCACAAACAGACTTCACAGCAAACTGTGGAAATTATTCAAGAGCTGTTTTTAGTGTGAAAACAAATCCAATAATACTACCAAAATTAGTGAGACTGTTTATAGTGACTTACAAGATATTTTTGAAAATGTTTGAGACTTTTGTAACATGTTTGCCAATACCATGTTATATATACATTTTTCTGAAATCTTACTGTTATAAGTAGCCTTATCTGTTGTTGCACAGTTTTTATGTTTGTCACGAGATATTTGAGAATTTGGATTTTACTCTCTGGTTAATGCAACATGCTAATTTTTTGAGGCTTGAATAATTTGTATTTCCTGTTGGACATGTTTGACTTGTTCTTCTCTCTCTCCCCCCCCCCCATTTTTTTAACCCCAAAAGTGCACAGATAGACTTGAGCGGGACAGATTGATACTATTCCTTAACAAGCTCATTTTAAATAAGGTAGGAGTACTTAAAAGATTTTTATTCTTCTAGTACTTAAAAGAAAATTCATGAAGCATGGATACATTTCTTAAACTGTTAAAATGATCTCCAGTTTGAAACTAATGCTCTGAGTTGATTTTAAAAACTGTAACTGAATATCTAATCTTGTGTTCACTTCATGGAAAGAAAGATCTCTTATTAGATGCAAATGTTAA
Organism: Caretta caretta; assembly: GCF_965140235.1. NCBI lineage: Eukaryota > Metazoa > Chordata > Testudines > Cheloniidae > Caretta > Caretta caretta. The sequence goes on along the minus strand of NC_134207.1, from coordinate 191,085,489 downwards.
GGGTAAAACTCTCTACATTTCTGGCACAGATGCTATCTCTATAGGCATGATTTAGCATTTTTGAATGGGTAATGAGGGGATAAGGAAGTATAAATGTTCTGTGCTAGATTTCTAAAGAATATGGTTGAGTGTGAGGAGAGTTGAAATCTCACCTTTGAATCCCATTTAAAATACTATACAAAGGTGGCACTTACAGTGCTTTTTACGTGTCCATAACACACTTCTATAATGCTCACATGAAATAAATGTGAAGGTTTTCTCTCTTGTTTACAGAAAAATGTTAAGGACCTCATGGATTCAAATGGCATTAGAATCCTTGTGGATCTGCTTACCATGGCACATCTCCACACAAGCAGGGCTACAGTACCATTGCAAGTATGAGGTCTTTTGGTTTATTCACACTATACCTTTTTTGAGGAACTTTTTAAAATCTGACACCGTTTTAAAGGGTGCTTGGTCAGAAACTAGGATTTTATGAAATTCAGTCTTTTAAGGCTGATATCTTTTACTTATAACAATGTTGAAAAACTCACAAAAGTAAGGAAACAAGCTGAAGTTTCTCTACCAACCATAACTTTGTCCTTGTTTCCCTGCACATACTATTTACAGTCTAAGCCTTCTTTAGCACCACCCAACTCTCATACCCCCCTCCTAATGCAGATCATTGTAAAATCCCCTCCATAAACTAGCTAGCTTCCAAATTGCTAAAGTCATATGGGATCAAGACTGGATCTTGCATTAAATTGGGTACATCGTTTATATATAAATATTTAACTTTTAGAGCAATGTGATTGAAGCAGCACCAGATATGAAGAGAGAAAGTGAGAAAGAGTGGTACTTTGGCAATGCAGATAAAGAGAGGAGCGGTCCTTACAGCTTTACAGAGGTATCGTATTCTTTTTATGGCTGATTCATAAAATAATTAAACTTAAGAACGGCCATATTGGGTCAGAATAGCCCAATATCCTGTCTTCCAACAGTGACCAATGCGGAAATGAACAGAACAGGGTAACTGAGTGATCCATCCGCTGTCATCCAGTTTCAGCTTCTGTCAGTCAGAGGCTTAGGGATGCCCAGAACATGGGGTTGCGTCTCTGACCATCTTGGCTAATAGCCATTGATGGACTTATCCTCCATGAACTTAACTAGTTGTACTTTTGGACTTCACAACATCACCTGGCAATGAATTCCACAGGTTGACTGTGCATTGTGTGAAGAAGTATTTCCTTATGTTTGTTTTAAACCTGTTTCCTATTTTCATTGAGTGATCCCTGGTTCTTGTGTTTATATGAAGGGGTAAATAACATTTCCTTATTCACTTTCTCCACACCATTCCTGGTTTTGATAGACGTATCTCACACACACCCAGTAGTCTCTCTTCTAAAATTATCAATCCCAGTCATCTTAATCTCTCCTCATATGGATGCTGTTCCATATCCTTAGTAATTTTCGTTGCCCTCTGTACTTTTTTCCAATTCTAATATATCTTTTTTGAGATGGGACGTGGGCATACTCTGGATATATATGTAGTGACATTATGATATTATCTACCACTTTCCTAATGGTCCCTAACATTGTAAGGGGTGTTTTTTTTGACAGCTGCACACTGAGCAGATGTTTTCAGAGAACTATCCACAATGACCCCAAGATCTCTCTTGAGCTATGACAGCTAATTGAGACCCCATCATTTTGTACGTCTAGTTGGGATTATGTTTTCCAATGTGTATTACTTTGGAATCGGTGTTCCTTTTTCAAGAGGTCAGGATATTGTGTGTTTATAGAAGAGGAAAGAGTCTACACTACTCCAATACGTGCACATTGTTTAGCATAACTTATCAAATTTTGGGTAGATAATCCCCCCCCCCCCCCAAGTTTGAGACTTCATGGAATCCTACGTAATAAAGGAGAGTGATACTGTCACCACCTCTGACTATAACTGGCATTCTAATAGCATGGTGGAGTTCCACAGGCTACTGCTTGTATCTGCCATATGGTGGAATGAATTAGTCTTCTAGTTTACTGCTCTCTGAGCCAGTCGGAGGTCCATCATAAAAAGAAATCTTATTTAACATGAAAATGGTATTAAAATGTAAAGATGTGCACTGGCATACCAAATTACTGTTGTAATTAATTGTCTTACACTTAGTCCACATCCAATATATATTTAGTATTGTTCTGATGGTACCCAATAAGCTTAATATACACAACCTCTGAAAAATGTGGGTTTGGCACATTTAATGTTTCAATTCATAAGCTTCTAATTTTGTTGTGCTAAGGAAAGATTAAATTCTCAAAGGAAATCAGTGATCTAATCATTTTGGATACGGTGTTTGTGCATTTTATCTTCGTAACACAAACTACCAAATGGTGTATAAAATAGTATTTTTAAGAGTACTAGAATCAAAGCTTTTAGAGTTATAATTCTGTGTAGTCTCCAAATGAGATCAATAATGCAATTTACTATAATGACTTGACTTAAATTCAGTTGAAAATCTCTTCCCAAGTTGGTTTTCTTTTGCTTTTCTGGACCCTTTTTTCCTATCCTACACAAGGGTAGATTTTACAGTTCTTAAAGGGAACAGGAATATTTTAAGCTGTATTGGTTTTTCATAGCAAAAAATCTTGGAGGGCATCTGATTTTATATGCATTATGAGCTACCAAGACAAGTAATGAAAAATGCCAGAAAACCTTACTGCTTATAGTGTGAAGCATCTAACTTGTACCTCTGACTTTAAAAAAGATGCAGGAATTATGGACCAAGGGAAAGCTGACTGCAAAAACACGGTGTTGGGCTCAGGGTATGGATGGCTGGAGACCATTGCAGTTTATCCCTCAGCTTAAATGGTGCTTGCTAGCCAACGGACAGGCTGTGCTGAATGAGACTGACCTTGCCACACTTATCCTCAACATGTTGATCACAATGTGTGGCTATTTTCCCAGCAGGTAATGAGTCTTTTTAGTTCCAAGAGGAGAAAATGGCTGGAACTTTCCATGGTTGTAGCAAATGTGCATAATTGCTATTCCAGTTTTATTGATACATTATATGGGAGAAACTTTTTTTAAACAGGACATGCATCTACCATCTCGTAGCAAATTTCATTTGGTTAGTGAACATGGAAGTTTTAATCTTTCTACCATGAAGGGAGAGATGAACTAACACAGTTTTATGATGGGACAAAGATAAATCCATTTAATAGAAGTGCCATAAAACTTCATGGTCACTGCTTCTCAAACTGAAATTACAGTAACTTAACATTGTCTTAAAAATTATAACACAAGTGAATGTCTCCAGTTACTTTGATAGCATTAGAAATATAATCAAACGTCTTATAACTCTTCTTAAACAGATAGCTAATCTCATTGTTTCCATACTTAATGTGAATTTTACTAAACCTCACTGATATATTCTATATCAAAGCTAAGACCAGGTGAAAGTTTGAATATTTAAGAAATGAGGATAGAAAACTTGTCAGAATGTATATTCAGGATCTTGATATCAACCCAGTCCATTGGATCAAAATCTAAAATCTGCCTGAGAAATCGGTTCAAAAACATTTAAAATAAAAGCACAAATACTGTATTTATATTTATGTATTATACACTAAACATTGATTGGGAAAATACATATTTTAGGGATCAAGATAATGCCATTATAAGACCTTTGCCCAGAGTAAAGAGGCTGCTTTCAGACAGTACTTGCCTTCCCCATATTACTCAGGTAAGTTGCTTGTTTTGTCAGTCTGTTCTTTCGAAATGTGTAACTATCCAGAAATGATTCCCGCTAACTTAATATAATTTAACAGTTATTGTATCCTGGGCTGTTGTACTTTATTCTTTCTGCTGTATTTCACTAACATATTTTTTGGGTTTAATTTTGATTAGCTGGTTAAAGTTAGTTTGTTTTATGGCTACTGATCATCTAAAATTTGTAGATGCTCCATGTAAATTCTGTCTGTCGTCTTTTCAGCTGCTGTTGACGTTTGACCCTATCCTTGTTGAGAAAGTTGCCATATTGCTGTTCCACATCATGCAAGATAACCCACAATTATCTCGTTTTTATCTAAGTGGAGTATTCTTCTTTATCATGATGTACACAGGTTCCAATGTACTTCCTGTTGCAAGGTAAGGACAAGAGGAATGGTGAAAATAACAATTTTAGGTATTTATGCGTGGAACTGCCTCTGCATATTAATACTCCTAACTGGATAGGGGAACCTGTTACTTCTATCAAGCAGTGAACAGCAAGGTTTTTATAGTGGCTTGCTTGTTTGCTTCTGTACAAGTGATTACGCTATAAAAAACTTCATGTCCACTTTGGTAATGTGCATACATTTACAGTTTTGTTGAACTGAAGTAGTGTTTGGGGGAGTGTGTGCATATACTGTGCCCAGCTGTACAGCTAAAATCATATATCTGGTCAAGGTTTCCAATGACTTAAAGCCATTAGAGCAAGTTCCAATTATCTATACATAATACCAGAATTAGAAGAAATATTGTAGGCTTTTGATGTGTACTATTTGAGTTTTTATTTTTATAATAGTTGGGTTTCAACAAATCTCTGATCTTGCAATGAGATTCATATAAGGGTCCATAAAACTCATTGCAGGATCAATGCCTAAAACACTTTAATGTAAACATTCACGTTTATCAGACTTGTATCTTCAAGCATGTCTAAATTGCTTTCTATTAAGCAAATGAATTTGAGTTTTAAAGCAGTTTTGCTGCATGTAATAAATTATTCTTCCCATACATTATGAATTCAAAGTCTACGTGCTCTATGCAACAGAATGTCAGAAATAAGTTCTCTGTTTGTAAATTAGTCATTTACAACTTGTAAAAAATTCAAAGCTTTCTATAAAGCTTATAGGAGGCAAAAAATCTAGGGTTAAGCTATAAATTTGATATGAAGACAGGACTGAAATGAAAAAGCAAATGCATTTTTGAATCAGCACCTATACTGCTGTTTTCTGCAAAGCCTCATTGAGAATATCACTGAACTGAAACATTACTTTTTCTCCTAGGTTTTTGAAGTACACTCATACAAAACAAGCTTTCAAGTCTGAAGAGGTGAGTAGAAATTACTAGTATAAAAACATTTATTTTTGCTCTCATAAACGAAGTTAATTAATTCTATATTAAATATTTTCTGAAGTAAAATCAGTTTTCAATCTTTCTACCTTGTGCTTACGTCCTCATCATAAATGGACACTTTCGTCTTCTATTTTGTTAAAGATAAAGATTCTTTCCCTCCTTGCACTCCATGTTTAAAGTCCTCTTTTTTTTAAAAAACAAACAAACAAACCCAAACCTCCGCCCCTCACCTTGAGCAGACAACTACCTAATTCTCTTGGCTGTGTTGCTTGTGACCGTTGTGCATTGTCAGTAATTCATTACAAAATGAACTATATTCCCTCACCAAATACAGGGCATAGAGACTCCTGTATTCTTGACTTCTGTCAGTCAAGTCTGCTTTGAATCTCCTTTAGAAAGCATTTTGTTTGTCATATCTGCTCTTTCTCTTGGTTTCTAGAGAAGACCATGAAGAAATGCCATTTGCATAGCCAAGTAACTTTTCTCGCTGCTCATTCAATGTCGCTGCTCATTCAATGCAATCAGTGCATTAAACATACTCTTCTTTTCTAAACCAAGCATTGGCAACTAAGATGTGAAGAAGTTTATTTTAGTAGTGCTACAAATAGTGATTGGAGTAACAATCCAAGCAACTACTTGTTCCTCTTACAATTAGACCCTTTGAGACACCTAGATCTCACTGCTTACCACCTCTCCAGGCAACATTCCCATTGGCTAAGAGTGGGATTTCACTAGACACTGCCTATTTGCATGTCTCTTGTGTGCGTCTAGGCATGTAGCAAAAGAACTAACTTGGGTCTTAAAGTGAGGTGAGTGAACACTTTAAGATGACCAGAGAAGTCTGTTTTCTGAGACTGAATTTTTTGTCTTAGGAAGCTTCAAAATGGGACATTGGCTTGTAATGTGTTAATGAAAAACCTTCACTAGAACCCCATGGAAATAATAGGGGGAAGCACATTCCCTATATTCAGTGGCAGAGAGAGACAAAATCTGGTGGACTCAATTACCTTCCCCATCCAACATCTTGTACAGGAGTAAAATCATACAGATTTGTACAGCTTGTGTGGCCTCTATCTTCCGAGCTTGCAGCTAGGATGACTGCAATTGGCATTTCAAAAGAGGTCTGTTTATTCTTCATAACACAAGTGGAAGCAGCTTCGAGCTAAGATGAGTTTGGAGCACTTTCTGGCTTGGCCAGTACACCGATCCGTGAAACTCTTTTCACTTTGTGGACCATAAGTCTCTGATATCAGTTGTGTTCCTCCAAGTGGAATAGCTGTGTACACACAGTGCCTAGTAAATGATCAAGCTAAAGGAATCCAAAAAAAACAAAGAAATAGATGTAGTTCACTGGTCTGAAGTGGCAAAAATGAAGAACTTGGAACTGTAACCATTATTTTTAGGTTGTTATATATTAGGAACTCCTTGTCCAAGTCATTTTAAACGTTGTATGAAGGTTCCTGGCCAAAGTAGAATTTAACATTACAATTTTGAGATGAATTTGAATTTTGCCAATTTTAGTAGGGAAAAGGCCAAATATGGCTTTTAATGGAAACTTGGTTGCAGCTTAATAAACTGTAGGGAACTACATTGATCCAAGCTAAGGTCTTAATAAACTGTGAGAAGTAGTGCTTGTTGGTGTTAATACTCAGTCACCTTTTTAAAGGGGATAAATTGCCCTTGCAGAAAGTGCATCTTAATTCACCTACTCTACTTATGTCCGAGTGTTAAAGCTGAACCAGGGGAGGAGATAGTATCCAGAAGCTGCTTATCGTGCTAGTCTGATGGTGGTTTCCCAAGGATTGGTTTCTTCCTTTCTTTTGATATAGAAGGCTTGCAATACATTGTTTTGTCTGAAATATTTAGCAGTATCTTTATGCTTTACAGTCACCCTAAAGTCACATTTTAAACCATATAAAAATTGAATAATCTTACAAAAATAAAATTGTAGAGCTGCACTTATATTACTACTATAGTATGTGTGCCTGTCTGCCTGTAGTACTGTGCCTCTGAATTAAACATACTTCCTATTAGCATTCTTATAGTAAGCAGGATCCAAGAACATTCCTTGTTCTGTAAACCAGCGTAACTTTCCATGTACTGATCTACTTTATTCAAGGTATGAAGGATGCTAGCTCACATCAGATTTTTTTTAATTCATGATATCAAAAAAGATTTATGATATCGTTGCTTGTTAAACTCTTTAAACTTAAACTAGATCATTGATGTAGCAAACAATTTGACCAGTAAATGATATAATTAAATCTGTCTGGATAGCTTTTAGGAATTTTAGATAGGATTTTTGGCTCACAGGAGACCTAGTGACAATTTTGAGTTCTGTATAGAGACTTGCTGCTTGTTCTAGTCTTGCCATTGGCTGCAAAATGAATATTCTACAATAAACTTCAGTGTCTTATGCTTTCCATTGATGAGCTGAACCATACTGCTGTTGGACATAACTACAATGACTTTAAGATTAGTGTTTCTTATAGTCCACTGCTTTATATCGCTAAGGATGATGGGCTTCACTGCCCTGGGTGTAAAACTGGTACACTTTTTAAAGTGCTATGACTGTTCTGGGTTAACAACTGTGACTTACAGTATATTACTTAGCTGTGTTTCACTCCTTTACAAGTAATGTGAAGATGACTCATGGTCAGCATCCTTTTAAAAAATCAGCCTCCTTAGCCACTCTTACATGTAAGTAGCTGTTACTGACTATCAAATTGTTGCATACTTGAAGCTACGTAAAGAAACTTTACGAACATATTTAAGATCCTAATCAGTTTAATTGAATTCCACTGTAAAATAGGAAAGCCTTATCCCGGAGTATGTTAATCATTCAATGAGTGTGATCAAACTACAGCTTAACTTGGAAACACCTCAATACCTGTGAAATTCTTTCATTTTAGACAAAAGGGCAAGATATAGTTCAAAGAAGTATACTAGGACACATCCTTCCTGAAGCAATGGTGTGTTATTTAGAAAACTATGAGCCAGAAAAATTTTCTGAAATTTTCCTTGGGGAATTTGACACTCCAGAAGCGATTTGGAGCAATGAAATGAGGTAAGTATTTTTATCTATTTCCCATTAAATAGGGGATCCAGTCTTTTGATTAAACTTGTATTAAGTGCATACCATGTGATTTGATCTTGGGCAAAGAGGGCTCAGTGGCTCATTTCACTTTGCTATAGTAGCAGTTGCCTGTAGAAACTCTCTCCAGTGAAATGGATTTAGTTGTCCCAATTAAGTCTTCAGCCCTCTGTTCACATCATAAAGCCAGGAAATGACATGACACAACAAAGTCTCTCTTCAAAAGAAGCCCGTGGTACAAATATAAGTGTCATGGAACAGTTACGCCATTTCACTTTAAATTCTCCAGCAGTTTGCTTCATGCCTGCCTATGTCATGCTTAGTTAGTGTCAGTAAATGTTATCTGTCTCTAGAGTGTGACCATTCTTTACGGTTTCCTCGCTAAACTACATGGTGTTACAAATCACATAATTCCTGCCTGGATAACATACCTCTCTGGTTGCTAGGGCATTTCCCATATAAAGCATGGAAAATCTTTCTAATTATATATCTTTTTATATAAATCTAAATCTTCAGTGTTAAAACAAATTTGAGACTGCTCTCGAATAGGTAGGCAGAACTGTGTACGCACCTTCTGTATTACTGCTTAATTTTTTGTTTGTTTTTTTGGTGTCTTAAAATTAAAACCAGTCACATGAGATTATAGGACTGTAGTATCCCAAATTGCATAAGACTTTTAATCTGTTCAAGAAAATATGGCTAATTATGGGAAATTAAACGCTTGTCAAAAATGCTTAGTAGTGTACTTATGAAAAGTACCTGACCAAAATCTTGTATTGGTGTAATTCTCAATGTTTGCAATTCAAAGGCGCCTTATGATCGAGAAGATTGCTGCTCACCTTGCTGACTTCACCCCTCGTCTTCAAAGTAATACAAGAGCACTCTATCAATACTGCCCCATACCAGTTATCAACTATCCACAACTGGAGAATGAGCTGTTCTGTAATATTTATTACCTCAAACACCTGTGTGATACACTCCTGTTTCCAGATTGGCCAATTAAAGATCCTGTAAGTCCAGAAATCTTTCTATACTTGTATATCCATAGTGCACATGCACAGACCTAACACTCAAACATTTCTAAAATCCAAAAAATCCAGGAGTGGCATATTCTTAATAGTTGGCCTCAAACCTTGTTTCCTCCATAAACCTCAATATACTTTGGTTTACACTGCAAGTTCCTGTAACAACTTATGCATGATGAACTAAAAATCAGTATTGGGTAAACGGGAATATAACTGAGTTGTTCACTGAATTCTTGATTATGGCATGAAAAAACTGTTCTGCTGCTGTAACAGATATGATTGCTCATACTTACCTTTGTTTCAGCAACTCTTGGGATGTCTACACTGCAGTGTGAGTCTGGGATTTGAATTCAGGCTCAAGGCCCCTACCCCTTCCATCTACGCATAAATCTTACTAATTAGGACTCAGACCCAGGGTCCCAGGAGGTGGAGGGTCTGAGCCTGAGTCAAGCCAAGACCTGGGTTTAAGCCATATTGCTTTGCAGTTTGTAAAGACAGACCCACTGGACTCGTCCTCTGGGACTCCACCAGAAATATTCCATGATCCCACAGGCCAGCTATCTTTGCCCTCTGGGCAGTCGAGTCTGGTGGAGAGTCAAGTTTTCCCACAGTGCACTACAAACAAAGGACTAGAGCAACCAAATTTTGAGAGGGTGCTAGGAAGTCTGGGATATGGGAGGTTGGACTTAGTCTGCCCACATAAAACCGTGTAGACACTGGAGCCCGAGGTTGGGACACAGGGTTCAACAGCTCCTAACCTGCGGTTACAAATGAGTGTAGACACTCAGACCTAGGTTAACAAACCCAGAGTATGCTAACTGAGTTCTGCTAACCCTGGGCTTAAAGAGACTAATCCGGATAAGTAACCTGGCAAACTCTTTTAGTAACACTTTTTAATGCTTAAACTTGTAAAGCATAACAAGAAACCTAGACTTAGACTTCATAGATGGCGATGTCTACTTTGACAGTTAACCCAGGTGATTGGCACCTCAGTTAGCCTAGCAAGGGTGAGAGCATCCCTGCAGCAAAGCCATATCTGCATTACAGTTTCTGCACTCATGCATGTGCCTGGAAACATAGCCCATAGTTCTTTGTGCTGAGATCCTGTAAGACTTACCCAGTAAATTGGGAGATAAGGATAAACTTATTTATCCTTTTGGAGAATTGTGGTAAAGACACTGGAGGACTGCTGGCACTTGAATTATTTTATTTATTTATTTTTATTTTTCCCCTGTGCCCTCAATACAAAGTAGACGGGTTCTATCCTGACTTAGAACAGAGCCTGGCTTGTAGCCCTCCCATACAGCCAGGTAAATTGGTCTGTGCTTAAAGAGCCTCTAAAAAGCCAGGTCAGAGGTTTTTCATTTGTGAATGGTAGTGGGGTTAAGGCTACTGTGCAGTGTAGATATGATATTCTCTTAGTGTTTGCAGTTCACCTCACTTGGACAGTGAAACTAAAGGTCTTGTGTAGTCACTTATTCCTTATATGCAAAGGAATTCTTACTTGTCTTAAATTACCCATTGAAACTTACAAAATGTAAATGTTTTCATAATTTTAACTTAAAAGTTGCAACAAAGCTACTTGGCAGAGTTCAGGTTAATATATCTGTAGCAAATGCAGTAATCAAATGCTAAGAATCAGTCTAAAAATATCACTTTAGTGCTATAACTCTGAGGCTAATTTTAACTTACTCATGTACAAAATATCTAAATGGAATTCCCCAAACAAAGATGAAGACTTACCAGGTCTTTCAGGTACAGTACACTTTCTAGAGCTCTGTCCACTCCAAATTTAAATGAAACACATTTTTAAGAACAAGACCGCAGCGTGGAGCAAAATCAGAATCCCAGGGTATGTCAGTTCAGGATAAAAACTACCTTAGAAAGCATTTAAAATAGGAGTATCTAAGTGATGTTACATGCTAACATTAAAAAAATTTCACCTCTGCATTAAGTCTAGCTACCTATGTATATTAGCATTTAGCCACAAACTGGAGAACAGCTTTATTTGCAAGTAACTCAAATAGGCAACATTACCTGTGTTCAAATCAACTAATATACAAATTTCCAGTGATTGATGGTGGAAAGATTAAATTAAAATAGGTTTCAGAGTAGCAGCTGTGTTAGTCTGTATTCGCAAGAAGAAAAGGAGTACTTGTGGCACCTTAGAAACGAACACATTTATTTGAGCATAAGCTTTCGTGAGCTACAGAGCTCACTTCATTGGATGCTTATGCTCAAATAAATTGGTTAGTCTCTAAGGTGCCACAAGTACTCCTTTTCTTTTTTTAAATTAAAGTAGTTAGTCCATAACCAAGAGCTTCACAACATCTGAATTTCTTGATCAGTACTACTTCAGTATCAAGTGCTGACAAGTATGTTTGACACTGGCCATAATATCCTTAATGGATTTTAATTAATTTCAGGTTAAATTGTTAAAAGATACTCTGGAGGCTTGGAAGAAGGAGGTAGAAAAGAAGCCACCTACAATGTCAACAGATGATGCTTATGAAGTTCTTAACCTTCCAAAAGGACAAGGACAGTAAGTTGCCATAAAACTTCCGAAAACAAAACTGAAGTAACTGCTACATTGTTTTATATCATAAGTTACTCCAGATAAATTGAAACTTTGATCTCAGTTTATGGTACCCAAAGCTGGAGATATCTGAAAACCAGCTATCAGATGGCATTGTGTTTCAGGCATTTAATTGATGCTAATGATGGCGGCTACCTTTATTCAGCATGGAATAAATGCTGAAAAAATCCAAAACTGTTCGATTTGATATTCAGGTAATCTCTATATATAAAAAGTGGTACTTGCATTAATTTGGGGAAAAAATGTCTGTTTCAGTCTTGAGCTCACGCCAAACTGCTGTACTGGATCCAAACCTTGGGTCCCACATACTCTCTGTTTTCTGGGGCTGGGCAGAATTTAACTTTCTCTCTGAGCGTGTAGGGATACACTCCAGGTACAGCCTCCAGGTCTGACATTCCTGTTGCCAGTGGGGACCTTGCAGTCCAATTGCATAGACTCTGAAGTTAGGGCCAGTTCCTGCAAGCCTCACAGTAGCTGTTTGCACACTGAGTTCTGTCAAAGCTGTGACCTGCTTGTTTACTGTTCCCTCTTTTGGGACTACATGACTATAAGCAAGTAATATACAATCTGCAAAGGGATTTCTAAAGGCACATCCTTTACGCATAGAGAAATCGTAAGATGTACAGATCCATGCAAAAATAAGTATCCGCAAGCAAAATCCTTCCTTTCGTATCCTCACTGCTCTGAGAGCTCTTTGGGCTTTGGTCAGTCCTTCCAGCGTCCTGAGACCCTCCTCTCTTCTCCTGCCCATTCTTGCTTTCTTGTGACCCTCCTAATCAGCCTCAGAGACTGTCAGTGATGCCTTGCAAGGTTACCAGCTCACCTAGAAGGACTGGCTTCTGTGGGTGGTAGCTAGCTCATAGTTCATAAGTGCTTGTATTTGAATAGGAGACCCACCAGGGTAATTAGCCTTGATTTGTTTTATTCGGCCTCTGTCAATGCCATTTGGAAATTTTCAGTCCAGGGTGGAGACAGACTACAGGGAAGGTACAGTAGTCTTGCAATGAAATGGTGCTCACAACTAAGTGGAGTTGGTAGTCTGATGTAGATAGCCTTGTTGCCAGGCTGTAACTATTTTGTCACCCCAAATTCAGCCATTGGAGAACACTTCTAAAGTGAATAGTGCTTTAATAACTGTTCTTTGTAATCTTATTCATAGCAATCACAACTAATTGAGAGTCACAGGACTTCTGTGTCTTTGGGAGGAGCTCTCATGAAGCCACGAAGCTCCTCTGTTCTTGACTCCACACACACACACACCCCCCCCCCCCGAGCTGTACACATGGGCAGAGCTCTGCAAGAGTCTTGGAGCTGAGGACGCAGACCTGCCATTGCTATTGCACCATGCCTTCATGTCTGGCTCTATACCCATAGTAGCAGAGAGGGAGTCCTGGGGCAGTGAGAGTTGGGGAGGGGGAGGTCATGGAAGTTCTGTGGCTGGGGTCCTAGGACAGCAGGAAAGAAGGATAATTTAAAATAAAATTATTTTAGCTATTTGAACAATTGTGAGATTTTAAACTAAATTGTAATTATTTGATAGTTATGTGGTTGATCAAAATTATTCAGTGACCTAATTTTTTTAAATGCTTTGAATGTGAGAAATTATTTAAGGATTATAAACATAATTACTGAACTCGGTTATAGAAGGTTCTACTTGGGTTAGGGTGGCTGTAAAAACATTCTCACATGGAACAATCTTTGCAGCTTACAAAGAAAGGTGGTGAAAAAAATTGGAAACTTGGTACAAAGGGAGAGTGTTTGATATTTCTTGGGTGCTCACTGTTCATTTTCCAGCTCTCTCTATAGCCTTTGCATGGAAGGAAAGTATGGGGGGAAGACAGGAAATTAGGTGGGGAGAGTTCAGACAGTAACAGGAAATGGATGGTAGTTTCCACCTCGAGGGGTAAGGGCAAGTCTCCTTCTGAACAGCCAGGGAGAGATGTGCATTAAAGATTGACTTTTCAACTTGAAATTATCAACCACTTTGTAGAGGAGTTTAAAAGTCAAAAGAGAAACTAAAATGTGCTGTCTTTTTTTTTTTTTTTTTAAATCTAAAGATTTTTGGGGGGTCTGACTCATGATTTTTGATTTCTTGAGGTTGGTAGTTTTGAACATGTAAATTTGTTCTTAATCAATTCTTATGCCAAAAGTGAATATTATCTTATTGACATTCTCTATCTGCATCTGACAGGCATGATGAGAGCAAGGTCAGAAAAGCCTACTTCAGGTTGGCACAAAAATATCACCCTGATAAGAACCCAGAAGGGAGGGTATGTACTGTACTATATGACTTTAGTTTACACTGAGACTTTTTTTAAATTGTGGTTTAATGGGTTTGTCTGATTTTAATGAATATTTACATTGGTAGTGTTTTCAGAGCAAGTCATTTTCTTCCAGAATACACTTGCACAAATTCTAGAGGTCCATAGCATTTTAACTGGAATATGACACTTATCAAAAACATTTTCTTCAGGGGGACTCTGAAATAACAGTTCATCTCATTCCATCATGCCAGGAAATGGCATGCACTGCATGTCATCTTGTGGGGTTTTGAGGGATGAGGAGTTTAAATACAAAATAAAGATAATATGTAACTTCCTTTACAATAACTACTAAACCATCTGTCTGAAAAAGATTCGCTCTTACAGCCCACTTTTCCACTCACTTGATTCTGCAGTGAAGCCATAATGCTAAATTTGTAATATCACAATTTCTTCACTGATAAGACTCAGTGCAGGATTACCCCTTCACTGAAAGACTTAAAGAGAAAAACTGATCTGTGAACCAGCAAAATATTACTATAGCAGAATACGCAGTTACTATTTTTCAGAGTTTTCTCCAATGTGACACTCCCTTGGAATTTCATTTGCAATGGTATAATATAGCTAATGTCATTGTTTACCAGTTCAGAAACAAAATAGGGAAAACAGGTTGAAGCTGCAACTGAGTTTTGAGACTTAGTAAATATTCAGGTTTTGTTGGGTAACAGCTTGATGTTGTCCATATTGTTATCTGCAGGATATGTTTGAAAAAGTAAACAAAGCATATGAGTTCTTATGCACAAAATCTGCCAAAGTGGTGGATGGCCCAGATCCAGAGAATATCATCTTGATTCTGAAAGCTCAAAGCATCCTCTTCAACAGACACAAAGAAGGTGGGCATACTGACTCAGAAATATCGCTTCCACTGTATTTCTCGGAGCAACTTTTTGAAGCTGCTTTGAGTTGTTAATGTATTAATTTTGAAGTTTTTCATGAAATAGTGAAAATACAAAAAAATTCATGAAATGTGGAAGCTTCATATTTAACATAGTATAAGTTAAATAGAAGACTTTTTTTCTCTAGTTTCATCTTCCTCTCTACACTATCATTAGGGGCCTACCAATATCACAGCCGTGAAAAACGTGACATGGACCGTGAAATAAGCCTTTTCCCTTGAAATCTGATGTCCCCTTATTTCTAGGTGTGCCCCAGCAAAGGGGACTCCTAGTTCTGGCTGGGCTGGGGAGGGACAGGACTTGTCCATCCTCTGTACAGCTGCTCAGGTGGAGGCGGGAGACCAGACCCATCTCCGGGTGCCTCCCCCTGCAGCAGGGCGCTTTTGGACTGTGCATCAGTCCCAGAGGTTCCTGTAACTGGAGAAGGCACGTGGACATAGATCCAATCTTCCCTTCTTCCTAAGAGCACCCCAGAAAAGGGGACTTCTAGCTGCTAGTCCAGGCAGGGCTGGGGCAGGACAGGACTTACCCAAGAGCAGCCCTGCAGGGAAAGAGCATCTCTCCCAGCTGCAGATAGCTCCACACCCCCTCTTCCCCACTCTGTCCAGCTCTGAAGGCAGCACAGAAGTGAGGGTGGCAATCCCATGATCCCCCTACAACAGGTTTGCGACCCCCACCCACAGTGAAATTTACCAATTTTCAAATCCTGTGGCTGTGAAATTGACCATAATGGACCATGAATTTGGTAGGGCCCTAACTATCATGCTTTCTTGTTGATACCCTGCCTCTAGTAAAAATCTGATAACAGGAAATATAGTAACTTCTGTGTCATATTGTGTCAGTGGTGGACCAAAACTCACTTTTCACTGTGGTGGAAACTAGTCAAATAATAATTGGGCAGTATTGTAATTGTGACTGAAAAGTCATTTTATTCAATTAACATTTTCAGGTGCTTTGAAATAGCAGGAGATGGCAACAAGGCTGAAGGTGAACATTTAGCAAGACAATTTGTTAACGTGTTTGCCTGGTTTTGGAAATCACTAATGAAGAAAAGAGACTTTTTATCAGTTAAATGTCTGACTCTTGCACTCAAAGGTCTCAACCTTCAGTCTTGTCAGAGAATGAGTTCTCCAAGAAAACTTTTTAGCGCTTACGAAATGTCACTTAAAATAGTTCTAAACATAAAAGTAGTGCATGCTGCACATGTGCAGTGTGACTCTCTTTCTTAAATGTACTTAAGAGTCTCTGTCCTGATCTACTCTTTGCCATACTCAAGTAGTCCAAAGGGAGTTGAAAACTGACTGCATCATTCTAGTCAGGGTTCCCCCTGCTGTTGCAGTCCCCAGGAGAGGTAGACTCTGCATGTACCAGCTCCAACACCACCCTCTTCCTCTGCAGTCCCTACCAGAGAGGAGGGATGGCTGAAGTGGTCTAATAATTCCTGACTAACAATCCTTGGAACCCTTCGCATTACCATGTGTTAACTTAAAACACAAACATCTTAGTCGTATAAAATACTTGCGTGCAATATGGCACGTAGCGTAGGGTACTACAGCTGTATCTCTTGACTTGTGTGGAAAAGGTCACCCATAATATTCAATTAGATGCATTAAACCAAATACTACTTTAACATATAGATTGCCTTCTTCTATAGCAAATTAAACGTTTTTGTTTAGAATTGCACTTAAGCCCATCTGAAACCCATTTAGAAGGTTTGATGCCTTATGTGAGAAGGTGATAGACTCAGGTTTCAGCTGTCATTCTGTAACATTAAATATAAAGGACTTCAGCAACCTTCCCAATTTAGTATTCCCTTACAAAAACTGACTTGATAACATTAATAGTTTAAGTTTTTTTCACTTAATTTCTTGAAGTAGGCTAGACACATACTGTGAAAGATGGCAGACTGGTTTGTGCATTACTAGAAAATCTCAAGGGCTACAGAAATAATCCTATTTGTCAGATGAGCCAACATTGTGTTCACACATAGCTTGGCTCTGAAGGAGGAGAAAACATTTTGTGAACGAGTAATTTAGTAATCTGAAGCAGATCATGATAAAATCCTTACACATTTAGACACTGCTAGTTAATGGCTATCAGATTTGCTACATTTCAGTTTGTTTATCCTTCAGATTTGAAGCCTTACAAATATGCAGGCTATCCCATGCTGATTAAGACCATTACACTAGAAACTTCAGATGATCTTCTGTTTTCCAAGGAATCTCCTTTGTTGCCTGCTGCTGCAGAGCTGGCTTTCCACACAGTCAATTGTTCAGCACTTAATGCAGAAGAACTGCGGAGGGAGAATGGAATAGAGGTAAACCCAAAGAAACTCATAAGCACATCTGTTTTCACAGCTTGTTTGTTGATGGTTACTGCTTCTTGGATAATCAACTGAGGAATGGGGGGAAGAACAAAATTGATGGTGTAGGGTTATCCGCACATTTGCCCACTTCCTTCCTGCAAGAAACATTCTCATGGTTTCTTCTGGGGGACGGGAAGGATCTCCTTCTGGAGTAGATTAATTCATCCCTCCACAAGGTGGCTTTGAATTGATTTACATAACATTCATCTTCCAGAACAAGTTCTAGTGGCCGTTACATGGAACAGCACTGTCTGTATCGGGCTTCTGTGTTGTGCTTGTTTGGTGCAAAAAAACCTCATAAAAAATAAATAGTGACTTGCTTTAAAGGGTGGGAGCCAATCATTTGAGTGTGGTTTGGTTATTCCAAATGAACACTCCTCAGTAGCACAACTGGGAGAAGAGGATGCCACTATATTAAAAATCTTCTAAAAACTTCCTTAAACTATAATGGCAGTGTGAAAAGGCTAGATATTTCCAAGGAGATAATTTTTACATGATGGATAATTCATATGAAGTAGCAGTAAATCTCCCTTTATGGTTGTAAAATGAAGCCCGAACAGCGAAAGCAAAATTTGTTTCAGTGCATAGGACAGCTGTTAAACCGTAACAGGAGGTAATAGATTTACAGACCCTGAGCAGGCTTTATTGAACCAAACCTTGTAAAGCTACACTTTGGCAGAAAGATACTTTCTTTAGGTTTATGATGAATTCTAACCCTTGCAGCTTTTTACTCCCTAAAGGTATTGCAAGAAGCATTTAATCGTTGTGTGGCAGTCTTGACTCACTCCAGTAAACCAGATGACATGTCTGTACAGGTAAGCAATACAGAAATTGTAAAACGGTACTTAACAGTATGTCAGGCCATACCTTTTGTACCATTTTCTTATGAGGCTTTGTGCAGCTAATAAAAAGTGGTTTAGAAATTTGTGTGTCCTTCTCCTGTTCAGGGGATATGCAGTACACTACATTAACTCTGTGGCTTAAAGTGTTTCTGTTTGTAGGTATGTGGGCATATAAGCAAGTGTTACAGTGTGGCAGCTCAGTTTGAGGAGTGCAGAGAAAAGATCACTGAGATGCCTAATATCATCAAGGATCTCTGTAGAGTGCTATATTATGGCAAGGTAAGATCTCCTGGCTTACTACCTAAGCTGTTGTAGTTTTCTTGTTTTATATTTAAGTGTTGTAAATACAGTACTAGAAAATGAGCCACTATATGAGACTAGTTCTTAAAATAAGTTTTTTATAAAAACTGTGTGAATTTCCCAATAGTACAGATACTTGCAGTCTGTATGACACAAATATGAGGCTTGGTCCACACACAAACTTACACTGATTTAACTAAAGGTGTAACATTTTTTTAACAGGTTTAATTAAATGGTGCTAATTCCCTGTGTAGATTCTTATATACATTTAGCTTGCACCTATAAGTTTTATATCTAGCTTATATTGCTTTTTTACCTTTAAATTCTGTCTGTAAATTACAAGATTCAAGCTATACCCTGGTTTAAACAGCTCAGATCATCCACAGCGGGTTTTGCATTAGTTTAATCAAGTTGGTTTAAAAACCAGTGCAACTTGTGTGGAGACAAATCCATAAATTCTGACTCAAAGTATTTCCACTTAAATTTAAATCCTAGTTTTAGGGAAGTACAAGAACAATCTACCAATTACAGTAAATGAAAATGCTACCTGTCAGAATATTTCTCAGATTGGTGACAAAGGCCACCACCCTGGCTTACCTTCCACATTGGGCCAGATTCTGTTCTGTTTCACAACTGTAAAAACCAGTAACTCCAGGGGGTTTAATGGTATTACTCTGAACTTTAAAGTTTAAAAAGCAGAATTTCACCACTAACTACTCATTGAATTAGCTAGGCAGAATAACTGTCTTTATTTTTACTCTAATATCTATTTTTACTTCTATAAGTAGAAAAAAAATCTCAAGTTTAAATTCCTTTGGCTGGTGATTTAAAATAGCATTGCTGCACTAGGAAGACAGTGGCACAGCAGATGTAAGGAACAAAATCTAAAGATCTGGCTTAAAACATAAAAAGAGAATGCAATGGTAAACCTTCAAAAACTGGCTAAGGAAATTTAAAGCTGGTATAATTTCTTGAGGTTACTTCTACCTTATTTTGAATATTGAAAAGAAACATAATCAGCTGAGAATGTAGTAAAAGTATTTTGAGTGACATCTGTTTGAAAGTTCTTCCAAAACGCAGTAGAACTTAAATTTTACTTTCCATTAAGCAGTTCTTTGCAATACTTAGTGCAGTCTATCAATTAAGAACTTCATGTGAAGTGCTTGAGATAGTCAACAATTAGACTGCTCCTACAGAACATCACTGTAGAAGTAAATGTATATAACTATTGAGTAATCCATTCAAAGACATGGCTCTTCAAAATTTGATTTCTATAAACAAAGTATAGAATAAGTTCTTCAAAATGTAATACTGATCAACAAATATGTCCATGCTGAGGGGTGTGGAAGAATTGCAGACTGGAGTCTATTAAAGCAATTTGTATCAGAAGTAGTCCATCTTGATTGCACCATGTGAGGGAAAGCAGGATATTAAATCCCAAAAGTCTGACTCCGCTATGTTTTTGCTTCTGAATACAGTGAAACCTTTAACTGAGTTTTGGTTAACCAGGGTTTTGATAATCATTTGAAGGTCACATGTGAAGCTGAGAGGTGACCAGAATATCCATTCTGCTGAAAACTTTTTCACAATGTTTTTGTTCTGAACTGGAACAAAAAGTCAAAAATGAAAAATGCAAAAATTTTCCACAGAACAGTTGCCCGACTGGCTCCTTGCCTCCCTGGCACCCACACAGACAGCTCACCAGCTGGTAGGGAGCAGAGGCTCTCTTTGACATCAGTCGCTCCAGCTGCACAGGAGACTGGGGTCTGGAGAGGCACTGCTCCCCAGCAGCTGGGCAGGAAGGCTGCAGAGGATCTTGGGAGCTGGCTGGCCTAACCAAGCAGGCAGACAGTCCAACTGCCTGGCTTCCATTAAATCAGGATTTTCTGACAGAAAACTGTTCTGTTGGAAAAATTTTGAACCAGCTCTAGCCATGTGTCCCTTGAAGCTTTATGTAGATGCTTATGCTGAAGTCGTGAGCACCATAAGCCTTTTTTTCTCCCCCCACAGACTTCAGATTTCATCAGTTTATGCAGATCCTTAGTATCTCGCTCATTATATTTAGGTACAAGATTCAAAATCTTAAACATGAAATTTCTCTAAAACCAAAACATTGTTCCTGTTGACGAATTTGCTGGTGTGCTATTTAACTTTTTCCTTTTAGGTTAAAATTTTCCTCAGTCACCAAAAATACTGAATGTCAATTCTCCTTCATTCCTCAGAACATTCCGCGAGTGGCTTCCTTGGGAGTGGAATGTGTCAGTTCATTTGCTGTTGATTACTGGCTACAAACACATTTGTTTCAAGCTGGAATTTTGTGGTATTTACTCGGTTACCTCTTTAACTATGATTATACGCTAGAAGAGAGTGGCATTCAGAAGAGTGAAGATTCTAATCAGCAGGTAATATTTCTGAGCAACTTACACTTGACTCTATTTCAGACTTTAAGATGGATGTTGGTTACCATCCATCTTAAAGATTTGAACTCTGTTAGGCTTGAAAAATACATTTCCCCAAATTACATGGCTTTGAGTTTAAAAATTACTTGCATCTAATCTGGAACCATAGATGCTAAAATGCTTTAACTGTAACCATATGATAAATGTATGGTGTCATACAGGGCAGAGTTAATATGGTTTGGGTGCACTAAATGTGCACTTCCAGATCCTTATGGTTATGCTTACAATATTCTAACGTGTTAACTCTGAATTTTCTAGCTTACAGTACTTTGGTTTTGGGATAATTAGGGCATCCCTGTAACGTATATTACAATAAATTATTGATGGGTACAGTTAATGTTAAATTCATGTTAATGTAATTTTTTTATGGGAGTAGATAAAATGATAGGCCGTAAACATTATTATCCAAATATAGTACAGATTTTCCTAGAAGAAGAATAAGCAGGAAAGTACTAGCTGCAGATAGTCCAGAACTGAAGAAGTAGCTGGTTAGTTGTCAGAAACACTAATTTTATCTAAAAAACTCTGATTTATATTAGCACCCTGACAGGTTCCTCCTTAGCAGAAATGTATAACTTCAACTGGTTGTAAAACCCGTGGGTCGGAATCAGTTATTCAAAACTGCTGCATATCTCTCTTGGATCAGCTCAATGAGGAGCCTTGCCAGGGTGCAAAAAATACCATCTTTTAGTGCACTGTTGAATCATTATACAAACGTTTAAATATCTCAGAAATATGTCTTTGTTCTAGAAATTGCCATTCTTTGGTCAAATATCCCATTAAATTATGAACTAAGAAATTTTCATGTCTGTTTAAAGCCCCAAATTCATCTAGTTTTCTTCATGGGCTTTACACAGGTAGATGCAGACAAACTATATTGGTGTTACATGTCAAAAACTGTTGGTGTTCTGCAACACCTAGTGCTGTGCCCAGATGTATGCATATTTCTGTCTGTCAAGTTTGGTGCATAAACAAGAAGTAAACTAAAGGGAACTGAATTTGCTTATGATCATGCAAGGCATAAAAAAAGCATTGGACAACTCTTTTCAAGAGGTGGTTTTTAAAAAGGTAGTTGATATTTCTCTTTAGCATGCTTCAGGTTTCTGTTCAAGATTAATAATAGGATTGACCTTTTTAAAATTTATGTATTTTTCATTTACAGGAAGTAGCCAATGGTCTCGCCAAACTCAGTCTTCTTGCTTTGAGTCGTCTTGGAGGGTATTTGTCTGAAGAACGAGTTACACCTGAAAATCCAGCAATAAGGAAAAGCTTGGCTGGAATGCTGACACCATATGTTGCAAGGAAACTTGCTGTGGCTGCTCCTACTGAGGTACAAGAATGTCTAAGGCAACCAAAGTATTGACATTATGTAAAACAACCTACAAGAAATGATTGTTTATTAAAAACTTACTTGTTAGCCACAGTAACAAATAAACCAGAGCAGCCTGAATACTGAGAAATGAAGTGCAATTTGATAACCATTTCCCAGTTAAATGACTAAAATAACTAGTGATCTTTAGAACAGAACTCTTGATTCTTGTGAATGTTTTTAGAACAGTACCTAGGTAACAGTGACTATCTAGTCAATTTTTTTAATCTTAATAAAAATTTAAGTCTTGAATTGACCAACGATGCAGGTGAACACCCTTACCCCAAAATGTATGACAGGTACAGCGCTTTGCAACACAAAGATGGGAACAGAAAGTGAATTCGGGGGTTGCAGGTACCAAGGTTTGGGGTAGACAGCATGATGTTGGGAAACAAAAGTCAATGCAAGGATAGAATTAAAAGACTATAGTGTTTAAAAGAAGGGAGCAACAACGTACAGAAGGATAAGAGCAGCAGAGAAGTTGGAGGTTAGTAAAATTATGAGAGTAAATTATGGGGTGGGTGGGAGCATGGGAGTGAACAGGAGATGAGTTTGTAGTTAGAGGTAAGTGACAGCAAACAATGTTCTATTTTAAAAAAAAAAAAATTAGTGACCAATATGAGTGTGAAGTAATACTTCTTTTGTGGAGCATTCCATCTGGCTCTTCTCCCTTTCTTCCTCCCCCCCCCCCCCAAAAAAAATCATATCTGGAAAATTTGGCCTTAAGCCTACTCCTGAAAGCCAAGATCTAGCCAGTGGGCCACATAATCTGAACCAGATCTTCACAAAGGCCATAGTGTTTTTTTTTTTTTCCCCCGTATGATCTCTTCTCTTGGAACAGTGTTAAAACTCCGAATGTGCTTTTTGTATAGAATTGTTAAACCCACTTATTTACCTAAACTCTTGATTCTGTCTCCTAGATTCTGAAGATGCTCAACAGCAACACAGAGAACCCCTATTTGATCTGGAACAATGGGACAAGAGCTGAACTTCTTGAATTCCTGGAATCTGAACAAGAAAGCATGATAAAAAGAGTGAGACACTCCTAAACATTTTTATGATGGAGCCTTTTTCTAGGTTGCCTTAAATGATCTGGTATCCTCACATTATAGGAAGCTTTTTTAAAGCTCAGGAAAAATGGGCTCATGCAGTTTTAATTATCCAACCACCGAGAGAAACCTTACACTGGCCAACTTCTCAGATATTTTTGTTCTCGCTGCTTTATTCTACAAACTTAAAACATATTTCTACGAAGTCTTGTGCTGTTGCTTTTGCCTTGTCTGTGTTTTGGTTTGGAAATAATGGAGTCACAGCAGTTAACTCTTTTCCATACCTCTATTTAAAAAAAAAAAATTCTGTATATGGTGGGTCATTTTGTAAATATATTTAACAAAGCATTTTTTTTTTTCTTGAAGGGTGATTGTGACAAAAGCTATGGATCTGAATTTGTCTTCAGTGACCATGCAAAAGAACTTATTGTGGGAGAGATTTTTGTTAGAGTTTACAATGAAGTCCCTACTTTTCAGCTAGAGGTGAGATTGTTAATTTTGCTGTTTGTGAAGAAACCTAAAGCTGGTCTTTCAAATAGTACTTATTTTGTGAATTTAAACCAAACTGCCATTTCAAATAGCATTCTGAAGGGCATCAAGAGTTAACACTCCCAGGAAGTTTTATACAAAAGCTTCAGCAGTCTTATTAGAAATATGCATCTAAAGCTGGGGCATCTGCAGCTCTTGTTAACTTCTCAGGGTATCTCAACATCACAGTGTAGACTATGATCTTAGGCATTTCCATTTGCTTAGGATATATCTTCTTGTTTTATCTCCCAGTTAAACAGGAGAGACAAGAATCCAAATTGAAATTCTCACTGGCAAAGAAGCATGGATTTGGTCAGAATTTGTGTCACAGGCATTTTGACACAATTTTAAATGGCTAAATACTTCCCTAGAATGGCTTGAGTATTCCACACTCTTCTATCTTAAGCTATTAGTTTTATGCTTTCTCAACAAAGATGGAGATGCTTGGTCACATCTTCAAACTCTTAACGGATTTTATCTGTAGTTAAACTGTAGTACTGTCATGTCAGAAGAGGGGAAAATGGGCATTACAATAAAAGACTGGTGTGAATATACAATAATTGTCCACTGAGGGTCAGAACCTTCTGGTAAATAGGAAAGGAATCCTAGCTAGAGCATGATTGGTGAAAGGGGAGGTTCTGGTATGGAAAAGCTGAGAATCACCGCTTTACTGAATTTGGAAATGGCTTTTGAGCTTGCTGTACAATGCAGTTCCATACTTCTAGTGCAGAATGCTTTGTATATGTTTTTGAAATACATATAAAGATTCTTATGTACACTTATTGATCTCTTCGTTATTTCAAGTTTCCAAAAGCATTTGCTGCAAGCCTTTTGGATTACATTGGCTCACAGGCACAGTACCTTCACACGTTAATGGCTATCACACAGACTGGGAAAGTAGAGTCTGATCAACATGGAGACCGGTTACGGAGGGTTGAAATGGCATTGGAGGCGCTGAGAAATGTTATAAAACACAACCCAGGTAAACTTAAACATGTTGAATTGATCAATAAGCAGCACTTTGCAAATGACCTCATTATAGATTTATTTTAGATACATGAATCTAGCACTAAACCTGTGCATGTTGCCAAGCTGTAGAGGTTCATGCTGCTGGCTAGCCAGTTGTCTTAAAAGGAGTATTTCTGGAATACTTTTTAAAGACCTTTAAATAGTTTAACAGCAACATTGGTAGAATGCTTTGCTTTTCTTTGCTTGGAAAATAGTGAATTTCACTGAGAAGGTGTTTTGTTTTTCCCTTTTCTTGCTGTTGGTACATCAGTCTCACAGAAATCTTCACCGCTTCTCCAAGGAGAGCAGTTTTTTTGCCAACTGAGTAAAGTCTCTTCATGCAAAGTGTTTTTTTTTTTTTTAGTCACCTATGGTAAAAGGGGGTATGAGAACACTTTGGGCCTAGCATAGTGAAATATCAGGATCATTTTGCAGAGCTGTTGTACGGTGTTCAAAGGCTTGTTGAAAACCAAGCCAGTTAAAAAACAAAACAACAAAAAACAAAAAACCTGTCCTAGCATAGCTCTGTTTAAAGGATGGAACCTCAGGGATGGTAGAAAATGTTTTAGTATTTTGAGGGAAGATGCTTTTCAAACACACTGGATTGCTAAATTTTTAATTTAGTTTTATGGAAACTATTACAAGAGGAAAACTTATTAGAAATTCTTAATTCATGTCTTTGAACGTGTAATAATACTACAACACTGAAATGTTCTTGGCGTGGTGGGAGTGCAGCCTAGACCAATTCAGAAGTAGAGAAAAATGACTGCTTTTATTAACAAAGTTCTGTCCGCGGAATAGGCTATTTTGAAGGGGCCAAAGAGGGGATGGGGGAGTTTTGGTGAACTACTAGATATTATGTTCTGTGTAATCAAGCTGAACTTTCATTTAAAGGTTGTGTGGAGGGGTTTTTTAAATCTTTCCAGAACAACCTGGGTTCTAATCCAGTTCTCTGGCAACTGCAGACTAAAACTGAAGATAAAAATTTGTGTCTAAAGTGAAACTGTTTCCCTGTGTTCCTTCAAAGGGGGGTTACTGTCAATGCTAACTTTTTTGGAAGCTTTTTTGCTAAAGGAATTTAAAAATACTTATACTTATTTAAAAGTATCTATTTAAAAACAAAGGGGATTTTTTCAGCTACTCTGATGCTGACTTTAAGGGCCTTTTCTTTAAGGAAGAGTGGGGCGGTCCCAAAACTGAAGAGCTGTCAAATGCACAAAATAAACAGGAAAAATCCAGGAAACTACTACTTTCAGTTACTTGTAATGTATGAGATTACTGTAACTGTGGAAGCAGAAATGTGACTATAATGTTGGTAATGTCCCTACAAGTAGTGAAAGCTCACTTTGGCAAAGATTAGACCTAAGTCTAAAGTTTAATTCTTACAACACTGAAGGTCGGCATGTTAGCAGTTCTGCAGTTGACAGGCAGCAGGTTCTTGCAGAGAAGACAGTGGGGTAGGATTGGCATGAAAGTGTTTGTTTGAAATAGAGACTGAACATTAGTGTTAAATGTATATTAACTCTATAGAAGTGGACTAACTTTGTAACAGCAAAAGAGAGAAAGTAGCTAAATGTCTGTCTGGAAAACCATTTGAACTAGATAGTTGAACTGTAGACCCTAAATGTATTTGATTTTAACTGAATTATCGTGTTTGACAGGTGCTCGCCAGTTCCTGCAACCTTGAAACTATACACCCTATTTTTTATCTACTCAGTACTTGGTTTTCCAATAGTGCCATTAATGACTAATGGGGGAAAACCTATACTGATCCCCCTTCTTTGATATAGCTATTTTTCATGTTGGCTTGGTGCTTTCACAGTTGGACTTGCAGGCAGCTTTTCAAATATTTTATGCATAGTTAGTTAGTTGTATTGCAGTAGCTGCGAGTCCTAGTTATGGAACTATAATGGAACCCCATTTTACAAACCTAGTAATGGAACCCCATTTTACAAACACAAAGATGGCCTGTGCTCCAGAGAGCTTAGTCTTTTTAAAGTAATTCATACTGTGTGTAACATTGATTGGGCAGCTCTTCATTAAGTGTTCTTTCCAATGGTAAAATAACTTATTCCTCCTTTATAGGTTCTGAGTGTGAATGCATAGGTCACTTTAAGCTGATATTCTCCCTTCTGCGTGTCCATGGAGCTGGTCACGTGCAGCAGTTGGCTTTAGAGGTAAAAACATTGCTTAAGCAATATTTTTGTGTATCCAGCCCACAGTACCTAATCACATGGATGCTGAATGTAGCTTGTTGCATAGATGAGCCAGGTACACCTGGCTAGGTTAAGAAATTGCATTTTTTATTTGTTAAAATCTGTCAAATATCCGTCATAACTTGCTCCTATTTAAAATCTAGACCTGATTCCAAGCTTACCGTTTTAGACAGTAATTCCTGAACATTGCGTGCACATTTTAATACTGACTGTTTTAGGATATACTAGAAAAAATTATCAGTTTCTAACATTTGTTTAGCAAACAACTCGACCAAATAGCTCTTGAATCTGTTTTCTCAGTGGTTTTAGCACTCTTATATTTATATTATATTAATATTTAATAAAAAAAATTTAGGCTAGCTTAACAGTAGCCAAAAACTTTAACATATGTATTTTTAGGAATTAACACCTTCATTGTACATGTCCTGTAAAATTTCAACATTGGGTTTTGAATCTAGGTTTATTGCACCCACTGGAGGCTGTACTGTGCTACAGTAATGCTTAGAAGTCCTGACTGAGACTGGGGGATTGGGGTGTCCCATTGGGTGCTAGGTGTTGTGCATACACATAGTAGGATAGTCCCTACCTTGAAGAGTGAGCTAAATACTCTTGACAAAGTACGGGAAGGGAAACTGGTACAGAAGCAAAGTTCTTTGCCCAAGGTCATACAGCAGGTCAGTTGCAGAGCTATAATTTGTGAGTCCTAATCCAGTGCCCCATTGACTGGACCATGCTGCTTCAAGAGAATTTACCTGATACAATATTGCATTTCTTCGCCAAAAGTGGCTTAAATGTATAATTTGCCAAGAAACTTACTTTTTTTCTAATGATTCATGCTTTTCATGTTTTACAGGTGGTGAACATAGTGACTTGTAACCAGGAATGTGTTAACAACATTGCCGAGGCAATGGTTCTTTCCAATTTGCTGGCCCTCCTGCATTCCCTGCCTTCAAGTATGTACTATGCAGTTGCTTGTAGAAAGTTTCGTATAAAAGCCAAACTTGGCAAACTTGTGAAAAGTTAGTGATTTGGAATGCAACTAGCTGAACTTGTAACCTGATCTTGAGAGTATCCTTAGGGTATGTCTACACTACAGAATAAGGTTGAATTTATAGAAGTCGTTTTTTAGAAATCGGTTTTATATATTCGAGTGTGTGTGTTCCCACAGAAAATGCTCTAAGTGCATTAACTCGGCGGAGTGCTTCCACAGTACCGAGGCTAGAGTCGACTTCCGGAGCGTTGCACTGTGGATAGCTAATCCCACAGTTCCCTCAGTCTCCATTGCCCATTGGAATTCTGGGTTGAGATCCCAATGCCTGATGGGGTTAAAACATTGTCGCGGGTGGTTCTGGGTACATATCGTCAGGCCCCCCGTTCCCTCCCTCCGTGAAAGCAAGGGCAGACAATCGTTTCGCGCCTTTTTTCCTGAGTTACCTGTGCAGATGCCATACCACGGCAAGCATGGAGCCCGCTCAGGTAGCCGTCACCGTATGTCTCCTGGGTGCTGACAGACACGGTATGGCATTGCTACACAGTAGCAGCAACCCATTGCCTTCTGGCAGCAGACGGTACAATACGACTAGTAGCCGTCATCGTCATGTCCGAGGTGCTCCTGGCCACGTCGGCTGGGAGCGCCTGGGCAGACATGGGCGCAGGGACTAAATTTGGAGTGACTGACCAGATCATTCTTTTTAGTCCTGCAGTTGGTCCTATTATGGTGAGCAGGCAGGCAATACGGATTGCTAGCAGTCGTATTGTACCATCTTCTGCCGAGCAGCCATGAGATGTGGATGGCATGCAGTCCTTCTGCACCGTCTGCTGCTAGCCAAAGATGTAAAAGATAGATGGAGTGGATCAAAACAAGAAATAGACCAGATTTGTTTTGTACTCATTTGCTTCCCCCCTTCCCCTGTCTATGGGACTCATTCCTCTCGGTCACACTGCAGTGACTCACAGAGAAGGTGCAGCGAGGTAAATCTAGCCATGTATCAATCAGAGGCCAGGCTAACCTCCTTGTTCCAATAAGAACAATAACTTAGGTGCACCATTTCTTATTGGAACCCTCCATGAAGTCCTGCCTGAAATACTTCTTGATGTAAAGCCACCCCCTTTGTTGATTTTAGCTCCCTGAAGCCAACCCTGTAAGCCGTGTCCTCAGTCGCCCCTCCCTGCGTCAGAGCAACGGCAAACAATCGTGCATCTGAGTTGAGTGCTGTCCAGAGCAGTCACAATGGAGCACTCTGATGGGGCTAAAACATTGTTGCTGGTGGTTCTGGGTACATATTGTCAGGCCCCCGTTCCCTCCCTCCCTCCGTGAAAGCAAGGGCAGACAATCGTTTCGCGCCTTTTTTCCTGAGTTACCTGTGCAGATGCCATACCACGGCAAGCATGGAGCCCGCTCAGGTAACCGTCACTGTATGTCTCCTGGGTGCTGGCAGACGCAGTACGGCATTGCTACACAGCAGCAGCAACCCATTGCTTTCTGGCAGCAGACGGTACAGTACGACTGGTAGCCGTCCTCGTCATGTCCGAGGTGCTCCTGGCCACGTCGGCTGGGAGTGCCTGGGCAGATATGGGCGCAAGGACTAAATTTGGAGTGACTTGACCAGGTCATTCTCTTTAGTCCTGCAGTCAGTCCTATTGAACTGTCTTATGGTGAGCGGGCAGGCGATACGGATTGCTAGCAGTCCTATTGCATCATCTTCTGCCGGGCAGGCAAGAGATGAGGATGGCTAGCAGTCCTACTGTACCATCTTCTGCTGAGCAGCCATGAGATGTGGATGGCATGCAGTCCTTCTGCACTGTCTGCTGCTAGCCAAAGATGTAAAAGATAGATGGAGTGGATCAGAACAAGAAATAGACCAGATTTGTTTTGTACTCATTTGCCTCCTCCCCCATCTAACGGACTCATTCCTCTAGGTCACACTGCAGTGACTCACAGAGAAGGTGCAGCGAGGTAAATCTAGCCATGTATCAGTCAGAGGTCTGGCTAACCTCCTTGTTCCAATAAGAACAATAACTTAGGTGCACCATTCCTTATTGGAACCCTCCGTGAAGTCCTGCCTGAAATACTCCTTGATGTAAAGCCACCCCCTTGGTTGATTTTAGCTCCCTGAAGCCAACCCTGTAAGCCGTGTCGTCAGTCGCCCCTCCCTGCGTCAGAGCAACGGCAAACAATCGTTCCGCGCCTTTTTTCTGTGCGGACGCCATACCAAGGCAAGCATGGAGGCGACTAAGCTCACTTTGGCAATTAGGAGCACATTAAACACCACACGCATTATCCAGCAGTAT
Source organism: Caretta caretta (assembly GCF_965140235.1). Classification (NCBI taxonomy): domain Eukaryota; kingdom Metazoa; phylum Chordata; order Testudines; family Cheloniidae; genus Caretta; species Caretta caretta. Next base: position 191,055,038 of record NC_134207.1, on the reverse strand, counting down.
ATGCAGCACCAGAACCTGGCAAAGTGATACCGGGCAAGGAGGCGCGGTCACGTGAGTGATCAGGACATGGACACAGATTTCTCTGAAAGCATGGGCCCTGCCAGTGCATGCATCATGGTGCTAATGGGGCAGGTTCATGCTGTGGAACGCCGATTCTGGGCTCGGGAAACAAGCATAGTGTTGCAGGTCTGGGACGATTCCCAGTGGCTGCAAAACTTTCGCATGCGTAAGGGCACTTTCATGGAAATTTGTGACTTGCTTTCCCCTGCCCTGAAGCGCATGAATACCAAGATGAGAGCAGCCCTCACAGTTGAGAAGCGAGTGGCGATAGCCCTGTAGAAGCTTGCAACGCCAGACAGCTACCGGTCAGTTGGGAATCAATTTGGAGTGGGCAAATCTACTGTTGAGGCTGCTGTGATGCAAGTAGCCCACGCAATCAAAGATCTGCTGATATCAAGGGTAGTGACCCTGGGAAATGTGCAGGTCATAGTGGATGGCTTTGCTGCAATGGGATTCCCTAACTGTGGTGGGGCCATAGACGGAACCCATATCCTTATCTTGGCACCAGAGCACCAAGCCGCCGAGTACATAAACCGCAAGGGGTACTTTTCGATAGTGCTGCAAGCTCTGGTGGATCACAAGGGACGTTTCACCAACATCAACGTGGGATGGCCGGGAAAGGTACGTGACGCTCGCATCTTCAGGAACTCTGGTCTGTTTTCAAAAGCTGCAGGAAGGGACTTTATTCCCAGACCAGAAAATAACTGTTGGGGATGTTGAAATGCCTATATGTATCCTTGGGGACCCAGCCTACCCTTTAATGCCATGGCTCATGAAGCCGTACACAGGCAGCCTGGACAGTAGTCAGGAGCTGTTCAACTACAGGCTGAGCAAGTGCAGAATGGTGGTAGAATGTGCATTTGGACGTTTAAAGGCGCGCTGGCGCAGTTTACTGACTCGCTTAGACCTCAGCGAAACCAATATTCCCACTGTTATTACTGCTTGCTGTGTGCTCCACAATATCTGTGAGAGTAAGGGGGAGACGTTTATGGCGGGGTGGGAGGTTGAGGCAAATCGCCTGGCTGCTGGTTACGCGCAGCCAGACACCAGGGCCGTTAGAAGAGCACAGGAGGGCGCGGTACGCATCAGAGAAGCTTTGAAAACCAGTTTCATGACTGGCCAGGCTACGGTGTGAAAGTTCTGTTTGTTTCTCCTTGATGAAACCCCCTGCCCCTTGGTTCACTCTACTTCCCTGTAAGCTAACCACCCTCCCCTCCTCCCTTCGATCACCGCTGTCAGAGGCAATAAAGTCATTGTTGCTTCACATTCATGCATTCTTTATTCATTCATTACACAAATAGGGGGATGACTACCAAGGTAGCCCAGGAGGGGTGGTGGAGGAGGGAAGGAAAATGCCACACAGCACTTTAAAAGTTTACAACTTTAAAATTTATTGAATGCCAGCCTTCTTTTTTTTTGGGCAATCCTCTGTGGTGGAGTGGCTGGTTGGCCGGTGGCCCCCCCACTGCGTTCTTGGGCGTCTGGGTGTGGAGGCTACGGAACTTGGGGAGGAGGGTGGTTGGTTACACAGGGGCTGTAGTGGCAGTCTGTGCTCCAGCTGCCTTTGCTGCAGCTCAACCATACACTGGAGCATACTGGTTTGGTCCTCCAGCAGCCTCAGCATTGAATCCTGCCTCCTCTCATCACGCTGCCACCACATTTGAGCTTCAGCCCTCTCTTCAGCCCGCCACTTACACTCTTCAGCCTGCCACCTCTCCTCCCGGTCATTTTGTGCTTTCCTGCACTCTGACATTATTTGCCTCCACACATTCGTCTGTGCTCTGTCAGTGTGGGAGGACAGCTTGAGCTCGGAGAACATTTCATCTCGATTGTGTTTTTTTTTTTCTTTCTAATCTTCACTAGCCTCTGGGAAGGAGAAGATCCTGTGATCATTGAAACACATGCAGCTGGTGGAGGAAAAAAAAAGGGACAGCGATATTTAAAAAGACACATTTTATAAAACAGTGGCTACACTCTTTCAGGGTAAACCTTGCTGTTAACATTACATACATAGCACATGTGCTTTCGTTCCAAGGTCGCATTTTGCCTCCCCCCACCGCGTGGCTACCCCCTCAACCTTCCCCCCTCCCTGTGGCTAACAGCGGGGAACATTTCTGTTTAGCCACAGGCAAACAGCCCAGCAGGAACAGGCTTCTCTGAGTGTCCCCTGAAGAAAAGCACTCTATTTCAACCAGGTGACCATGAATTATATCTCACTCTCCTGAGGTTAACACAGAGAGAGAAAGAACGGATGTTGTTTGAACGCCAGCAAACATACACTGCAATGCTTTGTTGTACAATGATTCCCGAGTATGTGTTACTGACCTGGAGTGGTAAAGCGTCCTACCATGAAGGACGCAATAAGGCTGCCCTCCCCAGAAACCTTTTGCAAAGGCTTTGGGAGTATATCCAGGAGAGCCGCGAATGCCAGGGCAAAGTAATCCTTTTACATGCTTGCTTTTAAACCATGTATAGTATTTTAAAAGGTACACTCACCGGAGGTCCCTTCTCCGCCTGCTGGGTCTAGGAGGCAGCCCTGGGTGGGTTCGGGGGGTACTGGCTCCAGGTCCAGGGTGAGAAACAGTTCCTGGCTGTTGGGAAAACCGGTTTCTCCGCTTGCTTGCTGTGAGCTATCTACAACCTCATCATCATCTTCTTCTTCATCCCCAAAACCTGCTTCCATATTGCCTCCATCTCCATTGAAGGAGTCAAACAACGCGGCTGGGGTAGTGGTGGCTGAACCCCCTAAAATGGCATGCAGCTCATCATAGAAGCGGCATGTTTGGGACTCTGACCTGGAGCGGCCGTTCGCCTCTCTGGTTTTCTGGTAGGCTTGCCTCAGCTCCTTCAGTTTCACGCGGCACTGCTTTGGGTCCCTGTTATGGCCTCCGTCCTTCATGCCCTGGGAGATTTTGACAAAGGTTTTGGCATTTTGAAAACTGGAACGGAGTTCTGATAGCACAGATTCCTCTCCCCATACAGCGATCAGATCCCGTACCTCCCGTTCAGTCCATGCTGGAGCTCTTTTGCGATTCTGGGACTCCATCATGGTCACCTTTGCTGATGAGCTCTGCATGGTCACCTGCAGCTTGTCACGCTGGCCAAACAGGAAATGAGACTCAAAAGTTCGCGGTTCTTTTCCTGTCTACCTGGCCAGTGCATCTGAGTTGAGAGTGCTGTCCAGAGCGGTCAAAATGGAGCAGTCTGGGATAGCTCCCGGAGGCCAATACCGTCGAATTGTGTCCACAGTACCCCAAATTTGAGCTGGCAAGGCCGATTTAAGCGCTAATCCACTTGTCGGGGGTGGAGTAAGGAAATAGATTTTAAGAGCCCTTTAAGTCGAAATAAAGGGCTTCATCGTGTGGACGGGTGCAGGTTTACATCGATTTAATGCTGCTAAATTCGACCTAAAGTCCTAGTATAGACAAGGGCTTAATGTTGTAAAATGCATGACCTGAATACCAGTTTTATACATCTAACTTTTGGTTCAGCTCAAGTACACCTCTTAATCACTTAGATTTCAAGCCTTGCATTTTGGGAAACATACAATTAACACTTCTTTGACATTCACTTTATAAACTGAATACTTCTGTCTACAATTCTTAATATCTATACAGTGTGCAATATCTCAGTTTTTGTAGTTTCAACTGGTTGGTCTTCACCTGAATGACACCTTTGCTATGAACTTTATAAAGGAAATTTTAGGTAGATGGAACATAATTGCCTAACTGGAATTTAGTCAGGACTCTAGGCCTGCAATCTCTGACTTGTACTTACTTTTAAATCCTTTCTTTCAAATTCTCATTAGGTAAGCATTATTTTTTACTTATTAGGATGCTTTCCAGGAACCAGTTCTTTGAGGGGAAAATCTCCTTGGTTGGCTTAACACCAGAACTGAAGTGTTCTGTTCTTCATGGCACTCAGTCCAGTAAATCGTATATGGCAGAACTAATCGTAACAGCAGGCATAATTTCTCTAATATTTCTGTTTAATCTTGACAGGTCGGCAGCTTGTTCTTGAAACTCTCTATGCCTTGACATCTAGTACAAAAATAATTAAAGAGGCCATGGCAAAAGGTACAGTATTCTCTGAATGGCTGATAAAGTAGACGTGTACAAAATGAAGATCAAAACTGTTGCAGACATGGTGGTGTGAGATTTTGCTCTGCTACTTAGAGCAGTGCATAACTAGTGGCTGATGTGATCTGGAAAAACCTAAACCTTTTCCCCCCTGTTTTTCCAAACAGGTGCTTTAATCTACTTATTAGATATGTTCTGCAATTCAACACATCCACAGGTCCGAACCCAGACAGCAGAGCTTTTTGCCAAAATGACTGCAGATAAGCTAGTGGGTCCAAAGGTGAGCAAGAGTGAATTTAAAAAGTTGCTAGGTTATTTTTCACAGAAAGGACTTGGTGTCCCTGAAATTAAAGAAGAGGTACCGAACAACTCAAAATTCAGTCAACTTTGAGGAGTTAAATGTAGTTTACTACACCTGCCTGTAAGTCCCCCCCCCCAACAGCTTTTGTGGGCTTACAGGGTTTTCTTAATGCTTTTCTCCTCTGTTGCTTGTCAAAGACTCAAACATGAGAAACTGATGGTACAACAACAGGGATACTGGCTAGAAAAACTGAATGTTTCTCTAATCTTTCAGTTATAGTAACATTTAGGTATTTGTTTGAAAACATTTTACCTTTTGTAATATGATTAGATTGCAATGTTCCATGGAGCTTGCATAAGAACAGATATGTTTCATGTGATCACAAGAGTACTTGGCAAGATATAAATCACATTGGTAGATCTAGAGGGGTATGGATTTAGGAAATACTGTTTTCCAGCATGTAAAATCATTGATAGGGACAAAAGGCATCTCTTCAGGAAGGAGACTAAAGGGTAGTTTGATTTTCAGGATCTTCAAACTTGCATATCAAAAATGTGAGCTATTTTTTCCATGTTTATGTAAAGAGAAAATATATCATTTGTATTTATTTAACTGAAATGAATTGTCATTTTTTTACTTTCTAATTGTGAGATTTCAGTATAAAAATCTCAAAAGCACCCGTAACCAGCATAACAAAGATGTGATCTCCAATTTATCATTTGTAACTGACTTTTAGTCATGAGATGCCGTGAAATTAATGGTTGGGTTCTTATACCAGATAGCTTATTAAATGAACTAGACATAAAATTGAGTTTGAATGATGCTTTCTCTTATTAGACAGAAGTATTTTGGCATAGTCATGTACAAATACATGAATTTTAAAAAAAACACATTACATAGGAAGACCTTTTATGATGCCATTGAGTTTAACTGGTATGGTGTTTGATATTATAAAATGGTTGGGATTGCTTTTCTTTTGCAGGTTAGAATTACCCTAATGAAGTTTCTGCCTGGAGTCTTTATGGATGCCATGAGAGATAACCCTGAAGCTGCTGTTCATATTTTTGAAGGAACACATGAAAATCCTGAGTTAATTTGGAATGACCTCTCCAGGGATAGAGTATCAGCAACAGTTCGAGAAATGATGCTAGAGTATGTAGACTTACTATGTAAATAGCTACTGTATGTGCTAAGTGACACTTGTGTATCTGTTTGATTCCTTAGGTTCATTCTCACTAATTAACACAAATCTCCATCTGTGACAAAAATTGAGTTCTGATTGATTTAAAAAGTAGAGAAGGATTAAGGCAATGCCTTCCGTTAGAGCACAACTGTGAATAAGAACCAAGCAATGCAGTGCATGTAACTGCCACCTGATGGCCACCCGCTGCCTACGGAGATCTAGAGAAAAGGATGGCACTTAGTTCTGTGTGCTCTCTCAGCCCAACAGGTCACATTGTTTCAAACTTGAGAAGGGAGAATTGAAAGTGAGGGGAAAGAAGGTGGAGTTTTGGAATGTGACCTTTGCTTAACCATTACATGTGTCAGAGAGTGGGGGAGCCAAAAAGGAGAGTGAAGGTTTGGATTTTGAGTGGGAGCCAAAGTTTTGTTGTATCTAGGAACAATAGTCTTTTAATTCGCCTAATTTCTTTCTTTCTTTCTTTTTTAAAACAGGCACTTTAAACTTCAGAGGGACAACCCTGACACTAACTGGAAGGTAAAAGCAAAAATGTTCATATTTTGGGGCCCCAAGAGAAACAGTAGGGAAATTGGTAATAAGTGCTCACGCTTTGTTTTCACATGCATTCCTTTTCTCTGCAGTGTCGTAGAAAATACCAGTGACACGCTTCTAGCAAAACCCATCTGCTCTCTCTCATTACTGTAGTCTAGAGTTGACATCTAAAAAACAAGTTACACTGTAGAATTACTGAATCTATCCTCCAAATAACTCCACAAAGTCGGTCTCTTGCTAGAAGCGTTTAAACACGAGCAGGCTACAAATGTACATAAGTTATAAACTTAACAGTGAAGTTCAAAACTAAATTGTGATCAGAGAGCCTTAATTGGTCCCCAGTATGCTGACTTTCTGAACAATCAAATCTGTTGCGTGATCATAGCAAATTACTCTGTTTTCCAGTTGTTAGTAATCCAGTAAGGTTTTCATCACATAAAAATGTGTCTTGGCCAACTGAATTGGTTGTATAGTAAATGCCACCTCACTAGTCTGAACTGTTAAATGTATAGTAAAGTATTTGTAAATCTGTCCTAAAAATAATGAGTCCAGTGGTACCTTGAAGACAGATTTATTTGGGTATAAGTTTTCATGAGTAGAAAACCCACTTTTTTAGATGCATGGAGTGAAAATTGCAGATACAGGCATAAATATACTGGCACCTGAAGAGAAGGGAGTTATACTGGTTCTCCACTTGTAAGGTAACTCCCTTCTCTTCAGGTGCCAGTATATTTATGCCTGTATCTGCAATTTTCACTCCATGCATCTAAAGAAGTGGGGTTTTTTACCAACGAAAGCTTATGCCCAAATAAATCTGTTATTCTTTAAGGTGCCATCAGACTCCTCGTTTTTATGGATACAGACTAACACGGCTACCCCTCTGATACTAAAAATAATAGGACATTAGAGTCTCTTCCACTGCAATTCTAGTAATTCCCCTCACAAAATGTAGTTCTGACAAGACAATTGAGTAGTGTTTGGAAATAGCTTAACATAAACAACACACCTTGACCTGTGGAGTATGTGCTGCATGGCTTCACACTTTAAACTGTCAAACACACAAGAAAGGAAAAAATGCAATTGTTGGTTCCAATAAAAATCTGAACTGGAACTTTTCTACCAGTTCTGGTGTAAAGCTTTCAATATTTGAATGTCTTTCATAACAGTTGAGATGAGATGATTTACTAAAAAATCAGGCTCATTAGATTATCCTCAGTTAATGCTACACATAAAACTCATTAGTCTTCATCAGCCATGTCATTTAATTTCTTTTGTGATTAGTGGCCATCACTAGTATATTTTCATTCCCTGTGCAACTAGCTGAACCCATGGACAAGATTTACTTGAAAATGCCCACTCACCATACAGTACTTCCAAGTTCAGTGTCTTGTTTTATAGGAAGGAATCAGGTACCTAGTGTTTCTACAGTAAGTTACTGTAAAGAAATTATGGTATTGCTAATGTTGCTGAACAATTCCGTGTTGGACATGTTTTAGGGAACAGAAAGCTGATAGTCTGTGGGTCTCTAATAAAAAAAAAAAAACTTTAATGAAATCATGGCTGTAATTGGTTACAAGGTTTTACTGATTTGCCTCTTTCCCGATAAGAGGGATGACTTATTGCTGAGTTTTATGTTAACTTTTGTTCCTCTCCAATTTTATATAGCTGTCTGAAGACTTTGCTGTGGTGTATGGTGAAGCAGAAGGTGAACTTTCTGTAGGGGGAGTCTTCTTAAGAATCTTTATTGCCCAGCCGGCCTGGGTTCTGCGAAAACCTAGAGAATTTCTTATTGCACTGTTGGAAAAATTCACTGAACTACTGGAGAAAAATAACCCCCATGTAAGAAGCCTTTCTAGCTATGCGTTTAAAATTGTGTGCAACATATAGTAAGGGCAGAGTTGGGCAAATTTCAAAGCAATAATGTAAGATGCTAATTAGCATTTGGTTAATTTTGCTTCTGTCTTGGTGCTTGTATTTCTGCTTGCAATGGTGGTAGCAGTTTCATTTTCAACATAGAAATAGCTTTAAATTTTATTTCTGATTTTGTGCAAAAGCACTTAGATAAGATGAAGCGCTTTAAAAATAATAAATAAGCGGACAATTAGAATTTGAATGCCTTAAATCAAGAGTCCCTGTCTTTTGATTGCTCCTTTAAGTCCTATTGGAATTTTAGCTCAGGGTATTGACTAAGGGAATACAAATCCAAGAAAGCTCCTCAAACATTCTATAACTTCATGGCTTGCTTGGAGGAAAACTGCACCTGTCTAGGTCAACCTAACAGTACAAAAAGTCAAAGAAGCACTTGCCAACATAAACTGCAACATTAAAAGCAGGTTAGAAAGGGACGTTCAGTTTGTGTCACTGGCTTCCCATACTGCTGTTGACCCAGTTACATCACTGCTGAGCAAGGTTGCCTCCCCTATCACTCAGCTCAGTGTAAAAAGAATAAACCATTTTTAGCTTATTCACGGGATGAGCAAAATCATTAATTGTGCTTGAAACTCTCTGTGAGGGAAGTCAGTGATTCAGTGGTATCAAATTTAACTTAAAAAAAAATTCCCTGGACGCTGTCTGGAGGAACTCAGGTAGGCTGAAGCCCATCCTGGCTCAGTTACTTCTACTCTACTCATTCTAGGTTTTTAAATGAAGCAATGTATTTAGTGAGTTTATGCTAACTTGTGTTTTGCTAACAGAGATGCATTCCTCCCTCCCCCCTCCCCTCAAATTTACTGGCTTTAAATCACTGTAGAAATCAATGCGTATCTGTAATACTTCGTATCTTCTGACTTTCCACAGATCAGAAGCAGCAAGTACTTGTGTACTGCAGTTGCAGTGGTATGGCCTGCTGCACTGAGCTTCTTTAATGTTAAAGCTAATTTTGACCTGGAAAATTAATAATTTAATGCAAAGACTTGTATGCTTTCACAGGGGGAAACATTAGAAACCGTAACAACAGCAACCGTGTGCCTCTTCAGCACTCAGCCTCAGCTAGCAGATCAACTCCCACCACTTGGTCATCTCCCCAAGATTCTCCAGGCTCTGAATCACAAGAACAATGCTATTCCTAAAAGTGCTGTTCGTGTCATACACACACTGTCTGATAATGAGGTATCGCATTTAAGATTTTCTTTTAGATGGAATGTATACTAAGTGTATATGGCGTGTACGTTCATACCAGCCTAGGGCTTGTGTACATGGTCCAACAAAGCACTCTAGAGGGGTGTGATTTGTAGAGCGTTCTAACTGCCCCACTTAGACCCGGCTGGTGCCCTCTAAAATGTATCTAGTTTGCAGCAATGTAGTGTTAATGCAAACCAGGTACCTTTGGAGTGTGCCAGCAAGGTCTACACAAGGTAATTAGCGCACAACATGTTGGAGCATTTTACCGCAACCTGTAGACTTTTGTGGCAAATAAAATCTTCTGAGAACTCTCCTAATAGCCATATTGGTTACCTACGTGGATATTTCACCCCCTCACTCTTAAAACTAAGCCAACATAGCTTCTAACGATAGGTGGGGTTTTTGTTTGTTTGTTTTCTTCTGTGCTTGCTGCATTACTGTGTTGATTGATTAGTAAGCGGTTTTAATTCATCCTAATTATGGATAAAAGCATCCAGCAAACATCTACTGCAACAGTTGGTGCCTGCTGCTCCTATTGTGCAACATGTAAAACTCCTCCAGGAAAGTATGAAGGGGACAGTCGGATATCTGCAGTTTATCATCGTAGTAGATGTACAAGTTGCAATAGTATTCAGGATTTGAATTTTAGATTAAAAATACAATCAGTACAGCACAAATGCTTTTCCTTCTCTATGTACAGCTTTGTGTTCGAGCAATGGCATCACTTGAGACCATTGGCCCTTTGATGAATGGAATGAAAAAGCGATTGGATACGATTGGTCTAGCCTGTGAAGCACTTAATCGCATGTTTCAAAAGGAGCAGAATGATTTAGTAGCCCAAGTAAGCAAGCTGTTCTAAAGAAATGGTACAAGTACTTCTCACACTCAGTTGTGCATTAGTCAGTTCAGGAGGTGTGCAAGAACTGTGTCCTGTGATTACTGACTACTTTAGAGTGCTCTATGGTGCTCACTTCTGTCTTGCCTATTAACTTGTCTATTTTCCTGTTGTCGGTCTAGTGCTATTAAAAGTCCTCGTTTGACAAAGCTAGAATCTGAAATTCCTCACCCATAGCTCAGAACTGCAGTACAGGCTTCCTCGTGCTCTTTGGACAACAGACTTAGACTTTTATTGTAAAGCTTCTAAGGTGAGAGGGTAGCTTATGACTTGCATTCTGTAACTTTTCTCTTCTGAGACAATAGAAAAAACGATGTCAGTAGGGCTTGCTTCAAGGATGTGGACCAGGAGCAGAACTGCCAGCTCACTTCAAAATTGTCGCAGAGTAGCTTAGTGTCTTCTGAGTTTAATTGACATCATTGCATTGTCTTTTTTTCCTGGCATTTTTATCTTGTCTGCAGCGGCGTGAGCTTAGCTGTTTGCATACCTGTACTGACCTGTCTTCAGAAATAGGTGTAATAGAACAGTTCAGAGTATTGTGGATCTTCAAAAGAGATCCTGTTGTTCCAAAAGACAAAAAACTTATTCGTGCAACAGCTGTTCTAAAGCAGAGTGAAGTGAGCAAACAAACACTGGTAAAATTCCATTCAATTCAAGTGTTCTCAAAGTCCATTGTATTAAGTATCTCCAATAATTTTGCTTTGTAGGCTTTGAAAGCAGATTTGGTTCCGTATCTCCTAAAATTGCTTGAAGGTGTTGGGCTTGAAAATTTGGAAAGCCCATCAGCCACGAAGGCTCAGATAGTTAAAACCTTGAAGTCTATGACTCACAGCCTACAGTATGGAGAACAGGTAAGTACTTACTAACAATGTTCTGAATCGCTGGGCTTGAGAAAGCTTAATCATTATATACAGAGATACAGTTTTGAGCCAATACACATGAGAGCATGTCTCCCAGGCTAACCTTTATTGAAGTGCTTAAGCTGTGTCAACTAATGGTTTATGTTAAGTGGCAGAGTATCCCAGATTCACAGCTTTTAATGAGTCAGTCAATCCATATCTTCCTACGAAGGGAAGATCGGGAGCAGAGGATGAGATTTGTAGGCCACCGGATAAAATATAGAAATAGTGTCTGAGAGGCCTAGAGTGCCAGTGAAGGCTGACGACATCTGAAATTAGATAGGCAAGACTGATGCACAGGTGTTCTCAGAGCCTGTACGCAGTGGGTAAAGAGTAAAGTATCTGGAGAACTGCAGCTTGAAAACTTTTTGGATTCTTGAAAATTCCTCTGCACAGAGAATGCTTTAGAGTTGAGACCTAAAAAATAAATTGTCCAAGTAACACAGATTCCTCTGACCAGTTGAGACTGTGTACACTTCCACTCCCACCGCAATAGTAAAATCAGAATCTTGTTCATACATCCCTCTGGTTCAGTTAGTCCTGGGCCCCTTTTTTCCATCCTCATTCAAGACTGTCAAGTACTATCCAGGTTGACGCCCTGATTCTGCCGCAAGGCAACAGTTCTGCTTCTCAGGCTATCTGACATTTGAGGCAGGAGACTGCTATGATTGCTTCTGCTCTCCCTGTTGACCAACTGAATGGGTGAGGGAAGAGAAGCACTAGGGAGAAATTCAAGCTGTTTGATAGCTCTAAATCTTCTTGGAATCTCTGCTTGTATATTCAACCCCCATGCAAACGATGACCAACTGTTTACCCTATGTAATAGTTGTGGTTTTGGGTTAGGATTGTGTATGCCTATTTGGATACTTAAGTGTTCATTTTTTATAGATCTAGTTAATGTCTAAAAACTGACCTTACCACATTTAGTAAAGAGTGGAATGTTTCCATCCAGCTACTGTAAGCAGTTATTAAATGTAGACACTTACCAGCTTTTTATGTTGTAGGTAAATGAAATCCTGTCTCGTTCCTCTGTGTGGAGTGCCTTCAAAGATCAGAAACATGACTTGTTCATTTCTGAGACACAAACAGTAGGATACCTCACAGGTCAGTAACACTTATTTCAGATCAGAGTTGTAACCTTCACTTTACTGCTACTGTTTCAAATGAACCTTGAAATATGCCTGAATAGAGCTGAGATACTTGACTTATTGTTTTAAGGTGTGGTGGGTCCAGCCTTCTATTTATCCTCCAAAGTTTTGCTGCCATCATGTGACCATTCGTTGCACTATGTTAACACTATGAAGTACTGTTTTTCATTTTATACTGTTTGATCTCTTCTGCTGACATGGGTAGGCCATCTCTGTTGTTGTTAGCCCATGACTGGCGCATACCTGAACATGTATTTCTGAGAAATTAGTTACTATGGTTTTTAGTGTTTAAAAATAAAAGTGTAATGGGCTTTGTAAGACTTCTTATGCTTGCAGATTTTCCTACCAATAGCAAATAGTCCTCACAGTGCTCTGTGGTGGTACAGCTAAAGTGTGTTCCAGCTCCAGCTGGCTGTTGTACTTAAAGATCACAGGCAAAGTTCTCATAAGTGCCTAAGAGCACAGTTCATTATGGCTTCATCACTTCTAGTGTATGGGTTCTATTCTCCATTTTTGAAATAACATCACTTTGTTCAAAAGCAAATTTAGCCTTTGTGACTTGGGTTTATCAAGAAGCATGGTGTTACCTGTTCACACTGTGCAAATATTTGATTAATTTATTGACTCATGGTAGCTCAAAATTATGCTGAAGCAGCATACTTGTATTCTGAGACCTGTAACTTTGTGGTAGGAAGAGCTCAAACTTTGAGAAACTTGCATGGCTAGATTTTTCATTTTGATAAGGCATACTGTATTATACTGTGGTTTCCTTCATGGAGTCCAAAGCTAAGCTTATTTTATTTAACAAACAATGAGTTCAGTTTTAGTTGATGATTAACATTTCAACATAACCTACAAACTGTCTACAAGCTGTAACAACAGGTTTCTTCTCATTGATTGCTGATAAAAGCAACCTAGAACACTGTTATGAAATTTCTCCACTAAAATAAATTATTTAAAACTGAGGGAAAGGCCAAAAGGTTTGTATGGGAGTTTAATTTTTAAGACTTCTGATTTTGAAGGACTTCATTAAGCCTTTTCTCAAGTCAAGTATGACTAAGCTTTTCCTCACAGTCTAGGGAACTTGCATGCCTTTCCCCAGATAAGCACAGAGTTATAGTCACACCTTCTCTCTCTACCTGCATGTGGTCATCAACCCTCACTTGTGAAGTAATACTGACTAGATTATTCACACACAAAGACAAATGTGTAGAAAGGAAAGGCTCTGATATTTCTGATCATATTTCCAGATAAAGCTCACTGAGCCCTTTTGGCTAATTGAGGTTAAGAATGTTACATTACGAGCAGATTCTTAGCATTTGTTGGGCTGTAGGGGTATACCATTATTTGAACAAGAGAACCCTAATTTGTGGTTTGTTTGCCCTACATGAAAAGGGCATAGCACTTCTAAGTCACACATCCATGTTCAAGACTGTCTAGCTGTTTCCTAGACGCTCACTACTCCATTTATTTGGTAAACAGTCTCACTTTTTTTCGGCTATCAGCAAGACATCAGAGCCAACATGGTTCCATGCATTGGTAGACTTTCTGAAGACAGACTCATTGCTTTTTTGCTGAGTAGAGTCCTACAGGATTTCATTTACTATAGGATTTCTTTGGTATAAGTGTTAGCTGACTTCAGCTGCTGGGGGGAGGGACAGAGGGACCCAAACAATTTATATTCTTAATGACCAGACTTTGAGAGATTCTGGACAAGTCAAGTAACCTCTCTATGCCTTTCTTGTTTGTAGCATTGGGCGATTCTTAAATGACGGGGTGCGGCTAAATTCCTTATGCTTGTAAGGTGCTTTCTGATCATAGGAGGGAAGACACTGTAGAAATGGTAATCTAACCATAAACTATGAGTATTTCTCTATTTATACTCCGCACTTGTCTACATTTAGATTGCTGTAGCGCTTTGAAGATGCTACCTGTGCTCACATGGGAGAGCTTCTCCCATTGGTGTAGGTACTCCACCTCTCCAAGAGGCAGTAGCTATGTTGACATAGTGCTGTCTACACAGAGCTTGGTCAGATTAAATGGGTTGCTCACGGGTGTGGATTTTCCACACTTCTGAGCGACGTAGTTAGTCATGTAAATCTGTAGTGTAGACCAGGGCTGACAGTGTTCTGTCCTACCTTTGCTTCAAACTGCTTCGCTGTCTACACTTCCCTTACAACTTCCCTTGCTTATTTCTTTTTCTCTCAGGTGTCTCTTCTCCTTCCCTTCTAACTGGTAGCAGTCCCCTTCACCTCAGAAGTGGGCTTTAGATGTGCTCTGCCAGGCAGCTTGCTAACTTCTGTGTAGCTCTCTAATGCAGGTAGATATCATTTTGCTAAACGCATGTTCCATTCACTGCATTCCTAGTAACTGACTTGTATGCTCTTTTAGATGCATGCTATGCAATAGGAGCAAGTGTGTAGTCTCCTCAAAATATTGCAAAATACTATATGGACTATTAAACTGCTGCAATTGTACTTACTGTTCCAAAAATTGTAACTCGCTCCTCCTAGAGAAGATGCCTTGTTGAATGACTATGTAAATATATAGACTAAACCATTCCTGAAGGAATTTATTGGAATATTTCTGGGGAAAATATTTGAGGAACAAGTGAATTGGATTAGTATGTTGAATCTGTTAGGGTTCACACATGATTTTGAGTCCAGTCCACTGCTTTGTGCCAGTAAGCTAAGGTATATATCCACCAATTGGTTTGTGAAACAAGTATACCTTGTGTATATATACAGTAATGGAGTTAAGCTTTATTCAGAAATCCCTAAGTAGCAGGGGTTTTGTAGGGTTTTTGTTTTGAAAAATCCCTATGAATCCTTACACTTCCCCTGCCCTACAACCAGCTTCTTTTCACCAGTTAGTACTCTGCATACTTCATCCTCCAGTTGCTTTTGCTTCTAGATCAACTTTTCATGAACATGAAAGTGGACTGCTTTCTACCTATGTTTACTCACAAGGGTCATGAAGGGTATGATGCATTTGGATCACCTCAAGACACAAGAGGGGTCATAAAAATGTAACGTCCTTACTTGGCTACTATTCTTGAGTCACCCAGTACCTACCTGCGAGTCCAGGTTTCTCATATGGAAAAATTTAGTCTTTGTGGCAGTGACTTTCGATTCAAGCTCTAGTGACAAATCCACTGTAGACTAAGGTTACTGTTAAAAGAGAAGGAGTGCAGATCTGTTAAACTCTGATTCAGAGAAGAATTACAGGGACCTTCCTTTTCTTCTGAGGAGATGGAACATTAATATTCACTTTCTTCAGGCTTGGCAGTGCTGCTTGTATTCTGAATGCTTTCTGCCTTTTAAGTGAAAGAGAAGCACTAGGAGTTGTGCTATGCCATCTCAACAGGGATAGACACGTTGCCAGCTAGTGAGACGGTTTAATGGCTTTATCCCTCCAAAGTATGGGAGTTCCTCCTAGTTGTATCCGAAAGCAAAATGCCAGAGTGAGGGTATCCAATTATAAAATATCTGAATACTAGTTATCATTAGGTTACTTTATTTTGTCAGTTTCTCTTCCATTGGGCTGGAATTGATTTTTCAGGTTTTTTTGTTTGTTCCTTGTTGTCTAGTGATACACAGCACATTAGATTTATTAAACCTCAGACTCAAATATATGAACATGCCACCCCAAACCCTAGGCACCCTCTATTTCCTTAAGCACAAATCCTAGGAATTTCCTAGGCTCTCATACTACAGTGACTGGGGATGGACAGATATGAATGAGATTTATCCTCAATTCCTGATGGCAAGTCTTAAAAATAGAAACCATAAAACAGATTTTGTTAACCTTAATGAGGAGACAGCTATAAGGTCAGTCAAACTGTCTCAGTATTTTCAAAGATGAAAATGTTAACAAGAGTGATTCTGAATAATAAGTGTGGAGAACTGCCATTTGATTATTAAAACTAATTATCAATATTTTTCTCTTTCTCCCCCCCCCCCCCCCCACCAGGCCCTGGAGTTGCTGGCTACCTTACTGCAGGAACGACATCCTCTGTAATGCCCAGTGTACCACCCCCTGTAGACAATGAATTGGGAGATACCAGCTAAGAGATTTGAAATACCCATGAAAGACTTTTAAAGGCAGATTGGCCAGTGATGAGGAACTGCACTTTCCTCCCTCTGATGCATTGAAGTGAACTTACTGCCTTTCCAATTGTTTCCTGACAGTGTTATTCCTTTTTCTATGAATATATTTTTTTTAGGGGAAAAAAGTCAGTGCGTCTGTCACATTGTAACATAAGAAAGCACGCTAAGGATCAGCCCGAATGAGTACACAAGAATTTTTTTCTTGTTGTACGTAAGCACATTTTGTTCCTTTCTATTTGTTTACAAGACTGTGAATCAAACAACTTTTTCCTAGTTTTTATATTTTATGAATTAGCATGACTGGAGTTGAATTACAGTCCAGAAGAATTGGGCTAAGTCACTTGACCCCCACCATCCCCACTAACGGAATTTTCCTCCTCTACTCCTGACATGATCAGTCTCATTGAACATGACTTACTAGAGGTTTGTCCCTGCACCAGTTCATTGATGTCCTTAATCATTAACATTATCTTCCTGAGATCAAACTGCATTAGACACTTGTATAACTGGCTTTACCAAATTGAAAACACTTCAGCAAAAAATAAATAAATAAATAAATGATGTCAACCTGGTATGTAAGAACCTAGTGTAATTGTGGAATGTTCTATACATTATCCAGTATATAAAAACTTTCTATATTGAATGTACATTATACAGATCACTCATATGTACATAAAATTTTAAAAATAAAGGGAATTGAGCCTTGTTAATGAGACAAAGCTGTTACTTTAATGGAATGTTTCTTCCTTCTTGAAAACGGTTAGAATTCTAGAGCAGCCAGCTAGACAGTACTTCTGTGAGAGGGGTGTTCTTGTGTGATGGGGAAAATGTACTGAATTCTAAGTATTTTGCCTGGAGCTGAGGAGATGGTCTAATCCACAGCTAAACACTATGCATAACCTCAGTTATTTGCAGTGTTAACATGCAAGGTCAGTGTTGCTCTTGTTAAAAGTTCAGCTGGGTAAAGTGTCATCATTATAGCCGTAACTAGAAAAAGGATGAAATTTTACCTTCGTATGTAAACATGTACATATGAGGAAAGAATCTGTCCTTTAATGTTCAGTGGTATGGTTTTGCTGAGGTCACAGACTGGTCTACTGAAGACACATGCCATTGGCATAGGGCAGGGGTGGGTGAACTTTTTTGGGGGGGCCTGAGGGCTACATCAGTGTTCCAAAACTGTATGGAGGGCCTGGTAGGGAAGGCTGTGTGTCCCCAAAGAGCCTGGCCCCTGCCCTGTCCTGTCCCATGTACCCATCCACCCTCTATCCAATCTTCCCCCTCACCCCCCTTCCCTGTCCCCCTATCATGCCACCCAGAGCACTGGTGGCCTGGCAAGCTGAGGCTGTGGGGGAGGGGCTGAGAGCTCAAGGGACAGGCAGGATGGTCCTGTGGGCTATAGTTTGCCCACCTAGCATAGGGGATGGCTACCTCTCTGCTATAAGCTTGGGCCCCACACTTCAAGAAGGATGTGGATAAATTGGAGAGAGTCCAGCGAAGGGCAACAAAAATGATTAGGGGTCTGGAACACATGAGTTATGAGGAGAGGCTGAGGGAGCTGGGATTGTTTAGCCTGCAGAAGAGAAGAATGAGGGGGGATTTGATAGCTGCTTTCAACTACCTGAAAGGGGGTTCCAAAGAGGATGGCTCTAGACTGTTCTCAATGGTAGCAGATGACAGAACGAGGAGTAAATGGTCTCAAGCTGCAGTGGGGGAGGTTTAGATTGGATATTAGGAAAAACTTTTTCACTATGAGGGTGGTGAAACACTGGAATGCGTTACCTAGGGAGGTGGTAGAATCTCCTTCCTTAGAGGTTTTTAAGGTCAGGCTTGACAAAGCCCTGGCTGGGATGATTTAACTGGGAATTGGTCCTGCTTCAAGCAGGGGGTTGGACTAGATGACCTTCTGGGGTCCCTTCCAACCCTGATATTCTATGATTCCTCTGCCTCTCATCAAGATAGCAGAGCATAAATAGCAGCCATGGAGGCTTTGTACAGCTGTGCTGAATAAATACCTACATTCTGGACAGATGTGTGGCCTGCAACACTTGCTCCCTAACAGTTCCTTCTAAACCTTGATATGTTAATATGTAGTAAAACCAATATTCAGTGTCTCATGATGCCTGTCTATCACTACATTGCTGAAGAGCTGCAGAAAGTGTTTCTTCAGAACCAGCCAGAACAAAGAGCTAGCATCTGAGAGCAAGCAAGAGCTTTCTCTTGTTTCCTTAATTTCTCCCCCTGTCCCCCCCCCCCCCCAACTTGATTTAACAGAGGGTAGAGACGGTTATTATCAGTGACAGGCTGGCTCATTCTGTAGATTTAAGGCATTTTTGGCTTGTGGTACAAGCAACACTTAAGATTTTTGCCTTTAGGAATGCTCTAGAAGAAATGGAGTCTTCCTCCAAACTGTTCCTTTTGTAAAAAAGCAGCATTGGACTGTTGGGGGAGAGATCTTTTATTCAGACTTATGCATTAGTGACACTTTTAAAATCTCAAACAGTAAACTACATGCTTTAGCTGGATGCAGACAGAACTCCAGATGTGATCTGATTGCTGGCAGGCTGTTTGTGAATGACCCAAGTTGGTCATACTTTATCAAGCCCTTAGTTCTTATGTCACAGATGTTCTCTCAATCAAGACCTCTATGATGCTGCCTGTAGAATGTTAGTTTATTTTCTATCTAGAGTTACAGCCCTGGTTCAGCAGCTCTGCAACCTGCCAGTACATACCAGTCATGCTGTGGCTTCCACCAGCCTTGGTTACCACATGCAGAGTTACCCCAACCCGCTCCCAGATTTTCCTAAAACATGTCTGCTCTGCACTGTCAAGCCCTCTCCTGCACAGTCCAGCTATATTAGGTATATTGCCCTTCTAATGGGTCAATATACAACAATTTGCCACTTTCAGTGAAATTGCCCACACAGTTCACAACACTAGATTAGTTCTGATTAAACAATAAAACAAGTTTATTATTTTATTTCAGAAAATAAACTAACATTCTACAGGCAGCATCACAGAGGTCTTGATTGAGAGAACATCTGTGACATAAGAACTAAGGGCTTGATAAAGTAATCTTCAGGCTAGTGCCCTGAAAGGTTAACTGTTATTTAGCAGCTTAGGACACTGGTACCTTTAAGTAAAACAAATCCAAGTTACCTTTGTACGATTAAACTTATCACTGTAGAATGTAGAAAACAATATAGGTAACTTTAGTTCAAACTTTTAAATCATTCAGAAGTGTTTAAAAACCTGGTTCCTTTTAAAACTGAAGCAATGCTATTGTATGATTAGACTAAACTTTATTACATTTTTGAGGTCAGTTGCTTGGCTTGGTCCTGTAGTTCCAGTTTTGCAATTGCTGAGAGGTGAACTTCATCAGGCCCATCAGCTATTCGGAGGGTCCGAATAAAGGCAAACCTGCATAAGAAGTTGTTCTGAAATTAGTGTGGATTCTAGAGCCTGCAGTGCCAGCACTTAATAGTGTGGCTTAGTAATGTGACACAAAAAATGTAACCTAAGATTTTTTTTTTATATAGTTACATGTCTTCTCAATAAAAACCTAAAGTAGGATGTTTCCTTAATACATGAAGTAAGGAACCTTATGCTGCTAGAATTGTTTGAACAGAACTGGTTCTGGGGAAGGAGACATTCTTAATGAGTAGAGCTAGGCTAGAGGAAATGAGAGTCAATCTAAGCTGGAACTTCTTCAAGACTAAATCCAGCTAGGAACCCCCTGCATGAAGCCAGCAGCTTTTTTGTACATTAACAAGATTGGAGCACTTGGAAAAGCCAGCAACAAACTCTTTTAGGAAGCAAGCCTTTCCACTTCCTCTGGGAATTGCCTAGATAATGACTCAGTTTTTACTGTAATGTAAGCAGCCTTTTGTTTAGAGATTTCAGATACAGAGTCCTGAAGTTAACTGGTGCTCTGTTAAGAATAGAAGGGTAAATGGTTCTACAACTTTAAGTACCATATCCTTTTCACTACAGCCAACTGCTACAGTTTCCTGGGATATCAACTGTAGCCAGGCTAGAGCTGATCAACATGGGGACTAAACAGCAGCTAGACTTGTCTGCTACTGGCTCTGTCCTTTCACCTCAAGCAATAGATGCTATGTTGGCAGAGAGAGGTCCCACATTATGGATGATGTTTGGGGGTGGGGGAAAGTAGTGACCTTTAGGGGATTGAACCAGCACCAACATGCATGTGTACACTGCAGTTAGCCACCAGGGGCTGGCCCCTGCCAGCTGACTTGGCCTCAGGCTAAGGGGCTCTAACCGCAGTGTAGATGTTCAGGTTTGGGCTGCACTTTGGGACCCTCCAGCATCTTACACTACAGTTTAAACAGCCCCTTAGCAGAAGCCAGCTGGGATAGCCCCCCAACTGCAGTGTAGCAGATAGTGCATCTGGCCCTTAGAGGGGGAGAATTACACTTAAGTTTCACTTCTAACTCTAGAAATGCACTTTGTTGTATTACAGTACTACCTGGAGGACCCATGGGCACTGGGCTCCCTCCCATGGTGATGGATATTATACAAACAGGTCTTGAAGCAGGGACTGTCTTATTAACAGAGGGTGGGAATGGAAACAAAGTGCCTTTCCCAAGATCACAGGGAAAGCTGGGATATGAACCCCGATTCCAGTGCACTGTTCTATTTTCAAACCATACAGCTATCACCATCAGTGGGGCTTGGGCGCCTCTGGAATCAATAGCCTGGGCCCATGTCGTGTAATGGAGGTGTTTATCCAAACTTTGCCAGTAATGCTTGCACTTCATTGGCACTGAGTCATCAGAAGATCCAGTCTTGGTAAGACACACTAGTTCATCCAAGTAATGGAGATCAATGCAAGAATCACTGGGCAAAATTCCACAGTATGTGTTATGCAGGAAGTCCGACTAGATTAAAGACCAGAAGGGACTATTAAGTTATTTATTTTGCATACCACCTCTCTACTCTGAGGTGTGGAATAACACCTTTGAGTACAGGAGACAAAATTCTGCTCTCAAATGCAGCCCCACTGACTTCAATGGAGGTGCAAGAGTAGAGCTGGGCAGATAATGGATTGTTCCATTCACTAGCAGTTGCAAAAAATAATCATTTTGGAATTCTAAGTTTGTCAAAAATCAAAAGAGCAGCCACATGTCTTAGTCACTGGGCTCCGGATCATTCCGTCTCTCCTTTTGAAGGTGTTTCACTTATTTATAAACAGTCACTAGAGTAGGGACTGGGACTTGAACTTATATCTCCCATATCATCAGTGAGAGCCCTAAATTCAAGTCCCTGTTCTAATAAATTATTTATTAAAGTAAAACAGCTTCCACAGGTCTGAGAATGACCCAGAGCCCTATGGTTAGGACACCCTGCTACAATGTGAGACTAAAGTTCAAATCCCTCAGCAGGCAGGGTCTCTGATATCTCATGAGACTGTCCTAACCCCTGGGCTAAAGGCGATTAGGGAGCTGGCCATCTTCCCCACTCCCCAAACTTTAAAAATCTAGTCATTTGCTTTTCTGAAAATGCCTGAACAAAATTTTGAGGTTAGGTCAAAATTACATGTTTTTGACATAACTAAACCATTTAGAGAATTTTGGGGTGGTCAAAACAATCTGATAAAAATTCACATAGTTTAGCATTTTTTTGGTCAAATTACTTGCCAAAAAGAAACTGCCCAGCTCCAGTCCCAGCAGAATTTGGCTCAGTCTCACCTGAAATGTAGCGCATTTTAACCAGTTTGACAAGAAAGGGGAAATACTGCTAGTTTTAGAAACATGGGATAGATCTCTCTCCTACTCACATACGAGCCAAAGGAAAATCCTGAGAAACTCCAGCTCCTCCACAAACTTGGATTGCATAGTCCACCACTTTAAGGACAGCTCTAGGTGCAACCACCTTGATCATAGCTATCTGTATTAAAAAAACAAAAACCTGAATGTAGGAGTTTTCCCACCACAAGGGGTGTAGGAAAATGGGATTTTCACGCAGCTCTGGTTCTGTTTTTTCCACAGGCCCGGTTCCAAGAGCTGGACTGCAACTAGCTGTGCATTTGCCACAACTCAGGGATTTTGCATTGCAAGCTTCCACTCCATCTTTAATGTAACTTTATCCTGACCTTCAGGAATGACCTCAGTGGCTACAAAAGCCTTTGGACACACTCAATTCTTGGTCTCTCAAAGACTGCCAACTGTGATGGGGACACTTCTAGAAATTGGACTAATGTGTCATATCATATTTGGGCTATATTCAATAATTGTTGCAAGGTGCTAGCTCCCAAAGAAAGGAAGGGTGCTTTGCACCATGCAGGATTGTGGCTTTAGAGAGTAAGGTTCTGTACTTATCCTCTAGGCCATCCAAATGCATTCCACCCCATTTATACTGTTAGGCTTAGATTAACAAGTAATGATTTTCACCTGAAACATAAATAAATATCAGGTAAAAGATTACCAATATCCATTAGTGACTGGACCTCTTTAACCTGTTTTAAGTGGCTAACAAACAGTAGTGACCAAAAATATCAAGCTTTTGCACAGAAGGAGCAAGAGAGCATAAATTTAAGACAATTAAGTGACACTTTGATTTCAGAATTTCCAATTTTTTTTTTTTTCTGGATTCACTGGGTCAAATCTATTAAGCAGAACTGGTTGGAGAAAGGCAAGGAGTTGCCAGGAAATTAAAAACAACAAAACAAAACAAAAAAACCCCACCCAACTTCTATTTTTCAAAACACAGGAAGTTTGCCATTTTTTTGAAAACTGGAAAAAAATCTCGTTAAAATGGAAAATTGAATTTTCTGTGAAGGTGTTCTCTTCCATAAACAGGCTGGGGTTTATCAAAAGATTTCCACCAGCTCTATTAAGATAGGAGCAAATCCTGAAAGTGGGTCCTTTATTACTTTAATTTTTTCTCTGAAAGACCAAAAAAATAAACAAACCCCGCTTACCTCTTTCCTTGCTTGTGCACTGCCCTTAGTATCAATGCTGCTAGCTGCCTTCAGTGTAAGCAATCGGGCCTGCTCAATAGCAGTGCGGCTTTCAGCAATCCAATGGGCAACAACCTCCTGTAGAGGCATAAAGAGAAAATTGTGGGCATAGAATATCAGGGTTGGAAGGGACCTCAGGAGGTCATCTAGTCCAACCCCCTGCTCAAAGCAGGACCAATCCCCAATTTTTGTCCCAGATCCCTAAATGGCCCCTCAAGGATTGAACTCACAACTCTAGGTTGAGCAGGCCAATGCTCAAACCACTGAGCTATCCCAGCCCCCCCATGAAACATTATCTGGGTTTTCAGAACAACCCTTTGCCTCTCTCAGCTATACACCTGCAAAGTTTTCAATGCTGGATGCTTAAATAAGGCTCCTGGATAGAAGTGGGGTGATCATGAAATGTACTGAGCTCCCGCTGGCTTTGAAGGGATTTGTGTGTACTCAGCACTCCTGAAAATCAGCCCACTTCTTCTACACATGAGAAAACCATAAATTAAAACTAACCAGACAGTCAGTCAACTAATAAAAGCTTTTCTCATCCAGCTACCAACCCCTTAAGCCCAAGGCCTACGTGGACAGAGAGACAGCAGTGTCTCTTCATGGATGGGACAGGCAATATCCAGCCTCAGAGTTGCTGTGGGTCTGTTCTTATACTAGAATCTAAAAAGAGAAAAAAGAACCACACAACTGCCCATCCTCATTTGTTTGGCTCTTCCCATTGCTCTGGCTCTGTGCCCCTGCCTGCTTGCTGTTCAGACTCCCCACTCTCCTCATGCTCTGGTAGTGTTGTCTACTTCTGCCCTATTTGCACCTCCTCTCCTTGCTATTACTACCCATTCAAACCACCTCCCTGCAAAGTCCTTCCATGAAGTTCAATTAGTTGACTCCAATGTCCAAATCGGGGGCGGGGCAGGGGGAGCAATGCGGGGCTTCACGACCTAGGGAAACAGTTGTGCTGTGGTTCTTAGTGTATCTGCCCTTTACTATTTTTGCCAATGCATTACTAGTCCCACTATAGTCAACTACACAAGCTCAGCTTGTTTGCAGTAATTTAAGACCTTGATAGCAGCCCTTCTGTGCTATTTTCAGAACACCTTTCCTGTATGAGGCTACCTTTCAGAAGTAACAGCATCTGGGCCATTTACAAAATGATAAAAATTCCATTTTGCACCTTTTGTGAACTCAGCAGGCCAGAGCCTCAGTTAGTGCAAGTCAATGTAGCTGAGGATCTGGCCCAATAATTTTCCCCCACAATCTTTTTTCTAGGTCTATGCTTCTAAGGCTATGTTAGTGTTGTGGGGGGGAGAGCGCTCCTGCCACCCAACTGCTGTTCACACTGGTGCTTGTCGTTGGCAAAACTTTTGTATTTCCAGGGGGGGTTAACATCCCTGAACGACAAAAGTTGTGTCTTTCACTTGCCACTCTAGACAAAGCCTAACGGTTTGTTTGTTTATTTGAAAGGGACTCCGACAATGTGTGCATTTTGTGATTCCACTGTTTGACATGCTAACGGTGGTACTTTGATTTTGTGTTTGTTTCGTGTGATGTGCCAAGATGTTTATACAGCTATTTCTAATTATATCAGTTCTGTATAAACATTTTCTAGAATCTGCTACAATCACTTCACTTCCTTCTTCCCAGCCTTTACTTTATGAAAAAAAGACAGACAAACATTTGTGTCTTCTTGGCTGAGACCCAGAAATACTTGATGTCTGCCAAGCAAAGGGAGTCTGCAGCACATCAATTTACAGACGTAGCAAAACAGGCAAACTCTATCAGGAAGGAATGTCTGGCAGATCAGGCCAAATACTCAGCCTGGCCTTAACATTGATTTGCACTGGCAAAAATGAAGTTATTTTATGGCTATGATCACACAGTTCCCAGTCTCTGATTGGACCCACAAGTCAAGGCTAGACATCTAAGTGCCCAATAATGGCAAATCAAATTTGTGCCTGTGAAAACAAGTCCAGGGTTTGCAGACCTGCCCTGCCTCTGGAGTCCTGGTCCATGCTGATCAGAGAAAACCAGCCAAAACTCTGCTACAAAATGTGTATTTAAATACAGTGAACAGGGCTTTAGTACTTGTTAGGAAAACAACTATAGGAATTCACTCAGATTGCAGATCTTGGCACAATCAAAATGGAGACTCTCCCAACCTTAATATTTTCTTTCCTATTTGAGACAGGATATTTAACCTACAGCATCTCCAGAGTTGCTGGGAATTGGTGGTTATGGGTAATGCTATCTGACATCTCAACCTTTTCTAGAGTGACTGTTACTGTGGAAGTTAGAGTCCCAAGCTTCCCACATGAGCTAAGCCAAGGGGTATTCATAGCAAACTAGGCAAAGAGGTAGTGGCTTACATGCTGGTACAGTTTCTTCCCAAAGGTCACCCTCTGAGCTGCACGCTCACACATTATCTGTAGAGCCGATTCAGCCACACCTATTGATCTCATGCAGTGGTGAATGCGGCCTGGCCCAAGCCGACCTTGAGCGATCTCAAAACCCCTTCCTTCACCTGCGTGAGAAGAGAGGTGAGAAACTAAATGGCCACGCGGAACTCATTTCAATGCTTCAAATAACCGCGCACTTCTGCTCTGAAGAAAATCAGTGGCCGTACTGCAGGTATTGTCTGTTGCTACCCTAGAGAGGAGCTTCTTTACAAAGATTATTTTGCAGCACTGTAGCCATTCTAATTATTTCATACCTATATGTATTCACACAAAGCAGCAGACACCAAAAGCAAAAGGTCAATAGGTTGGAAACAGATGAAGCACAATTAGTGGATGCTTTTCTACTTTGAAGAGACAACTCAGATTCTGCAGACTAGTAGGAGATGTTTGGAGGCAGAAAAGTACAGCTAAGGGATTGTTTGCTGGCCCAATTCAACCCGTTGACACTACTGTTGAGAATGAACTTCTCTCTCCAAGAGGCAGCTCCTGGAAAAACTGTCTTTACATCTAAAACAGATGAAGGAAGAACAAAAACTTAACAGCATATTCCTTACCTAGGAAGGTTATTCATCACAACTTCCATCAGATTTTTAAAAGGACACAATTACTTTAAAGTTAGTATCATTGCAGTGACTTTCAAAGAACAGTTAACAGTGAAGCTCACCTAGTATTAAATTGGAGGCAGGTACTCGCACTTCATTAAAATGTATTTCAAAATGTCCACCGTGGGGCTGATCTAATCACACAAAGAAAAAGCAAAATATCCATGTATAAAATTGATTCTAGCCAATGTTCACTCGCAAATTACAGGTGCTCAGTACTGATGTTCATATTAGATATGCATTCTAAGGTGTCTTTAGTACTTTATGTTTATAGAATAATTCTTACTCCTGAGATTCCGAGTAGGCTAATACAAATGCAAACGTAGCTGATAATTACTATTTCCTCCTTACCCAGGTAGCCAAACACGGAAAGAGGTCTTATAAGCTTCAAGCCTGGTATGTCCAGTGGAACTATGATCATACTGTGCTGTCTGTTCCTGATTAAGACAAAAGTAACAGGTTAGGAGAAATCTCAACAGCTATTTTAGATTTTAAAAAAAAGTACGTTTAAAAAGTTTGGTATGATCTGTCCTCTCCTGTGCTACACATATGGGTGGAGAGGCAGACAAGAGCTGTGTTTAAGAACTGTGGGGGGAGGAGGGAAGAAATGAAGGTAAAAATGCAGCGCCCAGAGGGGTTGGGCAGCTGGACATCGGGTTCCAACATTCATAGAGGGGTGCCAGACAGAAGGTGTGTGCCCTGAGTGAGAGCCTAAGGTTTTATAATAAGCATCAAAATAGATGCCTTCATATTTTTCTCTCTGCTTGATGTACATCTAAATACAATACATTTTGTCAGGAATGGTTGGGTTGAGAAGACTGAAGAAATACTCCCTGCTTTCAGAACTTGTGGTATGAACGAACGGTTAAACCCCTTGATTCAATTAACTTTTCCGGATATACGGGCATCTCGATCTTGCCCCATTTAAGTTAATGGGAGTTTTGGCATTAACTTCAGTAGGAGCAGGATTCAGGCCTTTGATTCTTGCACTTATTTTTTCTGTGTATAGTTTTGCCTTTATTAATATTCATAGAACCATTCCCTCCTCTAGTTATGCTTTAATAATACACTTAATGAATTAAAAATGTAAACCAGGTCTGGTGGTAGGCTTTAATTTTAAAAAGTGAGTATTCATGATGTTGATTTTAGAGGATACATTTTCAAAAGGCTGAAGGGAGAATTAAAGACATTAGGGCCATATGTTGTCCTTGATCCAACCCATACAGATCAAGAGTACCTTATGACTTGGACTCTTTATTTGAGAAATTCTGAAGTTTGATTAGATTTCTGAGGGTACATATATGGCCTAAGGTTCCATTTCTAAACCACACTCAACTCTAACTGACCAATGCAATTAAAATTGTTCCATGTAAAGGTTTTGTGAGCAATGGCTGGTTCAATAAATAGGGTTTTTCTTTGGGTCTCATTGCTTGGATACTGAACAAATGTCTCAGTAACCATTTAATTCTTACCTGGATGCAGAAGTATTTTTATTTTTGGCCATCACAATTGCGACTTTGCAATTTGTATTCCCCGCCCCTAAAAAAACAAGAAATCGCTTTTCACATAAAAATCTCTCTAGGGAAGTAATTTATTGAAGTTTCACAGAACAACTTCTTACAGTGTTTCTTTAGTGTAACCATGGCAAAAGTGAATAATCTATTATCTATGCTGTTTCTGGGCTATTGTGTAGAAAAGGAAGTGCAATCACCTGATTAACATGGAGAAAAAAAAAAACAGAAAATGCCCTGGATCCAGTTTCATCATTCATTTTTATTTTTCTAGGAAAAAGATCAAACAAGGTGCTTGAAGAGGGAGTCTACATTAATTCCATCACCCTTGCAGCTGAGCAAATAACGAAGGCAAGCACTCACTCATGCCAGATGCTGCCTTTCAAGCACAGCTAGTTTTTTACGCACTTTTCTCCCCATTCAAAGTGCTTTGTTCTGGTTTCAAGACAAAAATAAACTCAATGGGAATTCTTATCTGAAAATAAATCAGTAGTCTTTTGAGCCAGCCACAGCATTATTAGATATATGTTTGTGTGATAGAAAACCAAAAATTTAATGGATACTCCAAAAGATTATTCTAGGATGGATTATATGGATCTAGGTTACAATGGTGACTAAAAAATGGCTTCTCAACAGATCTGCTCCCACACTATGATCTACTCAGAGACCCTTCTCCTTTAGTACTATTACATTGCCTTGGTCCTTTTTATATCCTACAGGAATACCACAGCTATGGGAGAGCGAGCTGGATTCTATTTGACCTTGCACAACTATCAACAGAATTGTTAAATTGCCATGGCAATGAAGACATCACACTTACACAGATCGTGTCACTGAGGACAGGATTTGACCTGCAGGATCTTTATTACTGGTGGTGATGAACCAGAAGCACAATTTGACTCAGATCCCAAGTCAGATCCCAAGCTGAGGCTATGTCAACACTACTGTGGTAAACTGACCTAAGTTACGCTACTCCAGCTACGTGAGTAACATAGCTGTAGTCACCATAGCTTAGGTCAGCTTACTGAGGTGTTTACACTGCTCTGGGTCAACGGGAAATGCCCTGCCGTCGACTTACCTTACTCCTCTCATTCCCTCTGGAGTACCGGAGTGCACTGGCGAGCGCTCTGCCATCGATTTAGTAGGTCTTCACTAGACCCACTAAATCGACCCCCGGTGCATCAATTGCAGCAGTGTCAATCCCGTGGTAGCGTAGACATAGCCTCGAGTTTGCTGAGCTGGTAGTTAGAAAATCCATCTCGTTTATGGTGTAAAGTGAAGTGGTTATACGGAGATCAGTGAGACACAACAAAACAGTAACCCCACGTCGACACTTTTCAAGTCATACTTCAGGGTAGTACCTCACATGAATGGAACATCTTTTCCATACACCAAGCCGTTTTTCACTAATTCGGTACAAACAGTGCCTATTTGATATCAACTGACATTTAAACCATTCTCGTTTGAATAGCAGCTTTGAAAACATGTGGAAATGCTGCCCCAGTAGCTCTTGGGGGGGGGGGGGGGGGTCTCTACTATAAAGGGAAGTAGCTAGAAATGGAGCTACGATGACCAGAGTCAAGCTGCTATAGGAGCTTTGAAGATAACTACTGCCTGGGGAGCACAGCCAGCTTGGCTTTGAAGAGAGCTACCAGCACAAGAGCACAGCCACCTTGACACAGGAGCAGTCTATAGTTGCATGTCCTAAGAGTGACAAGGGTGGGAGAGAGATTTACTTTCTTCTGCTAAAGTCTGTTTTTGCTTGGAGGGCAAGAGTTCTGGCTGTTTATTTCCCTCTTTCCTAACACAACATTAACTTTTCTTTAAGAGCAGAATTAGCAGCACTTTGTGAAACGTAAGATGGAGATGTCAAGTTTGCAAACTGAAATATCACATTGATAGAAAAATCTTGGGCGGGGGGAGGCGGGGGAAAGAAAAAAAAAGGTCTCTTTCAAAAAAAGCTGGAACAATTCACAAAATTCTGGATTAGTCTAGATTATACAGCAAAGTGTTCCCAAAGTGAAGCACAGATGTTCCACTTAGCCGTAAAACAGATCAAGTTTGTACATTAAAATGTACTGGAGAAAGGGATGGGAGTTTGTAATCCATCAGTAATGGTGTTATTTTCCTAACCTTTGAGTAATGAAGCTTTCACCATAAAACCTGTCTCAGGACAAATGTGACCTTCTGAAATTATTATTTAAACAACTAAAAACAATTAGAAAAACTTTTCATTTTTAAGTTAGTGCATAGTTCAGCACTGAGCCAAGACGTCTGGTCAGATCTTATAAATCAATAGCACAAACAGTGGCATGGAGAAAAAGAAATATCTCAATCTTGAGTGCAGCACATAGCAGCCAGCAAACAGCGCTGAAAATGGAGGAGTCTGAGGTGAGAGATTGTAAGGGGAGAATGCTTGTGTGCGTTTGCATACTTGTGTGCTTTTGTTCTCGTGGACAGGACTTTAGGCGAAAAGGCTATGACCGCTACATAGGTAGCGGTGGTAGTGACCCAAGGAATGGAAGAGACAAGGAAGATGATTGGATGTGGGAGCTGTGGGATGTACATTATCCTGGAGCAGGTACCTGATAGGTGCTTTGTTTGCATGAAGTGCTGCCTGATGGATCTGATGGAAGAGAAGAGAAGATCCAAGGTTGGGAGATGCAGGTAGAAATTATTGTTGAGTTTTGAAGGGGATTTGAACAGATGATGAGCTGAGGAACAGGTTTGCTGACTTGGAAAATGAAAGGGCATGGCAGGTAGTAACAGAAGGTGGGAGGGCAAAGAAGAAGAGAAGCAGAGGGAAAGAGTCAATGGAGATAGCCAGAGTTCGGAGCACCAGGAGGATAGAGGATGACTCTCAGAAGATTGCAAGTGAGAACAAAAGAGAGAGGACTTGCAGCCAGAAAGATGAAAAGGAGGAAGGCCAGAAAACTGCACCAACACTGGGAAGAGGCAGGTCTATGTGATTGGGGACTCCCTACTAAGAGGAACAGACAGGCCTGTCACCAGAGCTGATCCAGCAAACAGATGGGTATGCTGTTTGCCAGGAGCTAAGATATGGGATGTGAACCTGAGGCTAAAAACGATCCTAATGGGAGCAGGAAAGAACCTGCTGTGTCTTTCATGTGGGAACAAATGATACTGCTGGATTCTCACTGGAACACATCAAGGGAGACTATGCCTGGCTGAGGAAGATATTTAAAGAAATGGAGACTCAGGTGATCTTTAGTGGTATTCTCTCTGTCCTTAGAGGAGGAGAGTGAAGGTGAGACAAGATTAAGATGATCAACAGATGGCTCAGGCAATGGAGCTATAAGAAGGGCTTTGGGATGTTTGACCACTGGTGGAATTCATGAATAGAGGACTGCTCTCATGGGATGGACTCCTCCTGAATAGAGAGGGAAATAGACTGCTGGGATGGAGGTTGACAAAACTGATTAAAATAGCTTTCAACTAGGAATTCGGGGTAGACAGTTGGGAGATGCTCAAGTAATCTCCATGCCTGATTCTAATGCTGATCACAAGGAAAATCAAG
Source organism: Caretta caretta (assembly GCF_965140235.1). Lineage (NCBI taxonomy): Eukaryota > Metazoa > Chordata > Testudines > Cheloniidae > Caretta > Caretta caretta. Next base: position 191,023,606 of record NC_134207.1, on the reverse strand, counting down.
TAAGACAGAATACAGCAACGGAGAATAGAACAATAGAGGACATCAAGAGGAAAGTCACTGGATTTGGCACTCACAGTCAAGTAGGCTATACTGGCAGTAGAATAACGATACCTAATAGGGAGAGGAATCTGGGCAAAGCCAAGCAACAACAACAAAGATATATAAGAAATCTGGATAACAAAATGGAGAAACTAGAATTATCAGTGCAAGAAGTGAAAACAGATATGATAGCAATAACAGAAATATGGTGGAATAATTATCATGACTGGAGTACAGGTATTGAAGGGTACGTGCTGCTAAAGAAAGACAAATAAAGATAAAGGTGGTGGAGTAGCATTGTATATTAATGACATGATAGACTGTAAAGAAATTAAAAGTGATAGAACAGATAAAACTATCTGTTTGGGTCAAAATCACTTTGGAGAAGAAAAAGGTTCTATGAGGATAGTGCTTGGAGTATGCTACAGACCCCTGAGGATCTGATCTGAACATGGATAGAGACCTATTTAATATTTTTAAAGAAATCAGTATTACCAGGAATTGTGTAATTATGGGAGACTTTAATTTCCCAGATACAGATTGCAGGACACGTGCTACTATGTTCTTAGATGTTATAGCTGACAGATTTCTTCACCAAATGGTCACTGAACCAACAAAATACAATGCCATTTTAGATTTAGTATTGGTAAGTACAGAGGACCTCATAGAAGAACTGGTTGTAGAGGGCAGCCTTGGCTTGAATGAACATGAGCTAATTCAGTTTAAACTAAATGGAAGGATAGAAAAAATAGGTCTGCAACTAGGGTCCTTGATTTCAAAAGGGCAAACTTTAAAAAATTAAGAGAAGTAGCTGGGAAAGTGGACTAGACTGAAGAACTCAAGAATCTGAATGTGGAGGAGGCTTGGAATTACTTTAAGTCAAAGTTGCAGAAACTATATGGAGCCTGCATCCCAAGCAAGAGGAAAAAATTCATAGGGAAGGGTTGCAGACCAAACTGGGTGAACAAGCATCTCAAACAAGTTATGAAGAGAAAGCAGAAAGCTTACAAGGAATAGAAGGGATGGATCAGCATGGAAAGTTACCTCTTGGAGGTCAGAAAGCACAAGGATAAAGTGAGAACTGCCAAAAGCCAAGGAGAGTTAGACCTTGCATAGGAAATTAAAACCAGTAGTAAAAGGTTCTTTAGCCATATAAATGTAAAGAAAAGAAGAAGTGGGACTGTTAAACACTGAGGATGGGGTAAAGATTATCTAGACATGGCCCAGCACCTAAACAAATACTTTGCCTCAGTTTTAAATAAGGGTACTGAGGAGCTTAGGGGTAGTGGCAAGGTGGTCAATGGAAATGCAGATAGGGAAGCAGAAATTACCATCCGAAGTGGAAATCAAACTCAAACATCTTAATGGGACCAAATCGGGGGGGGGGGGGGGGCACAGATAAAGGAACTGGCACATGAAATTGCAAGTCCATCAGCAAGGATTTTTAATGAATCCGTAAACTCGGCGGTCATAGGACTGGAGAATTACTAATATAGTACGTATTTTTCAGAAAGGGAAACAAAGATCCGGGAAACTACAGGTTCATTTGACCTCAATTGTGTGCAGGGTCTTGGAACATATTTTGAAAGAGAAAGTAGTTAAGGACACAGAGGTAAATGGTATTTGGGATAAAATACAACATGGTTTTACAAAAAGTAGATGGTGGCAGACCAACCTGTTCTCCTCCTTTGAGAAAATAACTGGTTTTCTAGGCAGAGGAAATGCAATAGATCTAATCTCTCTGGATTTCAGTAAGGCATTTGATACAGTTCCACATGGGAAATTATTAGTTACATTGGAGAAGATGGGGATTAATATGAGAATTGAAAGGTGGGTAAGGAACTGGTTAAAGAGGAAACTATAACAGGTCATACTGAAAGGTGAACTGTCAGGCTAGAGGGAGGTTACTAATGCAGCTCCTCAAGGACCAGTCTTGGGACTAATCTTATTTAACATTTCCATTAATGAGCTTGGCACAAGAAGTGGAAGGGTGCTAATAAAATTTGAGGATGACCAAAAGTTGGGAGATATTGCCAATATAGAGGAGGACTGGATCATCATACAAGAAGATCTGGATGACCTTGAAACCTAGAGTAATAGAAATGGGATGAAATTCAACAGTGCAACGTGCAAGGTCATCCACTTAGGGACTAACAACAAGAATTTTTGCTATAAGCTAGGGACATATCAGATGGAAGCAACAGAGTAGGAGAAAGACCTGGATGTACTGGTCAATCACAGGATGTCTATGAGAACGGAGAGGAGTCATTCAAGTTAAGAGCCAATAGTGGCACAAGAACAAATGGCTATAAACTGGCCATCAACAAATTTGGGCATGAAATTAGACAAACATTTCTAACCATCAGAGGAGTGAAGTTCTGGAACAGCCTTCTAAGGGGAGCAGTGGGGGCAAAAAACCTAATTGGCTTCAAGATTGATCTTGGTAAGTTTATGGAGGGGACAGTATGAAGGGATTGCCTACAGTGACATGTGGCCCATCTGCAACAGCTAGTAGAAAATATCTCTAGTAGCCGGTGATGGGACACTAGATGGGGAGGGCTCTGAGTTACTACAGTGAATTCTTTATCACGTCTCAATGATGAGTCTTGCTGACAGGCTCAGGGTCTAACGGATCGCCATATTTGGGGTCAGGAAGGAACTTTTGCCCAGGTCACACTGGCAGAGACCCTGGGCCTTTTTCACCTTCCTCTGCAGCATGGGGCCTGGGTCACTTGCTGGTTTGAACGAGAGTAAATCGTGGCTTTTCTGTAACTTCTGAAGTCTGTAAGTTATGATGTGAGGACTTCAGTTACTTAGCCAGATATTGTGTGTTTATTATAGGAGTGAGTGGGTAAGGTTCCATGGCCTGCAGTGCACAGGAAGCCAGACGAGAGGATCATGATGGTCTCTGCTGTCCTTACATCTGAGTCACATAAGCAGAGTTTCCCATTCCTCATGGAAAGAGGGAAAAGTGGCTTTCCAGTTTTTCCCCACCCTCAAAAGTTTGAAGGTCTGATAACCATAGGGGTTTTTTTCTATCCTAGAAAAGAACTGTAAGGAATCGGAGAGAGATCTCTGTTCCAGGGCGAGATTAAAAGAAGACTCCTGTGCGTCTGAAAGTCCAGAATTCAATCTGGTTTACAAACCAATTTGGTATTTATTATATTTTATTAAGTAAAAACAGAACTCAAAGAAGCGGGGACTGCCATTTTGGCAGGAATTAATAGTAAGAGTGCAGGAAACCCAATGTTCAACAAATGGGAACAGCAGACTTAGAAGGCTGACTGCAAGTACATTTCAATATGTATATTAGCCAAATTTTAAATTAGCTGTCATTTTTATTTCTTCGGAAGTTGGCCAGAACGTTTAGACTATAACTCTGTCTAGACTTGGACAATGAGGTCTGGTTAGCCACTTGTTAACGAACACGTTTTTAAACACTATGGGGCACCTTACATAGAACAGAGATGAAGGTATTTAAAAATGTGTTAGCTGATCATGGTCAACACTATATTTTCTGTCATCCTAAATTCCCTGTGTGTGGTTCCAAACTAAAGAAATACATGTTCAGAATTATCTACTTTTACTCAATTGCACTTAAAACAGACATAAAATGAGTCCATTGCTGATGAAGAGTATCAATTCTTCCCTTAAGAGAGCATACGTACCAGCTTCTCTTAAGGAAGTATCTGTGAGACCCTTGCTCTAGAAGCCAAAGCTTCATACTTACAATCTGGTTACGTATTGTCCAGCATCTACTCTTTCCTTCTGGGTTCAGATTATAGAGAAGGTTAGGGCAAACCAAGTCTGAGTACTTAGATGCCCAGAATATCCTTGACCCTTGTTGCTGTGGGTACAGACCCAAATATGCCACAGACTGCACTGTGGACTTCCTACATTACCTTCTCCTGCTAACAAAGATTGTGTGTCCGTGCTGATATTTATTGATCTATTGGCTACCTTCAAGGCCATTGATGAAAAGGTGTTATTGACAGTCCTGTTGGCAGTAAAAGGCTAGAAAAAGGCTAATGTAGTGCCAATCTTTAAAAAAGGGAAAAAGGAGGATCATGGGAACTACAGGCTGGTCAGCCTCACCTCAGTCCCCGGAAAAATCATGGAGCATGTCCACAAGGAATCAATTCTGAAGCACTTAGACGAGAGGAAAGTGATCAGGAACAGTCAGCATGGATTCACCAAGGGAAAGTCATGCCTGACTAATCTAATTGCCTTCTATGATGAGATAACTGGTTCTGTGGATGAAGGGAAAGCAGTGGACGTGTTATTCCTTGACTTTAGCAAAGCTTTTGACACGGTCTCCCACAGTATTCTTGTCAGCAAGTTAAAGAAGTATGGGCTGGATGGATGCACTACAAGGTGGGTAGAAAGTTGGCTAGATTGTCGGGTTCAACGAGTAGCGATCAATGTCTCCGTGTCTAGTTGGCAGCCGGTATCTAGCGGAGTGCCCCAAGGGTCGGTTCTGGGGCCGGTTTTGTTCAATATCTTCATTAATGATCTGGAGGATGGTGTGGATTGCACCCTCAGCAAGTTTGCGGATGACACTAAACTGGGAGGAGTGGTAGATACACTGGAGGGTAGGGATACGATACAGAGGGACCTATACAAATTGGAGGATTGGGCCAAAAGAAATCTGATGAGGTTCAACAAGGACAAGTGCAGAGTCCTGCACTTAGGACGGAAGAATCCAATGCACCGCTACAGACTAGGGGCCGAATGGCTAGGCAGCAGTTCTGCAGAGAAGGACCTAGGGGTGACGGTGGACGAGAAGTTGGATATGAGTCAACAGTGTGCCCTTGTTGCCAAGAAGGCCAATGGCATTTTGGGGTGTATAAGTAGGGGCATTGCCAGCAGATCAAGGGACGTGATCGTTCCCCTCTATTCGACACTGGTGAGGCCTCATCTGGAGTACTGTGTCCAGTTTTGGGCCCCACATTACAAGAAGGATGTGGATAAATTGGAGAGGGTCCAGCGAAGGGCAACAAAAATGATTAGGGGTCTGGAACACATGACTTATGAGGAGAGGCTGAGGGAACTGGGATTGTTTAGTCTACGGAAGAGAAGAATGAGGGGGGATTTGATAGCTGCTTTTAACTACCTGAAAGGTGGATCCAAAGAGGATGGATCTAGACTGTTCTCAGTGATAGCAGATGACAGGACAAGGAGTAATGGTCTCAAGTTGCAGTGGGGGAGATTTAGGTTGGATATTAGGAAAAACGTTTTCACTGGGAGGGTGGTGAAACACTGGAATGCGTTACCTAGGGAGGTGGTGGAATCCCCTTCCTTAGAAGTTTTTAAGGTCAGGCTTGACAAAGCCCTGGCTGGGATGATTTAGTTGGGATTGGTCCTGCTCTGGGCAGGGGGTTGGACTAGATGGCCTCCAGAGGTCCCTTCCAACTCTGTTATTCTATGATTCAGTAGCTAGAGTGGGCAGAGCTGCTCTTGGGTGACCGGCTGAGAGGGTGGTGTTGGGTGATAGCTCTTCCTCCTAAAAGTGCTGTCATGTGGAGTTCCACTGAGTTCCATCCTGTGTCCCCTCTTGTTCAATATGTAGCCAGGGCCAGCCAGTAAGAGGGTTAGTGAGGAAGCATGGGCTGTGGTGCTTTCGATAAGCTGTTGACACCCAACTCTATATTTTTATCTCATCCCACCCAGCCACTGCTGATGAATGCCTGATTCAGTGTTTGGGGGAGATTGGAGCATGGATGAGAGCTAACCGCCCAAAGCTCAATCCAGATAAGTACAAAGTAATGCTGAATAGGTTGTATGGGGGGTGGGGGCGGCCGGAGGGAGAAGCAATCAGAAGCCAGTGAGAATTGTTCTGTTGTTCCTGGGGGTGGTTGCCAATTATATGTAGCTAGAGCTCACAATCTGGGGGTGGTGTCGGAGCCCCAAGTGCTGTTAGTTTCAAGAAAGTTTCCACCCCTTCCCCCTGATCTGGCAATGATTTTGTGATAGTTTCCTTCAGTTATGGGCCTTGCTACTGTGATCTGTGCCTACGTCATCTCAAGAGTAGATTATTGCAATATACTGGATCTGGTCCTACTTTTTGTGGGAGGTCTGCAAAGGCACAAAACACATTGGGCTTGTGCCTTCTTTTGCTTCTTCATGATATATAAAGAAGGCCAGAATGTATGTTTGTTTAAAGAAAAACAAAAACACAACCTGCTTGTTTTCCCCTCCTCCCCCCCACCCCGTGAAGAGGGAACATCACAAGAGAATGAAAGCTGAGCAATTGGGAGGGGAGGGATTTTTAGTCTGCCTCTTTAAAACTCTGTCCACCTGTTTAACTTCAATGACTAAAACACCATTTTACAAAAAGCCAGCATTTGTAAAGCTTCAGTTCCCCTTTCCAGTTAAGGTGATAGAGCTCAGACTAAACATGTCCCAGTAGCTCCCCAGCAAAACCAGGAGAGAATAGGCATTTCTGATCTTTCTAAAGGTCAAGTAAATCAAGAGGGATAAAATTAACAACAGAAAAACACCACCTTCTCTCTGGGGCTATCAAAGAAAATAAACAAAAAAGTGATGCACTAATCCAGTGTTAGGAAAAACACACACACAAACTTGGATCAGCTATAATTCAACTACAGTTGCCAACTTTCACGCAGTAAATAAGCACCTTGACTTTCACAATAAGCCAAAAATCAAGCTAATCCCATTTCAAAACAAGGCCAAAACAAGCCAATCCTTAAGAACCCCGACACTCTGTGTGAGTAGATTCCCCCCGGTTTGCAGTCTGGGACTGTGGTGGGCCTGCTGTGCACCCCCTAACTCTCTCCCCCCGTTGCCCCTGCTTGCCGGGAGCCGATCAAAAAAAAAATAAAAAAAAAGCAGCAACAAGCTACAACAAACAAAACAACCTAAAAGCCTAAAACTAGCCAACAAGCAACTCAGAAGCCAATTAAGCCAAAAACAAGCCCACTTTCTGCATTTTTTTTTCACGGGTTTGGCATGTCTGAATTCAACCCCGAAACTGAAATTGGTGCAGAATGTGGCAGCTCCCTTATTAAACAGTTTGCTGCCCCAAACAGATGCCATCAGTGCTCTGGAACTGCCCTGGCTGTCTACTGATTTTCAGGTGGATTTAAGATGTTGGTTTTGATTTATCCTGCCTTTTGATTTGCATGTTTGAGAGAGTACCTCCTTCCCTGTGCCACCCTGCCATGTGGAGTCAGCAGAGGCATCTGAGCTGCAGCTTGTAAGAGTAAGAAAGCAAGCTGTTCTCATTGAGGGGTTCTGAATGCTGGAACCTGCTCCTCTCACCTCCTGTTTCAAAATAGCCCAAATTTGTTAATCTTTAGGTCGTGTTGCAAGGCTGAACTATTTCCCCAGGTTTTTAGGACGCACGGAGCATAAGAAGGGCTAGCATATATGGGGGATGTAGTGCTGGTTGGGCTTGATTTATTGTGGTTGGTTATGTTTTGGAGACAAGGAGTGGCTGCTGGCTTTATTTTTGATGCAGCTGCACGTTCAGCTTTTTAGCAAAGGCAACAAGCGCTCTGCGTGGGCACTGCTTATGTATCTTGAAACATGAATAAATTATGCTTAGCCAAAAACATCCGGTCACACTCAGTAAGCTAAACAAAGTTCAGTATCATTTTAAAAAGTTTACTCCACTCCTTAAAAGCCCACCACCCTTATTTATTTTAAAGTGCCCTACTGCTTTTTAAACCCTAAGCCCTGGTCTACACTAGGAGATTAGGTCGAATTTAGCAGCGTTAAATCGATGTAAACCTGCACCCATCCACACGATGAAGCCCTTTTTTTCGACTTAAAGGGCTCTTAAAATTGATTTCCTTAATCCACCTCTGACAAGTGGATTAGCACTTAAATCGGCCTTGCCAGGTCGAATTTGGAGTACTGTGGACGCAATTAGATGGTATTGGCCTCCGGGAGCTATCCCAGACTGCTCTATTGTGACCGCTCTGGACAGCACTCTCAACTTAGATGCACTGGCCAGGTAGACAGGAAAAGGCCCGCGGACATTTGAATTTCAATTTCCTGTTTGCATGGTCACCTGCAGCTTGCCATGCTGGCCAGAGCTCATCAGCAGAGGTGACCATGACGGAGTCCCAGAATCGCAGAAGAGCTCCAGCATGGACCGAACGGGAGGTACGGGATCTGATCGCTGTATGGGGAGAGGAATCCGTGCTATCAGAACTCCGTTCCAGTTTTCGAAATGCCAAAACATTTGTCAAAATCTCCCAGGGCATGAAGGACAGAGGCCATAACAGGGACCCGAAGCAATGCCACGTGAAACTTAAGGAGCTGAGGCAAGCCTACCAGAAAACCAGAGAGGCAAACGGCCGCTCCAGGTCAGAGCCCCAAACATGCCGCTTCTATGATGAGCTGCATGCCATTTTAGGGGGTTCAGCCACCACAAACCCAGCCGTTTTGTTTAACTCCTTCAATGGAGATGGAGGCAACACGGAAGCAGGTTTTGGGGACGAGGAAGATGATGATGATGAAGTTGTAGATAGCTCACAGCAAGCAAGCAGGGAAACCGGTTTTCCTGACAGCCAGGAACTGTTTCTCACCCTGGACCTGGAAGCAGTCCCCCCCCCGGACCCGTCCAAGGCTGCCTCCCGGACCTGCCAGGCAGAGAAGGGACCTCTGGTGAGTGTACCTTTTAAAATACTATACATGGTTTAAAAGCAAGCATGTTTAATGATTATTTGCCCTGGCATTTGCAGCTCTCCTGGATGTACTCCCAAAGCCTTTGCAAAAGGTTTCTAGGAAGGGCAGCCTTATTCCACCCACCATGGTAGGACACTTTACCACACCAGGCCAGTAGCACGTACTTGGGAATCATTGTACAACAAAGCATTGCAGTGTATGTTTGCTGGCATTCAAACAACATCCGTTCTTTATCTCTGTGTTATTCTCAGGAGAGTGATATCATTCATGGTCACCTGGTTGAAATAGGGTGCTTTTCTTAAGGGGACATGCAGAGGTGCCCGTTCCTGCTGGGCTGTTTGCCTGTGGCTAAACAGAAATGTTCCCCGCTGTTAGCCACAGGGAGGGGGGAAGGTTGAGGGGGTAGCCACGCGGTGGGGGGAGGCAAAATGTGACCTTGGAATGAAAGCACATGTGCTGTGTATGTAATGTTAACAGCAAGGTTTACCGTGAAAGAGTGTAGCCATTGTTCTAGAAAATGTGTCTTTTTAAATACCACTGCCTCTTCTTTTTTCCTCCACCAGCTGCATGTGTTTCAATGATCACAGGATCTTCTCCTTCCCAGAGGCTAGTGAAGATTAGAAGGTGAAAAAAACCGCACTCATGATGAAATGTTCTCTGAGCTCATGGTGTCCTCCCACACTGACATAGCACAGACGACTGCGTGGATGCAGACAATGTCAGAGTGCAGGAAAGCACAATATGACCGAGAGGAGAGGTGGCAGGCTAAAGAGAGTAAGTGGCGGGCTGAAAAGAGGGCTGAAGCTCAAATGTGGCAGCAGCGTGGTGAGAGGAGGCAGGATTCAATGCTGAGGCTGCTGGAGGATCAAACCAATATGCTCCAGCGTATGGTTGAGCTGCAGGAAAGGCAGCAGGAGCACAGACCGCCGCTACAGCCCCTGTGTAACCAACCGACCTCCTCCCCAGATTCCATAGCCTCCTCACCCAGACGCTCAAGAACGCAGTGGGGGAGCCTCTGGCCACCCGGCCACTCCACCCCAGAGGATTGCCCAAGCAACAGAAGGCTGGCACTCAATAAGTTTTAAAGTGCTGTTTGGCCTTGTGCTTCTCTCCTCCACCACCCCTCCTGGGCTACCTTGGTAGTTATCCCCCTATTTGTGTGATGAATGAATAAAGAATGCATGAATGTGAAGCAACAATGACTTTATTGCCTCTGACAGCGGTGATCGAAGGGAGGAGGCGAGGGTGGTTAGCTTACAGGGAAGTAGAGTGAACCAAGGGGAGGTGGGTTTCATCCTGGAGAAACAAACAGAACTTTCACACCGTAGCCTATCCGGTCATGAAACTGGTTTTCAAAGCTTCTCTGATGCGTACCGCGCCCTCCTGTGCTCTTCTAACCGCCCTGGTGTCTGGCTGTGCAAAACCAGCAGCCAGGCGATTTGTCTCAACCTCCCACCCCACCATAAACGTCTCCCCTTTACTCTCACAGATATTATGGAGCGCACAGCAAGCGGTAATAACAGTGGGAATATTGGTTTGGCTGAGGTCGAAGCGAGTCAGTAAACTGCGCCAGCGCGCTTTTAAACATCCAAATGCACATTCTACCACCATTCTGCACTTGCTCAGCCTGTAGTTGAACAGCTCCTGACTACTGTCCAGGCTGCCTGTGTACGGCTTCATGAGCCATGGCATTAAGGGGTAGGCTGGGTCCCCAAGGATACATATAGGCATTTCAACATCCCCAACAGTTATTTTCTGGTCTGGGAATAAAGTCCCTTCCTGCAGCTTTTGAAACAGACCAGAGTTCCTGAAGATGCGAGCATCATGTATCTTTCCCGGCCATCCCACATTGATGTTGGTGAAACGTCCCTTGTGATCCACCAGTGCTTGCAGCACTACTGAAAAGTACCCCTTGCCGTTTATGTACTCGCCGGCTTGGTGCTCCGGTGCCAAGATAGGGATATGGGTTCCGTCTATGGCCCCACCACAGTTAGGGAATCCCATTGCAGCAAAGCCATCCACTATGACCTGCACATTTCCCAGGGTCACTACCCTTGATATCAGCAGATCTTTGATTGTGTTGGCTACTTGCATCACAGCAGCCCCCACAGTAGATTTGCCCACTCCAAATTGATTCCCGACTGACCGGTAGCTGTCTGGCGTTGTTAGTTTCTACAGGGCTATCGCCACTCGCTTCTCAACTGTGAGGGTTGCTCTCATGTTGGTATTCTTGCACCTCAGGGCAGGGGAAAGCAAGTCACAAAGTTCCATAAAAGTGCCCTAACGCAAGCGAAAGTTTCGCAACCACTGGGAATCGTCCCAGACCTGCAACACTACGCGGTCCCACCAGTCTGTGCTTGTTTCCCGAGCCCAGAATCGGCGTTCCACCACATGAACCTGGCCCATTAGCACCATGATGCCCACACTGCCAGGGCCCCTGCTTTGAGAGAAGTTTGTGTCCATGTCCTCATCACTCACGTTACCGCGCTGACGTCGCCTACTCGCCCGGTATCGCTTTGCCAGGTTCTGGTGCTGCATATACTGCTGGATAATGCACGTGGTGTTTAATGTGCTCCTAATTGCCAAAGTGATCTGAGCGGGCTCCATGCTTGCCGTGGTATGGCGTCTGCACAGAAAAAAGGCGTGGAACGATTGTCTGCCATTGCCCTGATGGAGGAAGGGGCAACTGACGACATGGCTTACAGGGTTGGCTTACAGGGAATTAAAATCAACAAAGGGGGTGGCTTTGTGAGAAACTGAATAGCCCCCTCAAGGATAGAACTCAAAACCTCAAGGATAGAACTCAAAACTGGGTTTGGCAGGCCATTGATTTCACAGAGGGAAGGAGGAGAAAATGAATACAAAACAAATCTGGTCTATTTCTTGTTTTGAGCCACTTCATCTATCTTTATACATCTTGCTGGCAGCAGACTGTGCAGTACGACCGCTAGCCGTCATCATCTCCTGGGTGCTCGGCAGAAGATGGTGCAGTATGATGACTAGCCATCATCTTCTACTGGCTGGAGGTTAAAAGACAGTGCACTGCCGGTAGGACTGAATCGCCACGAGACAAAACTTAAAAGGGAAATGACCTGGCTGAGTCACTCCCATGTTTGCCCAGGCGCCCGATTAAAAGAGCACCCAGGACTATGTCGATGACGGCTACCAGTCACACTGCAATGTCTGCTGCCAAAAGGCAATTAACTGCTGCTGCGTAGCAATGCAGTATCATGTCTGCCAGCACCCAGGAGACATACGGTGACTGTTTGCTGAGCGGGTTCCATGCTTGCCGTGGTATGGCGTCTGCACAGGTAACTCAAGAAAAAAGGCGCAAAACGATTGTCTGCCCCTGCTTTCATGGAGGGAAGGAGGGAACGGGGGCCTGACGATATGTACCCAGAACCACCCGCGACAATGTTTTAGCCCCATCAGGCACTGGGATTTCTACCCAGAGTTCAGATTGGCGGCGGAGACCGCGGGAACTGTGGGATAGCCACCCACGGTGCAACGCTCCGGAAGTCGACGGTTGCCTCGGTACTGTGGACACACTCCATGCACTTAGAGCACTTGTGTGGGGACACACACAATCAACTGTATAAAACCGCTTTCTACAAAACCGACTTCTATAAATTCGACCTAATTTCGTAGTGTGGACATACCCTAAAGGTTGTATTAGACTATGCTACCATGGTATTATACTTTCCCACCCGTCTGGGAAAGGGGCCCTACCCCATGGTCTTCCAAAGCCGAGTCTGAAGAGTTTAAGAATGATGGAACTCCAGCTTCCACCTTTTGCGAAGTCAGACGCATAGTCTGTCAAATTAAGATTTTTCCAGAGTCTGCCTATTGGCCAGTAACATTGCTAACAATACCATTTTAGCTAAATGTCAACTCTCATTGCTATCTTCTCCTTGCAGTTTCAAATGGACATGGCAGTTTTCTTTCCCAGTCCTAATCTGGTTGTCTAGAATCATAGAATATCAGGGTTGGAAGGGACCTCAGGAGGTCATCTAGTCCAACCCCCTGCTCAAAGCAGGACCGATCCCCAATTAAATCATCCCAGCCAGGGCTTTGTCAAGCCTGACCTTAAAAACTTCTAAGGAAGGAGATTCCACCACCCCCTAGGTAATGCATTCCAGTGTTTCACCACCCTCCTAGTGAAAAAGTTTTTCTTAATATCCAACCTAAATCTTCCCCACTGCAACTTGAGACCATTACTCCTTGTCCTGTCAACCGCTACCACTGAGAATAGTCTAGATCCATCCTCTTTGGAACCACCTTTCAGGAGTTGAAAGCAGCTATCAAATCCCCCCTCATTCTTCTCTTCCGTAGACTAAACATCCCCAGTCTAGTGGTATTGTGGACTCTTAGGCTCTGATCTGAGACACTCCGAGTGATTTCAAGGGGGATTTGGATCAGGCCCATAAACAACGGCATTCCTTGTCTGAAGTGGTTGTGCTGAAAGTCAACCAGAGTTAGGCACCTAAGTGCCTTTAAAAAAATCTCCTCCTTCTTAGACTATGTGAGTGAAGTGCTTTGATGTCTCAGATGAAAGGCACTATAGACAAGCAACATGCTGTTATAGCAGGACTCTCTCTGAAAGTTGGAAATTCCACTCCCCTCCTATTTTTCTTTCTATGCAGTACAAATCAGGTAAAAAGGACTTGAAACAATGTTTGCTACACCTGGCTCTAGCCTTCCATTTTGCAAGATGGAACCTATAATACACATTAGACAGATATCAGCACAGGCAGAACATGGCAAGTGCTACTAATTATCCATTGTACCAAAAAGCAAAGCCTTGGCCTGCTTACTGCTTTCGCTGTCTGGCATCCTGTATGCCATTTACTGTAAAATATTGAACTGCTACAGGATACAAAATGACAGGGCAGAATAAAATCTGTTCAAGTGTGTGGGAGGCTGCTGATGTTGTATACACACAGAAGAGCAGCATCACTGTCATGAGGTTGGCCAGATGAGCTAATCTGGGCAAGACTCTCCTGTTTTGTAACTTCTTGAGAATAGACACTCTGCCATAATGTTGATGATCAAAACACTGCACATGACCTCCTAACTAAATAAATCTGCCTCTCTTTCTCACTATTGTTAACTGATACATTACTTGTGGGGTCACGATTAAATTAGATTATAAACATTTCTGGGCAAGGACATTATCAGCTTATGTTTCTGGCAAGTGCCCAGGTCATCTCAGACCCTGGAGAAATAATTAAATAATAATAATGCTCCAGCCTCATTCAGGGCCTCATCCATTGCCCATCAGGGCCTGAGAATTCTTCCTCAGCCCTGGCAGATAAACATATCACTGGCTTTTCCACTATTTGCACACCAGCCTTCTGGCTTTATTTCATCTTGCACACGGCCAAACTGAAAGAACCAATAAAACATCCCCTACTATCCCTTAATAAATTGTAGAAGTGGGGACCCACTGGAAACATTCACATTTGTATGTGAAATATTGTAGACAGCCAAATAAGGTGCAGCACTACCATTGTTAACATTGTTAACCTCACCAAAAGGTTCCCCTTGTAATGAACCTGTTTTTATTTTTCACATTTTAAGAGAGTGAGTTGTTGTTAAGTTTGTTATTAATTTTGTACACAATATATCACAGAGGGGATGCTTCAAAAACATTATTTTTTGAAAACATTATTGTAGTAAAGATTCAAAATGTTTACCTATCCCTTTTAGGGAATCATACCTAAACAAGAGTTGAATGCCACTAGCTGATTCTCCAGAGAACTCTGCTGTTCTGGTTTAAACATGCACATAAGTAGCAAACTTGTTACTCAAGCTCACAAGTGACAACTGGCTTCCAGGAAAGCAGGATTTTTACAGGAAAATTAAAATGAAAGTACACTTGGGTTCACTTTAAGGGTGTGGTGCAGGAAAGGGGACGAAAAAGATCAGGGTGAGTCACACCAGAACTGAACATTCCACTGTGGAACTTCCAAACTTCAGCTTCTCCTACCAGCTTGCCGACAAAAAAAACAGGTCAGTTCTCTTTATTTAAATTTTAGTATTTACTTAGCTGTACATGAAGTGTAATACTGAGCCTATTTGTAGCTAGAAAGACTGGAGAGTTTCCTCTTGGTGGATGTTATTGAAGTTTCTTTTACAGAGTATAAGGATTTCACTGAGCCAAGTAATCAACTCCAATTCTGAAAGTCGTGTTATTAATTAGGGATAGATTTCTGCCCATGTGGTACAGTAATGTCAAATCCGGGGGGAGGGAAGAAGGAAAAATCTGTACATTTCTCACTATGCATAGTTAATCGTAGTGGTGAGCACAAAACCCATACAGAGCGCTGCCTACCCACACATGCAGAGTAATACTGAATTCATACCAAAAAGGTAACTTCTGTAATCATTTTTATAAGATGTGCAAATTAGTATATTAGTATTCATACTAGAAACAATGCATGTCTATGAATAGGAATGTTGCTCAAGAATAAGAAATATTCTTTTTAGGGACAAACGGCCACCGTGCAGCATCAAGCAATTATTTAACACAGAACTATGTCAGCTATCTGAACATGCTCCCCTACAAGCCTCCCTGCTTTATGATGCATTAACAAAAATGTCAGTTTTCCTGGAACTGTTTAAATTCCCTTTTTATTAGCCCTCAAGAAAATCTGCTAATAATCCTCTTCGATTAATTATTTCCAGATGAGCTCTAATATTTAGAGCATGGAGTCAGGAAACCTAGATAATATTTCAAATTTGCTGTCTAATCTTGAGCAAGTACCTTAATCTCCCGGACCTCCATTTCCTTTTTGGTAAAATGGAAATACTAATTCCTACCTTTGAATTCTTCCAATGAACGCGCTATGTAATTGCAAAAATATTAGTGTTGTTCAAACATCTGATAGATAGAAACTACCAGTGGTAGAATATATATAGTAGTATCTGTCTTTTGTCAAACAAAATAAAAATGAATAGAATCACTTTATCTTCTATACTGTATACTTAACTACACAGTAATACCAGATGACAGACGTATTAAAAAAACCTAATTCTCATTTTAAGTCCAGAATAGGAAATCTGTTGGAATTTTTTTCAGCCAACATTTCACAGAGGTTAAGGATTAAAAACAAAACCAACTAACCAAAACATCAATATTAAATAACCAGCATTTATTAATTTGAGAGCAGTTTCAGGACCAGGCAGGGAAACAATTTTTGGATTCAAGTATCAAATGAAAATGTTAATATTTATCAATTTTTTTAAAATTCAAGTTTCCAACTTGATTAATCACACACTCAGACCTTGCACATGACATTAACAACAATTTAACTTTTATTTTCAGAAAAGATATTTTTAAAAGATTTTCAGATAAATATTCTGAGTAAGGATTTGGCAGATGTTTTCTATAAGGACAGCCAAAGTTGTGTGTGTTTTTTCAAGTTTCAAAAACCCCACTGGCCAGATATCAGTTTAGCATCTGTTTTCAATAAGTTTAACACTAATATTCTGAAACATTGTACCAGAGAAAATATGTTTGCTCCATTTAGCAAATTTCTGCTCTTGGCTAGCATTAGTCCAGTTTATTTCCAGATAATGGGCCATTACAGGATCTTGCAGTCTCTATTTACGTTAGATAGAATTTCAACAAGTGAGTAATTCTATATAGGTATTGGAACTGGGAATGGGATACAGGGAAAATGTAATAAGTGATTTGTCTACAAGATGCAAACTGGAGATGGTATCTCCTAAACTTTAGGATTAAAGGGCAATAAGAAAGTCTCATGATGAGACTATTTATAGCATGTACTTGTACTTAATCATTAAGTAAATCTGTCAGCATAACTCTTTGAAATTTACTGAAGTTTTTGGTTTTGAACAATTTTGCTGACTTTTAAAAATTCTCACTAGATACAAAACTGTCTGTGCATAGTTTACTGGGAAAACTAATAGGTGGCTTCCTTTCTTTCCTCAGGACTGAGACTGCCTCAGAGGGTACGTCTCCACAGCAAAAGCTGTACAACGACTAGCCTACACAAGCAAGCTTGAATACATCTGGCACAGGTAACGATAGTAGTAAAGACAGTGCAGCCCTGCATACGTACTCTGTTTGAGAGCCTGTTCTGAAGCCTGCATTGCACTGTCCTCACTGTTATTGTTATGCGCATTCGCTGGATTCAAGCAAACTTGGGTAGGCTAGCTTTTGCTGTGGACACATACCCAGACTATCAATTCTACAAACAGATCCGTGTAGGTGGACCCTGCACTCATGCAGAGCACCAATGAACTCAATATGGCCAGAATTGGGGCCAATTCTGCTCTACTGTTTTTAAGCAGCCACCTCCCATAAGCAGCTGACTTGCACCTGGCAAGTCTCACACACACACTCACATCCCTGCTGAAATATACAACTGCAGGCACCCCTTAGCAAGGTCTGCCTCGGTTTCAAACAGGTAGCTCTCCTTCTCAGTGTATGTATTCTGATAGCACCCTAACTCTCCAGCCAGGATTGATTTGCTCAGATGTGCTAGGTGCTCTATAAACAGATAGGAAGACACGGTTCCCTGCCCCTAGGAGCTGGAGCTCTGTTGCTTGTTTGGGGTAGTATCTTACTATTTTCAAATATATTCATAGTATTAGTTTTTACTTGTATTTAGTTTAGATCTTTATACAAACCCTAACGTGTTCTAGGGCCCACTGACAATCTTTAAACATGCAATCAACTTGGATTTGTTTTTTGTCTTGTAGCTTTTGCCATGGAGCAGGGTGAAAATACCTCAATGGACTATTATGAGGACAACAGTGAATCAAACTTCACCTTTGACTATACTCAGTATGAAATGCTTTGTGAAAAAGAGGAGGTGAGAAATTTCACTAAGTTGTTCCTACCTGTGTTTTATTCACTGGCTTTCATTGTGGGAATTGCAGGAAATTCATTAGTGGTGGCAATCTATGCCTACTGCAAGAAACCAAAGACTAAGACAGATGTTTATATCATCAACTTGGCAATTGCTGATCTGTTACTGCTATTCACCCTCCCTTTCTGGGCTGCAAATGCAGTCCTTGGATGGGTGCTTGGAAACATCATGTGCAAGGTCACTTCTGCTCTATACACCATGAACTTCAGCTCTAGCATGCAGTTTCTGGCTTGTATCAGTGTGGATAGATATAATGCCATTTCCAAAACCCAAAGTCACCATAGAAGTGGAAAGCAATGCAGCGTAACCTGTATCGGTGTCTGGTTGGTTGCCATTTTGTTGAGCATTCCTGAACTGATTTTTAACACAGTCAAGAAAAACAGTGACCGGTATGGATGCTTTCCTGTATTTCCAATGGATTTGGGAACACTCCTTAAAGCAACCATTCAAATCCTGGAAGTCATGCTAGTGTTTGTGTTACCCTTCCTCGTCATGCTGACCTGCTACTCAGCTATTGCCAGAGCACTCTTGAGGTCTCCAAATGTTCAAAAATCTAGGCCCCTCAAAGTTCTGCTGACAGTAGTGGCTGTTTTCATTGTCACTCAGCTGCCTTACAATGTAGTCAAGTTCTGGCGAGCCATAGACGTCATCTACTTGCTGATTACAGACTGTGACATGAGTAAAACTATAGATGTTGCCCTCCAAATAACTAAGAGTATAGCCTTATTTCACAGCTGCCTGAATCCAATCTTGTACGTCCTTATGGGAAACTCTCTTAAAATGCACATTATGAAAATAGCAAAAAATTTTGGACATTGGAGGAGAAGTCGCAATACACCAACTGAAGAGATTTCTATGAATTTTGACGGCCACACAGAAGAAACAAGTAGCTTTACAATATAGCAGCTGTAGCACCCTCTCTACCCAGTGTAACAGAAGGGAACAATTATAATACATCTGAGAGCTATTTCCTCTTTGATGAAACTTAACATCCATGTTACTCTGCAAGTCAAATCTGAAGTGACGTTCTGACACATGAACCAGCCAAGATGTTGCAAAGCAGTTCAAAATAGAATAAGACCAAAAACCATATAGTAAAGGTAATGGAAACAACGCTTGAAAAAAGTGGGATTTAAAGCAGAGGTAAGCAAACTACAACCTGCAGGCCACATCCAGCCTGCAGGACCATCCGACCTGGCCCTTGAGCTCCTGGCTGGGGAAGCTAGCCCCCAGCCTCTCCCCTGCTGTGCCCCCTCCCCTGCAGCCACGCCACCAGCGCGGCTGGCTCCAGCTGGGTGACTTGGCTGCCAGTCCTGCCACTCTGAGCAGCATGGTAAGGGGGCGGGGGTGTTGGATAAGGGGCAGGGGGTCCTGGGGGACAGTCAGGGGACAGGAGATGGTTGGATGGGGCGGAGGTTTTAGGGGGGGCGGTTATGGGATGGGGAACGGGGGGGTTGGGGGGCTGGATAGGGGTTGGGACAGTCAGGGGACAGAGAGAAGGGGGGGTTGGATGGGGGTGGGATCTTGGGAGGGGACGGTCAGGGGGTGGGGGTCGGGCTGATTGGGAAGGCACAGCCTTCCCTACCCGGCCCTCCATACAGTTTCGCAATCCTGATGTGGCCCTCGGGCCAAAAAGTTTGCGCCCCTCCCCCCATTTAAAGGGTCACAGCGCTAGGCCATTAATTAGATGAGGAGTGAATGGACTACATACTGGTATGCTAATCACAACAAATATACACTTAACATGTAAAAAGGGGGGAAAAAACACACACACGATGACACTGAATTTTGTGCCCCAGTTAATAATCTTCAGTCCTTTAAAACGTAACCCTGCAAAGTTGCTTCTCAAAACTGTTTCAGGTCTTCCTACTGATTTAAAATGTTTGTCTGAAATTGCAACTCTGTTTTTCCTCAGCTGTCACTTCACAAATAGCCTTTGAGGCTTGAGATGAGGAAATAGTTTATCTCTAGTATTTCACAGAAGCAGCAGTAAATAGCAAGCTATGGTCCAGTGTTTTATGATTCCAAATGTGTGTGGCATGTTTAAAAGAGTTCCTTTTCTGTAACACAGAATGCCTTTTAATTATATTCTGCCTGCACTAGATTGCAATGAGTCCTTTTTCCTATTATAGGCACATGCCAAATCTTTGGTTTTAAATCCATATTCGTATGAGATTACTCAGAGCCTCATTTTGGTCATTTTCTGCAAGGCAATTCACATTTCCTGTGACCTCTATAAAATGCTTTGGGAACTGATGCAACAATCAGTGACACTTATGACTTAATTTTGAACATGTAGCCCTATACTGTGTTATAGAAAATTAGTTTTGATTTGTAAATGTATTGCATGCATTTATGGATATTTTGCAGGTGCACTTCAGGCACCAATCTCTCTAGCTTTAGCTCACAGAGTATAAATAACTGGCTGAAGAAAGAGCATATTTATACTCAATAGTTCATGAGAGGATACAGTCATGGTCCTTAGGGAAGGAATTAGTGAGATTAAAAAGTACTGGCCTGTGATAGCTAGAAGGCAGACAATTTTTTTAATTGTCCATTTAATTGTTACATGTAAATGTTTAAAGAATACTCAGTTTCCTTCTACTCTCTGTAGTCTGTTTACATGAGTTTCACTGAGAGGATGATTTTGGTAACAAAGGTGGATCTAATTGGCTACGCACCCCACGTTACAACACTCTCAAGACAGTCATATGTATTTGATGCAGAAAATAAGGTAATGAATACAGACCCCCTGAATTAAGAAAGGTGGCTAATCAGTCAGCAAATCCTGTGAGCATAGGGCCAGGTAGCTGGTCATTTGGCTACAACGTAAGCTCCCTGCCCTAGAAAGAAGGGGGAAAAAAAACAAAAAATGAGGAAGCTAGAGCAGGGAAAAGATTGGGCTCACGAGAGCAGGAAGGTAGATATGTATGTTGGCAAAAGATGAAAGGCCGGCTTTGTGGCCTCCAGTGTAGAGACACTAAACCATTACCTGCGCTGCTGCAAGGCAATTCTGCCAGTCAGTTTTACTGGGGAGATGCTAAAACGGAGGAGTTGGTGTTGTGCCCAGTAGCTAATTTTGAGAGTTTTTTAAAAACATATAAATAAAACAACCTTTATTTATACTCAAAGCCTCACCCTAGTGAAACTAACATGCATTGATATATCTAACATTCTTCATCTGTAATATGCATGTATTGTGGGCTTCACTCTCAACTGGCGCATACTGGCATACCTCCACGATTTACAGCGGATCTAGCCCGGTGTATGTTAAAAGCAGTGTAATCAATATATTAACAAGAATTTAAGTCTATACAGAAGAAAGCGCTCTAAGGCAACCTCCACACAAGGGGCCTGGCATTTCCACATGAAGTAGATGCTGTGGTAATTACGACATACATACATAAAAATAAAGGTGATACTGTAAAATAGTGGCCCGGTTGTATTCACTTCTGGTTTTAATTATATCCTTGCTTTTTATTAGTAAATCTAATATTTTATATTAGATTTATAATATATGGAGAAGTAAAAATCTCTGCCACACTTTTTATATTTGCAATCTGTTGAAAAATTAAGCTGTTTCAAGCAACTTGCATTTCAAAAGGTGTTCCAAAAACAAACACTTCAAGTCATCACTGGGCTCCAACATAGGGTATCATTCAAAGCCCACTGAAGTTAATGGAAGTCTCTGGATTGATTACAATGGGCTTTGGATAGGCCCCAAATGCACTATTTTGACCTGTAGAAGAGCTCTGTGAAACCTTGTCTGTCTCTCTCACCAAGAGAAGCTGGTCTAATAAAAGCTACTACCTCACGCAGTCACTCTATTTTGAGAAGTGTGAGTTGTGTGTTCAGACTAACAATAGGTATACAGGTTGCATCCGATGAAGTGAGCTGTAGCTCACGAAAGCTTATGCTCAAATAAATTGGTTAGTCTAAGGTGCCACAAGTACTCCTTTTCTTAATAGGTATACAAGAAATCATCAGGCATGCTTTGTAGGTTTAAGCTTATGGACTGTAAGAAACCTGTGTAAGATTAAAGAGAAGACAAGAGACAATCTTCTTTTTTATGTTGCGATAACAGCAGCTATCAACCAGTGATACTCCCATTTTGGAAGGTGACAAATATGACAAGTTTCCTTTTCACTTCAGTCCCTGAAGTATTAGGCCGAGAGAGAGCCCTCCATCCACTGGTGATTCTAGATATTGCAGGTCAAACTGTATTAGTAAATTATTAGAGCTATTTGCAAACTCTGTGGATGCATCTCACTATGTAGCTCCATCCCCCCAACCCCCCCACACATAGGCAACACTCAAGCTCCATTCCAGTTAGTGTCAGTATAGATATCACTACACCATATTTGTGGCCCTGCCCTGCAAAGTGCTGAGTGCCCTCAGGTCCCATCGACCGATGGTTTTCTGTTTGCAGATTTTCTAGAAATACAGTAACAAGGTTATTTAAATGCAATTTAGTTGATTTTATTGGGAATTCATTATCAGAATCTCCTGGGATTAGATGCTAACTTAAAAAATACAACAGTGAAGCCTACAATATAAGCAATTTATGTAAACTAGAATTGCATTAAGCTATATTGGAATATAGTATTTAGCATATGTATTTCTGGAAAGTCTACAAAAAGAAAATGATCATTTTTTTCTATGAGCTTGGAACTGCTACTTAAAATCATAGTTAATCACAGCACTGTCATTGCTTCAGTTACTTTGCAGTAATTTGGGATACATTTTACATTCATGCTTTTTTTTCTTTTTTTTTTTTTTGAATGGTGAGTTAAAATGTTCTTTATAGTACATTACATTGTCTGTGCTGGTTTAAGGCTAGAAAGATTAGTGCAGAGACAGCAGAATTCCTCTATCCCTCCCCAGCTATCAAGGACAGGAATAATATTTGTCACTGCAAGGTTCACCTTGTGATCCCCCTTACAATATTTTAAAATCACACCAATTAACTGCTTCCAGACCAGCTTGTGGAGAAACAGATGCTCAGCCATGCTGAGGGTAGGATCTAGGAAAGCAGTTGAGTCCTATTTAGTAAACCTGACGGTATGTCTGTACTATCTGCTGGACCGGCGGGCAGCAATCAATCCAGCGGAGGTCGATTTATCATGTCTAGTCTAGATGCGATAAATCGACCCGAGCGCTCTCCCGTTGACTACGGTATGCCACCGGAGTAAGAGGCGCAAGTGGAGTTGACAGGGGAGTTGACAGCAGTCGACTCACCGTAGTGAAGACATCATGGTGAGTAGATCTAAGTACGTCGACTTCAGCTACATTATTCATGTACCTGAAATTGCGTAACTTAGATTGATCCCCCCCAGTGTAGACCAGGCCCGAGTGTACTATAGCACTGAATAGAGAGACTCAAGATAAGAATATCCAGGTTGTTGCTGTTACTCATTTAAATGCTTTGGTAAAGTTTTTGCACTGTAGCTTCAAGGATATTCACCATTTATGCACCAGCTCATAAAGCTAGCTAGGAAGTGAGACAGGAAGCGTTCAGACTAGGGCTAATGCATCAGCACCAAAGCCTAGTCTAAAGTAGTAGCTTTTATAAAGAAACAGCCTGGGAAGCATGACTTAAAATAAGCTCCTATATAGCTCTCCATAGTGTCCCCGTTCCATGCACGAACTGCCAAATATGAAGAAAGCCTCAGGACAAAGCTTAAAATACATGGGTCATCTGATGGAAAGATACATTAGAAGAGTACAGTGCAGCTCAATAGCTTCTGGAAGGGTTTAAAAGGGTCCAAAAAAAAAAAAAAAAAAAAAAAAAGAGTAAAAGGGTACAAAAAAACAACAGCACACATCCCTAACAGAATGAAGGTTTGGGTTTCATGAATTAAAACCAAGCCTGAATATCACTTTCCCCACTGTTTTACAATCCAGCACCCTGGTCACAGAAGAGAGACGTGAACTTCTCAGAACTGGAACGCAAATTATTTTTGTTTCACCATGTTTAGAAGGAATTCAAGCATAAATTCATTGTTCTAGAATGATGAGCTTTGTACTTACCACTGATCCACCATTTCCTGCCATTGATTACGTAGCTATCTCCATCTCGCCAAATGCTGCATTCCATGTTGGTGGCATCACTCGAAGCGACATCAGGCTCTGTACAAAACACATTTATGAGCATGAACAGTGTTTTTGCAGTTAGATCCATTATTCATATATTATGGGAGGAGACTACTACTAATTTTGGTTTTGCTTATACAAACATCATACAACAAAAAACTGGAGAGAAGGTAAAAGAGGTGGGGATAAAAAGTGTAATTCAAGGCTAAAGCAGAAAACACTGACACTATGCTCTCTAATAATCTCTCAACACTTCTGGACCAAGCATTTCAAAATGCAGTCATAATTAGGGCCATGTGGAAACTTTTGTGCAGTCATTAGAAAGCTAGTTTGCTCTGAAAACACAATTGTAATGTTCACTGTGAAAAATATGGCTTAAAAAGTGATTAGAGCTTTAGTTATAACATTTGTCTATTTAATTGTAAGGCTTTTGGGACATGGAGCTGCCTTATTCTATGTCTGAAGTACCTCAGGGCCCTGGATAAAGAATTAATTTCAACAGCCAGTCAAATTTGTTGTTTTTAAAACCCTGTGTGGACTTGTTCTGGTTTATCTCACAGACCTTGGCTCAGGTTTTCTGCTCATCCCAGTCACTGCTGGAGGCAGGGTACAGTCAGGGAGCCAGTTAAGGCTCCTTAATTCTCAAGCTGGTCCCAGGATTAATTGGTAAGTGCCAGATGCAGGCAAACCCTATTCTAGGACAGGGTGGGATTGTATAAACTCTATGCCATCTGAGGACACCCTCATGACAAAGGAATTCTCAGCTGGTGAGACACAGATTTTTTTCTGGACCCTTTCTACTACCAGAGAGCAGAGCAGGGGAGAAAATCTGGGTCCTTCTCATTCTCTACATCCTCCTAAAGCCAGTGACCCTGGAGTTCTTCATAGAATGTTATCACTGATAGAGCAACAGTCTTTTCTTTGCAGCTCCTGCTGTTTGGAACAACCTCCCTTCAGTCTGCTTCATCAATATTCTATTTCCTTCCAAATCTTAGGTGAAAACACCTCTTCCCCTTTGGAAACACAGCAGTAAGAGAGATTATATCCTATCCTGCAAGATGCAGGATTATCTAAACTCCCGCTGACTTGCAGGGGGCACTTAGCACCTTTCAGGATTTGGCCCTATACCTGTGGACCAAAATTTTCAAGCTTGGGTGCCTAAAGATACTCTCCTATATCAAAAGTGCCAGTTTTTCCAGAAGTGTGCTGTCCACCAGCAACTTTCACTGAGAGGATCATTTCAGGCACCCGGGTTTGAAAATTTTAGCCAAAATGTACAATGTAAACCCAAAAGGAATGATAAGCAATTGCTATATAGGAAAGGCACCATGTTTTGGGGGTGATTTTCTACATTACACTTCACAAACATATGAAATATTTGCAGATGGACTGTCATTGATGTTTGAAATATTATTAGCTGCTAAAGTGGTATAATATTTAGCATATTTACAGTGCGTTTCATCAGTGATCTCAACACACTTTACAAAGGAGGGTAAGTTTACTGTATGTCCTGTTTGCATAGTAATTTTGTTTGGCTATTAATAAAAAAGCAAGAGTGAAGATATTCTTACAGCAAATAGTATCGGGGGGGTAACAGTGTTAGTCTGTATCCACAAAAACAACAAGGAGTCCGGTGGCACCTTAAAGGCTAACAGATTTATTTGGACATAAGCTTTTGTGGGTAAAAACCACTTTTTCAGATGCAAGGCCAAATAAATCTGTTAGTCTTTAAGGTGCCACCAGACTCCTTGTTGTTCTGATAGCAAATAAATTAATCTTAACTATGGGAAATGGCAACTACTGTAACTGTGGAGACTATGGATCTTGCAGAATTAGACCCTCTGGCTGTCGATAGCACATAGAGAGGTTCAAAGCCATGGTGGAAAACCAAAGGTATTAACACATAATAGCTTGTGTTTCTGCACCTCTCTGCACTGCTGTGAAACGTGCATGATGGGGTGGGGGTGGGGGCAGTTTTCAACTGCAAAAATGTTTACCTGTCATGCAGAAGCAAGAACTAATTTTCCCTTGAAGGAGAGGCTCAAGCCACTGTTTCTTTTGCTCTTCAGACCCATACAAATGCAGGACCTCCATGTTTCCAGTATCTGGGAGAAATCAGAATGTGTCTTTTTGCAATACATAGTTCATACAGCATAAAATGTTCACAAAATTGTGACTAAGGAATGGGGGGGGGGGGCGAGGGGAGGGGCGTTTGCTAACCTGGTGCATGACAATTGAAAATTTCTGGGGCAAAGAAGCATTTTCCTGTCTCCTCTGCAATTAATGCATAGTCAACCTGACTGAGACCACTGATGGCTGGCAGGAAAAGGTTCCACAGACCCTCTGCTTTGGCCATTTCCTGTCAGAAGAAATAAGATCAACACACAGTGAATCTTTATTCTGAGATTACATGATGATTCAGTAACCATCTTGCCTCCCTCAGGTCAATCTTGCAGTCCCAACTATAGTTCTCCTTTCCTGAGTCTCTATATTCCATTTTTTGGCATAACATTCAGGCTTCCCCCTCACACTCAAGCTCTCCCTAACTTTTTCCATGTGTACATCTCTCTCACACACACTCACCCTTTCTTTGTTTCCTTCACCTACGCCTGAACTCCAGGGTTTCTACCACATAGCCACATAAGTCCGGAATATCCACCCAGACAGTACATGTCAAGCTTCCACACACTCCTTCAAAAGAACAACTGTTAAAAAATCTGCATGCTCCATGAAGTATTCTGGCTAGAATGGCGATAACTCACTGTGTGCGCATGCATGCATTCTGGTTTGCATGGTAGTATATTGTTTTCCTTTTGTGCTTTAGGAATCTATGCTATATGAATGAGGAGATGGCTAATTGTTTCAGCACACATCACCCCTGTACAGCACTATGCTGTATTGTGATGGTATGCTCCAATCCCAGGACAACTAAAGAAAGGAGCTCTCGCTCTCTCTCCACAGTGGTGCAGGGCCTCCCTTCTCATGGGACCAGGGTACCCCCCTAAAGACACTGTGAATACTTTATTTCAGCTGTATTAAAAATAGAGAACTGGAATATAGATTAGCAATGTGTGAGGCAAACTCTGTTCATGTCAACATAACAATGAAAACAGTTTCAAGTGTAAGCACAGCATTTTCTAAAGACCGTGTGTGCGCGCGCACGTATGTGCCTGCACGTGTGCTGGGGTGGGAGAGGGAAGGAAGGGAAAGACTTAGGGCTTATCTAAACCACACGGCTTTTAGCGACAATGCGGTCTCCACACAGCCTTGTCACTAAAAATCAGTGTGTGTAAACACTCTTTTCTGATACTTTGTCGGCACTTTTGCAGACAAAATACTTCCAGCCCCGTGAGCGGCGTTAACTTGGTCAGCAGGAGAGCGCTCCTGCCGACAAAGCCGCATTCACACTGCCACTTGTGTTTGCAAAACTTTTGTCTTTCGCAGGGGGGCTTTTTTAAGTACCCGTGAAAGAAAAGTTTTGTTGACAACTTCGCAGTGTAGACAAGCTCTCAGACAGGCCTCCCACTTTTTCTCCAGTCTCACATCTTTTTTTAAAGTTTCTAGCTGCTCTGGTTGTGAATAAAGACTTGAAAATGTGACCCAGCTATAACTGATGTAATCACCTCTGCTGGAGACTGCAGAGAGCCTGAAATAGGAGCTTGAGAGGTGTGAACTTCCCCATTGACTGAATGCATCCCATGAAGTGAGCTGTAGCTCACGAAAGCTTATGCTCAAATAAATTTGTTAGTCTCTAAGGTGCCACAAGTACTCCTTTTTTTGCATTCATTTCGGTATGTGCTAACTTCTGAAATGATTACACTTTAAATGTCAGTGTTGTTAACTATTTCACTGCTCAAAGCACGTAAGAAAGGAGATGAAGAACCAATATGAAGAACACCACAATCTGCTCTGAGATGCCGCTTATACTGTGTAAGACTGTAAAAAAGTCTAGATGGAATACCTGGGCTAAACAAAACCTTAAACAAGGTTTAGGGTTAGTTATACAGAGACCTCAGCCTGCTTAGTACCCTGGCAAACACCATTAAAATCCTTTTATTAAAGATACAGAAAAGCAGGAAAAAACAGTTAAAGCATTTGGAATGTAAAGTAAGGCTTTCATTTCAAGAACAATCCTTATTCCCTTTCTCTCTTTCGCTGGAGAGTGTCTTTAAAAGAAAAAAAATGATCCTTGTTTGACAGTCTTTAAGATAGTAATAACACATAGAAAATAAATAGGAAAGACAGAAGATGCATTTTCTGTCTCTGATGTTGAGTCACTTGCAAGCTCACTGCTGGAAAAATACATATACAGCACACAGTGTTATCAGCCACTGTCAAAGGCTTACAGACATATGGCAAAATATGCAGTCTCGGCCAGCTAAGCCAGACTCTTATCAGACAGAAGGAAAAAGGAGAGAGTTAAGAAAAGGACTTGTGGGGGATGGGGCAAGACAAAGTCTCACACTGCAGGTGGTAATTGGGATTTAGCTAGAGCCAGCAGAGATGGCAATGTCATCTGGCTCCCTCTCTCTGGCCTGATCTGGTTAGAACCTTTCTCAGGGATTAGGATGAAGAGGGTCCAGGGACCCATGAGACGGCAGGGGTGTCAGCTATGATGGTGAATCTCACTCCAGCAGCCAATTTTTCCTCCCAAAGTCTCTTCCAAAAAGGAGTGATGAGTGGAACAGTCCCGACCTCTCATTTTGTTCACCAATTAGGCCTATTTTCTGACACACCAATTTGGTTCAATGATTTCTGGTTCCCCGCATCTCTTGTTTACCAAGCATGATCTTAACACAGCCCTTAAGTTATATCAGTAGGCTTTTTCGTTTGGACGAATTCAATCAGTCCCGCTTTTGCATCTTTCCCCATCAGCATTTGTTATGGGTTATTGTGACATCTTATGAAATTATGCTCACTTCTTGGAGTTGAGTTCACCATTACGGTAAATGTGTAGGCCCAATTATCACATCACCACCATATGACAGGGTTGTAAGGGGCACAAAAGGTTTTATTTTCCTCAGCTTTCAAAAGCTTGGGAAATACATGGATTTTTAAACTGCAATTCCTTTTTAAAAGCGTATTGTATTTTATATGCATAAGAGAAATATGATGGTCTAAAAGGTAAACTACTCTAGGTAATATTTGCTCAGGCAATTGCATAAACTCCCTCATTTCCATCATCACTGCAATACTCAGGCGAACATTCACTTTGTATTACCTTCAGTTTCACAATCACTGAAGGTTTCTTCCATCTGTCCAGTGAATTTTCATCTTTGACATAGTACTCAACCACTTCCTTAGGAAAAAAAAC
Source organism: Caretta caretta (assembly GCF_965140235.1). Lineage (NCBI taxonomy): Eukaryota > Metazoa > Chordata > Testudines > Cheloniidae > Caretta > Caretta caretta. Next base: position 190,994,605 of record NC_134207.1, on the reverse strand, counting down.
AAACGTACAATAAAAAGTAATATATGGTTTCTTCTACTGCCTCTTTCCCAATCTCCACAAACCGCAATGAATTCCTATTACATACTAGAAGTGCATCTTTATTGTATAATAGTACTGTATATGTTAAAAAAAAATTAAAAACCTAATTGCAATCTGATTATGCCTCACATCTAAAACAGGCTTGAGACTCCTCGTGAACTTTAGCCAAAACAGTACCTCACTTCAGATATAAAAGTGACTCAGTGCTATTCAAAACACTTTTCTGGTGGTGTCTGAAGTTCAACATTTTCCGGAGATATGAGTAAGGACTTGTCATGACTAGTAATTCTTGAATGGTAATTGTATACAAAATTAATGACACTGTGATGAAATAAGCATTACTATATACAATTTAAGCTGACTATGTTGACACAGCACATGTAGTACTACCAGTGGAATATTGCAACATGCAAGCTAGGTATCCAATTTTAGTATGCAACAAGTGAAAACATGAAGAATACAGCTGTTTCTCTTTAAATAGGTGATCTTTTCATTGTGTACTCGGTCATTTCGAGTGCTAAATATTAGCACTATATACGGTTGTGCCCTTCATAGCAATCCTAATGCTAAATGTTGCTCTCTATGGGAATTTTGAAGACTAATTTTTTTATGCACTGATTATATTTCACAGTTTTTAGTGCTTTTTATTCAGGAATCTCAAAGCACTTTTCAAACAACTTTTGGAAGGTTAAATGACTCATTATACTGAAAGGTTAAAAGACCCACCTAAAGTCACACAGTGAATCAGATTTAGGAATGGTTTCAGAGTAGCAGCCGTGTTAGTCTGTATCCGCAAAAAGAACAGGAGTACCTGTGGCACCTTAGAGACTAACAAATTTATTTGAGCATAAACTTTCATGGGCTAAAACCCACTTCATCGGGTTTTAGCCCATGAAAGCTTATGCTCAAATAAATTTTGTTAGCCTCTAAGGTGCCACAAGTACTTCTGTTCTTTTTGCAGATTTAGGAATAGAACTCAGGAGTCCTGACTTCCCAACCCCAGCTGTAGCAAACAAACAAAAACATACATGCATTTCCTTTAAAGGATTACGTAGGGAACGTTCCATATTGTTTTTTTGTTAGTTAAACACACATTCCTTAGAACACATTTTTTCCTGAAGAGAAACAAAACTAGTTGTGACCAAAAGATGGCTGCTCAACCTTTGAGAAAATCTTTCAGAAACAAGAACTCATCTGGAGCAGGTACATTAAGAAATCATCTTTTCATAATTATGGACCTCTCTGGCCATTTCCACTATCAGCTTTCAAGCCTACATTAATGTCAGACACATCTAGGAACTGAGGGCATGATGGTATATTACAGAAATGTACTTAATATCAGATATAGACAACGCTTAACCTTGTTAGAAAGGGCTATGGGAAAGGTAAAACGTTCCATCCAGGATTGGGGGTAAGAACAGCAGCCTTCCTCCTGGATGACAAACACCCCTCCAATGCAATTCTTCCCTCTGGGAGGCAATCAAGCCTCTAACAATCTTAGTAGCATATTATGGCTCCACAAGAATCAATGTCCTATGGGCCTGGGAACTTACAGTCAAATACTTTACTGAATATTACATTATCTTCTAACAACATCATTAAAGCAGGACATCAAAGTTTCTAACAAATTAACCTGGTTGCATGGCATGTTACCTCCCACACACCAAACAAGAGACCAGAGAAAACAAACAACCTAGCGCTGCAGGCAAAGAACAATCACAGGGACAAAATGCGTATCCAAGTAGAGTATTAGCCAAAAAACTGCTTCTTTCAGAAGGCTTGGATCTTCAGACTTAATCCCAAATTTCCCAACAAGCAGTTTGTCCTGAAGATCAGAGATGTTGTAAGGGAGTTAGTCACAAGTGCATACAGAACTTGCAGCAGCTGTAATGCAACCATTAGTCATGACAACACATTAAGCAAACATAGTTGGCAATGATTATACTAGAGTTACTTTCAACTAAGGATCTCAAAGCACTTTATAAACAATTAATCATCATAAACAAATTTGTGAGAAAAAAAATAGATACAGAGAGAGGCTGAGCAACATCCCTAGGATCATACTTAAGTGAGCAGCAATATTGGGAACTCAAGTATCAACTCCTAATCTCCTGCTTTCAGCACTCCCTCGGATCTGAAGAACCATGAACCTCAAAAAGCTAAAGGAGAAACAATCTGGGCCAGGATTCAGGCAGACCCAGTATGGTATAACTTTGTGGACCATCAACATCCTCCAGTTTGTGAGCTAGTCAGAGCACAATAGTGCCTGTCTATGTCCAACATCAGGAACCCCCTTTGCACTCACTCCCTACAACAGTTCTGTCTTCTCTACTGTGAAGGATACTATTATATTTGTTATTAGTAGAGTATTTTCTCGCATTCAATATTCTTTCTCTAGCATTCACTACTAATTCATACACTGATTTATAATCAGTAATAATCTGCAAAAAATATCACTGACTGGACAAAATTAAGCTCTGTCTCTGTTCCTAAACAAAGTGAAGATGTGAGCTGTGAAGTAAGCTCTGAATTTCGGCACAAACATACTACTTCCTGAACAAAAAGCTTCTACCTTTTCAGCTGGAAACACATGCTGCTTCATGAACCTCTTCACCTTCAGCAGAACCTCCTGGCCTTTTTTAGTCTGCTGGAACAGCTCTCCTGTATCACTGGGTTGTGCATCACCAGTGAAAGAAGTTCTAGGGAACAAAATTAAAATAAATAAATAAGGTCAGGTTCTCCTGCTGTTAATACAAACTTCCTTACATAAATATAACTATTTAAAGAAATATATAAGAAAGCTGTGAAAGGTCTGACTTGAGTTAGCCAAGCCTTTTACGGCATATCAACACAGGGATAAAAGACCCAGGTCAGCTGACTCAGGCTCGCAGGGCTTGGGCTGAAAAATTGCTGTGTAGTCATTTGGGCTGCAAGGGTGGAGGGTCCCAGAGCTTGGGCTACAACCTTAGCCCAAATGTCTATACAGCAATTTTTCAGCTACAGAGCACGAGTTCTACGAGCCAAGGCCAGCTGTGTTTTTTTAACCCCTGCATAGACATATCCAACAAGTGCTCTCACCTTTTTGAGAGCAGTAATCCAGTTTCTGCCAAGGGTTTCACCATCTCAGCGAACTCATAACTATTCTCTGCAGAAGAATTTCCAAGGAGATATCTAGCATATACACCCTAAAACCAAATAAAACGGACATATATGATTTAATATCTGCTTAAAATTGGAGTCCAGTATGACATAATCTTTGTGAACTGGTGGACAAAATTAAATGCATATATTCCCAATAAAAAGAAGTAGTCAGTTTTCCAATATAAAAATTGGTCAAATTTTAGTTGAATCCATTAGTAGTGCCATTGATCCATTTCCAATCAGTAGCGATACTGAGACACTAAAAGAAAATACTCACTCCATTGTAGACAGACTAATGGTCCAAGTCCAAAGGACAAGCATCAAAATCAGCAGCACAAATGACAAGTATTTACTGTGCAAATGTCATATACATAATTGAAAAAGTTCATGTGGGGCCTGATCCAGTGCCGGCTGAAGTTAATGGGTTCCCATCTGTTGATTTCAATAGGCACTGGATGGGGCCCACAATGCTCAGAGTTTAAAAGGACAGTATGTGATTTTTCCTGAGGTCCCACCCCCCCTCTCCCCCCATCATCTAGCATCCATGATGATCATACCCAAAATGAACAAATCTAAAGAAAGCTAATGTCTGCTTTAAAAATTGAGTCAGCCATCACCAGATCGGTAGTTTTATAAAGGGAACAATAGCCCAGACAGCTACTATTGACAGGCAGCTAACATGCTACAGCTTTTAAAAGAATAAATAAAATTACAGAAGCTTTTCAACTTTATCACATTTCAATATTTTTTTACATTTTTAATTTACATTACCAAACAAAATAATAATAATTAAACTATAAGAAAATATATTAAGTATTAATGAAAATTTTACCTGGCATATTCCAGCTATTTTAAAATATGAAAGAGCAAGAAAGAAATTCAAGTTCGAAAGATCTGCGCTAATACCCCTGCAGCGGCAGTAAACTGAAATCAATTCTTCAAGTGATGGAATTCCTAGGAAAACCATACAGAATATTTAGCATGTCCAAAACTTTTCTCTTCCTTCGTTTTTAAATTCTAATTAATTTGTCACCAATTATGCTGTTTGTTTAGTCTTACAAACTATATTCAAATTACACAACAAAAATAAACTAGTAAGTGCCACATACTGGTTCTCATGCACTAATATAATGCAGTTATATTTGGGAGCCAAACACAAATGGGGACTGTTTAAATTCCAACCAAATATAAACACAGCACTTTTTCAGGTCAGTAAAAAAATAATATTATGTTAAAAGACAAGACAAAAAGATTAAATTTTAGGCTTAAACTATCTCAGTGTCTCTTTAAGAAAAAGAGCATTCAAAATATCCTTTCACTTAAAGGAATATTAATAAACACAAGTATATTTCAATATACATTTCATATCTATAATTTTATAGAATGTAATAAACTTGTTGTTAGTAAACTATGGAAGTTATTTTCAAGTTTAATATGGTATGCTTAATAATTGGCTATCAACTGTTTATAAAGATAAAAAACTAAATAGAAATCAATTTTTAAAAAACTAATTTCAACAAAATTACAAATTACCTACAGTATCTCTAAAACTCAAGGTACCCCCATGGCCTAACTGTTTAATTGTGTTAGGCCAGAAGTAAAATGCAGCGGTATAAGCTAAATCTGCTAAAGGATGCCCAGTGGTTGAAAGTTCCCAGTCCAGGACTGCCACAACACGAGCCTAAATAAATAAAAAAAATCCAATGAATGATAAAGGTAAGCAACTTAAATTAACTACATCCATGCCCCTTCCCATTTAGAAGACTAATATAGGATGTGTGGGTGTACAGATATATATATATATATGTGCACCATAAGATTGTTACAGTGATGATAGTTCCTTAATACAGTACTAGGTCTTGGGATCTAGAGAAAAGTAGTGTTCATTTATATGAACAAATTAATTTTTACTTATTCTATTGAGATAACATTATATACACTTAGCATCTATATAGCTCTTTTCATGCTTAAAGCCCTTCGTAAACACTCTAATCTGTCTCACGGAAGTCCTGTGAGGGAAGTAGGCAAGGAAGTTTGTAACCCTATTTTACAGATGAGGAAATAGCACATGACCTGTTCCTAGCCACAAAGAAGAGTCAGTGACAGAGCCAGGATTAGAACTCATAAATTTGTGGTTCTATGTTCAAACCACAGGTCCCTCTTTGTAACATAACAGTGCACAATAGACTAAATCTGGAACTTACTCAATTACAATATAGACTAAGGGTAGGCAACCTTTGGCATGCAGCCCAACAGGGTAATCCGCTGGTGGGCCGTGATACAGTTGGTTTACATTGACCGTCCACAGGCATGGCCGCCCACAGCTCCCAGCAACTGCAGTTCACCATTCCCAGCCAATGGGAGCTGCAGGAAGTGGCGAACCACTGCCACTGGGAGCTGCGGGGGGCCGTGCCTACGACGGCCAAGGTAAACAGTGTTGCGGCTCGCCAGCAGATTACCCTGATGGGCTGCGTGCTGAAGGCTGCCAACCCCTGATATAGACAGACACTGTTCCCTTGCTATAAAGGATGGGGGGAGAACCTTTGAAACGTGTCCCGTTTGGCATGCTTGAACAACTAGCACACAAGGGATTACTAAACTTGCGCAGAAAGATTGTAGTTGGCTTTTATGATCCCGAGAAGATTGTTTTAAAACAGAGTACACCTCAAATGTCATTTACTGCACAATCTACACCTAATGCCCAGACTCTGAACTGTGTTCTGCCACTGTTGAATAATTCTGTTGATCATATGGCCTAGGTTTACCTTTCACCCACAAAGTGACATACAGTATGTGGGAAGGGAGCACTAAAGCAGCCAATGATTCATTACACATCATTGACAAGAAAGAGTGTGGTTGCATGCAGAGACCAGAGAACAATCCTCTTTCTCAAAGAATGGCAGATCATGGGTTTCCAGCGGTTACATGATACCAGCCTTGATTTACGTAGTCTCCTTACTTCAGGCCCCCCAACCAGGGGTGGGGCAAGGAGGGCAATTGCCCAGGGGCCCGAGTGATTTAAAAGGGCCCGGGGTCCTTGGCCACTGCTGCAGTAGTAGCCCCAGGCCCTTTTAAATTGCCCAGGTGGGCTGCAGGGCTCCCAGACATAGGCGTTGAGTGCTGAGCATGCACCGGCGGGCCCCTCCACCCCATCCCCCCAGCTGATCAACTCATCCTCATCCCCCTAGTGCCTCCCGCTGTCAGCTGTTTGGTGGCATGCCAAAGGCACTGGGGAGAGAGGGAGGAGCGGGGGTGGGAAGAGGTGGGGCGGCCCTGGGCAACGCATGGCCCAGATGCCGGGAGTGGAAGGGGCAGGACCAGTCCCTTCCAGACGCTGCTCTGCAGCCCTCCCTGCCTGGGGAGGTGAAGTCTGCTCCCTGCCTGGGCTTGGGTGCCAGGCAGGGAGCTGAAGCCGCCTCCTCCCCAGCCAGGCTCTCCCAAGCAGCTGCCAGGGAGGGCTGCAGAGCAGTGACCAGGAGGGGCTGGCGATAAAAGCAGTTCCTTCCTGTTCCCTGCCTGGGCTCCTGCCCGCAAGGGAGAGTGGCAGAACATGTGGGGGTGGTGGGGCAGGCACAGAGGGAGGACAAAGCGCGCCCTCCCCCGCGGTAACATGGGGTGGGGAGAGCACAGTGACCCTGGGAGGGGGGGGCAAACACATGACCTACCCTTTAGATCGTGCCCCCCTCCACTATGGGGAAGCACCAATTGTATATTGTATGAACAGGGGTGGGAAGAGGTAGGGTGGGGATGAGGCATTAGGGGAATGAGCCTAGGATGGAGCGGGGGGGGTGGGTGTCAAGCACTCCTGGGAAGTCTGGAAGTCGGCATCTATGCTCCTAGGCGCATGCAGGGTGGTACTGACAGTGGCAAAGGCACCAACCGGGCAGGCATGTGTAAGCCCTGGCCATGCCAGAAGACCACACAGAAGAGAGGTGGCCCATTGACTGTTCTGCCCTGGAGCCCGGAATTGCTGTCAGTGGGCCTGCCGTATTTTCACAGGTTTTTTTTTTTCCCCCTTCTCCCTTATTTTTATTGAGATTGCATATCATATATTTAGACCTTTTCGCTCAGTGTTTGTACAGAGTCTATCACTATGGGGTCCTAGTCTATGAGGAGGGCTACCAGGCCCTGTGAGAATACTAATAGTAAGTCCTGATCCCAAACCACCTGAAGTTATGTGGAAGTCTTTCCATTGACTTCAGTGGGCTTTGGATCAGGAATCTAAGCATGTGCTCAAATATCACTGATCGATATCTTACATCGATTTTATGGTTCCCTTTTTGAGCTATATACTCCAAATACAATAATGGAGCAGGATTGTTTGCACTGGGGGATGTGAAGATGGGAAGAGAGAAAAGAAGGTCTAATGAATTGGAGTTAGGTTAGTGAATTTGTTTTAAGTAGTCCTTAAATTTACCTCAAGAAAATTGTACTCTGCAACGCCCGTCAATGTCTATTACGTAGGTAGGAAGGTAGAGAAACAGTACAACAAGAACTAAGAAGTAAGATTAATGTATATATATGTTTGGGGTACCTCTCTTGGATGGAAAATGATGTTATCTATTCTAAAATCTCCATGAATCAGATTTTCTTCATTATCACCAGCTGGCAAGTTGTTCATTAACCACTCAGCCAGCTGGTTCATAGCAGGAATGTCTAAGTGAGCAGATGCATCATACTGTTTTTTCCAAGTTGTAACCTGAAAAATATAAAAAACACATAAAACATCAGCTATTTTAAAGCAGAACATTATACAGCTGAGGGAGCGAGCCATTCAAACTTCCTTTTTACTTGTTATAATTCAAAGGTGTTAAAAAAATATTTGTCACCATATACCATCCCTTTTCTATGATGGTTTTGCTCTTCATTTTTGTAATTATGGCTATGAATATGTCACCAAGATGGTTATGAAACATGATGCACATTCAATTTTTCCACTGGTAATAGTGACAAAGACCATTGTTGAGATTTTCTATTCACCAGTAAACTTGGCACTCTTTTTTCCCCCCCTCTCTCTTCTTGGATTCTAGGCTGACACAGCCAAATGATTTTATTTAAAGGACAATAATACATTATGTTCCAGTCATAACTATGCACAGGTGCAGGGACGCACTCACATGCAGCTAGTTGTGGGCCTGGGAATTAGAACTTTAAGGTGAAGAAATGTAACTGGCAGGAATATGCTTGATTCTGTTATTCCCTTATGCATTTAAAATCCCATAAAAAATGACAAAACTGGCTGGATCTAAAGGGTTTGCACTTACTACAATTTGTACATATATATTCCTATCTTGTTTTCTCTAGCTCTTCAGCCCATTATGGTCAGCTGCTCCAGCCCATTCAGTCCGCCCTGTATGCTCCCTTTGAACGTCCCACTGTTATGGTTTTAGGCCTCGTCTACATTACAAACCTATAATGGTATAACTACATTGCTCTGGGGTGTGAAAAATCCACACCCTAAAGCAATTTAGTTATACCGACCTAATCCTCTCTGTAGATAGCGCTATGTCGGCTGGAGAGCATTTCCTACCAACAGAGGTACGCCTCTCAGGGAGGTGGATTAACTATGCCGATGGGAGAGCTCTCTCCCATTGACTCAGAGCGTCTTCATTAAAGTGCTAGGGTAGCACAGGTGCGTCAGTGCACCTGCACCAATGCATCATTTTAAGGGCAGACTTGCCCTTAGTTTACAAACCACATCCCACTGCACTTTTCTGTGTGTTGCTTTGCTGCTCTGAGCTTCTATTTCACCTTTACTCATGGGTCTCTGTTTTCTCAAGCCCTCAGAGCTCTCAGTCACTTCCAATTGCTCACTCTGATTACAGCCATCCAAAGGACTTCTGGTTCCTTAACCCATCTGATACCAGCCAAGCTATTTTGATCTCTGCTCATTGCCCTCCGGCTTTAGATTATTTTAGAGATCCAATAAGGTACAGAAGAGAATTCAAGAAGGTTTAATAAATAGCAGAAAATTACACTTCTCAATCTTTAGCCTTTGTTTCTATCACTGGCGGAAGGCTGAGTGCATATTTTGTTTCATAACCTTGCTATGTGTTACAAATGTAAGCACAACAGAAAATCAAACAGCATGGATCAACTCCTCAGAGATACTGTTCAATAAGCTTTGATACTTCCACATCTTCACACTAAAACAAAAAAGAAATAGTCACATACAGAGTCAATTTCTGAAGCTCAGGAAACTGTCTAAAAAAAACAAAAAACAAACAAAAACAAAAAAAACAACTTAGGACCAGATTCTGACCTAGGCTATACCACTATAGATCCACAGCAACTCCACTAAAGTGATTCTTGATTTATACTGGTGTAACATCAGATTCTGACCCATTGGAATACATGATTAAGATCCTTTCCAGCTTCCTCTAAAAGGGACAAAGTAAGTCCCTATATCAACGTGCACAGGTGATCCAAATTCATGAAAATTAATCTTGAGAGTTCTATTCCTGCTTCTGGATTTTGACAGTGTTGTTATACCCTTAGTAGCTCAGTAGATTTAAATTTGTATTAAATACATCTGGAAAGGAAGAAAGGACACTGAAAGATAGACCTGATCTTTGTTGTATTTCAAATATAAATCCCACTGCACGTGTAATTCCAAATCTGGAGGTGCGACTCAGGTGAATGGATACTACAGTCTGATAATAGGACCATAAACTTGTTCTAAAGTGTTTAGAACACATTGATTATGTAGAGTAATTGAACTAATTATAAGATATTAGGTAAAGCCAAAACCTTGAGTAGTTTAAGGATGTTAGTTATTTTAATATAAAAAGTGTTGTAACCAAATGAATACAAATGAAACATTCAAGGGCATTACAAAGTAAGTGGTTTTTGAGACCATTACCTGCCTCCTACAGTATCCTGGTCCTCTGCCATATCCTTGGAGACCCAATGAATGCAAACTGAATGAGTGCAACCGGGCCAGGGTTTCTATCATAGCAACATATAAAGCAGATCGCTCCGCTGGACTGACTTCAGGTAGTGAGAGGTCTCGGAATACACGACCCTAAAGACATCATAAATCAGATATTTGGTGGGATGGAAAGAGGAGGGGGAGGAAAGGTCACACAACAACAGCACAAGATGTGTATGATGTATTAACAGTCATTGCGTCAGTAATCTCTTCCTTGCTCACTTGTTTCTTGTCCAGGAAGGTCAAGGCACTCTTGCTCACTGAAATCCAAAAACTACCAATCTCACAGGATCTCCCTGAGCAGTGAATTTAATATATGTGTCTTGTAGATCCTGAACTAGAACTCTAGAACCAGATACCCTCCAAACTCTGAGGTGTCTGCAAACTAGATTGTATTTCTTGGGTCCACTCAAATATTCTGAATCCAAATAATTCAGTGTATAAACTGAAAAATGAAATAAGCTCTAGTTTTGTAAGGTTTTTTCACATTTCAAAAACAGTTAAAAGTTATCCGCTTAATTTTTGGGAGGGAGGGAGGGGCTATCATTTGCCTCTGAAGTGGGCCCTTTAATATGGGAAAAAGGAAAAACTAGGCAAATTTTCCCTCTAAACCCACTCACTTCCAGATAGTTAATGGTTTAAATAAATGTACACAGCTAACACACTGATTAGGTTAGTTTTTGCCAATTAATTGTGGAAGAGTAGAATTTATTGTAGCATTACATGATACTGTTTAGTCAACATACATGTTTCATCAAATTCTGTTCTATTTTCTAAAACCTTGGACTATATTAATGAAAAAAAATAAAATAAAAGCAACTCGGCTATCCAATTTAGTCAAGTGTAAACTTACAACCTTGGGAAAAAAATAAATACTGAGGGAATAGATTTATTAAGAAGAAACTTCTTGCTCTAGACAAGACAGAGAAAATTCCAAATGTATAAATGTACCAAAGCAAAGATTGAAAAACTGCTGGGATATTTCTAAGTTAACCTAATTGGAAGCAGTATTAGAACATGCTTAACAAACAAAAACACACACACACACACACACACCCAACTCATCTGTCTCCTAAATCGAACACACAACCTGATGATTTGATATTAACCCACTTTCTTGTAATTTGATTTGTTTACAGATCATTTATGCTTTTGCTTATTTAAATTAATAAAATATAGAACATTGGAAACATATGTGGTTTGGATCAGAGCAGTCCCCAGAGTAAAGAAGAGGCACCTCTGTGACCCATCTAGTGGTGGTCCATAGACCTTCCCTATATTCCTATAATTGCTGCCTGAACTACAACTCTCTTAGCTTTTGAAGGACACTTGATTAATGCATTCATCATTTCTTTCAAAAACCCAGAAACTTTGAGGGTCTGGGATTGAGAACATTTACCCAACCTTAAAGCCGGACCAGCTCCCCCTAATGAGTCTAGGGTTCTCACACCAGGGATCCTGTCTGATTTCAGAATGTCTGCCTACAACCAACCTGAGAAGATCATGTTGAATGGTGAGCCAAACACATGACCCTGCAAGAGGGAAATAAGTCCTAAAAAAACTGAAGTCAATGGCCGCTATTGGTGATCAGCACCTCTGAAAAAAATCAAGCTATTTTTATTTAGGTGCCTAAACGGGGGCTTATGAGCCCTATTCTAGGCACCCAAGATTGAAAAATTTCATCAAAGTTCTTATTTCAACATATAAAACTTTAGATATTTTAAAGCAGTTGCAATGGAAATAAACCCAAAAAGAAAAGAAAACAAAATCCTACAACATGTATTGACTAACCTGTACATGTTCCATCACATAAAATTCAGTTCCAATCACAGAAACATCACTGCAATACAGTAGGGGCTCAGGGACTGGAAATCCAGCTGAAAATAACGCTTTCTGCACATGATATTCTCTATCAACCTAAGATAGATATAGTATGGTAGGTACAGAATAATGTTCAAATTCTTCAAACACATTTAAACTTATTTTACATATACACAGAATATAACATTGTGCCCTACTAAACACCAAGCACTGGATTATGCAATACAGAACACTGGTACTGGTTTGTGCATTTGAATAGTTAATTGCATTTTCTAACATTTAACACTTCTAACATTCAATATCCACTTAAATCTTTATGCCAATCGTTACGCGAGGAAAATAGGCCACTTGAGAGTTGGGCCTGGTATAAACTTTAATTTTCTTTATCTTAAATCAGATTTATATTAATAACATGTAGAGCAGCTCTGTCTCTGGGTTAAAGTTGCTAAGAGCAAGACAACCCTTCAGCCAGTTAAAGCAACTAACTGGTAGTTCCCCAGTTCCTTGTCAGGATAGGGGTCATGTGACAGTTGCAAAGAGGCCTATACATTTGCTTTAAGAAATGCTAAGAGAAGATATGGAGATGCGTGAAATGTGTAACCCTGGGCAAGGGAAGTTATAGCCATCAAGGCCTTCTAACGAATTGGTGCCATCTGTACCAGCCAACTGAAGACAAAGACCACCACAGACTAGGCTTAAGTGCCCAGAAGATTTTGCCAGCACCGAGGTACTGACCAGACATAGCATGACCCAACATGGGTCCCCGAACTGTAGTCCTGACTGATGCAATGTGATGCCAAAGACCACACAAGCTGAAGAATGCATCTTTTTCCTTAAGTACTTCCCCCTTTTTCTTATGTTGTTACTGGGTGGTGATGTCCCCATTCTTCTTCTTCTCTAAACACTTAAGATGTGCATGTGTGTGTTTAAATGATTGGATGTATATGAGAGTTCATTTGGAGTAAGCAATATTAATCATTTCCTAATTCAAGTTCTAGGCAGTCCTGCTTTAAACTTAGACTGTTGCCCTGAATAGTGAAGGGTGTCAGCAACACCACGCTACTCTACAGGAGAGGTAAGAGCTGTCGACTCTGTTGTATCAAAGATTGGGTAATTAAACCAGAGAGGGAGTGATCAGTATAGTCACTAAGCACACAGTAACTTTGGGAGGAGTCCAAATATTACTTCAAGGGCTGAGAGGTAAACAAGTTTGTTTCAGAATCAGAAGCATTCAACCAGGTCAATAGATTACTTTGCCAGGAGCAAGATCCTGTAACTGGCGGTTAGAGCTAAGCAGGTGGCTGCCTCCTCAAGTTTTTGTATTTGTAAAAAATTGATCAGGTGCTGTACTAGCTTTCTGATTAAGGCTATGATTATGTCATGGAGGTCACGGAATCTGTGACTTCCAGAGACCTCCGTGACATTTTCTGCCCTGGGACTGAAGCTGTCAGCCCCACAGCTCTCAGCCATGGCTAGCAGTGGGCCCCCTGTAGCTACCCAGCTGCGGTGGGGGGACCCCTGTAGGCTGCCCAGCCCAGTGAGTGGCGAGAGGACCCCAGAGCCCCCAGCTGCTGCAGGTGCTAGACCCTCCCAAAAATTCAGGAACACCAATGACCTGTTCCTGACTTTTACTAAAAATATCCCTGACAAAATCTGAGCCTTACTTATGATTTGATTATTGTATTACTTTGATGACTTGATTAATTGGTGACTCAGTTCATATTATTAATTCTAATTGTGAGCTTGATTTGATAATTGTACTGTCTAATTCTTAGTATAGTATGTGTTTATAGTAGTTAACTTTGTGATAAGTTTGATTAACTTTAAAGTTGCTTATTTATTGATGTGTAATAAAATCCATAAAAAGTATACAAAGCCAGTTTTTTTTTCAAATTTATAACTGGGTCAGAAAGCTTTAGAATGAAGATAATTTAGCCTAGGTATTTGTGAGCCATTTGGCTCTGTCCTTAAATTAAAACATTTGTTCCTCACAATTATGTACATTTATAGTTTGCCAAAGAATTGGCTACTCACCTTGTGAGCTCTAGGCAGAAGAGGGCCATGAGGCTTCTTCCTAAGCACATATGCCCTAGAACCCTTCTGCAAGTAAAAGGTTGGATTGGACTGGCCTGAGCTACAGAGGAACAAGAAATGAATTACTAAGAAACAAAGTTGCAAACATTTAACAGAAAGAACAACAGCAACTCAAAATTGGAAAAGTGCACATCATTGTTTGGGCTGAAGAGGATGTCCAAGTACAATTTGGGAATTCATCTCAGGGGTGTTCTTTTAAACATACAATCTTACAAATCAACAGATGACAGTTCAAAGTCAGTAGTCATGGGCTCTATTCCCAGTTCTGCCACATGTTTCCTGTTTGACTTGGGAAAGTCACAGGTATTCCATGCTTCTGTTCGCTCTTCTGTAGAAAGGAGGTAACACCCACAAAGATGTTGTGAAGATTAGTTAATGTTTTCAAAGCACACTCAGATTCTTAGATGGAAAGTAGTGGCCTTAAAAATTTACCAATCTGGATTAAGAAAAATAGACTAATTTTTTTTACAGTAGTGCATAAACTTCCGTTGACTCACAATAGATGTGTCAGAAGTGAAAATGTTCTGTAACACATTTATGAATGATGCTCATGGCAGTTAACCCTTTGGCTTAGTATTGTTACCGAGTGGGTGCAGAAGGGATAAAATGCTTCCCTTGGAACAGAGAAAAGGTATAAGGTATTTGTGCCAGGTAACTGTCTGGGTTGATCTCAATGAGCCATCAAGCGCTGGCTGGAATCAACACATATCAATGGAAGATCCACAAAAAACAATGAGAACCCCCCCCCCCCCCCGTGACTAAATGATTAACACTTAACAGCAGGTTTCAGAGTAACAGTGGTGTTAGTCTGTATTCGCAAAAAGAACAGGAGTACTTGTGGCACCTTTGAGACTAACCAATTTATTTGAGCATAAGCTTTTGTGAGCTACAGCTCACTTCATCGGATGCATACTGTGGAAACTTAACAGCAAGATGCTCAGGCAGGCTGGACATGGAAACTTGGCATGGTTTTCAAGTGGAAGTACCAGAGGGGACAGGAATCTGCAGTAAGAACTGGGCTGACAGAGACACAGCAGTTCTCACTTAGGATTGACAGACAGAGAAAGCAAGATCGGCAAGAGAGCAACCTGGCTTGGTGGAATTCTAAGGGCTAGTCTACACTAGGATCACTACAGTGGTGCAGTTGTACTCTGTAGCGCTATTAGTACAGATGCTTTACGCCGATCAGAGAGAGCTCTCCCATCGGCATAATTCCTCCACCTCCCTGAGTGGCAGTAGTTATGTCAGCGGGAGAGCGTCTCCCATGGACATAGCGCTGTCCACATCAGCGCTTAGGTCAGTGTAACTTACGTTGCTCAGAGGGGCAGCTTTTCCACACCCCTGAGCTACAAACTGTTTCAAAGTAAGCATTAGTGTGTACAAGCCCTAACTTTGGCCAGTCTGAACTGTCTTAACCTTTGCTTCTCTACACTAACCTAAGGAGTTCCTGATGCTATATTCCAGTTGATTAATACACCCTACTCGGTTTTGAAAAGGCTGCCTAGTCTTGCTGCAGACACCTACAGATGTACACTGAGGGGTAAAAGTCTCAGAACAGGAGTCTCCCTCAGTTGGGACTCACTATTCAGTGACCAACCCTTGTGGAAAAGTGTGATCTGTTGGCCATCTGGCATATAAAGGGATACTCCCAGAAGACTGCCTAAAGGCCAAGACATAGCACAGATCCAGCACATCCGTGACAATAGGTTATATCTTGAATACAGAACACATTGAGATAGTTCTCTAATCAAGGCCCCAATCCTATGATGGAATCCAAGCAGGTGGACTTTTGCATTAGCACTGAGCCCCAGTGAAGCCCATGTTGCTCTATATGGGCACACAGGTCTGCTCATACTCACCCTGTGTGTGATCTGTCCCTAGGGCACTGCCTGAGACAACTGGCAAGTCTTTAATGATGAATGTTGAAATTGGGAAGTATGCTATTAAATACAATATTAAGATTGGAGGTGTGATTTATTACCAAGCAATGTAATCAGAGTGTCCCTCCCTCTTTAAATACCTTCAGGGACTCCTCTCTCTCCACCATATCAAGTTCCAACTTCTAGTCCTCACCTTCAATGCCCTGGATTGATCCACTGTCTTCTCCTCATTCAAGTCCCTCCTTAAGATTCACTCTGCACCAACACCTATGAGATATTAGATGACTAAAACATCTATTTTGTTTAAAATAAATATATCTACTCCTCCATACTATGCTTGCCAAATAACCATGTAATCATTCTGGTTACCCTCTTCCTCTTCCCAAAATCCTCCGCCTACTATCTTGCTACCCTCTTTATTATGTCATGGGTAACTAGGACGTTCTGGGTTGCAATCCAGTACTAGTGAAGGGCTGTTTCACCCCTGCCCTGCAACCTGGGGTGTCTCATAGTGCTTTGCAGAGGTAACTTCCAACTTGGGTCATTCACAAACAGCCTGCCAGCAATCAGATCACATCTGGAGTTCTGTCTAGAGTTACAGCCCTGGTTCAGCAGCTCTGCAACCTGCCAGTACATACCAGTCATGCTGTGGCTTCCACCAGCCTTGGTTACCACATGCAGAGTTACCCCAACCCGCTCCCAGATTTTCCTAAAACATGTCTGCTCTGCACTGTCAAGCCCTCTCCTGCACAGTCCAGCTATATTAGGTATATTGCCCTTCTAATGGGTCAATATACAACAATTTGCCACTTTCAGTGAAATTGCCCACACAGTTCACAACACTAGATTAGTTCTGATTAAACAATAAAACAAGTTTATTTAATTACAAAGAGATAGGTGTTGAGTACAAGTATTAAGGCATTAAATAAAAAACGTTTACAAGAAAAATAAAGATAAAATGCTTTCTAGTCCTAAACTTAAAGTAGACTTTGTTCAAGGTGACATTCTTACCACAGGTTTTCAGTGGCACTGCTGACCAAGTTTCAGTTCAGGATCTGCTCCCAAGGTCTCTTAGATGTAAGAGGCCAAGGGACAGGAAAAGATAACTTGAGGTGTTTTTGCCCCCCACTTTTATAGTTGAGTCACCCTTTGAAAAGCACTTTCTTGAGTGTGACCCCTAGTTAAAATTCTCTCTCGCTGAGAGCACAGAGACATGGAGTCTGATGGAGAAAGAAGGCTTCATGCCGTTTCTTTTCACCCATGTATGCTGTTGCCGGCAAAAATGTAGATCTCTTTGTTCCTGCTCTCTTCCCTTGCCAAATAATGGCCACCTGATAGATCATGGCCCATCAGCTTTGATGACACCTGACTAGGGGCCTCAACTTGTCCTTTGTCTTGGGAAGAGAGACTCACTCACATCCCAGACTTGTCTGGCAAACACACTTCAGTCATGATTTCATCTTATGCTCATAATTTTACATATAATGTTGCTATACACATTTCACCATGATATTATTGGCCAGCAGGTTATTAGTTTTCAAATGGTAGTTTTCAAATGGACAAGGCATATTTTGTACACAGATTATTACCATAGTGTATAGGGTGTGAACACAAGGGTGCATTCTGTCACAGTAACATTTTCAGAAGTGCCTCTGACTTAGGAGCCCTTGTTCTATTTTTAGAAGTGACTTAGGTGCTTAGAAACCTGCATCTCATTGCAAGTCAGTTACATTTATTCTCCTAAGTGTCTACAGTCTGGTCTACACTACAGAGTTAGGTTGATGCAAGATCATTAAATTTACAAAGGACATAAATCTATTTTGTCTATTCTGCCTATTCTGCTATGGTAAATGTAATCAAAGAGTCTTCCGCATTATGAAAATTTATCTTTTAATGTCTTTTTTTATACTTAGACTATGGTCTTGTGATGTCATGTTCTTGGGGAGGAAAAAAGTCACTAGTGATTTTACAATGATATTACCAGTATTTCTAATTTTTTGGTATATTATCACCTCTCACTTTTTTGCAATCCAATTAAGAAGACTTAATTCACTTTTTACAAGTATTTTGTTTTAGATCACAGATGTGATCATTTATCCAGTCCCTTTCTTCAAACAATAGAACATGAGAGAACCCCAAAGGCCCCATCACTACAGAATTGTTTAGGGCCTATGCACTGCTCCTTGTCGACTTCTAACACACACATCAATAAAGTTAATCATAGAAAAGTTCATCGAAGAGTTCATCAAAGAATTTGTCCTTAAAGCAAATACCTTTATTCACATTGAACTTGTGCCAAACAGGATAGGTTACTGTTTTACAGTAAATAAACTTTGAACACAATAACATGTTTTGTAACTGACGAACTTTCACACTGATAACAGAAGGTACAGAATTTTGCTTCTGCATTACCATAACATGTAGTCATGATTTTCCTTGGTGTCCCTCTTTAACCGCACAACGTGCTCAGTGCGGTACCACACACACCTCTGGCTCTGTTCAACACATGTATTTAACTGATACACTTGGACAGGCAGATTACAGATGTTGTCATAGACACTAAGGTGATGGGTACACTAAAAACAGGTAAGATACCAAAAACTAGGAGCTTTGCCTACCTTATGGGCAACCATCCTTCCCAGCATTTCTAGGATGGATCCATCTTTTGAAGAATGACCCTACCTACCACAAACAACATTCACAGCTCCCAAAGTCATTCTTAGGGCGACCTAAATCAGTGGTTCTCAACCCTTCCAGACTACAGTTCTCCTTTCAGGAGTCTGATTAGTCTTGCATACCCCAAGTTTCACCTCACTTAAAAACTACTTGCTTACGATATCAGACATAACAATACAAAAACTATGACTGAAAAATGGCTTACTTTCTCATTTGTCTGTATGAAATTTTAGTTTGCCCTGACTTTGCTAGTTCTTTCTATGTAGCCTGTTGCAAAACTGGGCAAACATCTAGATAAGTTGCTGTACCCCCTTGCAAGACCTCCGAGTTACCCCCAGGGTTGAGAGCCACTGACCTAAATGATAGCTGGCGTCACACAGTGGCCGTGCCCGCCATGACTCGCCGCCCCGGCGTCCGGCCCGCAGCGACCGCGGGGATTTGGAGCGTGTGGTCCCGGGAGAGGAATGGGGGGGGGAGGCGGGAGGCAGCCGCAGCACAGGAGCGGGGAGACCCCCCTGCGGGGTTACCTGTACTGCCTGGCGGTCAGCGCTTCCGGGGGCTGCACAGGAAACCCGGCCAAACGGCGGGAGAGGTATTTCTCCAGGGCTCCCTGGTCAAACCTGTGCTGCTCCCTCACCGCGGTGGTGCCCGGCTCAGCGGCCATCTTCCGCCCCTCGGCGCGCCGCGGCGGAGCCCCAGCCCCGGCCCAGGTACGCTAGCGGCGTAACCACAGCCCCTCCCCCTGATCTACGCCAGGTGACACCCCTCGCCCAGCGTACGCTATTGGCGCGGACAGTCCCCTTGCCTTTGAGGACCCTCCCCCGTGGGCAAGGCTCGGGTAAGTTGCCTGAAGTCGGGTGGTGCAGGGTGCAGGGGTCTGGCCAGCTCTGCCGTGCCAGGGAGTAGGTCGTCAAGCGGTAGCGAGAGCAAAACCAGCTCCTTCACCACTTCTCGGAGGTGCCAGGTGTGTGGCTGACAGGCAGACAGGCAGTCACCGGTGCTGGCACCTGTGTGTATGTCACAGCCAAATTTTGCCACAGCCACATTTGCAAGTGTTCCGACCAACTGTAGAGCTGATTTGGGGAGGAAAAAAAAGGAGGTGAACATTAATATAAAATGTGAACACTTCAGTCTTTTTGATTGTTTTCATTCAGGTTTAGAAGATTCCAACACTAGCTCTAGCCAGAGCATTTCATGTGCAATCACATTGTGACATGCGAATGACAGCCTGGTCGCAATGTATCACAGACAACCACGAGGTGACTTTTAACTCACAGCTGCATCGCAGCAATCCTATTGTGATGTTTAACCTACAACCATGTCACGTGAGTGAAAACCATGCTGAAACATCAGCTTACAAGCCTGCTGTGTGATGTTTAATGATAATCATGTTGTGACATCACACTCTTGTGCATTATCCTGATTTTTATCACAAATCTTGCTATATTTGGGGTTTTCCTTAAACCTCCAAATTCCGGAGTCAAGTGGTTGCATAAGAATTGTGGCCTTCGCTTAAAAATGGAAGTTTCTAGCCCTCGTGGTTGGTCTGAAAGCATTGAAAATGTGAACCTTAAAGTCTCAAAAACCAGAAGACAAATATAAAGAACCCAAAATGTATTATTTTGTAAAATCTCTTTACTTTTCAGTTAAGTTCCTGATTTTTAAGGGCTTGACTCAAGATTTTTTGAATGCTTAGGGCTAGTAATGCAGGATATTTTGAATCAAAAACATGCCACAGATGGACCATCAGTGTTTATAATAACTGTGTATTCCCCATAGGGTGTCTGCCTTCAAAGTAAAAAGCAGTGTCTGTGCCTCCTGTACAGTGCAGTGCATATATCGTCTATAATACCGTGCCTGTGGCTTCCATTATCCTAAATAATGCTTTATGTATGTCTCCTGTACAGGGCAAAATATCTCTGTTCCTCTAATGCAGTGTCTCTACCGTTGTTATTATCAGATGCAAAGGTTTGGGCTCTGACTTCAGCGGGGCAATCACCAGCATTTATTTGCTATTTATTGGTCGTTAAAAGAAAAGGAGTACTTGTGGCACCTTAGAGACTAACCAATTTATTTGAGCATGAGCTTTCGTGCTCATGCTCAAATAAATTGGTTAGTCTCTAAGGTGCCACAAGTCCTCCTTTTCTTTTTGCGAATACAGACTAACACGGCTGTTACTCTGAAACCTGTTATTGGTCGTTGTTATTATGATAATCCGTCGTGCACGCACCAGTAGACTCACCACCCCATTGCCCCCTGCTGCTCGGGCTCTTTTGTGCCCGGAACTCTCCTCGCGGGCTGGGTTGCGGCGGGGAGGACTCTGGCTGTGGGGCTCCCAGCCGGAAGGCCGCCGGCTGTGGGGACGTGTCTCTGCGCTGCCGGGCCGAGCGTGTGGCTGTCGCGAGCCGCTGCCATGGCCTCGGCCAGTCTGGTGGAGAAGCTGCAGCTCCGCGTGCGGGAGCTGGAGGAGGCGCTGGCCAGGGAGCGGGGCGGCGGGCAGGGCCAGCGGGCTCGCATCGAGAGGATGAGCCCGGAGGTGACCGACTCCAACCCCTACAGGTGACGGCGGGGGGAGCTGCCCTGTGTGGGGGGCACCTGCCTTTTGGGGTGGGGCGGGGCAGCTATGTGGGCGTGGGAGGAAGGGACAGCGCTGCCACGGGGCGGGCGGGGAAGGGGCCCTGCGATGTGGGGACAGTGGGGACAAGCCTGGCACGTTGGGGTTTGGGGTGGCAGGGAGGGGTGCTGCCACATGGGGTGTTGTTATGAAGGAGGAGGAAGAGAGCAGGAGCGAGCACTCTCCTCCACCTTTATTGAGACTGCAGAGAGTTGCCGTATGGCGGCTGTCTGTTGTGCAGGGGATTTGTGGGGAGAGGGAGGCTCCCTATACTGTGTGGGGAGGGGACGGTCTGACCCCGACCTTTGTTTAGGAGAGGCTATTTATTAAGCAAATTAAGACATCTGCTCCAGTTTCATTCACTGAGAAGTGGTGCGATGTGCCACCCCACTCCGTCCCCCCGAAACCCTACCTGTCTCTTGGTGATGAATTATAAGACTGTTTTGTATTTTCTGTCTTTACGGGTGGAGTATTTTACTCTGAGTTACTTACGGAGAAGCTATTCATAAGGAATTAGTATACAGTATTTGGGAGGAAATGGGAGTTGGGACCCCTGGGTTTTTTCCCCACTAATTTACTTTTGCGCATTGGGTCATTTAGAGCTTGATTATCAGAGGTGCTGAGGCTCTACAGTGCCTAACTTGTGGATTTCAGCACTTCTGAGAATCAGTCCCATAACCTTTCTGTGCCTCAGTTTGCCCTGGGATTAAATAATAATATATAGATTTAAAATAGTCCTTCTTTAGGAACACTTCAACTTGTAATACTTTGCACTTATACAGCAATAAAATAATAATATAGAGTAGACACAGTACTTTTTGTAAAGCACTCTGTTATCCTCTATAAAAAAGTGCATATTAGTGCGAAGTATTACTGTTTAAAACATTTCTGCAGCAGGATTGTGTTTAATCCTCTCCATTCTAGTTGTCCTCACAACCTTAAAATAGCTCAGTCCCTCCAAATTTCTCTCATAGTCCAGTATTGAAGTTTAAAGGTTGTTCTCCCTGAAAGCTTTTGTTGTTTTGTTTTTTAAGGTTATCAGATGTTATCAGGGTGTTAACCTGGCACCTGGAAAGCAGTTATTGCAGCCACATTAGTCCTCAAAATGATTGAAAGTGTGTGTGTGCACGTGCGCACGTGTATACACACATCACATCACATTTTATCCTTATCCTGCAAACAATAATAATGTGAATAGTCTCATTTGTTTCAGTGGGACTATTCACACTAATAAAGTAAAGCATGTAAGTGCTTGCAGCATTGGGGCCTTAGTGTTCTATGCATAGAGATGGGTTTCCATTCTCACTTAGTACATGTCCACTTAGCAGTTTTAAGTGTAATGAGCACAGTGGTCTTCAGTTTATTCATTAGAAATCTTTAGAAACTCAGTATGCAGAAGAGTTAAAGACATGTTTTACTGAAGCTAGCAGGAAATGTTTTGTTTTTTTCCCCCAAGCTGCTGCTTACGGAATGTGATGGTGATACTAGTGGGTTGGTTGCACGATATAGTGATATTGGGGCTTTCATTCTGAAATGTGCCTAATACTTCAACTTTCTGAAATGCATAAACCTTAGAAATAGAATTGGAAAACAAATGAAATAAATGGAAAATAATACAAATTAAGGGTCTCAACTTGTTCTTGATAACAGCTAGCTACAAGTGGGAAATTTAATTATTGTAATCCGCTTTAGCGACTACTTACTATTAGATTTCAGGGAAGAGATTATAGTATCTGGTGAGAAATATGACAGTTTATGTTAGTGTTGATTTCAAAGCCATTAACTAATTTTCTTTGCTTTTGAATTTATCAACATTATTATGTTTATTTTCAAATAAATTACCATTTTACCTTAGTCTCAGTCTTCCAATCGCTAGTACATCTTTAATTGTTTGCTTAAACTTTACTTTTTAAAAAAAGTGTTATCTTAACCCTGGTCTACACTGGGGGAGATCGATCTAAGTTAAGCAACTTCAGCTACGTGAATAAAGTAGCTGAAGTCGACGTACTTAGACCTACTCACTGCGGTGTCTTCACTATGGTGAGTCAACTGCTGCTGCTCCCCCGTTGACTCTGCCTGCATCTCTCATGGCAATGGAGTACAGCAGTTGACGGGAGAGCGCTCAGGGGTCGATTGCTGCCCGCCGATCCGGCAGGTAGTGTAGACCTACCCTTAGAGGACTACTATGATAAAACTGAATATATTCATATTATGAATCTTTTTCTTTTAGATACCTTAGTGAAGTAGTGTAAATCTAAATATTTCTGAAATAAAATTATAGATGCTAATCCCTCTTATGTGTCCTTTCTCTGTAATCAAGAATTCCACAGCATTTACTGTGTAACTGTTAATTCTATTGTGAGCTCCTCTGGGGCTTGTTCTTTGTTATTTTACTTTTTCAACTTTTTACTGTTGCTCAAATAATTGTATCTCAAAGTGATTTTGAGAGAGCTTTCCTTGACTACGTTGGATGGTTTATTAATTTATTTGTTTTGTTTTTCCTAGTCGCCTTATGGCATTAAAACGAATGGGAATTGTGAAAGATTATGAGGTATGATTATATTTGTTTTAGAAAATCGTTTTTACTTCCTCTCATGAAGGCTACTTTGTAACATACTAATCTGTATTTATTTTTCTTGACACAGAAAATCCGTACCTTTACGGTAGCAGTAGTAGGTGTTGGTGGAGTTGGCAGTGTGACTGCTGAAATGTTGACAAGATGTGGTATTGGTAAGGTAATATACATTTTCTTCATGTACCAGTAAACAGATGAACTAGTCCGATATATAATAGGTACTGGCAAGATGGATTTCTTGTTTGAGTCTGCATCAATGTTAAAGTCAGCTGAAGCAAACAAAAGAGTAATACTGACAAAAACATTGAAAGTGATGAGTCTTCTGAGGTAGATTGTTCTCTGTTCTCTGCCCTTACCTAGGGCCTAGTCCTGTATGTTGCAGACCACCCTCAGCTGGGTGCTCCACATTCTGCAGGATCAGGTTCCTTCTGTATTGCTTTTAGTTCAGCCATAGAAGGCAGTGAAGGGAAAAAAGATGTTAATAAAGATGGGAGGGTGCATAATGCAGAGAAGGAAGATTGAGCACTTCTGTTTCTCATAAAAACAAGAACAAGGGGACATTCAGTTAAATTGAGAAACAATGAATTTAAAACAAATAAGTGGACACAATTTTTCACACAATGCACAGTTAATACATAGAACTCATTGTCACAAGATATAGAGGCTAAGAGCTTAGCAGCAGGAAAAATTAGATTTATATGGGTAACGAGAACATCCAGAGTTAATATAGTACAGGATTTTTTAAGTGTAAGAAGGGATCTAAACATTCATGCTTCAGGGGAAAAGCTAACCTCTAACTCTTCAGGGTTAGGAAGAAACTTTCCTTATGAAGAGGTTATTCATAACTCATCCTAATAAGCATGTTATATCATTTACATAAAATAGCTAGAGACATAAAGGGTAACAAGAAAATGTTCTACAAATACATTAGAAGGAAGAGCAAGACCAAGGTAGGCCCAGTACTGAATGAGGGGGAAAAAACAATAACAAAAAATGTGCAGATGGCCAAAGTGCTAAATGACTTTTTTGTTTCGGTGTTCACCAAAAAGGTTAGTTGTGATTGGACGTCTAAAGTAGTAAATGCCAGTAAAATGAGGTAGGATCAGAGGCTAAAATAGGGAAAGAACAAGTTAAAAATTACTTAATCGAGTTACATGTCTTCAAATCACCTGTGCCTGATGAAATACATCCTAAAATACTCAAGGAGTTGACTGAGGAGGTATCTGAACCATTAGTGATTATCTTCGAAAAGTCATGGAAGACAGGAGAGATTCCAGAGGACTGGAAAATGGCAAATAGAGTGCCAATCTATGAAAAGGGAAATAAGGACAACCCAGGGAGTTACAGGCTAGTCAGCTTAACTTCAGTACCCAGAAAGATAATGGAGCAAATAATTAAGCAATCAATTTGAAAACACCTAGAAGATAATAAGGTGATAAGTAACAGTCAGCATGGATTTGTCAAGAACAAATCATGTCAAACCAACCTAATAGCTTTTTTTGACAGGCTAACAAGCCTTGTGGATGGGGGGGAAGTGGTAGATGTGGTATATCTTGACTTTAGTAAGGCCTTTGATACTGTATCACGTTACCTTCTCGTAAACAAATTAGGGAAATACAACCTAGATGGAGCTACTGTAAAGTGGGTGGGTGCATAACTAGTTGGAAAACCGTTCCCAGGCAGTAGTTAGTTATCAGTGTTTCACAGTCAAGCTGGAAGATCATATTGAGGTGGGTCCCGCAGGGATCACTTCTGGGTCTGTTCAGTATCTTCATTAATGATTTAGATAAAGTAATGGCTGAGAGAGTACACTTATAAAGTTTGTGCATGATACCAAGCGGGGAGGAGTTGCAAGTGCTTTGGAGGATAGGATTAAACATCAAAAGCACTTGCAACTCCTCTGGGATCTGGGGGTCATAGTGGATCACAAGCTAAATATGGGTCAACAGTGTAACACTGTTGCAAAACAAGTAAACATAATCCTGGGATGTATTAGCAGAATTGTTGTAAGCAACACAAGAAGTAATTCTTCCGCTGTACTCCCCACTGATTAGGTCTTAACTGGAGTATTTTGCCCAAATCTGGGTGCCACATTTCAGGAAAGATGTGGACAAATTGGAGAAAGTCCAAAGAAGAGCAACAAAAATGATTAAAGGTCTAGAAAACATGACCTTTGAGGGAAAATTGAAAAAAATTGTGTTTGTTGAGTTTGGAGAAGAGAAGACTGTGAGGGGACATGATAACAGCTTTCAAATACATAAAAGGTTGTTACAAAGAGAAGGGAGAAAAATTGTTCTCCTTAGCCTCTGAGGCTAGGACAAGAAGCAATGGGCTTAAACTGCAGCAAGGGTGGTTAGGTTGGACATTAGGAAAAACTTCCTAACTGTCAGGGTGGTTAAGCACTGGAATAAATTGCCTGGGAAGGTTGTAGAATCTGTCATTGGAGATTTTTAAGAGCAGGTTAGACAAACACCTGCTAGGGATGGTCTAGATCAGTGGTTCTCAACCAGGGGCCAGGGGGCCATGAGCAGGTTTCAGGGAGTCTGCCAAGCAGGAGCAGTGTTAGACTCACCGGGGCCCAGGGCAGAAAGTCTAAGCCCTGCCACACAAGGGTGAAGCCTGATGCCCTGAGCACTGCCACCAAAGGCTGAAGTAGAAGCGTGAGCAGCTCAGCCTTGCGGGGTGCCCTGTGACGTGGAGCCCCGGGCAACTGCCCTGCTTGCTGCTACTTAACACCGGCCCTGGCTTTTTTATGCAGAAAAAGAGTTATTGTGGCACAGGTGGGCCATGGAGTTTTTACAGCATGTTGGGGGGCGCCTCAGAAAGAGAAAGGTTAAGAACTCCTGGTCTAGATAATATTTAGTCCTGCCATGAGTGCAGGGGACTGGACTAGATGACCTCTCGGGGTCCCCTTCAGTCCTGTGATTCTATGATTTCTTCTGAAGCAGCTGGTAATGGCCTCTGTCTAAGACAGCATACTTGACTCTTTGGTCTACTGACCTGATAAGAATTGACATATCAGATGTTCTTCTGTATTAGCTAGTCATTCAAAATAAGTAATTGTTATCTACACGCTAGAGTTGCAGCTCAAAAATACAATCAGAAATTAGCTTGAAATAATCACATGTAGGAATGTCAAAAGAACAGTCACTAAAGTTAGTGTCTGTTGATGTGGATAATCTGCGGAATGTTCTGCTTATCTTAGATAAATGTGTTCTGTTAATCATCATTCTGGTGACTTGATCTGAACAGTTTGGTGTTCTCAGGTCTTAGTGACCAGTAGTTTAGGGCCCAGTCCTGCCGTCCATACACCTCCGTAATGGTTTGCACATGAGTTGACTGAGTAAAATGGATGGAACTACTCACATGTGTTTCTAGAATCAGGGCCCGTCAGTTTGCTGTTTATAATACCAACATGGTGTTCATCAGCAGAGACCCATTGAAAAGTCATATATATTATTATAATCTTCATTGTAGCTGCTACTGTTTGATTATGACAAGGTGGAGTTGGCGAACATGAACAGGCTCTTCTTCCAACCTCATCAAGCTGGACTAAGTAAAGTGCAGGCAGCGGAGCACACTTTGAGGTATATAGTGGGGATCAAATATGTTTAACATGGGATGTTAATTCAAACTCTGACATTTCACTGTACAAAAAAACCCACAACAAAGTAGCATGTTCATATGGAGTCAAAGGACTGACCTGCACTAGAATTTTTGCTGGTATAATGTAGGATATTTTTTGTTTGTTGTTGTTTATGACATTTTTACACTGGAAAAGTCTTAGTGCAGATGCAGTTAGACCAGCAAAAAGTGATTTTTGCCAGTAAAGCTTTTCATTCAGAGAACTGGCATAAGCTACACTATGCTAGAAGGGTTTGCCAGAATAGCTATACTAGCTAACCTTTTCTAAGCTAAAGTGTGTTTCTAAAAACTCCAGCAGTGCTTGTGACTTGGAGGAGTTGAGGGAGTTCTTTGGGGTTGTTAATGCATTCATTATCACTGTTGACTGATTTTATTTTCTTTACAAGGAATATTAATCCTGATGTTCAGTTTGAAGTACATAACTACAATATCACAACAGTGGATAACTTCCAACATTTCATGGACAGAATAAGGTAAAATGTTTTGAGAAACACACACGACTTCTTTTGACGTTTGTTAGTAAATAAAGTCTAAAATACTCTATTGGCTTCATAATTTTTTTTAAACATTAGGCCTCTAACTGGAAAACAATCGCATTTTATGTAAAATATATGTATATAAAGACACTTTTTTGTTTCCTAGCTCTGTTATTCAAGTAGATCGTGGTAAATAGCAATTACTTTTGTCTCACTTTAAATTAAATTTGTTCCATGTTTATATTAGTGTATTTTTAGCTTTCCAGCCAAATTAAAGATTCCATATGTTGTCATTCTTCTTTAAAAAGACATCAAATTGCACAGTCCCTTCTTTTGAGTATCTTGACTCTCATTTCCATTGAAAATAACACAATGTAATTAATATCTCAGAAATTAGTTCTGAAATGACTGCGGATATGTTATGTAAAGGGAAACCATTAGGGGAAATAAAAATTTATACTACATTTCTTAAAATTTGTAAGAGGTGCAAATTATGCCCAGTGAAATTTCCTTTAGTCTGAAATATCCTCTTATCTGAATCTCTTATGACTCCTCAGATGACCTCATTTTTAAGGACTGCCTTTTTACTTAATTCTATTGATGTCGCTGCACGTTTTGGATAAACAGGGTTTTATTGAATTGTTTGAGACTCTGTGAGTGTTAAATAGGATTCAGACTATTTTGTTAGATAGGAATGTATTTCCCATCAATTTATGTAGTGAAAAGAATGAAATGTCTTGACTACAATTTTAATAATGTGTTTTGCAAACCTTCCTCATGTAAACTGTAGTATTTACTTTAGTTATGGTGGGTTAGAAGAAGGGAAACCTGTTGATCTTGTGCTGAGCTGTGTGGACAACTTTGAAGCTCGTATGGCAATTAACACTGTAAGTACAGCACCTGAGGTCTGCGCATACACTTGCGGGTTTGCTAATATATTCTTCCATTATTATTATTATTATTTACAGAAGTTATGTGCACCATAAAGAAGGCAAAACCTTGTTAAGGAATCTGTTGATATATGTAAAACTAAGGAAGTTTGGGGAGGAAATGACCTTTTTATTCAGTTCTTGGAGCATAAAGAGTAGACGTAAAACAGGTTACATGTGATAGTAGGTAATGGTTAGTAAAGGAAAAGTGTATTTTTCGTTAAATTTTATTTGTATTGAGTCATCTTGTAAACGCTGTCTAAATTCACTAATGACTTTCTTTGTGTAACTATCCTATGGAAAATTGATAAGAATCGTTATATTTTTATGTACATTATTAAGGCAGTATACCGTTTTTACTGTGCAGTTTCCCTTCACAGTTGTAACAAATACAGCGTATTTTCCAAAACACACATTTTTGTTGCCATCCACCTGCTAGCTTGATCAGCATGTGTATATATGATGCATATAACTGTATAAATATAATAGATCCATGCTTGTGTGTGTAAAATAAACATAATTAAAGGGAGAAAACAGTAAAGAAATTGAATAGAAAATCCTAATAAACACCATATTAGACTCCTGGGCCCTGATCTGGCAATTGTGAGTCGGAGCCCTGTACATGTGCAGAGCCCCATTGATTTTTATGACACTCCAGATAAGTGCAGAGATCTGCCCTCCCGAATCTAATACCCATATTTGGACTTCAGTTTTTATTATTGTCACTAAAACAAGGCACAGAAATAGTTTACAGTAATACCTCTTTTTTCATCTGACAGTTCGTTTTTCTTCTGGCTTTAATGGGTAAAAGTCACAGATTCATCAGTATAATGCATGATTTCTAATAACCTTTTGCAACAAACTTCTGCAGTGTTATTTTATTGTAACTCTTGTGTATGTTTGTTCTTTCAAGGCCTGCAATGAGCTTGGACAAACATGGATGGAATCTGGAGTGAGTGAAAATGCAGTCTCAGGACATATACAACTTATCATACCTGGTGAATCTGCTTGTTTTGCGGTATGCAATCCTTGGCCAAGGGGTCCTTTTCTGAAATCTGGGATCCACTGGATTTCTAGTTTGTGCTTTTTAAAACAGGATGTGTGGTGTGAAACTGGTATTTCAAGGCTATATGGCCACAACTTGTATTAGTTCAGAGTAATTCTGGTTATTGCCTTTGTGTGGTCTGAGGTTTTTATTTGTTTTGTTTAATGAGAGTTTTTTTTCTCCTCCCAGTGTGCTCCCCCGCTTGTAGTTGCTGCTAATATTGATGAAAAAACATTAAAACGAGAGGGAGTTTGTGCAGCCAGCCTTCCTACCACTATGGGAGTAGTTGCGGGGATTCTTGTACAAAATGTCCTGAAGTAAGTTATTTGAATGAACTTCTGTGACTAGACTTACAATATCTTGATATAAAGAATCCATCAGGCTTCTTTCTGATAATTTTAAGAGCTTCACATCTTCAGGACTTTATAAACTTATGAGATGCGTGATCTTTCTTTCCCAGTGACAGATCTTCCTCTTTCATACACTCTCATGTGCAAAGGCGTTTGCTTAAAGGAGTTGATACGAAGATATGTGGTACATGGGTACATCTACACTGTAAAACAAAACCCTACTGTAGCGAGTCTCAGAGCCTGGGTCAACTGTCTCAGGTGCTATGCAGCTAAAAACAGCAATGTAGATTTTCCTGCTTGGGCTGGAACCCATACTCTGAAACCTGGGGGGGGGGGGGGGGGTGCTGGGTCTCAGAGCCCAGGCTCCAGCCTAAGCAGAAAAGTCTACACTGCTGTTTTTAGCTCTTTAGCTTGGGCCTAAGTTAGCTCAGGCTCTGAAACTTGCTGCCATGTTTGTTTTTCCCCTCAGTGTAGACTTATCCGAGTCACTGAACTTTTTGTTTTGCAGCTACCGTTTCCTACAGATCGTTTCAAGTGCTCATTCGCGATACTTGGTTTTTTATTCATCTTGAATTACGAAGCCTTGAAGAACGTCAAAGTAGCAGAAAAACGTCTGTTTCCTTTGCACAAAGCATGGGAAGAGAATTAGTCCTGCATAGTTTCTGTTCAGTGATGCCAAACAGCTATAAATATTTTTACTGTATAGTAACATTTTCTACAAGTAATTATCACATACTCCAACTGTTCAAAGAACTGTGTGCACGAGAAATTTTGAACAATTCTGTGTGCATAACTTTATATTTCCCTTTCCTTATTTTTAAGTCTGGAAAATAGGATTTTTGTCTAGAGTTTGTGCGCTAAAATCCTATTTTAGACACACATTCTGGGAATAATTGTCCAGGTGCTGTTAGCTGCAGATGATGAATTAAAAACAATCCAGATCTCGTGAAGTAAAACGGGGTTGTTTTGCCTTCAGCTACAGAGGTATTCCATTGACTTTAGTATATGTTGTATGAATGCCTTTACGTAAAAGCAGAATTTGGTCCTGTAGTAATAAATATAAGAAATTAACTAATTTTAGTGTGGGATTTCCAAGACGTCATCCTGGCCTAATTTTGCTCCCACTGAACATTTTTCTTCAGTGGGAGGAGAGTTAAACCAACGTTAATTACTTTTGAAAATTCCATCCTGTCTGAATGGGATTGGACACAAGTAGGGTGGAGGTTGCACTATTAGACATTCTAAACTTATCATTTCCTGGATTTGCAGTCAAGTCTCAGATTTCATCCGTGATCCATCTCTCATCTTTATACGTATACAAACACAGGGCCAAAGTCTCATGCGGTATAATTCAGGATAGCTCCATTATTTGATAAAGCTATGCTGATTTACACCAAGTGAGGATCTACTACATAATTTCTGAAGTAGGTATAGGTAATTTAAAACCAAATACCAGTAATTTAGGGTACTAATACAGTATGACGACTGAGGGGTACAAAAAATAACATCTGGAAAAAACATTTAGGCAACTCGCTCTGAATCTGTGAACAAGAAAATACTTCCATTTCACTGCAGTTCTCATTCTGTTTTTCCAGGTTTCTATTAAATTTTGGTACTGTGAGTTACTATCTTGGTTACAATGCGATGCAGGATTTTTTTCCAACTATGGCAATGAAACCAAATCCACACTGCGATGACAAAAATTGCAGGAAACAGCAGGAAGAATACAAGGTAAAAATCCATCTGATAATGCATGCTGAAGATCTGTGGTAAATAAAGCAGATCATTCAGAATTGAAGCAGGGTTGACAGGCTGTTTCCTGCTGGTTGCACAAACTTTAAAGTTAGATGATTTGAAATATTTTTAGAAGTATTTGTAGGTTATCTTAAAGTAAGAGGTAAGCAAAGTGACTTATGAAACTTATCACTTTGCAAAAAAAACCCCAATCAAATATTTGTCACTTAGGCCCAAATCCTGCAACCTCTTACAGATGTGCTTAAGTGTGCAAAGATGACATTTAATGGATTTCTTTAAGAAATTATGCTTTGCTTTCTGATGAATAAAGAAGATTTAAACTGTTATTTTTTATATTCTTAAAAATATCAGGAGTGTCGCCTTTGGTCTTCCCTGCTTTTGCTCTAAGATTTGTTGAAGGTTTAAAGATGATATATACTGTAGGCTCTCTTAACCCCTTAATTGAAGGGTGAGAGTGTTGAATATTCAAAGTCTTATTTTCCCCAAAATGTTCATTAGTCATTGATGTTGAATTGGAGGAAGAAATTATTTCAGGCCTTCTTTATACATAGTAAAGGAGCATGCCCTTTTTTAATCCTGTGTAGGTCACCCTTAAACGTTTCCTAAAAGGCCATAAACAAACTCTCAAATATTTAGAATGACTTTACTCTCCTCAATATTTCAACAAAAATAACCACAAATTCATGTTTTTGTTTTGTTTTTTCATGTTCTCTCTCCAGGAAAAAACGGCTGCACAACCAAAACAAGTAGTAGTTGAACAGGAAGAAGAAATAGTGCATGAAGACAATGACTGGGGTAAGCAATCACCTCAAACTTGAACGGACACCACCAACAAACTCAGGGAATTTAACTAATCTTTATTAAACACTATCGGTTCACATTTTTTCACTTCTAATAAATCTGACAATTAAACTAAATCAATTTTAATGTTTTGATTCTCATACTGAACAGGTTAAAATTTAGTCTCAACACTACAGAAGTATATTTAAGTAAAATATTTTCATTTTATTTCTTTAATCTTGTGAAAATACATATTCATTAGATTTTATAGGATCTTTTATACAAAACTTAAGCTTGGGTCTAAGTTTATTCCTTTAAATATCTTGTCAACAAATCTTCATTATAACCAAGTTTCGGTAACATATATAAATTCCCTGTAAGGGCATTAACAACTGAGAGAATTGCTGGGCTGAAACTGTCAGCGAACTTGTCAAATAATTAAATTCATACACTCTTGAAATGGTTACTCTTTGAATATTGTATTTTTAATAAAATGAAAATATAAGCTTACTTTCAGGAAAAAAAAGTCCTTAAAATGAATGACTTAGACTATGAAAGAGTACCAATAGAGGAGTTGAAAGGCCCATCCCTGGAGCCCTTTAAAATACGTTGTATGGAAGATGACTTAAAAGGTCTCTTACTGGATGTACTGTTAAAGTACTTTTTTTATTTTCATAAGCTCTGGTTGCTGCAGTTTTCATCTAATGGTAATAAACTGTAATCAGAGAATCAGAGTTAAATAATTAGTTGACATTTTGACTTTTTGATACTTAGGTATTGAGCTAGTATCAGAGGTTTCAGAAGAGGAGCTGCAGGCTGCTTCTGGTCCACTTCCTGATCTTCCAAAGGGAATTACAGTAGCATATACTATACCAAACAAGGTAATGTTAAGTCCCCTTTTTTTTTATAGATTTATTTAATTACAGTATTAGAAGGTTCTATATTATGTGAAACTAGTCAACAATGAAAACACTGTAAAGCAGTTGTCTGCTGTATCCTTTGGAATGTACTAAAAAGCATTCAGTTATTACATAAACTGATGAAAATACATGAGTTATCAACTTATTACCATTTGTCCATGGTAAAACTCCATCTGTAACAATTCTAGTAAAATAACTGCATGCCTATACATTCAATTTGAGTATATCTTACAATCAAATTATTATTGCTTGAGTCTGAAGAATAAAATTATTTTAAACAATTTATTAGCTTGAAACTAGTTCTGAGGGCAACAAAAATGAATGAATTTTAGTTTCTCTATTCGTGTTGAGGTTTAAGCACACTGAGGAATTCCCCAGTTGTTTAGGCAGTCAAAACCATTTTTACAAATTACTTTTATCCTTTAAGAAAGATGCAGTCAAATTACCATAAAGCTGAAGCTCAGTCTGTGGGAGGTTTAACTTCCATTCTTATGCATCAAAACCTAATTTTCTTAAATTCTAATAAAAATGGAGTTTACCAATGGATTTTTGGGTCAGATGTATAAAACTGTAAATGGCTATGGAATAGCTTATATTGTAATGTTTGGGCCTGATCTTGCAAGAACTCTGTATTCTGAACTCCTTGGGTCCATTATATCCTGTTTTATTCACAGCAAAGAAACTAAATTTTTCCCCCTTTTGCCAATAGGAAGAGAACGTTGTAGCTGTGGAAACAGTGGCAGAGTCTGAGGAAAGCCTAGAAGAACTCATGGCCAAGATGAAGAACATGTAGGCAAATGGAATATTGAATTAAACATTTGAGATCTTGCACTAGAGCTGGATCCAGAAATAAGGTCCTGTAAGAAATTCCAGTCTTAAAACTTGAACTTTTGGTAAAACAGAACCATAAAAACTTGCAGATGGCATCTCATAACTGTATTCTGGTGTCTATCTATATACTGCTTTAAAATACCAAGTTGTACTACTGTAAGTTTTCATTTCTCATCATGCTAGGGTCCAAATCTCTAGGGGAAAATGAAAGATAATAGACAAACTGACACAAAGTTAAGCATGGTGCCTGATCTGGAATGATATTCCACATGTTGGCAATATTGGGGGAAATTAAAGGTGGAGTAACCTTGTCTGGATAGAGTGGTTCAGGGGATTGATAATGGAGTCTTTAACACATATGTTAGTGCTTCAAATGCATACCAGACTTGTGGTAGTTATCATAGATATCCTAGAATATCAGGGTTGGAAGGGACTTCAGGAGGTCATGTAGTCCAACCCCGTGCTCAAAGCAGGACCAATCCCCAATTTTTGCCCCGGATCCCTAAATGGCCCCTTCAAGGATTGAACTCACAACCCTGGCTACTGTTCAATGGGCTATGTTGTCTAAGTTTGTAGCGTGGCTATACCTGTTTTGTGGGTAAATGGAAGGCTTCAATCTTTTCATAGGCCATAAATTTCACTAGAAAAATTGTAAAGGGTTGAGTGATTTGTCAGTTTGTCACATCCCTATTCTTTCTTAAACAAGTATTTGTGCATACATTGCTTTGTGTTTGATAGTGGTGTGAGTATGCAGTTGTAAGGCACAAGTGTTTTGGTATGAATTCTTTGTTACCTGATCAATGACTGAGTTGACCAAAACAGCTCCTAACATATCACTGCAGTTGTCAGCCATGTGTTTACATAGTAAAAATGCTTATGACTTATCACGAAAAAAAATTAACTGCACAGGAAATTTCAGTCATTTCAAAAACACCTACAAACCTTCCTTTGTTTACTTTTAAAAGCTAGTTATTCTAAAATCCATTTAGAATTATTTATTTGGCTAGCATTTAGCTCAGGACCCCTCAAGGGGTCACAAGGTTATAATGGGGGGGGGATTGCGAGCTGTCAGCCTCCACCCCAAACCCTGCTTTGTCTCCAGCATTTATAATGGTGTTAAATATATAAAAGTGTTTAATTTATAACAGGGAGTCACACTCAGAGGCTTGCTATGTGTACAAAAGTTTGAGAATCACTGATTTAGCTATTACTTTACATGGCTGACAGCTTTATAAAAAGGCAACTATTTACAATTTTATCCTATGTACAGTTTTACAAAAATAGTAATTAATACATATATAAAATTATTGGAGAGATGTTGTTAGTGTATGCAAAATAGTTCTTGACTTCTGACTATAGTTAGTAAAGCAACTTTTACACTTGCCCATTCCAAATTGTAAAGTGAGGTGGTAGAGTCAAGACCTAACTTTGCAGAAGATTGTGTACCAGTATTTAAAAAAAAAAAGCCCTGTGGCTGATGATGTTTTTCACCTTTGCAATTAAAGCATATTGGAATGTAGAAGTCTAAAAAGAACCATAGTATTTCTCTGACTGAGAAATCTAGTGGAAATTTCTGATTTTTTGCAACTCAGTGAACAAATACACTTCAATGCTGTATATTTTTGCTAACTTTGTTCATTTATGTGGTAAGCTACAATATATTATCAACTTAAATTTTTAACAGTGAATCTTAATAATGAGACCTTGCTATGGGTCTGTACTATTAAATTTCTGCTGGTACACTGGAAGACACTATCAGTTTTGATGTGGAGTTCTACTGTGTTCATTAAGTTACACAGAATTTGGCTTATACCAAATATACAAATGCTTCAATTTCATGTACGAACAGAACTTGGTGGGACACCTTTTCTACAGAAGAAGAATCAAGAGCTATTACACTTGTTTTGGACACCATTACAAAGAAGTCAAACATCCATCTGTTTGAAATTTAGAAGATTACAATTTTTGTCTAGATAAAAAACGCTTTTCCTATGCTGCAAGAACCTCATATCATTTGTGTAGTCTGTTAGTTGAAGAAACTTCTAAGTTTTAGTGCTGAATGTCAGTTTTGATTTTGTACATTTTTCATTGCAGCAGTATAAAACTAATCAAATTTTTTTTTCTATTCAGAAAAAGTGCTGAATGGGGGGGGAAATTTTCCCCCTTTTACAGTAAGCAATTAAGTCAAAGGGGAAGATAGATAATATCCCTTTGAGATAAACAGCCTCGGCACTTTAAGACTAGCTGAATAATTGGATTAGTTCATGAATGAAGTTTCTTCATAGATCTGACACTTTATGAACTCTAAAGTATGAAAAGGAACATGTCACTTTTAAAGAATTTATTTGTAAACAAACAGACTTAATTGATCATTGTAACTAACTGGGAGAAATACTCCATTGTACATTTAATACAAATCAGTTTACTGCTATTCACCGATGCTATTCAGTTCTTTCTCCTGGTTAATACAAGCATGCTTGTATACTGGAGTTTAATGAGCAGTTTTTCTCTACTAGAACTGAGGTGTGTGCACCAGTCCCCAATTAATTCATATGCTTCTCTCAGGTTACTCACTGAAAAAGCATATTCCTAGTAAAAATAAGTGGCTATAACTGACACCAATTAAAAAGCTTTAGCTAGAGAGGACAAAAATATCAGTCAGAGCTTGTCTATATCTTCAGTTCATACATGACAAGTGGGGGTGTAAATCTACAGTGCATTAGCATGCTGCACACTGAGGCACTAAAAGTTCTGTAGTGCACTTCAATCTGTTTCAGAGTTTAAATCAAAACACACGACAGAAATTTGTGTGTGTGGTATCAGGGTCCCAATGGCCAGTTAGTGTGAAGGCTGGTGGGCTGCAGATTTACACCCAGGCTTGCCCTGCACAAACTGACCACATAGACAAGCCCTCTGTCAACAACCTTGATCTAAAAACTCAAAAGCATGTCTTACTAAGAACCCAGTTTCCTTTGCATAAGTTTCCTTAAAGCCAAAACATGGGCAGGTGGAGTTTGGGGGTATTTTCCTTCTTTTGGTGGAAACACAATACATGGTTCTCAAAATTACTGTGTCCCTGAATAACAAAGTGCTCCTGAAAGACAGAAAGGTATAGTAACAAAATTCCACAAACACCATAACAGTGTGGACACTGAAGGAACTGATGTGGAATAAAAACTAGTAACTATTTTGCTGATTATACCCTGCAGCTCACAGGTCCTCTACTAAAAAGAGGTATAGAGAAAAAACAAAACTGATGTTTTCTGGCATGACAGCTTCAGACTGAACAATAACTAATAGAACACACTCAGCAGTCTTTCACTAAATGCCTGTGTGTAACACAGAGGTAACTCTGTACCACATGGTCCACAAAAAAGTTAACATGAACAGAAATATTTTAAATTAAAATGTAAATTTTTTGTTCAGATTACCATTCGTCACAAATATTTCATCTTCATTTTTTTAATCTCTGAAGAATGCTCAGATATATTTTTTAACACTTTAACCATCAAGCATTCTTTACTAGCATTTGTTTTTGTGCCAGTTTGCATCACCTTTGTCCATGGTCTAGAAAAACATTTGGAGATAATGTACTTCTTAAACTGAAAGTGTCTCCACTTGATGAGGGTCGGGAAGCTGCTTTTCCTCCTACCAACGAAGTCTCTGCTTCTTTGATTTCCATGGCTCTCTTGTACAGCTCAGCAGCCTTCTCGAAATCTCCTCCTTCATAGCTTTGGGAGAGAAACCAAAATTTAACCAACCCTGCCCCACCAACTCACTCCTGTACTGAAGTCTGCAAAAACATACAATTAAACAGCAAAAAACTTTGTTAATGCCGAGTTCAGATTGCCTGGTGTTAACCTGTGCCCTTCCAGGATATTGAGTTCAGCAAAAATTTCTGAAAACAAGGAAATACAGAGGTGAGGTACGGTAAAGGATCATACAACCTTAACGCTGGCACTAGTCACGAGGAATTATCAGCATGCACTCCCGCTGCATTCACTGTGTTAAGTGTAACTGCATTGCATCATGGAGGAATAAGCTGAAACAGCTTGGAAGAGTTGTGATTGTGGTAGGACAAAACCCTGGATCCAAGTTCCCCCAGGTTTGTTGTCAAAGGAAAGAGGTGCATATATACCTCAAGGTTCCAGTCTTCATTATATCAGACTGTCGCCCTACTATAATTAACAAAGTTACCAACACTGTCTACATTTTAGCCCCTAAATTGCCTAATAAAGCATTTTCTATTGATATAATTATTCACATTTGTTAATTTTTTTTTAATGGAAGCAGTTCCCTATATTAGGTGACAGGAGAAAAATATCTGGCCTTACCTCAACACAGCTAAGTTTTTTAGCGTTTCTCCCACACGAGGATGCATATGACCAAAGCTGTCTTCATAAATCTTTAATGCACATTCATAAAGAGGTAAGGCTTCAATGTGCTTTTTCTTTTTGGGTGGGGGAAGGAAAACAAAATGAAAGCCAGTTGTTTAAATGGGTATTCCACATACTATTTGGTTTCTGCAAACTGTATAGACACATCCTAGACTTGAGTTTCTTTGCTAAACCAAAACAATGTTTTGTTTTTAAAAGAATTGCTGTTTACATAAGAGTGAGACTTTTAAAGCAACCTAAAAGATTTGCACACTGAGTTCCCATTAATTTTAGGATAATTGGGGTCAGAGTTCCTTAGGTGGCTTTGAAAGTCTCATCCTAAATGAATAGGTTATAAACTACCAAAACACATTCCTGGGTTTTAGCTAATCAGCTGTCACCTCTTATTGAAAGCCAGGTTTACAGATCCCAAGCAACATAACAGAACAATATATGATATATTAAGTAGAAGTGTTTAATGTTATTGATACTAAGGAAACATTTACCGAGATCTTACCATCCATTTGTTTCTTTCTCTCTGACCTATATTAGGTTTAGAGTATAAAGTCTACAACTGCAGTCTTATCAGAGCTTAAAAGCCTAGGCAAGACTACACTTGATAAATGTGCATGAAGGAGTGCCAGAATTTCAGTCGGTAATGCTCCCTCAGTCAGTACTAAACCAGTGCTTTAGATGGTAGTTTTAAATCAAAGGCCATGATTTATATGATTTATTAAAAATCCCATGGTATCTTTTACAAGATTGAAGGGGTTAACAACCCCCTTTTACCGCTGGCTAAATTCCAATCAGTGCAATCACATTTTCCTGCTAAATATGTTCTTTCGGATTGTAAAAATGTACATGGAGATTCTGAATTCCCTGACGGTGTCCTTTTATATGCTGTTAAATTTCATATATAAAATTGCTGAAATATATAAGACAGGAAAAACCTACCATCTGACAATAAAGAACAGCCAGGTTTACCAAGGCAGTAGCTACGCTAGGGTGCTTTGGACCAAATGATTTTTGTCGAATTTCAACAGCCAACTCATACAGAGGCACTGCCTTGTCAAGCTTTCCCTAGAAAACAAACCAATGTTGAAACCAGCCATGTAGTTATAGCAGGCTTAGATGCATGTATAATTTTTTTGTGAATAAAGAGCTTAGAAAAGTTGTAATTGCTTTCAGGAGAAGAAAGTTCAGAATTCTTGATCTATATGCTCATAGACTTTAAGGTCAGAAAGGACCATTATGATCATCTAGTCTGACCTCCTGCACAACGCAGGCCACGGAATCTCACCTACCCACTCCTGCAATAAACCTCTCACCTATGTCTGAGCTATTGAAGTCCTCAAACCATGGTTTAAAGACTTAAAGGTGCAGAGAATCCTCCAGCAAGTGACCCGTGC
This sequence comes from Caretta caretta, assembly GCF_965140235.1. NCBI lineage: Eukaryota > Metazoa > Chordata > Testudines > Cheloniidae > Caretta > Caretta caretta. The sequence goes on along the minus strand of NC_134207.1, from coordinate 190,954,318 downwards.
CCCACGTTGCAGAGGAAGGTGAAAAACTTACAGGGCCTCTTCCAATCTGCCCTGAAGGAAAATTCCTTCCTGACCCCAAATATGGCCATCAGCTGAACCATGAGCATGCGGGCAAGACTCACCAGCCAGATACCCAGGAAAGAATTCTCTGTAGTAACTCGGGTCCCATCCAATCTAACATCCCATCACAGGCCATTGGGCCTATTTACCACAAATAGTCAAAGATCAATTAATTCCCAAAATCATGTTACCCATCATACCATCTCCTCCATAAATTTATCAAGCTTAATCTTGAAGCCAGATAGGTCTTTTGCCGCCACTGCCTCCCTTGGAAGGCTGTTCCAGAACTTCACTCCTCTGATGGTTAGAAACCTCTGTCTAATTTCAAGTCTAAACTTCCCGATGGCCAGTTTATATCCATTTGTTCTTGTGTCCACATTGGTACTGAGCTTAAATAATTCCTCTCCCTCCATGGTATTTATCCCTCTGAAGTTCACTTAAACCTTGCAGAATTGGGCTCTTAATGAATATCTACAATAAACCATTCCTGTTGATCATCATTAATGGTCCAAGTGCCTTCAACTCCCATTTAAGTCTTTCCCGGAACTGTCTCTAGCTCTGATTATTTCTTAGGCATGTTCCTTCCTGATTCATTGGATGTACTGAATTAGTGATTTAATTTTTTTTTTACTTGGGATTCTATTTCTGGAATATGGATGTTTGACATTTAGCATGAAATGGAAATTCAGGAACACGTCCAAGGTAGTTTTGGATGTGTAAAGTTTATAGTTTTCTCTGTTTCTTCACACCCACCAGCTATGATTTTATATCAAGAGGTAACTGTGAAAAAGGTCAATCACTGTCTACGGTCAAGTATCTAACCATTCTTTATGTACCTCCAACTCTAGTCTCTTCCCTTCCACTCACTCCCCTTGTGTTTTCATTTATGTTCATCCAAGCGCAGCAGTTTGCTTTTCTGGCAGAGTCCACTGCAGCAGTCTGAAATGGGAAAAGCTCATGTGATCCCAACCCCTTTCAGAATGCTGCTGGAGGGGTTAGCAGTAAAAGCACTTGTGCAAGAGCACAGGAACAGTCTGGCCAAGAAATAAGTTTACAGGATTCTTCCAATTTAGAAGAATGGCAAAATGCAGAAAGAAACACTCATCTACTATCACTCTATTCTGAATTTGAACTCTTCAGTGTAACAGTTGGAAACGTTAGGGTTCACGTTCTGCCTAGCTGCAAGGCTGAGCACAGTTTACATTATTCCTATAGACAGGGATTCCCCTTCATATCGGACCAGACAACTGACAATTTATATTTATAAGGTATTTTGAAAACACAAAATTACTATTGTCACCACATAGAGTATTCAGCAAGAGAGTGATTGCTTATTTTTCACTGAAGTGAAACGAAGTAGAAATGGCTCAAGATATCCACAGAGAGAGCTGCTGCCAGTTCTATTTAAATACTTAGATGGCTGACTGGGTTCATATGTAAAAATTAGGAGAAATTATTCTGAAGTGCCAAAAATATGGTGTCTGCATCTGGGTTGATTGGAACAAAAGCTTGCAAAGGATGCTGCATACAGTATGCAGAGGAACACAAAATATGAAAGTGGAGAAGAGATTTCCTGGCAACAGCCATAATGCTGTCTTCTAACTGAGTTGTTTTCTTTGTGGTAAATATACTGGCTGAATAAATTTGTCTGAATGAAGTTAAAGGAAAAGCTTGTAGGTGCCCAATACACTGAAGACATTATTAAAGAACAGCTTTTCTTTAGGAAAATGTTCCACAGAGCTCCTACGAGGTGCAAAAACAGAGAGAACTTTAATTTATATACTTAAATTTGTTTTTTAGTGTGTTTCTGGAGGATGCTGATATCCAAACTCTTTTTGATACTCTGCCTCTTTTGGGATGGAAAGTGCAAGACATTATTTTTAAATGATGTACAAAGCACACACATACTTACCACCTTTTTGTAGAGTACTGCAAGGTGTTTCACAGTGTAAGCCAGTGAGGGATGATCAGGGGCTAGTGCTCTCCTCCTAATTTCTAAAGCTCTTTCATACAGTTCCTCAGCCTTATCGTAGTGTTTCTTTTCATTGTACAGAGCTGCAAGGTTGTTCAAAGACTGTGCACAGTCTGAGTGGTCTGGTCCCAGGACCCTCTCCCTCATTTCTAGGGAGCGCTTCAGAAAAAGTTCAGCTGTCCTACAAACAAATTCACACAGCAATACTCCAAAGATTAAATGTGTGCATACCATGAAAGTTACTTTTGTGCCTGCAGAAGTGCCATTGTATTCAAATAGAAATTTCAGCTGCCTCTAGTGAAACAAATACAGCAGAGCAACTCATTTAAACACAGTCTTAGTGAAAAACTGTATATCCAAACACAAAAGACGGACAATAGATAACAGCACGCTGTCTGACTGAAAGCATGTAGTTACAGAGTTAACCAGAGCATCAAATGCAATCTCAGAGCACTCATACTAGCTGCCCAAAAGCTAGCACTTTAGGTCAGTTGGGTAGAATTCTTTTCTTATATTACATTACCTTGTGAATATTCCTTTTGAGTCTGATCTGTACCCTTTTTTATACAAGTAAAGTAACCCATACTCATGCGAATAATCCCACTGGCTTCAGTGTAACTCCTCCCAGGAGCAAACATTCATGAAACAAGTAGCAAGATCAGGTGACCAACTCTGGAACTATGTAAAAATTCAGCAAGTAGCAGTTAGAATTCCCTTTGCAAACAATTGCAAAGACTGTAAAAGAAATAGGTTTATGTACAATAGGCTCAGCTGCTATAATTTACACATTAAGAACTAGCTTAAGGCTTTCTCTGAAGTAATTGTTCAAGTGTCTATCCTATCAAACAGTTATGTATTTTATTACATTATCGTGGTACTATTCTATCACACATTTAATATTTTCCCTCTGTGGCAAAAAGAAAGTGATTCCCCATAGAATCCCTGCATGCAATATCCATTACAGCTAGGTAGTTTGTCATCGTGACAAACACACATTCTATTGGACAAATAACCAGGGAAGAGTATAACAATATTGCTCGGGCATGCAGGAGTGAAATCAGGAAAGCCAAATCACACCTGGAGTTGCAGCTAGCAAGAGATGTTAAGAGTAACAAGAAGGGTTTCTTCAGGTATGTTCGCAACAAGAAGAAAGCCAAGGAAAGTGTGGGCCCCTTACTGAATGAGGGAGGCAACCTAGTGACAGAGGATGTGGAAAAAGCTAATGTACTCAATGCTTTTTTTGCCTCTGTCTTCACGAACAAGGTCAGCTCCCAGACTACTGCACTGGGCAGCACAGCATGGGGAGGAGGTGACCAGCCCTCTGTGGAGAAAGAAGTGGTTCGGGGCTATTTAGAAAAGCTGGACGAGCACAAGTCCATGGGGCCGGATGCGCTGCATCCGAGAGTGCTAAAGGAGTTGGCGGAGGTGATTGCAGAGCCATTGGCCATTATCTTTGAAAACTCATGGTGATCGGGGGAGGTCCCAGATTGACTGGAAAAAGGCTAATGTAGTGCCCATCTTTAAAAAAGGGAAGGAGGAGGATCCTGGGAACTACAGGCCAGTCAGCCTCACCTCAGTCCCTGGAAAAATCATGGAGCAGGTCCTCAAGGAATCAATTCTGAAGCACTTAGAGGAAAGGAAACTGATCAGGAACAGTCAGCATGGATTCACCAAGGGCAAGTCATGCCTGACTAATCTAATTGCTTTCTATGACGAGATAACTGGCTCTGTGGATGAGGGGAAAGCAGTGGACGTGTTGTTCCTTGATTTTAGCAAAGCTTTTGACACGGTCTCCCACAGTATTCTTGCCAGCAAGTTAAAGAAGTATGGGTTGGATGAATGGACTATAAGGTGGATAGAAAGTTGGCTAGGTTGTTGGACTCAACAGGTAGTGATCAATGGCTCCATGTCTAGTTGGCAGCCGGTATCAAGTGGAGTGCCCCAAGGGTCGGTCCTGGGGTCGGTTTTGTTCAATATCTTCATAAATGATCTGGAGGATGGTGTGGATTGCACCCTCAGCAAGTTTGCGGATGACACTAAACTGGGAGGAGAGGTAGATACGCTGGAGGGTAGGGATAGGATACAGAGGGACATAGACAAATTAGAGGATTGAGCCAAAAGAAATCTGATGAGGTTCAACAAGGACAAGTGCAGAGTCCTGCACTTAGGACAGAAGAATCCCATGCACCGCTACAGACTAGGGACCGAATGGCTAGGCAGCAATTCTGCAGAAAAGGACCTAGGGGTTACAGTGGACGAGAAGCTGGATATGAGTCAACAGTGCCCTTGTTGCCAAGAAGGCCAATGGCATTTTGGGATGTATAAGTAGGGGGACTGCCAGCATATCGAGGGACGTGATCGTTCCCCTCTATTTGGCATTGGTGAGGCCTCATCTGGAGTAGTGTCCAGTTTTGGGCCCCACACTATAAGAAGGATGTGGAAAAATTGGAAAGCGTCCAGCGAAGGGCAACAAAAATGATTAGGGGACTGGAACACATGACTTATGAGGAGAGGCTGAGGGAACTGGGATTGTTTAGTCTGCGGAAGAGAAGAATGAGGGGGGATTTGATAGCTGCTTTCAACTACCTGAAAGGGGGTTCCAAAGAGGATGGATCTAGACTGTTTTCAGTGTTTGCAGATGACAGAACAAGGAGTAATGGTCTCAAATTGCAGTGGGGGAGTTTAGGTTGGATATTAGGAAAAACTTTTTCACTGGGAGGGTAGTGAAAGACTGGAATGCATTACCTAGGGAGGCAGTTGAATCTCCTTCTTTAGCAGTTTTTAAGGTCAGGCTTGACAAAGCCCTGGCTGGGATAATTTAGTTGGGGATTGGTCCTGCTTTGAGCAGGGGGTTGGACTAGATGACCTCCTGAGGTCCCTTCCAACCCTGATATTCTATGGTTCTATGTCACCCTATTCTTGAGACAGGTCAGTTTAGTAAATTGGAAATATTTGTTTCACATTAGATGGAGAGAAGGAATATATACACAAAAGATGAGTTCAAGCCTGGAGTCGCCTTGTGGGAGCCAAAGAAGTGCTCCCTACATAACGGCTACAGATCAGGCTTACATTTATCAGTTGATACAAACAAATTCCCTTCAGCTGCATCAAACTATCAAAAGAGACTCTTTAATGGTTGATTCAGAACTACAGCACAGTACTCTGTTTCAAAAAGCAATAACAAACTTTCATGGATATCTTTACTAGAAGACTGTGTGCCATTTTGCTCACCAATTAAATTGGGAGGAAAGAGCTACAGGAAATAGGGAGTATTTGAAAAAATTGCGGATGAACTGACAGATGGTGGAGTATACAATGATCTCACAACAGATTTTACAGATATCAGTCATTTATCATCAGTGACTTTGGCCTGACTGCATGACAAGTAAAACAAGAAATAACATACATGCATCAACTGTTACAAGTCAATTCTCATAACTAGCTAACTAGTGCACTAACTAGTGCACTAACTAGTTAGCTAACTAGTTAGCTAACTAGTTTGCACTAACTAGTGGCTATACATGTAAACACTCTAAATCACACCGCATTTTAACTTCTTTATTCTGCCATTGAGATCCTGAGCCCTGGTCTACACTGGGGGGGGATGAGGGGAGAGGTGTCGACCTAAGATACGCAACTTCAGCTACGCGAATAGCATAACTGAAGTTGGCGTATCTTAGGTCGACTTACCTGGCCGTGGGGATGGTGGCGAGTCGACCACTGCTGCTCCCCTATCGACTCTGCTTCCGCCTCTCGCGAGCTAGAGTTCCAGAGTCAACAGGGAGCGTGTTCGGGGATCGATTTATCGTGTCTAGGCGAGACACGATAAATCGATCCCTGATAGATAGATCACTACCCGCTGATCCGGTGGGTAGTGAAGACCTGCCCTGACATTCAGATACAAGAAAAATATCTAAAAGGACTTAAAGACTTGAGGTGAAATTCTGTGTTGCACTTCTAAGAGGCACAGCAAAAAAGAACAGGAGTTAAGGTGGCTTTAAGGTACCCTCCCAATCCAGGGCTGCTTCAGGTATCGGAGAGGCGCTCAATATAACTTACACAGCTCTGGGGGCCTATGTTAAAGAACATCTGCAGGTTGCTCTGTGGGCTGAGCTTGCAGGGCTCTGGCCCTGACACATCAAACCCTCTAAACTGGGGCTTGTGAGGCAGTCCTTGGGACACAGTTTCATACATGTCTTCTGCTTTTCTTGTGCAAGGGCAGGGGTCGGCAACTGATGGCACGCGAGCCAATTTTAAATGGCACACTGCTGTCTGCCGAGGACAGCAGCGTGCCATTAAAATTCCTGCCTGGCCTGGCCCACTCTTCTCTGTCCACCGCTCTCTCCTTGCAGGGCAGGCAAGCTTCCCTGTCCCGCCGCCTCTTCCCCCAGTGTGCAGGGTTCCTGCCCCTCCTTCCCTCCCTCCCTCCGGCCGATCAGCTGACAGCCCTTGCTACGGAGGGGGAGAGGGAAAAGCGGAGCCGCAGCATGCTCTCTGCTCCAGGGAACTTGGGGAAGAGGGTGGAATCAGCATATCCCCTCCAGCCCCTGCCGTGAGCCACTCAGGGCAGGGGGCTGGGAGCACTCCCACGACCCCAGCCCACACCCGCAGCCCTCTGCCCTGACCTCTGCACGCCCCTTACAGCCCCCCAGCCTCTGCCCTGACCCCTGCACGCCCCACACACCCCAGCCCCGTGCCCTCACCCCTGCACCCCCCACATCCCCACCCCCACCTCCACCCTGAGCACCAAACGGGAGCTCCTGCACAAACACACACCCCCACATTCCCACCTGCACCCCTCGCACCAAATGGGAGCTGCCCACGTAAGTGCTCCACACCCAAACCTCCTGCCCCAACCCTGAGCCCCCTCCCTCATTCTAGCTCCTGGTCAGACCCTGCACCCCAACCCCCAGCCTGCTCCTTCATCCCCAGCCCTGTTCTCAGTGCACTCCCACCCTCATCTCAGTGCAAAGAGAGGAAGAGAATGGGCCAGAACCAGGGAGAAAGTAGGTACCTACTCTATGTGGACAGGGCCAGGACCCCAAACCGGCAGCGGGCTGAGCAGGGCCGGCAGCCAGGACCCTGGCTGTCAGGAGCTGGCAGATGGAACCCCAGACCGGAAGTAGGCTGAGCCGCTCAGCCCACTGCTGGTCTGGGGTCCCGGCCGCTGGACCTGTTCAGCCCGCTGCCGGTCTAGGTGAACGGAATCCCAGGCCGGCAGCTGGCTGAGTGGGCCGGCGATGTAAGATCAGCATTTTAATTTAATTTAATTTTAAATGAAGCTTCTTAAACATTTTGAAAACCTTGTTTACATACAACAATAGTTTAGTTATATAATATATAGACTTATAGCGATAGACCTTCTAAAAACATTAAAATGTAGTATTGGCATGTGAAACCTTAAATTAAAGTGAATAAATGAAGACCCGGCACACCACTTCTGAAAGGTTGCTGACCCCTGTGCTAGGGGAATTCTCTCCTGGCCAGTTACGTAGCTTTTGGTGCCTCTTTATGCTGCTCTGGCCCTTTTGCACATCATAAAGGAATCAGAGCAGGGGCAAGGATCTCACCTATAATATATATGTGCAATTTATTCATTACTTTCCTTGTAGGACCGACATTTTGAATGCTATAAAAGAAAAAAAAACCTTCCTGTTAGAATGAGAATTTTATAAAGGAGTCTGATGTAACAGAGAACCATGGTAGAGAGAACATAAAAATATCCCATATATTTACAACTAGTGATAGTTAAATTTAATGTAGTAGTACATCAGTTCTAAAACAGTGATGTGGTAAATATCCAGATGCCAATGACACTCACTGTACAGCAGACTTCAGATACTATGAGTTAATTTCATAATAGAAAACCATAAAAGAAATTGGACTGTATTTAGTATTTGAGAGTGTTTAGCCTTATCACTAAGAATTTTTCATGTGGTTCCATATAATGTGTCTCATTAGATATAAAAAAGAGAGAGGGAATTATGACTGTGTGACAAACATTACTTACTCAAGATTATTCTGCAGATAATAGAGAACTCCAAGCTCATTGAGGGTTCGAGCATTATCTGGTGTGTCTTTGCCTAACGTGAGCTCTTCCAGCTGCAAGGCTCGTTGACGTAGAAGAGCAAATCCAAACTAAAGCAAAGCACAAGGTAACGAAAGTCCATCAGCATCAAAAGTTTAACATCTACGACTGAAATTCACCCCCATGCAGAGGGCCAACAAAAGGCCTTTGTGCCAAATAGACCCCATGTAAGCCTATTATGAGAATTAAGGGTTGCATAGGCCTTTTGTTGGTCCTGTGCATGGGGGTGAATTACACCCAGTATGCCTCCGTGAAATCACAGAATCATAGGACTGGAAGGGACCTCGAGAGGTTATCTAGTCCAGTCCCCTGCCTCATGGCAGGACTAAGTATTATCTAAACCATTCCTGACAGGTGTTTGTCCAACCTATTCTTAAAAAACTCTCCAATGATGGAGACTCCACAACCTCCCTAGGCAATTTATTCTAGTGCTTAACCACCCTGACAGTTAGGAAGTTTTTCCTAATGTCCAACCCAAACCACCCTTGCTGCAATTTAAGCCCATTGCTTCTCCTATCCTCAGAGGTTAAGAAAAACAGTTTTTCTCCCTCCTCCTTGAAACAACCTTTTACATACTTGAAAACTGTTATCATGTCCCCCATCAGCCTTCTCTTTTACAGACTAAACAAACCAATTTTTTCAATCTTCTCTCATAGGTCACGTTTTCTAGATCTTTAATCATTTTTGTCACTCTTTTCTGGACTCTCTCCAATTTCTCCACATCTTTCCTGAAATGTGGCGCCCAATACTCCAGTTGAGGCCTAATCAGTGCGGAGTAGAGCGGAAGAATTACTTCTTGTGTCTTGCTTACAACACTCCTGCTAATACATCTCAGAATGAAGTTCGCTTTTTTTGCAACAGCGTTTCACTGATGACTCTCATTTAGTTTGTGGTCCACTATAACACCCAGATCCTTTTCTGCAGTACTCCTTCCTAGGCAGTCATTTCCCATTTTGTATGTGTACAACTGATTGTTCCTTTCTAAGTGGAGTACTTTGCATTTGTCCTTACTGAATTTCATCCTATTTACTTCAGACCATTTCTCCAGTTTGTCCAGGTCACTCTGAATTTTAATCCTATCCTCCAAAGCACTTGGAACCCTCCCAGCTTGTTATTGTCCACAAACTTTATAAGCATTCTCTCTATGCCATTATCTAAATCATTGATGAAGATATTAAAAAGAACCAAACCCAGAACCAATCCCTGCGGGACCCCACTCATTATGTCCTTCCAGCATGACTGTGAACCACTGATAACTACTCTCTGGAAAAGGTTTTCCAACCAGTTATGCACCCACCTTACAGTAGCTCCATCTAGGTTGCATTTCCCTAGTTTGTTTATGAGAAGGTCATGTGAGACAGTATCAAAAGCTTTACTAAAGTCAAGATATACCACATCTACCGCTTCCCCCTATCCACAAGGCTTGTCACCCTGTCAAAGAAAGCTATCAGGTTGGTTTGACATGATTTGTTCTTGACAAATCCATGCTGTTACTTAACACCCTTTCTAGATGTTTGCAAATTGATTGCTTGATTATTTGCTCCATTATCTTTCCGGGTACAGAAGTTAAGCTGACTTGTCTGTAATTCCCCGGGTTGTCCTTATTTTCCTTTTTACAGATTGGCACTATATTTGCTCTTTTCCATTCTTCTGGAATCTCTCCCGTCTTCCATGACTTTTCAAAGATAATCGCTAATGGCTCAGATATCTCCTCCATCAGGTCCTTGAGCATTCTAGGATACATTTCATCAAACCCTGGTGACTTGAAGACATCTAACTTGTCTAAGTAATTTTTAACTTGTTCTTTTCCTATTTTAGCCTTGGATCCTACCTCATTTTCACTGACATTCACTGTGTTAGACATCCAATCACCACGAACCTTCTTGGTGAAAACCGAAACAAAGAAGTCATTAAGCACCTCTGCCATTTCCACATTTTCTGTTATTTTCCTCCCACATTGAGTAACGGGCCTACCCTGTCCTTGGTCTTCCTCTTGCTTCTAATGTATTTGTAGAATGTTTTCTTGTTACCCTTTATGTCTCTATATATTGTGACAAAGTTCTTGCTCTACCTTGGTGGGTCTTGCGCTTATTGGCAGATTTGCTCGCCTTGGAGCTTCACGGCAGCCCTCAGCTTGGCCGTTTTTCTGAACCCACAGTCCAGGTCGACTCCTCCTGTGTCTGACCAGGAGTTGGGAGGATTTGGGGGGAACCCGGGCCCGCCCTCTACTCCGGGTTCCAGCCCAAGGCCCTGTGGAATGCAGCTGTCTACAGTGCCTCCTGGAACAGCTGTGCGACACCTACAACTCCCTGGGCTACTTCCCCATGGCCTCCTCCCAACACCTTCTTTATCCTCACCACAGGACCTTCCTCCTGGTGTCTGATAATGCTTGTACACCTCAGTCCTCCAACAGTCCGCGTTCTCACTCTCAGCTCCTAGTGCCTCTTGCTCCCAGCTCCTCACATGCACACCACAAACTGAAGTGAGCTCCTTTTTAAAACCCAGGTACCCTGATTAGCCTTCCTTAATTGATTCTAGCAGCTTCTTGATTGGCTGCAGGTGTTCTAATCAGCCTGTCTTAATTGTCTCCAGAAGGTTCCTGATTGTTCTGGAACCTTCCCTGTTACCTTACCCAGGGAAAAGGGACCTACTTAGCCTGGGGCTAATATATCTGCCTTCTATTACTCTCCTATAGCCATCTGGCCCGACCCTGTCACAACATCCTCTATCTACTATGCTCTGGTTTTGCCTTCCCTTTACAATATGTTCTAGTCTTCTTAAATTTTTCAGTCCAAACAATCTGTTTCAATTAATTTCTTAGGTCTTAAGAACTCAAAATGGAATTCAAGCTGATGTCGTATCAAACCATTATAAAAATATTCCTGAAGGATTTTGTAAAGCTTCATAGAAAGGCTTCGTATGGCAATACTTGTCATAAATGATGTGGAGTGAGAGTAAAAAGTGTGATCAGAAACTTCAGAGACCTCTTTGATAACACCCCCAGCCCACACTAATAGTTCTAATAAAAAATGTTTGTGTAACTGAAATCAATATGAAAGTTGACAACGTGAAATCCCCAGGAACAGATTTTATTTTTCTTTAAATAACTGTGGTGGGAAGAGTGACATTTCCATTGTTTTTCTTTATGTTGCTTCAACTATATAGTTCCTAGCAGAGTTCTTGTACTATGGGTGCTTCTCTGCCTCTATGAGGCAGAGACTGAACCTAAAACTAGAATTCCCCTAGGAGCTTTATGGCAGGAGAAACAGAAGAAAAAAAAGAGTAAAAAAAAAAAACCATGGACGTGCCCTAAGGAGGGAGTACACGCTTAGGGCTTCATCCTTAAACCACTACCAAATATAGTGGTTACTGACATTGTCACCAGTGTGACACTGTTATCTACGGTAGTAGGCACTATGCACAGTAGTGTTGTAGAATTAGGCCCTCAGTTACCTCCTATAGAGCACTTTCTCTAGTTTCCTTTCAACAACATATAGTCTCAGCATGAAATCTGAATCCCCAAAGTCTGATATTTGGAGGGTTTCTATATCCACTTATTTATTCTCCATCACTCACTACTATATTCCAGTTGTACTTATCCACCTTTATTTCCAGTGAGGTTGAAAGAGCAGATACCAATGCTGCTCCTAAAGTGGTTAAGCTGGCAAACTTTCAATTATCAAAAGCACTTAAGCATCAGATTTTCAGAACACCTCCTCAAACACACTTCATCATCCATACAACAAAGCCACAGCTAGCCCCTATTTTGATTAAGTATCAAATCTTTACCAAATTGCCTTTCCGCCTTGCTGCTTTTTGTCGCATTTTAAAGGATTTTTTCCTCAGCTGTTCAGCTTGTTCATATCTGAAAATAGTTATTTAAAATGTTAGAAGAACACCATACATGGCAACGATATACATTTTGGGTTAGATTTTCAAAATGCCACCTAAGTGACTTAAGAGCACAAGTCCCCCTGAAAGTCACCTAGGTGCTTTTGAAAATCGCACATTTTGTCAAAGATAGAAGTATGCAAAATACTTATGATTGCGTTAGGAGTGTTAACAGGGTAGCAAGATTCTTCTGTTACCCCTCCCTCTTAGCGGGCATTGGAATCCTGCATAGAAATGCTGACTAGTTGTAGATAGCATGTCTTAATTCCACCCCAAATATAAACAGATTCAAGTTGCTTTCTGCGTAGAGAGAACTGGCGAGTAAGACAAAAACTCTAAAGGCAGTGCTAGAAACTTCCTAGTTTGAAGGAGAAATTTAGGCTGAACTATTATGTTATTGCAACTGCCCTTAAAAGAAAATCTCCAAGAAAGAGGGGGTGAGTTTGGACACAAATCTAGAGTGCGTTCTGCAACTGAGAGGGTAAGGACTCAGAGTCTTGGTTTTCTATGGTTTGGTTAGAGAGTAATTTGCAGAAGAAGAAAGAGAAGAATTTTGGCAGTTTCCTCTAGAATTACATGCAAGTACAGGAGCTTGATCTGCAGAGTCAACAGTACAAACTGTACCAAAGGACTTTTTGAATGAGTGTTACACTTAAGTACATTTCCCGGAAGAGGACTCCTTCCCTTTCTTCCCCCCACTCCCCCCAATATCACTAAGCTACTTGCAATGAGCACTAGGAAAGGAATTGCCTCATAAGAAGTGTCAGGATATCTTCAGTATATTGAAGTATGTATTGGAGAAGAAGGATGGTCTTGTCATTAAGGCACTGGATTAGGACTAAGGCGATCTGGGTTTTGTTCTTGGCTCCACCAGAGACTTACTGTCACATTGGAAAGGTCACTTAATCCACGTGCATTAAGTATTAAGGATAAATCATTTTGCTCGTATGTAAGCCTTCCCTACTCCATAGACACGGTGTTAAAATAAAACAAGTAGAATTTGGATACATTTATCCTTCGGAGAACCCATAGAAATCTGCAACCGGACTTGTAAATTCTACCTACACATTTGCCTGGAGCTAGTAATTTGTTTTTGATGGACAAGTAAAATATCCTTAAGATATTTTTCCCTGTTATCATCAGTTACCTACCTCCTGTGTTTGGGCTGGTAAGTATTCACAACTATTTTGCGAGTGTGACAATTGTACCAATACAAGGGCATTTTTAAAAAACATTACTTTGTTATAACTATATATTTGAATACTGCACAAATATGTTTACTAATCTTTTTCTAGACCCCAAAAAAGGTCGTCTCCTCCTCTTGAAACAAGCACATAGTTCTCATTAATATTAATAACAGTTCTGCACATGCATCAAAAGGAAGTTACATCTATTAAAACGTGTAATCGTAGAAACAGACAGACAATGTAACAACCTCAAAAGACTTGCATGTTATGACAAATCCAGGAAATCACCAATACGATTAATCTTACTTGTTCTGTTTCTGGTATAATGTTGCAAGTGCATCCAGTTCACGAGCAACCCTGGGATGTTCAGCCCCATAAGCATTTTCAGAGATTTCCAGAGCCTGCTTATATAACTGCTCAGCATTTCCAAACTTCTTCCACTGCACATAAACTCCTGCTAACTGATGGAGGGACTGTGCTACCCTTGGGTGATCTGGATCCAGTGCAGTCTCCCGAATTTCCAGAGAACGCTGCAGAGGAGCAACTGCCTGTAATAAAAGAGTTGAGACTGTGACTAGAGCAGGAAAGATAATGTACAAAAAAACACTGCAATACAAAACATCCTATCAAGCACATACTATGCTCTGCTTCAATTCCTTGCTTGCTTGCTGTTACATGGTATTCCCTTTGGTTCCTAGATGCACTTACCTGGCTGAGAAGACCTAGATCTTTTAAGAAACGTCCCAGAGTTTCATAAAGATCAGCCAGACAGATCATATTTTCCTCTCCCTCACAGCTTTTCTCATATTGCTTTAGAGAGTCAAAATACTCTGCTGCCATTGAACTCTTATCTTTTCCAACAAGCTGCCAGTAACTCAGTAATTCTGCAAAATGCCCCCTGTTTTAACAAGAAAAAATAAGTAAGAAGTAAAATACAGAACACCAAATCTCAGTGCTCAGAACCAGCTACCCTGCTGGATGGCAGGGTCCAAGGAAGGGGGAATATGCACATCAGGAATTTTCCCTCATGCTGCAAAGTGGCTGCAAAGCGGCTCTGTGAAGGCTACTGTAGTCCAGCAGTTAGAATGACCCATGCAGCACCTTACTGGTCTCCCAACTGTGCAGCAGTGAAAGGACAGAGGGTCTCTGCATGACAGTGGATTCACTGCCCCACCCCCATGCACACCTACACACTACCATGCTCAGAGCACCAACGAGCAGGGTTCACGCTACACAGGGATATACCTAGCTGCACAAAAGGGACAGGCAACAGAACAGCACTGGTTCCCATGCCTTGGGTGCTTTGCAACTGGGCAGCCAGGCAGGATATCCCATAAGTGGTATTACACTAGATATCTCCGTATAACTTTATACTTAGCTATTTCTTAGCACCCTTCAGCCAGCTTTCAATCCCTGCTATACGGTTACATATTGGTATTGGTCTAGTTTAATTTCTTCCCATATTTGTGCATTTTATCATTTCTATTATTTATTTTTTAAACAAAACATTAAAGACACTTTATTTCATGCCTTTAACTTGACACTAAACCATTTCAATATGTTTATACATACGAAGGCCCTGGCTACTCTCTTACCTTTTGTAAAGATTCTGAGATACAAAGAGGTTCAGGAGACACTTGTGTAGCTTCTGCTTGTTGCCTTGTTGTTGGAAAAGCCAAGGAAGTTCATCTGCACTTCTCCAAGTCACTCTGCCTTGACTAATGGAAGAAAAGCAAACAAAATAAAATCCCTTTCCATTCCTAACATTTAAAATTATAGGGCTTGATTTGGAAAATAGTAAGTCATACAACTACATGGACAAACAACCAGTTAGCATCTCTTATATCACCAATTACCTGACTTGTGTATGCAATTTCCCACCCGCTTTTTGTGAAAAGGAGGTCTATAATATGAAACAGCTTGAATCAAAGATCCAAAGTTTGTCTTTGACTCTTTACAATATTAACAGATCTACAAAACTCAAGAAACCCAGGGTAATGCAAAAGCAAAATGTCCCCAAGTTATCTTTAGACACACCCTCGTTTACTGACATGTTTTAATGCAAACTGAAGTTTTACAAAAGGGCAAACCCTGTACCCTGTGCGTAGCCTGAATTTCTAGGCTCTGTGCCCAAATAGTCCATGACAGTTGAGGAAGGTATTGTTTCCTCCACCATAGATTGCTCCTATGTTCTCAGGCCTATAGAACCTGTGTTTCCTCTGTGTCCCCCCCTCCATGGCAGATTAGTATGGCCACTGATTCACTGGCCCCATGCCCATGTCTTCCATAGCCCAACACTGTTTTGGTCCTTGCAAGTACTGAAGTGCAGAGAACTGTGCTCCAAAGCCCACAGTGGGTACACTTCAGGTAGAGTCTGAAGCAGCTATGAATCTATGCCTAGAATAGAAGTGGCTGCATCAATAATAATCTGAACTGAACAGGATGAGGTTTAATGTTACACAGTAACGGACTGCTTCAATGAATTAGGCAGAGAAACCATTTGAAAGAAAGTAAGAAATATCCGCTGTAAAGACTATAACATTTTTTTGTGTTCTGAGGAGTTCTGAAATACCTTAGCTGCATGGTGAAGTAGTCTATTAGTTTTTCTCGGTAAGTAGAAATAATCTTTTGACCTTCTTCCATGTATTCTAGTTGCACCGTTTCCCAAGCCTGGAAAAGAGAGTTATAGTAATCAATATATGTCTGTTACATACTAACAGTGCATGGGGCTCCCTAAAAGACACAAATGGGAAACAAGAATCCTGTGCTGAGGAATTTAAAAATCTTTTTTTGCTAAAGGGATCTTCAACTTGAAAGCAAATCAATTTTAAACAAAATGAGGTAAGAGAAGCTACAAAGGCCCAAGGTATTTAAGAAGAGGAAATATATCATCATGTGGGAGAGGGAGCGGGGAAAGGAGGAAGCCTGATATTTATTTTTCTCAGTAACAATAATTTCATTGGGTCTTTCGTGTTCACCCTTTACCTTGGAAACTGTAACTCTTTTTGTTGCCACTAACATCATAGTTCTCAAATGGCCTCCCAGGCTTTGCTGGGAAAGGGGAAGAAAATGGAGGTACAACTAATAATGCATATTTACTTTTTGTGAAACTAATAAAGTTATACATTGTTGGCATTCAACTATAAACAAAGTACTAAATTAGACTAAAGCTCTTAGATTTATCACTTGCTTAAAAATTATCATTCTCCTTTCCCCTTCAATTCTGGCTTGATTTTTAGTAGACAATATTTTCTAGGACTGCTAGAGTTAACAATCAATGAAAAAGCAACTTTTGAATGCTGACGGTGAACAACATTGATCATCTTGGAAAGAATTCTCAAGATAGCAGGCACTGATATCAGATCAGAACTGAAGGGAGAAAAAGTGGGAGAGAAGACATGCATATAATCAAAATTATGTAGTTTGAAGGCTGATAATCTAGTTAACCACCAGGGCTAGAAATTAATGTATAACTGGCAACTTCGGATCTCCCACTTTCCATGGTGTACATCATTTATTTCTAGTCTTGTTGGTTCTCTAGACCTTAAAAATGGTCACAATATTTAGACCAGCAGTGCTCTTTAGCACTGGTCCAGGGCTTAATAAAGCACTGGTCCTGGACCTTGGAAGCAATGAATTTTTTATTCCAAGGAGGGAAAAAATACAACACTTAGTATGGCTTTGCAACCATTCAAATAGTCTACAAAGTGTCTTTTTTTTGGTGCCTGCCTTAATTCTTGACTAAGTCAATGACAGTTACATAACAAAATTAAACAGATTTATATAGTATGCTTGTATCTCTAAAGGAAGACAGCAGGCCATACTGCTTTGATTTACCTTGTTGTAAATCTAGAGAAACATAAGTGGATTCAAAGTTACTCTTGGAGTTACACCGATGTATTTAAGAGCAGAATTTGGCAAAATATTTCTAATTTAGTGGAGTATTATTTGCATATGTCTAAATGTACGGAATCTTACTTGGAGGTGCTGAAACTTTAGCAAACCACAGCCATATGTCAGCATACACATCTTGTGCAGACTGTGAACTAGAGAGGCTAACATGGCACAGGATAGTTCGGGATAAAGTTCCATCAGTTCTGATTCACTCACTCCATTGTGGCTAACACTGATGAGACAGAGAACCTGTGTGGCCAAAAAATTAATGCTTTAATAAATTTAACAACTGCTCACTGAGTAACTCAGGTATACTGAATCCCAAGACAAATACTGAATGCTAGGTTTTAAAACACAATATAGGCTTCCTTGATACATTTAGTACACAAAGTACATCGTACAGTTACCGAGGGTGGGCTGAAAAACAGGCTTCACAAATTAGTTCCACCTAAAGATGAAGTTATGGATGTATAATTTAGGCAAAACTCTGCTAGGTTACACTGGTGTCAATCTGGAGTCAATCTTATTGGTTTCAGTGGAATGACTCAAGATTTATACTGCAGTAAATAAAGGCAGTATTGGACCCAACATGGCATGACGTCAGAAATCTTTCCAAAAATATACAAAACCATATCTCTAATGAACATTGTTACCCAAGTATTCTAAAAATATTTATGTAGTCTTACCTTTAATACAGTAACTGGTTTCAAAAATAGGGACTATTTAGACTGGAAACATTATTGAAAGGGTAAATTATTCATCTTTGGGGTCCACATAACTAAGACTGTTAGGCAAATTTGTCAATTTCCATTTTACTACAGCAAATTAAATACATATTTTACCCTTCAAAAGGTGTTTTGTTGAAGCAATAAGGGAACTTCAGAGATTGCAGTTGCTCGAGACGCTATTCAGTACAATATAAATATCTTAATCTCACAAGAACTACATGCACCAAAATTGCCTGCAAATACAATTTTAAGTATTACTGCTTTCACATTCTGAGACAAATTTGTTCCTCATGTAACTTCAATGAGGATGGATTTGGCCATTAATTTTTTTTTCATCTTAGAATAACCCAAACATTGGATACTGGCTCTTGAATGTTTGTGGATCAATATCTTAACAGAAGGACACAAGATGGAGCACTACTTAAGTGTCTGCTATAGACCACCAAATCATACTGGAAAACAGAATGACTGGCTCCTTAAGCACCTACCTATAAAGTATAGACGAAAAAAAGCTATGTTATTATGGGGACTTCAATTTGAGTGAATATGGTGGAGGGCTCATGTGGCCAGTTCTAAAATGTCCTCAGAATTTCTAAAAGTTACAGATGATCATTTCCTAACTCAAAAAGTGTTTCATCCAACACAGGGGAATTTTGTATTAGACCTTCTCTTGACTGATAAAGAGGAATTGATCACAGAACTAAATATTGGTAGTTGCTTAGTGTAAGTGAGCATAGCTTGATTATATATGTTAAGTGCAAAACAAGACACAGTCCAAACTAGTGCTATATATATTTGGCACTTGAATAAGGGCCAGTTTCACACAACTGAAAACAATTATAAGTCTAGTCAACTGAGAGAAAGAATTTACACAGAAAGATGTGAATGATAATAGAGAACTGTTTAAGAACATTTTACCGAAAAAGCCACAATACAGAAAGGCAGGCTAAACTGGTCAAAAAATAACCCATCTTAGAAGGGAAGTACATAATGAATGGAAAAAAGGGGAAGCTGATGGTAATGAATATAAATCAGAGGCTAAGAATTGTAGAAAATTGATAAGGGAAGCAAAAGGACACCAGGAATAATTTATGATCAGTGGAGTTAAGAACAATAATAAGAAGGAGTTTTTCAAGTATATTGGGAACAAAAGAAATCCTAACAATGGTACCAGTCCATTACTAGAGGAAAATGGTAGAATTCTTAATAACAATGTAGAACAAGCAGAAGCATTTAAACAAATATTTCTTTTAGTATTTGGAAAAAAAGACAGATGATGTAGTCATCATGTGATGATGAAATATTTTCCATGCCACCAATAACTCAAGAGAACATTAGACAGCCCTTACTAAAGACAAACATATTTAAATCAGCTGGTCCAGAAAACTTGAGTTTTAAAAGAGTTGGTCGAGGAGTTCTCTGGATCATTGGTGCTGTTTTTCAGTAACTCTGGAAACACTGGGAAAGTTCCAGAGAACTGGAAGAAAGCTAATCTTGTGACAATATTTAAAAGAGATAAATGGGATGACCTGGGTAATTATATGCCAATCCACCTGATATCTCTCCTGGACAAAATAATGGAACTGCTGATGCAGGACTCAATTAATAAAGAATTAAAGGAGAGTAATACAATTAATGCCTCTTGACATGGGTTTATGAAGAATAGATCTTGTCAAAGTAACTTGATATCGTTTTCTGATGAAATTACAGGTTTGGTTGACAAAGATAATAGTGTTGATGTAATAAACATAGACATCTATAAGGCATTTGACTTTGCACCCCACAACATTTTGATTAAGAAACTAAAATAAAATAAAATCAACATGGGACACAATACATGGATTGCAAAAAGAAAAGGAGGACTTGTGGCACCTTAGAGACTAACAAATTTATTTGATCATAAGCTTTCGTGAGCTACAGCTCACTTCATCAGAGGAATGCATCCAATGAAGTGAGCTGTAGCTCACGAAAGCTTATGCTCAAATAAATTTGTTAGTCTCTAAGGTGCCACAAGTCCTCCTTTTCTTTTTGCGGATACAGACTAACATGGCTGCTACTCTGAAACTAAATGGATTAAAAACTAACTAATTGATAGATCTAAAAGGGCTAATTGTGATACTTGGCTGTATAAACAGGGGAATATCAAGTAAGAGTAGTGTTAATATTGTCTTTACTCTGTCCAGTTCTGGTGTCCACAATTCAAAAAGGATGTTGATAAATTGGAGAAAAGAGCCACAAAAATGACCAAAGGATTGGAAAACATGCCATCTAGTGAAAGACTCAAGGAGCTCAAACTATTTAGTTTATCAGAGAGAAAGTCAAGGGGTGACTTGATCACAGTTTATAAGAACCTACAGGAAGAACATAACTTGATAATAGAATACTCTTCAATCTAGCAGACAAAAGTAAAACAAGATCCAATTTAGACAAAATTAAAAAATAAGGTGTAAATTTTTAAGAGTGAGGGTAATTAACGATTGGGACACCTTATCAAGTGTTGGGGTGGATTCTCCATCACTGGAAATTTTTAAATCAATATTGGATGTTTTTCTAAAAGATCTGCTCCAGTTCACAGAGGAAATAATTCAGGGAAGACCGATGGCCTGTATTACACAGCAGGTCAAACTAGATGATCACAATGATCTTTCCAGCCTCATAATCTATGAAACTATAAATTATAACTTTGAATCAATGAAAAGTCCTCAAGTACTTTCTTTTTATTTAATTCACAGAAACTCATCCGGAGGAAAGGGAACATGTTCCAAAAGTTTCCATTGCATTTTTTGCTTACCTCTCTCATAAGGTGTTTGTCTTTATCGTTCAGCATGGACTCCTGAACTGATCGCAGAACAAGTCTGTATAGTGATACTGTATCTTGACATTGGAAACACTGTTGAAGGATTTCATCAATATTTCCTGCACTTCGAGCACTGAACGAATGGACAAGATTAGCTTTTTTAATATGTTAAATTTGACAACCACAAAGTGAATTTAAGCTATTGAAGATCTTCATCTTGTGAAGTGTTGTGTGCCCTCAACTCCTACGGGCTTCAGGAGGTGCACAGAATCTTGCAGGATTAGAACCCAAAGAGTTTAACACCTGAACACATCTACCAACATATGCCATAAGAGTCTCCCTTTTGTAATAATAAATAAATAATAATAATAAAAAGCAGCGATATAGGATACCTTTACTTTAGCAGGCAACGGAATGGGAAGAAGATCATATCACATAAAGAGACAGAAATGTAAAAAGAAAAGGAGGACTTGTGGCACCTTAGAGATTAACAAATTTATTTGAGCATAAGCTTTCGTGAGCTACAGCTCACTTCATCGGATGCATTCAGTGGAAAATACAGTGGGGAGATTTATATACACAGAGAACATGAAACAATGGGTCTAACTATACATACTGTAACGAGAGTGATCAGGTAAGGCGAGCTATTACCAGCAGGAGAGTGGGGGGGGGGGAGGGGGAGGAGGAGGTGGTGAAACCTAGGAGTGGATGGGTCATTACACAAACTAAAACTATTTCCCCATGTTTATTCCCCCCTCCCCCCCCCCCCCCCCCGCTGTTCCTCAGACATTCTTGTTAACTGCAGGAAATGGCCCACCTTGATTATCACTACGAAAGGTTTCCCCCCCCCACCCCCATCCCGCTCTCCTGCTGGTAATAGCTCACCTTACCTGATCACTCTCGTTACAGTGTGTACAAACCCAATTTTTTCGATCTTCCCTCATAGGTCATGTTTTCTAGACCTTTAATTATTTTTGTTGCTTTTCTCTGGACTTTCTCCAATTTGTCCACATCTTTCCTGAAATGTGGTGCCCAGAACTGGACACAATACTCCAGCTGAGGCCTAATCAGCGTGGAATAGAGCGGAAGAATTATTTCTCATGTCTTGCTTACAATACTCCTGCTAATACATCCCATAATGATGTTTGCTTTTTTTGCAACCGTGTTACACTGTTGACTCATATTTAGCTTGTGATCCACTATGACCCACAGATCCCTTTCCGCAGTATTCCTTCCTAGGCAGTCATTTCCCATTTTGTATGTGTGCAACTGATTGTTCCTTTTTAAGTGGAGTACTTTGCATTTGTCCTTATTGAATTTCATCCTATTTACTTCAGACCATTTCTCCAGATCATTTTGGATTTTAATGCTATCCTCCAAAGCACTTGCAACCCTCCCAGCTTGCAACCCCTCCCAAATTAATACTCTTATTTTATAAAGTGTGTCCCCAGCAGCAACTAAGCAACTAAAAATAAAATATTTAAATAATAAAGAACAAGCAGCAATTGTGAGCCACCAACCACAAGCGTCCTCCTTTGGAGTCTCTAAAGTCAGACTGCTGGCCTTTTAAAAAAATACATGCTAGATCAGCCACAAGTTGCTGTGCTCAGTTATGTTCTTTGACACAGTAGGGAGGATTAATCCTCTCCACCTGCAGAAATTACAGGGTGAAATCTTATGTCCTGTATTATGCAGTAGGTCAGACCAGAAGATCATAGTGGTGCTCCCCTGGTCTTAAAATCTTATGGGCTCATCTACATGGCCCCAAAGTTTGGACTATGTGGGTGTGAAGTGTTCCACTGTAACTGTCCCATGTAGACACTGCTAGCGCAAACTAAAAGGTACTTAGTTCACATTAACAGAGACCCGTTTGAAGAGGAATACGTTAACGCACACTAGGTATCTTTTACTTCACACTAACAGCAGCATTCTCATGGGGCAGTCACAGCGCCGCACTCTGGTGCACACTGGAGTTTACACCCCCATAGTCTACACTGCAGCACAGTGTAGACTTAGTCTAGGATGCAAAGCATCAGGCACATCAGCAAACCCAACAGCCCACAGACAAAGCACCTCTCAAAATAAAAGGAATACTTCTCAATTAATATTTAAAAAGGGAATAAAGGGACTGACAGCTACAAAAAGAAGAATGAAGCAAAAGGATGGAGAGAAACCTGGATTTGGTTCCTGGATTCAGAATAGGGAGAGGATTATATACATACATTCAGATTCAGTGGGTACCTAAATATTTAGCATCAAAATCGGATAGATCATTAATTCTTTATAGTTCTGTTTTCTTTTCTTTTTTATAATAAATGGGGAAATAACTTTCTATTTTCTTCTGTTAAAGCAATTTCATCTCAACAAAGAATAATTCTGTTTCAACTGAACATTTTCTGATATGCTGATAAAGCAATTTGTATTTTTAAAATCTACAGACTCACACAATAATGTCAGGCCATCTCAACTTACCAAGCGATCATTTTGCCCAAAAGAGTGACATACAAAGCATTGCAAGTTGTGGCAGAACGACAATGTTTCTCAAGTTTCTTCTCCTAAGACAAGTATTAAAAAAAACATTATAAGCCAATGTAATATTAAGCACTTTGAAGAGTTAAGGATTTGACACTAAAACACAGATTGTGGATGTTAAAAAAAGCACATAACTAGTGTACAAAACATTGTGTGTTTTTCCTTTAAGTGGGATATATATAAGTGGAGGCTTCCTCCTGAGAGCTACATCATCTCAGGATATGATCGACACCTTGTTAGGATCAGACTCCATGGATAGGATTCAAAATGTCTTCTTTTCACATGTCCAAGCATTTTTACCGCAATTACATATTATACTAAAACAGGAGGACATGTCTGCAGAAAGATGGGTAAAAGTATAGTTCCCTTACTAGTAATTTATACTATTCCATCTGAATTTGGTGCTATCAGCCTCTGGATAAAAATATTTACACCAAATCCTGTGTAAAATGGCTATACGTTAACTAAATAAAACACATTTTCCTGGCTATTGAAACATTAACAAAAATAAGCTTTTGTCAGCTCATTTTACTCTTCCACATCTTCAATAAAATTTATACTAGACTCTAGCGTGAAATACTTTCAACAGAATTACAACAGACATACCTGTTCATTGGTCAATTTAACATCTGCACAGCTACATTCTGCACTAATGAGACATTTCACATCTTTAGAATTCAATGGCTCAAGATGAAGAGTTGGCCACAACCTTTTAGTGGGAGAGAACAAAATTACATTCAAATCCAGCAAAATAGTATGTGAAAGAAAAGAGACCTAACTATGTGACGGGGAAAAAAAGATGTCAATGCAGAAATCTGAAACTACACTCTTCTGCTGTTAAAGAATTTTAATAATACAAAGTCACATTTGTATTTTTAACCTTGCCCTAAGATGGCTGACTACATCAAAGTACTGGAAGTCTGCAAGTGCACATGCCTATGTTTAATATGCACTATATCACCTTTAATGGGGAAAATCGAAATCCAAAATTCCCACTGACTTCAGTTGGTACAAAATCAGACTCAGATTTTATTCTGCAACCTATCTATATGTATAATAAGTATATTCAAACCCAGGCTAATTTGAAACCTCCTCAAAGAACAACGTACCTCCAAGCCTGCGGACATGTTTCCACGTTCACAGATACAATCACCCTTACATTCACTGGCAGTGGATCTATCAGCCATTTCATATGTTTTTCAGCTTGCTTAAAAACAAGTTTCAGGGCATTAATTCAAAATTCATTAAAAACAAATGCCACAAATCACTGTCGTCTCATTAACTGTTCAGCCCAGTGAAAACAATCTTCCAACGCCTCTGTTCTCTTAAAATTGTTCAGGACCACATTTTTGATATAGAGCTAAATTCCCCTTTTTATGTGCAGCAGCATGGTGACAACTTAAGTAAAGCAGTTAGCGTAGTATCATGTAGACTCTCGCCACCTAAAGATTGGATACGTGACCCGACCCACAAATCAGTCCACAATTTTGGACCCACCCCCGCAGATAATGCAATGAGACAAATCAAAAGGCAACATACTCTGGCAAATTCCATAAATACCACGTTTTATGGATAAAACAAATGACAATTTAATTCATCTAGTAAAACTGCAAATTATTTTCTACATATATCACTCCAAGTTTGTTTTGCATTTGTAAAGGCCAAGCAGGTTGGAAATGTACCTGTATTTGGTCTATAGAGTCAATAATTATGATAATGCTGCCTTGGTGACGAGCAGTAAGTTTTTCCAGCCAACGAGGAAACTCTTCCAAGAGCTTAGCTGGATCCAATGTTAAAGGTGACACTAACCAAGAATGCTGCATGAGCTGCAAAATTATAAACATGCATAAAAATATTGCATCTTAAGAAATGCTTAGGGGAGTTGGACACAAGATAAAATCATTCACTCCTGGGGAGCTGATTTCAAACAAGTCCATCCAAAGTTGTTTTCCCTTCACTACATATAAGGAGCAAGAATTTAAGAAAAAGGAGAATGTTTTTTGAAGTTCTTGTGTATTTAATTTTAGATGGACAATGTGAGGTTAAAAATCCCATGGGACCATCTGGGGAATAAGAAGTGCGGAAAATGTACAAATAAAAATGTGAAGATTTTTAACAACACAGGGAAGAGTTGATTTAATCTTTCTGAAGGGCTCAGTACTATGCAGCCCTGAGTGTCCTCTTTTGAAGATAAAGGGAGCCCAGATCTTGGCAGAATCAGGCCCCTCATTTATTCAACACATATCAGACACGTACTTCTAAAACAAATTAACATAGAAGAGTAATAGTCCAACTATAGTGGGGTGCCAACTGGCAAATGCAGCTTCAGGTTTCTCAATGCATAGACAAAAGACATGCCAACTGCTGCTTTCCTTGGCCAGATGGCAGGAAATAGTAAAAGAAGCTTATGTCGCTTTCTTTATAAACCATCAATATTTTTCAGTGGAATCATAATTGATAACAATGTATTATGAAAAGCCTCAGAGGTGATATTTTAATATATTTCTGATATATTATCAACTCAACAAAATGCGGAAATCATCATCTGTATCACCCTGATTTGGTACAGACAGAGCCAAAAGAACTTTAAATAGATTCATATGTGTATATACACACACAAACACACACACACACACAATGAATAATGCTACATGTGCTAAACAATAACTAGAGTACCTTTAAAGTAAGCCGTTTAATTATTAGTGCAGATTCTGAACTGGCAGACAAGGGCTTCCCAACAAAGTGATAGAGAATTAGTGTGTTTGGTGAATGCTTCTGTTGCAGTTGAATCCTATTGGGGCAAAAAAAACACACACACATTCCCAATAGCCCACATTTTTCTAAATATATTCTTATTTCCAATAAATATTATTGTAGATTTGTCAAATGTAATTATATATTTCAGCTTGGCACCTGCAGTATATACATAATAAAATAAGTCAGAAAATTAATCATCCATAATCAAATATTTTCCATCAGAATTTTCACTTTTTATCTCCACTGGACTAGAGGGATTTTCAGGTACTTGCTACATTCACAGATTACAAAGATAAAACATCAAAAAGAGGAGATCCTTGGGGGAAGGGTGGGTAATGAATGCCCTGATGGCATCAGCATTCAAGTGTTACTCATCGGAATACTGTCAGTTTATTTTATGGCAGTAGGTTCTGTTGTAGATCATGACTGACTGCAAGATGCATTTCTGCAATAGGTTTCTGGATTTGGATCCTCCCTTCCATTTACCTCAGCGGGGGCACTTAGCGGAGATGAAATTTTCCGTTGTAACCACCACCACCCTCATTCTCAGAACAGTGCACAGCTCCCTGTGTAGGAGCTGAGTTGGGGTTCTCCGTGGCACTCTCCCCTGTGGGTTGTAACGGGGTGCCTAGACTTTAGAGGGTTGCTTTTGGAACTTCAGTATTTTTCTAATGCTGGTTTCTCCTGCTACCGTCCAATGTTGTGCTGTTCTTGTTTGAAGTGTAATTTAAAAAAAATATTAACCATTTTTAAAAATACCATTTTGACAGGAGAAGAGATTTGCCAGAGCCTGGTCCTCCAGACACAAGAAGAGGTGGGATGGGTGCTGGTGCTGCCACTAGATCATTTAGACGTTCATAATACTGCAAACAGAACAATTTAAGTTACAAGGGCTCCAGTATTAAAGAAATACATATCCTGATTAATCAATATACTGATTAATGCATCCTCCAAATATTTAAGCACATACTTAACTTTAAGAATGTTTAGTTCCATTGAAGTCAGTGGACTCAGAGTAAAACAAAATATATGGATATAGAAACAAAGTGCTTTTGTTGTTGCTTTTTTAATGGGGAAGGAAGCATGGAAAGTGCTAGAATCACTAAAAACTACTATTTAATACCTCTTCCATAAAAAGTTTAAAAGTAGAAAATAATTTTTAAAAATTAGTTTGGGATGAATTTGCAGTACTAATAAATATGACTGACTAGTGGCATTGGTACAGTAAGACCTAGTACAAGAAGGCATGCAATTCCCTCTGCACCTCTGCTAATGCACTGCAATCTTGGCCTGCCAGATCCCAGTGGTGTTCCAGACTTGTGTCTCATGAGAATGTATTACCAACTGGACTAAATTATTGTGTTGTGGTTTTATGAGGTGAGCAAATGTCCATTAGGGACTAGAGTGAGACAAAAATTCATTTTGCCCCTGACAAGGCAAATTTGAATGTAGACCTCCAAGAATGGAAGGATGGTCCAGTGGTTAGTGCATTAGGTTTAATTCCCTGCTGCACCACAGACCTCTGTGTGACCTTGGGCAAGTCACTTAGCCTCTCTGTGCCTCAGTTACCCATCTCTAAAATGAGGATAATAGCTCTGCCGCACAGAGTGTTGTGAGGATAAATACAGGCACTCAGATACTATGTTGATGGGGGGCACATAAATAACTAAGATAGATAGCCAAGGATAAAAGGATAGTGTTCTAATATTCCGTGTCACCTACTGCTACAAGTAGTTACACTTGATTATATGGAACTGGCTATTTTTAGAAGCTACAAATTCTTATAGAACCAGAAGTACAGAATAATATGAATGAAGAATAGCAGAGCATATTCCTTATAATTCTAAGAAAAGGAATTATCTCTGTGTTAACTTTTTAATTTCCATTTCTAAAATAAGTTAACCAAATTTACTGGAAAAACAGCATTCAAACTTGTCTCTGTTCAGCTTTCATCTCTATTGGAGGCAGCACAGCAGACTGTATCAGGTTTGCCAATAACGTATGGGACACAACATCTACCAGTGGGAGATGGACAGTTTTCCAGGACTAACTCCTCACATTTGATCCCTATCATTACATTTTTGCATTCCAAAACCCCATAGAAGAGATTCTCTCCCATTATGGCCTCGCCCCTGAGTGCGCTGTGGCAGTGTAGAGGAGCCATAAAAGCCCCTGAGCCAGGGTTCCCTCGGTACAGGTACTGCATAGGACAGCTGTTGGCTCACTTAGATCGTATCTAACAAAGAAATTATACAACTTTAACTATTCCCGTATGTTATTAAAGTGGTGCAACCCCCTAGTGTGAACGAAGTTCTAGGTGAATGGTATAGCTTATTCCTGTAAAGGGTGGAGGAACAGCTACGCTGGTATAAGGCACCTTTATGCCGCTATAACTAGGGGTACCTTGATTTAACTACTTCAGTAGAAAATTCATATCCTTAACTGAAATAGTTCAATCAGTACAAAAAAAAGTGGATAGACCAGGGCTAACACAGGACCCTTCGCAAGCCCTGAAACAGGGGGTGAGGTCATAGTGCACGGTACAACGGCCATTTTGAGAAGCTCCAGGTTGCCGAGCTGTTCAAAGGCAGTTCAGGGAGGGCTTCTGTAATTTAGAGCAGTCCCCTGGACTTCTTAAATTACAGCATGGGCCATTTTGGTTCCCAATCAGCCCAAAATCCCAGGGACAAAATGATGGCTTACAGCCACCTTTGCCCCTCTTTCTCAGAGCTGTGCTTGTGCATGCTGCATCTCCAAGAGGCGCAAGCATAGAGTGTCAGCCAGTTCCTCTGGGAAGCACAGCACAGCACGAAAGCACACCCACTTATTCAAGCAGCAACATAATTCCCCACCAGAGACACTTTTCACGGATTCCTCTAGATGTATTAATTCAACCCTTTCTAGGTGTATCTGTTTTTGACTCCTAGTTTTACAAGGGCTTACAGGTGAGGCAGTCCAGGAATCGTAGAATCATAGAATATCAGGGTTGGAAGGGACCTCAGGAGGTCATCTAGTCCAACCCCCTGCTCAAAGCAGGACCAATCCCCAATTTCTGCCCCAGATCCCTAAATGGCCCCCTCAAGGACTGAACTCACAACCCTGGGTTTAGCAGGCCAATGCTCAAACCATTGAGCATTTCAGTACCCCTTTATTTTTTATTTTACTATGTCTTTCTCTCACACAGAGTCAGAGACATTAAGATTGTGGACTATGTTTCATTATCATAATCCAATTCCAACAGACCTAATTCTCTGTATTGACACAGGGCTTTCATTTGCTTCAAAAAGCTGTTTGAGGCCTTTCATTTAGACTTCAAAGTATGGTGTGTTACTCACCCTCTAAGAGAACCCCTTATTTCTGGACAGTATACTATCACGGCAACATTTCCTCCAATGGAGAAACAAGGACCATTTCTTCACCAATGACACTTTAAAACAGACATAACTGGCATTGTTCCAGAAACTAAATATATCATCTGTCTAACACATATGGTCTCCTCTAGCCTAAGGTGTAAAAGCTCCAAGGTTGTTCTCAAACATAGGTCCTTCCATATAACAGCATCATTGCTGCTCATGAAACAGAGACATTTATTTCCCTTAATCAACAGACATTTCTATCTGCTTACTTTCTCAAATCCTAGTTCACATGTTGAGTTAGAAGCCTGCTGGAAAGCTTCCATCTGTTCTTGTTCATCATGTGCATCCCACAGCACATCTCCAAAAACTTCCTCTTCAGGCGCAGTGGACTCCTCTTTATTACCCAAATCCTTGCCTTCTACTTCTGTGCTTTCACAGCCCAATATATCCTGTGTAAGAAACAAACCACATGGAAATATTGTAACTTATTCCTTAAAAGTATATGCTATCATTGCCCCAGATTCTTTCAACTAGGCAGTGGGCACCGCTTACATGTCATTTTGGACTTACATTTGTGGCATGAAATGTATTCCATATGGTATGGGCTGCATACCATACTGACACACACTGGACAGGACAGTTTTTATGCACTGTATCCCTTCCCGCTTTAGGTAACAATTCTGGGGTAGATGAGTGAATTCTATTCGTGTCAATGGATCTGTGCCCATGTACGCCAGCAGAGAATGTGACCAAATGAGTCCTAGTGATGCTTTATATTGAGATCTCAAGAAGCTGCTTTCAGTTTTCCCCATGATGGAGGTTACCTACAGTAACATAGTTCTTAAACTATTTTATTCAGTTGTGGCTTTCCTTACTTCCAGGTATTAATAATGCTGAAACATATGGAGGCCTTTGAATTAAGACAAAACATCACTCATTTGTAGTGAATATAAATAGATTATTAAATAGACCGTGGATTTACTACAGTGCTTGCAGAATACTGGCAATATAGCAATTTTGTAAAGCCATGGATGGCACTGCCCCAGAGTCTACCATTCAAATTGTAAGCAGGAATGCGTAAAGTAGCCTCTCATGTGGAATACACAGCATCATGCACTCTACCTGTTTAATTATCTTTTCCACACAATTATAAGTTTCATACGCTCCTTCTTCCACTCCTCCCATGTGATCAATGAGCTGAAAAAGTTAATGACAAAATATGAAGCAACTCTGGGATTGACTATTAAACACAGATGCAGTTACTGAGGCATGTAGATATAAAATATATCCAAAGCTTATATTCTTTCCAGAACAACATTCGCCACCTTTCAAAATGAAAACTACTTTGGAGGCTTAGCCTCTGGCACCGTAAGACAGAATTTCATTTAAAAATGAGATGCTTCCACCTCACCAAAGATACTTTGGCAGTGGATAAGAAGGCTTAACGATGAGCTAGGACCCAGGAGGGTTCCTCTCTCAGCTCAGGGAAGCTAAGAGAGGACTTCTGGATAATGATTTACTAAGGCAGCTGCATTTCATTGCTAATAAAGGTGCCTGTAAGAAGAAGTCATCTTCCAAGGGAAGTTGGCCGCCAAGAGAGTGTATTCAAGCAGAGCCTGAGTACGCTTCAGGGGATTATTTGTTTGTTGTCCTTTTCCTTATTTGAGTAGTCAACCCACAGGCAGGAGGAGGAGGGGACTTTGAATCAGAGTTCCTTTGTTTTGATGATATCCAAAAAACAATACAGGAAAATGTACTATTAATGATGTGGTTAGATTATTTCTCTAACTGGAAAGTCCTGTAAAATGTAATAGGGATTTAGCATATAAAAAGTTCATAGTATTCTATAGGAATTAGAGTATAGCACAGAATTTAAACAGAGAATGCCACTTGTATATACATTTTTAAAAATCATTCCAAATCATAGAATCATAGAATATCAGGGTTGGAAGGGACCCCAGAAGGTCATCTAGTCCAACCCCCTGCTCGAAGCAGGACCAATTCCCAGTTAAATCATCCCAGCCAGGGCTTTGTCAAGCCTGACCTTAAAAACCTCTAAGGAAGGAGATTCTACCACCTCCCTAGGTAAATTCTATAGCAGGGTTGTATTTTCCCAGAGGATGATCCAAAATAATACAGAACAGTTCTTTTCTATTAAATATTATAGGATTTTTTCATAAGGATTCTGTAAGAAATTTAGAGCCAAATTCTGCTCAGTCGCACCCCCTGCGCAGCTGAGAATAAAACTTTGTTCAAGTTTCTGTACAGGCACAGTGCTCAATTTTTTAAATCTACAATTTCATAAAATTCAACATCATACACCTGTTCACAAAAGATGTCCATAACAAAGCATGTGTTGTAATATTTGAGGTTACAAGTATTATGCTACAAAATAAGAGGACAACAAATCTCTGAAACATAACAACCTTCTACATGTTGTACCTTTGCTTTGTTCACATAACAAACTTGCTCAGTTAACTGCTGCACAGGGTCTGAGCTGACTTTGCCATCTTCTATTCTGCGGTAAATCAGCCGGGGCTTTCCTTCAGGATTTTTCAATAAGGCTTCCTCACAGTCCTCCAGCAAACAGCTAGATTGGAAATCAGCAGTCTTGAGCTATAATACACTGTTGCAGTACGCAGTTTAATCAACATAAGCTCCAAGGACGGGTTTCACTGCAAAATCTAATTGAAAGGGCACACCTTTTACCATGAAGGCAGCCAGACATTGAAACAGAGGATATCCAACGTCTGGGCCAGGAAAATGGAGAAAAGTTCTCAGGTTGCTAATTGTACTCACGATATTAAGATTCTTTCAGTAGCAGGTTTACACATGATTGCTTTTTTAATTCAGAAGTCTATTTTCTACAAACCCTCTCATCATACTGGTACTCAGATTAAACAGTAATAGTTCTGCATTAGGTTTTCATACACATAAGAATAGAGTCACAAGTCATTATTAACAAATGTCAAAAGTATTGATGCACTGTCATCAATTATTTGAATGCCCTATCCTGCTCCCTAAAGTCAGAGGGAAAACTTTAGGGTTCAGGACCTTAGTTAAGGCTCACCAAAATGGACAATTTACACTCACAACTTGAATCTGAACAATGCACTGTACCTGTATGTGTGTGAAGGAATATCCGTCTTTATTCTTGAAAGTTCTGCCTTGTGAATCTATTATGCTACACAGAGAGCCAGCATCAGGGAGACAAACTAGCAGATAGGTGTAATCTTCCACACATGAGGCATTATAATCTTAATCTCACTTTTTGTACAAGAAACTATTTAAATTAATATTGTTGTCAGGAAGGTCTCATTCTTCTCTGAGCTGTATTGTCCACATGGATTCCACTCTTGGTGCACATGTGGCCCATGTACACAAGATTGGATTTTTTTGGCCAGCAATGTCAGTAGGGCCAGAAATGCTCTCAGTGTCTTTGCATTGCCCCCACTTCTCCAAGGACATAAAGGGCAGAGCAGACCCAATTTTCCCTCAGTTCTTTTTTACCACCTGTGCCAGCAAGATGGAACCCCTGCAGTGTCTCTGTCAGCCTGCTGCTTTGCACACAGTGCTAGCATTAGTTAGTCAGCAGTATTATCAATTAGCAAGTTGTTAATTAGCCTTTTTGCCCATTAGCAAAAAAACCCTTTTTTAGTCAGATATTTAGTTTATAGGCTAGACACCCCCACATCTGAACCAGGGTGCTAGCAAAATGGCAAAAGGAAAATCGTCAGGATTCAAAACCTAACTCCTTGTGTAACATTTCAATGGCACATATCAACAGACACTGTAGGTACCTTTTTTTGTTTAGGAGAGGGACACATTCCTGAATGATGTTCTATATGTTGCTCTTTCTCTTAGCAGACTCAAAAAGCTAGAGAAGCCTCATCCCAAGTTCCTGACCAAAGCTGACAGAGTTCCATATGAATCAATTTATTCATCTCCAGCTTTCTTCCCCAATCCTCACGCAACTCCAAAGGCAGCTAAACTTCAGACACTTAATGTAGTAATGTCATAGTTCATTAAAAGGCCAAAAACTAGACTGTTCCTGGCCCCTTGCTAATAAGATTATGGGTCAGACAATATCCTGACAGAGATTATCAAAATGGCTGTTCAACTGTATAAGGACAAATTGAAAATGACGACTCTATGCCCATTATTTAGTGTTTTCACTTCTAATCCCTCTTTTCTTCCTCCTTCATGGTATACAGCCAAAAAGAAGAAAATTCCAAGCTGCAAAATAGAAACAACTGAATTGTAACATTATCCTTAAGTCAATACTTTTGGTTTAGAAAATTATTTTTCTTCTAGTAAGACGACCAATTATTCACTGCACAAGTGAAAAGCACTGCATTACCAGTTGTTATAAAATATCATGGATTTAGTAAATTACATCACAACAGGCTAGGGCAAGACTCTGCACTGAAGAGCCAGGAAATTAACCGAGAAGTAAGTTAGAGAGACAAAAAGAATATGCAACCAAATAAAACAGGTAATATAGGCAGGTGACTAGACAGATAAGCAAATAAAACACACAGAATATGTTCACACATGCCATCTCTAATTTCTATGATTCTATCACTAGGAACAGCAGAAAGCTGTTCTTGGAAAGCAAGAAATTTGCATATTTTGATGGCTCTTTTATGTTGTATTTTAACAGAATCTAGAGCCACAGGAACAGGGAAACCTCAGAAAGAAGCTGCTTTCTCTTAACTGTCTGTGCTAGAAAATCTAAAGTCTGAAGGAAGATTTGTTAGAAGAAACTAGCTTAAGAAATGCTGTAAGTGGAACACTGCATACATGTTAATAAGCTATGTGTTATACATAAATTATCAGTTTCTCTTTGCTTTGTCAATCTACAAAACTATTAACTTACCTTGGCAAAGTTAAATGTATGAACAAAATGACTAAGGAACTTTTCTCAATTTCCCATTTTCTCACAGCCTGGAAATGATTTCCATTTTCTACTGGAAAATGAACAACTTGAAAGAAGTACCCCATTGTTTCACATATTCTTTGAAGTTTTGGTGAGTAGTTCTGAAAGGAAATTTAAATAAACTGACCTTTATTATTAATTATGCATTTCAATAAGGACCTATTAATAAACCCCAATTTATTTTCAATATAAACTTTCTCCCATTGAAATCCATAACAAAACGCCCACTCATTTCAATGGGATCAAGATCTGACTCCTAAACTTTTTAAGAACTACCACAGAGTTTTGATGAACAAGTATTAGAGGAGAAAAATAGAGAACCTTAAATGAATGATTAACTAACATAACTTTTGTGCTGTTCTCACCTGAATGAAGATGTCCACTTCAGGTTGAGTCTCATCTGTATTAATGAGATAGCACCTTACTGTGTTACTCCACAGAGAGTGGGAAAACAGTGGAGTGACCTGCAATAAACTGGCAATAGCAGCATCCCAGTCATCTGCAAACAATATACAAAACCACAGGTCTCCTTATCTTGTTACATCATATAACAGTTTGCATCAATGCTCTCTTAACACACCCTAAGGAAATAATATAAAATATATATTATATTTAAATAAATATATATTTATATATTATAAAAATATAGCAAAACAAAACAGCAGAATGTTAAATACATTCACATTACATACCTATTATGTTTCTTTTAAAATAAGTGTTTGTGAAATTTAGCCAAAATGTCAAGTTGATGGCTTTCATACAAAAAAATTAAATTCTCTAACAGAAGTAATAAAGATGCCCATGTAATTAAATGCCTAACTAAGCAATTGTTAGTAAAATACTGCTGCTTTAAAATTAATTGTAAATATACTAAGCTAACAAATGTTGGTGAACTAATAGGTAGCATAATTCTTCTTTAGATAAACTGCATTGTTCTCCATGTGTATGCTGTATGTCAATTCAGCTTATCACAGAAAGCTTTAAAGCTAATTCTTTTCTTAGCTTCTCATTTTGTAGGCTAACATTACCTATGATCTGAGCAGTTTCAAGGAAGCTACTTGACATGTGAAAGTCTTAACACTTTAGCATTACTGAAAGGTAATTTTGTGTGTAATTTTGTATTTTTATGAGATCTCTAATAGCTCACTATAATCTTGTAAATTCCTGCAAATGTATTTTGAAATATAAAACACCATTTTTCTGATAAGCTGACTAGTGAGTTACTAATTGTCTCCTGAAAATGTCAAAAAGTGACCTTTCACTAGCAGTAAAGTGGTGTTGCAAAGTGACATATACAGAGAAACTCAAAGTTAAGGATGATACGTTACTTGTCTGAGTAACTAATTTAAACTGAGTCTGTGTCACAGGCTAGTATTGAGATTAAGGTAGTGAGGCAAGCCAAATTAGAAAGTGTTGTTACTAACTACAAAATACTGGAATTGATAGGGAAATCAGTGATAATCTTTCCCATAGTACAAATGTAATTCAGCATGCATAGGTCCTGATCATGCAATTGGATCTGTGTGGATGAACCCTCAAAGTCATGGAGAGTTCCATTTAAGTCAATGGGATTCTGCCTGGAAGGGTCTTCCTATGCAAATCCAGGTGAAGGAGAGGGGGCATGGTTTGTGACATCATGCATGTGGCCTATGTGCCGAAGGATCTGAGCAGTGTGAAAAATATTTGAAATTATTTGAAAAATAAGGCAAAAATCGGACAAGATACAGGGACTATGTCAGGCTAAAATAAATCACATTTAAAATACATTTTTCTTGGTTATGTTATTCAAAGCAGGGTCATCTAAAGCCTTTTCTTGAGCCCCCCCAGGCAATAAATTGGTATTTGGTATATTTACTCTGAAGCATTCAGATTCACTGTCATTACCTAAGAATACTGCTGCACATATTATTAGCAGTAAAAATATTAAACACCATTAGGCGTGTCTTAGCTATACTTTCATTTTATTTTTATAAAAAGCAGTCATTCAAAGGAAAATATGGAGTGACAGATACAGTAAATCCCTTAACGGGGGATAAGAATGGATACAAAAGACCTCCAAGGTAAACAGTACTTGTATGTAAACAGCCACTTGTTAAACCCGCTTAGCAGACAAACACGAGTTGCTTACCTCTGTTTATGTTCGCAAATGGTCCTTCCACATCTATGGAACTATGAGCAAACTCGGGCCCTCTGAAAGACTGCTGAAGTTGCATCATACTACCCATAGATGGCTCACTTCCCAACACTCCACCAGTCCAATATTCAGATTGGGCTCCAGTAGCTTAAAAGTAAATACAAACTGATTTTCACTAAATGAAATACATTATCAAACCTAAACACTTCAGTTAAAATTGGCTGACAAATGCCACTAAAATTCTTCTCCCTTAGCAGGTTCGCTCACTGCTTTGTCTGATGTGGTTTTAAATCTGCACTCCCTCACTGTTACTATTTCTTTAGTAGCATGGCTTCTCAGTAACAGAGCATGTTAGTACATGGGTCTCTCAAAACTGAGGACGCCATCATTGGTTTCAAATGCTGTATTAGGTCACCTATAAGGAAGAGTTTCATAGTTTTACTGTAGTCATTTGTGCACGTCACAAAGTCACCACACTGTTGACAGTCTCTGTTTAAGAAAGACCCAGACCTAAGGAGCAGAAAAGTGTTGCAGGTCAGAAGTGAAATACATTTCTTAGTTGGGTGGAAAAGCTTTATAGTTAACTTCTCATATTATCCTTGGATTACACCATTGCCTACTAATCTATCACTTTCAAGACCACTAAATTCAAATTTTTGAAGAAAAAAATGAAAATAAGTTAAGAAAGATTTTTAAAGGAGGGATGAGGAAGTATAAAACACAAATAAGAAGGAATATAAAAGAAGAAGGGAGAAAATATATATGGGGAAGAGGTAGGAATCATAAGCCCGTTAAAATCAATGGTGTCACTAGAATTTAGCACGTGCATAAGTGCTTTGCAGAATCAGAGCCATACATAGCACTATGAAACATTTCTAGTTCTGAAGGTTATTCAGCCACTTCAGCTGTGATTTGTGTTACATCTTGTTAGCAAAGCAGGGTCAGATGTAATAGCACGGGACACTGGACTTCAAGGGAAAACCCAAGTGTTGCAGGAAGTGATGCTGGTGATCCCTAGTCTGTATCTAACCAATACCATGGCATGGTACTAATGGGCACTGTGCTGATGGAGATGCCATGTTTTGGATCAGATGTAAAACCAGGAGACTGAATGCTTATAACCGCTAAATATCCAGTGTTGTTAAAGATTAAGGCTGTTCAAAACTGGTCCCCCCTGTCAAATTCCAATTTGACATTCTGCGTAGGTTTCCAATTTTGTTCATTTTCTGTTCTGATGGGTTATATGGGGCTGATATGCCAAACTGGAACATAACCTCTAGACTTGAGAAAATGAGATCAGATAGCAGGAAACTCACAATGAAAATACAAGAAAAGCAGAAAGGTTCAGGGAAGGTAGAAAGTCAAGGTGTTTTTTAGAATATGGAGCACTATAAATATAAATGGAATCACCAAAAATGGCTAATTTGTTTAGGGCCTCCACAGACTTAAAAAAACCACAATTTAAATTGTAAACTGTTTTTATCCTTCATACAATATGTCTTTGTGCTTTTAAAACTTGCATTATAAAGCCTCACAATCTATAGTGCATATATATTTTCTTTTGCTATACTTCATAAAATTTAATCTTTTTTTATTCGCTTGCTGAAAGTAGGAAATGGAATTCTTACCAGTAACTTCTGTGCAATTGTCATCTGAATCAGACTCTTCGGGATCGAAGACTTGGATCCCTTGGGCTTGCAGTCTCTGAAGTTTTGTTTCCAGCTCTCGTTTGGCCCTCAGTAAATCCTGAATCTCATTTTCCTTAGTTTCCCTGAAAATCTAGAAAAAGAAAAGGATTTTTTTTAAAGTATAAAGCCAACTCCTACTATTTTATCACAAGTCTTGTGAAATTTGATGTTTGATCTATAGCCCCAGCTCCTGAATTCATGTGATCTGCTGTCATTAAAAAAAAAGTGAGATTTGAGCCCTCGCTATGGTAGAGAAAGACTTGAAAACGTGACCCAAGTGAACATAAGAACGGCCATACTGGGTCAGACCAAAGGTCCATCTAGCTAGTATCCTGTCTGCCAACAGTGGCCAATGCCAGATGCTTCAGAGAGAATGAACAGAACAGGTGATCATTAAGTGATCCATCCCCTCACCCATTCCCAGCTTCTGACAAACTGAGGCTAGGGACACCATCCCTGCCCATCCTGGCTAATAACCATTGATAGCTCTATCCTCCTTGAATTTGTCTAGTTCTTTTTGAATCCTGTTATAGTCTTGGCCTTCACAACTTCCCAAGTGCAACCCATTCTCTCAAAATCAGAAGGCGAATAAAGGAATCCAACATTTATATTATTTTTAAATCAATGCCATGATTTTGGGGTTACTGACTCATGATTTTTGAATGTTTGGGATGGACAGTACTAAAATAACCTCATAAGTAATATCCATGGTTTTTAACTTAGTTTTAAGAAAAGCCAGCTTTTTTCAGCAACAAAACTATAATTTGTTCTCAAAGATTTCCCTATTATTTTTTGAATGGACGTATATTATTTTACTGTGGATTGTTGTACTGACAGCTATACACCTTTAATTTAAGTAGTTTAAAATACAGAGACCAGATATCTGGAATTGTCTTATATATACAATATTACTATCACAAGCTAAAACTGATTAACGAGCTTGGTCTTTGATCAAAACTAAGTACTTAAGATCCCAAGCGTATACAAGAGATCTGTAGACTTAATTACAAATACAATTTAAAACAAAACTCTTTGAAAGCAATCCTTGCCTTACTTATCTACCAAAACATTTCCTCTGCTACAGTTGATCATATTGGCAAGCCCTAAAACAGTGCAGAGAAATGCATTCACTGTCTAATTTTGGGTGCTAGCAGTGGGATCAGCTGCAGGAGGGGAAAACCAGAAGCATCAGCTTGGCAATTAATAAGCATTTCAAGTCACCCTAATGCAAAAATATTATGGCTTTTATCGTCACTTGGCTCTTGTATTTTAGTAGCACAAAGAGATGTGCCCATAGCTGGCACAGGGGGTATTTTTTTAATGAAAACTAAAAATGTTGAACATTAAAAAATTAAATATAAGCATTACTGAGAAATAACCGAAGTCAGTGAGCCTACAATTTATTTTTCTTTATAACATCATGTAACATAACTTCTGATCTGCATGTTCCTTGCCCCTTCTAGGTGTGAAATTGGCAAAAGCTGATGAAATGGCACAGAAGGTGCCAGGATGTTGAGCAACAGTAAATTTTCTCCTTTCCATTTTCAAAAGCATTATTTTCCACTAAGACTAAATGTTATTAAAAAACATTTCTACAGGTAAATTTTGGTATGATTAATTTGGAGTAAATAGTGGATTAAGGCCCTGGACCTACAATGAGTTTCAAATCAGCAGACATCTGCATCTAGGCAGAACCTACCCAGAGAGAGTTCACTGAG
Source organism: Caretta caretta (assembly GCF_965140235.1). NCBI lineage: Eukaryota > Metazoa > Chordata > Testudines > Cheloniidae > Caretta > Caretta caretta. The sequence goes on along the minus strand of NC_134207.1, from coordinate 190,914,577 downwards.
GGATTTTCTTGGTCATTTTCCTGGGGGATAAAGTGAAGATGCTTACCTTGAATTGTCTCTTGACTTTGTCTCGGTCATGTTCAAATGTAGCAGCTCTCTCCATGGCTTGATATTTGGCTTCTAAAGCACTTTCTTTCTCTCTAAGTATTTTCTGGTAAGTTTTCTGAAGAGCCTGAAAATATTTAATATATGATTTCTCTGAAAGAAAATTATTATTGCTATAAAGTTTTAGCATACTTTTCAGCTACTGAGTTTAGATAGCAAATTCAATAGTTTTGCTGCAATAGCCCTTTTACAACTCTTAATTCAATGAAGAGGTTTTTGTTTGGTTTTTTGTTTGTTTAGATTTAAACATTGCATTGCAGTGTTGGAACACAAATCAGTGCAATCTTATCATGAATGACAAACAAAATATTTAACATTTTTATTAAAGCTAATGTTAAAGTTATATAATACACAGGTTGAGAAAAGAGTGTCTGTACATCTGGGTATAGTGCTCGGGGGTTCTTGCAACAAATTTTTGGGTGGCCTCAGAATGTGGCCACCAACTCTTGCTGGTGGCTGCTCTGACAATTTTTCCTAAAATACTTAATAACTTTAGAAAAAACAAATAAATATGTGCATATACATGTCCAAATCATTGTAATTTATTTATGTAGGGGTTTATTGCAGACTCAATAATTAAAAATAATGTACAGTTGTCTACCATTACTGGACCTAAACAGAATAGAAACACAATAAGGTGCTTTGCATGTTTTGCTTTTTTTGGTTGCTTTTTTATTAGACTTGCTAGCTAGTAAGTCTGCTGTGAAAAGTGACTTTTGTATATTTGTTAATACCACTTTTACAGCAGACTTGCTAGCTAGCTGGGAGGCTGTGAAAAGTGATATTAATAAAATATCACTTTTCACAGCAGACATACTCAGCCCCGGTAAGCTGGGGGACAAATTAAGCCCTGGATGGGGAAGTGGGTAGTGGGGCCAAGGGGTGAAAGGGGGATAGATAGATGGGAGTCAGGGAAGATGGGGGAAGTGAGTCCAGAGCAAGAGCCTGGGGCCCTGGTGCACAGATGGGGACTGGAGGAGGCAGCGAGGGCCAGGGGCGATGTGCAGGGGGTGATCCTGGAGCCCTGCAGCTGTGGGATGGAGCCTGCTGCCACACGGCCAGAGCCTGTACCCCCACCCCCAGGCTTAAGCCTGAAGCCGAGCCCCACTGTTCCCAGGAAGGTGGGGAATTCACACTGGCTGCTTACTCCTACATGTTTGTGGCTCCAGAAGGGGACAGAGACCAGTCCCTACTGGTGGCCCTGGGGGAGGTTTACTCCCCACACCCCCCATCATCACCCAGGAGGCTGTGGCTGCAAGAAAAGCCCCTGGTGGCCACATGCTGCCATGGTGGCCACATTTGAGAAACACTGGTTTAGATTATCCGCAAATACAAAGTTTGTTTTTAAAGTCATAAAATACATATAGTGCAAGCAGACTCCAGTGCTCTAATGCAGCCCCACTGACTTCATTTTTACTTCAGTGGGGCTCTGAAGAAACCTGGAAAGAAAAGTGAAACTGACCAGTTCAAGCTGGAAATATTGCAAATAATAAACCAATTGTCTAAATGGTGTAAATTAGATGTTTTATTTTATTATAAAAATTTAAGCTTTTATTAAAGATGTCTAGATTAACATAGGTAAAGAAATTGAACACATTTTTTAACTGTCCATTTCTTTTTTTAGTTGCCGATTTGTCCATGTAAAAATGCCATCTTGATCTGAAATATTTTGCCAGCAGTTGTGAATCTTGTTTCTACCATGCTATATTTAAAAACTGGATTTTTATAAGGGTGCTACTCAGCAGCTCCACACAGAGTAGGCGGGAGAATACTGGGAGGTGGACAGCTTGTCCAGAAGATGCTGGGAACAGGAGGAGATAAAGAACCCTCGACTGCTCTCCACCAAGAGACTAGTTGGGAGGAAGGAGGTCAATGCTAAAGCCATAGTTGAGGGGTCTATTCCCCATTTCAAAAGGCGTATGGGGTAGTGGAAAGAGATCTGGGTTCTGTTCCCAGTTTTGACACTTATTTCCTGAACAACTTTAGACAAATCTCTTGTCTTCTTTATCCCTCCGTTTTCCCATCTGTAAAATGGAGATACTCAATTTATCAAGTGCTTTGAGATGTAAGGATGAACAGTGCTAGACAGGAGCTAATATTTGCCTCAGAAGATGAGATCTTCCCTCCCACCCCTTTCCCTATCAACCATGGCGTGGGTCAGTAGAATTGCTAGTTACCTGGAGCTCTGCCCGGAGTCTCTTGTTCTCCAGGTCCAGCTTGGCTTCTTTCTTGACCATAGAGGCCACCTCGTTGTTCTTGCTGACACGGAAGATCTCATATTCTTTTTTCAGGCGCTCATACTCCGCCATGCACTCCAACTCCTGTACTGAGGCAGTGGATTTGAAGCTGGCCCCAATGAGGCCTCCAGGCCGCGAAGCACCCACCCGGCGGAAAGAACTGCGCAGCAGGCGAGCTTTGGGCTTCACCTCTACTGGGATCTCACAGGCTTCGCCACCACCTCCCCCATAAGTGTCCTCAATCACCTCCCCGCCAGTGCCCGCTGGGCTCACCAGGGAGGAAGCTGTCCCCATCGTTGGGGGCCAGGTTGGGATGCTGCCCTCACTGCTGCTCCCCTTTCTCCATGGGTTTGGCAGCTGGAGTCACCCAGTAGCCAGGCATGGGTGCCAGGCACGTGTCACTGGTTCTGTCCCTCTAGCAGTTTATACCAGGGTCATGCCTGTGGTGTCTGTGCACCGGTGGAGTGGCTGGCAGTGGGGCTCCCCACACAGGTCAGGGGCTTGCCCGGGCTCTCCCCACCAGTCCCTACCAACTAGACTGGCTTCAAGCCCCACTTCCACCCAGGGGAGCAATGACGGGCTGCCCCGCTGTCTAGGGCGGGCCCACGGGACAGCAGCAGCAGCTCCCCAGGGTGGCATGAATAACACCCCTCGGCAGGGGGGAGCCAGCCATAGCCTCGGGGACTCCGTGCCCCCGAGCCCGGGGTCTCGGGCAGCCGCAGCGCTGCAAGGGGCGGGACAGGGCTCAGAGGAGGAAGGAAGGAGGGAGCCACGTGGGCCGCCTCCAGCCCGCCCCGGACAGGGCAGGGTGGGGGCCGGGACTCGGGAGTCTCTGCGCCCGGCGGGCTGCAGGGCGCCTCCTGCGGACAGACCCCGCTCTGCGCGGCGCTGCTGGGCCGCCGGCTGGGAGCGCCAGGTACCGGCCCGAAGGGTGAGGGGAGGCGGGGCTGGCGGCCCGAGGGGGAAGAGGCGGGAGGGTGCTGACAGGGGCTGGTGGAAGAAGGAGGGAGGGGGGCAGGTCGGGGAGAAGAGGGGCCGAGCTGGTGGGGAGGGGCTCGTGGGGAGATGGGGAGATGGGGGCTGGAGGGGGGACGCCTCGCTCGTGGCGCGGGGGAAGGGAGAGGGGCAGAGGCAGCGAGCAGGTACAGAAGCAAGGGGTTGGTTTGTTCCCCAGAGCAGAGGGACACGTCTCGAGATAAAAGAAATAACTGTGGGCGCTAAAGTATGGGGTGGGGAGGAGCGAAAAGAGGAGGGGGGGAGCCTATTTCCCTAGAAGAGTTGAGGAGGCAGGAGTCGGGAGGCAAAGCAGCCACTTATAGCATATTTTTTAAATTCTTTTAGCCACTTTTAGCATATTTTAGTTGGAGAGGTTTCAGAAACAATTTGCAAGAAAAAGAACAAGGAGGGGAAAGGAGCCAAACCCAAATAGGGCGACGTGGTAAATAGAACAATCTGTTTCCACCAGAAGTAATTAGTACAGTAATGCAGCTGGGGGAAACAGCATTGTACTTTAGGCTTTATAAGCTCTTTGGGGCACTGGCTTTTTTTTTTGTTGTGGGTTCCTACAGCGCTTAGCACAATGGACTCCTTGTCCCTGGCTCAGGCTGCTAGGCACTACATGTGACGTTCCCCTGGTATTATCCAGACCAGTGATCTGCTAGGTCACTCCAGTCCTTGACTCCGGGAGCCAGCCTTACCCTGCTCTGCTGTGAGAACCCTCCCACTCCTGGGCTGTTCATGCACAGCCTCTGGCATGTAAGCTGCTCCTTGGATTGTGCAACCAAATGACACTAGCCAATATCTCTGGGCCCAGACACAACCCTAGGAACCTCAGTCTTGCAGTGCCCAGTTATGCCCACTGGATGCTGCAAGCTTATAGGAGTTCATCAATTTAACAAATAAGTTGATATGTACCAGGCTTGTTATCCCAAGGGGAGTCTCTGACATGCTTCAACCCAAACACACTGCTTCAGGTAGAATAAACAAACAAATGTATTAACTATGAAAGATAGATTTTAAGTGATTATAAGTCAAAGCATAAAAAGTCAGATTTGGTCAAATGAAATAAAAGCAAAACGCATTCTAAGCTGATCTTAACACTTTCAGTGCCCTTACAAACTTAGATGCTTCTCACCACAGGCTGGCTGGTTGGTTGCCCTTCAGCCAGGCTCTCCCCTTTGATCAGCACTTCAGTTGCTTGGTGTGGTGTCTGTAGATGTAGGTGGAAGAGAGAGGAAGAGCATGGCAAACGTCTCTCCCTTTTATCATGTTCTTTCTTCCCTCTTGGCTTTGCCCTCCCCCCTTCAGAGTCAGGTGAGCATTACCTCATCACAGTCCCAAACTGACCAAAGAAGGGGGGATGACTCACTTGAGAGTCCAACAGATTCTTTGTTTTTGCCCAGGCCAGTGTCCTTTGTTCCTGTGAGGCTGGGCTGGCTTTGTCCCATCCATGCCCTGATGAGGTGTGAACTTGCTTGGCCTTGATTTAAGCCATAAGGGCACATTTTCAGCCTCATAACTATATACATGAAATTACAACCTATAACATTACTATAACATTACCATAACAATGCCAAGTACATCATGAGCCTTCCGAAGACACCTGACATGACAAACTTTGCATTAGATATCACACAATCATATTATAAGGATGAACATGGGGTGTACGCTGTTCCCATGAAGTACAGAGTGTCACACTACAGTCATACAAATAATAACAAAAATTAATGGTAATTTTTGTGTGCACTGAAAAATCTTCCCATTTTCAGGGGATCTCAGCCCTTACCATCCATTGAATCAGTTACTGTGCTAATTTATCATTTCCCAAACAGCACAAATGGAAGTGCCCATTTGTTAAGGATGGTTAATCAGTTTCTATGTTCTAGCAAAAATATTTACGATTGTCCTTCCAGAATATGATTCCCTCAGAGGACTGCCACCTGTCCTGAAATTCACAGACAATTTAGAGCACCAGAGTTATTTAGGCTTTTACAATGCTAGGTCCCAATCCTGCAAGCACTTATGCACATGAGTAGTACTAATTCAATGGGACTGTTCATGTCCATGAGTGCTTACCGGATTGGGGCATTATGCAATGTAGCTGTCATCCCGTAGTTCTGTAACTGAATCCGCTCCTGTGATCTTACCAGCCCACTTAGCGCCTATCAAAGTCATTGGGATTTGATGGTGCCGAGCATTTCACAAGGGGTGATCAATGCCTAATAGGAACAGGCCATGACATTATGACATAATGGACAACGTCTACATAGGGCACTCCTACTTCAATGTGCTTTGTTGGAGTTAAAAGGCATATCTTTCTCCTGCCTTCATGTCTCTTTACAGCTTTCAGATCTACTCCTCGCGGATATCTTGGTTGTGGAGAAGCCAGGAAAATCCCTGCTCCCCTTAAAATTTAAGACTTAAATTATCTGTCTTCTGGCTCTAAATATTTGTTAACCTTCCTCCCCAGTAACATATGTCCTCTTTATCTTCTGGGGTTTGAATTCCATCAACTAAACACATTATAATGCACTATTTACATCTGTCTTTATCTTCAAGACTTTTGTCTGGCTCCCCACACATCCTGGGATATTTACACAAAGAAACCAGTGAGACTCACAAGCATGTTGGTTTATTCCCAAACCTCAGAATCCATCATACTGTAACAGTATGAAAGAAAAACAAAAAAAAATGACCAACCACATCAAAGAAGATCTTGTCTGGCTTATACATTTGCTGGGTGAGCAATTAACTAACTTATAATGTAGTAAAAGAAAAAGTATTTTAGAGAAATCTGATATGATCTCTTTCCGAACGCCTACACAATTGTTTCTGTCAGAGAGGAAAATTAGTGTATTGTACACAAATCAAAAAGGAAATGATTTTATTTTCTTTAATAACTCTGGCTTGTGAATTATGGGGTAGTGGCATGTAGCAAGATACTATGCTAACATGGAAAGATGTTGCATGTCTGTATGAAGAAGCAACTCGTTCCTTGGCTGAATGATGGGCTGTGGTTGATTGTCCTATGTAAAACTTATTTCAGCTAAAAAACCATTTGTGGCATACTGAATATGGGGTGTGTGGAAGTGCTACATGGTTCCTCACATTGACATCAATGGGAGTTATGCATGCCTAGCCAGAGCAGCATGCTTTCTATAAATATATCAGAGGGATAAATACCATGGAGAGAGAGGAATTATTTAAGCTCAGTACCAATGTGGACACAAGAACAAATGGATATAAACTGGCCATCGGGAAGTTTAGACTTGAAATTAGACAAAGGTTTCTAACCATCAGAGGAGTGAAGTTCTGGAACAGCCTTCCAAGGGAGGCAGTGGGGGCAAAAGACCTATCTGGCTTCAAGATTAAGCTTGATAAATTTATGGAGGAGATGGTATGATGGGTAGCATGATTTTGGGAATTAACTGATCTTTGACTATTTGTGGTAAATAGGCCCAATGGCCTGTGATGGGATGTTAGATTGGATGGGACCTGAGTTACTACAGAGAATTCTTTCCTGGGTATCTGGCTGGTGAGTCTTGCCCACATGCTCAGGGTTCAGCTGATTGCCATATTTGGGGTCGGGAAGGAATTTTCCTTCAGGGCAGATTGGAAGAGGCCCTGCGGGTTTTTCACCTTCCTCTGCAGTGTGGGGCACGGGTCACTTGCTGGAGGATTCTCTGCACCTTTAAGTCTTTAAACCATGATTTGAGGACTTCAATAGCTCAGACATAGGTGAGAGGTTTATTGTAGGAGTGGGTGGGTGAGATTCTGTGGCCTGTGGTTGTGCAGGAGGTCGGACTAGATGATCATAATGGTCCCTTCTGACCTTAAAGTCTATGAGTCTATGAGCATATAGATCAAGAATTCTGAAATGAAGCAGGGCTCTGAGTTTCCTCATTTGCATGTTAATATACAGAAGCTCTTCTATTTCAGAGCAGCACTGGTGTCTGAGTTCTGAGAACAAAGTCCAAGATTTGGTCATGCTTTTGGTTGCACCAAATTCTTTTCTGTGTTCTGGGTTCTTTGCAAGCCAGAATTGTGGCTTTCCTCACATGTAATCTCATTACCTTTGTCCTAGAATAAAAAAGACACGTTCTGCATTATAATGGACCCTTGATCCATTGCTAATAATCCACTGATAGTAACAATTAAATTGGAGGAATTGTTGATATTGCTTCTCTGATTGGTTCCTCCCACCTCCACCCCCATATGTGTTACAGGAATTTAATATGGGGACGAGAGAGTTTCTGAATAAGAAAATTACACTGCTTCCCCGTTGTTTCATGGGTTGGTTTTTCTGATGTTTAAAGATTTTAGAATAGACTTCTCCAAAATTTAATTTATAAATCTTTAATAGTGAAGACTGGTTAAATATAGTATAATTCAGAAGGGTCATTGCATAGCTGCTGGAAACAGAGCCTCAAGGAATGTGAAGACTGGCTGTCTTAATTTTCAAAGATTATTAAGTGACCCTGGTAAATGATAGTTCAGCCTTTGACCAAATATCAGATCAAGTTCTCCAAAAATGGTGTCATATTACATTTCATTTTTCTTTTTCTTAAGCCTCAACAGGAGCAACTTGACTAGCAGTCCTGTTGGGAATAAAACAATTAGGCATATTGTGATAATGTCATTCACAAACCAGTATGGGGTAGAATCTTTGAGCTAGGTTATGTCATAGCAATCCAACTATGAGTCCAGTTTATTGAGTTCATTGGGACAACTCGCATACATAGCTAATTGTGTTTGTAGAATCAGGACCCATCTTTGTAAAGCCCCTCCATGGCTGCTACTCCATGCTTTGGGCTGGAAGAGCAACTCCTGCCCCTTGTCACCTCCATGTGAGGGTCCTTACTCATTGGATCCATGTAATTGCAAATCCAGTGGTCCCCCCACCAGATCTACCAACATCTCTACCCTTATATCGACTCCATTCTGAGTCAATAAAGAGTCCACATCTCTGGAACACAGGCGATGCGTCCTTTCCCCTGAGCAGCCACTTTGCCCATATTTCCCTCCTATGCAGATTATTATTAATTATTTGTATTACCATAGCACCTAGGAATCCTAGTCATGGACCAGGACCCCTTTGTTTTAGCTACCACCCTGCTTCTATGGGGTTCTCCACAAAAGGTGAATTTCACCCTAAAAGAATATTATTTGTCAGAGACTCTACAGGCTTTAAGCATGTCATCATATTACTTCAGTGTTGTCAGAGAACTTTACACTGAAAGCCTATCACAGATTTTCCAGAACACATTCATTCACAGTGGAGACACAATGGGGCCAAATTCATCTTTAGTACAACTCCATCTGAACTTCACTAGGGTGAATATATATCCAGCTTGTCAATTTTCTGTGCAACTGGCCTTATTTCTTAGAAAACAAAACTGCATTGAAATAATAAATAAATAATAAATCTAAAGTTTTAAAAAATCTATTTGAAATCCATCATGGTGTTACTTTTGTCTTCAGTGTATACCGTAACATTTAAAAATGTGTGTTCATATGCTTAATTTGATGTTTAAGTTTTCACACTCTTGCCTTTATTCCATTTTAGGATATATTGTTGATCATGAGTTTGTAGGCATGGATCTGTCCCCTAGAGATAACTGGAGCATCAAGAACTGCTGTACTATATGAAGTTTTCTACAGATTTGTTCTGTGCAATGCCTTTTTATTTGTGGAAAAAGAAGGTAACTGTATAATTCTGATTATAAACTAAGTGGCCTTGCCTCTCACACACATTTTTGTGCTGTTTTATTACCCTGAGATTCATGACAGCTAAGAATTAGCACATCCAGCATCTAGCCACATAAATATTCCAGTATAATTTAGTATAAAGAGGTACAGAAAATAGCAAAGAAATTTGCAGCTGGAGTGAGTGTTTCAGAACATAGGCTCCCACAGTCTGACTGCATGTTATAAATAAGAGTTTTGCTATGATTGGAATAAATTATTGAAAACAGGATGCTCTAAATAGAAAACAACCGTGCGGCTCAAAGCTATCTTCTTCCTTATAAATTCAGAGTTTAGAATAATTAAATACTACTGACAAAGGCAAAGCATTAGAAAAGCCCTTCATAAATCAATAGTAAGTTGTTTGTGGCTGTACTGTACCAAAACTGATCAGTTTTTTATGATTTCATGGATTATTCCAAAATACATGTCGAAGCACAGCTTTTTGTCACATCATGATTAAGAGAGTTCTAAGGGGGATGTGTAGTGAAAGTAGTGCAATGTGGTAATTCTAAAAATGTTGCTTTTATTCTGGATTATACATCACTCTTGTTACTGGCTGTGAAGCTTTTAGTCTAAAAGTTAGCCTGATTGTCATCCCCAGTATTCTGGCCCATGTTATGAGTAGAAGCCTGGAGGGGCCGAATGGTGGAGCAAGTTTTAGCTTGGTTAAATTATTTTAACCCTTTTCATAGTCTCCTGAAAAGGTAGAATGCAGAATCTGGTATATAGTACAAAAAGAGCTGAGCTCTCAATTAATCAGCATCTCAGTTTTGTTGGATTCATTGTGCGGGTACTGGGCAGTGTTGCTAGCATGTGATATACAGGAGGTCAGACTAGATGATCTGGTAGTTCCTTCTGGCTTTAAACTCTATGTCTTTATGTAAAATAATGCCTGATTCATAGCCCGTTGAAGTTGATTGGAGTGTATCAGTGGACTTCAGTGGTTCTTTGAGTAAGGTCCTTCATAGAATCAGAGAATATCAGGGTTGGAAGGGACCTCAGGAGGTCATCTAGTCCAACCCCCTGCTCAAAGCAGGACCAATCCCCAACTAAATCATCCCAGCCAGGGCTTTGTCAAGCCTGACCTTAAAAATCTCAAAGGAAGGAGATTCCACCACCTCCCTACGTAATCCATTCCAGTGCTTCACCACCATCCTAGTGAAAAAGATTTTCCTAATATCCAACCTAAACCTTCCCCACGGCAACTTGAGACCATTACTCCTTGTTCTGTCATCTGCTACCACTGAGAACAGCCTAGATCCACCCTCTTTCAGGTAGTTGAAAGCAGCTATCAAATCTCCCTTCATTCTTCTCTTCTGCAGACTAAATAATCCCAGTTCTCTCAGCCTCTCCTCATAAACCATGTGCTCCAGCCCGCTAATCATTTTTGTTGCCCTCCGCTGGACTCCTTCCAATTTTTCTACATCCTTCTTGTAGTGTGGGGCCCAAAACTGGACATAGTACTCCAGATGAGGCCTCACCAATGCCGAATAGAGGGGAATGATCACGTCGGTCGATCTGCTGGTAGTGCTCCTATTTATACAGCCCCAAATGCCGTTAGCCTTCTTGGCAACCAGGGACACTGTTGACTCATATCCAGCTTCTCGTCCACTGGATATGAGTCAAATGGCTGATATACCATACAAGGCCCGGTACAGGGGACAAAAATAGCTCTGCGATTAGCCAGCATTCACCATTAGGCCAGAAGTTTATGGGTTTAAATTTCTGAGTAAAACTTTGGCATGAAGACATTAAAAATTAAGCTCCTTTCTGTTGGTTTCTGGTGTCTGAGAGTTAAAGTTCTCCAGGGCATTTTTAAGAGAGTAGATGTCCTGGTCAATCAAATTTGTTCTGATAGCCCAGGCTATGTGTGCATTACTGAATACAAAATGGCTGTCATGTGTTGGGTGGCCAGGTGTCTGGTTTTCGACCAGAAAGTCGGGTTGAAAAGGGGACCTGACAGCAGGAGCAGCAGAAGCTCCCTAAAAGTGTGTGTGTGGGGGGGTCACTGGTGCATGAACTGTGGCCCCACCCCATGAGCCACCCCTTCCTCCAGAGCCCTCCTGCCCTTACGCCTCCCCTTCCCACTGAGGCTGCCTGCCCGCCCGTGCTGCTCCTTCTCCCCAAAGCCCCGTCCCTGCACCGCCCCTTCCCCCCAAACCCCTGCCCTCGTACCACCCCTTCCCCCGAGTAGGGTTGCCAGCCCTCTAGGATTGTCCTGGAGTCTCCAGGAATTAAAGATTAATCTTTAATTAAAGATTAGGTCATCTGAGGAAACCTCCAGGAATACTCCAACCAAAGTTGACAACCCTACCCCAGAGGCCCCGCTCCCACATCACCATTTCCCCCAAGGCCCTGACCCCTCTCACTCCTCTCCACCCTCTGTCCTCCATCACTTGCTGGTAAAAAGTGATGGGGCCATGGGCCCTGACCCCACTACCCCGTTCCAGCAGCCCTGCCTGACAGTGTAGGGTCAGATCTACTGACCAGACACCCAAAGTCCTGTTACTGTGGGTGGGGGAGGTGAGGAGGCACCGGATCATCACCCATGCCAGCCCCTACTCAGCTGGGTGCTTTGGGTGGCTGCAGCTCCCAGCCCCAGCGCCGCAGGCAAGTCCCTCCCGACCCAAAGGAGTGTGGGGGAGAGGGGAAAAGCAGCAAGCGACGGGGGGGGAGAAGGGAAAAGGAGAGAAAGGGGGTCCTTGGGGGAAGAGCTGGGGCAGGGGCGGGGCCTCGGGGAAGAGGCAGGGTGGGATGGGGCCTCTAGGGTAAGAGGCGGGGCAGGGGTGGGGCCTCAGGGGAAGAGGCGGGGCAGGGGTGGGGCCTCAGGGGAAGAGGCGGGGCAGGGGATGTTCCAGCACTCCTGCTGGAGTGTCCAGTTTTTAAATATTACGAAGTTGGCAACCCTAGACATGTGTACTTTGTACATGGTAGGTTACAGGGCTGGAACTAGCAGATCAGGTTTCTGTACCAGATATGGACTGACTACAGAGCTTCCTTTTCAGAGAGATATACCAAATGTGTTCACATGAAGCCCTGGTCTATACTGGGGGAGGGGATCCATCTAAGTTACTATACTGGGGGAGGGGATCCATCTAAGGGGATCCATCCACTCATAGCAAAACTCTTATTTATAACTATGCAGCCAGACTGTAGGAGCTTATGTTCTGAAACATTCACTCCAGCTGCAAATTTCTTTGCTATTTTCTGTACCTCTTTATACTAAATTATACTGGAATATGTATGTGGCTAGATGCTGGATGTGTGTTCTTTTGTAAAATGAACATCTGCTAATTCTTAGCTGTCGTGAATCTCAGGGCAATAAAACAGCACAAAAATGTGTGTGAGAGGCAAGGCCACTTAGTTTATAATCAGAATTATACAGTTACCTTCATTTTCCACAAATAAAACGTGAAAACATAGCTGAAGTCAACGTACTTAGATCGACTTACCGTGGTGTCTCCACCGCAGTGAGTCGACTGCTGTCACTCACCTGTTGACTCTGCCTGCACCTCTCACAGCACTGGAGTACAGGAGTTGACAGGAGAGCGCTTGGGGATTGATTTATTGCGTCTAGACTAGACGCAAGAAATTGATCCCTGCTGGATCAATCGCTGCCCGACGATCCAGCGGCTAGTGTAGACCATACCCTAAGATACTTTTATGTTCTACAGGAATGGCTGAGGTTAGCCTAAATAAGGTATGTGACACACACATCTCCACTTAGTGGCTGAATAGTATAATACAGTTTACCATTCCATTACAATGGCTGTCCCTTTTCACTGCATCATCATTTCAGATGATTAAGAAGCCTTTCATAGTTTTATAGAAAGTTATGCAACCCTAAAATATGACCATAGGTAAAGAGAAGACTTATCTGAGGAATAAAGTAAAGATTGAAGAAATGTCCTGAATATCGCATCTGAGGTCTTATTCCTCTTTTCCATACCATTCTGATTTCTTTTGATGAGCATGCTTTATGGCAATATATTGCAATTTATCTTATTTATTTATTACTAAAATAATACACTACATAGGTAAAAAGAAAAGGAGTACTTGTGGCACCTTAGAGACTAACAAATTTATTTGAGCATAAGCTTTTGTGAGCTACATCTTACTTCATCGGATGCATGCAGTAGAAAATACAGTAGGGGGATTTTATATACACAGAGAACATGAAACAGTGGGTGTTACCATACACACTGTAACGAGAGTGATCAGGTAAGGTGAGCTATTACCAGCGGGAGAGGAAAAAAACAAAACAAAAAAAAACCTTTTGTAGTGATAATCAAGATGGGCCATTTCCAGCAGTTGACAAGAATGTGTGAGGATCAGTGGGGGGGCGGGGGGAATAAACATGGGGAAATAGTTTTACTTTGTGTAATGACACATCCACTCCCAGTCTTTATTCAAGCCTAATTTAATGGTGTCCAGTTTGCAAATTAATTCCAATTCGTCAGTCTCTCGTTGGAGTCTGTTTTTGAAGTTTTTTTTGTTGAAGAATTGCCACTTTTAGGTCTGTAATTGAGTGACCAAAGAGATTGAAGTGTTCTCCGACTGGTTTTTGAATATTATAATTCTTGACATCTGATTTATGTCCATTTATTCTTTTACGTAGAGACTGTCCGGTTTGGCCAATGTACATGGCAGAGGGGCATTGCTGGCACATATCACATTGGTAGAATTACCACAACAAACATTATTTTGGAACAGTATATAGCTAATCAGCTCACTACCTCTTATGTGGTACAGTAACCTTATTACAGTCTATGAAACTGAGCTCAGCATGGATGTACCCAGAATCCATTTCTTGAGAGGCCTGATAATGACTTGGAATAGAATTGATGGAGGAGATGACATCCACTTTTAAAAGTTCCTGTGCCTTTAAATTTTGTAAACCTTCACCACTAGAGGTCAGCAACACTTAGGGAAAAGATGGGGAGAGGGTGGCTTCGTGGACAGAATAAGCGGGAGTTTACCTACTAGTTATACAGAGATAGGAAAGTCTGAGATTAAAAAGTGATGAGTTTCTACCTATGTTCAAGCCACGTAAAGAATTAAGACAGCATAACTACAATGCTCTCCAATGTGTTTGGAGTCACAGTACTGAGCAGGGAGAGAGAAAGTTGCATAAATACAATATTGTATTTTTATACAGTACGCTCCATATCTGCTATATATAGAAGCATTCTGAAAAGCAGTCACTAACCTAGTAGTTGTAAGAGCCAAACCCTGGTTCCATTGAAATCACTGACAGTTTTATCATTTGACTGCAAGAGGATCAGGATTTGGCCATAACAACTGTCAGGGTTTTTTATTTTGTTTTTTACATGAAGGACTGAATGCCCTAAAGGCTTTTTAAAATTTCATTATTCAAGGTAGGTAAAAATAATTGATAACCATCAAAAACAAAACAAAACAACCCTTTCTTCTAACCACACTATCTGTAAAATTCAACCTTAATTATAGCCTCACTACCAAGCTGTAGTACAAGTGCACAAGAAATGTTTTGATTTAAATAACTTAATTGCATTCAGAATTGATAATTGAAACCTAACTTCTCACCTTGACAGCTGTAAGATGTCAGAACAAGACACACACTTAAGTCTGTATATCAAGTGACTCAGCAATGCTACTCTATAAAAATCTTGGCCAAGCCTGTCAGACAGCCATGACTCATTGTCTGTCTGAATTGTGTTTTGACTGACAATCCAGTTGTCAGAGATCTACAGAGGATTCAATAACCTAGCCTTTATACAGTCTTTTTGGGAGCACCTTAACATTCACTAGGCCCTGGGCTTAGACTTTCACAAGGTTGACCCACATGGCTCAGAGATAGGGCCTCCAGGATACAGCACCTCTCTTTCTTATTCTGTGCTCTCAGCAGCAAGTCCAAATGAGTTCAGACTCCTGTTTAGAGACTTTTACCCCAGTGCAACTAGTAAGTATTTGCAGGGATGCAGGGCAGCCTTTTCAAAACAAGCCAACATTTATTAGTCAACTGAATTCAGAATCTGAGAGTCCTTAGGTCAGCATGGAAAAGCAAAGCTTATGGCTTGAGCTACACTTAAAAGTTAGATTGACATAGGTACATTGGCCAGGGTATATAAAGCACACCCACCTGACATAGCTATGCCGATCTAATCCCCAGTGTAGATGCAGCTGTGTCAATGGAAGCTAACTTCATTCGGGGAAGTGGTGTTCCTATAAAACCTCTTCCATTGAAGGCTATATCTACACTATGGTGTTATGCTAGCATAGCTACACCAACATAACTATGCCAGTATAATCAGTAGTGTAGACAGGGCCTAAGACAGATTCTATATTGGCAGAAGCAACTTCCCCAATATTCCATGTTCTCCTGGAATCTGCTTGTGTTTCCTTCCTTCCTTCCTTCCTTCCGTGTGTGTGTCTGCTCTCTGTGTGCCCTTTAAAGGCCAGCATCCACATCTTGGTTCCTTTCTCCAGCTGCTGGGGTTTTCCATTCCAGTTACCTGCAAAGAGTTAATAACTTGCTCTTGGCTGCTGGTCATTTAACTAGTTCAGTTGTTGGGTCTTCCATTCACATGTATTGATTCCATTCACATTTTGATGATGCATTTGGTTCCAGTCGAGACAGACCTGTTGCCTACATGATGTCCAACTGTGTTTTATTTCCCTCGTCTCCATAGTAGAGTTTAAACCCTTCACATTCAAGGAATAGCAATACAAAGTGAGTGAGTAAACTGATCACATATTATTCATAAAAATGTTTTAAAAATTCCCAAATTCTCGACACCAAGAATGAGTTATAATCCCAACAATAGAGTGAATACTGAAACACCCACTTCAGTAAGTGTGCATCGCCTCTGGCTTTCTCAGCCGAATAGTCACTTCCTTCTATGTCAGTGTGATGGGGCATCTGCCCCACACTGGCAGATGAGGGGTTAAAGCAGCCCCGGGGAGACTGCGCAGGAGGCAGCCAGTTAGGAAAGGGCTTGTAGAGACAGCCAATCAGGGCCAGGCTGGGCCATACAAGAAGGGCTTCTGAACAGAACAGCTGGAGTCACTCCATGGAGTTTGAGGAGGGAGGACTGGCGGCCCTGAAGGTGGAAGAAGAGAGAGCACCATGGCCAGAGCGGTGCTGGGCGGGGCCAGGGGAGCATGAGTGAGCTCCCGGCTGACCGCTGCCAGACTGAGGCCCTGATACAAGGGTGGAGAAGGTACTAGAGCTGTGGGATAGAGGCCCAGGGAAACAGACAGCAGGGGTTGGAGGTGATGCAGTGCGTGGCTGCTGGCTAGAGGGTCCCTGGGCTGGGATCCGGAGAAGCGGGCAGGCGGGCCTGGGTCTCCCCCCTTTGGCCCCACTTCCCACTGGGGGGAGTGGCTAGAGTATGGGCTGCAGTTTGTCACTGATGCAGGTGGCTAGACCCTGGACTGCAATCTGCCACTGAGGCCAGTGGCTGGACAGAGGACTGCTGGCTCCCCGGAAGGGGGGGGATAGAAATGAGTGGGGCACAGCCAGAGGACTATGTCCAGAAGAGGACCCGTGGTCCTGAGAGTGACACGAGTCCCGATTTTTGGCAGAAGTGACAGTGGCGAGACGCCACTAGATGGGGGCGCACTGGCAAACCAGAGCTAATTCCCAGGACGCCCAGCAGGAGGTGCTGCAGTGGTGAGTCGTGCCCTGTTACACGTGGTGGAGAACACAGGTAAATGGTCACCCCTGATACAAGGGGAAGAGAGAGAGGACTGTGGAGACTATTACCTGGTATAGATGTTTGAGAGACTAAGGGACACATAAGGTGGAGAAAATGGAGTCAGAGGCCTTCTTTGAGGAGGGCTCTGGGGCCTTCATGAACTGGACTCCAAAGTCGGTGCCACTGTGGAAAGGGGCCGACAAGGAGCAAGGGCACTTCAGATCCTGCTACAGCAAGTGCTCATAGCCCAGCAGAGACAATGGGAGGCACATGAATACTTGCAGACCTGTATGGCCGGACTAGCAAAGCAGCAATTGTACCTGTTAAATCGCTGCGAGGGGGAGTCCAGAAGAATCCGAGGAAGCAAGAGGGGAATTCAGGGACCAGGAGCCTGGGAGAATATTTCACCTGTGGACAGCAGGGACACTTTAAGAGTGAATGCCCCTACCGAAGAGAGGAACAGAGGCCTCATCTGGAGAATGAAAGGGAGAAAGAGCCAGGAGAATCCCCCTTGTGAAGAGAACAGGGAGGCAACAGGGTACCTGAAGAGGGAGTGTCAGACTGAGGCCCTGAGACAAGGGCAGAGAAGGTGCTAGGGGAGTGGGGAAGAGGACCAGAGAAACAGACTGAGTGGGGCACAACCGGAGTACACTGCAGAAGAGGACACTGCAGTCCTAAGAGCGACATGGGTCCTGACAACAGAAGCGACAGCAGCAAGACACCACTAGATGGGGGCACACCAGCAAACCAGAGCTAATTCCCAGGACGGCCAGCAGGAGGTGCCACAGTGGTGAGTCACACCCTGTTATAGTCAGTTATCTGAATCTTCTATGTATTCACCAGCTCAGGGGACAAGTGAGGTCTTCTTTGTCATATAGCTCTTTCTTGGATCATAAAGGCTATGACTACGCTACAAAGCTTACAGTGGCGCAGCTGCACCCGTGCCGCTGTACCGCTGCTGGTGCAGATGCTCTAATCCAATGGGAGAGAGCTCTGCCATTGACTTAATTACTCCAGCCCCGCGGGCGGTGGTAGATATGTCGGTGGGAGAAGCTCTCCATGCCGACATAGCGGTGTCCACACCGGCACCTAGGTCGGTTTGACTTACATCACTCAGGGGTGTGGCTTATTCACATCCCTGAGCGACATAACCTATATTGACCTACACTATAGTGTGTAGCCTGAATATAAGTGTGGAATGGGGTTCAGGAGTTAAAGGAAGTTATTATGAGTCAAAATTATAGGTTATTTTTCCAGCTGTGACATTAACCACCTGCATGATATTAGGCAAGTGACTTTTTAATTTAAAGTGAATTTTTAAAAATGTGAACTAATTTTACTAATTTTGCATGCCTCAGTTTTTTGAGTATCCAACCTGAGACACCTATGATTTGCTTTTCAGAGATGCTGAATACCCAAAACTCCAATTGACTTCATTTTCATTCCCAGTATCTAGCTGTCTTCATGTCTCTGCTAATATTTTCCATTATCTCTTTGCTTAGCATAATAGGGATCTCTCAAACCAAATTGGTTATTATGGTTATATGTTATTTGCTGTTAGTTGAGATAAAATACTGGAGTGCGTTTTAGGCTGACCTGCCTTTGTAGCTGTCTTTGAAGGATCTTTTAATCATATGCACTTTTGATGCAAAAAGAGACAGTTGCCCCTCTCTGACTGTTTTCCAGTCAAATCTTTCATGCTCTTGGTCTGTCCTCTAGGACCTCAATCTAGTGCCCATCAAAGTCAGTGGGAGTCTTTCCATTGACATCTCTGAGTGTTGAATTGGACCCTGTGCTCATTGTGCCAAAGAGGCAGTGTCTCCACTTAGAATTTTTAGCAATTCCTCTACCACCCGGGAAGCACCAGTGCAACTCCCTGGTTAATGCACTAATGTAGGCTGGACTCGGATGTTTCTACCACCATGGCATCCATCCCTGCCCTAAGATAGACCAACAATGGGAAGATTGCTAAAATGTTCTTAGCATGAACAAGGCCAGAGAGCATACTAACTGAAACAGGCAGCATCTCAGCTTTCAGTTCTGATCAAATCCCCCTCAAACAAGACATAATATATGTTATCATGTAACTAATTTGATTGTTTTTTGTTGACATGATACCCATCCAGCAGGGTACTGGGTACTCTCAATGCCCTCCTCGTAGGGCCAGGCCTTTTTTTTTAACCTATCTGCAAATTAATATTTATTTACTTTACTCTTTCCTTAATTCATAGAAATTTCACAGTATAACTATACGTGCTGGTTACTGGCTAATCCTACTATATTCTATTATTCATGCAGCTGAAATGGATCTGATTATAAACAATTAACCCAGACATGGAATAAGAGTGCTAAAATGAATGAAAAAGCATTCTCGAATATTTTTCGGGGAGTGAATGCTCTTTGAATCCTCTAGAAACAATGTGTGGTTTCTTGCTGTATGGAATATTAATTCTGCACGTACTACCTGTATCTGACAGTTGAACAGTGCAAAATTTGATTTCTAAACCACTGTCACGGAGTGGTATATTTGATGAACAGCTTTATATAGCTTTCAAGCAAAAGCCGTAAACAGTTTTTTTAGCAATATGCCATATGTGGTATTTGAGTTTCATATATGGCTCATGAGATGAAGCTTGATGGCAATTGAATGATGTTGTTCTTTCTATAACAACTGGAGCAGATTCTATGTTTCCTTGAGCTATAATTGGCTGGCACATACATAGCGTAACCACTGTGTAACATGAGTGCCTAATACAATGATGCCAAATACACTCTTTTTACACATACTCCATTTTGAAAATGTTATCGATAACCCTAACTGATTGTGGGGGTCATGTATGTATTAAATTAAGTTGCAAGTGTAATTTAAACAAACATTAAATCCATGTTGTGCATTTTAGAAATCAGAACAGTGGATAATAATAATGGCAAAAGGTCTGGCTAATTTTTCTCTGAAACATGTGAGGCATGCCATTGCATTAACTCTATTGGGAGATCTTTAGATTGAAGGTGTAAAGGTCTGTGATTACATTCCAGGTTCATGCCACAACTCGTCTCACTTCAGAAATTTTGTAGCAATGAACTGTGACCAAAGAGTGGGAGGCGAAAGACTAGTATGCAAGTGCTAAAGTGATGCATTCAACAGAAATGTTCACTTGCAAGTTTTGTCATGGCACACAAAATGTTACATTGGATCTCAGCAAAATGTCTCATTTAGAGTGGTTGAATCTTTGCGTAGTGTATATTTATATGTATGTGGAAATATGTAATATCCATAATTAGATGGGCATCACATATACTATTGGGGGAATACTGCTTTTATATCTTCAAACACCTTTTCCCTATAAAAACCCAAATTACGACCTTGTGAGCTTTGAGCTCTGGGGCTGGGAAGCACCTCCGCCACTCTAGGTGGGGTATCCCCTTAAAGGGATGTTGCAGCGAGGGGACTTTCCTTTGTGCAAGGCCTAGTATGGCTCCATTCTACCCCCAATATAGGGCTGTATCTAAATGGCACAGTTCAGCTTCTGAACATTGCAAGTGGGTATGTGTGATGGGTTCCCCTGGGTTGCCATCTGGAACTGGGGTACCACTGAGCCCTCTGACCCACCTGCCTAGGCTCCCTCTCACATTGTGCTGCTGTGACAAGTTGCAAAGCCTTCCAAGCTTGCACTTTCACCAGCATTCACACAGGCAGTCACATGCAGGCTCTCTAATCACCAGCCTCCCAGCCTAGGACCCCAGGGCAGTACTGTCCTGGCCTGGTCAAATCTGGCCAGTATATGAGTTTAACACTTGGTCTGCCTCTTCCTCAATGTGAAGAGGACCATGCACACTTGTGGTAACCAAGCTGAGATTTTCCTCAGACACCTTAGTCAAACGCACACTGGTTCGGATTAAAACATAAAATAAGTTTATTAACTATAAAAGGATAGATTTTAAGTGATAGCAAACAAATTAAAGCAGATTACCTAGTAAATAAACAAAACTGCAAACTGAGTTTAACATACTAGATAGGTTATGAGTTAGTAAATGGTCAACCTAAGTGATAAACAGGGTGGTAGATTATTAAGGCACAAGCTTTCTTGGCTTTGCAGCTTGGCTTTCCCAGGTTTTCATACACAGGTTAGAAATCCCTTTAGCCTGAGACCGTCAATTCCCCCTGTTCAGTCTTTATTTCTCAGGTGTTTCCAGGTGTGTTGTTGTAGGGAGAGTGACATCATGATGAGACCCATCATTTTCCCTCATTTATATCTTCTTCCCACTTGCTGGAAAGCTCTTTTGCTGTGACCTGAGTTAAACAGTTCCTATTGTGTAGTGCTATCTCTGAGAGGTTTCTGTTGTACACAGTTCCTGGGGTAATCCTCGTGCTTGTGTGCATTTCCTCAATAAGCCATTAACATTGTGTGGCCTTTTTACTGTTGTAACTGAAAGGCTGCTTGTGGATGTTTTCAACCTCACAACATATTTCAGTAACACAGACATAGCCTAACTTCACATACGACGATAGCACATGCAATCCAACAATATATTAATGTCTAACAGATCAAGACTTTTAGAATGATACCTCACAAGGCATACTTTGTACAAAACATATCCTAATTACATGACAGTGGTGAATATTGGGGTGCCAGGGTGTCACACTGTCTATACTTGGAACTGGGGGTGTGATTCCAAGCTCAAGGAGACATACTGGCACTGCTCTCATTGAGCTAGTTCACTAAAAATGGAATATAGCCACTGCAGTATGAGTGGCAGGAGGAGCTAGCCACCCCGAGTGTGCCTGGGCCTTACCAAGATAGATAGAAGTATAGTCCTTAAAAAGGAGGTGTTTATTAAAGAAAACAACTACAGCTACAGACAGACATGTTTTTGCACAGCTCAAGTCCCTGTTCTGTCTTGTTTACCAAGGATCACACATAAGGAGCAGTTCTTGCTACACTTTTGAAAAGTGTATAGTTTGCCTGAACTACTTTGTCCCTCACTCAGACTCCCACACTCCCTCACCAAAAAATCCTCTTCTGATGGTGCTTACCAGTAAACAGAATCAGTACCATAGCTCCATTGCAGATCAGTGACTGTAGATTAGGTCGTTGCTCACCGTGGATATCATTCTGCAAGTTATCCAAGAAGTCACAAGGTAAAACCAAGGGTAGAGCTAACTGGAAGTGACATTCGGGTTTTGAACTCTTATTCCATTCTCCTTGGCATCCTAGTAACTCATTATTTCCTTTCTTGATGCATGGTTTTCACCCCACCCTTCAGTGCTTGCGTCAAAGAGTAATTTTCCATGTGGATTATAGCTAGCAGAACCTCTTCTCCCCTGGAATCTAGGTCCAGGAGTTGCAACGGCCAGCCCCTTCTCTTCACTCCCCAGGGCACTGATCAATACTGAGTATTTGGCCACTCTCTGTCCTCCACTCCCATAACCAATAACTCCATTCTCTGGCTACTTTTACTCTACAGCGTGATGAAGCAGCTGATACAGGGAGTGGGAAAGGGATGGGAGATAGCTGTTGGCTGAGGCTCAGCATGGATGAAAGAAAGAATAAAGTGCCTTTCTGTCCCCTCATTTTTCCTTCTTTGGTAGGAAGGTAGACAGAGAAGGTCCAGGGGCCTTTAGTGGGAGCACTGTCTTTACTACCTGCTATTACTTTGGTACATCAGAAGGTTATCTTTGCTATCATAAAATGAAAACTTCAACTAGCAAAACTGGAGGAAGACAGAGGCTACAATTTGAACAGACACTTAACTCTTCCTCCTCAAACTCTAGGCAGACTCTAACAAAATCAAAACCAGGCAAATCTTTGTCTATTTTCTACTTGATATTTCATTTTTTTAAAAGCCTTGTTACATTGACTTCAAAAGAAAAAAATCTGCTGCAATGACACTTTTTCAACTTATTTATACACAGGGAATTGTCATTTTGCTCTCAAATGAGGTAAACAAAGCCATAAAGAGCATAGCTCAGACCTGTCAAAACCTGCACAGCCTTTAAATCGGAAGGAACGTTTCCCCACTGCATCTTCAAAACATTGTGACATTTGTTGAAGTGAAACTAGTATTGGAAACAGAAACGTACTTAGTTTTAGAAATATTAGACATGAAAGCTGGGTTCCAGTTCACTATGCAACTAAATGATGAATAGCACCATTTGGATGACCTTTATTGAATAAACCATTTGTTGTTGTCTTCTGGCAAAGCCTTTCTGTTGACCTGACTTACTTTAAGTTAGATAAGATGTCGTCAGAATTAACAGTGTTAGTATCTAACACTAAAGAAAACATCTTAAATATCACTTTTCCCCCATAAAACACAATCGCCTTATTGACATTCATCTGGTAAGGCATGCCGGGGGAAGTCCATGGCTCTTGGAGACGTTCTGAGTCTTGTTTTGAAAATTAAATAGAAAATTTTTTTGGACTAAGTGCAATGGCTATTCTTTCTGCTCTAGTGATTTTTTTTTTTTTTTTTTTTTTGCAGAGTACAAGAAAAGCCAGCTGTACGTTGTCATACAGTTATAAAATGTCCTGTGCTGATTGGGGGACCACCCAGGTTGTTTTGGCCCTTACAAAGGTGCAGTGGGGGGCAAGATCCAATGAGCTTTTCTTCACCCCTTACCCCTGCACAGCCTGTCAGAGGACCAGGCATACCTGCACTACCTGCATTCAGAGACAGAACATGGACTGCTCCCTCAGTGCTCTCCATGGAGCACACAGTGCTCCACCCAGGGTGGAAAGGAGATGAGACCATGGTTCAGTTTTCCTCCTGTTCCAGTTCACGGAGGTGTACTAATGCAGCCGGGAGGAGTAACAAGCTCCCACTGAAGGGAGGTTTCAGTGAGGTGGCTCGCCTTTGTGGAGGGGCTAGTATGGCTTCATTTTAATCCCAGTATAGGGCTGTGTCTAAATGGTACGGTTCACCTTCTATTGTATTGCAAGTGGGTATGTCTGCACTTTGCACTGGGGATCTGATTCCCAGCTTGAGACATATTGCCACTAGCTCTCATCGAACTGGCGCACTAAAAATAAAACGTATCTGTGTCAGAATGACCAGCGGGACGGGCTAGCCACCTCGAGTACATGACTATGCTCTCAGACAGGCATCACAGCAGGGAATCACACCCCCGCTCAAAGTGTAGACAATACCACATGCGTGAGTTTGGGTTTGGTTTTTTTAAATATAGTGCCTACATTATGTGCTAAGCACTTTGCAGAAAGGTAGGAAGACAGAATAAAGGGCTAAGTATACAACTTCCAGACAAATGATGGAGGATGGATGGGATGCAGGAGAACCCACAGTGATTGGGCAGCAGAGCTTAGCATACATTTTGTTCTATGGCTGTTGGTTAGAGATTGTCTGTGTTCTTGGTGCTGGGATTTGTTTTTGTTAAAATTCACACGACCACAATGGAACACATAGTTCCAGTAGCTCCCAGTTTTTCACACAATAGATGGTTGAGTATCTTGTACTCTTTTTGTCAGGGCCTGCTCTTGCTCCTGTTGTCACAAGTGGGGCCAGAAATGGGCCCTCACTGTGTCAGTTATTTAAACTGGCAAAAGAATAGGTGTAGTAAACAATTTCTACAGTAACAACGAGGAGTCTGGTGGCACCTTAAAGATTAACAAATTTATTTGGGCATAAGCTTTCGTGGGTCAAAAACCACTTCTTCAGATGCATGGATGCCCCGTCATTTCAGGCATTGGCACTCTTACAGTAGGATTGTCTGGCTATTTGGACTCTCTCTTCAGACTCTATGCTACCAGCACTCCTATCTTCGAGACACCACCGACTTCCTGAGGAAACTACAATGCATCGGTTATCTTCCTGAAAACAACATGCTCGCCACCATGGATGTAGAAGCTCTTTACACCAATATTCCACGAGGATGGACTACAAACTGTCAGGAACAGTATCACTGATGAGGCCATGGCACGCTAGGTGACTGAGCTTTGTAACTTTGTCCTCACCCACCACCATTTCATATTTGGGGACAATTTATACCTTCAAGTCAGCGGCACTGCTATGGGTGCCCACATGGCCCCACAGTATGCTAACATTTTAATGGCTGACTTAGAACAACGCTTCCTCAGCTCTCGTCCCCTAGCGCCCCTCCTCTATTTGTGCTACACTGATGACATCTTCATCATATGGACCCACAGGAAGGAGGCCCTTGAAGAATTCCACCTGGATTTCAACAATTTCCATCCCATCGTCAACCTCAGCCTGGACCAGTCCCACACAAGAGATCCACCTCCTGGACACTACAGTGCAAAAAAGTGATGGTCACATAAACACCACCCTATACCAGAAACCTACTGACCGCTATTATTACCTACATGCCTCCAGCTTCCATCCAGGACACATCACACGATCCATTGTCTACAGCCAAGCCCAAAGATACAACCGCATTTGCTCCAGTCCCTCAGACAGAGACAAACACCTACAAGATCTTTAATCAAGCATTCTTAAAACTACAATACCCGGCTGGGGAAGTGAGGAAACAGATTGACAGACCGAGACAAGTACCCAGAAGTCACCTACTACAGGACAGGCCTACAAGGAAAATAACAGAACACCACTGGCCATCACATACAGCCCCCAGCTAAAACCTCTCCAGCACGTCATCAGCAATCTACAACCTACCCTGGAAAACAATCCCTCACTCTCACAGACCCTGGGAGGCAGGCCAGTCCTCGCTTACAGACAGCCCCCCAACCTGAAGCAAATACTCACCAGCAACTACACACCACACCACAGAAACACTAACCCAGGAACCAATCCCTGTAACAAACCCCATTGCCTATTCTGTTCCCATATCTACTCTAGCAACACCATCCTAGGACCCAACCACACCAGCCATATCATCAGAGGCTCATTGACCTGCACATCTACTAATGTGATATATTCCATCCTGTCTCAGCAATGCCCCTCTGCCATGTACATTGGCCAAACTGGGCAGTCTCTACATAAAAGAATAAATGGACACAAATCAAACGTCAAGAATTATAACATACAAAAGCCAGTAGGAGAACACTTCAGTCTCCCTTCACATTCAATAACAGATTTAAAAGTAGCCATCCTTCAACAAAAAAACTTCAAAAACAGATTTCAAAGAGAAACTGCAGAGCTACAATTCATTTGCAAACTTAACACCATTAATTTGGGCTTGAATAGGGACTGGGAGTGGCTGGTTCACTACAAAAGCAGTTTTCCCTCTTTTGCTATTGACACCTCCTCATCAATTATTGGGAGTGGACCACATCCACCCTGACTGAATTGGCCTTGTTATCACTGGTTCTCCACTTGTAAGGTAATTTCCTCCTCTTCATGTGCAGTATATCTATGCCGGTATCTGTAATTTTTACTGCATGCATCTGAAGTGGGGGTTTTTTACCCATGAAAGCTTATGCCCAAATAAATGTTAGTCTTTAAGGTGCCACCAGACTCCTCATCGTTTTTGTGGATACAGACTAACACGGCTACCCCTCTGATAAATCTCTACGGTGCTAAACAGACCCCTTATGCAATTCTATGGTAATAAAAAGAGAAATTTACTAATATCCGTTACAGATTTGACAGAGAAAATAATCATAGTGTGTTGTACATAGTATATCTATTTGCCTGCTTGAAACCTCAGTAAATTCATCAGGTAAAAATAATTGACATAGACGTTTCTTATATTAGTCTAGTCATGTAACTCTTTTTATAGGTTTGCACTTTATTAACTTTCATGTGCATAATTTATATGATCTAGTTTTTCAAAGCACGGAATTTTACACACAGGGCCCGATCCATCTCTCCTTTAAGTTAATGAGAGTTCTTTGCCACCAACCAGAATAAATGTGCATAGCAGCTCACTGAAAGTGCAGTATATATTACCTGAAAAGCAACATGATGATTTTATAGGATTCCAACTTGTGTGAATTCAGTTGCTTTGGAAAGGACTTATAGAAAGAAATTTTTAATCAGCCATTTCTAAGTCTGTTCTGATCATGCCAGCAGCAGTGTGTGTGTGTGTGTGTGTGTACGTACGTGTATGTAAACCAATGACCTGCAATGATCATTTAAAATAAGACCTGCTTCAAGTATTCATTTTTGGAACACATTGTTTTTCGCACTGCAGTAATATAAAATCATACATTTAAAAAACTATTAAAACAAAATTTGAAATACCAGACAAAATCAGGGGTATTCAGAGTTAAGGTTGTTAACCATCGTTAACTAACTTTGAGGTGCTTAATTAGTGTGTGAATGGGTATGTTGGCCTTTGAGATTTAAACAGCAAACCTTTCTCGGGTGACAGTGTCCTACACATACACTGTGTAGCTGCAAATTTTTGTTCTGCTCCAAGTGTGACATGTTATGCAAATTACTTATTGAGATTATTTGCATTTTTGCAAATAACTTGCATATATCTATAATTTCAGATTATGGTCAACACACCCTGCCCCGCGCACTGGTATGGTTAGGTCAGGGAGCTTCACAAAACTTGGCAGATCTGGCTGGGTGCTCCAGAGTGTCTTGGGGGTCGGGAGTATGTAGCTGGATGGTTACCTGCTGCTGGGGCTGTTGGAACCAGGGAATTCCTGTAGCAAGTAGGAGGCGCTGGGAGGGTTAGAGGGTTCTGGGGCTACTGGGGAATTTGGAGGCTGCTTGGTGGCAGGTGTCTGGGTGTAAGTGAGGTAATGTCAGTTTGTGGTAGGGTAAGCCTGGTGCAATTGCATTTACGTGGGATAACACAGCTGCTCTTTAGCTAATCTCAGAGTTCAGCACTGCCTAGGGTTGCCAATTTTGGTTGGACATATTCCTGGAGATTTCATCCCATCACATAATCTTTAACTAAAGATTAATCTTTAATTCCTGGAGACTCCAGGCCAATCCTGGAGGATTGGGTAACCCTAGCATTGCCATAATGTACTGTGGCATTTATTCAGCCCGAGTTGCCATGACTTTGAGTGCATATTGAAGGCAAACCCTTGCTATGTTCTCAGATCTTATTATACAGATGATGGGGAAAATTTTCAAAAATGCCATAGTGATTGAGGAGAATAAGTCCCATTTTCAAAAGTGACTTTGGTGCTTAGACTGATGTTGAATGAGACTCAGACTCCAACATCACTTTAGGAAATGGGACTTAAGTTCATAAGTCATATAGGCACTCCTGATAATGTTATCTTTGGTCTGTTAGCAAACATAGGGAATAAGAACTAATATTGTTTTACTCCCCTAATTGAATTGCTCAAGTGGGCCCATGATGCTGAGTTATGAAGAGCAGTGTTGGCAGCAGCAAAATGGGAAAGGAAAATAAAGAAAATGTTGAGTAAAAAATGTAGGAGGAAAATACTGATGTGCCCTAGCAATTTTGTTTTTATAATTAATTTCTTCTTAAATTCATGTTTACAACCTGAGGCATTCTATTCTCTTATTCATTTTGCATTTTGTAAGTATATTTGATAATTTATACTACTCCAACTGCAGCATCTAATATTTTAAGTCTCACAAAATATCTATTTTTAAATATTGCATTTGCTTCTGACTGATTGCATCTGCTCAGTTTTGAAAAACTGAGTCAGTTTGGATAGAAGGCAGACTTTTAAAATTTTCAATGCGGTTAGTATATGTTTGGGGTTGGATAAAAGTGAGTAATAGATAAATGAGGTGCAGATAATTGAGGTTATTACACTACTTGGGTTTGAGCTGCTATCCTGGACTTTCTTCAGCCCCTGAGATGACGTGTGTCTACTACAGAATGAAGTTTTGACTGTTCTTGGGCTACTGTTTCTCTCTGTTAATTTCTAGTGTACCAATCACTGTGGCATCTATGTTCCAAGTACAAAGTTAAGAATCACTCACCCATGCCCATTATGGGAAGCTGGAACTGCTGCTAGGGCTAGTTTTGAACATTCCTTACTCTCAGGGGCCTTGTCCCTTTGCAGGATAGGTATAATTCCCACTGAACTCAGTGAACTTGTATCCTGTGGTGGGAAGACTGAGCTCAGAGTACGAGGTCTGAGACTGAGCCTAACCTCTGTACATGGCTGCAGGAAAGAGGCTTCTTGTGCTCTCTCTTGCCATTTGTGAAGTATAAACCCAGTCTGGATCTAAATGTTTCTTGGAGAAAATTAAAATATATATTTAGGTGTCAGGTGCCATCACTATTGTAGTATTTCAAAAGACCATGGCAAACTATTCCTTTTGCTAACCTGCTTTCTTTCCAGAAAAAAATCTTGTTGATCTTAATTTATTTTTAAGCATTGTTAGTGGGCAGAAGCAGCACATCTGAATTTCCATTTTTGTTATGAATAAAGTATCAACATGATAGAAGGAATGTTGATTTGTGGAAGAATTGCAGAGACTCTTATCCAGATAGCTTTACTGTGGCATTTTAAAACCACTTTTAATACAACTGACAGATGATATCCAGAAAGGAGATATTGCATATTAAAGAGCTCAGGCCTAATAAAGGCAGATAAGATATGTTTTTTCCATATCTAACAATGCTGGGTTTTTTTAATCACAAAATAAGTTAAAGTTTATGAACAACAAACATGCTGCCAAAGATACAAACCACTGACAACATAAATAAGGGTATGTCTACACTACCCGCCGAATAGTCTAGACGCGATAAATCGACCCCAAATGTTCTCCCGTCAACTCCTGTACTCTACCACCGTGAGGAGCAGGCAGAGCCGACAGGGGAGCGGCAATAGTCAGCTCACCATAGTGAAGACACCGCGGTGAGTAGGTCTAAGTACGTCGACTTCAGCTATGTTATTCACGCAGCTGAAGTTGCGTAAATTAGATAGATTCTCTCCCCCTGCCCCTGTGTAGCCCAGGGCTTAGTGTAATATAGAATATAAGCAGAGGAGACGGTTTTCCTTTGAAAAGAGGTTAAAAACATTTTCTAGAAGACTTCAATAAGAAAAAGTAGGATGATATCAGTAATCACACAGTTCACATGGTAAGTTTCCCAAAGATGATGTAATTCTGTTTTAATACAGCTTTTTTCTGATAGTACAAGATGTGGCTTGAACCCAGAAACCTCTTCTAGAGAGTTTTAATGTCTCCCTAAATGAGCTCAGGAGTGGTCTTGCAAAGGAGACTTTGCTCCAGTTTTTTTTTTTTTTTTAAACCTTGAAGAAAAAAAAGCAGACATGTTTTAGGCACATCAATTTATGCATGCAAAAAGCCCAGTGTTTATGAATGCATTGTCTGTTTAATCTGACTGAACAGATGTTCCCATAAGTTTTGCAGGTACACTTTTAGAAGTTACTTTTCAAATTAACAATTTAGGCCCCAATCCTGCAAGCTGATCTATGTAGGCAGATGCCTGTGCCCTCCCAGAGCACATTTATCAATGTGATAAATTCTCCATCACTGAGTCTTTAAATCAAGATTGAATGACTTTTTAAAGATAAGACCTATTTCAACCACAAGCATTGGCCTACATGTAGGGATCATTGGATGATATTAAGGACTGTGTAATATTTACAGGAGCTCAGACTAGATTATCATAATGGTCCTATTCAATTTTAAAATCTGTTTATGTATCGACTTTAATAGGGGCCTGCATGGGTATAAGAGTCCATTCATTTAAATCAGCCTGAAGAATTGGGCCCTTGTACATATTGTCAAAGATTAGTGGAAATATAGATACAAGACTGCTAAAGAAATTTCAGGATAATACCATTAAAAGAAATAAAACTGTGTTTTACAGTGACATTCCCTAAAATATAAGGAGAGAAGACATTGCAATACATTCAGTACAAGTATATGCAGTATTATGATTTATTATAACACTATATTTACACATACATTGGGGAGAGAGTGATTCTGCTATTGAAAGCTATAATAAAATAAGAAATTCTGCTTGTCCACATATAACCGTAATCCTGACATTTTGAAACTTTTAGCGCTTTATTTTGCAACCTCAACATTCTTTAAAGTGTGTGAATGCACACATACACATATCAATTCTTCTATTTCTGCCATGAAACAAAGATTATGTTGGTGGATATTATTATTTATAATTTGTATTGTGATAGCATTTAAAGGTAGAGTCTTATTGTGCTAGGCACTGTACAAACATATAACAAAGAGATGGTCCCTGCCCTGAGGATATTGCATTCCAAGTATGAGACAAATGATAATACATGGACAGAATTGTGTCCCTTTCCTGATTATTGCTTGCTATTTTTCAAAGCATGAATTTTGTTATGAATTCCAAACTGCTACGAATTATACCAGATAGGTCACGCACAGGAACTGCTGTGAATTATACCCGATAGGTCACGCTCAGTTCGAGTCTAGGCTGATGCACACGAACAAAGTCCACAAGTGCAGAGTTCCCAAAGATACTAAGTTTATTACGCTCGAGCATCGTGCCCCCCTGCTAATCAGGAGGGGACCCCGCATGCAGGTTATACAAAGATTATATACCTTTTAGCAAAGCATGTTGCCTTCGTGCATCGGAAACCTTAGCCAATAGACAAATCCTTCCCTTATCTACCACCTATCCCTGCTAGGTACATTTCCCGTGCTAAACCATTACTTCAACTACATTACATGGTCCTTAAGAAATACATCAGTAACTTTTCTTATCAGGATGGGAGGCTCACATCAAGGCCAGGAGGCAGGGAGTTAGGAACAGACAAAGAACAGAAACCGGGAGTCGAAACAAGCTGGAAACAAGGTGGGGAGGATTTTCACAGGAATGCAGTATCTAAGAAACACTCCTTCTGGTGCGTGATGTGCTTGCTTTTAGACAATGGTGGGCCCCAAACCAAAATGGAGTCACATATGCTAACTTTTCCTTAACAATACCTAAACTCAGTTTACTGGGAGAGAAGTGTGTCTTATCTGCAAAGAACCACAGTAATTTTAAATTACTCCAGACGGGTACATTCTATTGCTATGGTATGGTCTTATGAGACTCAGAAGACTTCTAAGAACCTCCTTACTTAAGTTGTATTTTAGATGACCTGTTTATAGTAGCAATAACAATGTATTTATTACTATACACATAGAAACAGTTGCCTATCTGTAAGCAATATAATAGTTTCTCCTTTTTGACTTCACCTACTCATCTATGTCCAATCCACAATGACATTATTAACAAAGAGGTTCTCTTTTGAGATGATTCTTCTCTTTAGCTATGAATAAGGGGTCTGGAAAAAGTAAATGCTTCCAATGAATCACGGCAGTACATTTCAGAATATCCAACTTTTTCCAAAGTTGGATTGTCCACCTTAGAACTAAACAAAGGATGGGTGGCTCCAAGTTTAGTTATCACAGGAGGATTTACCAAGGGAAGGTCATGCCTGACTAATCTAATCGCCTTTTATGATGAGATTACTGGTTCTGTGGATGAAGGGAAAGCAGTGGATGTATTGTTTCTTGACTTTAGCAAAGCTTTTGACACGGTCTCCCACAGTATTCTTGTCAGCAAGTTAAGGAAGTATGGGCTGGAAGAATGCACTATAAGGTGGGTAGAAAGCTGGCTAGATTGTCGGGCTCAACGGGTAGTGATCAATGGCTCCATGTCTAGTTGGCAGCCGGTATCAAGTGGAGTGCCCCAAGGGTCAGTCCTGGGGCCGGTTTTGTTCAATATCTTCATAAATGATCTGGAGGATGGTGTGAATTGCACTCTCAGCAAATTTGCGGATGATACTAAACTGGGAGGAGTGGTAGATACGCTGGAGGGGAGGGATAGGATACAGAAGGACCTAGACAAATTGGAGGATTGGGCCAAAAGAAATCTGATGAGGTTCAATAAGGATAAGTGCAGGGTCTTGCACTTAGGACGGAAGAACCCAATGCACAGCTACAGACTAGGGACCGAATGGCTAGGCAGCAGTTCTGCGGAAAAGGACCTAGGGGTGACAGTGGACGAGAAGCTGGATATGAGTCAGCAGTGTGCCCTTGTTGCCAAGAAGGCCAATGGCATTTTGGGATGTATAAGTAGGGGCATAGCGAGCAGATCGAGGGACGTGATCGTTCCCCTCTATTCGACATTGGTGAGGCCTCATCTGGAGTACTGTGTCCAGTTTTGGGCCCCACACTACAAGAAGGATGTGGATAAATTGGAGAGTCCAGCGAAGGGCAACAAAAATGATTAGGGGTCTGGAACACATGACTTATGAGGAGAGGCTGAGGGAGCTGGGATTGTTTAGCCTGCAGAAGAGAAGAATGAGGGGGGATTTGATAGCTGCTTTCAACTACCTGAAAGGGGGTTCCAAAGAGGATGGCTCTAGACTGTTCTCAATGGTAGCAGATGACAGAACGAGGAGTAATGGTCTCAAGCTGCAGTGGGGGAGGTTTAGATTGGATATTAGGAAAAACTTTTTCACTAAGAGGGTGGTGAAACACTGGAATGCGTTACCTAGGGAGGTGGTAGAATCTCCTTCCTTAGAGGTTTTTAAGGTCAGGCTTGACAAAGCCCTGGCTGGGATGATTTAACTGGGAATTGGTCCTGCTTCGAGCAGGGGGTTGGACTAGATGACCTTCTGGGGTCCCTTCCAACCCTTATATTCTATGATTTTCAAAGGCATGAAAGTCTTTTCTTTCTGCTCACAGCGTACAAATTCTGCTGTGTTACAGTGGTGTAAGTCCCAAGGAGTTGCAGAATTTGTCATAAGGTCTTCAGAAGCCTCTCACTGCCGCTGTTGGTGTGCCAAAAACTGCACTAGCAACACCCACCCTGTGTTTAGCTCCTAAGGTAGACAGCCCAACTTTGGGAAAAGATAATATTGCTTTGAGTGATTAAATACAGTGATTTGCAGTCAAAGAATTGTAAGGAAGTAATGGGGTGCTGGAAAAGAGACTCAAGAAGAAAAAAATAGGGAAGAAGGATGAAGGAAAAGTGAAAGGATAGGGAAACTCTACTTATCATGATGTCTGAGTACCTTTTCAAGAAGATAAAACAAGGAGCTAGAGGACAGTAAAGAAAACAGAAGGGAATGGAGTGAAAGAATAAAAAATAGAAATTAAAGAGAAAGAAGGGAGAACTAGGAGAAGGATGGGATTACAGACGGACAAATGACGGGCCACTAACATGAAGAGAAATGCTAAAGGTGAAAAGGAAGGTATGTGTCATGTGGCACACTTTCACTGGAATAGAAAACACTTCCCTCATATAGCAAAACCCTCAATTTGTCCATTACCTTGCTCACATTTTTTTTTTAAATCTGCTTCTGATCAGAAGCTGGAGAGAGAAAGCAATCCAGTGGGAGTGATCATGTTATGGGAGTACCTACCAGTGCAAAGTAAAATGTACAGATTGATCTACTTACAAAAATTTAATCCACTGTACAAAATATCTGTAAGTAAATCTTCTCATTGGGTAGGATAACAGCTGTATATTTAATATGATCTATTTAGCTTTTTTCTAAGTGACAAACACTTTTGAATTATAATGTAAGATTTATGTCAGGGGTGCTGGATCTTCAGCTGTTATAAAATGTCAGTTCCATTGACTTCACTTGAGTTACAACAGTTTAATATAGGAATCCCTGTGGAAGAATTTGCACAGCTTTACAAGGCAATAATCCAGTTCCTGTGTAAAGAAGTTATGAAGTAAAACTTTTTTTCCCCTCGCTTATTATTAAGTAGACCTGCCTGGGTTAAAATTGAAGCACTCTAGTTTAATATTTATGCAAACTGAGAAGTCCTGTTATGTTAACAGTTGACTGCATCCCTTAATTCCACCAAGTAAAAACTGCATACTCACTTTTGTTTTGCTTTAGATCAAGGAAAAGAGACATAGCAATGAATTATCTGTTCAGTCAATCAGCAAAACAAAGGCTATATAAAGGACAATGGACTGTAAAGTTCTAGAAATCCCTAGAAATGCATGACCAGGATAAGATTTTTATTAAGAAGTGGAAAAAATGAGGGCTACAGTGCTACATTTAGAAAAAAAATACAATTCTACAGACTTCAAAGAACAAAGTTAACAAAAGGGAAAGTTCTGTGAAGACAATATCCAAATGTAAAATACAGATTAATTGTGTTTGACCCCAATCAAGGACCCTTATGATGTTCAGCCCTTTCTAGTACAACTTTAAAAAAGACACTCTCTAGTATTTCCATAGTTTTTAATTTATATTGTCTATCTAGTTGTCAGAATTTGACAGTTGCATTTTTCCTCTGCTGATTTTATCCTTGTCATTTGAAAATCATTGACTTACTTGCTTGTCTGTGGCAAGGAGCAAAAGACAAGATGGAGCTCCTGGGTTTACTGCCTTGTTTTCATTCTAGTATACATTGTTTGCTTCCTTGTTCTTTAATTATATACAAAAAAAAGAAAAAATGATCAGCCAACTAAAGCAATTTCTATCTTTCCAGAGCTTTAGCACTGGGATTCACATGGGTCTTTAACAGACTATTATTTATTACTAGTAGACACAGTGGTGGTAGAAACGGAGTCTGCAAAGACTTGTGCATATGCTTTACATAATGTGAATAGTCCCAGTGGAGTCAATGAAACTATTCACAGTGTGTAAAGTTAAGCACATGCATATAACTTTGCAGGAACAGGGTATACTTTATTTATTTTGATTCCTAATACCAATAAAAAGGCACCTATCCAAAGGCTGTGGCACCCAGTTGTCTCTGAAAATTGTTTGTGTTGTAGAGTTTTGCATGCAAACAAACACACACTATAGTTAGATGCAACTCTTAAACAAAACCCCAACAACCAACCAAGCCATTCATAATCCAACAAACAAAACAATGACTCCAACCCTACTCCATCCTTTCCGTAGCTCCCCTGCCCTACCCTTAACAGTCTCAAATGCTTGGGGGCAGGAAAGATGGGCCTTCCAGGATGCCCTGAAGATCAACAGGCTTGGTATATTTCAGATCGGGTGGGAAGGGATTTCTGTAGAGAATGCTCTGCCAGCAGTTCCCTCTCTTACAGCAAGGGGGCTCCAGCCTGAGTATTGCAGTTGTGGCAGTATTGTTCAAATGTTGAGAGAGGTAGAAATTCCCTTAATAGAGGTGTTCACAGAAAGCAAAAAATTCTTCACCCATTCCATCCTACTGAAATTCTCTTAGAAAATACTTTGTATTATGTAGTATTGTACATTAAGAAAATCAATACTATCTTATAACAAAGGGAAATATGCAAGGTTGCCATTGAATTAATTTGTATTCTATAGTAAGAGTCCAAGCTTAATTATTGTGTCTGCATCATTTCAGTCTAGTGCTTCAACTGAAACAAAATAGTATAAATTAAAAAAATTGATCCCTACATCTCATTTATGCCAACCAAACCTCAGTGAAATTATTATTTCAGAGGTTTCTTTTAAAGATGTGTTCCAATTAAAATAGGTAAAAGAAATAAGTTGACATTGATTTGAAATTTGGGTCTCTGCACACAATTATATATTAACTAAAGGAGCTTGTAAACAATAATAAAATGCAGCAGTGTATTGGGTTTTTTTAGAAATAGCTTGACTCAAGAAAAGGGGTGCAATTAAAAATACCCAGAATCACAGTTACAACAAAGGCAAACAGAACTCATTATAACTTCCTACAGGTAAATGCTAAAGAAGAGAAGTTTGTTTAGGTCTACGGAATTACAATTTTAAAGGCCGAGCTCTGAATTGGAATGCAATAACTCAGACCCCTGCACATATGGGCGTTCCTATTTACGTCAGCTAAACTCTACCTGAGTGCTCCTGTGCTACAGTTGAGGAGCTGGCTCACTGGTTTCAAGGGGGCTGCATGGATGTAACAGAGTACAATTTGTCCCAAAACATTTTGCAGAGAGAGCATTCTTTGCTTTTACCACCTGAGCTAATTATCAAACTGGCTTGCTTAGCCAAAAAAGGTTAGCATAATAAAGCAATGTTTTTAATCACAGATCATATATCAAAGAATGAAAACATGGTGTGAGTCCTTGCCTGATTAAGGTTCTTCAATTAGGGTTAAATTCTTCTTTCAGATTCACACAGAGGAGCTCACATCTGATTATCTACTCTCTCTATTTTTGGAATTTCTATCAAAATAGACAGAATAATATTTTCAGGCAGATGAGATCTACCATGTATATTTAAGAGCAGAAGTTTTCCTCTCCTCTTTGAGGGAAATTAGGCCGTGCACCTTCTGGTATGCCTAAAAATGGCTTGTTTTAATCTTTGTTGCATTCTGAAGGTTCTGCCATGTGAATGTCTTGTTTAGCAACATTTGCCTTTTATGTCCTAACAGAGAGGCGCTTCAAAAAGCATGGGTAATGTGTATTCATCAGTAAGCTAGATCAGTTGAAAACTCAAAGAAATGTCAAAGTCCTGTTTAGCTTTGTTTATAAAAATGCAATTAAAAATGTAAAGCTTAAATATTTGTAGAAAAAAAAAAGCACAAAACTCAGTGACTTTTCTTTTTACAAAGGAACGTCTCAGAAGTAATGGGCTTGAAGCTTTTACGGTAGGTTACACGAATAGATGGGCCTGTTTATTTGTATTGCGGTAGTGCCTAGGAGCCCTAGTCATGGACCAGGACTGCATTGTGCTAGGTGCAGAACCAAGAGAATAAAAAGATGCTCCCTGCTCCAAAGAAGTGACAGTCTAAGTGTATGACAACAAGCGGATACTACTTCTGGGGGGATTCTGTGCCAAAAAATTCTGCGCCAAAAAATAAAAAATTTTGCAAATTGCATTATTTTGACAATGTAATCACACCAGTTTCAATAGTTTTGGTAAGTTATTTAAACTTTAATACAGAAAAACATCACTAACTACTCAATTTCCTAAACATATGAAAGTTAAATTACAAATACTTAATACCCTGCATTCCAGTTATAATCCTGGATTTTCATTTAAATTATGTTACAGAACACCAAACAGAAGAAACAAAGTAAAAAATGTCATTTCAAATTGCTCAGACTTTCACACATGAAAGTCACACAGTTTTGCTAATCATTGTCCTGGACCTAGCTGGGTACTTTGGAAAGTGCTTGGTTCTGATTGTCCTGACTTTTTATTGATTGCTTGGTAAATGTTTTATTTGCCCTCAAAAGTCTTTTTTTTTTTTAAACATGGGTAAGTAAAAATCTAACCCCTTTGTGCCACTTTGGCACAGGAAAAAAGTGAGAAAGCACAAATTTTCCTAGCTGATTCCCTTACTGTCATTTATAAGGCTTTACATCGCTCTGGCAATGTAGAGGCCTTAAAACATCTACAGGTTTTTATGTTCCTGAGGCAATTGACTGAGAATGGGAACAGTTAACTAACAATAGAATAATTAACAACATTACTGTGCAGACTGGTTGCTACATTTCTGCCTCAGAATGAGATCAATTAACCAGCAACATTAACAAAATGTGGGGTATTTTTGTTTTTTTTAAAACAGAAGCTATTTTGCTTTAACTTAAAAACAAACAATTTTTCAGTAAAACGATACTAATATTTAATTATGTGTTTTTTCAAGTCTCAAGAAGTTACATTTTACTAGGCAGGTAGGCTGCTACACTTCTGCTTCGGGGACAGAGCCTTCCTCCTGCATAACAAAAAGACCTATCCTCCTCCACACCCCACGAGCAGCAGTATCAAGAGAGAGGGACAGAGTCTCTCTCGCTTGTTGGCCAGGCCCACCCACTGTTGGTGATCAACATCTTCCCCACAGGCACGTACACCAAGCCTCTTCCCCCTGCAGTGAATTGCATCTGTGAAGCTGCTCCAGATATGCTGGAACAGACACACTGGCAGGGAAGACGCGTATCCCCGCACAGATTTCTTGTGTCTTTTTCTGCGTGGGGGGCACAGAAATATGCAGGCCATATGAATTCTGGGGCCCCACATCAGTGCAGAATTCTGTCAGGAGTAGGATACAGATAGATAAGGGAGCGTGATGGGTTGGATCACAGAAATCCCCTTGGAGCTGCCAACTATTGTGCCAAGACTACTTCTTCCCCTGCTTTCCCTGCCAGCTTGGGACTCCAGAGCCCTGCCTGGCTGTGCCAGACACGCTTGCTGGCCACAAATACAGACACAGGTCTGAACCACGTCCCACAACTGCAAACTTAACTGAAAGCAGCTTAAGAAGTGTTCCTGTCTTTAACACTCAGATGCCCAACTCCCAATGGGGTCCAAACCCAAAATCCGTTTTACCCTGTATAAAGCTTACACAGGGTAAACTCATAAATTATTAGCCCTCTATAACACAGAGAGAGATATGCACAGCTTTCCCCCTCCTCCCCAGGTATTAATGCACACTCTGTGTTAAATAAGTAAAAAGTGATTTTATTAAATACAGAAAGTAGGATTTAAGTGGTTCCAAGTAGTAACAGACAGAACAAAGTGCATTACCAAGCAAAATAAAATAGAACATACAAGTCTATGCCTAATACAGTAAGAAAACCAAATACAGATAAAATCTTACTCTCAGAGGTGTTCCAGTAAGCTTCCTTTTACAGACTAGTCTCCTTCTAATCTGGGTCCAGCAACCACTTACACCCCCTGTGGTTACTGTCCTTTGTTCCAGTTTTTTTCCCAAGTATCCTTTGGGGGTGGAGAGGCTCTCTCTCAAGCCAGCTGAAGACAAAATGGAGAGGTCTCCCTGGCGTTTAAATAGACTTTCTTTTGTGGGTGGACACCCCTCCTTCCCCCTGTGTAGGATCCCAGCTACAAGATGGAGTTTTGGAGTCACATGTCCATGCATGACTCAGAACTTACAGGTAGCAGCCATGGTTCACGTGCTACCTGGAATTTCCTCAAGTAAACTTCGTATGTGAATTAGAGCCTTCCAAGATCCATTGTCCGTTAAGTGCTTCTTGATTGGGCACTTAACTTGCACATTCCTTTCTCAAGAAACTGACCAAATGCTTTACTAAGGCTACTTAGACAATATTCATAACTTCAAAACACAAAAATGATACATGCATACAAATAGGATGAATAGATTCAGTAGCTCATAACCATTACAGAGATATGTTATATGGCATATGTAGCATAAAACATATTCCAGTTCTGTCATATATACATTTATAAGCATATTTTCATAAAGCCTTATGGGGTGTAACATCACAGGGAGTACCAGGAAAACAAGGAGACAATATGAGTCAGCATGATAGGCAGTGGTCTGAACACACCATTGTCAAGTTTTTTGTAGGCATCATGCTAAAGGAGAATTTTAAGGAGGATAATGAAATAATTTTGCAGATGTTTACGAGGAATCTGCCCCAGTGTGAGGGAAACATGGATGAAAGCACAAAGATGCTTATTTGAAAATTTAACAAGCGGATGATGGAGGCTGGCATCATGGGTCTTCAGAGGTGCAAGTCAATATCTTGATACTGAATAAGAGATGATAGATAAGGTGGAGACTGAAGACAAATTGTTTATGTTTGATGTAATAGATAGGGAAGCCAGTTGAGGAATGCAGAGGAAAGAGGTGAGATGGTGGGCTAGGGAATTGATCTTTGCAGCTGCATTCTGTCTGCCAGAAGCTGGGAATGGGTGACACGGAATGGATCACTTTATGATTACCTGTTCTGTTCATTCCCTCTGGAGCACCTAGCATTAGCCACTGTCGGAAAACAGGATACTGGGCTAGATGGACCTTTGGTCTGACCCAGTATGGCTATTCTTATGTTCTTATTGATATGAGTGGGGCAAGATTGCTTCTGTCAAGACAAAGAAAGGATGTTGTAAATATCAAGACGCAAGGTGATGAGAGCCTAGATGAGCATTTTAGCTGTGTGGATGGATAAGAAGGGCCATAGCTTAGAGAGGTTACACAAGATTGGGATATATCCTGGAAGTGAGGATCTGGAGAGAGGTCTGAGTTAGAGATGATACCCAGGTTAATTGCCTGATGGTGGTGTTGTCCACTATGATTGAGAAAGGAGGTAGAAGGGTGGTCTTGTGGGAGAAGATTAAAAGCTGTTTCAGCCATGTTGATCTTGAGCAGACATCCATGAGGAGATGTCAGAGACAGAGGCCAAGATTTTAGTTTGGACAGGAGACAAGTCTGGAGTAGAGTGGTAGAACTGTGAGTCATCAGTATGGCGATGGTAGTTGAATTTAAGTTTACAAATAAGGAGATAAAGGAAAAAGCCTTGTGAAAACCCCACAAAAAGCTGAAGGGTAGATGAAGAGATCTTCTGAAGGACATGCTGAAGGAGCAATTAGAAAGATAGGAGGAGAACCAGGGTAAGACAGAGTAACGGAAGCGAAGGGAGTACAAGATTTCAAGAGAAGGATCATGGTCAACTATATTGAAGGCAACTGCCAAAGTCCAAAGAGGATGGCGTACTAGTTCTGAGCTTTGGCTAGGAAGAGGTCATTAGAG
The DNA here is from genome assembly GCF_965140235.1 of Caretta caretta. NCBI lineage: Eukaryota > Metazoa > Chordata > Testudines > Cheloniidae > Caretta > Caretta caretta. The sequence goes on along the minus strand of NC_134207.1, from coordinate 190,873,515 downwards.
ACTTGGGCAAGAGTGGTTTGAGTGGATTGCAAGGGGCAAAAACTGGATTGGAGAGGGTCAAGGATGGTATTGGAAGAAAGGAATTCCAAATGGCAATTGTAAATAGTGCATTCAATAATCTTTAGAGAGATTATTAAATTATTAATTAAATAATAATTAAAGAGAGAAGGAACGATAGTTGGAAAGACAATAGCATTCTATAGTTTGGAATACCAGATTTGCTAATTACTGTTTTTTTTCCTCTCTACTTTATTTTCTCTACTTTTTGTAAAATTTGGAGAGGTGGGGCAGTCTCATTATTAAGGGATACATGGAAATAACAGATTTCCTGTAGGATTGGCAATTACCATGTATAGCTCCAAACTAAGCTTTGTTCAGTAAACATTCCCACTTCAATCACCTTTTGTTTCAGTGATATTCCTTTTGTCAACAACTTTGGTTCCTGTGTTAATAAGAAGGGTTTCTTGTGATAGTTCTTTCAGTATCAAATTATGAAGGAGAGCAACACACTTCATGAAAGAAATCCATAGAAAATGAAGAGTTTTTAATGTAGTTGGTTTTCTCCCAAGATTAAGTCACAAACGAGGGATTCAGAGGGTTCCAAAAGGTGTGAGGTTAGGAGTATAAGCAATACATACATTTTTCTTTCGCTGTGTAGGAAGAAACTTGGGTGTAAGTACATTGGAAATCTTAGGGTGAGAAATGAAGCCTCTTGATACGGAGGGGTAAGGTGAAGAATCTGATACTTCAGAGTATTTCTCTTTATAAAATAGTACAGGTATTCTCCAGAGATTGCTGTAATCAATTAAGCTAAACAAGATTTTTGAGCAAAATATTCAGTTTATCCACACTTCTCTTTAGTAAAGCCAACATCATCACAAAAGTACCACACTGAATGTAGTTAGCACCAGTGTTGTATTACACAGTTTAGGTTACAATTTTCTGAAAGGAGGAGACTAAATATGTAAAAGTTAGGCATGAAGCTTAGCCTGTCCCTATAGCCTAGGCTTGTGATTCATTATCTAGTGCATGTATTGTTGACCACAGTGCTCAGGATCATTAGCATCAGTAAAAATAATTTGTATGAAAAAGTTTTCAGGTATTCCAGGTGTCTTTTCTTACTTCACCACCCTGGCATACCATTTTCTTTTATTCAGCTTTATACCATCTACAAGAGGATTAAATTCTGTTTGTTATATTATAAGGTTTATTCTAATAGCTCCTAGACAATTTTCATTAGGGAGAGAACAATGACAACAGGCTTGGGAGTCCTAAAAACTGAGGGAATTTATCCTGTGGTTTCTGGTCCTATCACATTCATCTTTCAACCTAGTTTATCCCCAGTAACAGCCTCTGACTCCAGTTCACTTGTTACCAAAGACCTGATTTTTCAGAGGCGCTAAGTACCTATTGTTCCAATTGACTAAGATATGGTTGCTCAGCACCTCTGAAAATCAGTCCCTACGGCCTGAGATTGTGAGCTACTGAGCTCCCTTCTATACCATTGTCTTCAGTGGGAATGGACGGAGCCCAGCACTTAGGGTTTCAATTTGTGAGGTACTATTACTGGGTCTGCTGCTTGCTCTGATTAAAGAATGCTGGCCAAATCCCCGATTACATTGGTCTCCCCTACCATTACACACACACACAGTATTGACTAGTTATTCGTCTCTGCCTCATCTCTTCCTTTTTATCAGCCCAAGTCATTCACCAGAATGACTTATTTGCTCTTAAATTCTGCAATAATCATTACCTATTTACCTTGCATTTACAATTATTCACTCTTTTTTCCTGGATACACTGATGAAAGTCTCCTCATAGCAATCATAGATAAACCATACTAATCAGCTCAGGGCAACCATCTATTTCCTCAGCTGTTTCCTTACTCCTAGATGTTCACATTTCTGGGAGGTCTTACCTTAAGTTTTTTTTAATATTCCACAGTAGTTCAGTACAGGATAATTTAAGTAAGTAATATACACACAATTCGATTTCACAGAGGGAAAATGTTTGTCTTTCCCAGCAGTTTAAGTACATAGGACAAATCATTCTTTTCTAACTACAGTCCAGATCTCATCAGTTACAACTCTTCATAAAGAGATTTTTTAGAAATGTCACATGGTGTCCTGCTCCATGGGTTCATCTTGCCAGATTCTGATGTCATTTATAGCAATATAAATCCAGAGTAACTTCTTTGAATTCAGTGGAATAGCTCCAGATTTACACCATTGTAAATGATATCAGAATCTGGCTTGTCATCTTCACTAATACTCTTGTAAGTCTTTAGAGTAAGTCAAGGAAGTAGAATATGGACTACTGGTTTTGAATATGGACTATTGGTTTTGAACATGGCTATGAATGTATTACAGTGCTTTCCAACCTCGTTGTTCAGTAAGGTTCTCTTTGCAATTGCCAGTAGTATTTGCAGTCTCTTATGAGGTCGCCTTCTTTGCGTTTCAGCTTCAGTGATGTTGTATCACTTAGGAGGCACAGTACTGGGGAGAATTCTATGTCCACAGACAAGTATTGTCTCACAAACAGAATTTAGTAGATTACCAAATGTGGCAACAACTGAATCTTAACACATTCCTATAATATGTTGCAAAATTGTGTTGTTTCAGGCATTTGATGTCCACAAAGAGAGCCATTTATTTTTCCTTCATATCTTATATGTACAATATACAGGGTGATTGATCTGTTAGCTTGAATACTCATTTATACTGTGATACATGATTTAACAACAACACAGGTTTAACACAAATCAGAAAATATTCTGAGTTTTTGTTTGTTATATCAGCATTCCATCTATTTTTTTTAGCGCATGCCTCCTATTTAGGTACTAAATAAATAATCAAATGCTTTATAAATTGTATTGATTTAACAGTGTCTCAGTGAGATGCCACTTCGTATTTTATAGCGGATCTAACGGATTTTGATGTCATATGTCTGACTTGTAGATTTTTTAGAAAGTTGTATTTGGGGTATTTGTTATTGCTCTTGTAACTGTTAAAATTAGAAATATATTTACCATAAGCAGATCACTGATTTTTTTTCAAGAGGCTTCTGCCTAGGCTATACATTACTTCACAGTAATTTCCCTGATTCTAGAGTATTCTTACAGGAAGAAAGCTCCAATTTAGCTCCAATTGTTCTTCCTGGTGGCTCCTCCCCCCTACCTTTACATGCAATTTCAAGTTCTTAATTGAAAAATGTCTTCTAGATTTTTTTTCCAGTATTTTGTTTTGTCAAATGATCCAAAAGAAGAATCTGGCCTGAAAGGTTATTTCCATATGGGAGCCAGTTTGGAAGAATACAGTTCCTTAGATATCTACACACATGACATGGACATTGTTGCTCTGTTACAGTGGTGGGCAACCTGTGGCCCAGAGGCTGAATGCAGCCCCACTGCTTCCTGCAGCTCCCATTGGCTGGGTGTCATGGGGCACAGACTCACCCAGCAGCGCCTCCTGCTGGTCATCTCGGGGAATTACTGTCCAGCCTCCAGAGCGCCTCCTTCAGGCCGGTGTCTCGCCACCCCAGCTCTCATGTCCCTCCTTGACCCCAGTGCCCTTGTCTTCAGTGCTGGCCCCTGGCAGTACCCCCACAGTTCTGGGTCTCCCCCTCCCAGGGGAACCCCCACCTCACCTCAGTCTTAGGCTACAGCTAGTCACCAACTAGCCCCCACTCCCTGAGGCAGACTGCAGTATAAGCCACTCATCACAGGCGAGGGGGTTTGGACCTGCTGCCTCTGCTTACCTGTGGCTGCCCCTGCAACCCCCATACCTAATAGGCCTTCCCGGGCCTGCAGCCTGGGGCTTTCCAGGCCAGAGCTCCCCGTACCCCTTGGCCTTTCCCTAGCCCTGCTCCAAACTAGGTCCTGCTCAGCACCTTGCAGCCAGGCCATTAACCCAGCAGAAGGAGACTCTCTCTGGGCTTCTGGCTCACAGCCTTTATAGAGCCAGCTGGGCCCTGATTGGGGTGTGGCCCCCAGCTGAGGCTGCTTCCCCAAGCAGCCCTGCTGCCTTCCTTCTACAACAGCCCTCTCCCAGGGCTATCTTAAACCCCTCTGGGCCCGAGTGGGTGTCCACCCTGTTACACTGGGAAAGGCAAACTGTGGACACTGGGAGCTGTGGGGGGCCGTGCCTGCGGATGATCAATGTCAGCAAAATGTCTCAAGGCCTGCAATCAGATTACCCTGATGGGCCGCAGGTTGCCCACCACCGCTTTATTGTCAGATCACCGCTTTATTGTCAGAATAACATTTCCTGTATCTTTTTCTTGAACAAAGTTATTCAGGTTTTTTTTGTTCAGTTGTTTTTTTTACCCAAAATGTGCTGGGCCCTGCACATCTTTGCCCCAGCTTTGTGTTTTGTTTGACTCAAATTTAAAGGGCCTAATTTGTGACCCTTGCACTGGTAGTACCTTACTCTTGCTGAAATCAATAGACTTCTTAGCACACATAATGGTGGTAAAATTAGTGCCTGTAAAGGTATCATTTGTAGTAATGATACTTCTGCCCTTTCATCTGAACTTCTCTCATTGTATCCCGGTCCCTCTGTCTCTCCCTGTACCGGAGCATATTTCAACCTCCATGGAGCTGCTGCGGGAGGAGAGAGAGGGGTGCCAGGATAAATCCCCAAATTTAAAAACAAAGAAGGCACTTTGGTGTTTCTAGAAGAGACTTTGTGTCCTTTCTCCATCCTGCTTTGTTTTCTTCTTGCACTCTACTGCTGGCTGACAGCTATATTTTGAAATTGTCAGCAAGGATATCACTATCTTAGGACACACAGCTAATTCAGTCTTCCTAGCTGACTGACAGGTCAGGAAGAAATCCCCTTCTTCCTGCCTGTGAAGTCCGAGGCATGGTGAATGCTCAGTATTTCCCTGCACAGAGCATAGTCAAAGGTGCTATAAAGCTGCCAGGGCTAAAGGACGTAACCCCATATTAAGGGAAGTTTGCATCAACTATTTATATATATTTTTTGGCACTGAACACGAGTTTTATTTCTCCAATCCTTGACATTTTTGGAACATTTTTTATTTTTAAATATGTAAATTCTTCCTCAGCCCATTGGAATGAGCCCTTAGAAAATCTGTATTATGGTTCTTTCTTGACATGATGTAGGACTCTCTAAGTCTGAGAAGGGGGGAGCAAAAATACTCTTAATTAAAAATTGCAGAGAGACTTATGTGCTAGAAATGTACAAAAGAACATTTTTCTTTGTTTTCAGTGGGATCTACCTTTATACACTTAGTCTGTTCTGTCACAACCTCACTGTGGACAGGGACATAGGACTCCCCTTGCCTCTGGCCTCTTTAAAGTGAATGGACAGTCCGCGAGCTCTGAACCATAATACTCATTCATGACTCAGAATAAAGCATTTTAAGTCACTTCATAAGAACGTATAGTCTAACTCCAACTTGTCGGAGGCTTCCCTTTACCTATTCTTGAGAGACAGTGAGCCAAACAATAAAATTATATGTTGATTTATTTTACACTGCCTGTCAAGGCTCCAGTGGGTGTCTACAGCCCTGTAACAGGATTCATTCACTGTTGGGATACCTTGTGGCTGCATCTGAGGATCAGCTCCTTTCAGGTCTGACCACCCCCTTCCTTCGGTTGCTCACTCTGATCCTCCTTCACTTTCCAGGACTCTTGGTACTCCCTCTTTGTGACAGTCTTTCCACCAGGACGCTATATAGTCCTTCCCTTCCAGGATACCAAAGTCCCACTGGGTCAGCTGTCCGCATGCCATTGCGGACAGTCTTCCGTTCCAAGGCCAGGTCCTGTGCCACTTTCCCAGCAGCTGATAGAGGAGCCTGGGCCCATCTACTAGTCCAGGTTCCAGCCCAGGCACTACAGTCTGCCTGCTCCCATACCCCACTGCTATTTCCATGGACTCCTTCCTACTCCATTCTCTCTCTTCTGGACCTTTCCCCTTCTGTGTTTGCCAGCCCAAATTCCCTTCTTCCAGGGAGTAACTGTAGACTACTTCCTCTCTTTGACTTCTTGCCAGTTGCCGTAGTCCCAAACGCACATCTGTTTTCCCAGGGAGTGACTACAGACTTCTTCCCCTGCAGTCCCTTTCTGTTCTCAGCTTCATCCCTTTCAACAAGCCCAACCTGCTCCTTCCTAGCTGAACTTAATCTTCCATTATGCTTTACTGAGCTCCAGCTCTCCCCCAGGTACAACAGATAAGGTTAGTTGAACTAATTCAACCTTCTTTGCCTTGTGCGGGGTGGACACCCTATCACAAGCCTGCTTGATGATCACTCAAATCTTACAGATTGAGTTACTTCTAAATGAACAAAATGTCCATATTTGCTTTATGTTTAGATCTTCAGGGAGAGAAGACAGTTGACATAGGCAAAACATGAATAGAAAAAGATACCTTTTTTATGCTGCTATGGTGGTTGCTGTTAAAAGTTAACATTTGCTAACAGTTACCACATAGCAGTACTACATTTTCTCTCTACACTTGAGCCATGTCTATGCTGGACCTTTTTCCTTAACATTTTCCAGTTGACAATTTTCTAATACAAGTACAGCCACACTGGTAGTAGCCATAGCAGAAACACTAGCACAGACTGGCTGCCATTGTTTTAACCAGTGTGATATCTAACCCTGCCTAGAGAAGGTCATAAGAACATAAAAATGGCCATACTGGGTCAGACCAAAGGTCCATCCAGCCCAGTGTGCTGTCTACTGACAGTGGCCAATGCCAGGTGCCCCAGAGGGAGTGAACCTAACAGGTAATGATCTAGTGACCTCTCTCCTGCCATCCATCTCCACCCTCTAACAAACAGAGGCTAGGGACACCATTTCTTACCCATCCTGGCTAATAGCCATTAATGGACTTAACCTCCATGAATTTATCCAGTTCTCTTTTAAACCCTGTCATAGTCCTAGCCTTCACAACCTCCTCAGGCAAGGAGTTACACAGGTTGACTGTGCGCGGACTGAAGAAGAACCTCCTTTTATTTGTTTTAAACCTGCTACCCATTAATTTCATTTGGTGGCCCCTAGTTCTTATATTATGGGAACAAGTACATAACTTTTCCTTTTTAATTTGTCCACACCACTCATGATTTTATATACCTCTATCATATCCCCCCTTAGTCTCCTCTTTTCCAAGCTGAAAAGTCCTAGCCTCTTTAATCTCTCCTCATATGGGATCCGTTCCAAACCCCTAATCATTTTAGTTGCCCTTTTCTGAACCTTTTCTAATACCAGTACATCTTTTTTGAGATGAGGGGACCACATCTGTATGCAGTATTCAAAATGTGGGCATACCATGGATTTATACAAGGGCAATAAGATATTCTCCATCTTATTCTCTATCCCTTTTTTAATTATTCCTAACATCCCGTTTGCTTTTTTGACTGCGCTGCACACTGCGTGGATGTCTTCAGAGAACTATCCACGATCCAAGATATTTCTCCTGATTAGTTGTAGCTAATTTAGCTCCCATCATATTGTATGTATAGTTGGGGTTATTTTATCCAATGTGCATTACTTTACATTTATCTATATTAAATTTCATTTGCCATTTTGTTGCCCGATCACTTAGTTTTGCAAGATCTTTTAGAAGTTCTTCACAGTCTACTTTGGTCTTAACTATCTTGAGCAGTTTAGTATTATCTGCAAACTTTGCCACCTCACTGTTTACCCCTTTCTCCAGATCATTTATGAATAAGCTGAATATGATTAGTCCTAGGACTGACCCTTGGGGAACACCACTAGTTACCCCTCTCCATTCTGAAAATTTACCATTTATTCCTACCCTTTGTTCCCTGTCTTTTAACCAGTTCTCAATCCATGAAAGGATCTTCCCTCTTATCCCATGACAACTTAATTTATATAAGGGCCTGTGGTGAGGGACCTTGTCAAAGGCTTTCTGGAAATCTAGGTACACTATGTCCACTGGATCCCCCTTGTCCACACATTTGATGACCCCCTGAAAGAACTCTAATAGATTACTAAGGCATGATCTCCCTTTACAGAAACCATGTTGACTTTTGCACAACAATTTATGTTCTTCTATGTGTCTGGCAGGTCTAGTTGATATAGTGGTTAAAGCGCTAGTAACTACTTTTGATTTGCCCACACCTGCACTCCCACCATTGCTACCAGTGTTGGAGTTGCACTGATTGTAGCAAAAATGGGAAACTTTAAGAAAAGAGAGGCAAACGTAGAAGTTTTATCTCAGCTACCACTGGATAGTAACTGTTAGTAAATATTGACTTTTTAACAATGACCACAATACTTAGGGCATAATGGGTCAAATTCTGTCTTTACTTACGTTTGAATAATCCCATTCATAGTTCCATGGGTGAAACTCAGGGAAGAATCTGACCCAGTGAATCTCCTCAGCCCAACTTTCCCTGTTTTCTGTACTCAGGTGGGGTCCAATTCATATGATATGCTTTTCACTTCACTTCACATGCTATGAAAGTTGTAAAAAGAACGAGGAGTACTTGTGGCACCTTAGAGACTAACAAATTTATTTGAGCATAAGCTTTCGTGGGCTAAAACCCACTTCATTGGATGCATGCAGTGGAAAATACAATAGGAAGATATATAGATATATATACACACATAGAGAACATGAAAAAATGGGTGTTGCCATACACACTATAATGAGAGTGATCAATTAAGACGAGCTATTATCAATAGGAGAAAAAAACCTTGTGTAGTGGTAATCAGGATGGCCTATTTCCAACAGTTGACAAAAAGGTGAGAGTAACAATGGGTGGGGGCGCGGGGGAATAAGCATGGGGAAATAGTTTTACTTTGTGTAATGACCCATCCACTAGGTTATTCAAACCTAATTTAATGGTGTCCAGTTTGCTAATTAATTCCAATTCAGCAGGCTCTCTCGTTGGAGTCTGTTTTTGAAGGTTTTTTGTTGTAATATTGCGACTAAAACCTCTCCCGTGCATCATCAAGGATCTACAACCTATCCTGAAGGATGATCCGTCACTCTCACAGATCTTGGGAGACAGGCCAGTCCTTGCTTACAGACAGCCCCCCAACCTGAAGCAAATACTCATCAGCAACCACACACCACACAACAAAAACACTAACCCAGGAGCCTATCCTTGCAACAAAGCCCGTTGCCAATTCTGTCCACATATCTATTCAGGGGACACCATCATAGGAGCTAATCACATCAGCCACACTATCAGAGGCTCGTTCATCTGCACATCTACCAATGTGATATATGCCATCATGTGCCAGCAATACCCCTCTGCCACGTACCTTGGTCAAACTGGACAGTCTCTATGTAAAAGAATAAATGGACACAAATCAGATGTCAAGAATTATAACATTCATAAACCAGTCGGAGAACACTTCAATCTCTCTGGTCACTCGATTTCTGACCTAAAAGTGGCTATTCTTCAACAAAAAGACTTCAGAAACAGACTCCAACGAGAGACTGCTGAATTGGAATTAATTTGCAAACTGGACACCATTAAATTAGGCTAGAATAAAGACTGGGAGTGGATGTGTCATTACACAAAGTAAAACTATTTCCCCATGCTTATTCCCGCCCCCCCTCCACTGTTACTCTCACCTTCTTGTCAACTGTTGGAAATGGGCCATCCTGATTATCACTACAAAAGGTTTTTTTCTCCTGTTGATAATAGTTCACCTTAATTGATCACTCTCATTATAGTGTGTATGGCAACACCCATTTTTTCATGTTCTCTTACAGCTGATATATATATCTTCCTACTGTATTTTCCATTGCATGCATCTGATGAAGTGGGTTTTAGCCCATGAAAGCTTATGCTCAAATACGTTTCATAGAATCATAGAATATCAGGATTGGAAGGGACCTCAGGAGGTCATCTAGTCCAACCCCCTGCTCAAAGCAGGACCAGTCCCCAATTTTTGCCCCAGATCCCTAAATGGCCCCCTCAAGGATTGAACTCACAACCCTGGGTTTAGCAGGCCAATACTCAAACCACTGAGCTATCCCTCCCCCCCAAAAGGTGCCACAAATACTCCTTGTTCTTTTTGCTGATACAGACTAACACAGCTACCACTCTGAAACCTATGAAAGTTGTATCACCCTTTGATAAAATCATAGAACCATAGAAATGTAGGGCTGGAAGGGATCTCGAGAAGTCATCAAGTCCCTCCCTCCTGTGCTGAGTCAGGACAGTGTAAACCTAGACCATCCCTGACAGGCATTTATCCAACCTGTTCTTAAAAACTTCTAATGATGGGGATTCCACAATCTCCCTTGAAAGCCTATTCCAGAGCTTAGCTGTCCTTATAGTTAGGAAGTTTTTCCTAATATCTGACCTAAATCTCCCTTGATGTAGTTAAATCCCATTACTTCTTGTCCTGTCTTTAGAAGACATGGAGAACAGTTGATCTCAGTACTCTATAATGGCCCTTGACTTATTTGAAGACTGTTATCAGGCCCCCATCCCCAGTCATTTTTTCTCAAAACTAAACATGCCCAGTTTTTTTAATCTTTCCTTATCGGTCAGGTTTTCTAAACCTTTTATCATTTTTATTGCTCTCCTCTGGACTCTCTCCAATTTGTCCACATCTTTCATATAGCGTGGTGCCCAAAACTGGACACTTCTCCAGCTGAGACCTCACCAGTGCCAAGCAGAGTGGGACAATTACATCCCACGTCTGACACACAACACTCCTGTTAATACTCTTCAGAATGAAATTAGCCTTTTCCGCAACTGCATCACATTATTGACTCATATTCAGTTTGTCATCCACTATTACCCCAAGATCCTTTTCTGCAGTATTACCACCTACCCAGTTATTCCCCATTTTGTAGTTGTTCATTTGATTTTTCTCTTCTAAGTGAAGTACTTTCCATTTGCCTTTATTGAATTTCATCCAGTTGATTTCAGACCAAATCTCCAATTTGTCAAGGTCATTTTGAATTCTAAATGAATTCCTCCAAAGTGCTTGCAACTCCTCTGAGCTTGGTGTGGTCTGCTAATTTTATAAGAAGGCTCTCCACTCCATTGTCCAAGTCATTAATGAAAATACTGGATAGTACCAGACCCAGGACTGACCCCTGCAGAACCCCACTAGATATGTTCTTCAAGTTTGACAGCGAACCATTGATAACTGCTCTTTGAGTACCATCTTTCCATCAGTTGTATACCCACCTTATAGTGATTTTATCTAGACTGCATTTCCATAGTTTGCCTGTGAGAATGTCATATGGGACTATATCAAAAGCCTTACTAAAATCAAGATATATCACATCTACTGCTTCCTCCCCATCCATTAGGCCAGTAACCATGTCAAAGAAGGAAATTAGGTTGATTTGCAACAATTTGTTCTTGAGATCCATGATGGCTATTCCTCATAACCCTATGGTCTTCTAGGTGCTTACAAAATGCTTAATAATTCGTTCCAATATCTTTCCAGGTATTGAGTTAGTCTGACTGATCTATAATTCCCTGGGTCCTCTTTGTTCTCCTTTTTAAAAATAGGTACTATGTTTGCCCCTCTCCAGTCCTTTGAGACCTCACCCGTCCTCCATGCGTTATCAAAGATCATTGCTAATGATTGCAAGATTGCTTCAGCTAGCTCCTTAAGTACCCTAGGATAAACTTCATCAGGCCCTGCCAACTTGGATACATCTAACTTATCTAAATATTCCACCTGTTCTTTCCCTATTTTGGCTTGTTCCTCCCCCCCTTGTTGTTAATATTAATTGTGTTGAGTATCTGGTCACCATTAACTTTTTTTAGTGAAAACTGAAGCAAAATAGGCATTAAACACCTCAGTCATCAGTTATTAGTTTTCCTTCCTCACTAAGTAGACCTACACTTTTCTTTGCCTTTCTCTCGCTTCTAATGTATTTAAAGGAACTCTTCTTATTGCCTTTTATGTCCCATGCTAGGTGTAACTCCTTTTGTGCCTTGGCCTTTCTGATTATCTCCCTACATACTGGTGGTATTCTTTTGAACTTGTCTTTAGCAATCTGTCCAGGTTTCCAATTTTTGTAGGATTCTTTTTTTATTTTCTGGTTATTAAAGAACTACTGATGGAGCTGTATTGGCCTCTTACTATTCTTCCTATCTTTTCTTTGCATCAGGATAGTTTGAGGTTGTGCCTTTAATACTGTCTTCTTGAGAAACTGCCAGCTCTCCTGAACTCGTTTTTCCCCTTACATTTTTTTCCCATGGGATCTTACCAGTTCTGAGCTTGTTAAAATCTGCTTTTTGGAAGTCCATCATCCTTATTCTGCTGTTCTCACTCTTTCCTTTCCTTAGAATCATGAAGTCTATCATTCCATGAACACTTTCACCCAAATTACCTTCCATCTTCATATTCACTACCAGTCCCTCCCTGTTGGTCAGAATCAAGTCTATAATGACTGTCCCCCAAGTAACTTCCTGCACTTTCTAGAACAAAAAGTTGTCCCCAGTATATTCCATGAATTTATTGGAAATTTTATGTTTCGCTATATTACTTTTCCAGTAGATGCCTTAGTAGTTATGTTTTGTAACTGGGTATAAATGAGAGAAGATTTTGGCTCTAGGGACTAAATTTGCTCTTTGTGTAGCTCCACTGATTTATGGAGTTACCCTAGAAATGAATTTGGCCCCATGTTTCCAGGCCATTCCTTGTTGGCTGTATACTCAATATTTTCTTCCTTTAAGGTCGATGGTTGTTTATGCTTCCTTGGCCTGATCCTGTTCCCTTTGGAGCCCATGGCAAAAATCTCATTAATTTATTTGGAAGCAGGATCAGACCTATTAGCTAGCTTCTGATAGTAGCATATGATTAATCTGAATTCTTGCATGAAATGCCCATTTCCTGTTTAGCAATCTGCAGGAACAAATGCACCAGATTAAGGTAAAGTTTTCTGGACTCTTATGACTTTACCAATGTTTGGAGTATTAATTCTAAGAAATTCAAATCTCTCACCATGGAAACAGATAGGAAAATCTTAATTATTACTTTTCTATGCTGTGCCCTTGAAATCAGACTTCATCTAATGAACATTAAACACAAAACTGTTCTGCTAGTGTTTGAAACTTTTTTGGATGCACAAAATATTCGGAGTCCTGAGTGGTGGTGGGGATTGTTTACATTTTTTGGGGGGGGGGGAAATTACTGAAGGGAGAAAACCAATAGGAAGTTGTGCTACTAGAGTTTACATTCTGGAGTGACAACTGTCTGGTACACAAATTTCCTGGACCATATTCAGCCCTGGTGTCCTCAAATGTAATCCCATTAAAGTAAATGGAGTTGAATCGAGCTAAACAGTCTGAATTTCTGCCTTTGGCTGTGGAGATGAGTAAAATGGTCATGCCCATACCTTTAGCATCTCTGCTAATGCATTCAACTACTTTGGGACCATAATTACACCTCAAGCATCACATTACAGAATTTACAACATTAATATTTCTTGAGCTAACCCTTAAATTATTTGCAAGGTTCTAAATGCCTATCTCATTGATGCTGCAGTTAAATCTGGAGTAATTTAATGTTATTGTAAATAGTGAATTTGTTTGGGCTTCTCCAGGTGTATGTTTGTGATTCTCCCAATATAGGGAACTGTCACATGGTTGCTGACAACTTTAAGGGGAGTCTGGGCCCAAGCTACCCATGATGAGTTTATTTGAAAGGAATGAGCTCATCTAGGCATTTAATTGAATAATGAGCACTTGAGCCTGATAAACAACTGTCAGGGCTCGGTTGCAGGGAGGTGCTCAGAGAGGAGCTTCCAGAGGCCACAGGTCCCAAGTAGGAGGGCTGTGTAATCCCTGAGCCTGAGTATTTAAAGTTTATTTGGATTTAATAAAGTAGAACCCCAGCAGGGTAATTTTGTCTTACATGCTTTTGGACTATGTGGTGTTCTTACGGAGCCCCGAGACGAGGGAAACTGAGGCAGGGAGTGCCAGCAGCAACACATTAGGTCAGCAGGGGGCACTAAAGAGCACACTGCCCTTTCACAGGCACTAAATTAGACATGAAAAGTTTTTAAAATGAAGAAAAATAATGCTTTGCTTCTCGCAAAAAGAATGAGAAAAATAAGAGATGAATGAAAGAGAGCCATCTCACCCATCCTCTGAAATTTTTCACTATTGTTCGTTATCAATCCATTAATGCAGGATTATTTCCTATTGTCACACCTGCTCGTGCTTTGTCCAGTCTAGTTTTAAATATATGAATCAATAAGGCTTGCCAAGAGATAGAGATTTAAGAAACGGTTACTTGATAAACTTATTGACTTGCTGTTAAATAAAATAAATTAATAAGAATAAGAAATATTGAAAAACACTTTAAGGGAACTTAACAAAACCTTAACAGGAAAAAATAAGCAATAGTAAATTCCTTTGAATAAAATGGTGTGATATAGTGATGTCCCCTTGACATGTATTTCAGCATTTTTATAGCAAAATGATACACATGAAGGATTTTATAAAACACATGACTAGGTATGTATGAAATACAGCTGCCTCTCCCTTGTAATTTAAGTGAAGTGTTAGTTTTGGATTTATGTTAATTAAAGATCAACTGTTAAAAGAACTCTTAAAAGAACTCTTAACAATTATGTAAGATAAATCTAGTTACCGTGTAATTACTTCACAATTAGGTAAGCAATAAAGGTTTCTTTACGTTCTCTTGTAATGTATTAAATTTGTACAAAATATTTAGATATTTAAGAGTCTGCTCATAAAAAATGTAGAAGCCATTTATGAGATTTTAGCCTTTCAAAAACGTGGACTGAATTGCAAACATGAAAAGTGTTTTCCCCTACACCCCATGGTTAGATAAGGTACTGCTCTAGAGCAGCCTTAGGACAATATGGTCCTGCTCTTTCAGGGGCTACTACCACAGTCAAACACCACCTTCCCATGAAGCACCATCTTAAATTCCCAGGTCCTGATTCTCTCCTTATTTACACCAATGTAAATCTGGAGTGACTCCACTGAAGTCAACAGTGATAAACAAATGTCAAACTGGTGTAATTAAGAGCAGAATCAGGCCCTGTGTGCAGTCCCACCTGACTACAGCACCGGTATTTTCTTTGGAAATGTTGAAATCCATGTAACTGAGAAATTACTATATCACATCATATTATTCAAAGTAATGTATTATGGCCCTTGGCAAAGACAGCTCATTTTCCTACCTCAGCAAGAATCTCAGTACTAATCAGTAGGCTTCCCCCATAACTCTCTGTAGATCAGCTCAAGACAAATAAACCTTTTGAACCAGTTGGAGATGAGGATTTTCAAGACAGTCCTGATTGGAAAGGAGAAATTTGCCAGGAAGTAGGTGAAGATGAAATGTGATCTCTTGCCCTACCAGAGATGGAAGCATTTCATATTAATTGAATCTAACTGTTATACCCCAGCACACTTAAACTGGAATTTACAAGTTTGTCTTGTGATTTTCCTTTAATCCTATCAGCTTTCATGCAAAGAAAGGATGAGATGGCCACAATTACTCAAAATTAATATTTCATAAATGAAAGTAAATGCAAACGGTGCCATTACCAAAAAGCTGGATTTCCATGCCTTTGTTTGTTACCCTTAATAATCAATTACATTAGTTATAACAAGAACACATAGCTCAACACCCACCACATTTACCAAACAAACTGCAATAATGGAGAAAATCTTGGATTTCATACCAATTAGTAAGGTGGAAAAGTGTACTCATGCTGTGACAGTCCTCGGGTTACCCAGGACTGAGTCACCTTGTTACCCCCTGCCTCCAGCCAGAGGGGTTCTTGACTGTGATTGCTGGGTTTTGGCTTCCTAACACCACCAGCCTGCTAGCCACTCAAGCACTCTTCTCTGGGCTGTGCTAGCCCTGCCTTCGTCTTCCAGATTAACAACAACCTGTTCCCCGGTCCCTGAGTCCCTTTTGAGCATTCCCTTGTGATATCCAGCCACTGGCAATGGTTACTCACAGAAATCCCAGACCTGTGTAGCAAAGGAGCCGTGTACCCCAAATTACTGGTTTTTACCTTAAATCACTGCTCCTCTGTGACCCATAGCACTTGTACTAAAACAAAAGAAAGTTTATTTATGAAAGAATAGAGATTCAAAAAGAAACAAGGGAGAATGATGGAAACAAATGGTTACAATACAAAAGAAAATTGTAAAACACAAACTAGAGCCTATATTTATTAATACCTTTCCTATCTAATAAAGTAGGTTCTCACCCCTCAAAGCTCAGTCTGTTGCAGATCTGGTTGGCTTCATACGAACCAGGATCCAGTCATTCATGAAACACCCCTGGTCAACAAGATGTCTCCTCCTCAGTGAATGGATGTAGAGTGTCTTTCTCCACCCTGTGATATATTGAAATAGTGTTTTGTCTTTATTCACACACTGGGGGATCCTGACTGTTATAATGTTCCTTTTTACCTCCAAGTAGTTTTGATTGTTTGCAGTTTTCTTTGATGGTTTTCCATTGACTGTTCTGGGATGGGGCAAGGGTAGACAACTGAACCTTGCATTGCCTCACTGGCTGACCAGGGAGGGGTGACAACTCCCTCCTGCTTGAATGGGCTGTCACCAAGACATATGATTCCCTGGTGACCAACTTTTACTCCAAAACCATAAGACATAGTTTTCAATCTGGTTACGTTATTCCTTAAATATTATCCAGGCACACATCTCGCAATGATTATGAATATTGATCAGTTACAAGCTCAGATGTCACATGCTATCCTTCATAGATAAATACCACAAAAGTGGTGTACTAGGTGTAGTGAGTTTGTCAGGTCAGAGACAGGAGTTGCTTGTAAAGAACAGGGAACCCTTTGCCTCTTGGTACCAGTGGGCCTCTCTGTCACTGTAACAGGGTGGTTTGCCTGTGGGGTGGACGACCTGGGGCTAATCCAGCCCTGATTCCAGGATGAGCCACGCTTTGGTTGAATCAGGTGGTCCCCATATAAAAAGAGCAGGACATTGTAGTAAAGAACAGAAGCTTAGGAGGTTGCAATTATGTCTGTAGAGAGCACGAAGGCTCCTGCAGGGTCTTGAATCAGTAGGGAAAAATTTGAACAAGCAGAGACAGAGTGAGAAAGCTGTCCAGGGAGGCCTGGGAGAGACCCTCACTCGGTCTATTCAGGGGGAAAACTGTAAAGGCCAGTTGGGCTGAAGACTGTGAGCTTGTGTTTTATGTTATTTTGAGTTAATCAGGAGAGAGAATCTGAACTGGGCTTGAGACCTAGAGGGCCTGGGTGTACTAGAGGACTCAATAAGGTGGGAATCTTGAAGAGGGAGGGAAAACAGAGGCAGGGTGCTGTAGACTGACCTCTGGGCATGAAGGGGTGCTTGTGTGGTGGCCAGCTCTGTAACAGTTACAGATGGGTATAACTTAGAGAGAATGTTGGAATTCTAAAACTAGATCTGTTTTCAATATCTCCTCTCTTTAAAATGGGCTGCACTGAAATCCCCCTGAAGCTGGGGATGACTGAAATTTCAGCTGGAATTCTGTAGCTTGAGCCTATCCCTAACATTAACATAACCTGTTATGACTTTGTATAATACTACACAAATATTCCACCCCAGAAATATTTATTCCATTTTATCCACAGGAAGGCTTTCTGCATTGACTGGAGCATTCATAAATAATTAATAATATTAAAGTAATTCTTTTCTCATTACAGATGAGCAGGGATCCTAGTTTTCCATTATTAAAAAAAACCAAAATTCTCCTAAAAAAACCCATAAAATCCACCTTTTTCCACTATTAAAATGAAACACTGAACTTTAATTTCTGGAGCTACAATAATATAGGCAACAGTTGAACACAATATTTTACTATGAGAGTGGAACCCCGTTTAGCTAATCTAATTGGAACTGGGGCTGGATTGGATAATAAAAAATACAGATAATCTGGGAGCTTCAGCCCCCAGTGGTGCGGCTAGGTCTTCAACTGAAGCCTGAGGCCCACTGCTGTCAGTGAGAGCCCTGCTACTCGGGGCTTGGGCTGTCAGCGCCAGCTTGGTTAATACAGATAGCTGGATAATGGCAGCTTGGATAAACGGGGTTCTACTGTACATGTTTTTTCCTCCACAAAATGTAAAAACTAAAGATTCTCTGTAAAAACGCAAATTCTACATTTTTCCATGGCAAATGAATTTCTAGGATCTCTGCAGATGAGGTAGGTTGGTGGTGTGTGGAGCTTCTTCTTTTTTTTTTTTTTAAATTGTGCAGGGCATCTCCTTGAATTTCTGTAGCAGAAGAGAGAATGCACAGACAGTCTAAGAGCTTGTCTTCACTACTGGGGTAAGTCGACCTAAGTTACGATACTCCAGTACATAAGTCAACATAGCTTAGGTTGACTTACCCAGATGTCTTCACTGTGCTGTGTCGACGGGAGATGCTCTCCGGTCGACTTCCCTTACTCTTCTCAGGGAACTGGAGTACCTGAGTTGACCAGAGAGCGCTCTGCTGTCGATTTAGCTGATTTAGCACGCTGCCATCTTCACTAGACCCGCTAAACTGACACCCACTGCATCGATTGCAGCAGCATCGATCTCCCTGGTAGTGAAGACAAG
Source organism: Caretta caretta (assembly GCF_965140235.1). Lineage (NCBI taxonomy): Eukaryota > Metazoa > Chordata > Testudines > Cheloniidae > Caretta > Caretta caretta. Next base: position 190,854,985 of record NC_134207.1, on the reverse strand, counting down.
CCCTGAACAAGGAGTCCAACCAAGTCAGATTGAACATAATTAATAGTGGCAGGAGTCTGTTTGGCTTGATATGGCAGCCCCCTTTAGCTATTCCAGAGATGATGATAACTACCAGTGTAATGTGATGTGGTGTAAAACAAATAAAGACAATGATCAACTCATTTATGATCACTTTCATGACTTTGATCTTTTTAAGCTTTTTGGTTGTAAGCCCTTCCGTAAACTGTTCACAAATAGGAAGCCAGTAAACCACAATTCAATTCAAGGGACTTAAGCATCTGCTTACATGCTGTGTCGAATCAAAGCAATAATGAGAAAAGGGTCAGGAAAGCCAACAGGCAAAAATCAAACAATGTTTTAATTTGTCTTTTCACAGTTGGAAGAAAAGAGGTTTTCAATCTTTGCAGGTGTTCCAAGAATCAGCAGCAATGACTGAGTGAAGTTCACCTAGGGAATAATGCTAGTGACGTGAGCTTTGGTGGCTTTTTGGATCCCTGTTGATCTTAACTGGGAGGCTGAAAGCACAGAGCTCACATTGACACAGATTATGAAACAGAAAGTGACGTATGCGCTCACAAACCTTAGGAATCAAGAGCAGAGGTATGTGACGCTCCCAAGAGGCTAGTGCCTCCCATTCAGCTGGTGCATTATTTTAATTTGTAAAACCATCCCAAATGCCATGTCAGCAATTGTCAAATGCATGAAAGATGTTCATATGGGTTTTGGCTTTTCTGTGATAAATGAATATCCTCAGGGCAGTGGTATTACAGTAGAAGCCCAGGATGTGAGTAACCAGATATACGCAGAGAACAGGGCATCATTCTCAGTTGTGCTTTCCCAAGTATAATGATGGAACACAAGTACCTCACTCGAAGAACTGTGAAGTGAGGATTCATTTTTATACTATATTCTGCAGGTTCCTGTATATGAATCTACTCTGTCACAGAGACATATTAAAATAATTTGGTCTGTATTTATAGTACTTTATGCATATTATACTTTCTAGCTGTTTATAATGCATTTCCCTCGAGTTTATAATTGAGTGAATTAAAAGCATAAAAGGTACAGCTACAAAAAAAAAAAGAAGAAGAACCTAATCTAAGCATTTTGTAATGGGAGCTAGGATACTACACAAGCCCACCTGCCTTAACTGTTTGAAGTAAATAATAAACGTCACAGGCAAGGAAAGGTCCTGAAGTCTTCCTGAAAAGGAAAAGAAGCTGATTATATACTATCTATTTATTTAATTAATTACTTTGATGCCTATCCAGAGTTGTGAGGCAATTACTAAATTTTAAGACACACAATTAGAAATCTAAAATTTTCAGTGCAAAACTTTAGTTCATCAATTTTTTTCAATTACAAGAAGATTTTCTAATTAAAATTTCCCCACAAGAACTTAAGCCTGTCTTCCTAACCATATAATACAATCTCACCTAAATTATTCTTCAGCCTCCAGCCCACCCAAAATGCGAATTTGTTTTTTATTTTTACTGAAATTTCCACTATTTTTCAGGAGACTATTTTACCATTGGTAGTATAGTGCAGTGGAATCAGTAATAACAATCTCAAACAAGTCATAACACAAATAGAAGAGGCTCAGAGAATGGGCACTGAAAATATTAAGAGGCTTTGGAAGGAGTAAAAAAGAGTAGGGTTAGTTTGGAAAGAAAGATACAGAATAAAAATAGCAGGGAAGGGACAGAACCATTAATAAGTAGTTAGGACGTGACCAAGCACTCTCTTGGTGCGCAGTAAATAATGGTAGAGAAGGATGGAATTAGAAAACAACATATTCAAAACAGATTAAAGGAAATGTATTTTTATAACAACATATAACTAACGTATGGAACTCACTTCCTCAGGATGTTATTGTGGCAAATTATTATTGCACCAGATCGTCTTACTGAAGAAAAGCTCATGCCAAAGGAAACCTCAGCAAAGCTTCCTCCCACAGAGTTTTCTCTGGATCATTCCTTTTAGAGGATGCGGTTTTCCTTGCCTCCCAAACCCACAAAACCCACAGATACCTTGTGATCCAGTTGACGCTAAAGCCATGTATATGAAATTTGTCTCCACACATCAGCTCTAGGGACCCTTGTTCCTCACCCTTTAGCTTCTTGGTAATGTGGTTCCGTAGGAGCTGTGTTGCCGCTGTCTCTTTAGTTCACTGCTGCGCCTGGAACCCTCTATGCAGGAGGTGGCGAAGTGAGTGCTGTCTTAATTCTTCTGAAAATTCTCTGCTGGTTTCTTGTGTTGGAGGAAGTGTGTCATGTGCACAGAGCCTCTGACTTTTTGTGCAGATCCCTGATGCTGCAGTAGGCTCTGCATGGAAACTACAGGAATTGTGTTATAGAGGACACCTCTGCACAGTCAGGAGTGCTTTGCAGATGGATCCTGGGGCATGGTTTGGTGCCGTGGTATGTTTCAAAGTAGATAAAACATTTTTGTTCATCTGCAGCTACACTGTAATAAATTATAGGGACCCATGTTGTGAGGCAGATAGGCCTGCATATAAAAATGCAACCCCAAAGTTGTGATTTTTGTGTGTGTGAAGGAAAATACATTTACTGTAACCAAGATAAAGTCTAACCTCCTATCCAGATTTTGTGTGTCAAAAATTATGTTTCAGGTTGAGCTGCTGACTATTGAAATATAAAAGGATAGATCATTAGCATTTTCTAGTATGTCAGTTCCTGTATTCCCAGGCAGGACATAAAATAATTCCCAGACTTGCAGTGTTTGAGAATAGATTATGAAATCAATGGAATTTTTGACCTAGTAGGATCAGGCCACATATCTGTATACTCGATAAAATAAAGAATCTTTTCTCTTGTCTTAGGGTTTGTCTGTTAGGTATGTGTTCTCAAAAACAAGTCTCTGAAAGCTGCAACCTTTCAAGCCAAACCCACCGTTTTGTGGCTCTATGCTCTACTTGAGGAATATTGCACTGAAAAATTTTGATTTTTAACTTCAACTGCCTGATCTTAGAACAAGTTAAGACTGCTGATGAGTAAAACGTAGGGAATTCTGTTTCATCTCTATGCTGACAAGTTGGGTATATTAGCAGTCTGGCTTTCATTACTGTTCCTTTTGAATTTTACACTCAGGAGTGGCATAGGGTTGGTAAATGGAGATACAAAGATTGTGAGAAACAGCTGTTAGGTGCCAGAAACTACAACGTAACAGCATTTAGTAAAGAAACAGTATCTGATTTTTTTCCCTTTTTTAAAGAGGGACTGGGATGGCATAAAGGGATGTTGTGTGTTATGAAGGCACCTAGAACTGGATTACTGTTAATGTTTATTGAATTCAATGTAGTTTTTCAAATGAAAAATGTACCCATCACTTATATCTATCAGGGATGAATAATCTACATATGGGTATCATCTGTTCATTGGTGTACTGACCCAGAGTCCTTCAGGGAGTATACTAAATCCATATGATGTCCCTGAAGCTGCATATTGCATTTGGATTTCCAAGTTAGTTGACAGATATGTAAAATCACACAGACAGACAGCTCCCCATTGACTCTGCATCTGAGAAAGTTCCTGTTGCAGTGTTTTAATTAAGGTTATTTATTTCTTTATTATGATGATTGTGTTTTAATTGCTTGTGAATCACTCTAGGGGCTGAGGTGTGGGTGTCTCATGAATATTATTATGACAGCGAGTACATGGAATACATTGCACTTTTGGAAAATGAGCCCACATTTATACACTTCTGATACATTCTTGCCTTTGTCTTGAATAGTTCCCATTGAAAAACAAACAAAAAAGCTGACTTGGAATTCCGATTTTAGTCTCTGAATGTTATTTTACGACTCTCCCCTGATTCAGCATAGGTAACTAGCAGTATATGTATTTACAGCCCATATTAATGTAAGTACATCTTGTTCAGAGAGCATAGTTCTGCTAAAAGTAGTGGGGTAATTTTGAGTAGAATTCTACGTGAAGGTAAAGTCTTTTATGCCCAAATCCTCCCCTCCAGAACACAGCCTGAACACTGGGGTGGATCTCTGCAGGGGGAGCAAGGAAAAGGGAATCCAACTTTCGTGACTATATTGCAGCCTCTGTGCTCATATGTGCGGATCTTCTGGCCCTTGCGTGTTGACAAATAGGGCTGAGAGAAAATTTTTGGCGTATAATTTCAAGACACTGGAACTGTGAATTCAGCTCAAATTTGGTGAGTAGTTTCAGCTGAAAAAAACCCCCCCTGAAATTTGTATTGGAAATGTCAGTGTTTCATTTGGACACTTTCTAAACTAACCATTTTGATGTTTCATTTTGAATGGACACTTTGTTTAGAAAATGTCATTTTGAAATTACATTAAAATGAAATCTTGCATCTTTGGCCTTTCATTGTGGCAATTCTCTTCTCTCTTTCTCTTCTTTCCTGTCTAGGTGAGAGATCCAGAACCCTAAGAATCCCATTCATTTTCCCACACATTAACTTCCCCTTAAAGCCCCTATTTTCCAGAGAATCCGTTTGAAGTTGAAGTCCATTCCTTAAACAGGAGAGGGAATGTCCAGTGTCTGAAGCAGGGGAGTCAGGAGACTTGGATTCTATTTATGGCTCTGCCACTGATTATGTGTGTGTGAAGTTGGACAAATAATTTAATTTTGTTTGCCAGCTTTGTGCCTCAGCTTACCCAACTGTAAAAAGATAATAATACCCATCTTTGCAAAGAACTTACAGATCCTTGGATGAAAAGGTGTTAACCAAGGGCAAGAAATGATGATTGTTGTTGGCTGGAGAATTTTCTGTTCCATCGGACTGAGCATCCTGCCTGTGCCACTCTTCCATCCCATGCAAGTCCAGAGAAGGAGACACAGGGACAGGCAGTTTTAACTAGGCAACCTACGTGGAATGAAAATCAGGGCAGCCTGTATTTTTTTTAACAACTTTTTTGATGCAGCCAAGTGGATATGTAATGTGCATAGATAGCATTCATCCACAAGAAATCTAGTAGCTGTCATCCACATATGCCCAATTCAGACAGAGCCTGATCAGCTGCATTACTGAGCACAAATAATTTCAAATGCTAGAATAGGCACTTCCCCCTCTCCTTTTTGAACATATGAGGTGTGATTAGGGTTATCAGCTGTGTTAATGCAGAATTTTATTCATTAATTACTGACTACTCCAGCTTGCAAAACCATAGCAAAAATGTACCAATCCAGATGCAAGAAAGATTAAGATATTTGACAGGTTTCAGAGTAGCAGCCGTGTTAGTCTGTATCCGCAAAAAGAACAGGAGTACTTGTGGCACCTTAGAGACTAACCAATTTATTTGAGCATAAGCTTTCGTGAGCTACAGCTCACTTCATCAGATGCATGCAGTGGAAAATACGGGGGGAGATTTTATATACACAGAGAACTTGAAACAATGGGTGTTACCATACACACTGTAACGAGAGTGATCGGGTAATGTGAGCTATTACCAGCAGGAGAGAAAAAAAACCTTTTGTAGTGATAATCAAGGTGGGCCATTTCCAGCAGTTGACAAGATCATGTGAGGAACAGTAGGGAGGGAAAATGAATGTTTATTCCCCTCCCCCACTGTTCCTCCCACTCTCGTTACAGTGTGTATGGTAACACCCATTGTTTCATGTTCTCTGTATATATAAAATCTCCCCCCATATTTTCCACTGCATGCATCCAATGAAGTGAGCTGTAGCTCACGAAAGCTTATGCTCAAATAAATTGGTGGGTCTCTAAGGTGCCACAAGTACTCCTTTTCTTTTTAAGATATTTGACTTATCCAATAGAATAATTTCTCACCCCAGGTGAGCAGGTAAGTTTAATTTTGCAAGACTGCCATGTGCAATATTTACTCCAATAGGGCATATTCACATTGCACTGTAACTCAGCCAATGAAACTGCTCCAGTGTGACAGTACAAGACTTAATACTGATAGTACAGTTTGTACCCCCTTCATCAGCTAGGACACAACTTCTACCTTTGGCTAGTTGGGTGGGAGGAATAAAATGTTTTCACAGTATCTTGTGTCAGGGCAGTCTCTATACAGATTTCTCATGTAGTGGTAATACCTAGCTTAGTAGGTGTCCCTCTAGGGTTCAGCTCCAGCAACTCTAACAACCAGTTACTTTCTACCAACTGGGTTACTCCTTTAGCTCAAGTGGCAGAGGCTCGTGCTTTTGATGCTTAAAGGCCTCAGTTGGATTCCTGCTAATGATAGTAAACTCTGCGTATATGGTCACAGTTCTTTACACTCATGCTAAATAGACTCCAGGGGTGAAATTTAAAACTGCTGCCCGCACCACATTCTTTACATCTGTTGCCACTGTTTACTTTCCAGGCAGTGGATCATGCTCAGATGAGAATTTAATTGTCCCCTTGTCCCACCCCCAAATCATCAAAGGATAGAACTGTTGGGGCAGAGGGTCACTAACTATGAACTGTTCTGTGTTCCCTGGCGTCTTGATGTGTGGATGAAAACAACATACAGATATTAGAAAATATCATGTATCCTGATGTACTATAAGAACAATATAATAAGAGGCCATATGATGCCCTTGGGAATCTCTTGGAAGGCTGGAAAATAGAAATTCACCTGAAATGAGTTAAAATAGGAATGACTTTGGCCTACAATATGCCAAAATATTCTAGGCTGATTTTGCCCTCAGTTATACTGGCACAATTTCATTGACTGTGTTTGAGATGTGCCAGTATAATTGAGGGCAAAATTTGGCCCTCAGATTTACACATTTTTTTAGAAAATCCCAATTATGAATCACTCTGTCATAAGCTGATAGCCTCAGCTGGAGTACTGTGTCCAGTTCTGGGACCAACATTTCAGGAAAAATGTGGAGAATTTGGAGAAAGTCCAGAGCCTGGGCACAAGTCAGACAGCATTGTGTATAGACAGAAGGGGTGGGGGGTTGGGCTTGAGCCTGAGGCTGGGTTTACATTGAAGTGTAGACATACAATTAGACATTTCAAAGTCAACTGTGGGACTTCCTACCCAGGATTGGGTCCAATGTTAGGAGGAAGCACAGTCCGGACAAAATGAGCACAGGTTTGGGAATCTAAAGCTCTAATTCTGGCTCTGTCACTAACTCACTGTGGTACCTTGAGTAAGTTACTTCACTTCTCTGCCTCAGTTTCACCATCTGTAAAATAATACCTAACTGTTTTATAGAGGGCTATGAGAACTGATTAGTTAATGTCCATAAAGTGCTTTGTAAACATTAATCTAATCTGTGCTAAATAGTAGTGTTTTGCTCTATAAAAATTGTGATACTTCCAAAATTAACATGACTTTCACAGAAATAATGGGAATGAATGCAAATTGGGTGCCAATTCAGATGTAGCCACTTTGAATTTAATTTTGTAAAAAAAAAAAAAAATTGTTTTTACACAGAATATGTGACAGAACAGAATTTGGTAACCTGGGAGGGCTCTCTTCTCAAGTGAGTTTTGTTCTTTTAAAAACTGCTTTCAGTTTCTTGGCCAGATTTAGTTCTGACACTGAGCTGTCCTCAATGCCAGAAGAGGTGAGGGAGGTAAACTAGGGTGCTTTCAGCCTATGCCAGCTCTCACCAATTGCCAGAGCACAGCCATGCTGATGCCAAGTGTCGCGTTTGACTTTAATAATGATTCCAGATTGTCAAATAACAGGCTCAGATGGAATGATGATCTTTGATTAAATAAATCAGAGATTAGTGCAGCACTCTACAGAAAGAATAGATACATTGCCACCCTTGGAGTAAGGTAAAGAGCTGGCCTCTGTGTCTCTCTTCTCTTTACCTGGTAGGATGCTGGCAGTTTGCTCTCCCGCACCTAATTCCCAAAACATTTGTCTTTTTTTATAGAGTATGAGACAAAGAAACCCCTTTTTGGGGGAAAAAATACTTTCCTACGATTAATTTCACTGTGTCCTCTTTTGATATTTTCAGTTTACTTCAATACTTATAGAATTTATTTTATGGTCTCTCTCTAGGTTACTTGATCGGTAAGCTAAGATGAATTCTAATCTAAGGTCATTATTACTGTTTCATCCCTCACAGAACACATCTGTACTAACAATTATCTGTCATCAACCACCCAGTCCATTACAGAAAACATCTCCCTTAACAAGTATTCCTTATCAGTCACCCAGTTTTGTTTATACTTCTGTAGCCACTTCTAGTAGTTTGTGGGGGGCTTGTTTTCCCTGGACACCTATCTTCCCACAGACTTGGAAGTAGCAGTCATAATGAAGTACAGTCTGATATTTGATCACATGGAGATTCTGAATTCAGGTCACTCACAGATTAATAACCAACACTCTCTTGCTTTAGGATTAAAACATATTTTGCTAATACCATAAAGATTTTGGAAGAATAGTTTAATATGTGAAAAAAATTAACATACATCAGAAAGAGGACTACAAAGTTTACTATTTACTAACAGGTACTAACACAGGGCTTTTCCTTGGCCATTCCTACATGACTCCTCCATGGGAGTGGGGAGAGGCTGTATGAGGTTGTCATAGAGCCAGCTCCACCGATGGGTTCCCCTTATGTCAGGTCTACATGCCTGTTAAGGCTTTAGGTTCAGAAAGCTGGAGATTCATGTAACAGATGTAATGTCCTAGTGTGCATATTTAGTCAGTGTGCATAAATAAATAATTGCTTAATTTATATAAACCCCCACCAATAAAGTCTATCACTTCTCCTCTCTTGGTTTCTCTCTGTCTCCCCTAACTCTTTTTCTGCCTCACCATATAGTTCTTTGGAATTTCTGCCTCCCCCTCTCTGACTTCCTCCATCTTCTTTCTCTCCTGCCCCAGCTAGAAGAGTGGCTTAAAGAGTGGCCTGCCTTTTGAGCCTTTAGCCTCATGCCCCCATCTCACCTACCATGGAAGGTAGCTTTCCTGGTGGCAGTGACGTCGGCGAGGCGAGGCTCCAAGCTGCGAGCCCTGACCTCAGAACCGCCATACATGGTCTTCTATAAGGACAAGGTCCAGCTCCGGCCCCACCCAGCCTTCCTTCCTAAGGTGGTGTCTACTTTCACATGAGCCAGGATATCTTCTTTCCAATCTTCTGCCCTAAGCCCCATGAGACTAGTGAAGAGAGGTGCCTCCACACTTTGGACATAAGAAGGGCCCTGGCTTTCTACCTAGATCGGACAAAGCCTTTCCATATGTCGACTCAGCTTTTCATCTCTACAGCTAATAGGATGAAGGGCCTCCCGGTGTCCACCAAGAGGATTTTTAACTGGATCACCTCTTGCATGCGGACCTGCTATGAGTTGGCGGGAGTCCCTCCACTGCCAATTGTCAGAGCCCACTTGACCAGAGCTCAGGCATCTTCAGCGGCCTTCTTGGCACACTTCCCGATCCAGGACATCTGTCGAGCCGCGAAGTCGTCCTCAGTGCACATGTTCACGGCTCACTGTGCCATCACTCAGCAGGCCAGGTACAATCCTGGGTTCGGCAGAGCAGTGTTGAAATCTACACATCCGTGAACTCCTACCCGCCTCCGAGGGATAATGCTTGAGAGATAGAGGAGCACAAAGTAATAGTGAGATGATTATAATTTGTCTAATCAGCAGTGTTAATAATTCACCAATTGTTTGGCCATGGGCATATCTTTCTTACCATAGTTGAATTTGAAGGCAAATATCCATGCTTTTCATACTCTTGCACTAAATTTCCCCAAATAGTTTTTGGTGGAAAACCCAGAATATCTTGTGTCTGCCACTCTTCTGAAAAGGCAGTGCAGCTATATTCTTCAGTTCCCTCCAAGCGGACTGTGAGACTCACATACCTTTTGCATCTTCTTATTTTTTGTCATCTGTGTTATCCTGAGCCTAGAAGTGGTATCTTATTCTCCAATGTTAAATCTAAGTGTTAAATATTTTCAGCTGTTCAAAAGCCTTCAGTTTCAGAGAGCTTTATTTAAAAGCATAAAGGAAGTGAACCAAATTCTGTTATCTTTTATTTAGTCATTATTCAGGCAAAACTCCCACTAATTTACCTGAGTAAAGACTGTCAGGATTTGGCCCAATACCTGTTGAGATTTCCTGAAAGGTATAATAGTGAAGCTTGTCTTGGATTCCTGTTTTTTCTGGTGCTGCTTTTGTCTTACCGTCTCCTTTTTGCAACTTGTTTCTTTTAAAAGTTGTCTTAACAGTATGTTATCTGACTGTCTGTAAACCCAGTGGTGTACTAGATTATCCTGATCTTAGCTAGTATTCAAGAAATGTCCATTGCAATTTTAAAGTAGTTCAGAAGTTTGAGGATTCTGTAGCTGTTGTCTCACTCTGACTGTATTTAATTTTAAAATTAGTTATAGGTTTCTAAAAATAAGTATAAAACAGTCATTTCTAGGCTTAGAAAAATTGTTCTCACAGGTTGCTGAAATCCCTCACTGTAATTTCCATTGACTATTTCTTTTTTCCCCATCTCTGCTTTCCTGCCTTGAGATAAAAAGTTTTCTGCTAAAACATGGAGAAATAAGCAGGGGTGCTGGAATAATTTGCATAGTTGGAGTGCTGAGAGCCATTGAACCAAACTGTAAACCCTTTATCTGATGGAAACCACTTCAAGCCAGGGGGTGTGCCAGCACTCCTACTTCCAGCACATATAGAAATAAGTCAGTTGTTGTCACTGGGAAATGTGGACACTGGGAAAAGAGAAACGGTAACAATGATCTTGAAGTTAATTACAAAAAATAGACTGTGTATTGATTGATATGGATTTTGGTTCATTATCATTGAGGTGATACCCAGGATTTAAACCTTTATGACGTGAATACCAAAACCACAAGTTATATTGATGAACGTGAACCAATAGTTTGATGCTTTCATTGTTTTACGAAATCAATACCATGTGGCTGTTTGGTTTTGACTGGTTGGTTGTATACTTTTAAAAAGTTCATACATATGTATCTTAAGGTTACGCTGAATTATTTAGCAGATAAGTAATGTGTTTGTGCAAGATTTTTTTTAAAACACCATATAGTCATGTGTGTTTGTTTATATGGTATAAAATGCATTGAGCCAGGTTTTATAATGAAAATTTTTGCTTGATTAAATGTTAATGTGAAATAAATAGAATATTGTCAAAGAAGCATTCAAAAACTCAAAATGAAATAATAAAACCCCATTAGGAAACATGTAAGATAGGTCTCAGGCCCCAGTCCTTAATGACTTATACATGTGCTTACCTATAAGTATGTGAACAGTCCCACTGCATTCAATAGGAGTACTCATGTGCTTAAAGCTATCCACAGGTGTAAATAAGTCTTTGAAAGATCAGGGCATAAGTGGAACCCCCCTGCAATGTATTAAATCAGAGAAGAATTCTTTGCTAACTATGTTCCTGGTCATCACGGGCAAAAACATTTTTTAATTGCATGAGTCTTCTGAAAATCTTATTCTAGATCATAAATTGGGCACTTACAAATAGGTACCCAAAATTACTGGACATTTAAATGTTTTTACCTTAACCTCACTATGCCCCACTTTCTCCATCTATGAAATGGGGATGATATCGACTTGAGAGAGTTTTGTGTCATATAAAGCTAAATTCATTAATGTTCATAAAGTGCTTTCTGATCTCTAGAGAAGTACTAATTTGTTCTTATGGGTTGAGATTTTCAAAGCAGTTAAAGGGATTTAGCCACACATCTTCCCTTAAAAATATTACTATTAAAATTAATGGAATATGTGTGGTAAAATTCCCTGCACTGCTCTGAAAATCTCAACTATTCTTTAAAATTGTCTATTTTTCATGTCAAGAAAACATTCAAGCTGTATTGCCAAAACACACCAATTTTACTTCATATATACCTTTAGCTGGAAAAGCTAAAAGGTAAAAATCTAAAAGCTCTCATTCAGGTAGCCTCATTCTCTGGAGCAGGACAGTACATGAACACATATCATGCTGTTATGGTCTTGTGCATAAACCCCAGCACGCAACAACAAAGATACTATATAAGTGCCCAGTATTGATAGTGGGTACAATAGGATTCTACAGTAGTGGTTTGGACTAGCATTTTTTGTTTTTTATGGCTGTCCAAGATGGGCCTGTCCCCTTTAAGAGGAGAGCGGTCCAGCCCACCTGTGACTAATTATGGACCATCTAATCAGGCCTAATGATGGCTGGCTGGCTGGCTTCTATAAAAGTCAGAGGGGAAGCTCAATGGAGAAGAAGTGAGGGAAGGCTGGCTAGAGACTGGAAAAGAGCCCATGGTGACCTGGGGAGAAGGAAATTACAGCGAGATTGAAGGCTCCTGCAGGAGTCCTTGAAAGAGGGAAAGGAACTGAAGAAGAGAGTGAAGGTTTTTGTAAGGATTTCCTGGAAAAGGGGTGAGAACAAGGGTGAAAGACTGATGGGAATTCCTGGATAAAACTGCCACAAGACCTGATAGTGCAAAAGACTTTCTGTTGATTGTCAGGATAAGGTATAAAACTGTATGAATTTCGGGTGGGGTGGAGTATGTTCTGTATCTAATAACTGATGGAGAAAATTAAAAGGCAAAGTCAGAAAGTGAGAGGACTGCCTGGATCATACTGTTATGCTTATAAGAAGCACACAGGATCTTTCTCAGGGGAAAATACGCCGCATTTATTGAAGATGCAACAATTAGCATATGCATTCAAACACACACACACACACACTCTCTGTCCTGCCAGTCGATGTTACAGTTACCAGTCCAGAGTCTGGATCAATGTAGTGGCCAGCTAGGTTGATCACAGGTAGGTAGGAGCTGGGTTCTGTTGGTCGTGACACGATGCTTCGGGGAAGTCTTGGCAGGACAAACCCAAAGTTTCATGGCAAGGCACCCTTTTTATATAGTGATTTTCCTTCATTGGGATCAATGAGTTTTGCACCATCGTGCTATAATCAATTGTTGTTTGACGAGTGCTTGTTTTCTTAAATTGTCCTTCTCATTCTTTATCCTGTTCTTTCATTAAGTCTCTCAGGGTGTTATCCCATGCTGGTTTTGATCACAGTTATCTTGTCCCCATTGATAGGTGCCCGTCTCATCTTTAGAGTCGTCAATCTGCCCTCTTCAATAGGGGCGTGTTGTAATCTTCTGGTGCCCTTGCATCTGTCCTCGGTTCCTCCCTAGAACATCTGGTTCGGTGATGGCCTTCACACTTATCTTCTAACACACACATTCCTCATTCACACACAAAACAGAACTGATTTACATAGAACATTTGAACAGGAACATCAAGTTGCAATGCAAAAGCAAAACAATTATTTCATTCTTTTACTTATTTTAAAATGTTAAACCTACAACAAAGTGGTGACCCTAAAAAGTCTGTTACTGCCTTGAAATCAGCTCAGATACAGAATTATACAGACATAAAATCCTACTATTATAATATCTAGTTTAAAAAGAAATGGGCCAGAGGCCAGGAGGAGGTGCTTGGGAGGTAGTGACCATGTGTCAGCGGCCTATTATAGAGATTTATGTCAGTCAGATTTTGGTTGGGGATCCAGATCCAGGCACTGGATACCACAGTGATGGACACTGTATATCCATTTCAATAGAATAGGTTTAAACTAGGGCTGTTAAGTGATTAAAAAATTAATCATGATTAATCACATAATTAAAAAAATAATTGTGATTAATTGCATTGTTAAACAAGAATGGAATGCCATTTATTTAAATACTTTTGGGTGTTTTCTACATTTTCAAATATATTGATTTCAATTACAACACAGAATACAAAGTGTAGAGTGCTCACTCTATATTTATTTTTGATTACAAATATTTGCACTGTAAAAAACAAAAGAAATAATATTTTTCAGTTCACCTCATACAAGTACTGTAGTGCAATCTCTTTATCATAAAAGTTTAATTTACAAATGTAGAATTATGTACAAAAAATAACTGCATTGAAAAATAAAACAATGTAAAACTTTAGAGCTGTAGGATATGCGTCCATGCTGATGATGGGTTCTGCTCGATAATGATCTAAAGCAGAGTGGACCGATGCATGTTCATTTTCATCACCTGAATCAGATGCCACCAGCAGAAGGTTGATTTTCTTTTTTAGTGGTTTGGGTAATACAGTTTCCGCATCTGAGTGTTGCTCTTTTAAGACTTTTGAAAGCATGCTCAACACTTCGTCCCTCTCAGATTTTGGGTCAAGTGCTGTAGCTATTTTTAGAAATCTCACATTGGTGTCTTCTTTGCATTTTGTCAAATCTGTTGTGAAAGTGTTCTTAAAATGAACATGTGCTGGGTCATCATCCGAGACTGCTGTAACATGAAATATATGGCAGAATGTGGGTAAAACAGAGCAGGAGACATACAATTCTCCCCCAAGCAGCTCAGTCACAAATTTAATTAATGTATTATTTTTTTAATGAGTATCATCAGCATGGAAGCACGTCCTCTGGAATGGTGGCCAAAGCATGAAGGGGCATACGAATGTTTAGCATATCTGGCACATAAATACCTTGCTACGCCTGCTACAAAAGTGCCTTTAAAACACCTGTTCTCACTTTCAGGTGACATTGTAAATAAGCAGAGACAGCAGCATCTCCTGTAAATGTAAACAAACTTGTTTTTCTTAGCAGTTGGCTGAATGAGAAGTAGGACTGAGTGGACTTGTAGGCTCTAAAGTTTTATATTTTTTTTTTGAGAGCAGTTATGTAACAAAAAAAATCTACATTTGTAAGTTGCACTTTCATGATAAAGAGATTGCACTACAGTACTTGTGTGAGGTGAATTGAAAAATACTATTTTTATCATTCTTACAATGCAAAAATTTATAATTAAAATAATATAAAGTGAGTACTGTACACTTTGTATTCTGTGTTGTAATATAAATCAATGTTTGAAAATGTAGAAAAACATCCAAAAATATTTAATAAATTTCAATTGGTATTCTATTGTTTAACAGTGTGATTAATCGTGATTAATTTTTTAAATTGCGATTAATTTTTTTGAGTTAATCGTGTAAGTTAACTGTGATTAATTGATAGCCCTAATTTAAACCTCTGAGAAGTGCAAGGGTGTTTAGATCTGGGGTTTTGGTTTGGACCCATCTCTGCTAATAATAGTTTCTAATAGTGTGTCCCATCTTAACTATATGAAATGCAATCTGCAAATCCACTTTCATCTAATCTATATGGAAAATAACTTTTAAAAAGTAACCTTTCTGTAGGTTGTTGGATCCATCCTGTATAATTAAATATTATTTCTATAAGATTCTTCAAAAATGTATGTAATGACATCTATTGTCTATTATTAAAATTTGAAGGTTTTAGAGCAATATCTGTAGAAATCCTATTGGCTTCAGTCCTATTCTATAGAACATTTTCATAATGTTTAACTTCACGTAGTGCAGAACAAGATAAGAACATAAGAATGGTCAGACCAAAGGTCCACATAGCCCAGTATTCTGTCTTCTGACAGGTTTCAGAGTAATAGCCGTGTTAGTCTGTATCCACAAAAAGAAAAGGAGTACTTGTGGCACCTTAGAGACTAACGAATTTATGAAGTGAGCTGTAGCTCACGAAAGCTTATGCTCAAATAAATTTGTTAGTCTCTAAGGTGCCACAAGTACTCCTTTTCTTTTTGTCTTCTGACAGTAGCCAATACCGGGTGCCCCAGAGTGAATGAACAGAACAGGTAATCATCATGTGATCCATCTCCTGTCACCCATTCCTAGCTTCTGGCAAACAGAGGCTCGGGACACCATCCCTGCTCATCCTGCTCATCCTGGCTACCATGGAGTAGAGCAGAAGAATTACTTCTCGTGTCTTGCTTACAATACTCCTGCTAATACATCCCAGAATGATGTTTGCTTTTTTTGCAACCGTGTTACACTGTTGACTCATATTTAGCTTGTGATCCAATATGACCACCAGATCCCTTTCCGCCGTACTCCTTCCTAGGCAGTCGTTTACCTTTTGCTTGTGTTAAACCTGCTGCCTATTAATTTCATTTGGTGACCCCTAGTTCTTGTGTTATGAGAAGGAGTAAATAACACTTCCTTATTTACTTTCTCCACACCAGTCATGATTTTATAGACCTCTTTCATGTCCCTTAGTCATTTATTTTGCAAGCTGAAAAGTTCCAATCTTATTAATCTCTCCTCATATGGAAGCCGTTCCATATCCCTAATCATTTTTGTTGCCCTTTTCTGAAACTTTTCCAATTCCAATATATCTTTTTTGAGATGGGGTGACCACATCTGCACACAGTATTCAAGATGTGGGCTTACCATGGATTTATATAAAGGCACTATGATATTTTCTGTCGTATTATCTATCCCGTTCTTAATGATTCCCAACATTCTGTTAGCTTTTTTGACAGCCGCTGCACATTGAGTGGATGTTTTCAGAGAACTATCCACAATGACTCCAAGATCTCTTTCTTGGGTGGTAACAGCTAATTTAGACCCCATAATTTTATATGTATAGTTGGGATTATGTTTTCCAATGTGCATTACTTTGGATTTATCAACATTGAATTTCATCTGCCATTTTGTTGCCCAGTCACTCAGTTTTGAGAGATGCTTTTATAGCTCTTTGCAGTCTGCCTGGGACTTAACTATCTTGAGTAGTTTTGTATCATCTGCAAATTTTGCCACCTCACTGTTTGTCCCTTTTTCCAGATAATTTATGAATATGTTGAATAGGACTGGTCCCAATACAGACCCCTGAGGAACACCACTATTTACCTCTCTCCATTCTGAAAACTGGCCATTTATTCTTACCCCTTGTTTCCTATCTTTTAAACACTTACCAGTCCATGAGAGGACCTTCCCTCTTATCCCATGGCAGCTTAATTTGCTTAAGAGCCTTTTGTGAGGGACCTTGTCAAGGCTTTCTGAAAATCTAAGTACACTATATCCACTGGATCCCCATGCTTGTTGGCCCCGCTCAAAGAATTCTAGTAGATTGGTGAGGCATGATTTCCCTTTACAAAAACCATGTTGACTCTTTCCCCACAAATTATGTTCATCTATGTGTCTGACAATTTTGTTCTTTACTATAGTTTCAACTAATTTGACTGGTACTGAAATCAGGCTTCCCAGCCTGTATTTGCTGCGATCACTTCTGGAGCCCTTTTTAAAAAGTGGCGTCACATTAGCTATCCTCCAGTCATTTGCTACAGATGCTGATTTAAATTATAGGTTTCTATGCATCCGATGAAGTGAGCTGTAGCCCAACAAAAGCCTATGCTCAAATAAATTTGTTAGTCTCTAAGGTGCCACAAGTACTCCTGTTCTTCAAACTACATTTAGTAGTTCCACAATTTCAGCTTTGAGTTCCTTCTAGGGATGCCAACTTTCTAATCGCACAAAACCGAACACTACTTCCGCACCCCTTCTTTGAGGCCCCGCCCCCACTCAGTTACCTGCCCTCCCACCGTTGCTTGCTCTCCCCCACTCTCACTCACTTTCACTGGGCTGGGGGTGGGGTGCAGGAGGAGTTGTGGGCTCTGGCTGAGGGTGCAGTCTTTGGGGCCTGGGATGAGGAGTTTGGCATGCAGGAGAGGGCTCAGGGATGGGGTAGGAGGTTGGGGTGCAGGAGAGGGTGCAGGGTGCAGGCTCTGTGAGGGGGCTTAGGGCTGGGGCAGGGGTGCAGGCTCTGGGAGGGAGCTAGGGTACAGGAGGGGTGCAGGGCTGTGGCAGAGGGTGGGGTGCAGGAGGGGGCTCTGTCCTGGGGCAGTGGGTTAGGGTGAAAGAGTGGGATTGGGGAACGGACTCAAGCTAAGAAAGGCTCCCTGCCTGTCCTGGCTCCACGCAGCTCCTGGAAGCAATCTGCGGCCCCTAGGTGGAGGAGTCAGGGGGCTCTGCCTGCAAGTGCTGCCCCTGCAGCTCCCATTGGCCGTGGTTCCCGGCCAATGGGAGCCCTGGAGCCAGCACTGAGGGAGAGGGTAGTGCATGGATCTTCCCTGATTGTCCCTCCACCTAGGAGCCGCAGGGACATGCCGGCCGCTTCTGGGAGCTGCACGGAGCCAGGGCAGGCAGGGAGCCTGTCTTAGCCCCGCTATGCTGCTGACCAGACTTTTAACAGCCCAGTCAGCTGAGCTGACCAGAGCCACCAGGAACTCTTTTTGACTGGGCGTTCCGGTTGAAAACCAGACGCATGGCAACCCTAGTTCCTTCAGAACTCTTGGGTGAATACCATACGGTCCTGGTGACTTATTACTGTTTAGTTTATCAATTTGTTCCAAAACCTCCTCTAATGACACACCAATCTGCGACAGTTCCTCAGATTTGTCACCTAAAAAGATATACAGTCTTAATTTTGTTCTTGAGTTTAATTCATCTGTACATCAGTCTTTTTACAGTCTGTCTTCTCATTAAAGAAAAAAGGGCTGTCAATTAATCTCAGTTAACTCAAGCAATTAACTCAAAACAAATTAACTTGATTAAAATATTAACAGTGATTAATCACAGTTTTAATCGCACTCTTAAACAATAATAGAATACCAATTGAAATTTATTATAAATATTTTTGATGTTTTTCTACATTTTTAAATATATTGATTTCAATTAAAAACACAGAACTGTGTGCCAGCTAGTTCTTATGTAATAGGACAGGGTAACTAAGAGGGTTTCTGTACCATTTATAATTGCATATGCTGCTGTCATGAAATCCCCCTTATTCTACTTCTTTTTAAAGGTCCAAATGTTGGCCCTGTCAAGGTTCCTCCCCCACTCTGAACTCTAGGGTACAGATGTGGAGACCTGCATGAAAAACCTCCTAAGCTTATCTTTACCAGCTTAGGTCAAAACTTCCCCAAGGTACAAAATATTACACCCGTTATCCTTGGAATGGCCGCTACCACCACCAAACTAATACTGGTTACTGGGGAAGAGCTGTTTGGACGCGTCTTTCCCCCCAAAATACTTCCCAAAACCTTGCACCCCATTTCCTGGACAAGGTTTGGTAAAAAGCCTCACCAATTTGCCTAGGTGACTACAGACCCAGACCCTTGGATCTTAAGAACAATGAACAATCCTCCCAACACTTGCACCCCCACCTCTCCTGGGAAATGTTGGATAAAAAGCCTCACCAATTTGCATAGGTGACCACAGACCCAAACCCTTGGATCTGAGAACAATGAAAAAGCATTCAGTTTTTTACAAGAAGACTTTTAATAAAAAATAGAAATAAAGAAATCCCCCCTGTAAAATCAGGATGGTAGATATCTTACAGGGTAATTAGATTCCAAAACATAGAGAATCCCTCTAGGCAAAACCTTAAGTTACACAAAAGATACACAGACAGAAATAGTTATTCTATTCAGCACAATTCTTTTCTCAGCCATTCAAAGAAATCATAATCTAACACATACCTAGCTAGATTACTTACTAAAAGTTCTAAGACTCCATTCCTGTTCTGTCTCTGGCAAGAGCAGCATACAAACAGACACAGACCCTTTGTTTCTCTCCCTCCTCCCAGCTTTTGAAAGTATCTTGTCTCCTCATTGGTCATTTTGGTCAGGTGCCAGCGAGGTTACCTTTAGCTTCTTAACCCTTTACAGGTGAGAGGAGCTTTCCCCTGGCCAGGAGGGATTTCAAAGGGGCCTACCCTTCCCTTTACATTTATGACAGGCCCCATGCAAAGCTAAAGCAATGGGCTTTTTATAGAGGTGTTCTGTGATGTTTGATGGGATAGAATCCTGTTTCCACACCCCATGTTAGTTTTGGCAGGATTTACATAGCTTCAGAACTCCTTGCTAAACCGTTGATTTCTTTCATGCCAGCACAGACGCTGCCCCTGTGGAGTATAGCTCTATGGCTATGATGTAGTCCCCCATCTATGGGCTCCCCACATCCTGCTCTCCATCATTCCTATGAAGTGGAACCCCTTCCGTTTCCTTTGCCTATTAATCTGAATATGACATGAAGGTTGGAAGACATATTTGGCCAGGCTAAATGTTCTTAATCTTCTTTAGCTGCTCCTTGTATTGAAAACTCCTCCCACAATCTCCATGCACCCCAATGGTCTTCTATGTGGTTTTTTTGTCCTTATTGTAATTCTGCTATGTCATTTTTGAGATGAGATCACCATACCTTAATGCACTATTCAAAGTTAGGATGCATCAAGGATTTTGATAAGGGCATTATAACATTTTTATTATTATTCATTATTTTCTTCTTAATCCACCTCAATATTGTGCACACATTTTTTGGCTGCTGCTACACATTGAGCAGATGTCTTCAATCAGCTGTCCTAAATGACTCCTAGATCTTTTTCCTGAGAGGTTACAAGTTACTAATTCAAAATTCACCTATGTGTAGTTTAAATTGTTCTTTCTAACAGACATTACCTTGCAATTTTCTACATTGAATTTCATCTTGTCATCATATTGCCCAATCACTTGTTATGATAGGTCCTTCTGGAGTGCCTCAGAATTACACACAGAAGCTTCTGAGCTCTTTATCCTGTTTTTCCTGTCAATATAATAATGGAGTAATTTAAGAGAGGCAGGAGATCAACACATTATCCCAATGAAAAAATCCTACACAATTTAATAGAGATGAACTCAGTTGGGTTCTATATATATTACTCTTAAAATCTATAGAAACATATTTAGTAAAGAATGATATCTGTTCTACAGGTTTTTTAAAAACATCTTATGGTGTTCTATGGCAGGAATACAATTTTCTGTTATATTCTGTAGGTGGTCCAAAAAAACACTTAAAGTTCATAATTTTCTTTTAAATTCTGTCAGACTTTCCCCAAGGATATAGTCACAATCAATCAACACTATGTGACAGGGCAAGGCCAGATGGCTCTATAGAAAAGTAGTTTGTTTGTTTTTTTTGAAGCAGAAAAGAATTTTATTTGTGTAACACTTACAAGGAATCACCAAAAAGGGTAAAGCAAAACTATGCAACAAAACAAAAGCAAACACAAGGTATAACACAGCAGCCTTCAGGAGGGAGAAGTGTTCAGGCTAGCCTGGGGTCAGCAGGACAGTGTTTTTTTTGTTTTTGTTGTTTTTTTAAGCAGAAAAGAATTTTATTTGTGTAACACTTACAAGGAATCACCAAAAAGGATAAAGCAAAACTATGCAACAAAACAAAAGCAAAATACTAAACTAAACTGATACTAAACTGGGAGGAGTGGTAGATACGCTGGAGGGCAGGGATAGGATACAGAGGGACCTAGACAAATTGGAGGATTGGGCAAAAGAAATCTGATGAGGTTCAATAAGGATAAGTGCAGGGTCCTGCACTTAGGACGGAAGAACCCAATGCACAGCTACAGACTAGGGACCGAATGGCTAGGCAGCAGTTCTGCGGAAAAGGACCTAGGGGTGATAGTGGACGAGAAGCTGGATATGAGTCAGCAGTGTGCCCTTGTTGCCAAGAAGGCCAATGGCATTTTGGGATGTATAAGTAGGGGCATAGCGAGCAGATCGAGGGACGTGATCGTCCCCCTCTATTCGACATTGGTGAGGCCTCATCTGAAGTACTGTGTCCAGTTTTGGGCCCCACACTACAAGAAGGATGTGGATAAATTGGAGAGAGTCCAGCAAAGGGCAACAAAAATGATTAGGGGTCTGGAACACATGACTTATGAGGAGAGGCTGAGGGAGCTGGGATTGTTTAGTCTGCAGAAGAGAAGAATGAGGGGGGATTTGATAGCTGCTTTCAACTACCTGAGAGGTGGTTCCAGAGAGGATGGTTCTAGACTATTCTCAGTGGTAGAACAGGACAGGACAAGGAGTAATGGTCTCAAGTTGCAGTGGGGGAGGTTTAGGTTAGTAAAACTATTAGGAAAAACTTTTTCACTAGGAGGGTGGTGAAACACTGGAATGCATTACCTAGGGAGGTGGTAGAATCTCCTTCCTTAGAAGTTTTTAAGGTCTGGCTTGACAAAGCTCTGGCTGGGATGATTTAATTGGGGATTGGTCCTGCTTTGAGCAGGGGGTTGGACTAGATGACCTCCTGAGGTCCCTTCCAACCCTGATATTCTATGATTCTATGATTCAAACACAAGGTATAACACAGCAGCCTTCAGGAGGGAGAAGTGTTCAGGCTACCCTGGGCCCAGAGCCGGGGGGCTTCCTTGACACTCATGGTCTTCAACCCTCCTGAGTTACCTGGTGGCCTAGAGCGAGGCGGCTTCCTCGACACTCATGGTCTTCCACCCCCTCGAGTTACCTAGTGCCACACCCAGTGTCACCGATTATTCCTCTCCTGAGAGTGCCCGACAAGATGGGCATGGCTGCAGGGTGGGCGGTTTGGGAGTGGGGGGGACGTACACCACGTGTGATAGGACCCCTCCTAGGTGACAGTGATGATGGTATCCACAGCGGCAACGGCTGGGGCTGGGGTCTCTCGCTCTTCCCCTCAATCAAAGGGTCAGATGGAGGGAACCGGACGGGGTCACCGAGCAGAGAACCCTGGACAGCGCCTACAGAAAAGTAGTGGGAGGTAGATATATTAGCTCCAGGCTAAACAAATCCCTGGTACCAGGTTAAGTAAGACACCTGGGGCCAATTAAGAACTTTCCAGAAGGCAGGGAGAATGCTAGGTTGATTGGGACACCTGAAGCCAATCAGGGGCTGGCTGAAACTAGTTAAAAGCCTCCCAGTCAGTCAGGTGGGGGTGCATGTCAGGAGCTGTGGGAGGAAGTTGTGCTGTTGGAGAGGCTGAGTAGTACACACCATATCAGGCACAAGGAAGGAGGCCCTGAGGTAAGGATGAAGTGGAGCTTGAGGAAGTGAAGGCTGCTGTGGGGGAGTAGCCCAGGGAATTGTACATGTCATGTTTCTAAAAGGTCAGCTACCATAGCTGATACTATTAGGGTCCCTGGGCTGGAGCCCGGAGTAGAGGGTGGCCTGGGCTCCCCCCACCTTTGCCCCCTGATTAATCACTGAGACTGGGAGACAACAGAGACTATGCAAGGAAGGATAACTTCTCCTCACCTCCCTCACTGGCTTATGATGAAAATGGCTCAGTAGACTGTGACCCTTGTCTCTAGAGAAAGAAGGGTTACGTGGAGGGTCACAGTGAGCCTCTGAGGCTAGCGAAATCCACCAGGAAATGCAGGACCCACGGGGGGAAGGACAGAGCTTTGTCACAGCTACCATATCTGATCAGTGATTTCTAATAATAAATTGCACTATGACTGAGAACTCAGAATTTTAAGAAAGTCCTTGGTGTGCTAGGATTATTCCTGTCTTGTAGCAGACTTTGTCTATCTGTATGAGGAGCAATACCAATATCCAGGCAGGTGATGTTGTCAGATGATTCACTGGTTGCTGGATGATGTCCCAGGCTCTGATCTTGCATTGAGGACAGCATGGGTGCACCCCTCGGTCTGTGAGGTCCTCATTGCCATATCAGGGGCCTAGTTGTTGCTGCTGTTTTATATGTGATTTGGCTGGAGTAACTGCAATTCCTTTTTTCTCCTTTACGTGCAGACACTTGTCACTGTATCAGCTTTCCCTAAGGTCTCAATTAGTAACACAATAAATGTTCCATGGGGAACCTATGATTAAACCTGTTTTTTAAAGGTGTCTGTTTCCTTTCCTTTTGTGATAGAGAACAAAATTATGTTTCCAATTTAAAATAAATCTGCTCTATTATCTTGGAGTTTGGTTTGGCTTTTCCCTTGCCCCCACCTATTTGCCACTAACATCGTTAGTGGAGAAGAAGCCAGAAAACAGTATAACTAGTTTAAACTAATCCTACGCTCTACATTTCCAACTGCTTTCCCAAATGACGTGCAAGTCTGGATGGCACTCTCTTTTAAGGGGTGTGACAAAGTTTCTCCTCTGCCTCAGTGGGTCCTGTGCTTATTGGCGGATTTGCTTGCCTCAGAGATTCACAGCAGCCCTCAGTTTGGCCACTCTTGCTAGTGGCTCAAACCTGCCATCCACTCAGCTAACCTCATCACTGGCGAGCATGGGGGGAACGGAGAACAATCCCCGCAGTCCCTGTGTCCCACCTAGTGGGTTGGGGACAGGGCAGATCCCTTTGCAATTTAGACCTTCCGTTCTGGTGTTTCTCACAGACTAGGTTCGACTCCTCCTGTGTCTGATCAGGAGTTGGAGGGATGGGGCTGGGGGGGGAACCTGGGCTCACCCTCTACACCGAGTTCCAGCCCAGGGCCCTGTGGATAGCAACTGGCCATAATGTTCCCTGCATCAGCTGCGTGACAGCTACAACTTCCTGGGCTACTTCCCCATTGCCTTCCCCCCAGCACCACCTTTATCCTCACTGCAGGATCTTCCACCTGAAGCCTGATCATGCTTGAACTCTTCACTCCTCCAGCAGCACGCCTTCTCACTTCCTGCTCCTGGCGCGCTCCCTTACTAACTGATGGTAGGTCCTTTTTAAACCAGGTGTCCTGATTAGCCTGCCTGCCATAACTGAATCTAGAAAGTTCTTAATTGGCTCCAGGTGTCTTGATTAGCTTGCCTGTCTTAATTGGTTTTGGCAGGTTCCTGATTGCTCTAGGGCAGCCCCTGCTCTGGTCACTCAGGGAACAGAAAACTGTTCATCCAGTGGCCAATATATTTGCCTTCTACCAGACTCCTGTATCCCACTGGTCTGGGTCTGTCACAGGGGGTAATAAGTTGCTCCCTCACTGCACACTTTAAAGAAACCTAAATAATTCTAAATCCCTTATCTATTAGACTCTGATTTCAGAGTGATGACATAGTCCTCCCCAGTGTATTAATTAATGCTAGCTCAAATAATGGTGTTGCACGCACATTTTGCTAATTCTCTATTCATCTCAACTTCCCAGTTGATAGCAGGAAGTGGGAAAGCATGGCTAGAAGTGATGATGAGAGGGTATGTGTGGCCTATTTAATTCATTTGTAAAGCATTACTGTAGTATCAAATTTCCTTTGGCTACAACATGTTTAAGTTTCATTCTTGTGAAAGGGAAATAATAATGACAGTGGTGTTGTGAAGCTTACCGTTGGTAAAATGTTTTGCAATCTTTAGGTGAAAGATATGATGTCTGTGCAAAGACTAGTATTACTAGAGCTGATCGACTTTTTTCATCAAAACATTTTTTGCCAAAAAATGGCTTTTCAACCAAAACCAAAACAAAAATTCATTGTGGTTGTAATTTTCCATTTTGTGATGAAAAATGAGGAAAAAATATTTATTTTTCAGTTAAAAATATTAAATATTTGTCTAAAGAAAAGGAGTACTTGTGGCACCTTAGAGACTAACCAATTTATTTGAGCATGAGCTTTCGTGAGCTACAGCTCACTTCATCAGATGCATACCGTGGAAGTAGTTTCCACGGTATGCATCCGATGAAGTGAGCTGTAGCTCACGAAAGCTCATGCTCAAATAAATTGGTTAGTCTCTAAGGTGCCACAAGTACTCCTTTTCTTTTTGCAAATACAGACTAACACGGCTGTTCCTCTGAAATCTGTCATTAAATATTTGTCTGTACACTTTTTAACCTAAATCTGACATTTGTTTTTCAAATGACATTTTTTGTAACAAACAAAAGTAGTTAGGCTTGGTTTTTTTAATTGAAAAAGCAAAAAATGTTGACAGGAAACTTTGGGGGAAAGTTTTTTAAAAATTTCCAGTGAAAACATAATTAGCATTTTTTCAGTCAGCTCTCATGAGTGCTAAATGAAAAATAAAGTTAATTGAACTCAGTTTTGTGTTTGGTTTTAAATTGTGGCAAAGATTCTGGTCATTTCTGTCAACATTTCTGTCAACGTATGGCTTAATTATTGATCATTCAACAAACCATCCAGAAAGAATTCTTATTTTTCTCAAAAGTTCCCCAATCACAGGGATCTACAGGTGTTGACAAATCCATTTTCACTTATTTCCTATCTGTGCAACCAGTATTAGATCTTTAATGAAATTATGTATTCAATTTTATTAATATTTTCATTACCTAATTGTATCCGAAATCAAATCACAGCATTTTCTCCATTGGAGTCATGAACCTGTCAACACATACATATTTTTTGGTGATGTTAACAGTTTAAGCTCAGAATGTTTGTTTGGTACAATTTGCATATGTGAAAATGACTAGAAGAGGCTAGAAAATAAAACAGTGTTAATTGCTGTTAAATACTAGATGTTGTTCAGTTCATCTGTGGTGGGTTGTTGTTGTTGAGATTGGACTCCCATTTGCACTCCCAAATTTGTTGAAGGAGTTGATATCATGTTGATGTCTAACTATAATACCTGGTTGTACCAGCAAACCAGGATATCACATGCTCCTTCAATTGTTAGTGTCTCAAGTTGTGGTTGGAAAATGAGAAGTTAAGTTGAGCCTCATTTACTTATCTGGTTCGCAGTGTACACTAACAACATGAATACATGGGAAATTGCAATAACTATCTGATTTTTTTTTTCCTGTTCAAGTAAGCCAGATGATTGGGAAAGCATTTGAGGAATATTTCTCATCCCAAATGTCCACATATCCTCCAGCAAATAATATCAAACACCAGATTGTTTTCAATCTCATTTTTCAGACTGTCAGCCAAATGAGCACTTCCACGTACATGTAAATATTCATGGTCTTGAAAGGCCAGGTGCGTGAGGTAATATATTTTATTGGAACAACTTGTGTTGGAGAGAAAGACAGGCTTTTGAGCTATGCAGAGCTCTTCTTCAGGAAAGGTACTAAGAGTACTTCTTTTTCTCTGGGAAAGGTACTAAGAGTGTCACAGCTAAATACAAAGTGCAACAGATAGTTTAGCATAAGTAGTTAGCACATATTATAAGGGACCATTCAAGCTCAAGTGGCCCATTAACATCCCTGTAGTCATAGGACAAAAAGGGGGTTAGTGGGTTACAGATTATTGTAATAAACCATAAATCCAGTCTTTATTAAGACCATGATTTTTAGTGTCTAGCAATGTTATGAAATTGAGTTCCCAGGCTGTTCTTTTGAAGATGTGATGCAGGTTTGCTTTGAGGATGAGGACTGGTAGGTCAGATGGAAAGTGATCACTTTGTGAAAAGAGTTCATCCACGGGTGATATGATGTTTTTGTCTTTTACCATTTTCCTGTGTGAGTTCATTTGAGAGCATAGTGATTGCACCTGCATAGTTATTAGAGCATTTAGTGCACTGGATGAGGTACACTATATGTTGTAAAAAGAAAAGGAGTACTTGTGGCACCTTAGAGACTAACCAATTTATTTGAGCATGAGCTTTCGTGAGCTACAGCTCACTTCATCAGATGTTTACCGTGGAAACTGCAGCAGACTTTATATACACACAGAAATCATGAAACAATACCTCCTCCCACCCCACTGTCCTGCTGGTAATAGCTTATCTAAAGTGATCAACAGGTGGGCCATTTCCAGCACAAATCCAGGTTTTCTCACCCTCCACCCCCCCACACAAATTCACTCTCCTGCTGGTGCTAGCCCATCCAAAGTGACAACTCTTTACATAATCAAGTCGGGCTATTTCCTGCATAGATCAAGGTTTTCTCACATCCCCCCCACCCCCATACACACACACACTCACTCTCCTGCTGGTAATAGCTCATCTAAACTGACCACTCTCCAGGTTTAAATCCAAGTTAAACCAGAACATCTGGGGGGGGGGGGGTAGGAAAAAACAAGAGGAAACAGGCTACCTTGCATAATGACTTAGCCACTCCCAGTCTCTATTTAAGCCTAAATTAATAGTATCCAATTTGCAAATGAATTCCAATTCAGCAGTTTCTCGCTGGAGTCTGGATTTGAAGTTTTTTAAAACTTCAAATCCAGACTCCAGCGAGAAACTGCTGAATTGGAATTCATTTGCAAATTGGATACTATTAATTTAGGCTTAAATAGAGACTGGGAGTGGCTAAGTCATTATGCAAGGTAGCCTGTTTCCTCTTGTTTTTTCCTACCCCCCCCCCCCCCCCCAGATGTTCTGGTTTAACTTGGATTTAAACCTGGAGAGTGGTCAGTTTAGATGAGCTATTACCAGCAGGAGAGTGAATTTGTGTGTGTATGGGGGTGGGGGGGATGTGAGAAAACCTTGATCTATGCAGGAAATAGCTCGACTTGATTATGTAAAGAGTTGTCACTTTGGATGGGCTAGCACCAGCAGGAGAGTGAATTTGTGTGGGGGGGTGGAGGGTGAGAAAACCTGGATTTGTGCTGGAAATGGCCCACCTGTTGATCACTTTAGATAAGCTATTACCAGCAGGACAGTGGGGTGGGAGGAGGTATTGTTTCATGATTTCTGTGTGTATATAAAGTCTGCTGCAGTTTCCACGGTAAACATCTGATGAAGTGAGCTGTAGCTCACGAAAGCTCATGCTCAAATAAATTGGTTAGTCTCTAAGGTGCCACAAGTACTCCTTTTCTTTTTGCGAATACAGACTAACACGGCTGTTCCTCTGAAACCTGACTATATGTTGTGATAAGCATGTGTAGGACCCATGAAAGTTGAAAGGTGTGCCCTGATCTGTGGGGAGCTTTCTTCTGATGATGAGGTTGGAGAGTTGTTTGAAGGCCAGAAGAGGGGGTTCAGGAAAGATTTCCCCATTAAGTATGGGTTATAGTGGTTTGATAATACCCCATATGGGACGTGTGATGGCTGAAGTTGTGGTGGAAATCTATGAGGGAATTTAAGTTGCCTGTCCAGAGGATGAAAATATTGATGTATCTCAGGTATATTTTTGGTTTCATGGTGCATTTGTCAATACATTCTTCTTCAAGGGGGTCCATGAAGAGGTTAGCATATAGGGGAGCCATCCTAGTACCCATGGTTGTTCCCATGGTTTGGACAAAGTATTTGTTGTTGAATGTAAAATTGTTATGAATGAGGATGAAATGGATGAGTTTGGTGATGTATTTGGGGTGGATCTCTGAGGGTTGTCCATTGTCTTGTAAATACTTGAGGCAGGCAGCTATGCCATCATTATGTGGGATGTTGGTGTCCAGTCTAGAAAATCCATACCAGGCACAAATCAGCCCTTTCAAATACAGCAACTCAATACTTATTCATATTAAACATAACACAGTGCCATATTTCACAATAACTGCACAGTAGTTTCATGTTAAATCCAAAGGAAACAATGGCAACTAAGCTACTGTACATTTCTATGATTTGGAGGATATTATAATACTTCTATATACAGAAGTAGAGCTACTAAAAGGACATATTGCAATGTAATGGTGCCTGTGTTTGGTACTCCTTCAGCCAAGTAGCAACCACATTTGGAGCCTGTTGGGATGGGAAATTGGTGGTATAGGGTCAGAGGGGAAATTCTGGCCCCATTGAATTCTGTGGTGTCCGGATTTCACCCAGGGTATATTTTTTTTGTGTAGTTTGTTTACAACATATTCACAAAATCCTGTTTCTCTGAACAGTGGGAAGAACAATTTTCATGCAGGCAGCCCTATTTTGCAGAGATGCTAGGTAAGGCACTCCAGCCCTGTCCCAAGAAACAGCTGTTTTTTTGCCCCTGCTTCTCTCAGGCTGTGCCCTGACTAGGAAAAAAGGTGGGTTCTTACCTTGAGTTTTAGTTAACAAACATGAGGGTAAAATCATCATGAATATGTGAAAGTTTGTAGTTTTCACACAAGTTAGCTGGGTCAAAGCAAGTACATTTAAAATTTTGAACAGAAGTCCTAATACTTTATCAGTACTCTATCAACTCCAAGCAAGACTGGGTGAAAACTGAATAAGGACCTCAGGATTTTGCCCAGTGAATAGAGACACAAAAATTGAGATCCAGAGTTTATTTACACTGAGTAGAATGAATCTCTTCTCTTAAGTTGTAAAAAGATGTGTACATTTTTTTAAGGCCGGTTCTCTTTCAACTATTTGCCTCTGTGAAAAGGAAACAAGGAATCTTTCTGTAATATGTTCATTTACGCTCACAGGCTGAGGGCTAAGGTGAAGCAAGAGAAGAAGGAATCCTCCCCTGGGCCGTGAAGCTGCTCTGGACCCATTCCACAAGTGCTTCAGCAGCACTGGGACTCAGGTAGCTCTCACGGTTCTAACATGCCCCGTCTAGCAGCAAAGGAGGTGGATCTATGTAACAGTGCATTCTTTGGCCTTCCCCAGCCCACAATTGGTTTTGCCCTCATTTGGCCATTGTGTGCTGATGTGCAGGGAGCCACTGTGGACACCCTCCAGCCCCAAATTCTTGCCCTGGCCCTTGCTCAGAAGAATTATGCTGGTTTTATTGCCAGTGAGCCTTTCACAATTATTTGAGGGAGCAGGATTTTTCCCTTAAAGCACTGTATTCAGTTTGCTCCTCTCCCACTTGCTGTCTCTCTCCTTCATAAATGCATTCAGATAGTAGGATGGTGCAAGTGCAAAATATTTTTTCTTTACCATTTTGAATGACATCCCCAAGTGAACTCCATTCCTCCTTTCATCATTAAAACACTTCTGTGGAGACTGAAATCTATTCATCATGGGAAATATTTTCATGTTGTTAGTGCTTTTATGAAGGAGCATTTCCACAGCATTTATTAGGCAATAAGATCACAAGACATAAACACCAGGAAAGTTTTAGATGAGAAGAAATCTAAAAAGGACCTTCAAAATCAGGGCAAACATGTTGTGCCAGAGATTTGAAAAGTGTTCCAAAGAAGCTTTATCTTGGTTTTAGGGAAGGGTGGAGGGGGTGGGGGAGAAAGGAAGGAGGCAGAAACCCAGCATTATCCTCTTGGACCAAGGACATATCTTTGCAATTAAATCCAAATTATTCTGAATCATATGTTGACTATCTGTTCAGTAAGGGTATCGGCATTCCTCCATCAGCAGCTACAAGGATTGTGAGGCAATAGTCATCTAAAGGATTCACTGAACTGGAAAATGCAGTTCTGTCTGTGAACTCCAAAGTGTTTAAAATCTATGGTTATGTGATGAAGATGAAGGGAGCCATTTAAAACTGCTTAACTGAATTTTTGCCTAAAGATATAGCAACTGAATGAGGTAAAAATTCCTAGAGAAAAGGAAATAAGATCATGGTTTATTTTTACTTTGACAGCCCTGTAAAAAGGTCAAATGTTTCTACTCCCTCAGACTTGACCTACTGGGAAGAAGCTCATGCCTATTTCCAATGTTAGTAATGTTCAGGAAGGCTAGTGTTTAGAGGTCCATGCTGATGACGGGTTCTGCTCGATAACCATCCAAAACAGTGCAGATGGACGCATGTTCATTTTCATCATCTGAGTCAGATGACATCAGTAGAAGGTTGATTTTCTTTTTTGGTGGTTTGGGTTCTGTAGTTTCCGCATCAGAGTGTTTCTCTTTTAAGACTTCTGAAAGCATACTCCATGCCTCCTCCCCTCTCAGATTTTGAAAGGCACTTCAGATTCTTAAATCTTGGGTCAAGTGCTGTAGCTATCTTTAGACATTTGACATTGATATCTTTTTTGCATTTTGTCAAATTTGCAGTGAAAGTGTTTTTAAAATGAACAACATGTGCTGGGTCATCATCCGAGACTGCTATAATATGAAATATATGGCAGAATGTGGGTAAAACAGAGCAGGAGTTCTCCCCCAAGGAGTTCAGTCTCAAATTTAATGCATTATTTTTTTAATGAGCATCATCAGCATGAAAGCATGTCCTCTGAAACGATGGCCGAAGCATGAAGAGGCATATGAATCTTCAGCGCATCTGGCACATAGGTATCTTGTGACACCAGCTACAACAGTTCCATGCGAACACCTGTTCTCAATTTCACATTACATTGTAATAAAGAAGTGGGCAGCATTATCTCCCGTAAATGTAAACAAACTTTTCACATTTCTCTTAGCGATTGGCTGAACAAGAAGTAGGACTGAGTGGACTTGTAGGCTCTAAAGTTTTACATTGTTTTGTTTTTGAGTGCAGTTATGTAAAAAAAAAAAAACCCTACATTTGTAAGTTGCATTTTCATGATAAAGAAATTGTACTTGTATGAGGTGAACTGAAAAATACTGTTTCTTTTGTTTATCATTTTTACAATGCAAATATTTGTAATAAAAATAATATAAAATGAACACTGTACACTTTGTAGTCTGTGTTGTAATTGAAATCGATATATTTGAAAATGTAGAAAAACATCCAAAAATATTTAATAAATGTCAATTTGTGTTCTATTGTTTAACAGTGTGATTAATCATAATTAATTTTTTTAATCGTGATTAATTTTTGAATTAATCATGTGAGTTTGATGTGATTAATCGACCACCCTAGTTTAAACCACTTGCTGGTAACTCACATTCACCCAGACATGCCCATGAAAGTACTGGTCAGGGACGCCCTTCAGTTGTAACGAGTAAGAAGGCTGCTTGTAACCTTGTAAATGCCAGACTCAATCACTAGTTAGCTGAAATTATGGTGCGTGATTCACAGCAGGATATGAGAATATTTAGCAATAGCTGTGATAGGGAAGAATGAAAACAGGACTATGATCTGAACATGGTAATGTGTATGTTAGGAGGCTGAGAGATCTAGTCCTTTAGAATACACTTCAGTGGTTGTGATGAAATTACCCTTTTCATTTGCTGTTCCAGTATTGTTTTATATAGCTCTGTGTGTCGTCTTTGCTATTCTCTTTTCCATCAGCAAAAATCCCAGAATTGTACTGGCATTACTTAGATTTGCTTTTTGAAAAATGATAGAAAGACAAAATACAATAATCAATACAGAAAACGCTTTTAATAAAAAAATAGAAATCAGAGTTAGAAATAACCCATTAGGTCAGTCAGTGTGTCTCTCTACCAGTACAGGGTTGTTCCCTATTATATAATTTCCATTGTTGTATCCATTCGAGTTTTAAAAAGCTTCTAGCATTTCTTTTGGGTGACTTTCCACAGCCTAACAGAGCTCAATATGTGATATCAAGTCTAATGTTTCCTTTCTAAATCTCATCCTATTATTACATCTAGATTATAACTCTTAGTTATAACCTTGTGCTCCACCCTAAACAATCCTCTCCATCCCTGAAGTTTATACCCTTCAGATCTTGTTTCCATGTTTCCAACTTCCACACCTATTAACTAAACAGAAATCCTTGCTTTTCCTTCCTTTTATTCAGATCCCTTGGGCCTCGTTCTCCTCTTACATACACTGGAATGAGTCATTCCATTGAAGCTACACCAGTATAAAACTTGTGTAAGAGGAAAATTGGTCATTAGGTGCCTGATTCTGATTTTACTTTTTATACTGGGCTACCCAGGGTAACTCTATTAAATTCAATGGTGTTATTTCTGATTTACACTAAGGAGCAAGTGTAGAGTATTCCCCTGAGATACTGGAAAGACACACAAATCAGGATTGGGCCCTCATTATACTAAACGCTGTATACACACAGGGTAAATGACTAACCCTTTTCTGAGTATTTTACAGTCTAAGACAAGATGCAGCAAATTGAACAAACACGGAAAGGGAAGGAAAGATGAGAAAAACAGTAAATGAAAGGACTTCTTGAGTCAGATTTTGAAATTATTACTATTATCCCAATTTCTCTACAGAGGAATAATGGAGAAATTAGCAGATGAAATGAAAAACTGGGGCTTTGTACAGACAAAATTGAAAACAAAGCCAAGTAATATATTTTATGAGATACACAGTATCTTGAGATTGGGATGGAGCCCGAATTGTGTAGTAATGCAAGAGTTCTCCAGCATATGCTATAGGATTATAGAAAACTTAATTATAAATCAGTGAAAATATACAACAAAGCTTTTAAAAACTGTCACATTCTTTTGAAAGCTCTCAGAGAAATTAAATGAGCTGGAGTGATGACAGAAATATCAAAGCAATATAAATGGTGCTATTAAGAATTAAAACTGTAGCTCGCTCTTGTTGGCAGACATGGGATGATTATAAATAGGTCGCCTTTGTTCCACGTAAAGTCAACAATCACACTCCTAATAAGTGTCCCCAATGGCATAGCACAATAATGCTTAAGAAGCTAGAATATTTAATTCACCAAATAGTGTGGTTTTATTGCACAATTGGCTTAATTAGCAACCTCCAAATAACAATTTTAAAGTCTCCAGTTTCCTAAATCTTTCTGAATCAGGAGCCCTCTGTTTTCAAAATGCAGGCTTCATTAAAAGAAATGACTCACTGTACAGACATTTCCTAGACATCAAGAAAAGGAATACTTGTGGCACCTTGGAGACTAACCAATTTATTTGAGCATAAGCTTTCGTGAGCTACAGCTCACTTCATCAGATGCATTCAGTGGAAAATACAGTGAGGAGATTTATATACACACAGAACATGAAAAAATGGGTGTTTATCATGCACACTGTAAGGAGAGTGATCACTTAAGATGAGCTATTACCAGCAGGAGAGTGGGGGGGGGGAGAGAAAACCCTTTGTAGTGATAATCAAGGTGCGCCATTTCCAGCAGTTAACAAGAATATTTGAGGAACAGTTGGGGGAGGGAGGAATAAACAAGGGGAAATAGTTTTACTTTGTGTAATGACTCAACCACTCCCAGTCTCTATTCAAGCCTAAGTTAACTGTATCCAATTTGCAAATCAATTCCAATTCAGCAGTCTCTCGTTGGAGTCTGTTTCTGAAGGCTTTTTGTTGACGAATAGCCACTTTTAGGTCAGAAATCGAGTGACCAGAGAGATTGAAGTGTTCTCCGACTGGTTTATGAATGTTATAATTCTTGACATCTGATTTGTGTCCATTTATTCTTTTACGTAGAAACTGTCCAGTTTGACCAAGGTACATGGCAGAGGGGCACTGCTGGCACATGATGGCATATATCACATTGGTGGATGTGCAGGTGAACGAGCCTCTGATCGTGTGGCTGATGTTATTAGGCCCTGTGATGGTGTCCCCTGAATAGATATGTGGGCACAGTTGGCAACGGGCTTTGTTGCAAGGATAGGTTCCTGGGTTAGTGATTCTGTTGTGTGGTGTGTGGTTGCTGGTGAGTATTTACTTCAGGTTGGGGGGCTGTCTGTAGGCAAGGACTGGCCTGTCTCCCAAGATTTGTGAGAGCGATGGGTCGTCCTTCAGGATAGGTTGTAGATCCTTGATGATGCGTTGGAGAGGTTTTAGTTGGGGGCTGAAGGTGGCGGCTAACAAGAGACTGCTGAATTGGAATTAATTTGCTAATTGGATACAATTAACTTAGGCTTGAATAGAGACTGGGAGTGGTTGAGTCATTACACAAAGTAAAACTATTTCCCCTTGTTTATCCCCCCCCACACACACTGTTCCTCAGACGTTCATGTTAATTGCTGGAAATGGCCCACCTTGATTATCACTACAAAGGGTTTTCTCCCCCCCCGCACTCTCCTGCTGGTAATAGCTCATCTTAAGTGATCACTCTCCTTACAGTGTGCATGATAAACACCCATTTTTTCATGTTCTGTGTGTATATAAATCTCCTCCCTGTATTTTCCTCTGAATGCATCCGATGAAGTGAGCGGTAGCTCACGAAAGCTTATGCTCAAATAAATTGGCTAGTCTCTAAGGTGCCACAAGTCCTCCTTTTCTTTTTGCGAATACAGACTAACACGGCTGCTACTCTGATTTCTAGACATCAGCATCTTCCCAGTGACAGCTTAATTACAGGACTGTGTTGGATCATATTAAAGAAGTTCTGTATTAAAATCACAAATGAGTTTGATTCCCCATAGTTTAAATTCCAGGGTATTACTAATTAAGAAGTCTCTTGGTTTTTGGTACTGTTTCTCTCCCTCTATGTTTGAAACTTGCAAGCTGCTAATTGTGTTAGTACTTTCTAAGACAGAGTCTGTTCTCAAAGCAATTCACAGAGAGAGAGACTCAAAGCAATACTCTAACAACAGAAACAACACCCAGAGACTCCCCACCCTTTTGTTGTATTAACAATTGTGATTAAAATAGAGATAGAGGATGTATGTGGATGGATGCTTGGTGTGGATAATAACTGAATGATCAGGGAGGTGCCAGCCTAAGAATCCAGTGTCCATCGGCTGAAGAAGGCGTCAAGTGGAAATAACCAGAGGACCCCCGGAGGGCAGACTGGAATCCACCCAACAGCCTCAAGAATGGGAGAACCAAAGAACAAGATAACATCTAGGAGCACGGGAGCCGTCAGGAATGTGCTATCTGCTGATTGATTCAGCAACAGCATGATGAAGCAATTCCCATAGACTGGCATGGGAAGAAATTCCTATAAAAATAGACTCTAAAAAGTGAGAACTTTGGGGTCTGATTGTGCAAACCAACTTCCAGGAGCATCAGATGAGCATCTGACAAGGCCCTGCTCCCTCCTCATGTCCAGGCCACCTGGCCAGTGGCTTGGCATGAGCAACTCTAAGGCTGGTAACTATGATAACAACCTTGCAGAACCTCTGTGTGTGTGTGTGTGTGTGTGTGTGTATGAATGAATGTGAGAATAAATTTGAGATTGAATGGAATGTTATAACTATAACTAACTGCTTACTATGATTCTTTCTGTAGTCACAGTAAATGTGGTATTTTGCCTTTTTCCCTTTAATAAGATCCTGCTGGTTTTTATTTTATTGGTACCACATTTTGGTGGAGAATTGCGAAAGGGGGAATATTGGTAAAAAACCTCAGTTATTGTAAATATTGGTGTGCACACCACCAGCTCTAGTGAGCTAGGCATTTCTATTAGGTTAACCAGACCTGCTGGCCTCCGAGAAGGTAGCAGGGGACCTGCTGGCCTCCGAGAAGGTAGCAGGAAAAACAGATTAAACCAGACCTGCTGGCCTCCGAGAAGGTAGCAGGGGACCTGCTGGCCTCCGAGAAGGTAGCAGGAAAAACAGATTAAACCAGACCTGCTGGCCTCTGAGAAGGTAGCAGGGGACCTGCTGGCCTCCGAGAAGGTAGCAGGAAAAACAGATTAAACCAGACCTGCTGGCCTCCGAGAAGGTAGCAGGGGACCTGCTGGCCTCTGAGAAGGTAGTAGGGAAAACAGATTAAACCAGACCTGCTGGCCTCCGAGAAGGTAGCAGGGGACCTGCTGGCCTCCGAGAAGGTAGCAGGGAAAACAGATTAAACTAGACCTGCTGGCCTCCGGGAAGGTAGCAGGGGACCTGCTGGCCTCCGAGAAGGTAGCAGGGAAGAACAGGTTAACCGGACCTGCTGGCCTCCGAGAAGGTAGCAGGGAGAAATAGGTTAACCAGACCTGCTGGCCTCCGAGAAGGTAGCAGGGAGAAATAGGTTAACCGGACCTGCTGGCCTCCGAGAAGGTAGCAGGGAGAAATAGGTTAACCGGACCTGCTGGCCTCTGAGAAGGTAGCAGGGAGAAATAGGTTAACTGGACCTGCTGGCCTCCGAGAAGGTAGCAGGGGACCTGCTGGCCTCCGGGAAGGTAGCAGGGGAAAAACGCATAGATTAAGCTATGATTTCAGAATCTAGGCTGTGTCACTTGCTAAGTAATACCAGCAGTGACAAAGAGATTGAAATATCCATGTTAAGATGTTTAAAAGAAAACAGGGTAAGCCAGTACCAGAGGGAGGAATGGAGTCAGAAGGAACTCCAACCTCACCTTTTGTTAAAGAAATTACACCTTTTAAACAAATCCTTCAAAAATGTGGGCACAGTCCTTGGACTAAACAAGCCCTAGCTGATGTCTGCACTATTTCGGACCTAGAGGATAGATTGGCTCAGTATATCCTCATATACAAACCTTCTAGTGCTGCCAAAAGAGATGCAGCAGCAATTTGGTTGTTGTGGGAGGCATGTAAGGATTCTTCCCTCCGCTTGTCTTCATGTAAAGAGGAAAAGGCACAAACGGAAAAGGGAGCAGACAATTGGAAGGTGCTGGCTACAAATACCCAAAGCCAGCTGAAAATAGTGAAAGAGGCACTCCAGGAATACAAAAAGAGTGAAAAAGTTAACTCTGCAGAGGCTGGAGGGAATTAAGCAGTTAAACGTGTATGTATCTGTCTGTGTGTGTGTGTAAATATGTAAAGTTCTAAGGACCAGTTAGTTTTGTTTTTGTTTTAAATAATGCCACTAAAAATCCATTTGACTCTTTAATTCAAAGTTGCAAAACTGACAGACCTTTTTGCTAGACACAGGTAATTAGTGTTGTTTGGCTTTGGGATTTGGCATTTAACCCTTAAAAGGTAACTCAGTGCTTTACAAAATTTAAAATGTTTTTAAGTTGTGGCTGCAGCAGGGCAGTCAAAATCAGGAGAATATAAAAAAAAAAAATTTTTTTTGGATTCTTTTTGTTTGTTTGTTTTTGTAACAAAATAGCAGATGAGAGTTATAGTAAAAAAAAAAAAATTAAAAAAAGACAGTGCCTCTCTGAAGCAACAGCAGGGGTGAGGTGCACAAAACAAAAAGAAGCAATGTTAGAAACACTGAGTCTTAAAATGGCTCTGAGTAATCAGACTGTCACTTTGATAAAGGTACATGAAAACTCTGTAAGCAAAAAAAAAAAAGAAATAG
The DNA here is from genome assembly GCF_965140235.1 of Caretta caretta. NCBI lineage: Eukaryota > Metazoa > Chordata > Testudines > Cheloniidae > Caretta > Caretta caretta. Next base: position 190,816,692 of record NC_134207.1, on the reverse strand, counting down.
TAACACCTTATGTAAAAATGGATCTGGATAATGTTATAGAAGTTAAACTATGGAAGGAATGTGCATTTGCCCCAGAACATGTGCAGGGTATATTGTAGAAGGGGCAAAAGAAATGCAAACATACCATGCTACTTAATTAAAATGCTATTAGGGCTCCAAAGGGAGCCACAATAGGTTGGGTTTTCTTTTTCAGATTGCTGTGTGTTTTGGAAGCAGAAGTTAAAAGTAATCAAAACTCTGGTGAAAGTTGATTGTGTCCTTTTAAGATAGAGTCTCTGAGCTGCTGATGGCTTTAAATCCAAAAGCAGGAAGTTTCTGTGAAAATGCAAATTACCTAAATGATAAAGGAAGGAAAGAACTAGCAGCACAAAGGAGCTGCAGATAAAGGACATACCTGGTCAGCAAACAAATTGTCTAAATAAAAGGCATGGGATAACAAGATAATTTTAATAAATTTAATGATAATAAGTATCCCTGTAACAACGTATAGTGTGTATGATTTTTGGAAAAATCCTTTAAGGTCGTATGGTAATGATGCTTCTCAGTTACTACCTGTAAATAGAACTTAAAGCTTAACACAGCAGGAAAAACATAAACTTGGTCTGCTGTATAAGAAGGAAAACTCAGGGATTTAATGACTAAACAGTGGGATAATTTCCCCATAACCCTTAAAAGATAAAAGCCATTGAAACCTGGCCTGCCTATAGAACAAAAACAGGAAAATATGGGGGCAATTTCTCTGTTTTGCCTGCAATCAGCCAGGGTATTTGTAAAAGAAATATTTTAAGCAATAATCTGCCACCCCAAAAGGGGTAGAAACATGTTCTTTTTGTCTTTCAGAAAATCAGGAAAAGCTGATGCCAGCTGAAAAGCAACCCAATACCATGAATCTACTGTCACAATAGAAATTGTGTTCTGTGTTCTATGTTTTGTCTTGTGTTTTGTCTTGTTGCTAGCACTGTTGTGTGTTTAAAAAAAAAAATACTGAAGACCTGCAGGAACTTAAAAATAAATTAAGCTTTCTGTCCCAGCTACAGGACAGCCTGATACAAAAACAAGTACATGCCAATGTAGACTTGGTCCAAATTGGTCTGGGTAACCTAAAAGGCCGATGGAATCTTTAGTAATGGCTTAATACTACCACATGGCTTATCCATAAGAAAAAAAAAATATATTAGAAATAGGAAACTACACAGCCATAGCTATGGGATGCACTGAAATGCAGATACTTGCACTAGCTACTTTGGAACACAAAATGTTCTGGGTCATATTGGGAAATATTAAGGGTTTGATGCATTTGTTAAAAAGAAAGAGATCATTGTTTGACATTTATCAATATGAATGGATGCAATATGTTTCCAGTATTGTAAACCAGACTTGTTAATGGGAGAAATTGTTGTCAAAATTGCACACCAACAGTCCCTGGAGGCAAAGGTATTGAAGGTTAACCCACTCCCCATATTACACATGGGATACTTCTGGCTACCCTGGACCTCAAGCCAGTGGGCTGGGGAGGGAGGGAAGCTATTGGACACTAGAGGTTGTACCGAATGGACTCCTCAAAAGTGGGTGTGCCTCACCTTGCCTGTTGCCCCAGAACCTTGTAGTAAAGATACATCACTAGGATCATGTATGTGGCATGAATCGGAATCACAAACTCAAATTGCCTCACAGTACTTTCTCTTGAATAGGCTACATAGAAAGTGACACTGACGATTATAAATCTTAGTGTCAAAAGGGGGATTATGTTGGATCATATTAAAGAAGTTCTGTATTAAAATCACAAATGAGTTTGATTCCCCATAGTTTAAATTCCAGGGTATTACTAATTAAGAAGTCTCTTGGTTTTTGGTACTGTTTCTCTCCCTCTATGTGTGAAACTTGCAAGCTGCTAATTGTGTTAGTACTTTCTAAGACAGAGTCTGTTCTCAAAGCAATTCACAGAGAGAGAGACTCAAAGCAATACTCTAACAACAGAAACAACACCCAGAGACTCCCCACCCTTTTGTTGTATTAACAATTGTGATTAAAATAGAGATAGAGGATGTATGTGGATGGATGCTTGGTGTGGATAATAACTGAATGATCAGGGAGGTGCCAGCCTAAGAATCCAGTGTCCATCGGCTGAAGAAGGCGTCAAGTGGAAATAACCAGAGGACCCCCGGAGGGCAGACTGGAATCCACCCAACAGCCTCAAGAATGGGAGAACCAAAGAACAAGATAACATCTAGGAGCACGGGAGCCGTCAGGAATGTGCTATCTGCTGATTGATTCAGCAACAGCATGATGAAGCAATTCCCATAGACTGGCATGGGAAGAAATTCCTATAAAAATAGACTCTAAAAAGTGAGAACTTTGGGGTCTGATTGTGCAAACCAACTTCCAGGAGCATCAGATGAGCATCTGACAAGGCCCTGCTCCCTCCTCATGTCCAGGCCACCTGGCCAGTGGCTTGGCATGAGCAACTCTAAGGCTGGTAACTATGATAACAACCTTGCAGAACCTCTGTGTGTGTGTGTGTGTGTGTGTGTGTGTATGAATGAATGTGAGAATAAATTTGAGATTGAATGGAATGTTATAACTATAACTAACTGCTTACTATGATTCTTTCTGTAGTCACAGTAAATGTGGTATTTTGCCTTTTTCCCTTTAATAAGATCCTGCTGGTTTTTATTTTATTGGTACAACAACTGTGCACTTAGTTATAACTAATTTCTTATTTAAGAATGAAGATACAGAAAATTATATACATACCAAACTGAAAGGCAACCTGCAGCTGGGTCCTTTTCTTCCACAAGGGATAAAAATCAGACTAACAAATATAACTTTATTAGACTTTCTGCTTCTGTTAGAAACAGAGATGTACTATACATGGCTATTTGAAATATGGTATATATATTTGTCCATCACTTGGCCCTGTTCAGAGTATACCCAAGAAGGCCATACAATAAGCCGTATTGTAACTTCTCATGGAAGAATAGAGGGACCAGAAAACTCTGTGAGGTTTATCTCATGGAGGGACAGATCCAGCAAGGTGCTGGGTGCCCTGAACTTCTGTTATCTGCAAAGAGAATTGAGCGTGCTCAGCACCTCTCAAAAGGTGCTCTCAGTACACTGCAGCATTGAGCTCGGTATTTCTTTCTGTTAGATTTTGAGGCTAATAGAGCCAGATTAAGGCTCAGCTTCTCTTTCCCTCTCTCTCTCCCACTTCCTCAAGACACACCCCCCTGGCATGGCCTTTCCATAGGTCCACTGCAGGAGGGAGAAGTAGGAACTGTGCAGAGATTCTCTCTCATGCAGGTGGGTGGAGAACAGGTTAAACTGGGCTCTGCCACACCCCGAAAACAGCAGCCACTTGAGCTGGTGTGGGGGAGGCAGTAGTTATCTCTTAAAGGTGATCAAGGCCAATAGCAGATTACTGTCCCTCAGAAGCAAGGTGGGGTTCAGGGAAGGAATTGTGCTTGGGACCTCCTGGGGTGGTGCCCAATTTAGCCCTTAATTCTTAAACTTCTCGCATCTGGAGTGCTGCAACCTCATCTCCTCTGGCCTATCCTGATGCAGACTCTGTCTGTCTAAACTGCGGCACCTAAGATCATCTTCCTCACTTCCCCATTTCAAATCCTGACACTGGCTTCCACTTGCATTCCACTTCAGGTTCAAGCTCCTGGCTCTGTCTGATGCTGCTCCAGCCTAAATATCTGATCTTGATTAACGTCCCCACCCTCTTCCCCCACTGTGCCTCACCAATGAAGTCTGCCTCGTTCCTCCCTTTGTATCCTTCTCTCAGACTCAGCTTTGTGCCTTCTGCAGGGTTAAAGACTCTCCACACCCGACCCCCTCCATCCCTCTACCGTGTACTATGGATTATGAAAAGCAGAGCACAATATTAAAACTAAAATCAAACTTACTGTATTGCTGTGTGTCTCCATCCCATTGTTGTCTGGTGCTGTGGTGTTTAATTATTGTCCACTGGTCTGATACAAAGCCCACAGATGGCAGTGAGAGTCTTTCAATTGATTTTAATAGGCTGTTTCATTGACTATAATGGGCTTTAGATCAGGCCCATGTTGTTTTCCTCGATTTAGACCTTTGGGCAAGGTCCACGGTTGCAGAGTGATAAAGGCGCCTAGGCCTTCCATCCTGTGCAGAGTCCAGGGATCCATGCAGAAGTCTGTTTCCAACCCAGTGGATCTCATAACCACTTGCAGTACAGATTCAAGGAAGCTGGCAGGTTCAGCCAACTTCCGGTAAAACATTGATCCATATTTAGGTTTAGTAGGAGAGCTGGGTCCTGCTCCTACAGTGCTCTGCTCATCATGGTGTAGCAAGACCCTATTTCAAATCCTTACTCAAAATGGTGTCAGCCCCAGTTGCACTGTAGAAGCCTCAGTGGAGTTTCTCTAGAATGAAAAGCATGTGAGATGAGAGTTCAACCTAATATCCCCTTATTCAAAATAAGTACTGAAATAACCTTTCATATATAAATTAGGTTTTGCTATGTTCTTTTTTCTTGAGTTATTTTGTTCTGAAATCAAGATATGCCCAAACCAAAACTCCCAGATACTAATGCCCCTGAACTATGAAGATATCATATCTAGATCTGCATTGGAAGTAGCAGGACCCAGCTCTCATACTAAACCTAAATATGGATCAATACTATGATACATGCAGTGCATATGGATACGTATTGTAGATATTAACTGCTGATGTCTTGTTTTTCTTATATGGCTTTATATCTGATGTTTTGAACCAGGAGTTGTCTGAACCTGTCAGTTTCTTTAATATTTTGATTTTATGCTGACTAGCCGTCTATGGAGGACTTGATCCTATGAAATAGTAAGAATCTCCTACTCCCATATAGGCAAATGTGAATTTACAAAACAGAAGGACCTCAAAAGGTGAGGTGCTCAGCATGTTGCAGCATTGGATCGAGAAATATATTTATGGGCCATGCACACTGTCATGCTTGTTTACTACTTTTGTAATGCTTGCTTGAAATCAAACCCCAACTGTTGATGTAAACATGAATGAAATGTATGTACTGAAGCTGTTTTCCACAGACTTGTTCAACATCCTCCCTTGAGAGAGATCGGTACTCAGTATGATATATGAATGTCCTTCCCTAGACTTTTAGCCATGGGTAGTATAATTAAATGAATGACACATCTGCAAGTCTCTGGGCTACATAGTAAAAATTACTAGTGAACAGTAAAAATATTAGCTACTTTATTATTTCCAACTCTGGCACATTTACTAATTATAATTGTAAACTGACACACTATCAGTTTCTACATTCTCAACAAGGTATTTTTGTTTATTATTCTCATCAATTTTTATGCTGCAATATTAAAAAATGAGAAAAGATGTTTCCCTCATAGGGTAGAAAAGTACGTGCTGCTCCCCTACTCTCTCCTCATTATAAGTGAATGTTTAAATATTCAGAAATCTCAATAATAAGAATGAAAAATGGAATACAGTGGTAGTTCATGGTTCTGCCTCCAGTTTCTGTAAGTGGAAATGACTTACAAAATCCCTATTTTTCAAATATGACTGATTTGGTTAAATGAATGATTTGGTTAAAAATCAAAAGTATGCTTGTAAAAAAAAATCCAAACATGGACAATTTTTTCAAAACCAGATACCTGCTGTTAAGCATCCAAATAAGTGACTTGACTTTCCAAAGTGAATCCAGTAGTAGCTTTTGAAAATCAGGCCACTTATTGAATTAAGTGCCTAAACATGAATTTAAGAACCATACATCTAGCACCTGGTTTTGAAAATCTGGGTAAAACATTAGGGATATCGTAGACCTCAGGGAAGGAAGAAGGTGAGAGGTTATCATTCTTAGTTGGTTTGTTTCTTTGGTTTTTGGGGGGAGGGGGTTGTTTTGTTTTTTAAATCTGGGGAGGTGCTCAGACACGACAGTGATGACGCCAATGTAAGAACCTTGATAGATAGACATAGAGTGTTCAACTGCCATATCATACTTTCTGCCAACGTCTACTCAACTTCTGAGTGATCCTTCTGTGCAGACTAAGGGCCTGATTTCAATTTACATGAAGGCCTCTCTACACTGATCTGGCAGTGCATAAATTAGAAGCAGGCCCTAAGATTTCAAATTAACATTTCATTTGAGCATATGTGTGAATTATATTGCAGAGACGACAAAGCCTGGATTTGGGAACATGTTTGAGCCACCTGATGTAAACGTGTGCTTTTGATGTCAGAGACATTTTTTCAAATTAAGACACTGCACTGTGTCTGCAATATTTTTTGGAACCTGCACTTGAGACCCTTTAGTCATGTGAGCAGTCCTTACTCATACAAGTAGTCCAGGAAATACATGTGTAAAATTTTGTAAGTGTGGGCCTGCTTTGTGCAACTCTCAAGAGTGCCTGGCTGTATTATGTCTCAAGGTCACTTGTAATACGAGTTCCTTACCTTCATGTATTCTCCTCCGCTCTGAACAAACACAAGAGAAAGAAACTGCAACTACTTCCTTCCCTCTTCCATAACAATTAGAAAGCAGTGGCAAGCTGAATTTTCAGCATATGGAACACGATGTTTTGACATGAATATTTTGAACCAAGGCAAATTTGCTGCAAAAAGTTGACCTGAATCTACAAAAGCACAAAACCAACATTACTTAAATGCAAACTACAGATGGACTATAATTTGTCTGGAATATTTTATCAGTTTTACACTTCCAGAAAAACTGTCCAGATGTTTTGGAATATTCCAAATTTGTCATTATTAGGGCTGTCTATTAATTGCAGTTAACTCACCCGATTAACTCAAAAAATTAACTGCAATTAAAAAAATTAACCGCACTTAATCGCACCCTTAAACAATAGAATACCAATTGAAATGTATTAAATATTTTTGGATGTTTTTCTACATTTTCAAATATATTGATTTCTATTACAATACAGAATACAAAGTGTACAGTGCTTATTTTATATTTTTATTACAAATATTTGCACTGTAAAAATGATAAACAAAAGAAAGTATTTTTCAATTCACCTCATACAAGTACTGTAGCGCAATCTCTATTACTCTATAGCTTACAAATGTAGATTTTTTTTGTTACATAACTGCACTCAAAAACAAAACAATGTAAAACTTTAGAGCCTACAAGTCCACTCAGTCCTACTTCTTGTTCAGCCAATCGCTGAGACAAACAAGTTTGTTTACATTTACGGGAGATACTGCTGCCTGCTTCTTATTCACAATGTCACCTGAAAGTGAGAACAGGCGTTCGCATGGGACTTTTGTAGCCGGCGTTGCAAGGTATTTACATGTCAGATATGCTAAACATTCATATGCCCCTTCATGCTTCAGCCACCATTCTGGAGGGCATGATTCCATGCCGATGATGTTCATTAAAAAAATAATGTGTTTATTAAATTTGTGACTGAACTCCTTGGGGGAGAATTGTATGTGTCCTGTTCTGTTTTACCCGCATTCTGCCATATATTTCATGTTATAGCAGTCTCACATGATGACCCAGCACATGTTGTTTGATTTACGAACACTGTCACTGCAGATTTGAGAAAACGCATTGGTACCCAATGTGAGATTTCTAAAACTAGCTACAAGACTCGACCTAAGGTGTAAGAACTGAAGTGCCTTCCAAAATCTGAGAGGGACGAAGTATGGAGCATGCTCACTAGCTCCATTCCAGAAAAAAATGCATGTTCAGTGAGAACACAGTACAAGTTGACTTCTTGGAAATTCTGAACCACTACTGCAGTCTTCAGAGGCACGTATGTTTTGCTAGACAGAGTACTGTACTTGGTGGAGGATGGGATCTCTCTTGTAACAAAAAAGCAACAATGATCAGTTTTAAAGACATTTTAAAAATTCCTTTATAAAACAAAATTGATTTTATGTATTTGAATTTTTCTTTGCCCATGATAACAGATTACTGTACCGTTCACCAAATTAAACACAGCATATAGCGTGATCCTCATACAGTGTATATTTCAAACTTGAATGTGTATAATACATGTAACTAAAACAGTTTAAGGGCTTGATCATGCACCTACTAAAGTTAATGAATGTTTTGCAATTTTTTGACTTCAAGGTGGGACTGAATTTGGCTCTAAATTTTATAATGGTTCGTTAATAGGTGGTATGCCAGGATGTATATATCATTTAATGGAATTAAAAATGAAGGTCATATAAAATAAAATTTACATTTTGATATTGAAATGCTAGTAAAAATGTGATATGCAAAATGCTATGGTAAATCCTATTTAAATCATTTAAATCAATACAGAAGCAGACTTTGTAATAATGTAATTTAATGAACAACGTTTGATCTCAGCATAACAAATTCTACATATATATTACCCAAGTGACTTTAGGGAACTGTTCAGAATTAGGAAGTTTGCAGATATAAATATGAAATAACATTAAAGTTCTGCATTTTTTCCTTAAAGGCTGGAAGCAGTACTGGCATTGAAATGCAAGTTCTCTCAGTGGCTATAATCTTTCAAAAAAACATGATATATGATAGAGATTACAAAAATGTTGGTTCTAAGCAGTTGCACCCAGAACTACCAGGTTATTTTTATTCAATGTACAGAAAACTCAGTGCATTCTTTACAAAATGTTAATTGCACACCCGTATGTAATTGCATGGGTTTGTGGAACCTTCATTCACTCTGTTGGCTAGAGAACAGCAATTGCTGCTTATGATAGGTTCTACTTATTCTGAAGGGTCTGAGACAGTTGAAGACATGGCTGAGGATGAAAACCATGGGGCTGGTTTCAAGAATTATAACATTCATAAACCAGTCGGAGAACACTTCAATCTCTCTGGTCATGCGATTACAGACATGAAAGTTGCGATATTACAACAAAAAAACTTCAAATCCAGACTCCAGCGAGAGACTGCTGAATTGGAATTCATTTGCAAATTGGATACAATTAACTTAGGCTTGAATAGAGACTGGGAGTGGCTAAGTCATTATGCAAGGTAACCTATTTCCCCTTGTTTTTTCCTACCCCCCCCTCTGCCCCTCAGACGTTCTTGTTAAACCCTGGATTTGTGCTGGAAATGGCCCACCTTGATTATCATACACATTGTAAGGAGAGTGGTTACTTTAGATAAGCTATTACCAACAGGAGAGTGGGTTTGTGGGGTGGGGAGGAGAGAAAACCTGGATTTGTGCTGGAAATGGCCCAACTTGATTATCATACACATTGTAAGGAGAGTGATCACTTTAGATAAGCTATTACCAGCAGGAGAGTGGGGTGGGGGGAGGTATTTTTTCATGCTATGTGTATAAAAAGATCTTCTACACTTTCCACAGTATGCATCCGATGAAGTGAGCTGTAGCTCACGAAAGCTTACGCTCAAATAAATTGGTTAGTCTCTAAGGTGCCACAAGTACTCCTTTTCTTTTTGCGAATACAGACTAACACGGCTGTTACTCTGAAACCATTGTTTACATGTTAGTTTGAACATTCCCAGGAAAGCTCAGATGTGGATTGGCGTCTCCCAAAGTCCATTGTCAGTTAAGTGTTTCTTGATTGGGCGCTTACTAAGAATAGTCCTTTCTCAAGAAGCTGACCAAATGCTTCACTGATGCTACTTAGAATCAAACACATTGAGATACAAGTACATAGACAATATTCATAACTTCAAATACAAAAATGATATTCACACACAGACATTATACTCAAAACCAACAAATTACAACCTTTCCATAGGCATCTTACTTGACCTCCTTTGTACAAGACTTGGTGCAACTGTAGGACCTTGGTTGCAACAATGATCTATACGGTCACAGTTAATGTCAATAATATCACAGTTACCTGCTAGGCATGGTTTGGACTCGCAGAGTCCTGAAGAGTTTGCTGGGCAAGGCAGACAAGCTGCTGTGTCTGGGAGTTTTCACACAGCTTAGCGATAGCAAAAGTCTCACTTGCTGAGGCTGAGAGGGGTAACACAGTTACTGACAATTCTGGGAACCTTAGCAGATTGTCACATTGGCAGATGGTTTGGGGAAAATTTGTGAGGGAAAGGGTTTTGGGGTAACTCTTCAAAAAGTAACTGGGTGGTGGAAACCAGGGTGCGACCTGCATTCCTGTAGGCTGGCTGTTGGTGTCAGGGCGGAGAGCATTTAAGGCAGTCAGAATTGCAGGTTGGTGGTGACACAGCCCTTACTGTTCTGGGCTGAACCCTAAAGCGTCACAGTTGTTCATGTTGTGTGACTTGATGATGTATGTTGGGGTTTTCCATGCTTTGTACTTATCACTTGTATTTCATGGGTGCTGACATGTTCAGTGCTATATCAAAACAGTCCCTACCACAAGAATCTTACAATCAAAATCAGACACAAAATACTGTCCAAATATTTAGGTCCCAGTTCAGAAAAAGCACTTGAGCATGAACTTAAAGTTAAATATGTGCTTAAGTGCTTTGGTGAATGGGGACCATATACATTAAACACAGATAGGCAGTTGAGGGCTTGATTCATGCTACTTTCATATGGTGTAACTTCATTGATTTCAGTGAAGTTACTTCGGATTTATATCAGTGTATGAGATCAAAATTAGGCACCAAATCTTCAAGCTACCAATGTTTTTTCTTAATATTCTTCAAATAGTAAGAAGAAATATTTTTTAAGTAAAGCTGGTCAATATAGAGTAAGGAAGACCGACTATAAGGCTTGTATACTGTGAAAATTGGTGGTTTTATGAATTTTTGGCTGATTAAAGTCCTTTAAGCTATTATTTAATTTTGAAGAAAGAGTGCATTGGGAAGTCCAAGCGAGCTTTTTTTAATGGCACATAGGATTGTAGGAACTCTACCCCATCCATTCAAAAAAGCACATAGACTCCAACTAAGTTTCACTTGGTCCATGGCATTTACTATGTTGATAAGAGCATAAAATCTCTCAAATGAACAGCAGATCTGTTCGTTGTCTCCTTGACATTTCTCAGGGTAGCCAGGACTGAGAGTCACCTTGTTACCCGTTTCCTCTGGTGAGAGGTAGCATTGCCCATGGTGGCTGGGTGTTATGTCCCTAATGCCACTGGCCTGTTATTAGCCACTCAAGCACCCTCCTCTGGGGTATGCCATCCCCATCTTCACCTTTTAGATTAATAGTAACCTGTTCCACGGTCCCCAAATTCCTTTGAAGTGTTCCTTGAGCCCCAACACTGGCTACTCACAGAAATCCCAGATCCTTTGCCGCAAAGGAGCCATGTACCCCAGTTTTACTTTAAATCACCACACCTGTGTAAAAGCAATTGAAGGTTTATTTAAGAAAGAATAGAGAGAAATAAGAGAGTGATGGAAATAAATAGTTATGGTGCAAAATAAAATCATGTAACACAAACTAGAGCCTACACTTTCCTGTCTCATAAAGTAAGATGTCCCCCGATTCCCTGCCAAAAGTTCAGTTTGTTGCAGAGTTGGCTGGCTTTGCAGGAACTAGGATCCAAACTTTCATGAAAACGCCCTGTGACGTTCCCCTGGTGTTATCTGGACTGGTGATCTGCTAGGTCACTCCAATCCTTGACTCTGGGAGCCAGCCTTACCCTGCTCTGCTGTGAGAACCCCCACTCCAAGGCTGTTCACGCACAGCCTCTGGCATGTAAGCTGCTCCTTGAATTGTGCAACCAAATGACACTAGCCAATATCTCCAGTCCCAGACACAACCCTAGGAACCTCCATCTTGCAGTGCCCAGTTATGCCTGCTGGACACTGCAAGCTTGTATGAGTTTGTCAATTTATCAAAGAAATTGATATGTACCAGGCTTGAAACCAAGGGGAGTTTCTGACATCAAACCAAATGCACTGCTTCAGGTAGAATAAACAAACAAATTTATTAACTATGAAAGATAGATTTTAAGTGATTATAAGTCAAAGCAGAACAAGTCAGATTTGGTCAAATGAAATAAAAGCAAAACACTAAGCTGATCTTAACTCTTTCAGTGCCCTTATAAACTTAGATGCTTAGATGCAAACTTACAAACTTAGATGCTTACAAACTTAGATGTGTCTCACCACAGGCTGGCTGGTTGCCCTTCAGCCAGGCTCTCCCCTTTGATCAGTGCTTCAGTTGCTTGGTGGTGATGTCTGTAGATGTAGGTGGAAGAGAGAGGAAGAGCATGGCAAATGTCTCTCCCTTTTATCATGTTCTTTCTTCCCTCTTGGCTTTGCCTCCCCCCTGTTCAGAGTCAGGTGAGCATTACTCCATCAGAGTCCCAAACTGACCAAAGGAAGGGGGGTGACTCACTCGAGACTCCAACAGATCCTTTGTTGCTGCCTAGGTCAGTGTCCTTTGTTCCTGTGAGGCTAGGCTGGGTTTGTCCCATACGTGCCCTGATGAGGTGTGAACTGCCCCTCTGTTCCTGGAGAGTTTTGCCTGTGCTTGTTTTAAACCATGAGGACACATTTTCAGCCCCATAACCATATACATGAAATTACAACCTATAACATTACTATAACAACAATACTCAGTACATCATAAGCCTTCCAAAGACACCCGACATGACAAACTTTGCACTGGATACCACACAATTGTTTTTAAGGATGAACATGGGAGTGCCGGGAGTTTCCCCAAGGAACAGAGTGTCACACCTCCCTACTCCACAAGATGTTTCCTCAGAGAATGGATATAGTGTGCCTCTCTCCAGTCTTTTGTCTCTATCCATAGACAGGGTGATCCCCTGTGTGTTGTAATACTCCTTTTTTATACCTCCAAGTGGTTTAGATTGTTTGCAGTTGTCTCTGATGGTTTTTCATTGAAAGTCTTGGGATGGAGCAAGGCTAGACAATTGAGCCTTGTGTTACACCACTGGCTAGCCAGGGAGGGGTGACAATTCTCTCCTGCTTGCATGGGCCATCACAGAGACATATCATTCCTTGGTGACCGACTTTTACTTCAAGACCATAAAACAAACTTTCAATATAGTTACATTATTCCTTAAATATTACCTGTACATACATCTCACAATGCTTGAGTCTTGACAAGCTACAAGCTTGCGGTTAATACCTTACATATTACTCTTTTTGGATAAATATCTTGCAAGACGTGTTTGGTGTAGTGAGTTTGTCAGGTCTGAGGGGAGAGTTGTTTTCCAAGGGACCTCTCTGTCAGTCTATTACTACCACTGCAGATTGAAAATGCACACGGGCTGATCTTGACAATTCTATAGTGTCTTGCTTATGGGTCAAGAAACTGTTTTCTAATGCTGTGGCTTTGCTCAGCCACAATGTCATGATAAATTAAAGGCTAGCAGACAGATGGAGATCAAAGGCTAGCAAACAAAGCTTGAAACAGCAACATTCAGAAAGTGTTTGTTTTTTTAATGGTGGAAATGCATTTTTGGAAGTGTAGGTGCACAGAATATGCCCAATGAGCATCTGTGAGGAGTTTGGGATCACAGTTTGTCTTTAATCAAGGACTGAATTTGGTATTGCCCCCTCTTTCACACCATTTGAAAGCATGGATGTCTCTAGAGCAATTGGCATCTTTCGCTAACTGCATGTCTTTTGCCTGAAACCAGTGTTTGTGGCCTGGGCTGCCAAGTAAGTGTGGGTTGTTTGGGTTTTTGTATGTTTGTTTTTTAAACAGATTAGTGGCTGCCATAGCAATCCCATCCTTAGTTTAAGGTTTGACACAAGGCTTAGGAGCTGGGGGGGAATAGTTGAAAATTGTAAAATTTTTTGTAAGGAATGTAATTCTTTCATGAACAGAGTTATCACACAAGATTTGATTGATGCAATTGGATTAAGGCAGCATGCTGTATGCTAATGCAATGTTGGCTTGCATATTAACAAATACCCAAGGAAGAGACACATTGTAATGTAATTTGTCATAAATATAAAGGGAAGGGTAAACCCCTTTAAAATCCCTCCTGGCCAGAGGAAAAATCCTCTCACCTGTAAAGGGTTAAGAAGCTAAAGGTAACCTCGCTGGCACCTGACCAAAATGACCAATGAGGAGACAAGATACTTTCAAAAGCTGGGAGGAGGGAGAGAAACAAAGGGTCTGTGTCTGTCTATATGCTGCTCTTGCCGGGGATAGACCAGGAATGGAGTCTTAGAACTTTTAGTAAGTAATCTAGCGAGGTATGCGTTAGATTATGATTTCTTTAAATGGCTGAGAAAATAATTGTGCTGAATAGAATGACTATTTCTGTCTGTGTGTCTTTTTTTGTAACTTAAGGTTTTGCCTAGAGGGATTCTCTATGTTTTGAATCTAATTACCCTGTAAGGTATCTACCATCCTGATTTTACAGGGGTGATTCCTTTAAGAAAATCATCCTACGAGACTTCAGTACACTGTTTTGAGGATGCATGTTCTCAGGACTATGTTCCTGACAACAAGATAAGGATGTAGTTAAGTGGTATTTATCCATACCATAAGTTTAGCACACAGTTCAGGTCTTTCTAATTACGAGCTTCAGGAGTGAGTCAGCATGGAAATCAAACTGCCATCCTCCCTCTGAAGAAAATTTTTCAGGTTCGGGCAGATGCCACTGTGCACCAATGTGGACACTCTTGCTGCTGTGCTTGTGGAGTTTCTCCTGGCCTTCGCATAGACTAACTCAAATTGAAGCATCAACACTCCACCCTATCTGCCATTCCAATTAATGACTGCACTGTACACGTTTTGAAGGGTTTTATGTTTATACCTTGCTTGCTCTCTCTGAGACTTACTCTCATGGAGCTCATTAGAGCAAAGTCTTGCCATTTTTATCGTAACTCCAGAGATTTTGGGGGGTGCTTTTCCGGGTGCTCCCGGAAACAGGATGAAAAGCTGCCACCCCACAGATTTTCCCTTATTGGAAATGGCCACCATCTTCTATTACTGTCAGTAAGACTGAAGCCAGCAAGGAAGTGAATGGGGAGAGCAGGAGGCAGATTTAGGGGTTGCAGTGTAATGTGGTATAGTAAGTTTGAGGGGGCAGGAAGGCAGGCTGAGGGTGCAGAGGATAGTGATGGGGGTGGGATATTGAGGGCATGAAATGGCAGCTTCTCAAGCCTGGGGGAGTGGTGGGTAAGGGGCATCCCTTCTGATCAGCCGGGGGAAGGCAGTGTTGCCAACTCTCACAAACTGATTGAGAGTCATGGGATTTTGGCACCTGCAGGAGGAATTGGCATGATGGTATGGAAAAGCTCCTCTGATCCTGTGATTTTTTTTTCAGGGCTTGGAATCTGGGCAGAGCTCTGTGCAATGCTGAGGATGCAGGCCTTCCTGGCCACCGAGCCCTGCCTTTATATATGGGCCTATAGCAGACAGAGGGTCCTGATGCCAGGGAGGGAGGAGTTTGGGAAGTTGTGCTGGCTTAAACCCATGCAGAGGAGAAGCCTGGGGGAGGTTGGGATGGAAGCGAGTGGCTCTAATAGGTCTGAGGTAGAGAAGTCCCAGGGCAGCAGGAACCAGAGAAGTGGGTCAAATAGGAGGGGAACTGCCATCCATTTATCTTAGCTGTGAGGAGATGGTAAGTAGTCTCCATCTGAGCAGCCAGGGAGAGGTGTGCATTTTTGTGTGCGTTAAGGACTCTTTAAACAAAAATTCTCCCTTTGTCTCCATCTGTCTTTCACACAGGCAAAGGAACAGAGGGGAATTTAAAGAGTCAAGACATGAAAAACATGATTTAAAAAAAACCCTCATGATTTTGGGAGCCAGTCTCATGATTGTTGGAGGGTCTCAGCCATGATTTTTGATCTCTTGAGGTTGGCAGTACTAGGGCATACTATGACAATTTTGATAGTCCATTCATACCAACCCAGACATGTCTGTGTGACTCACTCCCAGTCACTTCATCACTTATTCTCTTGTCTTGGGAAAGAGATTAACCCCTTCATACCAAGTGGGTAACAAAACGCAAGTGAGTGGGAAAACTGAGTCACACACACACACACACACAAATAATCCAGAAATTCCTCATGTCCTCCACACTTGCTTATACTTGTCCTTCTTAAGTGTTATTCTGATGATGGATCTGTTCTTTTAGAGGACAACTGTACAGTAGGTATAGAGAATATTTTAAAACTATAATGCACATAATTATCTGTAGAAGACACAACACAACCACGGTACGGACCTTTGAATCACTTGCCATCTGCCACAGTGAGAAGTGGATTTGAAGCCAGACAGAAAAGAGCCTGAACCTCTCTGGGAATTGTTTATTTTCATGCATGAAGGGCACCCAACAGAATAAGGACCTTGCTTTTGAAACCAGGTTTTTTGTTTTTCCAGGAGCTGAATCATTGCACCCTGTGCCCTGTATCTTCCAAATATAAATGTTCAAACAATTCAGAAACATCTCAGCACAACACAATGAAACAAAGTAACTTACTGAAATGGGCTGTATAGCCAGCAGCCATTCTGGGAAAATACTCAAGAAGCAGGCAGTTTTAGAAAGCCATTTAAAACTATCCATAATGAAATGGAGTTAGTTGTTACACTGCATGAAAGAACAGTGAGACCTAGGCTATGTCTACACAAGCGCTACAGCAGCACATCTGAAGCACTGCAGCTACACTGCTGTAGCGTAGATGCTCTCCACAGAGATGGAAGGGGTTTTTCCTGTCACTGGTGGTACTACATTACATACACAGATTCCCTCTTCACCTGTACCCACATTTGCCCCAGGTTTGTTGCACCACTGTAGTGATATTGCAAAATGAAATGTTTCAGAGTAGCAGCCGGGTTAGTCTGTATCCACGAAAAGAACAGGAGGACTTGTGGCACCTTAGAGACTAACAAATTTATTGGAGCATAAGCTTTCGTGAGCTACAGCTCACTTCATCGGATGCATGCAGTGGAAAATACAGGGGGGAGATTTTATATACAGAGAGAACATGAAACAATGGGTGTTACCATACACACTGTAACGAGAGTGATCAGGTAAGGTGAGCTATTGCTAGCAGGAGAGAAAAAAAACAGTCTGGGAGTGGATGTGTCATTACACAAAGTAAAACTATTTCCCCATGTTTATTCCCCTCCCCCCACTGTTCCCCACATGTTCTTGTCAACTACTGGAAATGGCCCACCTTGATTATCACTACAAACTATCTTTTTTTTCTCCTGCTGGTAATAGCTCACCTTAAATGATCACTCTTGTTACAGTGTGTATGGTAACACCCATTGTTTGATGTTCTCTGTGTATATAAAATCTCCCCTCTGTATTTTCCACTGCATGCATCCGATGAAGTGAGCTGTAGCTCACAAAAGCTTATGCTCAACTAAATTTGTTAGTCTCTAAGGTGCCACAAGTAAAAGGAAATGTTACTGAGATGAAATTTTCAGCTGGAGGCTACTGTAATAATCATTAATTAAAATAATGGAAAAACAGAGATAATGAACCCAACTGCCCTCTTACATCCAGGAACCAGAATTCTTTTTCTCAACTAATCAGTAACTCATAGGCCCAAAGCTACACTCCTGTCACAGGTCAAACATCCATTCAGGATGCTGTTATTTTCCTCAAAGAATGTTGCAGAAGTTGAAGACCAGAGATTGTGCATTAATTGTCAGCTTATTTACTGCTTTCTGTTTCTCCATGGTTTTTTGTTTTGTTTTTGAGCTGGACGAGGCTTCAGAATTGCCAGAGTTTGACCTCTTTGGGAGAGGCATTAAAGATCCTGCTCAATAAAGAGCAAAGGCATTCACTCCATTGGCTTTAAATCAGCCACAAGGGCAAGAATCCATTTTACAAGTAGATGAGTGGAGCTTGTGCATGTGCAGCTATCAGATATGATTATCATAGAATATCAGGGTTGGAAGAAACCTCAGGAGGTCATCTAATCCAACCCCCTGCTCAAAGCAGGACCAATCCCCAACTAAATCATCCCAGCCAGGGCTTTGTCAAGACTGACCTTAAAAACCTCTAAGGAAAGAGATTCCACACCTCCCTAGGTAACCCATTCCAGTGCTTCACCACCTCCTAGTGAAAAAGTTTTTCCTAATATCCAACCTAAACTTCCCCCACTGCAACTTGAGACCATTACTCCTTGTTCTGTCATCTGGTACCACTGAGAACAGTCTAGATCCATCCTCTTTGCAACCCCCTTTCAGGTAGTTGAAAGCAGCTATCAAATCCCCCCTCGTTCTTCTCTTCTGCCATCTAAACAATCCCAGTTCTCTCAGCTTCTCCTCATAAGTCATGTGCTCCAGCCCCCTAATCATTTTTGCTGCCCTTTGCTGGACTCTTTCCAATTTTTCCACAACTTTTTTGTAGTGTGGGGCCCAAAACTGGACACAGTACTCCAGATGAGGCCTCAGCACTGCCGAATATAGGGGAATGATCATGTCCCGCGATCTGCTGGCAAAGCTTCTACTTATACAGCCCAAAATGCCTTTAGCCTTCTTGGCAACAAGAGCACACTGTTGACCCATATCCACCTTCTCGTCCACTCTACCCCCTAGGTCCTTTTCTGCAGAACTGCTGCTTTGCCGCTCGATCCCTAGTTTGTAGCAGTGCATGGAATTCTTCTGTCCTAAGTACAGCACTCTGCACTTGTCCTTGTTGAACCTCATCAGATTTCTTTTGGCCCAATCCTCTAATTTGTCTAGGGCCCTCTGTATCCTATCCCTACCCTCCAGCGTATCTACCACTTCTCTCAGTTTAGTGTCATCTGCAAACTTGCTGAGGGTGCAATCCACACCATCCTCCAGATCGTTAATGAAGATACGGAACAAAACCGGCCCCAGGACCAGCCCTTGGGGCACTCCACTTGATACCAGCTGCCAACTAGACATGGAGCCATTGATCACTACCCCTTGAGCCTGACGATCTAGCCAGCTTTCTATCCACTGTGACAAAGCTCTGTCCTTGTCTCCATTGGTCCTGCGTTTCCTGGCAGATTTCACTAGCCTCAGAGGCTCATTGTGACCCTCCACATAATCCTTCTCTGTCTAGAGACAAGGGTCACAGTCTAGTGAGCCATTTTCATCATAAGCCAGCAAGGGAGGTGAGGAGAAGCTATCCTCCCTTGCATAGTCTCTGTTGTCTCCCAGTCTCAGTGATTAATCGGGGGGGAGGGGGAGCAAAGGGGGGAGCCTGGGCCCACCCTCTACTCTGGGCTCCAGCCCAGGGCCCCCAATAGTATCAGCTGTGGTAGCTGACCTTTTAGAAACATGACACGTACAATTCCCTGGGCTACTTCCCCACAGCAGCCCCCACTTCCTCAAGCTCTGCTTCACCCTTACCTCAAGGCCTCCTTCCTTGTGCCTGATATGGTGTGTACTGCTCAGTCTCTCCAACAGCACAACTTCCTCCCACAGCTCCTGACATCCACACCACCTGACTGACTGGGAGGCTTTTAACTAGTTTCAGCCAGCCCCTGATTGGCTTCAGGTGTCCCAATCAACCTAGCATTCTCCCTGCCTTCTGGAAAGTTCTTAATTGGCCCCAGGTGTCTTAATTGACCTGAAGCAGCTGCCATTTAACTTATCCTGGTACCAGGGATTTGTTTAGCCTGGAGTTAATATATCTATCTCCCACTACTTTTCTATAGCCATCTGGCCTTGCACTGTCTCACCTCCTTATAGTCCATTCATTCAGCCCATACTTCTTTAACTTTCTGGCAAGAATACTGTGGGAGCCTGTATCAAAAGCTTTGCTAAAGTCAAGGAATAACATGTCCACTGCTTTCCCCTCATCCACAGAGCCAGTTATCTCATCATAGAAGGCAATTAGGTTAGTCAGGCATGACTTGCTTTTGGTGAATCCATGCTGACTGTTCCTGATCACTTTCCTCAACTCTAAGCGCTTCAAAATTGATTCCTTGAGGACCTGCTCCATGATTTTTCCATGGACTGAGGTGAGGCTGACTGGCCTGTAGTTCCCCAGATCCTCTTTCTTCCCTTTTTTAAAGATGGGCACTACATTAGCCTTTTTCCAGTCATCCGGGACTTCCCCTGATTGCCATGAGTTTTCAAAGATAATTGGCAATGGCTCTGCAATCACATCCGCCAACTCCTTTAGCACCCTCGGATGCAGCGCATCCAGCCCCATGGACTTGTGCTCGTCCAGCTTTTCTAAATAGTCCTGAACCACTTCTTTCTCCACAGAAGGCTGGTCACCTTCTCCCCATACTGTGCTGCCCAGTGCAGCAGTCTGGGAGCTGACCTTGTTCTTGAAGCCTGAGGCATAAAAAGCATTGAATACATTAGTTTTTTCCACATCCTCTGTTAGTAGGTTGCCTCCCCCATTCAGTAAGTGGCCCACATTTTCCTTGACCTTCTTCTTGTTGCTAACATACCTGTAGAAACCCTTCTTGTTCCTCTTACCATCCCTTGCTAGCTGCAACTCCAAGTGTGATTTGGCCTTCCTGATTTCACTCCTGCATGCCTGAGCAATATTTTTATACTTCTCCCTGGTCATTTGTAAGCTTCTTTTTTGTGTTTAAGATTAGCAAGGATTTCACTGTTAAGCCAAGCTGGTCGCCTGCCATATTTACTATTCTTTCTATACATCAAGATGGTTTGTTCCTGCAACCTCAATAAGGATTGTTTAAAATACAGCCAGCTCTCCTGGACTCCTTTCCCCCTCATGTTATTCTCCCAGGGGATCCTACCCATCTGTTCCCTGAGAGAGTCAAAGTCTGCTTTTCTGAAGTCCAGGGTCCGTATTCTGCTGCTCTTCTTTCTTCCTTGTATGAGGATCCCATCCACTTTCACTTCCCCTACTAATTTTTCCCTGTTTGTGAGCAGCAGGTCAAGAAGAGCTCTGCCCCAAGTTGGTTCCTCCAGCACTTGCACCAGGAAATTGTCCCCTACACTTTCCAAAAACTTCCTGGATTGTCTGTGTACCGCTGTATTGCTCTCCAGCAGATATTGGGATGATTGAAGTCCCGCATGAGAACCAGGGCCTGTGATCTAGTAACTTCTGTTAGTTGCCTGAAGAAAGCCTCGTCCACCTCATCCCCCTGGTCTATAGCAGACTCCCATCGTGACATCACCCTTGTTGCTCACACTTCTGAACTTAATCCAGAGACTCAGGTTTTTCTGCAGCTCTGAGCAGTCATACTGCTCTCTTACATACAATGCAGCTCCCCCACCTTTTCTGCCCTGCCTGTCCTTCCTGAACAGTTTATATCCATCCATGACAGTACTCCAGTCATGTAAGTTATCCCACCAATTATGCAACTATATGAAACTCAATTAGAGAATATGGAGCATTTTTTCCTACAGTTTTCAGACTGCTTCAGACTGAGAGATGGCTGTATCCCCAGTTTCCATAATATTATGAAAGCCTCTCCCCGACTCAGGAGCCTGGTGAATTTTTGCCTTGGCTAATTATTGCAGTTTAAGGTCACTAGATAATAAACAATAACCAAAGAAACTAGTGTTAACTCATCTGCATCAGTGGTGCACTGAGGTAACTAGTTTTTTGGGAAACAACAGCATCCTTAGCTGTTAACTTTTCTATCCATGACCAAGATGAATCTTGATCTTGACTTGCATCCGACGCACGCTCGGTGACACATGGGGTGTGAATCATTGCAATGTGTGGGCTAGAGTATTGATTTTTACGAAATGCAGTGACCTTGACATCTGAGATTTGAGTTCATAATGGAAAACTCTTAATAAATGCACATCCTCTTTTTATTCTTGGTCCCCTAAAAATAAATGGCATGGCCTTCAGCATTCTGTTCCCTGTAGCCAATCACAGGTTTCTATGTCAAATCTAATACTACTTCATCTCAGGGGCCAGTTCTGCCCTCATTTGCATGAGGGCAGTTTCCTTTGATTTCAGCAGATGTTACACCAAAGCAAATGAAGATCAAAGTGTGGCATTGGTATCTCTAATTCCTTTGGTTGTGGGAGAGAACAGGTTCATGAAATTCCAGTTTTTAAATTAGTACAATTACGAACACCTCAGGAATGAAGGTTGTTCATAACTTTGAAACGTTCATAACTCTGAACAAAATGTTATGGTTATTCTTTTCAAAGTTTACAACTTAACATTGACTTAATACAGGTTTGCAACTTTATTATGCAGAAGAAAAATGCTGCTTTCCCTTTATTGTTTTAGGAGTTTACATTTAACACAGTACTGTACTGTATTTGCTTTTTTCCCCTCCCTGTTTCTGCTGCTGCCTGGCTGTGTACTTCCGGTTCCAAATGAGGTGTGTGGTTGACTGGTCAGTTCATAACTCTGAGGTTCTACTGTAATCTCACCACAAGAACATTAACATCACTTGAGACCTATCACTGCTTACTGTTATCTGCAGAGGGATTGTTAATGACTAGTGATGTAGTAATCCACATGATTAGGCCTAATGCTGTTCTTCTTAAGGGGCTTGTTTTGGGAACATATCAGCTTACTGCCTTTATCTGAGACCAGGAAAAAAAGCTCTTGAATCTTTTGTGTGGATTTGCCAAAGAAAGCCAGGATCTACTGACCTTTAGGGCATGCTGTATGACATGTCCCACGTTTTTCAGTGAGTGAGGTTGAAAAGTTACGAAATGGAGAGGAATGAAGTTTGTATGGGTGCACTGAAGGATTTCTGACCTATCAAGTGTCTGCTTGCATTTTAATTAACTGTACAGTGTCTAAAGGCCAGGACAGGCATTTCCTATACATTTGGAAAATGAATGACTAAAATGATGAAAAGAGCATAACATACAAGTCACTAGACATAAGATCACAGAGTTGTCCTCTGCTGTGTCTTTGGTTTTTCTTTTCCTGGAAGCTGCACCATCTTAAACTGTGATCTCAGCCAGGCACACAAGCTAAGTTCACATATAAAAAAAATGGCTGTAATGATCCAAAACACACCAGTAGTAATACTGCAAGAGTGGTATTGGACCATTGCTGTAGAATAGGATAGCTAGTTTGCTTTATCACAATATTTGAGATTTTTCAAGACCAGCTTGTGAGCTTGTGCTTTTGTTAGTATTTAGTTATCCTTACAGGGTCTTGTTACCTGGTTTCCACATAGTGGCTATACGAATAGGAGCCTGATTCAAAGCCCCGTGAAGTCAATGTGAGTTTTCCCATTGACTTCAGTGGGCTTTGGATCAAGATCTTGATGATCAGGGTCCAATTCCCCTGTTCAAGTCTATGGGTGGAGAGAATCCATGCAGGACAGATGTGGGTTGGAAGCATGGAAAGGGATGGAAGCACCAACTCTATGACATTGTCTTTGCTATCCCAGTCTGTGTAGGAGCCCCTGCCATGGTACATGTTGGGTATGGGCAGGTGAGACAGGACAGGAAAGGGCAGGGCTTGTGAGGGGGAGCTACTCTGTGTGACTGCCCCCCTTGGTTTTCCCCATTATAATGTAGTATTGACACAGCTTGGATTATCTTATGTGGTGAACAGCTCTGCAGTGTGAATCCCCCATTGTTCGGGGACAACAGTAATTGGGAACTATGTGGAAGCACAGTCCCTGAAGAAAGTGCCTTAAGGATCAAACTCTGTGTATCCATTTATGTAGAAAGCCAAGTCATTTTAGTTGATATATTACATTTTAATGCATTACTTAAAATATGGTTCATGTTCTAAAATTAAACAGCCTGGGGTTATCATAAAATAGGAGATAAAATATTCATTTCTTTATAATTACAGAGCGTATGGATTAAATATAAAAGGTTGAAACCTAGTAGTGCTGGATTTGGAAAGAAGTTGTATTATAAGGATAGAAGTGACCATATGAATAGTTTCAAAATTAATAATGTGCTCTAGAGTAGAGTATATAAAGTGCTCCCTCTGATTTTAATACATGTGTTGTGTATTCAACTTTTTTCTTTTTAACAAATAAACTAGCAAAGTCCTTTAACTGAGTGATAGCATCACCTTAAAGGAAAATTCCTTGTGACATGGACATTGGAGTTAACACAATTCAAATATATTATATACATTTAAAATATGGCAATTTTACAAAAATATTACAACAGATGTCCAGGGAGCAAATGCTGTACAAAACCAAAAAGAAAAAGGATTCAGAGTAACAGCTGTGTTAGTCTGTATTCGCAAAAAGAAAAGGAGTACTTGTGGCACATTAGAGAATAACCAAGTTATTTGAGCATAAGCTTTCGTGAGCTACAGCTCACTTCATCGGATGCATACTGTGGAAAGTATAGAAGATTTTTATACACACAAAGCATGAAAAAAAATGGGTGTTTACCACTACAAAGTGTTCTCCCCCCACCCTACTCTCCTGCTGGTAATAGCTTATCTAAAGTGATCACTCTCCTTACAATGTGTATGATCATCAAGGTGGGCCATTTCCAGCACAAATCCAGGGTTTAACAAGAACGTCTTGGGGGGGGGGGGGTAAGGAAAAAACAAGGGGAAATAGGCTTGAATAGAGATTGGGAGTGGCTAAGTCATTATGCAAGGTAACTTAAGTTAATTGTATCCAATTTGCAAATGAATTCCAATTCAGTCTCTCGCTGGAGTCTGGTTTTGAAGTTTTTTTGTTGTAATATCGCAACTTTCAATCTCTCTGGTCACACGATTATTACAGACATGAAGTGTTCGACTGGTTTATGAATGTTATAATTCTTGACATCTGATTTGTGTCCATTTATTCTTTTATGTAGAGACTGTCCAGTTTGACCAATGTACATGGCAGAGGGGCATTGCTGGCACATGATGGCATATCACATTGGTAGATGTGCAGATGAACGAGCCTCTGATCGTGTGGCTGATGTTATTAGGCCCTGTGATCGTGTCCCGTGAATAGATATGTGGGCACAGTTGGGAACGGGCTTTGTTGCAAGGATAGGTTCCTGGGTTAGTGGTTCTGTTGTGTGGTATGTGGCTGCTGGTGAGTATTTGCTTCAGGTTGGGGGGCTGTCTGTAGGCAAGGACTGGCCTGCCTCCCAAGATTTGAGAGAGTGTTGGGTCATCCTTCAGGATAGGTTGTAGATCCTTAATAATGCATTGGAGGGGTTTTAGTTGGGGGCTGAAGGTGACGGCTAGTGGCGTTCTGTTATTTTCTGTGTTAGGCCTGTCCTGTAGTAGGTGACTTCTGGGAACCTTTCTGGCTCTATCAATCTGTTTCTTCACTTCCGCAGGTGGGTACTGTAGTTGTAAGAATGCTTGATAGAGCTCTTGTAGGTGTTTGTCTCTGTCTGAGGGGTTGGAGCAAATGCGGTTGTATTGCAGAGCTTGGCTGTAGACAATGGATTGTGTGGTGGGGTCAGGGTGAAAGCTGGAGGCATGTAGGTAGGAATAGCAGTCAGTAGGTTTCCGGTATAGGGTGGTGTTTATGTGAGCATTGTTTATTACCACTGTAGTGTCCAGGAAGTGGATCTCTTGTGTGGACAGGCTGAGGTTGATGGTGGGATGGAAATTGTTGAAATCATGGTGGAATTCCTCAAGGGCTTCTTTTCCATGGGTCCAAATGAAGAAGATGTCATCAATATAGCGCAAGTAGAGTAGGGGCGTTAGGGGACGAGAGCTGAGGAAGCATTGTTCTAAGTCAGCCATAAAAATCTTGGTATACTGTGGGCCATGCAGGTACCCATAGCAGTGCTGCTGATTTGAAGGTATACATTGTCCCCAAATGTAAAATAGTTATGGGTAAGGACAAAGTCAAAGTTCAGCCACCAGGTTAGCCGTGACATTATCGGGGATAGTGTTCTTGATGGCTTGTAGTCCATCTTTGTGTGGACTGTTGGTGTAGAGGGCTTCTACATCCATAGTGGCCAGGATGGTGTTATCAGGAAGATCACTGATGGATTGTAGTTTCCTCAGAAAGTCAGTGGTGTCTCGAAGGTAGCTGGGAGCACTGGTAGCGTAGGACCTGAGGAGGGAGTCTACATAGCCAGACAATCCTGCTGTCAGGGTGCCAATGCCTGAGATGATGGGGTGCCCAGGATTTCCAGGTTTATGGATCTTGGGTAGTAGATAGAATACCCGAGGTCGGGGTTCCAGGGGTGTGTCTGTGCGGATTTGATCTTGTGCTTTTTCAGGGAGTTTCTTGAGCAAGTGCTGTAGTTTCTTTTGGTAACTCTCAGTGGGATCAGAGGGTAATGGCTTGTAGAAAGAGGTGTTGGAGAGCTGCCAAGCAGCCTCTGGTTCATATTCCGACCTATCCATGATGACAACAGCACCTCCTTTGTCAGCCTTTTTGATTATGTCGTCAGAGTTGTTTCTGAGGCTGTGGATGGCATTGTGTTCTGCACGGCTGAGGTTGTGGGGCAAGTGATGCTGCTTTTCCACAATTTCAGCCTGTGCACGTCGGCGGAAGCACTCTATGTAGAAGTCCAGTCTGCTGTCTCGACCTTCAGGAGGAGTCCACCTAAAATCCTTCTTTTTGTAGTGTTGGTAGGGAGGTTTCTGTGGATTAGTATGTTGTTCAGAGATGTGTTGGAAATATTCCTTGAGTCGGAGACGTTGAAAATAGGATTCTAGGTCACCACAGAACTGTATCATGTTTGTGGGGGTGGAGGGGCAGAAGGAGAGGCCCCGAGATAGCCCAGCAGAAGCAGCTGTCCTAAGGGTATAGTTGGATAGGTTAACAATATTGCTGGGTGGGCTGAGGGAACCATTGCTGTGGTCCCTTGTGGCATGTAGTAGTTTAGAAAGTGTAGTGACCTTTTTCTTTTGTAGAGAAGCAAAGTGTGTGTTGTAAATGGCTTGTCTAGTTTTAGTAAAGTCCAGCCACGAGGAAGTTTGTGTGGAAGGTTGTTTTTTTATGAGAGTATCCATTTTTGAGATCTCATTCTTTATCTTTCCCTGTTTGCTGTAGAGGATGTTGATCAGGTGGTTCCGCCAAACACATTCTAGGTCGATCTGCTGTTAGGATGACCAGATAGCAAGTGTAAAAAAATCGGGACAGGAAGTGTGTGTGTGGGGGGGGGTAAGAGGTATCTATATAAGAAAAAGCCCTCCAAAACAGGACTATAAAAATCAGGGCGTCTGGTAACCCTATCTGTTGTAGTTGCAAAGAGTCCTGTGGCACCTTATAGACTAACAGACGTAAGGGAGCATAAGCTTTTGTGGGTGAATACCCACTTCGGTGGTTGCATGTAGTGGAAATTTCCAGAGGCAGGTATAAATATGCAAGCAAGAATCAGGCTAGGGATAACGAGGTTAGTTCAATCAGGGAGGATGAGGCCCTCTTCTAGCAGAAGAGGTATGAACACCAAGGGAGGAGAAACTGCTTTTGTAGTTGGCTAGCCATTCAGTCTTTGTTTAATCCTGAGCTGATAGTGTGAAATTTGCAATGAACTGAAGCTCTGCAGTTTCTCTTTGAAGTCTGGTCCTGAAGTTTTTTGCTGCAGGATGGCTACCTTTAAATCTGCTATTGTGTGTCCAGGGAGGTTGAAGTGTTCTACAGGTTTTTGTATATTGCCTATCTGCTGTGTTATTCCACATATGTTTTTGAGGCCATAAACAGGCCAGTAATCTGTGCCAAGTGACAGTGTCACACCTTCCTGATAGACCTCTGCACCTGTTTATCAGGCATCTTAGAGATCTAGATTATGGTCAGAATGTGCAGCTGCGAGCTACAATGGTCAGACAATGTTATGAAAGAACATAGGAACTGCTCACCTTTAAACTAGGGACAGCTTGGTTGTAGCTATGATTTACTAGCAAACACTGTGGCTCTGAGGTTCACAGAGCTGTTGGCCTTTGGAATGTAGGTTTCTGATCTCTAGGTGACTGTAAAAAAATTATAACATGATGTTAAATTGGAAAAGATAATATTAGAAACCAATTCAGATACCACTTATAATGGAGGTTATAACAGCACCTACAGTTATAGACAAACAACAAATCAAAACACATGTAAATATAACCCCAATTCTAACTCCTGCAGTGGTCATAAAAGAAAGGGATAAACTCAGAGGAGCATAAAGAAACATTCTGTAATTTCCCATTTATGTCCTACTCTGCAGCTGCATATTTTTTCCAAATCTCTCTGGGACAGATTAACACTTTGCTACAACAAACAAATAGAGATGGTAACAAGTCTTAAAGTCACATTCCTAAATGAAAACAGATTCCCTCCCTTTCTCAGCAAATGATCAGGGATCAGATTCTGTTGTACCTTTGCAATGTTGGTGCAATTGTATGTTCACATTGGAGGTGCCTGGGATGGTTATCACTCAGTGCCTTTGAGATATTTTATTCTTTTTTCTCCTTTAGTAACTGGTGTCAAAGCTGCTGGGTCAATTTTGTATCCTCCATTTCAGAGGAGATGACTTGAGCCCTCCGGTGAGGTCCAGGTAAGTGCTCACCTATTACTGTATGATTATTTTAGTGGGGACTTTACCTACAGTAGATCTTTCTCATTGTATTATTATTACTTTATTCTTTTTTCAGAACCCAAAAGTATGCTAGGTTTTTATAGAACAGACAGATATGGTCCCTCTCCCAAGGGGGCCTTCGTTTGTAAGATATCTTGTCTTCAGTGAGGTTCTGAATGGGCGCAAGGTCCCACACTAGCAGATCCAGTTACAGGATAATGGCCTCACTTTAAACATGGTGCAATCAGTTAGGGATTGGGATAGGATGAGGAGGGTCAAAAGATAGAGCAATATGGTTACTCAGTTTAACCATCTTAGTGGTTCAATCAAGTGGGTTTTTTTAATGGTCTCAGTTCTTCTTGCGATCAGGTATCCAGCCAATTGCATTCATGCAGCCTCTGTTCACTTCAGTAAGCGTTACATGTCTGCAAATAATGGGATGGTCAAGCCTCTAATGATTTATTATACCTTTGCATGAGTTTAATTTTTTTAATTAAAAAAATTCAGTTTAAAGAAAGAAGTTTAAAAAGTTTTTAAAAAGGAGTAATAGACCTACTGAACTCTGGATCAGTGTCAACTGAGTTAAGCAGGCACAGCAACTAGATTGATTGTAGTGGAACAATCTGCTTATGCTACCAGTAATTTTTATCCTCTCTATATTTTGTACATTAGCACAATGCTCTTAATACTACCACCAATTGGAGTAAGCTACAGGGAAACTTCTCAGGAGGCTGCTGCTGCAGAGTATCTTCTCGTGTACTAAATAAAGTTTTGTTCCTCCTTTTTTGGAATATTATCTCCATCAGGCAACCGATTTTTGTTCCCTAGAGTGGTCGCTTAATACAGATCTCGCTGTATTTGCTTTGGGCGTTTTAACTAATAGTTGCTATTTTGTGAGCTAACGCTAAACATCTCACAAACTATCAGGTTAAATTATCTTTGAAAAAAAGAGATGGAAGTTTTCTATGTAAGCATGAAAATACATAAAAACTTTTAAAGTGTGTATAATATGAAGACAAGTGATCTATTATGTGTGCTTTCAAAATGTTTCAATGCAAGTGGTACAAAAGTTTGGGAAATCTTCTGTGTGTTTGTAGAACTGGGTGGTATTAATCACACCTCATTTGCCTCTCTCCTTTTCTGCTCTTATTATTTACTCCTTTAGAAGTATTGTTTGGAGCTCCCTCCTTTTAAAGCTTTTATCTGAGCTGGTTGTCATACCTATGCAAAGCAAAAGCACACAGCCCCATGAGCAACTTGGGGTTAGACTGTGATTCAATATTTAAAGTAAGGGTTGTGGGGTAGGGGTTGCATTTCAAGCTTCAGACAGACCCAGTGAATGTCAGCTGTATACATTTTCCATACTTCTGATGGGGTCTTGCAAACATCATTTCCCACAATAGTTAAAGGATGAAATACTTACAGGCATCACAGGAGTTGGACATCTCAGTATAGCCATGCAGCTTTAAGAAAGCAACTCTGCAAATTTTTTTCCATGGGGAATCATACAGTCTTCATGCTTTTCCATGTGGAGGTCAAAAGCATTTCCAATGAGGACAGTTCTGACTATTTTCACATGATACAGTTTAGAATGCAGGCGCTTGTTTGATGAATTCATATCAGATAGTTACTTGGGTTACTTAGTTAAATTGGGTTACTTAAAATGCAGAATAATTAAAATATCAGATGTAGCCCCTTTCAAAGCCTGCTGTTGGCTTCTTTTTTTTGATCTGTCTTGAATTAATGTATTAGCTGAAGTGGAAATAACCAGCTACATTCCACTCAGTTACATGTATCTTTCCATGTCTGACCTTTTACAGTAGTTGGATTTTAATTGTGAGTGGATGTAGACTTTCATAGATTATAAAACCGGGAGGGACCATTGAGATAATCTAGTCTGACTTCTTATATAAGACAGGCCATAGGGTTTCCTTGAATTAATTCTTGTTTGAACTAGAGCATTTTTAGAAGAACGTTCAATTTTGAACAAAAAATTTCTACTGAGAGAATCTACCATGGTAAATTGTTCTCTTGGTGAATCACCCTCACTGTCAAAAATGTGCACCTTATTTTTTAGTTTGAATTTGTCTAGCACAATTCCAACCACTGGATCTTGTTAAACTCTTGTCTGCTAGATTGACGAGCCCTCTATTACCAAATTTCTGTTCCCCATCTACGATTTATGGACTGTGATCAAGTCACCCCTTAAACATTTCTTTGTTAAGCTAAACAAGTTGAGCACCTTAACTAGAAGGCAGGTTTTCCAATCTTTTAATCATTCTTGTGGCTTTCTGGACCCTCTCCAAATTTATCAACATCCATCTTGAATTGTTGACACAAGAACTAGACAGTATTCCAGTAGCAATCTCACCAGTGCCAAATACAGAGGTCTCTACTGGATATTCCTTTATTAGAAACACACCCACTCAGTGATGATTCTCCATTTAGTTAAATTTTGGGATCTATCAACTAGCCAGTTTTTAATCTGTTTAATATGTGCCATGTTGATTTTGTATCATTTTGGTTTCTTAATGAAACTATCACGTGGTACCTACCAAGTCAAATGCTTTACAGAAGTCTAAGTATGTCACATCAACATTGTTACCTGTATCAGCCAAATTTTTATTTCGTAATTTTTATTTCCATTTTTGCCAGGGATAGATGTTAGGCTGACAGGCATATAATTACCTGGGTAATCATGTGTACCTTTAAAAAAATATTGGCACAAAATTAGCTTTCTTCCAGTCCTCTGGACCTTACCCAAGTATCCAAGACTTCTTTAAAATCAATAAGGCTCCTCAGCCAGCTTTTTAAAAACTATTGGGTGCAAATTATCTGGATCTGCTGATATAAATGGCTAGCTTTAGTAGCTGCTGCTTAACATCTTTCTGAGTTACTGTTGTAATGGAAAATATTTCGTCTTTATATTATATGTCTTTTTCCCAAATACAGAACAGAGGTATTGATTGAACACTTCTGACTTCTTTGCATTATTATTGAGAATTCTATTTCCATCTAGTAATGGACCAATACTATTGTTAGGATTTCTTTTGTTCCTAATATACTGAAAAAAACTCCTTATTGTCCTTAACTTGGCAGCCATACATTTCTCATATTGTTTCCCTTTGCACTTTTTTTTGGTTACAATTCCTAGCTTTACATTCATTACTATCAATTTCCCCTTTCTTCCATTTTTAAAAACATTCTTATAGATGTTTTCACTTTGCCTATAAGCCAGATTGTTTTCTATCCGGTGTGGCCTTCTTTTTCGATTGTGGGATTGTGACTTTTTGAGCATCTAATAAAATGTATTGAAACAGTTCCCAATTCTCATTCACTTTTTTCCGGTTTACATTCTTTCTCCACAACTGATCTGACTCAATTTTTTTCTTGTCTTTGTGAAATTGTCCCCCAGCCTATGTTACCCGCCACCCATAAGAGACAGGACATTTGTCATAGAAAAGCCCTGGGACAAGCCAACTCAGGAAGGAGCTCAGGTCAAGGTTTTTGTATTTGTTAAGTACAGTCCTGACTCAAGGCTTTGTTAGTTCAGCTAAGAATAAAGGCAAAGCCTGGGAAGGGGGATACATTTTGTACATTACCTCTTTGTGCACATGTGTGTGAAACAGTGCAGGGTCTTCCCTGATTCATTTAAACTAAGAAAAGTACAGTGCTTATTAATACTACTCTGCCCTAGAGACCAGGACATTTCCTCCTAGCCAGCAGATCAGTGGCAACAAGTTTGACCAGGAATCTCTGATATCATTGGAGATGAGGATCTTTGCCTGATTTATCTATGTGTGTGGATGGATTTGAATCTTTAACATTGTAATCTACAGTGTTGCCAACTTGTGTTATTTTTACCAAGAGTTGGTGTTTTCTTAAAAGCCCAGCTTGTGGAATCATGTTGTTCTGTGGCAGATAATACATTTCTAGACCTCAGGCTAAGAGGTTGCAGAGAAGAGCTGAAAAAACGTGACCTGACTGTATCCTAAAGACTCAAAACCCAGAAGATAGAAAAAATGGACCCCAAATTTATTAATTCTTTTAAAATCTCATGATTTTTACATGCCTTTAAATGTTTTGAGGTCTGATATATGATTATTTTTTTTGAATGTTTGGGATTGGCAATACAGAATCTGTCATGAAGGTGTTTTATCGGCCTTGCCAGCAAAAGGGGCAAAACCGTTTGGTGGTACTCTTCGTTTCTCTGGTTTTCCATTCAAGATGCTCACATCATTCTACAAGTTAAATAAAGTTAAACATTTTTTCTTAAGTCAAGTTTTTCCCCTCTTTGAGTAGGCATTTGAAAAGAATGGTATTTCCACAAACATTACTTACTGTGCACCTGATCCTCCCATGTATACCATATAAACTAGAGGGTAGCTGAATGGAAGTGTGCTAAGAGTTACATGAAGTCTAAATAAGGAGAAACAGATCTTCCCCTTGCTCTCTGGTCTGCTGAAGAGAAAGAGGGTTTAAGGAGACTCTTCTCCACTGGTGAAAGTAGTAGGGTGGACTTCTGCCTAACATTGGGTTGATTTTTAGAGAGGTGAGACATCTAGCTAAGTAGAAATGGCCAGGTCTGAGAGCTAGGGTGTGTATCCAGTCCGGCCTGAGTAACCTGGTGTGCCTACCACGGTCGGGTGCAAATGCTAGCCAAGAATGCAAACAGCTCCTGTTGAAGTAGCAACAAAGTGCATTATGCAGCACATCTTACCTGCAAGTCTCTACAGAATTCCTGCAACATTCCTGCTCCCCACACAGTAACAGCTGGGGCAAGATTTGGCCCTATATGTGCATCAGAAATAGAAATGCATCCCTTTGTTAATTAACTAGTAAAAGTACAACTGTGAAAACAATGCATTGAAAGCTACTGCAATAGCAAGAGGGAAAGGGTTGCACCATTATTTTTACAATATTCCCTCCCCATACCCCCTACACAGACACTTGCTAGTAAACTGCTGCTGTTTATCTTAGTGCTGACAGTGTGAACAGGAAATCAGATGTCCTCCATTATTCATGAGGGGGAATGGAAAGTAAATATTGTTTTTTAGCATTAAATTGCTGATTTGGAGAGATGCTATTTTTGGATGGTGTGGCATGAAGAAATAAATCCAGCTCCTTTCCCAGCTTAAAGCACTAGATTCCAATGGTCTAGAATGTATGTTATTTCCTCTATGCCCTCTGATTACATATTAAAATAAGAGCAATGGGGAAAGTGTTTATTCCCCATTCCTGGAGATCTAAATAATGAAACTCAGGTGCAGGTTGAGGATGAGGGGAAGAACAGGCCTTAGGCCTCCTCTCAGTTACACTGATGTAAAAGGAATAACTGACTTGAAATCAATGGCATTTCACTGGTATGAGAGCAGAATCAGGCCCATTGAGTTTCATTTTGTGGTCCTTCAAATTAGCTTTCTGCCAGGAATCCAGTACTGTAATGTATGTAAGGACAGAACGCGGGGGGGGGGGGGGGGGGGGGGGAAGAGGTGGAGGTAATCTCTTTTATTGGACCAGCTTCCGTTAGTGAGAGAGACAAAGCTTTCGAGCCACACAGAACTCTTCTTCTGGTCTGGAAAAGGTACTCCGAGTACCTGAAAAAGGTCACTGTGTGACGCTAAAGCTTGGTATTTCCTCACCCACCCTATCTCTCTATTATCCTGGAACTGACACAGCCACAACTACACTGCATAGGACATAGGACACTGCATACCCTGTGCTCAGTAATAGCATCAGGTTTCCTATTGCCAGCATTTAAATATTAGGCCATAAGAGAATCTGCTGCTTGAGCTGTTGCCATTGCAAATCTGTTACCTTTGATATAAAAGAGAAAATAAAATGTGACAGTAAAGTGGCTATGTGCCTTTGGCCAGCTTTAAGGAATTTTCACTTAACAAGAAGAGACAGTCTTCCCACTCCCACCCAAATGTTGATTTTTTTTCTTCCCCAGTGTCACTTTTAAAGACTTATTTCCCGCATGACAGCAGGAGGATTAATCCCTTGTCAAAGAAATAAGGATGACTTCCCTGCAGTGTGCTCCAGGCTGCTTTCCTCTTTGCTTTGCAGTGGAACTGCTGGTCAGTCTGCAATCAATATAAGACGGAGCATATTTACAATGCAGAAGGAAGACTTAAAATGTGTTGATGGCCATTAACCCTAAAGAAACAGCATTTCCATTTAAGTACTAGCCTGGGGTCTTCTCTCTCTCCTGTGTAATGGATCATTACCTGCATAGAAAAGTCAGCTTGAAAAGCTGGGTGGGGGCTGAATATACTTGTTAAATGTAGAGGGGGAAAAAGCTCTTTAATCATGAATACTTTCTGGGGATGCTGATACAAATTCAAAGAGAAGTCCTGTTTTCTAAAGGTCAGGGATGTAAGACACTCCCCATGCTGTCTCAGTTTTTAATTTGCTTGACTGATGCTGGCTTTGTTTTCCAAATGTGTTGAGTATCGATCCCCTACCTTTTATCTCCACACTTCCCCTTTCTCTTCCCCTCAGGAAGTAGCTACAATTGGGAAGGTGGCTACTGAAGTCATAGGGTTGCCGCCAACAAATGCTGGCTATCAGAATGCATTATTACAAGGATGATATCTATCTCCTACTTCCAGTGGGAAAGCCAGTCATTATCTGACTAAGTCTTTATCTTTCAAGTCCTGGATGGATAGTGTAATCAACCCTCGATTTAAATCAGTCCATCCAGTCACTCAGGCTATATCTATACTACGCACCTTTTAGGGATACAACTGTGCAGCTACAGCTGCTGTTAAAAGGTGCCCAGTGTTGCTGCTGACAAACAGCAGCTGAGAACTCTCCTGCCAACAAAGCACTGTTTACACCGGAGCTTTTCAGGGGAGGGGGTGACAAAAGTGTTGCCGACGGAAGTCCAGTGTAGACAAAGCCTCTGTCAGGCACAGATTAAGGGCAAGTCTACACTTAAAACTCTGCACTGGCGCAGCTACATGTCTGGAGTGTGTTAATGAAGACGCTCTAAGCTGATGGGAGAGAACTCTCTCATTGCCGTAGCTAATCCACCTCCCTGAGAGGTGATAGCTATGTCGATGGGAGAAGCTCTCCTGCGGACACAGAGCTTTCTACATGGAGGGTTAGGTCGGTTTAACTATGGAGCCTTTTGGGCAACACTGCCCCCTGCAAGCTTGCTGGTGAAAAGGCAGTTGCCGAAATCTTGAACACTATGGGCCAGATCTGAGGCACTGGTGTTATTTGGAGTCATTTCATTGACTTCAGTGAGCTACATGGATTTACACCAGTGGAGATGGTAACTGGCCCTGTAACTCCCCCTCAGCACGCCTTTCACTCACTTGAGGCTTTATGCTAGCATCTGCTAGAAGTGAGTTTGGTATAATGTTATGTTTAACTTTCCTGGGCCTTAGCAGCTCAGTAACACACAGCCAAATGCTTTATGTGTTTGGCATAAATACATAACGATCAGACTGTTTTGATGAAGCAGTTATGTGCTATTACCTTATTGCTGCTGGGAAATGCATGGGAAAATGATTTCAGAAATGTCTGTTTAAAAAAAACCCTAAAAAATAATCTCTGTATACATTTAAGAGAGAACCCATTTCACTAATCTTCTTAACACCCTGGCCCTCCCAGGCTACCCTGAGAAAATGCATACAAACCACATAATTTTGTGCTCTGTCAGTCTCCATTCCAGGCTCAGATTGGAATGAGAAAGCAGGTT
Source organism: Caretta caretta (assembly GCF_965140235.1). NCBI lineage: Eukaryota > Metazoa > Chordata > Testudines > Cheloniidae > Caretta > Caretta caretta. The sequence goes on along the minus strand of NC_134207.1, from coordinate 190,780,788 downwards.
GTTTGTCATACAGAAGGGAAGTTCCATTGGTTGATCTTACTGTCATTCTGACGATGCGCTTTTGCTTCCCTAATGTGAAACTATTCTGGATTCCACTGTAGGGTTTTTTTTGCCATACCACTTGTCCTTTTATGCTGTGGAAGTAGATAAAGGGAACTTGGATGCAGGCCTCTATATTGAGCAGGAGTTGGGCTAACTCTAGCTTTAATAACGCGAGATTTGTAGAAGCAGGGATAGTGCGAAGCGAGCAGAAAACAGCTGTGAAAGAGACTGTTGTGACCTTGTATTAGATAAGACCAGAATGCCAATTATAAGAGAAATGGTAAGAAAAATAAGAGATCATGAAGGAATACAGATAAATACAGTTTCTCTCTGACAAGGCGTACATCAGTTAGTTTCAGGAGTGTGCTAAAATATCAGATTCATAATATTGTAAGATAAGGGAAATGACTGAGCTTTGTAAATTCCTAGTCTACTCAAATGCACCCATAATTTAGATTGGATACAAAGTTGCTGACTGAAATCAGTGTATATACTTCCACTTCAGACATATGCTGTCATTTATTCTCCAGATTTACCCAGTTCATTCAACTGACTCCATCTGTTTAGCAAAATGAATCAGACACTAAAATAATGACCCCAAAACAGGTATGTGTAACCATCTAGATTGGTAGTTTATTGAAGGGAATGAGACAGAGGATATCAGCTTAAGTATCGGTGATATTTATAGCAATTGTATTCTTCTGTAAATTATAATCTGCCTACACTTCAGGTTCTTATGTAACTCCCAGACTAGCTTTAGGTTGATTAACTTAAAAAGTAAACTGGGTGAGATGTTAAAAGGTCTTGAAATAACTTTTGAATCCTGTGTAACATCATGTCATAACCTTCCCCCCCTTTTTTGAAGTCATATGGATGTTTTATAGCCAACCCAATTATTTTAGTTTTGGCCATTGAAAGGTATTTTGGCCAGCATTTTCAAAAGTGAATGCCTGAAACTGGGCACCTATTAGTTAGGCAAGAAAAAATCATGCCCCTGGTTTTCAGTTGTGCTGTGCACCAAAAACTTGCATGGTTGTCAGGCAACTCTGAAAAATAGGCTACTGATTTAGATGCCTAACTGTAAGCATCCTAGAGTGAAAATGTTGGACCCTCCCCACATGCTTGGTTTAGTAGTTCAGGAACAGTTTAAGAGCATGGGCTCTATTAGGAAGAGCACTATGCTCCTTTTTCCACGCTCTCATTTCATGTAGATGCTCTACACTTTTTGCCAGGAGGCAGGCAATAACAGTGCCATATGTCAAATTTGTAATGTTCCCAGGTGGTAGGTAAATGATTTCAAAATACAGTAACAGATTTGCAAAACAAGCTACAGATTTTTTGCTCTCAGAGGGAAAAATACTTCCTCGGATAGCTCATCATTGTAGAAGACTGAATTTGCATCTTGAAATGCTAAAATTAAAACCTGGCTGAACAAATCACTAGTTAATTTAGAGGAACAATCCTTCACAGCTAGCAAGATGTACTGCATGGGCTAATAGGTCTCCTCTTCTATTTCTAACTTCTGTGACAGTAATATCCTTCAATTTTTAAAACCCTGTGCTATCTAATAGGGGTCAGGCAGCACCCTCTAAAAGCCATGTTGGAACAAGTGGGTGGGATGTACATGTATGGTGTGTGTATCTATCAAATCTATGTAGCAAATGTCAAAGCCATGTGATAAAGGATTTTATCATTCACCTTTGAGCACTGCACCGGCCCTCTGCCAATTAATCCATCTCCTTGGGACTTATTCTAACATTCCAAACCTCCCATTTAAGAAAAAAGTCAACATTCCCACTTCTGTCCTCAAATGTTAACACCCTCTTTTATTCCACAACCCCCTCGCATCTCTCCCCAACCCCTTCCTTCTGAGCCTCGAGACTGGTGATGGCTCTTCTAGCCATAAAAATGTCACAGCATTCAAGTCTGATCTCTTTCAGTCCTACAGGGCTAGCAATGAGCGCTTTATCCCACTGGAAGAAGAAGATTTCTATCTTCCCAGTGCGGCACACAGCACTCATGACGTGTCCTTCCATGGCTAGAGGCAACAGACTTAACATTCATGACATTTTTACAAATAGTAAAATTGAGCCCTGTACAGCTGCACTAATTAGCTAATGCACCTGGCGTTACAGATGGAAGGATAAAACCAAGTCCCAATCCCATTAAAAAGTTTTAAAACTCACTTAAACACATAAAATAGCTTTTCTGTAGCATACACAGAAAACAAGATTATGTAGTGTGGTATAAAGGTTCTAGTGGCAGACATTTGGGATGATGTGTATGTAACATAACCCAGGGTACAATCTGGACTGTTGAACAGCTGTGTCCCCTTAACCCTTTAGCCTGGGGTGCCTTTCACACTGCTGTGCTCTCAGAACATCCACTCCTGGGTTTTCTCACACAGCCTTCAGCACACAAAATTCACTCCCAGTTAAACACATGAGCACTCTGACCACCTGCAAATTCTTAGTCCGAGACTTTCACCCAGAAATGTGCATTTTGTACAGTCCAGCACACTACTGAACAATGCAAATGTCATAGAAATTCCACACTTTCATCAAAGGAAAATGAAATATGCACCAGCCCTGTATCCCATATGGAGTTTCCCCACACACTTTAGTCCAAACACACTGGTTAAGATAAAACCATGAGATAAGTTTGTTAGCTACAGAAAGATAGATTTTAAGTGATGATGCATAAAAGTCAGGATTGGTTACTGTGACAGGGTTGGGACTCACCACCACAGCACCTCCTGCTGTTCATCCTTGGGAATTAGCTCAGTTCATGCAGAGTGCCCTCTGCCATTGGTGCCTTGTCCATCTCTTGCCCTCTCTTGGCGCCTAGACTTGTGTTGCTCCCTTCTTGTAGCATCCTCTTCAAGACACTGCCCTCCAGCAGTGCCCCCTAGTCCTCATTCACTGCCTTACAGGTGGAAGGGGTTTATCAGTAGTCTTTCACTTCACCCAGCCACAGCAGCCAACCACACCCCAAAGTCTAACCCCTTTTGCCAGGGATCCAGTGCAGTCCACTATCACCACATCCAAGGGCTGGGTGTATGTGCAAGGGGGAAACCCAGGCCCACCCTCTACTCCGAGTCCCAACCCAGGGACCCTTTGGCAGCAGCCTTCCTGCCCTCCTTCTCTCCCCTTGTCTGCCTCTCTCCCTAGGTTGCTTCCCCTTCATCCCCTTTGCACTGACCTAGCCCTTCCCTTGGGGCCTGCAGCCTGGCAGATACCAGGCTGGAGTTCCTTCTGCTCCCCTTGCCTGCCCCATCCCTGGTGCTAATCCCCTCACACAGAAGGCAGACCTTCACACTCTGAAGACCTAGGAGAGACTACCTGCTCCCTTCCTGGGCAGCCTTTATATAGGGCTGAGCCTGGCCCTGATTGGCTATCTCTTACTCAGCTTCTGATTGGCACCTTAGCCCACCTACACAGCCTCTCCGGCCTGCTGGAGCCCCCTCTAGTATAGGAGTGGGGCAGCCACCCACTACAGTTACAAAAGAAAATAAAAGAGTAATATGCAAGCTAATATCTAATTTAATAAGCTAGGTCAACTTTAAAGCAAAGGTTTTGTCTTGCCGTATGCTGTTGTAAATTTCACAGGCTGGGTCTCCTTTCAGCCTCGGACCACTCCCCCTTAGATCAGTTCTTTGAGAATTGTTGATGATATGAGCAGAGAGATGGGAGGAGAGGTGAAGAGGCTACTGTCTTCATATTTATACCACTGCCCCCTCTTTGAGTATTACCCCCTGCTGGGGTGCAGGTGACAGGTAGTCTCTTGTGAACATGAGGGTTGAACTGTCCCTGTGATGAAATGTAGATTTCTCGTTCACACCTTTCCGTTGCTGGAGAACGGCAGCTCAAGTAAGTGATAGCCCACTTGACTGTGTTGATACCTGTCTGGGGGTGCCAGTGTGTCTTTGCCCCTGAAAAACTGGTTTGGACCTGCCTTTCTAACTCTGGAACATGTTACAGAAATGTTACACAATAGAAATGTATAACCTCACATACAGTGTTGATACATATATTTTTCCAAGACAATAATATTCAATAGATTATGACTTTTCAAGTGATACCTCACAAGGCATACTTTGTGCAAAATTTATCATAGTCTTGTAAAAGTGGTGAACATGATAATATAAACCATCACAGTGTATAACTTCCTCATGGCTTAATCATTCTTGAGTAACGCACCCATCCCATACTCATACTTGATGATATCATCATACCAGCATCCACCATTTCTTTCTCTCTTCCTCTTTTACACACATAAGCACAGCCTATCTGCTCTGTTATTCAGTCTTCTCCAACCAGAACATGAAACCAGCAATACTGGAGTCAAACTTTTGAATCTAAGATGTTAGAGTGGATTCAAAATTAAACAAAAAAGTTCACCTGTCCCTGATTTAATCTAAACTAGCCCTCAAGAGAGGCCAGAGATAAACCACATGTCTTCTGGAAAATGCCAGTGAAGGCTGTGATCTGTATGCAATGACAAAGAACTAAAAGGGAATGATACAAAATGGCCTTTTAAATTCAGTGCTTGCCAGGTCTCAGAATTAGTTGCTGACTCTGATGTGTTCTCATATTTCTTTCTGTGGGTATAGTTCTGTAGGTCTATGCATTTTTTTCTTGATATCTGCATGATCACAAGATGAGAGATGTATAATTCTGTCCTGGTTTCCAGATATTATTTCTATCTTATGATATATTTTTTTTAAAATCTGCTAATGTGCCTTTGGGGGTCAGATTTCACTCAGCATGTGTACTGAGGGAAATTTGGCAGATTAGATTTAGAGCTGTATGTGAAATACTTGGCACCTAAAGCAAAAATGGGGAAGTGAGTTCTTTTTTTGCTGTGCTGGTTTACAGGTGGAAAAGTTCACTTTTCAAAAGCTTTTTTTCACCCTAAATGCAAAGTTCAAAGGTTTGTTTAAAAAAATAACACCAAAACAATAGTGATGTGTTTTAGTTTAATTAGTCACATAAAATGCACCTCCAAAGATAAATAATAAAATCAAGTTTTATAACAAACAAAAAAACTACACTTAGATTTGAGCTGCAAAATTTGAATCCTGATTCCCATCCAGGCCTGGTTTTGAATGCTCTGTGACCAAATGTACCTTCATAATCACACCCTAAGCACCATTGTAATAATCTTTGTCCAAAATACGCCTTGTGAGGTATCATTTGAAAACTAATAACTTGCTGGTCAATAATATTATGGTGAAATGTATGTAGCAACATTATGTGTAAAGTTATGAAATCCTCCTGTATGAGGTTATTAGCACATGTTCAAAATCACACAGCCCTGCCTAGGGAAGAGCTGTAAAACAGGTTTGTCCTAAACAAAGGAATGTCTGTTTACCTCAGTTTACATCTAAGTTGTAAACAGGGTCCTCAGGCATCAAGAGTGGGAAGATAGGAGACCTCTTTCACTACTGGACACCATGTCACCTTCTTTACTGTTTAAATGAGCTTATTCTGGGGGTAACCCTCAGGAAAATGCATTTCTAAGGATGACTGAACTATAAAACTGAGGGGCAAAAACACCCCACGTTATCTCTCCCTAGCTATCTCTCTTTCTTCCACCTAAGAAGAGAAAAGAAACAGCCTGTGGACTTTGGGCACAGACCCTGACCTGAAAATTGATCAGCAATTTTACTGAGAACCGGTGGTAAGAATTTCACCTGGAACCAAGTCTATTTTAAGTTTAGGGTTTTATCTTTATTTCTCTTGTAACCATTTCTGACTTCAATGCTTTATACTTGTGCTCACTTAAAATCTCTCTCTTTGTAGGACCAGTGTTGTGAATTGCTTGGGTAACTGCATTTAAAGTAGCAGACTGTTGTATATTGATCCCTTTAGAGGGGCAATGGACCTAATATATCTGGACTGTCCAGGAGAGAGCTGGGCAGTGCAGAACACTTGTTTTGGGGGGAAAATTTGAGACTGTGAGTGTATTCGGAGTCACCCTACAAGTAGTAACATGGCTTGAGTGTGGCTGGATCAGGGCTGTGCCTATACAAAGACACTCAGGGTGTGACCTGTGTGCTGGCAGGCTGTTTGTGAGCATCGTCAATGGGAGCTACAGCAGCAAGGCAATGTGAGGCACCCCAGCTTTCAGGGCAGGGGTAACACAGCCCCCCACTGATCTGGATTGCACCCCAGAGTGTCATACCCTCCAAATGTAAGGATATCAGGGTTCAGATTCACCCCCATTGTACTAATATAGCCCATTCATTAAATTTGGATCAAAATCTGTGTTCAGTTTGAAGCCATGCCAGATTTGGGGTTTAGGTTCAGGCTGATCACTCTCTCTCTTTTAAACTTATGTCTAAAAACAGAAGCACTGTGGGTCCCGCTTTTAAGAATCCTCCCATAAGTGAAACAGTTTCTGCTAGCCATACATTATCTCTCCACTCTTTGTGCCTCAAATCACATAGTCACACCGTCACAGGGAGGCAGCAGCGCATTCTAGGATTTGCTCTTTAGTTAGGAATAAACTCACCCTTTAGATGCATCAATGTAAGATCTGCCACCCCACTTGTTATAACGATATGGACTTTAAAGTTTATAACTTGGCTGTAATATTGGATCTCTCACTAACATCACTACGATTCCCTTATATTACATAATGTCATCAACCTGGGATTTATTTTAGAATCATCAATTCAGTAGCACAGTACCCAGTTATTCAAAAATTTGTTTCCTTTTGATAAACCTTCAGATTTAATCTCCATGGTAAACAGATAATGATACCAAGAAGGGCTACAGCTACATTTCAAGTGGGAGCTGTATGTTTCAGCTCGAGGAGACGTACCTGCGCTTGATCAAGCTGGTGCACTAAAAGTAGAGTAAAAAGAAAAGGAGTACTTGTGGCACCTTAGAGACTAACCAATTTATTTGAGCATAAGCTTTCGTGAGCTACAGCTCACTTCATCGGATGCATACTGTGGAAACTGCAGAAGACATTATATACACAGAGACCATGAAACAATACCTCCTCCCACCCCACTCTCCTGCTGGTAATAGCTTATCTAAAGTGATCACTCTCCTTACAATGTGTATGATAATCAAGTTGGGAAAAATCACTGTCCTTACAATGTGTATGATAATCAAGTTGGGCCATTTCCCAACTTGATTATCATACACATTGTAAGGAGAGTGATCACTGTAGATAAGCTATTACCAGCAGGACAGTGGGGTGGGAGGAGGTATTGTTTCATGATCTCTGTGTGTATATAATGTCTGCTGCAGTTTCCACGGTATGCATCCGATGAAGTGAGCTGTAGCTCACGAAAGCTCATGCTCAAATAAATTGGTTAGTCTCTAAGGTGCCACAAGTACTCCTTTTCTTTTTGCGAATACAGACTAACACGGCTGTTACTCTGAAACCTAAAAGTAGAGTGTAGCTGCAGTGGCGTGAGTGGCAGGAGGAGCTTGCCACCCCACATACGTACCTGTCCAAGAGACTAGGTACGTATGGGGGGGCAGCTAGCCCTTCCCACCACTCATGAACCCACGGCTACCCCTTGAGCTGGAATTGACACCTCCAGCTTAAAGTGTAGCCATACCCCAAAGCCAGGCACTGGGGTAGTGTAGAGATGACATCATATGAATGTCTGATTTTAGCAACCCAAGAAGAACTCACTGATTTTGCAGCCATATGGACAAGAATTCCTTATATTTATTAAAGAAAATAGTGTCTCCTGCAGTGGGCCTTCAGTGATGTCAACCTGTCTCATAACAATGGGGGGAAAGGGTAGGTCAGCCACTTCTTTGACCACATTTTATGTGGTCACCCTTAATATTAAAGGTGCATTTTTAATTTATAAAGGATTGGTAAATGAATAATAGATGCTTTAAACAATCTATAGTACTTGCTAAACCATTTATTATGCCACCTGGAGATTCCTCCATGCCAGAGGTGGCCAGCTAAGCCTGTTTGTATGAGGGAACAATGCAAAGCAACAACATCAGGATCTGGCCCACTATTTAGAAATGTGCTGTTGAAAGGTTGCTCTAACATCTATAAAGTGTAAATGATTAAAAATTACTCTAGGTGATGTTACATAGTAACTTAGGGTCACTGTTATACTTATTGGGCCACATGCTGGCCCTGGCTGCAACTGCTTTGTGTCTGTCCACTGCCACAAAGCAGGCTTATTTAGCTACCTGGGGATGGATGGCATCCAGTCTATAACACATGATTCATTAAAACATCTGTTAATCATTTAATATTTGATAAACTATTTATAAATGTACCTTTATTATAAAGTGTGGCTAAATATTCTGCCCATTTAATATCATTCAGTTGCTATATTTGTGAACAGGAAAATATCCTTGTTATGGTTACAGGGCTAGCTGTGCTCCTCTTTCCCCTTTCTGGTGTCTGAAAGCACCGGTTGGATTGTCAGGTCTCCCACCTTCACTTATCCTGGGGCAGAATTCCTCAGTTCTGCCATTCTTAGGCCAACCCCCAGGCTGCAGTACCCAGTGTATCAACTGCACTTCCCCAGCGGGTCCCAACTGGGCTTGTACACCTGTGGTTCTTACCTTGGGAGTCTGTGACCAGTGGTGTATATAGGGACCAGACAGCCTTCTCAAACACAAGCATTGTTCATTTTAATAGTAAGAATAAAGCATTTAGAGAAAAAGGATTTTAAAATAGCCTACATGGATGTATCTTATCTAAAGGCTTGCCATCCTTTGATAGTAACCTAGACAGCCTTCACTTTTTCAGATCCCCTAAGTAGGTTCCTGTGTCTCCAGTGTGGTTCACCCAAAAAACCCCTGTCTCCCACGCACTCTTCACCTCCTTGAGAAAGGTCCCTTTAAAATGCTAACTGAGTTCTTTTGATCTCCTTTGTTCATGCACTTTTTTTTCTGTCCTGGCATTGTCTCTTAACAACTTTCAAGTGTTTGCTTAGGGGTGGCTTATCTTGAGCCATTCTTTCTCCTTCCTGCTTTTTTCCTGCCAGCACCCTATTAAATTCAATCAATATATTCATACAGTAAACATCCCAATAACTAGCTCAACATACAGTATTTACAAGTTATTACAGAATAGCTCCAAATCTGCGACAGTTCTGATCCTTAAAAAAGATGGGGTCTGGTCTTGCAGTCACTTTACAATCAAAACTCACATCATTACTTGTACAATAACTGCAGATTCGGAACCCCAATGTATCAAATCAAGTCAGTTACAGTGCTTGTAAGGATCAATATCTATTTTGGAAAGTAATAGCTTAATTTTTCAGAACAACACTAATGAGTCTGGTAAGTAATATCATGATTTGTGGTGATGTTCTAGTTTTTTCTAGTTTTTCTAGTTTCTTCTCCTCCTCCCTTTTTGGTTCCTAAATTACATTTGAAAATGTTCTGTCAGTGAAACCTCATTAACTATGAATTTGCAAGGTACAAAGTAATATTTTTTCAAGCACCTTATTTTCTTCATTCCAGGACTTGCTAGAAAAACAAAACCATAAGCAATGATTAATTTGGCACTGCAATCCTGTAAATGCAGGGGGAAACAGAATAAATTGAAAGTGTAGATGTGAGAGAATTAAGTTCAGAAAAACACCCAAATGATCCTGTGAAAGCTAAATAGAGAGAGACAGCAGTGAATAAATGTATTTCAGTATGGCTACCAAAAACCTCCAACCCTATAAAAATGGGGTTGACAGGAATAAAACTACTTAGAGAAATGGAATGAATTACTTACTTGAATTACAAATGGAATGTATTAGATTAATAAAAGGATTATCTGAACGAAGATGCACCAAAGAAAATGAAGTGATAAAAATAATTGATACAATTTATAGAACAACAACTCTTATTATACCAAGAAGTACTTATTAATGTCAGTAGTCCCACTGACATCAGAGGGACTGCTGGTCTAAGTAACATCAGTGTGGGTTGCAGAATCTGGCCCTAAGTAAGGGCTAGATTTTGTCATCCTTACTCAAGTTGAACAGTATCTTAAATGCAGTTAGTTAATGGAGTCAGATACTACTCAACATGTATAAATGTGGAAAAATCTGGACCTTTGTCTTAAATAAATATATATATATCAACTCAGATTTCATGACATTCCTTTTTATCAGAAATACTTTTGTGTTCCCCATCCCAATAAGATTATTGTAATTTCCCTCTGATTTTATGAAAGTTTTGGTGAAATCAAAGCAAGACCTGTGTAGAATTAATGTACTGAAATCCATTACCGCTTTGATGCTCTGTATTTAGCAAATGGGTAACAGCATTGTGTGAGAGGTAGATTATTCAAAATTATGAACACAAACCACAAGTCTGATATGAATATCTTTCTTTTGCAAGTAAATTCTACAAATAGATTATCCCTTCCAAAGATCCATTCATCTGGTGAGGTTATTTATTCCAATTTTCTTTGTTGTTGTTGACGTTTTGCCTATCTTTGTCAGAGGACAGGGACAAATAAGTACTGTTCTCAGGAGCAAAATGAACGATGAATGCATTTAAATACTGAAAGGTGTCATCTGAGGAGGAAATATTTTTAAAATAATGCAAATAAAATTCTGTAAAGAGCAACAAGAACAAGGCAGACTGTGAGCATGGAATGTATCAGGTTTTCACAGTTAAGATGTGGCGACTGGTAGAGTTAACATTACAGTAGCTGGAATGGAGTTGCCTGTGATTTTGTGCCATAAGCAGTAGCTCTTTTGTGTTTTTCTTAGTTAATTAAATGGGTGCATAACAGGCATTGTGTCACTTCGTCATATTGCAGATATTTCCAGTGGCAGACACTTTTTACTTAACTAGAGCTTTAGGTGAGATTTCTCTTTGAAACTTGAAACTTCCCTGCTTTCTAGTTCTGTTACAAACCCAAAGCTAAGCTCAGATTCATCACAAGGTTCACAAATCTGGGCCCAATTTTGAGCGAATCTAGACTCGTTGAAATATGGTTGCCTCACTTCATCCATTTGTAAAAGAGAGACGGTCAGTATTGGTTTAATAGCAAAATATGAATGTAATTAATTTTTTACCAGGGTTTTGAGTGGAAGGAGAGACTTGGAGGATTCCAGAGTCCCCTGCCCCAAATAGAATGAGACCCATCCCTTACTATGATATCTGAGAGGGGACACCCAAGGCATTATTATGTATCAGTCCACCTGCTTAAGAGAGAAGTGTGAAATAGGACCAGGAAGCCCAGCATGACCTGTGAGTGCTCCTGGTCAGTTATGTTCATGCACACCAATATATTTAAAGGAAAGGGATAAGAACTGCTTGCTAGAATAGAAGACTTTCTGGCTCTTTTGTAGCACCTTCTTGAGGAACCCGGCATGCTAACCATGTGGAAATGTTCAGATAATCAACATTTGGCTCAAAACATAGGTTTTATTTTCAAAATTATTTTTCCAAATCAACAAAACTGAGAAAAAGGCAATTAAAATGAATTAATCACACAATCTGTCGCCTACAAACGACAGGACACATTATGCCACCTTTTTACAAAGATGTAATTGAAATGACCTAAACCAAATTTGATATTTTATGAAGCTGTTCAGTTCTTCATGGCAGGGATCCTCTCGTACTCTGTTTGTCTAACACCTACCGCAATAGAATGCCTCTAGGTGCTACTTTAATGTAAATAATATTTCTGACATGGCTCCATCTTTACATTTGGATTAGTTTCTCACATTCTGGACAGTCAAACTGACTGTATGTGTTTCAGGTGTTCAGGTTATTTCCAAAATCCTTGGTTTTGTTCTCTGTTTTCCAGTCAGGCTCACATTAAACTGGAATCTGTCTCGCTGCAGTAGGAAAGGGCTGTTTGTGGCAAACCTGTCATGTAAAAATTATGACTGGCAAAATGAGATGCTTTAAAGGGACTTGTTCAATGAGAGGTGCCTTGCTTTCCTGATTTACATTCCTCATATTTGTTAATTTTCCACTACCTTTCATTCACAGATGAGGCTAGTTACAATTACAGCTCAAAGGAAAAAAGTGCCTAATAATTTTGATCTAATGGAACAGATCAATCCACTTTCACCTGGTTTCCCCCAAGTTTGGCAATATTAATTATTTATGATCATCTTCTTATTTTAGTTGTTACTTCCTACTGAATTATATAAGTCAGGAAACAACAGGTGAGGAGGATGACAAAACACTTCTGAATCTAAAGGAAAACAGTATCTATTTTGCTCAGTCCAGTAGCTGAAAGATAAAAAAAAGTAAGCAGCATTTCTCAGCAGGACAAACTCTGACCTGTATTTGAGAAAAAATGGCCTGATGCCGCTACCTTTGAAGTCAATAGCAGAATTCCCCTTGATTTCATTAGGTGGAGGATTGGACATTAAGGCTCTTTAAATGCAAACAGGAATTTTAAGCATGCTGCTCAAAAGGATAGGATGGCTCAAAGGATGCCAATGTAGGGGTCACAGCACGGTCTTCTCTCTAGCCCATTCTGCATATGCCGTGAAGGCTGAGCCCCCTTGCCCAAATAGGGCAGCAGCTAGTCCCCAGACCTGGGAGCCTCTTGAGTGCTTGGTTACAATCCTGCCTAGATGCTGTACATGGAGAAAGAGGCTTCCTATCATGCCCTCTTTTCTTACTAATGCACCCACACAGGAGAGGGCAAAATTTTGGTTTTATAACAGAGATTAACTTTAGCCCCGAAGTTTACATCAGCCTCTGAACTTTCCCATATACAGTATCGGGGTATTCAAATCTGGTTGTGGTTTATACAGGGGCCAGCTGGTAAATTCAGGTCTGGATCTAGACCCAAACTTTGCCAGAGTTTACTGCGGCGGAGGGGTGGGGGTTAAGTGGTTATTTGGTTCTGGACTGAGATTTGTGTCCATCTAAGCCTTAGTATAATAACAAGACAAAAATGTTTGTATGGAGACTGGAAAAGTACTCTGCTGTAAGTATAAGTCCCACGTGGACACTTGTCACACTTATAAAGAGTGACAGATGGGGTAGTAGTGATGGTAATAAACTAAGACTGCAAAATTGGTATTGTGTTGAGTGTGAAAGTGGCTTTAACATTTTGATTTCCCTGCTTTTTAGTGTTTGTGAGGAAGTACTTTTGGCCAACCTTGACTCTTCATTTAACACAAATTTTTAGTCTGGGAATATCCTGTACTCCTAGTAATCTTTTTATTATTGGTAACAGCCAGGAAAAACAAGGCAAATTAATTCAAGTTTATTTTAATAGTAGCATTGTTAGAGTTGATTTGAGTACGAGTAAGATGATCTGTGATGAAGCTGAGAAGATATTCCTGGAGCTGGAAGAGTGGAAAAGGAATGGGAAGAGTGGAGAAGGAATGATTTTAGAGATTTCTCATTGGAAGAGTAATGTAGAATGAACTCCAAAGAGAGTCTACTAGATTGAAAAAACTATACTAGCTAAATTAAAGGGGCATCTGGCTAGGTTGAAAATGGCTGCATCAAAGCAGAATATGTGATCTGTGTAAACTAAAATAAATCCAGACTGAGGGATTAAAACTTTTGAATGTGCATGTGTTGCTTGAATCCATCCTCCTACAATTCCATGGACAAACTCCAGTACTGTAGTTGGTTGGCACAAATTGCTTTATGCCATTCATTTGTGCCATCTATTCATGCCAACATAAATTGCTCTAGGAAAGTCTGACTCCTGATCCAGATTTAAAACAAAACAAATACATCAAAAGTAGCTCCAAAAGATACACATTCTTTTTTGGTTGATTATAATTGTGTACTAAATTCTTCCCTCAGCTGACTTTATTGAAGTGTGAGGTAATTTAAGAGAATCAACTGGTGTACAGTCAAACTCATGATCTCTGAAAAGTGCAAAATTCAGCAAGCTATTGGCCGGAGATTCTGTTACAGTTGTACCTGCTCCATTACATCTATATGAGTTAAGTTAAAGCACAGCATATTTAAAAACTGGGAATAATTGTGCAGTCCTGAGGGAGCAGGGCTTAATAAGTACTAATGCCTGTTCCCACTCTGTTATTACTAGATGACTGCTTTTTTATTCCACTATCTAAACTTGTACAACTTTACTCTTCAAATAAGGAGCTCATTGACTTGAAAATTAGCAGCATTCAGCTGGCTCTACAACTTTTGCCCCTGAGGATTTTTTAAAATAATGTAAACCTCATGAAACCACAGATATTTGCATAGTAAGAGGGAAGAAAAAGAATAGCCAAGCAGAAGTCTCCATCCTGTTATGAAGAGCAGGGCCAGCCCTAGACCAAATGGCACCCCGGGGTGAGGAGTGTCTTTGGCGCCCCCGCCTCCATTAAACTTTTGAATATCTTATTTTTTATTGCATTTGTAGCCCATTTCATGACTTTGATGCATGATTTGCATTCATGATTTATTCCTGTCATATAAGATGATAAATTTGCACACTAGAATCTGTAAATCTGTATTTATTCATGCAATATATAAGCAAATTAAAAAAATATTAATTTCCTCTAAGCTTATAGAAACTTCTTAAATTTTAAGAATAACTGAAATGTACTAACATTAAGAAACCAAACTGTGCACCAACATTGGGTGTACCAGTATTAAATACTGTTACAGTAGGTGATAGTCTTAGAATGTTAACCGTACTCCTTTAATTCAAAAAGTTGCTTTTCTCGCCTTGTGAAGTCAAACAGAGCATCAGAGAGATTCAAAGCCTGGCCAATTTCATTTTCAAGTGATAAAATAGCAAGCAATGTTGGTCTCCCATTCGCCATCATCGATCAAAGATACGTTTTAATGAGCCTGAACTTTGAAAAGCTGAACTCACCACTCTCAACTGTGACCAGTAGCATGAGCAGAATCCTCAAAGCTATCCACACATTAGGAAAAGTGTCCTTCAGCTCTGCATCATAAAAGAATTGGAGAACTTGGAGTGGAAAGTGCTTCCCGTGTGGCAAAATGTGTTAGATGTTGTCCAATTCAACATAGAGGTCTTTATCATTGACGTCCAAACATTCTGCATGTGTCAGCATCCAGTGAAGTTCCGTACAATTGTTCAAGAGTGTTTTCCTGTCTGCCAGCAGCTTACTAAGGTAAGCCACATAGGCTTTGTATGTCCTTACACTGTCAATGCAGCTCCCCCAGAGAGTGTCACTTAGTGGCTTCATGGTCAGATTTGTAATATTGTCTGTGAGAATCTTCTACCTGATAGTTGATGCTTCATTTGTCCAAATCTTTCTTTGATGGACACCCGAGCAGTGTCAACAAGCGGGCAAAAACACTCCCTCTTTAATTTTTCTTCTGAGCTTCCCATCACCTCATCTCTGCCCTTGTAACCAAACTTTCTCTTCTTCTGATGAATACAGCTTTCCTTGAAGGCAGGCTCAACTCCTAAGTCTTCTGCCATTTCTTTGGCAGCAGTGATGGCATCTTCAAATCCCTTGTCTCTGTAGGCCACAATGAAATCAAGGCAGCTTCTCATCATTGTAGCAGTCGTAATGTCCATCAATTGAGTTTGTAATGCCTTGCTTACAACATTTACATGGAAGAGGATATCATGCCAAACAACAATTGAGATGAGAAATTTGAAGTTGGTGATCTGGTTTCACAGGCTTTGCGCCTTGTGTCGGAGTCCGGCCTCAGCTTTACTTGACAGTGCCAGTTCCATCAGGGTGTCATAAACCTCAGTCACTTGGTATTTCACTGGCCTTATGCTGTCAATGGAGCTCTCCCAGAGAGTGTCACTTAGTGGCTTCACAGTCAGATTTGTGACATTATCTGTGAGGATCTTCCAGCCAACAGTTGATGCTCTAAACAGGACATACATCCTTTGCCTTACTCCAAAGAGATATACTGAAGCTAAAGAAGATGATGCTGCATCTGACACAACCAGCTTGAGGTAATGGCAGCCACAATGCATGAAGAAAGCTCTTGGATTCAGCGCAAGAATCCTTGCCTGGACACCACTGTTTCTTCTCTTCACACTCATGCCATTGTCATAGCTTTGGCTGCGGCAGTCCTGAAGCTTTATTTTATTCTCATTTAAAATGTTCATAAACAATTCTGCTAGGCCTTTTCCAATAGAGTTGTCCATAGACTGGAAACAGATAAAATGTTCCTTTACTTGGATACAGCCGTAGCTTCTTTACGACCTACTCAACATAGGTGCTCACGCGTGACATCGTATTTCCCAAGGAGCTCTTCCAAACTGAGGAAATTACTTTTATGTTCAGTGAAATGGTGGTTCAGGCTCCAGATGCATATACCGCCACCAAAGCAGTGTGCATTTAAAAGCCCTGAAAAATACTGAGTTTCACAGTTCATCGAAACAGACCCGTTTGCAGTTGTATGTTTTCCAATGCGGTCTTTCATAAATCTTAATCCACCTAAGAAGTTGAGATTCTTTAGGCTCCTGGAAAAGCCATATTAATTGGCTACATTATTATAACAGAAACATAGTTCCAGTCTGGTAAGGACATTATTTTCCCCATTCTCCTCCTACTGATGGTCTGATTGTAGGGTGGAATCTCAGGGTTGCCATCTCAAATGATTTGACCGCTAGTTTGAGTTTCTTAAAACCTTAGCTTTTGGAGTAGTGGGGTTATGTGACCATGTCAGCTTTCATTAAAAATGTTTTTAGCCCATTTGGTTGTGGAGAAAACCTTGAAAATATGACCTGAATGCCCAGAAGTCAGAAGGCAAATAAAAAAACTCCAACATGTATTTAAAAAAAAAACAACTCATGTTTTTTAAAATAGTCTCATGATTTTTGAACCTTTGAGGTTGGCAATAATGCAGTCTTTTCAAGAGGAGTTCTGGCACAGAACCAACCGTCTTCAGTGTTTTAGCAAAGGTCAGTACTATTCTCAGTGTGCTGCATTACTGCTTGCAAAAATTCTATTGAAAAACCAGTCTGCAAACAGTAAGATGCTACTGTGTGCTAAACTAACTCTACACCGAGTAACTTTGAAGGGAAAGAGCAGTATGATGATTTAACTGGGAATTGGTCCTGCTTCGAGCAGGGGGTTGGACTAGATGACCTTCTGGGGTCCCTTCCAACCCTTATATTCTATGATTCTATGATTCTATGAGTAGTTTAGAAGAATCGACCCCACCCCTCCATTAAATGTTCCTCTCTACCTGTGTTGACATGACAGATGGTGAGTGGAATCCTGGGTAATCTTAGTCCTCACAAGTGAAATCAATTAAGTTTAGAAAAACTATTTATTGCCAAGGAGATTAAAAGATAATTAGCATTTATAAAGAAATCTGCAGGGGTCTTAGTTATAATGAAGCGATAAGTTTGGGTTTTGGACAGAAGGGAGGTTCCAAATGGGAGGGGAGTTTATATCTTCTCTCTTTTGTTTTGTTTATTAAGATAATATCAAGCTGTATCTTCCAGCTGTCATCATAGCGATCTCTGGAGAGTCTTCTTGGATTTTTATCATGATGCTGACATAGTAGCATCAAAATCAATTTATTAAAACCCAGTTGCAGGATTTAATACTTTGCTAAGAACATTTAGCGCCAGATATGAAAATAATTGACACTCTCTCTATACTTGTATCTAATACATGTCTATAGTTAATCATCCTCTTCCCTGCCCCCACCCCCATCACTTTATTTGTACAATTGAAAAGTTTTTCTAAGTTTTCAAAGCTTGGGCATAATTCATCCTTGGTGTAATTTAATTGATGTAAGGGATGAATTTGGCTCCTTGCATTAGTTAATGCGAGACACAATTCTACCCATTCTGGCAGCACAGCATTTTGAAAAGTTCACATGGTGACAAGAAATTTTTCTCCTTGTTTAAACTGTGAATATTTTTTAAGCAAAAAAACCTGGAACAAATGTTTTCAATCAAAATAGTTGCCAAAGTGTACAGAAACAAAATTTGTTTATGGTGTGGTATACTTGACTCCCATACTTCTGGTGTCACAACTGCTGTCACTTCAGCAAGATGACTGCTGCCAGTGGGAAGTCTCAAATGACCATATCAGTTCAGCTAGAACTACTGTACATTGAACATAGATTTAACTTTGTGAGAAATGCTACTTGCCATATGAGTTTCCTCCAAGTGATTGTACTGAGCAAAATATATACTGCTTTTCTTTTAATTTCAAAAGAACTGTATTACACATTGCGTTTCAATAGGATCTGGGTGAAATACTTATCTTCAGCACATTGTAGCTTTTGACAAGTTTCTTTCTTACAGGAAATTACTGCATGCAGAACAAAAGTCTCCATGTTTTGAACTCTGATTCATAGTGCTCAGATGCATGAGCTCAGAAGATCACATAGCTTGTGAAATTGGCTACTAGGTATTAGTTACTGGCAAGTTTCAAATGGCTTGTTTTCTGTTCTGCTCCATTCAGTGATTTATACTATACTCAATTATAGTTTCCAAGTGGCTTACAGAATTGCCAAAGGAACAGTCACACAGAAATGATTTGGGGTGTTCTGTCTGTTTTTTGGTTGGTCTTTTTGAATCTCTTTCTTGTCTTCTTCTTGAACAATTGCTCAGAAGTTGGATGTTTTTCTTAAACTTTCTTTTAGGTTTTCTTGAGACATTTACAGCCCATTTTCATGACCTGTTTTCTACAATCAGCTCCTCTTGTGAGCCTTTCATTGCCCTGGTTCTCATCCAAACCACATTCATGGACATTTTCCTGGATCTGACCAGTACCCAAACCAGACCCAAGTTCTGATCTTAAGATACCTGCTTTGGCTGCTTCTACCTGCTCCGCCATTTATTCTAGGGAGTTTAGGTAAGCATTTCTTGTCTGAGCAAAAATTATAAAGATGGAGATTTTCAAATTTACAGGGCTAAAGATAGACTCCTAAATCTATATTTAGACATCTAAATAAAAATGTTCAGTTTTCAGAGAAGCTGAACATTTGCAGATCCCACAGTAGTCAGTGGGATGGGTGGATGTACAGCATACCTGAAAAGCAGGAGCTTAATGTTAGGCACCCAACTTTGAAATTCTGGCAAATAAGAAAACAAATATCTAGCGCTTGCTATTATAGATTTCAGAGTAACAGCCGTGTTAGTCTGTCTTTGCAAAAAGAAAAGGAGTACTTGTGGACCTTAGAGACTAACCAATTTATTTGAGCATGAGCTTTTGTGAGCTACAGCTTATGCTCAAATAAATTGGTTAGTCTCTAAGGTGCCACAAGTACTCCTTTTCTTTTTGCTATTATAGCGAAATTGCAGTGCTTGATGTTATGAAGGCAATACACCAGAATCCACATCAAGTTTAGTCCTCTGAGTAGACTGTTAGCAGCATTATTAGATAGTCAAGTGGCACTACTGCTCTCACTCTGTATCATGGCTCCCATGACTATGGTGACTCTGTTGTAATTACACATTGCTGAAGCTGTAGCCTGTGCATTTGTCCCAAGGCTCTGTCATTGTTACTTTTGTCCCATCTCCTTGGGATCCTTCTTTGCTTCACACTAGATTATGACTGTAACATTGACGGCAATTTTCATGACACTGTAAGGAATTATCTATCAATTCAATTTGAGACTGCAAGAAAAGGAGACGAATAGTGAACAGGAAAAAGCTGTCTGTTTTAAAAAGTGCCTATAATAATAGTAATTCATTGCCAGTGCTTCTCAAAGATGTATTTATAACTGCAAGTATTATAAGCAAACACATTTTTGCCAAAAAGGATGTTTTAAAGGTATTTCTTTATACCTGTAAGGTATTCTTAACAACTCATTTCCAGGTCTTATTTTTTAGAATGGGGCCATCATATTTTAGTATAATTCATTAAAGAGTTTAATAATCTGTTAGCTCTTGAGTTGTAAGTGAAGCATGTAGGAGGAGAAGGATTAGTACTAAAAAGTTCTGCAGGAGGAAATGATCACAGTCTTTTAGGAGAGGAAGAAAAGGCAGAATACATTGTAATACGTATGGTATTCTTCTTCCTTCTAATACTATACTGATTCATAAAAATCAGGGTAAATTTTCAGAGGACCTCTAAATTCTCAAGCAATCAGTTTGATTGTCCAAACTGTGCAAATGTTGTTGCTGCTGCTATTTATTATTTATATTGCATTATGCCGAGAGCCCCCCATTGAAATTTAGCCCCCAGTGTGCTACATACCATACTAACATATAGCAACAGACAGACCCCGCCCCAAAACAGCTTACAATCTAAGTAGACAAGATAGACTGTGGGAGGAGAACCAAAGGCTTAAGAAGTGAAGTGACTTCTCCAAGGTCATACAGCAGATGGGTGATAGAACAGCAATAGAACTCCGATCTCAGCCAGAATCCCAAGCCAGCAGTCTCTCCACTGAACTGCTCTATTTTATGGACTTTGTGCTGCTCCACTGAAGTTTGCAGAGTCACATTGACTGCAGCGGGTTTTAGATCAGGTTTGCATATATGGGTTCCGGTATACAAGAATGAATTCATCCACAATTAGAGGCTTGATATCCCTTGAACTTATTTATAAAGTACTTCATTCCTTCATTCATCTTCCTGGATAACTATTATCCATTTCATAAAGTCAATTTTTTATCCGGTGTGTAAAGCAGTTCTATCTGAGTCGCCTGTTCATTCCAAAGCTTTCATATATTTTGGTTCAGCAACTTATCTCATTTTTTACTACTTTGTAGAGGGAATAATGTATATCATACGTTTATGAATCCTTTGATAATTTTGAAAACTTCCAGTAGGTTACCTCAAAGGGTCTGTTCTTCCACTGAGGAAGAAATCCGAATCATTTTAACCTACCTTTATAATCATCTGCATTACAGTGATTCTAAGGAGTCAGGCTCACCAACTTCTGTTCTTCAGAGATAGTCATATCATCCTTTTACATTATATATCTCTGAAGAGATTGAATATTAGTTTTGATTTGCTTAAAAAGCATATTTTAACTTATAAATAACTAATGCTGGATGGTTTAAAAACAAGAGCATAAAACTGGTTAAGCTCAGGCATGTTCTACAAGGACACCCAAATAATTTCTATGAAATATGGTTTTCATATGTGGTTTACACTAGAATAATGTGTTCTTAGCTGCTAAGATGTCCCACGGATTACACTAAACAACTATAAGAACAGGCTTTTCCAGAGAAAAATTCTGAGAAGTCTTTTATCATGTTTGATGGACACTCAGACAAACTGGTTCTATCTGTTTGTGGAGCATAGAGGTGTTCATTAACTTTGGTCAACAGTCTTACAACATAGAGTGATAGTTGTCATTCACATATGGCTGCCTCAAGAAGAGTAAGTACAATGGTACTCTCCCTGTCTCTGCTCATGTCCCATTTAGGTCCTTAGCAGTATTTGAACCTACAATATTCACCTCTAAAAGCATGCCACCTCTCCTTCTTGAGCTAAAGAAACACTTCCATTACCTATAGCTACAGTAAACATTTATCCTCCTTTATGGATTATCTGCTGTAATGAGACACAAACACACACCGTGTACTTAAATGTGTGGGTGCCTGTGTAACCCCCGCATCAGCAGTTCTACAGAAGCTTTCAAACAGCTCTGTTAAAAAAGAGCTTTTGCCAATCAACAAGAAGGATTTTTACCGACAGGTTAATAATCAGGTTGATTAATCTGAACATTTAATACTTAGCAAGATAAACTTTTCTTCAACCATTCAAAGGTTGTTTTCTCTTAATTTAGGTTCAGCATTTTTTTTCTTCTACTGTAGCCAACATTGGTTCTGTATCAGGTTCACATATCAGCAGTGGTCCTGAATTAATCTGTTACTTGCCTCCAACAGGATTCATTGCCAGCTAACGTGTAATAACTACTGAGTCTGCATAACCAAGATGCTTAACGAGGAAATTTTTACAGAGTGTGGAAGGCTGAATTGTCTCAAAGAGGAAGTATTTGATCAAATTGATTGCTTATTGAAATTATTGCTGACAAAGTAGAGTTTGACATTAATGGGCACTTTTTCAGTGGGCTTCCTTAATTGTGCACTTAAAATGTCCAGTTTGCATGTGCAGACCCCACATTTCCACATACTAGAGTATAAATCCAATCCTGTCCCCTCTTCTGTGGCTGTGGAGGGCACTGGCTGTGGTAGAAATGATGCACTTCTGTTACCCAAGGGATGGGGTGGTGCAGCTTACGGTATGTGGGTGCACCCCCTTTCCTCCTCCCCCCCAATATCATTGGGCCCTGGCTTCTCCTTTTTGGGCTCCTTTTGCCAAACATGGAGTAGGAAGAAGCTGATGGGTCGTCAACACAAATCCACTGGCCATTAGCATGTGCTCATGTAGGGGCCACAGCCAGCCCGAAGGCTACTGCTGCGACTCCACAGCCTGTTACAGAAGATAGGATTATGCAGGTTGTGTGCTTATAGACAGATACATTCACAAACTGATGGCTATAATTGAGGAAGCTGATGGAAAATTTGTCCTAAAATCCATTTGTTCATCTTACAGGAGAAGCAGAGTTTAACAATTCATGTCTGGCTCTGGGTTCATTGTATCTGTTCATTTAATGAGATTAGTTAACTAATTAGACTAATTCTTTTGTGTTTGTATGGCACTTTGAAGATGTAGAGCATTGTAAGTGCTGTCATTAACAGTGTTCTGTGACCTGGACCGAGCAGTTCATTTTGATATTAATATCAGATAAGATCAGGACAATATTTTGCAAAAGAAGAAAAGACAATGGAGGGTTATAAACAATGGTGCAGCAGTTGGTGCTCTTCCATGAGTCAAGGGATATCTCACTGAATAATCCATAGTTTCAATGCTGGTAATATTTTACCTTCAGCGGCTCGTTCTGAAGTTGGATGGAATACTACAAAGTTTGCAAACACTAAGGCCTGGTCTACACTATGAGTTTATGTCGGATTTAGCAGCGTTAAATCCAAATTAACCCTGCACCCGTCCACACAACAAAGCCATTTTTCCGACATAAAGGGCTCTTAAAACCGATTTCTGTACTCCTCCCCAACGAGGGGATTAGCGCTGAAATCGACATCGCCGTTTCGAATTAGGGTTAGTGTGGACGCAATTCAAAGGTATTGGCCTCTGGGAGCTAACCCACCGTGCACCATTGTGACCGCTCTGGACAGCACTCTGAACTCGGATGCACTGGCCAGGTGTACAGGAAAAGCCCCGGGAACTTTTGAATCTCATTTCCTGTTTGGCCAGGCGAGCTCATCAGCACAGGTCACCATGCAGTCCCAGAATCAAAAAAGAGCTCCAGCATGGACCGAACGGGAGGTACTGGATCTGATCGCTGTATGGGGAGAGGAATCCGTGCTATCAGAACTACGTTCCAAAAGACAAAATGCCATCATCATAGACTAGTGCCATCATAGAATATCAGGGTTGGAAGGGACCTCAGGAGATCATCTTGTCCAACCCCCTGCTCAAAGCAGGACCAATCCTCAATTTTTGCCCCCAATCCCTAAATGGCCCCCTCAAGGATTGAACTCACAATCCTGGGTTTAGCAGGCCAATGCTCAAACCACTGAGCTATCTCTCCCCCCAGAATATCAGGGTTGGACGGGACCTCAGGAGGTCATCTAGTCCAACCCCCTGCTCAAAGCAGGACCAATCCCCAATTTTTGCCAAAACTTGTCAAAAAATCTCAGAGGTCATGAGGGACAGAGGCTACATCAGGGACGCATCACAGTGCCGAGTGAAACTTAAGGAGCTCAGACAAGCGTACCAGAAAACCAAAGAATCAAACGGACACTCCAGGACAGAGCCCCAGATATGCCGCTTCTATGCTGAGCTGCATGCAATTCTAGGGGGGCCGCCACCACTACCCCACCCCTGTCTGTGGACTCCAATGATGGGGTACTCTCCGCCATGGCTGAGGATTTTGCAGATGGGGAAGATGAGGTGGAGGATGAGCTTGGGGAGAGCACACAGCACACTGTTCTCCCCGACAGCCAGGATCTTTTTCTCACCCTGACTGAAATACCCTCCCAACCCAACGAAGCCGGAGAAGGGACCTCTGGTGAGTGTACCTTTTAAAATATAATACATGTTATAAAAGCAAGAATTTTTTAATGATTAAGTAGCCCTGAGGACTTGGGATACATTCATGGCCAGTACTGCTACTGGAAAAGTCTGTTAACGTGTCTGGGGATGGAGCAGAAATCCTCCAGTGACATCTCCATGAAGCTCACCTGGAGGTACTCTAAAAGCCTTTGCAGAAGGTTTCTGGGGAGAGCAGCCTTATTCCATCCTCCATGGTAGGACACTTTACCACGCCATGCTAGTAGCAAGTAATCTGGTATCATTGCATGACAAAGCCTGGCAGCATATGGTCCCGGTGTTTGCTGGCATTCAAGCAACATCCATTCTTTATCTCTCTGTGTTATCCTCAGGAGAGTGATATCGTTCGTGGTAATCTGGTTGAAATAGGGGAATTTAATTAAGGGGACATTTAGAGGTGGCCGTTCCTACTGGGCTGTTTGCCTGTGGCTGAAAAGAAATCCTCCCCGCAGTTAGCCACGCGGTGAGGGGGGAGGGGCTTTGGCACTGAGCTGTTTGCGTTTGACTAGCAGGGATCTTCCCTGATACCAGCCAGGTGGTGGGAGGAGGGGAAAAGCAATCATGCCAGAGAATTGGATGGGGGGGACGGAGTTAGTTTGGTTTCTGCTGCTGCACGTTAACAGGAAAACTGCAGCACTAAATGGCCAACTCAACGGGCTTTGCTTGGTATGGGAAAGGAGAGCGCTGCTGTTATGAAGGTTGCAGAAGCCGAAAGACTATGGCTTACCATGGCCGCCTGCAAGCCGAATTCTGTTGCCCGGCCTTGTGTGTGTGATCTCTAACACCAAAGCCACAGGCACTCAATATAAGATGCAAAATGCGACCTTGTACCAAAATCACATGTGCTATGTAATTTGAATAGTGTTGTTCACCGTGAAAGAGTATAGCCATTGTTCTGTAAAATGTATCTTTTTAAATACTTCTCTCTCTTTTTTTCCTCTAGTAGCTGCAAATGTTTCAAGCCTCCCTCCTCCATCCCAAAAGCTATCTCAGATAAGGCGGCAAAAAAAACGCACGTGCAATGACATGTTCTCTGAGCTCATGCAGTCCGGCACTGACAGAGCTGTGTGGAGGGACACAATAGCAGAGTACAGGAGAGTGGCCGATGAACATGAAGAGAGATGGCGGCAGGAAGATCAGAGGAGGCAGAGGCAATGTTGGGGCTACTGTGGGATCAAACGGACATGCTCCGGCGTCTGGTGGAGGTTCATGAACGGCAGCAGGATCACAGACTGCCGTTCCAGCCTCTGCTTAACCGCCCTCCCTCCTCCCCAAGTTCCATAGCCTCCTCACCCAGACGCCCAAGAACGAGGGGGAGGGGAGGCTTGAACAGCCCAAGCAACAGAAGGCTGGCATTCAACAAGTTTTAAAGTGGCCTTTTCCTTCTCTCCTACCTCCTCCTACATCCCACCTGGGCTACCTTGTGAATTATCTCCCTATTTTTATAATCAATTAATAAAGAATACATGTATTTTAATGATAGTGTCTTTATTTCCTTTGCAAGCAAGCTGTGATCGAAGGGGGGAGGGTGGGTGGCTTACAGGGAATTTAGAGGCAACCAAGGGGGTGGGTTTTCATCAAGGAGAAACAAACAGAAGTGTCACAGAGTACCCTGGCCAGTCATGAAACTGGTTTTCAAAGCTTCTCTGATGTGCAATGCTTTCTGCTGTGCTCTTCTAACTGCCCTAGTGTCTGGCTGCGCGTATTCAGCGGCCATGAGATTTGCATCAACATCCCACCCCGCCATAAACGTCTCCCCCTTAGTCTCACAGAGATTGTGGAGCACACAGCAAGCAGCAATAACAATGGGAATATTGGTTTCGCTGAGGTCTGAGCGAGTCAGTAAACTGCGCCAGCAACCCTTTAAATGTCCAAATGCACATTCTACCACCATTCTGCACTTGCTCAGCCTATAGTTGAACAGCTCCTTACTACTGTCCAGGGTGCCTGTGTATGGCTTCATGAGCCAGGGCATTAAGGGATAGGCTGGGTCCCCAAGGATAACTATAGGCATTTCAACATCCCCAACAGTTATTTTCTGGTCTGGGAAGTAAATCTCTTCCTGCAGCCATTTAAACAGACCAGAGTTCCTGAAGATGTGAGTGTCATAAACCTTTCCCGGCCATCCCATGTTGATGTTGGTGAAACGTCCCTTGTGATCCACCAGTGCTTGCAGCACCATTGAAAAGTACCCCTTGCGGTTTATGTACTGGCTGCCCTGGTGGTCCAGTCCCAAGATAGGGATATGCGTTCCGTCTATAGCCCCACCACAGTTAGGGAATCCCATTGCAGCAAAGCCATCTAGTATGACCTGCACATTTCCCAGAGTCACTACCTTTGATAGCAGCAGTTCAATGATTTTGTTGGCTACTTGTATCACAGCAGCCCCCTCAGTAGATTTGCACACTCCAAATTGATTACTGACTGACCGGTAGCTGTCTGGCATTGCAAGCTTCCACAGGGCTATTGCCACTACTTGTGAACTGTGAGGGCTGCTCTCATCTTGGTATTCTTGCACTTCGGGCAGGGGAAAGCAAGTCACAAAGTTCCATGAAAGTGCCCTTATGCATGCGAAAGTTTCAGAGCCACTGGGAATCATCCCAGACCTGCAACACCATGCAGTCCCACTGGTCTGTTCTTGTTTCCCAGGCCCAGAATCGGCGTTCCATGGCATGAGCCTGCCCCATTAACACCATGATGTACAAATTGCGGAGGAATGTGGTATTAGAGAAAAGTGTGTTCATGTCCTCATCACTGCACTTCCGTTGCCTCCTCACCTGGTTTTTCAGGTGCTGGTTCTGCATAAACTGCACGATAATGTGCAAGGTGTTTAGAATGGTCATAACTGCTTCGGTGAGCTGAACAGGGCTCCATGCTTGTTGTGCTATGGCGTCTGCTCCTGCTCGGGCAATCCAGGGAAAAGGGCGTGAAATGATTATTTGCTGTTGCTCTGACGGAGGGAGGGGAGACTGACAGCATGGCTTACAGGGTTGGCTTACAGGGAATTAAATCAACAAAGGGGGTGGCTTTGTGAGAAACTGAATAGCCCCCTCAAGGATAGAACTCAACACCTCAAGGATAGAACTCAAAACTGGGTTTAGTAGGCCATTAATTTCTCGGAAGGAGGGAAGAAGGGAGGAGAAAGTGAATACAAAACAAATCTGGTCTATTTCTTGTTTTGATACACTTCATCTATCTTTATACATCTTGCTATTAGCAGACTGTTCAGTACAACCGCTAGCCATCATCATCTCCTGGGCGCTCGGCAGAAGACGGTGCAGTATGACTGCTGGCCATCGTCTTCTCCTGGCTGCTCATTAAAAGACAGTGCACTAGGACTGCCAGTAGGACTGAATCGCCATGAGACAAAACTTAAAAGGGTAATGACCTGGCTGAGTCACTCCCATGTTTGCCCAGGCGCCCCGACCTCATCGAGGTCGGTTAAAAGAGCACCCTGGACTACGTCAATGATGGCTACCAGTCATACTGCACTGTCTGCTGCCAAAAGGCAATAAGCTGCTGCTGTGTAGCAATGCAGTACCACGTCTGCCAGCACGTCTGACATACGGTGATGGTTAGCTGAGCGGGCTCCATGCTTGCCGTGGTATGGCGTCTGCATGGGTAACCCAGGAAAAAAGGCGCAAAATGATTGTCTGCCATTGCTTTCATGGAGGGAGGGAGGGAGGGAAGGGGGGCCTGATGATATGTACCCAGAACCACCCGTGACAATGTTTTAGCCCCATCAGGCATTGGGATTTCTACCCAGAATTCAAATGGCTGGCGGAGACTGCAGGAACTGTGGGATAGCTACCCACAGTACAACGCTCCGGAAGTCGATGGTTGCCTCGGTACTGTGGACGCACTCCACCGACTGCATGCACTTAGAGCATTTGTGTGGGGACACACACAATCGACTGTATAAAAACGCTTTCTACAAAACCGACTTCTATAAATTTGACCTAATTTCGTAGAACAGACAAGGCCTAAGTGAGCTTCAGGCTCATTGACTTATTGCTATGAACTTTCAAATGTGTTTGAAGCACATTGTGTTACTTTACAAGTTTGATCCTGGGTTTCTTGCACACTTCTTACTCTCAGTGAAGAAAAAAATGAATAGGCTAATGTAATAGAAATTGGAGGAGTGACATACAACAGCTACATTTGGTTCGAATATCTGTATAGTAATGGAAAGTCAATGGCAGTTTTAGGTGACAAAAAAGGAAGCATTTGTGCCCTACATCAGTGAATATGGAAAAATGTGAGAGGAAAAGTATATGTGAGAATGATGGGGGAAGAGGGGCAAAGAAAGCGAATTGTTTGCAAGCTGCACGGCATAGGATGAGATACTGGATTGGGAATCTGGGGACCTGGGCTGTATTCCTGGCACTGTGATTCAACTGCTCTGCTTACCTTGGATAAGTCTAATCAACCACTCTGAAAATGTTTTCTCATCTGTAAAATGGAGATAATGATACTTCCATTCATTAGTACAGTGCTTTGAGATTCTTCACTGAGAACTGCTCTAACACAGGTAAATATTATGCTAGATCAGGAATGATAGAGCTGTGACAGATTTCTTCTGATGGTCTCTTCCTGCCCTTGTTCAAGATTTACAAGACTTACAGTGGAAGATCAATAGCTGAGATAAGTAAGACCCACAAAATGTTGACTTAATTGTTAAAGGAGCCACAGAAAGCCTCTGCAGCAACCAAATTGTGTTAGAGCAGAATGTTATCTTATTTTAATACTGTTTATTTACAGCACTTACTTTCATTATATATTTGACCTTTTTAAAGTGGCCCTCTAAATTCAGAACTTCCCATTTCAGTACAATTATTGTTAATCCAATATAGCTCTTGTAAATCCTGTCTGTAATCACTGTAATAACCTGTCCCTGTTATTGCAACAGTACGTCCTCATTTATATTCAGTGACTGTGCTTCACTAACAGCTACTTTGCTCTGCTCTGTGTCCCACTGAAAAGACTCTGGCTCCTGTTTGGACTCTTTATACATTCTCGCAGCCAGAGATTCTTTACCAGCCTGACACCAGTGACCTCACATTGGTCACTTAAAAGTGCCAAGTGTCTATTACTTGTGAGGCGAGTCCAAACAAATGAATGGGGTGAGACTTCTGCTTCTCCCTATTGTGTCTGACCTGAACAAGCTGGAAGCTATATAAAACATCCCTTGGGATTTGGAAAGCAGAAGTAGGCACTGCAAAGAACATTTAGGGGATTGGCTGGTGCTGTCATGTGACCGATGCTAGGCAACATGTGCTATTGGCCTTCTTGGTTGCAGACAGATCAGAAGGAACATCAGTTTGTGTGTGTATGTGCAAATGAGGCTGTGCTTTTTCCACAGCAGTCTGGGGGAGCTTTAGCACTTCTATTGAGGTAAGCAATAATGATGTCTCTTTATTCTAATAAATTAGCTGCTGGGAATGGATGCAGCAGGATTTTCTGCTGTACAAGCACAGAGTAAAATAGAAAAAGGGCTCCACTCTTAAATTCTGTATTTTGATTTCTTTTGATGTTTTTTAAATTCTAAATTAAATATGATCCAAGGTGATAAATACTCAAATATGCCCAGCAATTTTCTTTGGTAATTCAAAATCATTGTATTCTATTTTAAATGTTTTACATCTTGAGAATATTAAATTATATATTAGCAAGCAGTTGCACAGACAGGCATGCATTGGAAATAGTGCATAGATAAATTTCTGTCTTTATGAAGGGGTGGAGAGGGAGAGGAAGGTTGATATTAATACCTATCTTTGCATGAAAAGCATCAGGTCATTTTTACAAAGCAGACTGTTTAAAACAAAACCTGTAAAATGCCTGCCAAGACCAGTCATTGATACGTGTTTTGAGATGCATGTTGGCAATATTAAAGCAAAGGCGCAAGACAGATGCTCAATATCCTAATGGATTTGGAATCTATGGCTTGTATATTGTATTTAAAGTAGAACAGTGAATGAAAGACAGCAGCCTGTTTAAACAGGTCTTGAACTGTAGCCAATTAAAAAAGCCCATTGTAGTCGTGTGGTAGGCATACATCTTAGCCAACTGCTTCACAAGAAATAGATTTTATGTATTTCCTCCAAAACTATAGGGTGGAGTGAATAACTGTCTATGGAAAATATTTTAATAATACACTGAAAGTGAAGTTTATACCAAAGATAATTAAAGCCATTGTTGAAAAGAATTAAAGCTGCTAAGGATTAAACTGACTGCACCACAAAAAATGAAAAGGAACTGGACTGTATTATGAATAAATGGCTCTGCAGCAAAACTACAGAATCTATAATCAAACTGAGAAAATCCTCCTTCTGTAAGTGCAGAGAGCATTCATGCATTCAGGCTACATGGATGTAGTAGCTTGTCCAGAGAAGCTGCTGTGAAAGAGAAGTTAATGTCAAAACTAAGCAGGATCAGTCTTTTAAAATCCCATAGCTCTCCCAGGAAGTAAATCAGGAGTGAGAATGTGCTTTTGATGAATGATACTGTCATCTTGCAGCTGCTGCTAAATTTTTTTAATTCAAAAGACCAGATTAAGCAGGAAAGTTCAAAAGAACAAAAAAAAAAAACCCTTCACAAAAAATCCAAACCCACTAATATATAACATGCCTCTGCAGTGTTAATTCTGGGGACCAAATGCTATTGCACAAAACTAAAGAAGCTCTGACTGTTTTCCATATGCAGAACCATTTAACCAGGAGCAGTTAAATTTCACGACTTTACCTATATAAGAAAAAGCAATACTTCTGCTAACTTGATCTAAAAGTAGTCTATTTGCTCAACTTTAACACAGAACGGTCAGAATTAAAACTAGGCATGCAAACATTGAGAATGTTTTCTACTATGCTGTACTCCCCTAGTGAACTATTCTGATCTGCTTTGTTTGTAAAGCTATTGACTAGTATAGCTTCCTATCATAAAATTATTTTTGATACCATACTTAGCTTATCGCCAGTATAAATTTAATGCCGGCTGTTCTAATTTTCAGGGATTTTGTACCATACTTGCAGTTTGTGAGTGCTAACAATTCCTTAGAAATCCATTTGCTATTTTTCAAGGTTGAAAAACTGGGAAAATACCTATAGTCCAGTTAAAAAGGATGGAATTTGTAAACTGATGTTATCTGTATTTGTTCCAAATATGGAATAGGTTGAACTTTTACTCTTCTCAGAGGTGTGATTTTTTTTTAAAAAAAGATAGAACAGGAGATATAAACAATGATAATTGCTTGATGCAAAATACCAATATGTCTTGAGCATATTAATAATGTAAAAATAAAGATCTTATGTTATCTAATATACAAATAAAAATTGACATGCAAATATTATACAAAAATAGCAGAGAAATACTTACACTAAAGATGTATTTGTTTACAGACTTTTTTGACACCCAGTGCTTTACAAAGTTTGAAAACAATAGGGAGGCAGTAATACTAAATGGCTCTGGTGTAGCATCTGCACTGTTACCTTCCCCTGGAGGCTTTGTAATGGGAGGCTGTACAGGGTGTATTAGGCCTAGAGGCCCCCTGCAGGAGGCCTTGTGATCCTACCACACCCTTTCCCAGAAAGGAGCAGTAGAGAAGTCCTCTAGGCTGCCTAGAGTGGCTGCTGGGGAAGCAGCCAATGAGAGAGTTTCATTGAGCAACCAATTTGGGCCAGGGAGGGCCATATAAACGATGCTGCAGAGGTAGAGCCAAGCAGTTGCTGCCTGGAGCTGGAGGAGGGAAACCTGTGCTCCTGGCTGGTTGACTGACTGAAGAAGCAGCAGGACCATGGACAGTTCAGTTGCTGGCAGGGACCGAGGGAGCTCCTGGCTGGCTGCTAAGACTGAGCCCAGGAAGGGCTGCAGGAAGACAGTGTCTCCAGTAAGGAAGCCCTGGGGGTACAGCCCCATACTGGGGCTGGGAGTATTTAAAGACCAAGCCCAGGGAGGGGTACAGAGATACCAACAGAGGGGTCCTGGAACAGGCCTCTGGTGGACTGTATACCCCAAAAGGGGTCTGTTCTGTTTCACATACAGACTGTGTGTGTGTGACTTGGCCAGAGGGCTGAGTCACTGAAAACCCACCTAAGAAATCTCCAACAGGGGTCACCACAAATGGAGACTGCAGGCACACACACTCGACTAGGGGGTGCTTGCAAGAGGGGAGTGCCACCCTGTTACAGAGGCAGCTTTAAACTGAAGCATCAGCAGCGGATTGTGCCTGGCAAATGTGTTGGATCAATTT
The DNA here is from genome assembly GCF_965140235.1 of Caretta caretta. Classification (NCBI taxonomy): domain Eukaryota; kingdom Metazoa; phylum Chordata; order Testudines; family Cheloniidae; genus Caretta; species Caretta caretta. The sequence goes on along the minus strand of NC_134207.1, from coordinate 190,748,552 downwards.
GCATCTGTGATGCCCTTGCCATGTCCCCCCTCTCTCCATAGTTGCCCAAATTTGAGATTTTTTTGGTGATGAGGGTCCCCTAAAAGAAGAGAAGTTGTTAAATGTACACACTGCAACCTCACCTCCATGTGTACATTCTGCTGGGGCTCTAGGTTACCCCAAGCCAGCATAAGGGTGGAATCTAGCCCAGTGCAGATAAACAAATTCTTCTCTCAAGACTTGCTTATAGTATAGTTTTTGGTGCTGCTGTAACTTGAGCTAATCAGTTGCCAGATAACTCAAGTTAACCACACATGACTGTAAATTCTAGCATAGATTCTCAAAAATGTTTGTTCCTGATAATGGTTCATGGGTTTATGTACACTACAGGTCTTTAAATTGATTGTTCCAAGACACAAATGTGTGTGGAGCGTCCAGATTAGCATCTGCAAGTGTGTTAGTTTACTAGCATTAACTGACAATCAATTATCTTGAGTTTAAAATCTCTAGAGTAGACATACCTCCTCAGAGTTAAGCCAGGTTGAAGAATAGTTGAGCCAAAAATGTGTGTCCTGGAACAAACATCTGTGAGTTGGCTACAGAAGAGTTTACAATCTTATTAGTTAACTTGAGTTAATTGCGATCAGTTAGCTCAAGGTACAAGACCAAAAACTCTAGTATAGATATATGCTGAACTGTTCCAGTGCAACCCCAGTGAAGTTAATGTATTTGCATTAGTGTAGCTCTGAAAAGAATTTGTCCCAAGGCGTATTATGGCCACGGTGGGTAGGTAGACTAGGAAAATTAACATTAACTTTCTGACTCAAACCAACAAAAGAAAAGAGGTACGTAGTTAAGGCTCCCATTTTACCCAGAACTAAAATTGACATCTACTCTGGGTGGCTATTTCAGATACTTCTGTACAGGACCAGATTCTTCTCTTTGATCCAGTTTTCACCATGCTGTAAAGAAAACGGCTGGTGCCCTTAAACACACGTGCCATGGCTGATTTCCTTGAGCTTATCTGGTGATAAGCACGAAGTTTGAGACTGAAATGTGATCAGTAGTTTGTAGTGCTGTCAATCCAACTCATACAATAAAGGGTTAAATCCTACTATGGCTGGAGGCGGGGGGACACTGCCAGGCTTGCCCCCACTGTCAGCCAGGGCAAGATTCCTCATAGTAGGTTGAGGCAATGGACTGTGGGAGCACTTAGACTGTGCTTTTACTGAAAAAGGCAGCTGTTTCTGCTGTTGCTGGATTGTGCTTGCTGCTGACCACAGCATAGGTGCAAGCTAGCTGAAGCGCTAGTCATGACTGTTTAACATGTTAATAGCACTCCCTTAGAGATGTGGTGTTTGAGCCGGTGCAATTACTGACCCTCTTTCATTCTGCCCTCTCGAGCACCATGGAGAGATACTTGCTTTCTGGTTTTGTGGAGGAAGAGATTCCCTGTGTTCTTCGTTCCTTGTGCACCAGACAGCAGGATTTTATCCACGCAGTGCTGCAATGCCTCAGAGAAGTTTTGCCAGCTAAAGTTGCTGTGGGAACCTCTCTTCAGATGTGTGATCTGAAGGAAGAGACAGATAACATGATGCCACAAGTGGGGAATGCAGCAGGATGTTATGATACAGAAGCACAGAGTTTGCTGTTAGCAGCTGTGACCATTGGGGGGCTCCTGTTTCTAAGGAGAACTCATATCACTTATTCAGTAGCTTCTTTTACCATTTGGTTTAGTCTTTAGTTTACATTGTTTCATCATGACCTTCCATTCTTACAGTGGGGAGTCTGCAAATGAAATCCTTGTCCTGCTGTTCAGGATCGGGTTTGTATTGGCTTAGTCATTTTAGTGAGGTGCTTGTAGAGAGACAGGGAACAGAGACCTATTTAAATACTCTCCATGAATGTAAAGGCAGAAACACATGCTACCATCAAGAAACACTGGCTGAGCACATTATTGGTTTTGCCCACATGTGATTGGTTTTGCCCACCCCACTAGCAGATGTCACAACACTCTCCAGTAGTTCCTACAAGTGATTGAAGTAACTAGCCAATTTAAAGTGAAAACTAGGCACACATTGGTTGCGTGAGATTTTTCAGAATCTTTTTTCCATGTAGAGAGGCAGCATGGTCCAGTGGATCAAGCACTGGATTGGAAGTCAGCAGACCTGGATTCTGTTTCCATCTCTGCCAGTGATCTGCTGGATGACCTGGGGCAAGTCATTTAAAAAAAAAATCTCTTTGTGCCTCAGTTTCCCTATCTGTAAAATGGAAATAATGATACTGACCTTCCTTTGTAAAGCACTTTGAGATTTCTGGATGGAAAGATCTATATAAGAACCAATTATTATTATTATTTTATTATTGTCATGTACAGAAGGCTATTAAAGACTCATTAGTGACCAATCTGTGTACCCAAAATATTGCTTTCAATAGAAGATACCATAGGACTTCAATTTATTATTCATGTTTATCTAGCCTTCATAGTGTAATAGGTGCATCACGAATACAGATAATATATGGTTACTGCTCTCTAGGGCTTACTGTCCAAGCTTAGACACAATATGTAACAAGGGGGGGAGTCACAAACAAAGGGGAGGAGGATGGAAGATCAAGGCTTACAGCAGTGAAATAGGGTTGTTTTTAGATTTGATATAAAAACTTCATAACAATTTAATCTAAGAATCATGTTTCTAAAATGATTGCTATAATTTGTTTTTAGTGTGCACTGTGGCCAATAGCTGCATCATAGATAATATTGAGGTTTCTCACGGTGCCTTCTGTTAGCCTTCTTTCCAGAAAGTGCTAATTACTTACATCTCCCATTAATGTCTGTAGTAGGATTTGTGGTTGCTCATTGCCCCTTAAAAATTAGGCCATGTAAGTATACCTTTCCCTTCCCGCCATAGTGCAGCACTGACTCTGGCAACACAGGAGAGACCAGAATATTAACCCCTCTTCCAGAGTTCTGTAAACTTCCCAACTCCCTCATTCAAGTGAAGACTCTGAGAAGACAGTTCACTATTTTTTCCTGAATGCTCAATATGGTGCGACAGGACTGAGATGGTGAGGAGTGTGTCCCTGCGTGGTTGGGGAGGAGCGGAATGAAAGAGGGGAAGTCAGCGAATCTTAGGAAAGGGGTGGAGAGAGAAAAAAGAGAAGGTAGGATTTTCACAAACCACCTGAGTCCCATTTTCAAAGGTGATTTAGGCACTTAGGAGCTTAGGCCTCATGGGCTTTCAATGCACAGCAGGAAAGGCGGAAGGTAGAGACTAGAAGGGAATGGCATAGTTCTGCTGAAGTCAAGCAGGAGAAAGAATGGGATATCCAGGTCGTGGGTGCTGGCAATGAGAATGCAGAGCAAGGGGAAGAAGAAAGAAGGAGGAATGAATGCTGGAAATAACCAACCAGCACATTGTCTGAAAGAAGCTGGTTCACCCCACCCTCATGGTAATGCCATTAGTGATAGTCAACAATGTTGAGTGTGATAAAGAGGTGTTCTTCTACTAAGGGCAATTATGACAGGGTTTAATGTAGCCATAGTCTATAGCTCAGTGACATTCGTGTGAATCAAAGAAAGAGGAGTGTTATAACAGGGAGGTGGGTATGTGCTATGCTGAGGTGCACCACCACAGTTAGGTCTGCATTACAGACCATCCAGTGTCCAGTGCCGTGGTTCAGTCCTAGTAATTTGTGGCATATGATGAGCTTGTAACTAGGCTAAATACAGACAAAAAAGGCCTGAATTTTCAGAGGTCAGGGGCAGATGCAGACGTTCAGATTCTCTGAAATGTAGGCTCTTACTATATGAAAGTAAAGTGCCTGCTAAAAAAGCCAATATGTTTCTGTAAATATTCCCCAGCTGTGTACATCTCCTTTATTTTTAGATACTTCATCTGCTATTAAGAGGTCCTTTCCCCAGCTGAGATTTTTTTTTTTTTGAGACTATCTTAAAGCCTTGTGATGTGGATCCAATATCTTTGAAACCCATATCTCATTGCAGGATATCTTTCAAACAGGAGAGAACCATACCTCTAAACTGTCTCTTGTTACAGACCCAAATATACCTGATCCCCAAAAAGTTGTGGAGTGATATTTCACTTTTATAATTGTAAATTACTGACACACAGGAAATCATAAACCCTAGAAGTGTTTATAAATAGATGGCAAAGACAGTAAGTTTCTTGTATTTTTAGCTTTGAGCTACTAACACTTTGTCCTTCATTTTGGATAATTTCCTGCCCCATGACACTGGATCCCTCATTTGGGTGTTTGCATTAAAGGTATGGTAAGGTGGAGAGTTTTTTCAGTAGTGTCTCAGTTTCTTGGTTCTTCTGAGTTTGGTTGCAGGAGGGGGTTCTGACCTGGGGTAGGGGGTTCAGGGCTTGGGGTCTGGGACAGAGTTAGGGTGAGGAAGGGGGTTCCGACCTGCAGCAGGAGGTTCAGGGTGCAGGCTCCTGCCGGGCAGCACTTATCTCAGGCATCTCCCAGTTGGTGGTGCAGTGAGGCTAAGGCAGGCTCCCTGCCTGCCCTTGCTCTGTACTGCTCCCTGAAGCAGCTGCCATGTTCTGGCCATTAGGCGGATGCTCAGCCAGGCGGGTCTGCACGGTGTGTGCTGCCCGCACCCACAGGTGCTACCGCTGCAGCTCCCATTGGCCGCGGTTCCCGGCCAATGGGAGCTGTGGAGCCAGCACTGGGGGCAGGGGCAGCATGCTGAGCTTCCCTGATCGCCCCTGTGCCTAGGAGCCACAGGGACATGGCAGCCGTTTCCAGGGAGCTGTGATGGACTAAACATGGAAGGTTGCATAATAAGGGTGGTCTGTTGTATAGGCTTCACTGCACTGTATGTATACACATATACAGATGTTTAAATTTACTACAATTTTAAAATATCCAGTTAGTTTGTGGGCCCTCCATAATCAAATAATTCATTATACAGCTATGCCTTCTTAAATGCTTTGGGCCAGAGCTTCAGCTGCTGTAAATTGGGGTGGGGCCACCCAAATTGGAAGAGCTGTATCATTTGACACCAACTGTGGATATGGCCCATGGTTTTTAGTGGCCTTTGCTTTAAAATTTTGGAAAGTCACCAAGAATATAGGGAGGGATTTTGCTCAGCCTATAAAATTCAGATTCAAAGACATCAAAGGTGTGATCAGTGTGTGCTGAATTAAACTGTTAAAGCAAAGGTCTGTACTGTCTTCCTCAAGTGTGTAGGTCAAGATTAGTGAGCTATAGAATGTACATAGTAAAACCCATCATTACCAAAACAAAAAAATCTCCCTGACTTTCCCAGGTGAGGATTCTAAGAGGTAGTACTAATGTACGTATAAGTGGAGTTGTGAGCTTTTGGGATCTGTTTTTAAAGCTAGTAAGGCTCTATGGCCTGATTCCAATCTCTGTCACACCTGACACTGAAACCAGTGGAGAGCTACTCCAGATTTACACCTTTGTGTGTTTATTTCATTCAAATATTTTCTTCCTTTAGCCTTAGTTGGTGGGGCAGTGTAGCGAGGCGGTGTGGCTCCCTGCCACCCCGGAGAGAGTTGAACCCCTCCAGACACCAGAGTGGGCGGAGCCAGGAAGCTCTGAGCCCGCCCCTCAGAGGGACAGGTGGCGACCCGGAAGTAGAAAGGCGCGACCCGGAAGTAGAAGGGCGGGCCCTCAGAGCTTACTAGAGGACCAGCCGCCGGGGAGGCCAGACGTAGCTAGCCTAGCCTGCGACTGGGGAAACCCCGTGGCCCCAGGTCCACGCCAAGACTGGCCGGACCTGCCCTGCGCCAGCTCTCCAGGGGAGTTACCGGACTTGCCCTGCGCCAGCTATCCGGGGGAGTTACCAGGCCGGCCGCTTTTCCACTGCCCTGAGGAACCCATGGTGCTGGACCCCCCCGGAGAACACTGCCGGGACCCAGGTTCCAGAAGGAGGGGAGTTAGGAAGCAGCCATGGGGCAGCCGAACCTAGTCTGGCTGTAGCTCTGCCAGAACCCATGTCATTGTGTTGCGGTCAGGGTCCCCAGTGACCCAGTGAGTGGCAGTCTCCCCCTCTTCCTCGTCCTTAGAGGCCTGGGCTAATTCACACATGCTGTGTTGCTCAGCCCCGGCCTGAGGGCCTGAGCTACTGACTGTTTGTTCCCCCGTCCTGACCCAAGGCCTGGCCTGCTAACGTTGGGGCTATTTGCTCAGCCCCTGCCTGATGGCCTGAGCTACTGACTATTTGGTGCCCCACCCTGACTCAGGGCCCGGACCTACGGTGCTCAGTCCAGTTACTGCAAGGGCTGCTGAGGGAGACTCCGGTGGCTGGACAAATTCCCCAAAGTTAACTGTGTGTAGTGAGCCAGTGTGGCTCCCCGCCACCCCGGAGAGGGTTGAGCCCTGGCTTAGCCCCTGTACAGGCAGTTAGCTCAATGTATGTTCTAGTAAGCAGCCGTTGCACGAGACTGAAGATATTTTGTTAGTTATCCCCATGACACTTCTGGACTTTATATCATGTGAGCTATAAAAACTTTTAATACCCTTGCTCACATTGCTATGTGGGACAAACTCCCTTCAAATAATACAGTATTCTGCAGCAGTGGTCAAACATGGTAGGAACGCAGTCATATTTTGTTTATAAGGGCAGATTCAAGGTATCTCCTATGTTATTTCCCTCTAGGTTCATCTCAGTATTTGAACTGAGTCTGTGCCTCATCAGAGTAATTAATCTTACTGAGCCATCAAGAAAACACACAATTCCAGATGGCTTTTCACAAATTCTTCAGCATCCTTGCTCCTCGTCCATTCCTCTCTTTGTTCTCCACTGCAGGCTACGCCACATCTATTCCCACTGACGCAGTTGCACACATTCATCTAGTGTCCTGTAGTAATGTTCATTTTTAAATGTTAACCTCCACTATGTAAAGTAGTGGAAGTGGTGTAGAATAGTAGGTTTCTTTTGTTATCCCCAGCCACTAGTGGATTTCTTCACTTAGTGGAGGAACCTCACTGTGGTTCCCTTAACTGTTGCATAGAACAAGCTCTGATATGGATTTCCTTCATTTCTACTACCCTTTTGTGCCAACCCTGCTTTTGACATTGTACACACACTGAATGTTGTCCAAATGTACCGTTTCCTGCAGTTTTCCTTTATTGCTGTCTGAAATAACAAACATACCTCAGCCTGAGCTTCCGTCTGAGCTTGGCTATTCCTAGGGTTTCTCCCTGCAGGACCGACTGCACTGTCCCACGAGCATTCCCTCTGCCTTAGAGAGACTCTCAACCTGTTTATACTCCCTGATTTTGAGATGAGTCTCACCTGGTCTAAGTGCCGGGATGAATCAGCAGATGCATTACCACAATTGACATTTAAATTAAATATTTTGAATTAAAAATAATTCTTTCCTTTTTATCAGGATAAACCTTTAACACAGATGTTCACAGAGAACTCAACAATTAAAGGTTTCTAATGTATGAATTCAAGTAAGACAAGACCATGTTCTTAAATATGATATTCGTTGATTGAATGTGAGGTTCTGTAAAGATGTTAAAGAAAATCCCTTAGAATCACTTTTATACTCTTCCATCTGCCTATTTATCTTCCAAAAAATCAGTGACCTACGGAAACATTGCTGCGTGTAGGTCATGGGACTGAAAGCACTTCAGAGGAATAGGAGCCACATGGCACAGTGCCATGTGCATTTAAATTTAATGCCTTGCAGAATGAGATATGGATAAGCATCTTGGCATAACACACCCACTTCTGTAAATTTACAGTTTGCACCAGCCAGCAATGCAAAAAGCAAAAAGAAGCAGAATCTACAGTTGAACAGAGAGCAGACTCAATGGGCTATGCGAATATAGATGCGTTTGAAGGCGTCTACACATCCCACTCTAAGGTAAGACAATTTTCTGCCATTGTTGCTTCTGCTTATTACAGACCATCCAGTGTCCAGTGCAGTGGTTCAGTCCTAGTAATTTGTGGCATATGATGAGCTTGTAACTAGGCTAAATACAGACAAAAAAGGCCTGAATTTTCAGAGGTCAGGGGCAGATGCAGACGTTCAGATTCTCTGAAATTTAGGCTCTTACTATATGAAAGTAAAGTGCCTGCTAAAAAAGCCAATATGTTTCTGTAAATATTCCCCAGCTGTGTACATCTCCTTTATTTTTAGATACTTCATCTGCTATTAAGAGGTCCTTTCCCCAGCTGAGATTTTTTTTTTTTTGAGACTATCTTAAAGCCTTGTGATGTGGATCCAATATCTTTGAAACCCATATCTCATTGCAGGATATCTTTCAAACAGGAGAGAACCATACCTCTAAACTGTCTCTTGTTACAGACCCAAATATACCTGATCCCCAAAAAGTTGTGGAGTGATATTTCACTTTTATAATTGTAAATTACTGACACACAGGAAATCATAAACCCTAGAAGTGTTTATAAATAGATGGCAAAGACAGTAAGTTTCTTGTATTTTTAGCTTTGAGCTACTAACGCTTTGTCCTTCATTTTGGATAATTTCCTGCCCCATGACACTGGATCCCTCATTTGGGTGTTTGCATTAAAGGTATGGTAAGGTGGAGAGTTTTTTCAGTAGTGTCTCAGTTTCTTGGTTCTTCTGGGTTTTGTAAAGACAGATAACATCACTGTGGCATAGTTGTTGAGGGTAAGTGTAATTCTTGGCACCCTTTTAAACATTCTTACCATTTGGTTTCAGACTGAGAAATGTGTTAAATTGCCCAGAAGTTATTTAGGGAGCATAAGAACAGACTGCCTGCTGGTTGATGGACATCACAAGCATTCACATGTGAACTAAAACCTGGCCAGCTGCTGCTAAAACAGTTCAGGGACCCACCACCTTGACTGATAAAGATGTGATTTTAAAGGAAAGCTGTTTAGAGGGCTAGATTAAGGAATCTCAAACGGTGCAGCTCCAATTTAGAGATGTTCAAAATTGGTAAAACTCCCACAATGTTTTAAAGGTTTGGACAATCTAGTTTCTCTGCAGAAAATAATGAAATCTCTATTTTCTACATTGAAAATATGACAGTTCATATTTCACATCTCCATTTTCAAATTTCAAAGTAATCTTTCAATGAAATGAGCTAATTTTGCTGGAAAATGAGCCAATTTTTCAGTGGAAATTCACAAAATGTAGTCAATTTTTTCAATGAGAGGTCCCTTTTTTGATTCATAATAAAGTAAAAAAAGTCTGATTATGACTGCTGTTTTGCTTTTCTCTGCAAATATTTTGCTCCTCTCTTGCTCCATTGTGTTACAGTGAATCAGATGACATATGTAATGCAAAATGAAAAGAAAAAAGCTGCAGATTGAATAATTTATCTATTGGAACCATAAAACAAAGAGGGTAATTCACAAGTCAGAACTACACTGAGTTGTTATTAAAACCCTTGATGATGCTTTGCATATTTGATGCCGTGTACATTTTCCCCATTCCCTTTGGAACTCTAGATCCAAAAAGCTGAGTAATGCTACCTTAGAGTTCTGCCAATCAAATATTTGTAAGTGGATTACTTTAATTATCAAGTAAGCAATTACTGTCAGAAAGGCCAAACAAAGAACAGACATTTTATTTTAATCTTTTGGAAACTGTAGGCATAAGGCCAATTTGAAATGTAGGCTCCTAATTTGTACCTACAAAATATCTATATGTATGGGCAGACAGGCACTTTACATGCACAAATGGGGACTTTTGCATTGTTACCCGTTTTCATACACATCTACCTATTATGCATGCACAATTACCTGTTACCTATTATAGGCATAGCTTGAGCATGTGTGATTGTCAATTTGGACTATATTCTATGTATTGTACAGTTTGTTACCTTAAGTATTCATTTACTGGTGCTGCAAAGCTAGAAAATGCTAGAGTTCTAAGGTTAAATATGATATTCTTATGGAAGTGGAAGCAACTTGTCTCTCAGAAATAGGCATGCATTCATTAGAAGTAAAGGAAAAAACTCTATTTAAGCAGTGTCTGTAATGGTGTTTGCAATACTCTTGGCACATACATTTGTGCTTAGAATCTGAGTGGTTCAGAGGAAGTGGATCCAAAAGAAGAATCTTGTTTTCTGCATTTTCTGAAAGCTTGGTGTTTGAAGGGAGGCAGGGGAGGGGGGGAGCAGGGCAGGCGGAATTGGTCAGACAGTGTGCTACAAACCATGTAATTTCTTCTGGCACAGTAAATACTCACTAAAAAAATACAATGACATTTGCCCTATGTGACATAATTCAGAACATTTTCTCCATAATGCTTCCTACTTAATCTGAAGTAGCCAAACTGTCTTTTAGCCCTTTTGCTCCCTTATCCCCAGTGAGGAGCTTTTGCAGTATGTTTCCTAGAGCTGCTTGAAGCCAAAAGATGAGATGGCAACTAGCAATACAAGTTTTCCCCACTGCTACACAAGAACATGTTAGAAGAAGAGTCATTAATTCTTCATGAGGCAAATCATGAAATAGCTTCAGAAGCTAACCCTCCCAAAGCAGGTATTATGGTACAGAAGTAACAACAAAGTCAACGGACAGTATGGAATGTTAGCACTTACCATTTAATTACGACTGGTATTAGACATGTTGGTCACAACGTATTATGTTCAAAACGGAACAAACAAAAAGTGGTGCAGATAGAGAGCAGAGTCTTCACAATTAAAAAGAACCCTGTTGTGGTTGAGATTTCTGATGTAAAGGACCTGTGGGTTGCCGTTACTTGGAATTGCTTTGTTACAACTAGCTTTGCTTTTAGTGTGGGTCTCAAAGAGGAATCGGGATTTTCTCCGGAAGAGTACTGCACAGTTGGTTGTTGCCATGTAGAAAGACAACATCTACGCAAATAGTATCTGAGATGCTGCAGATCTTTTCTGTCCTAGGAATAATGAAATACAGTAGTGCTTTAGACACCATTCTATAGTAACTGTAAATGCTGAAGTCAGAAGAGCTCCAGTAATTTACACCTGCTGAGGATCTGGCCCTGAGTTTTTCATGGCAACCACTTTATTGGTATTCCATCTATTTAACAATATACATTTGAGCAAACATGGAACCCATTAATACAGTGTTTGAGAAAAGTCTCATAGGTATAGTTAAATGCATTCAAACGTGCTGGATGGATCCACCACACAAGCAGAGGAGGCCTAGTGACACGACGAAGCCTCATATGAGGGATAGAATTACCGAAGGGATTCATCCAAAAGAGCTATGGAGGAATGAGATGCCTGGTGCATACTGTAGAGTCTGTCCCCTCCATGTTCCTTCCAAGTACACTGCAGAAATAGGTAGGTAGGTTTCCTAGCTTTTATCTTTGGTACTTATATGGCTCTCACTACCACAGTTTCTGAGCACCTCACAGTCTTTAATGAGTCATAATCAAGAGGATAAGTTCACAACTCCCTCTTGTGAGGTGGGGAAGTAGTGTTATCTGTGTTTCACAGATGGGTACCAAGACTTGCACAAGGTCATGTAAGAAGTCTGTAGCAGAGCAGAAATCTGAACCCCAGTCTCCAGAGTACAAGGCTAATACCCTAACAATTAGACCATCTTTCCTCTGTTTATCATAAAATCATAGGGACCTCGAGAGGTCCTCTACTCCAGTCCCCTGCACTCATGGTAGGACTAAGTATTATCTAGACCATCCCTGACAGGTATTTGTCTAACTTGCTCTTAAAAATCTGCAATGATGGGGACTCCCTAGGCAATTTATTCCAGTATTTAACAATCCTGACAGTTAGGAAGTTTTTCCTAATGTCCAACATAAATTGCCCTTGCTGCAATTTAAAACCATTGCTTCTTGTCCTATCCTCAGAGGCTAAGGAGAACAATTTTTCTCCTTCCTCTTTGTAACAACCTTTTATGTACTTGAAAACTGTTATCATGTCCCCTCTCAGTCTTCTCTTTTTCCAGACTCAACAAAGCCATTTTTTTCAATCTTCCCTCATAGGTCATATTTTCTAGACCTTTAATCATTTTTGTTGCTCTTCTCTGGACTTTCTCCAATTTGTCCACCTCTGCCTGAAAGTAGCACCCAGAACTGGACACAGTTGAGGCCTAATCAGCACGGAGTAGAGTGGAAAAATTACTTCTTGTGCCTTACTTGCAGCACTCTGACTAACACATCCCAGAATGATTTTTGTTATTTTGCAACAATATTACACTATTAACTTATATTTAGCTTGTGATCCACTATGACCCCCAGATTTCTTTCTGCAGTACTCCTTCCTAGGTGGTCATTTCCCATTTTGTATGTGTGCAACTGATCGTTCCTTCCTAAATGGAGTACTTTGCAGTTGTCCTTAACATTATGGAGTTATCCCATTAAGAACCTGGTTTTCTTTATGTAGGAACTTAAAAGTCCAGAACAATACTGTAGCTGAGAACATCCACAGTTATATTAGACAAGATCATTTTTTATTTCATCTGAGGATTTAAACCCTCATATTTTAAGCTATAAGCTAAGCACTAACAGGAATTAGGAAGGAACTTCCCATATGGAGCGAGAATTCCTTAATTGCTAAAACGTATATGAACATTAACTTTAAAGATGGCATTAGTCAGTAGGGGTTCTTTTTTATTTTTATTTGTTTTAAGGAAGAAATTCTCTTTTTTGCAGTACTCTGTATGACCGTGTCTAATGTGCTTCTGTAATAACAATACTATTTTAAAACATATTCCTATATGAATTCAGAAAATAGTGTATTCAGACCTTAGTTTGTATCAGAATAAGAATGATAGTACCAGTCTTGAATATTGAATTAATACCATTATGGTAATGAGTTGATCTACTGCAGAATGTACTAGGCATACAATAGTTCGATTCAATTAGATTAAGGATCAATCCATTCAAGTTTCATCCATGAATTTCTGGATCTCATATAAATCAAATAGGATGGTCACATTTTGTTCCAAGTAGTTGCCATTTGGGAGGAGGAAATGGAAATAGATGTGCTGCAAGTGGGATAGGGTAGTAGTTCAGCAGTGATTGCTAGTTTCAGAGAAAGTTCATCTCATTGCAAAGGAAAGGTCAGAGTGAATTTTTCAACTCTGCTAATCTGTCCACACAGGTGAGCTGTAGCTGAAACAGAATGACCATGTCCTATTCCTTTTCCTATAGATGAAGAGCCTCTTAAAGGGATTCTATCAGTGTAAAAATCACATGTTGTAAGCAACTGTATTTACTAATTACATCTTAGATTGCTAAAAATGAATTTTAAAAAACCATCACATTTGTCACTATTTCTGCTTTCTTAACTATTTGTTTTTATTCTGTTAATATTCTTTTCCCCTTTCTTTTATACACACTGAAAAGGATGCTGACAGCTTAGATTTGGCTGCAAATATAAATTGTGTAAAAACAAGCTTTTATAAAACCTAAGGCCAATCAAAATATTTCCCCATTTTAAGAAAAACAAGTAAACACTTTCATTCAGTGCTCAAAAACCAAACAGTGCACTGCTAAAAACCCCAAAGGGAGACTAACTATAAACTAAAGTGCAACAAGTGTCGTTGATTTTCATTGTCCAAGCTGAGAGAAATACAAGAGGTATAATATTTAAAATGTTATCTTTGGTTAATCACAGAAGCATGTTATGCTCAGTTTGGACAATGAAAATCAGCATCATCTGATGCACTTTAGTTTACTTATTCTCACTTTGTGGGTTTTAGTACTACAGTGAAGTCGTTGAACGCTGAGTAAAAGTGTTTGCTTATTTTAAAGAAAAGTGGAGACAGATTTTGATTGGCCTTAGGTTTTATAAAAGCTTGTTTTAATGCAGTTTTGTTTAGGGGCCAAGTTTAAGCTCCCAGCATCCCTTCAAATGCATATAAAGGAAAGGGAATAGAATAAATTAAATACAAATTTATCAGAAAAAAACAACATAGTATTTCCATCTACAGATATTAAAAAAATCTTGCGCCAAGCCCCACAAAAACATGAGAGGAAAAAGATGTTGGATTCTTTTTATTGCCTTCTGCTTTCTTAGCTCCTATGTCACACTTGGGTCATATTTGCAAGTTTTTCTTCACAACCGTGAGGACTAGAACCGTACTTCTGTTCTGAATTCAATCTATAAACAATTCTGGCTATATAGAGAGTCAGTCTGTCCCACTTGCACTTCAGGTCAGTCATAAGAGTGGGGAAAAAAGGGCTTGTCTAAAGGGTGGTGCAATATGGGGATATGAATTACAGAAAGGTTTAGTGTGTTGTGGTCTAACTGTCCGGTGTAGATCTCACTGGAGCAAACCAAAAGTTTGCTTATTTGAAACGGGACTACATTAATGTGAACTAGGTACCTTTTAGTTTGCGCCAGCATCTACATGGGGCAGTTACAGCAAACGCATTAGAGAACTCTACGATTCGCATTCCTGTAATCTGAACTGCGATGTCATATAGACAAGCCTAAAATTCATGTTGCATTTATAATACAAAATTACGGAGAATACAAAAACAAATGTTCAAAAGCCTCCTTAGATCTGTGTGAGAGTTTATTTTGATGGAATGTTTCACCATATGTTGTACATTAATAATAAACATGCGCTTCGTGGCTAGTGGTTTTGACCATCATATTGAACAGTGTGATTGCCTTTTTCATGGTAATACTTGATTCCAGCTCAACTCCTTCCTCTGCTATCAGAGGAAACTTCTCTTTTTCTCTGTCCTTTTCTGACTAAATGCTTCCGCTAAAGCTCTACCCAATCTTCCTTGCCTGAATTCTCCCCCTCGCCCCCCCATGCATGCAAACACGAGTATTATACTAATCTGTTTCATTAAGGGGATAGTCTTTCCATTTCTGGACTTTCCCATATTATGTCTCTGCTGAGATTCTTGGGGTGCATCCATTTCCTTCTAGTTTCCTTCTAGTGATGTGTTTACCTATTGACAGATTCATTTAATGATTTTCTCTATGTCCCTTATTTGAGTTTGTTCATATTTCCATTGCTTTTGTTCCTTATCCCATACATTCCACCATCTCCCTCATCATGCTTCTCTTAGGAGTGGCAAATTTCTGATCTGTTTCCTTGATTATCTCAGAATTCTATTGCTAATATTTTGTTCTGGTCCTAGATCTTCTTCTGTGGGTTGGACTAGAGGAATATCCTTTCATGTGATTCATTTTGCCTTGTAGTGTGGCTGAAATACAGTGACCCCAGTTCAGTTAACTAGCAGTCCCACTCCAGAATGAGTGACAGAGAAGTGTGGTCTGAGCATGAAATTAGGAGTTAGGAACTTCTGTCTTCTCATCCCAGATCTGTCATTGACTTTGTGGCCTGAGACAATTTGTCAGCCTCAGTTTCCCCATTAGTAAAATAGAGAACACTCATTTTCCTTTTTGGTAGGGGAAAGGGGTGGAAATGGATGTGGGGGATTGTATGCATATATTTATGAAAACACTGTGGAGATAAAAAGTGGTAAATATTGGTATTATGTGGTTGCAGTCCAGTGAACTATATAATGCACTGCTGAATTTGATTACACATTGTAGTGAGCTCTCAATGATGTACACATTTAATGTCTTAACTCCACGGTTGATGTCCTCTTTTGGTTATAACAAGGCCCTAATTCTTGATTTCTTCTGCTTGGTTCTTATAATGTACAGGCTATTCTAAGATGTCATATTGTATTTGTTTTGAGTGATGTTCAGATCTGGCTCTGCCCTTCTTCTGAATGCCCTGAGTAGAGTAGCATCCTTTCGATTCCATTTCTGGGTCTCAGCTACTGAGCTTAATCAAATTTTGTAGGTCAGGTGTAGTGTATATATTTCAGGTGGTTCAGCTGCTCTGCATTTTGTTGCTGAGTCTTCTTTTTTTCTTTGCATCTCAATTTCCAGAGGAGAGTTTTGGTTTTGGATTGTTTTGTTGATCATGGAAAGGGGTAGGTGGTGTTCAGCATGAGCCGTTTAAAGTCTCTGAACTGTTCCTTCTCAAATCTTTGTTTAGAAACAGAAAATAACATATTTCTCAATTCACTAGGATTTTCCTTTCCTCAGTGATATCTCATCTTTAGATTTTCACCATATTCCCCCATGAGACACATTTGTCATTCTTGTCTTGC
Organism: Caretta caretta; assembly: GCF_965140235.1. NCBI lineage: Eukaryota > Metazoa > Chordata > Testudines > Cheloniidae > Caretta > Caretta caretta. Next base: position 190,732,536 of record NC_134207.1, on the reverse strand, counting down.
TGTCATGTTCTCCTCGCCAGAGCTTGACATCTACTTTTTCAGGCTGACAAAATTCTTCCGTCCTCTTATTGCATTTTTCTAGGTTAATTTTAGCTGTCTGCTTACTGGTGATCAGCATGGCTTTATCCAGCTTTGTGTTAAGCTGTATCTTACATCTGCCTGTCCTGTGATCACTTCATCTCTTGAACTGGTTGTGCTCTGTAAAAAACTGGAAATCCACTGCCTCTCTGTTACAAGAAAGACAAGACAATTTTGCACTCCGCAAGTTAGCTTTTTTTTCTTATCTACTTATAGATCAAAGGAATACAGATGATCTCTCTTACCTTTTGACTATAAGCAATTTCTATCAGCTTCTCTCTTCTGTTGTGCTTAATTCCTATTCTAAAGGAGTCTGTGGTATTGCTCTCCATTTTCTTGCACATTTAGCTATGTAATCATATATGATGATATTACAGTGAATTATTCACGCTCTTCACACATACTCATATGGGTGACATCCCAATGCGACAGTAACCTTAATGGCTATTTTTTTCTCCTAGGAATCTTTTGAAGCCCTGAGGAGCTTCAATTTTCTCCCCAATTTAACTCCATTCCTTTTAAGGCCCATCATCCAAAACACCTCACTTCCACACTTGTAGAAGTAAAGGGGACTCCTTTCACAGCCTACTAATTCAGCAGATGGAGATGAAACTATTGAATAATTCAAGTCACTCTCTTCCTGCAAGAGGCTGACAACTCATAGGGCCAAATTTACTTCTGGATAAGTGCACAACTCCATTTAAAATACTGTAGCCTCGAAAACAAGAGACCAGGAACAGAGAGTAAACGAAAGTGCTCCCGCCCCCATTCACATATAGCAGTGCTACACACATGGCAGTGAAGAGCGCTACCACAAGGTCACTGGGTTGTCCACAGCCTTAGTGATTTTCACTTGCTCATGTTCTCTTCATATTTGTGATTGTTTGGCTCATGGCGTCTTTCTTGCAAAAACAGAGGGTTCAGTCTCAGGCTGTTAGAAGGGGAACATAAAGCATTGGTTTTGGTTTATAGCCAGCAGCTGTTATAAAGTGCCCCCTCTGTTTTTCTTCCTGCCTAAGGCAGTCATGGGGGAAACAAAATATTTCTATAATGTTTTATAAAGAGCTAGATGGTGGCTGGCTTACGCACACAGGAAAGCACAAAGAGCCTTCACCTCCCCTTCCCTACCACAGAAGAGCTGGCCACATTTTCAGATGGGGTTTTTTCACAAGTACAGGAACATATAATCATAGCACTGGAAGGGACCTTGAGAGATCATCTAGTCCAGTCCCCCTGCACTCATGGCAAGGACAAAGTATTATCTAGACCATCCCTGACAGGTGTTTGTCTAATCTGCTCTTAAAAATCCCCAGTGGTGCAGATTCCGCAACCTCCCTGGGCAATTTATTCCAGTGCTTAACCACCCTGACAGTTAGGAAGTTTTTCCTACCCTTGCTGCAATTTAAAGCCATTGCTTCTTGACGTATCCTCAGAAGTTAAAAACAACAATTTTTCTTCCTCCTCCTTTTACGTACTTGAAAACTGTTATCATGTCCCCTCTCAGTCTTCTCTTTTCCAGACTCAACAAACCCAGTTTTTTCAATCTTTCCTCATAGGTCATGTTTTCTGGACCTTGAATCATGTTTGTTGCCCTTCTCTGGACTCTCCATTTTATCGACATCTTTCTTGAAATGTGGTGCCCAGAACTGGACACAATACTCCAGTTGATGCCTGATCAACACAGAGTAGAGCAGAAGAATTACTTCTCATGTCTTGTTTACAGCGCTCCTGCTAATACATCCCACAGTGATGTTTGCTTTTTTTTGCAACAGTGTTACACTGACTCATTTAGCTTGTGATCCATTATGGCCCCCAGATCCCTCTCTGCAGTACTCCTTCCTAGGCAGTCATTTCCCATTTTGTATGTGTGCAACTGATTGTTCCTTCCTAAATGGAGTACTTTACATTTGTCCTTACTGAATTTCATCCTATTAACTTCAGACCATTTCTCCAATTTGTCCAGATCATTTTAAATTTTAATCCTATCCTCCAAAGCACTTGCAACATCTTCCAGCTTGGTATCATCTGCAAACTTTATAAGTGTACTCTCTATGCCATTATCTAAACCATTGATGAAGATATTGAAAAGAACCGGACCCAGAACTGATCCCTGCAGGACCCCACTCAGTGTGTCCTTCCAGCTTGACTGTGAACCACTGAAAAGTACTCTCTGGGAATGGTTTTCCACCCATTTGGAAATTGTACTCTCAGGGAAATGGTTATGCACCCACCTTATAGTAGCTCCATCTAGCTGTTTTTCCCTATATTGTTTGAGACGGTCATGCGAGACAGTATCAAAAGCCTTAGTAAAGTCAAGATATACCACATCTACCACTTTCCCCCATCCACAAACTGTTATCCTGTCCAAAAAAAAAAAAAAAAAAAAAGCTCTTAGCTTGGTTTAACACCATTTATTCTTGCCAAGTAATGGTCAGCATGGATTTATCACCTTATAACTTCCCAGCTGTTTGCAAATTGATTGCTTAATTATTTCCTGCGTTATCTTTCTGGTTACTGAAGTCAAGGTGAATGGTCTGTAATTCCCCAGGTTGTCCTTATTTCTCATTTTCTAAATTGGCACTATATTTATTTACCCTTTTCCAGTCCTCTGGAATCAATCTCATCTTCCATCACTTTTCAAAGATAGTTGCTAATGGCTCATATCTCCTCAGTCAGCTCCTTGATGTATTTCATCAGGCCGTGGTGATCTGAAGACATCTAACTTGTCTAAGTAATTTTTAACTTGTTCTTTCCCTATTTTAGCCTCTGATCCTAACTCATTTTCACTGGGCATCCACTGTTAGACGTCCAATTGCTACTAATCCTTTTGGTAAAAACTGAAAAAAATCATTTAGCACTTCTGCCATTTCCACATTTTCTGTTATTATGTCCCCTCCCTCCTCCCTTGAGTAATGGGTCTAGATCAAACATGGTCCCCACTGCCACCCCCTTGGGTGCAAACCACCCCAACGAGTGAGGACACGGCCTCAGCATCTTTCTGCTTTGACCAACATGGAGGGGAGCATCTGCGACTCTGTCCTACGGGATAGCACAGCAGCTGTATTCCCCAAGAACTGCAGGAGGCACCCCTGCACTGTCCCCAAAGTGGAACTCAGTCTAAGGGGCAGAGTCTGGCCCAAATCATGGGTTGTTGCAAAGGGACTGATGGCAATTTAGAGAAATTTATAAAGATATTTTCCCGAGAGAAATCTCTGTACTGTAGCAAAGGTTCATTTATAAAAGTCAGACGTTCTTTACTATGAATGACAGTGGTTTAATGGTTAAAACATTGGATTGGAGTAGCTGGGAAGGCTGGGTTCTGTTCCTGGTGCTGCCAAAGGTTTCCTGTTTGGTCTAGGACAAGTCACTAAGGGTATGTCTACACTACAATTAAGCACCCATACCTGGCCCGTATCAGCTGATTTGGACACGTGGAGCTCAGGCTGCGGGTTTGTAAAATTGCAGTGTAAACACCCAGGCTCCATCTGGAGCCTGGGTTCTGGGGCCGTCCCCCTCCGTCAATATAATAATTCCCTATCTCACAACTCGGGTGTGCTTGTGAAGTGCTTCGACATTTTCAGGTGGTGCTACAGCACAGAGGTGCAAAGCATTCGAATTCAGAAGTAATGAGTGTTTTTATCAAAGTTTAGAAAGAAAATAATTGGATATTTGCCAAATAACTTGTTTAGTTTCAAATACAGTGGGCTACAGTGTACCAAATAACCAGCAGGACTCCCTAGAATTATATTTTGATATTTGGCTACCACTAATGGCACTTATTCATGTTTTAAAGAACAGGCAATTTTGTAAATTGGCAATTCATTATTGTGCACATATGGTCATGGATTAAATCTGATAGCGCAGCCGTTAGAGCCCAGAATGGTAAGGCTCTGGTGTCTCGCTCAGGAGAGAGCCAGGGAAGGCATTAGAAGGGGGAACGAAGATAATTTTCACACTCTCTTGCAAGTAGCATAAGTTCGTAATCATTCTTTAATATAGTATCCCGAAATCTGACATGGATAACTACCGATTGGGGGTTTAACAGACTCTAATTAAAAAATATTTATGTATAGAGAGTATAACTCACTGAAGTATTGCAGGAATGGTAGCTATGAAACCTATTCATTGCTTTTTTCAGTGTTTTCATCCTCAGTTTAACCTCCCATTGTAATGTATCACCTTCATTGTCATGCATGAGGCTGTTCCCTTTCTGATGTAAAATGCATTAGTCATTTCTGCCATGTGCTCCAGATCTTTGGCATCTAGGGGCTAATTTGCTATTATTCCGCAAAGTACCAGCAATAGTTAATGCCTTGCAGGTATGATTTAATATTTTGCACTTACACAGCACCTGTAGTTCTAGGTTCTTAGTGTTTTACATGGATTAATGAAACCTCCTAATATCCCTTAGAAGCAGATTCTGCCACCCCCAACTTAAAATGGGTGGTACCTTACTCCTTGAGTAGCTCCACTGAAATGAATGTGGCTGTTTGGAACTTAAGATGCTACTCAGCATGAACGAGGATGGCAGAGTCTGGCCTTAACAGATGTTCAAATGTCCTGCCCAAGGTTTTAGAGCAGGGGTCAGCAACCTATGGCACGCGTGCCAAAGACGGCATGAGAGCCAATTTTTAATGGCATGCTGCTGTCTGCCGGGGTCCGGCAGACAGCAGCGTGCCATTAAAAATCCTGCCAGCCCTACCCGCTCTTCTCCGCCCCCCACTCTCTCCTTGCAGGACAGGCAAGCTTCTCCCTCCCTTCCTGCGGTCGATCAGCTGGCGGCTCTTGCTACGGAGCGGGAGAGGGAAAAGCGGAGCCACAGCACGCTCGTGCTGTCTGCTCCAGGGATCTTGGGGAAGAGGGTGGAATCGGCATATCCTCTCCAGCCCCCTGCCGTGAGCTGCTCAGGGCAGGGGGTTGGGAGCATCCCCACGACCCAAGCCCACACTCCCAGCCCTCTGCCCTCTGCCCTAAGCCCTGCACCCCCACACACACCCCAAGCCCCATACCCTGACCCCTGCAACCCCCCACAACCCCACCCCTGACTCCAACGCCCCCCCAGCCCTGACTCCTGCACCCTACTCACACACCCCTGGCCCCCTGCCGCACATGCGCACACACACACACCTGCACCCCTCGCACCAAATGGGAGCTGCCCAGGTAAGTGCTCCACACCCAAACCTCCTGCCCCAACCCTTGAGCCCCCTCCCTCATTCTAGCTCCTGGCCAGACCCTGCACCCCAACCCCCAGCCTGCTCCTTCACCCCCAGCCCTGTTCTCAGTGCACTCCCATCCTCATCTCAGTGCAAAAAGAGGAAGAGAATGGCTAGAACCAGGGAGAAGGTAGGTACCTACTCTATGTGGACAGGGCTGGGACCCCAGGCTGGCAGCAGGCTGAGCGGCAGGGGGCTGAGCTGCTCAGCCCACTGCTGGTCTGGGGTCCCGGCAGCCGGCCCTGCTCAGCCCGCTGCCGGTCTGGGGTTCTGGCTGCCGGCCCCTTGCCAGCCGGGGTCCCGGCCGCAGGCCCCGCTCAGCCCGCTGCCAGCCTAGGTGAACGGAACCCCAGGCTGGCAGCGGGCTGAGTGAGCCGGCAGCATAAGATCAGCACTTTAATTTAATTTTAAATGAAGCTTCTTAAACATTTTGAAAACCTTGTTTACATATGACAATAGTTTAGTTATATAATATATAGACTTATAGCGAGAGACCTTCTAAAAAACGTTAAAATGTATTATTGTCACGTGAAACCTTAAATTAAAGTGAATAAATGAAGACTCGGCACACCACTTCTGAAAGGTTGCCGACCCCTGTCTTAGAGCATGTCAGTGGCACAGCCAGAAATAGACTTCAGGAGTCTTGGCTCCCAGTACTGTGTTGTAACCAGCAGAGCTGCTGCCTCTCTGCAGAGGCTTTTCTGTGTGTCACCTTGACTCCAAATGGGAGACTAGTGATTTTTTTCCCCCTTTTGCTTCAGGGAGGCAATTCCTTGCTCCAAAATCAATTTTGAAATAAAATGTAATTTGAATAATAAGTCTCCACAGCTGCCTCTTAAGATTTAGATTTACTGTATTGAACTGTAACTTGAATTTACTGGCTGCTTGCTTCATGCTAGGGAACTGATAGTGCATTAAAATTGGCAACACTCAAGCATTTTTTGTGTATATGGAACTCCATTACCAATGTGGCAGTCGTGTTATTTATTAGAGGTGTTTGGAAAACTTCAACAAAACACGGAAACAAAATTTTTCATTCTGCCCTCTGCACTCTGTTTCCCATCTATCTGTTATTTATAGAGATGGTAGAAACTAGCTTGCTCCATCCTAATCGAACCTGACAAAGTCCCAATTTAGCGTTTGAAGTAATGGGGACTATTCTGTCAGCCCTAATGCAGACTCCAACTCCTGTGTTATAAATATAACAAAATATGAGAAATGTGAGCACCAAAGGACTGCTCAAGCCGATTTGATATCACCAGTGCTGTGACTGTCTTTAGCCTACAGCCCAATAATCTTGTAAATTGGATAAAAGTCAAAAGCAATCCATCACATCTCATTCTGGGACTGCACTCTCTTCTCTAGTACTGTAACTAGCTTCACAGGTGGGAGGGAATCCTTTGGATCTTGCTGTTAACAATGCAGTGTGGTGAGCAAACCAGTCAATGAAAGATCAGCATATCTTTGATGCCTTTTCACTTCCCATGGGAGGGCTACCAGCTTTTCTTGTCTTGTTGGACAAATGGATGAATATCTACTGCCTTCCTATGACATCACTACCAACAAAAATGATGACATAATTGGCCATCAGAAGTACAAACAGCAAAACCAACCAAGCCCATAGAGACAGGTTTCAGAGTAACAGCCATGTTAGTCTGTATTCGCAAAAAGAAAAGGAGTACTTGTGGCACCTTAGAGACTCTCTAAGGTGCCACAAGTACTCCTTTTCTTTTTGCAAGCCCATAGAGTTGGTGCAGGGATACAGCACCTCTGCATAGATGCCTGTGATCTCCTGAGGATTCCTGGAGATCCACCAGGTTTGGGAATGGCTCCCACAGCAGCTTCTTTATTTTGAACCTTGTCCTCTCATAGAATGACGTGGTGGTATCTCCACTAGGGGATCCTCATAGAGATTTTCTCCTGGCTCTGCTGGCTTTTCCACAGGAGGAGATAACCTGGTCCAAAGCTAACACAATGTAGCAGCAATGTAATAATGCATTTAAGAATTCACAGCTAGATTTTCCCTCACCTGCAGAAAACTGATAAAATCATACTTTTTTGTTGTTGAAAGAACACTATCCAATGCCTCCTGAAATCAGTGGTGGTCTTTCCATTGACTTTATGGGGCATTGGGTCAGGCAGTAAATCCTGCTTGGTTTATTCTTGTAATTGACTTAAATTAAACTAATCAGATGTATAAGACAAGCATGATTTGATACCAGGAAAAAAATAATATAATTACACTATATGGCCCAGCTACTGCCCTTGATGTGATCTCCTAAGGAAACAATCCTTTTTTGTACATAATATTTGTGGTCAGCTAAACAAAAGTGTTAACCACAATTATGGAACTGCTTAGGATACAGTCCCAATCTGAGATCTGCCATGGAATCTGTTCATCTAGAAAAAGCTGTTTTCTTCCTGTTAACTAGGGAACTAATGAATAACTGTGGGCCAGATTCTGCCACCCTTCCTCAGTACTTGAAATCGGGGACTACACACTGAATAAAGTACTATTCAGCATGAGTACATGTGGTAGATTCTAGCCCTGTGCTATTGAAATTCTTAGTTTTAATTCACAATCTTCCTTTGTTCAACTCCTTCAATCTGAATTATTCTTCTGTTTCTACATTCTCCTTTGTTGTTAACTAATGCAGTGCTGCTCACTACATTGTTTTGCTTTGCCCAAGCTCAGAATCTGCAGTTATTTTTCATGCCATTGCATCCGCCTTATCATTTTAGCATCCTTTTCCTGTTATGAATACAAAAATCTCTCCTAACATCCAGCTTCTCTGTAGAGTATTTTCCAAAGCCTTTTGATATTATTTTTTTTCTTTTACATTATGATCTGCTTTATTTCTTGGATTGTAAAATCTATAATGATCCATTTAGTGACATCAGATATAAATAAAGGAAGAGTCTGCCTCAGCTGCTCTTCCTCCCACCATAGCCTTTCTCCTCACCTATTCACACTCAGACATACCTGGACAGCATTCTGAAATGACACAGACAGCCATGCATGTGCATGCACACACACTTAATAAATCTTATTCCAAAGTTGTTTGTTAATAGCAAAGCTCCAAAAAGGTCTGGTAAAGTATGAAATTATCTTACAACTCATTATGGATGAACCTCTGATACCATAGTCCATCTTAGTGAGCTCTTGTTTTCTCTAGATCTTTCTATACAGTATATTCAAATTATTCTGTTCTTATGTAGAAATCAGAGCTGGAGAAGGCCACAGATGTCTTAATGCATCACCATGCCAATGCAGGATTGTTCCCTATGGTATATGTCCTGTTGCTTTGTCCAGTCCACTTTTAAATTACTCAAGAGGCACAGCATCTATAATTTCATATATATAGATAGAGTTCAAATTCTTAGCTGAAGAGATTTTCATTAAATGGACCGCCCTTTGTTGCAGTGAGAAGTTTGTCAGTGCTGCAGAATAACCTGTTGCAGTGATAAAGAAATTAATCCTCATATCTTGCATAATAATGGTGCTGGTCATAAACTACTATGACTAGATTATGACCTACCATATGCAAGAGGAAGCAAAGGCACAACGGCAGGTGCAGTTAAAAATGGGAGCAGAGACATTGCTCCCAGCTGGCTCAGGTAGTCATATTAGTTTCCTAAAGAGAGCAAGGCAAAACACACCTTCCTGTACTGACCAGCAGAGCTGAGCGTATTGAGGGGGAAGTATATGCTGTAGTCTTTTTAAGAATGGCAGAGCTATCACTCCAGCAGTCACCCCATAAGAGGAGTCCTGCCTTGAGTCATCAAGAATTCTTTCTGGGGCTTTTAGTGCAGTGGAGCACCTCCCATTCTCCTTGTAGCCTGCATTTTAGAACTACACACTGCTAGTTCCAATCTCCCATGGAGAATAAAAACTGGGGTGAGTAGAATCTCAGCCAGGAAAAAAGGGGCATGGGTGCAGTTTTTCCTTTTCCTCATCATTAGGGAAGTGGCAGTGTTCCAAAATATAATTATTAAACTCCCTGTAATCCAGAGAGAGGGTTTAACTGAGCAATGATCTGAAATGCCAGTCCTTCCCTGTATATAACTCTTAATCTACAGAGCTAAAATGACAATCCAATCTAGTCATACAAAGCTCTCTTAATGCAGGTAAAACTTCTTTCTCTCTCCCCCACTCCCCTTTCCCACAGTCCACTAACCTTAAGTCTTTTACTAAACCTTCAATTGTTTAAGATTTATCTAGATTACTTTGTATTCTGCTTACTTTATTTTCCCCAAACTACAATTGTAATCTCTTCCAGAAATAATTTTCCATGTATAATTGTTATGAAGAAGCTACAGCTCTGACTCAGATGTTTCTGTTCTCTCTCCCTTCATTTAACCAAGCAAAACATATTAATGAACTATAAATTACAGCTGCACAAATTCACATCAGCACATAAACCAGCTAGCACAAGCGATTACTGCAGTCTGTTAAATCCATGCTTTATTCTGTTTGAACAGCACATCTATCCACCATGCTTTATTCTTCCTTTCCCTGCTGCAACCAGAGCGATTGCCCTATTCCGTATCTTTCCTCCTATAGAAAAAGAAAACGTTTTAAAAACTTGTGATTGAGAAACAGGAAACAGAAATAGACCCGTTAGTGTGACTTCCCAGCCCTTCATTAAACAATTGTGGTAACACAAGCACTTTAGTCAGTGAATAAAGAATATGGGGGAAGGGAGGAGAAGTTGGAATCTTCCATCACTGCACTTGAGTGTTGGTTAGGGCAGAGGGTTGTAAGCCAGGATTACTGAGTTCTGTTCAACTGACTACCTGTGTGACCTGGGGCAAGTTAGCTACCCTCTTTACACTTCCCATGTGGCCATCAGTTAAATGGATATAAATATTACCCTGGTTAACAATTGTGTTATGATGGTTATTTGCAAAATGCGTTGAGATCATTGAATTGAAGATGTGATATGAATGCAACGTGGTGCAGTTGCTGGGATGGAACATAAAATCTTACCCTTGTAGAAGCACTAGAAGAAACACACTGGAAACCTTTGAAGTGTATTAACTCTACAAAGTCTATTTAATCTTTCAGTGGGCAGTTACTTCTTGGACTTGGCAGGAAGCAAAGTGCTTTGTGTAGCCTATTGCATATTTTTTTGCTACTTGCTTTCTTAAATCCCCCATCTTTTGAATTTAGGCTTCATAAACGTTTTATTCCCACTCTAGAACCTCTGCACCAGCTCCTCAGCTCGTGTAAGTCAGTGAGTGATGCAAATGTACATGAGCGAATGATCTAGATCAACACCCTGAAGAACTTGGGAGACCAAGTGCTGCCTCCTAGATGGTCCCCATAACAGCTTTTTTCTGTACATACACTTCCCCTTCCATCTCCTGCTCATCAGTCCAGTTTGAACTCTTTGCAAATCACAACGATGAATGTTAATACTGTCTTGGAAACCACGCCATATAACAACCCCCCTAATATTATGCTACCCATCACCCCTTCCTCATCATTTTGCTTTTTATTTCCCTTTTCACTGTCTTCTTCTGTTTCCATCCCCATCCCTTGTCTTCCAGTTTATTCACCTCCTTCAATTTCAACATGGCTGTTGTGATTATAGTGTTCAGCTGGTGAGGGAAAGCATGAAGGGAATAGTTCCTTTAATGCATATTTGCTGTGTGATGCAGAGAGCTATCTATTGCTGTGTTTCAGTGGTGAGGCATGCAAGAGGTAACAGATGGTACAGATGGTGAGCTGAGAAGACATGAAGGTATGAGGGAGCAATGTTTCTTTAACTACAGTAACAATGCTGGCAGCAAGTTACTTGAAAGGGGAAGACGCTTCAGAAGCCAATAGAAAGGTCTGGAGCAACTTGAAGACCAACCAAAAATCAACAGTGGAACAGTCAGTTCAAGGAGTTCATTTTACTCAACTCATTTTCCAGCCTCGTTTGTCTGTTTCATCCACTTGGGGTATCTTGCTTCCAAATCTGTTTTGCAAATTCCTTGGAGCAGGGACTGTCTTTTTATTACCTGTTCATACAATCGAGGGTACAAATAAGAGCTAATGGGTTGGGGGCAGGTAAAGGGGGAGCACAGCTCTACTCCTCTGTGGAAAATCTCTTTCACCACTGTGTACAGCCATCTAGTGCAATGGGGTACTCGATTGCAGTCTCTAGGTGCTATTGAGATACAATTATTTTTATTTATGTGTAACGTAATGCCCCTGGACAGGTTGTTGGCAGCCGGGACAGAGAACCACACTGCATAAGCGTGGGGTCACACACTTCCCTGGCTGGGGAAGCTCATCCTGAACTTTAGGGGTTTCACTCTGCTGAAATCCCCGTACAGGCCACTTTTTATGATTTGGCATGCCAGATTGAACCTGTGGATCTAAAAGCAGGAGTGTCAGAAGACCCACATTTGTTAGTCAAAGGCTGTGACTGCTATATGGACTGTGCACTACAGAGGGACGGAGAGCCACACCGTGTAAGGGTTAAATAATTATCATGAAGAATTAGAGACCCAGGACAGGAAACAACTGGACAGTTGGGGCAGTGTGATGGGGTGTTTACCCCACACTTGCCCTGCTGAAAGAGTTAATGCAGACTGAGCATTAATTAACGCAACAGGCCACAGCGGAGAGGAATCGGGTGGCTAAGCAATCCCCTGACTGAAAGATGAAGCCCAGCTGAGGAGGAAAAGCTGGGCTGGGGCTATAAAGGCAGGAAATTGGCAGCTGGGAAAAGTTGCAGTTGCTCCCAGGGAGAAGTGTTTGGAGATTACAGGGACCCCATAGTTACTCCATGGGAGGGGGAGTTAGGAGGCTGGCAAATCCTATGGGGGGAGTGCCAGGGGTAGGAGAGGGCTTGGGGAAAGGCAGTCAGGTCTAGAAGGGAATAAGCTTGATTGCTGGCTAGAGGGTCCCTGAACTGTGACCTAGAATAGGAAGACTGCCTGAGCCTGTTTGTTGGAAGAGACTTCCCCTCTGCTCCCCAGAAGGGGAAACACATGTAGTGACCTGGCTGGAGGGCTGAGTCATGAAGAGGCAGCAACTGTGGGAAGGGGCGGTGCCCTTGCAAAGCTAATCCCCAGAACTTCCAGGAGGAGGTGCCATCCTAGCAGTGAGTGGAGCACCTTGTCACAGGCAGGCACCGTAGAAGACAGTGGTACAGCATGCCAAGCACACACAAGCTGAAAGATAGTGGCCTAGATTTCCAGGGAAAGTTGGCAGCCTCAGTAGTAAAGGGGAACACAGAGAGAAGAAAGACGAGCTTGTCAGCCCATGGCTTAAAGTTGATCAGAAAGAATATCTGTTCTATTGTACATAGGTTCTTATACTGCGGTATCTGAACACATGTTGGTTGTTCTCTCGCCCTCTCCCCGTGTGAGCAAAGTGTGTGCAGTGGAGTGTCTTGGGATTTTTTTAATAAATATAACCTTATGTGTTTATATTTTTACCTGGGTGTCACAGGGTGGGCCTCCCATGTAGGGTCCACTCCTGACCTAGTGTGGTGCTGCAGGCACTCCCTGACTCAGTTTGCCCTCTCTCAGGGCTCCTTAAGAACTACACACAGTCCAAAAGCGTAAGACAAAATTTCCATGCTGCAGTTATAGCTTATTAAAGCCAAATAACCTTGAAATAAAGTCTCTCCCCTTGAGCCGGGGCTTCCACAGCTCTCCTCCTTGGTCTGTGGGAGCTCTTCTCCCTTTGAGAGTTTTTCTCTGTGAATGCCACCCTCTAACTGAGCTATGATGGCTTCTTATTAAGCTCATGTGCTCATTATTCAATTAACTGCCTTGAAGGACTCAATCTCCTTATAAATTAGCTCCTCACTGGTAGCCTGGGCCTACACTCTCCTTAAAGGGGCCAGCAACCCTGTGACACTGAGCTTAGTAGTTCAGATCACAATGTGAAGGGAAAAGAATTGATAAGTATTTAGTTTCGATCCAACATTATGTAAACATGATGGCTTGTGATATTAACTGTAAATGGTTCTTTGCTGATAAAGGCGCTTTCAAAACTTTCAGACGGGATCATGTGAAGCTTCTCTTTTAGTTGACAAGCATCAGAGTGGTCCAGGCAAGTTGAGATAGGTAAGATCGCAATAGTCAAGTGTCCGTATCTCTCACATAGGGTACAAGTAACTCCCACTGGCTTCAATGAGAATTGTTTGTATTGTGCAATGGGAGAACACGGACCCAGGGGAGCACAAGAAAAGGATCCAAGTCCATAGCTGCAAAATATTTGCTGTTCATTCCTGATCACTGTTTGCATTATCAATACTATTGCCTAATAATCAGTGAGATATAATGGGTCAGGTCCTCGGGTATATCAGTTTCAGTGAAGCCGGTGGAGCTACACCAGTTTACACCGGCTGGGGATGTAGCCCACCATCAACAAAAAACATGTAGGTACTTCTGAAGCTTCTGCAAAAGGGCAAGAGCAGAGCAGCTTGACATTTCATAAAGAAACAGGACTGTTCGTGACTTCAGGTTTGGTAGTAAACCTGAAACTTGGCCTGGATTTGTGAACTTCTAGGCAGACAGTGGTGGATTTTGAGGGAAGTACCTCTCCCCCACAAGTTCTAGGGAGGGATTTGTGATTTTACGTTGAAATAGTGGGGATGGAAGGAGGAGGATTCAATCCAAAAGACAGCAAAATTTGGCTGCTTTTTTGTTTGCATGAATTTGGCTCAATGCAAACAAACCTCAGCCATCGTTGTTTGTTTTGTTGTTTATTGTTAAAGCTGTTTAAAAAAAAAAGGGGTTCATGAAAATGTTTTCCAACTTTTTTAATCTCAAAATTTGCAATTTCATTACTTTCAAAATTTGAAACATTTTAACCAGATCTACTAATTGATTAACTGTGAGTACCTAAAAACGTGGTAAGAGCCTCAAAAAACAACAATACAAAAAACAGTAAAGACACCAGACCTTGCCCTGAAGAACTTGCAAAGTAAACTTGATATGATGGACTGTGGCTCCCAAATGGATAAAAGATGAGGAAAGGAAAGATAAGGTGACAATAATATCATATGGATGCATAGTTGGGCATGTTGATCTTGGTGATACTGCTTATATAGTTTTGGCTTTGGTTTGCTTAATTGCCCCTTCATTTCTCATAGACAAGAGAAACAGTTTTGGTTTGAGTTTTGTGGAGTCATTTGAACCTTGGGGACTCAAATCAAAACTCATTGAGTACAAAATGAATAGAAACACATTGCAAAGCCCTTTGTGAACTAGAATTGCTCAGTTTTGCAGACCTCTCTAGGAACAGAAAATAGGATTCTTGGAGTTTTATCCCATAAGAAGTAGCTATACAGGGTTAATACTTAATGGATGCAATTCCTATTAATTTCACTAGGAACTGTACTCACTTAAAGTCACAAATTGATTTGCTCCTAATTCTTTAGTGTTTGCTGTCGTTCTGTAAACAAACCTATGCCATTTATTTCTAACTAATTAAAAATTATTTAGTCACTCGTGCATCAGAATAACTTTTATGTAGTCACAGAGACAGGCATTTAGTTCAGTCTGCTGCCTCCTTACTGCAATTTATTAACCAAAAACATAATCTGAAGTTACTTCTGTCTGAACCCAAGCAGCTGTGATGTTAAAGTTACTGTGTCTTATAATTGGTGCTTGATAGTTTTAAGCAGATAATCAGCTAAGATCTAAATGCAACTTCCCAGGAAGCAATTAGCAAATCAGGATAATAGGCTCAGTGTGTTAGTATGTTACACCAATCTTATGCTTGTGCAACCCCACTGAAATCAGTAAAATTATATCAGTGTAATAACAGAGTAATGCAGTGGTCAGTAAGTCCAATATATTTTACTAGAAGAATTTTAAATTTGCATACTCCCCACCAGTCAGAATGGTTGAGATAAAGATGCTTACCTGAGTATGGATTGCTATGCACCTTTTTCCCATAGATATCCGTGTTCTTTCAAACTTCTTTTTTTAATAATGAAGTTGAAAAATGAGTCATTGTTTTCCCATAGAAATCAGCTTTGAGAATATATTTTTACCAGGGCTCAGTGTTTCAGATCAAAGTATGAAAGGAAAAGGATTGAGTGTTTAGTTTTGATCCAGCATTACATAAACCTGACGGCTTGTGATATTCATAGTAAATGGTTCTTTACTGATAAAGGAGCTTTCAAAACATTTAAGAAGGGGTCATGTGAAGCTTCCTTTTCATTGACAAGTATGAGTGCGGAAGCACACTGTTTGCCCAGACTATGAATTCATGACTCCATCCTCAGCACCAGTCATGCTGTGATCAGTTCAAGAACTGTTTGGGGAGAAGGTTGAGGAAAGTAGCTTTAAATAATCTTTATGCCTCCCTGATCCAAGGCGTACAGAAAGCTGATATGGCCCCTGCCACAAGTGACAAGAATCTTACGTGAGAAGGCTGGGAAATGGGGGTGACATAGAGCTGGCTGTGGAGAGATCCATTGCTGGAAACAAAGGTTACATCTACACTGCAAAAAAACAAAAACAAAAAACCCAACCCCTCACAGCAGCGAGTCTCAGAGCCCAGCAAGTTGCGGGAGGGTCTCGGAAGCTGGGATCCAGCCCAAGCAGAATGTCTACACTGCTAATTTTAGCCCCATAGCCTGAGCCTCACAAGCCTGAGTCTGTTGGCCTGGACTCTGAAACTCACTGCCTTGGATTATTTTTTTCAGTGTAGATGATAACTCCAAGGCAGTTATTCACAGTTCATTAAGGAAAACTGTCTGCCCCTGATAATGAGGGTCCATTCTGGGCCACTCCTCATGCTTTGTGCTGCCGTGGAAGCACAGAACAAATAAAGATTCCAAAAAGAGGTAAGTTTGCCAAACTTTTCTAGGGTAAATTAGACTAATGTGATTTCACACAGTAACTCCATTCTATTGAGCGGATTTAACTGACAAATTTTCATGGTATTACAAAACTTGTATAACTTAACCCTTTGGATCTGTTTGTTGCATTTTTCCATGTTGATTGTACCAATGAAAGCTATACACTCTGATTAGCAGGAAGCGAACATTCCCAAAGATTCCTATTAACCCCCTGAGTGCCAGTCCATCTCTTAGCATTCTCAAGGCTGCATCATTTGGCATGCCCTTGATAGTTTCAATGTCATAGCAGGAACAGCTGGAACTGTATATTCAATGTCCATATGAATATGAGTTGTGATTTGTTGGACATATGCTGCGTGTCCAGAGACACATAATGGATTAATTTATATGAAGCATGCAGCTGAACTGAAGATACTAATCCTCAACCTGGAATCATTACTCTGTCATTCTCAAGCACAACTAATCATGCTTGATTATTTGTCTTCCCATAACTACACTGCAGAAAAGAAGGCCACTGCATCATAAGTTAATAACATCCAATAACAAATGGCGCCTATTTGTTCATGCATTTCCTGTCAAACTTCAAAGTAGCTGTGTTATTTTGTAAGGGTCAATCATAACCCAGTTGTATATTTTACACCTAAGTGCAGCTATGAATGAGTCAAGGGCAAGATTTAAATAATTCAGTAGAACTCAAACGCTTTTATACTAACTAAACATGCGCGCACACACACAAAATATGACCCTACCACTGATAGTGACATAAAACACACAGCAAATGTCATACTTAGTTGTTGAGGTTAGGTGAGCCACAATCTCAACCTTGCTGTCAGAGTTCTATTGTAACAGTGTTTTATGACACCTAGGACTTATATTGATGACCTTCCTGCCCATATAAATTTGTTTTCTTCCAGTGAGTAAGTTAGCCAGCTCCTTTCCCCCACCTTCTCACACACTAAGTAAGTCTTTATAGTAAATTGATTCAGAGCATTTAATCCATGTAGATAGTTTAAAAAGCCAACACCAGTACATTAAAAATACAATGCAAGACCATAGTGTTTTTTTTTGTAGATGCCTTCACACAAGTGTGGTGCAGAACTCTTACAAGAAAATAAAACATCAGGTCAGAACACACAATTGGCTACAAGGACCCAATCTGGCTTGCACTGAAGACAGCAAAAATTGCTCCACTGTTCCAACAATAGCAATTTATCCAATGACTTCAAAGGGAGTTGGACTGGGCCCCAAATGATCATCAAAGAGATGTTGGTGAGAGATTTCAGTTTCATGATGAACCCATGCAGACTTGCTGAAAAATCTGGCCCTCTCCCTTGTCTTTCAAAAGATTCAAGTCATGCTCATGGTTTTAACAACCAATTCTAATTGTTTGAAGGCACTGCTGAGCCACTAGGGGTGAAAGTTGAGTGGTATGGGGAAGGCTAGAGTTGTGTCAACCAATAGGCAGGTTTTGTGGAAAGATTTTTTTCATTATCTTTCTTGAACTAGTTTCAGTTAAGTTGGAAATATGGTGTGAATATTCTTCCAGCCCTGGCCAGAACCAGGAAGTGGAGAGGTTTTGTGAAAATGGAAAAACAAAGGAAACAAAATTATGTGAACTTCTTTGCTTCTCCAGTTAAATGTTCACTTTGGGTTTTGGACAGTGTCTTAATTAATGTGAATTGGTTGATTTATCCCTCTCATCTTTCTGAATATCTCCTTACAAAAACAGAATAAGGGATTCATTTCAAGATCAAGAGAACTGAATATAAGGAAGCAGCTAACTTACCCATTGCCAATCCAAGGGAAGGAAATTTTCCATGGGTAAAAAATTCATTGGCCAAAATTTGGCTTAGCTAGCAGAGTTTTAATGGAAATCTAGCTCAGAGTTGGATTAGGAATGGCACACCCTTGTATCTGTAGGTGCATAGCATCTCTGGATGGAGAGCTGTCTGGATGTTCTCAAGTAGGAAACCAATTTTCAGCCTCCACAGTTGATTCACGTGCTAACTTCTGGTTGGGGCTTGGTCTGGGAATCACCTGGCTTTAGAACCTGCCAGCAGTTGGAAGACTGAAAGAGAAGTACAGTCTAGGTGAGAATCTTTCATATCCCGCTGGAAGGGTCAGGAACTTCTCTAGGATGGGGAACAGCCTGGTTCCCTTGAAAGGCAGTTTAACCCCTTCCAGGGGTGCTGGAACAATTTGTATAGTGAAGTTGCTGAGAGCCATTGAACCAAACTGTAAACCTTGTATATGATGGAAACCACTTCAAGTCAGGGGGGGTGGCAGCATCCCTAGTTTCAGCACCTATGACCTCTTCCATATCCGTCTTCGTATGGGGCACATACACCTGGTCAGAGACTCCATTTATTGAGGGTGTGGGGTGTTTGTGTTACTTTTATAAACCAGTGATAACATAATTCACCAGAAGGTATTTTTATTTATTATATGCATACAAATTTTGCCAACTTAGTTTCCTAAGAGACAGATTTAATTTTCAAGATAGTCCCAGTTTGGGCAGCAATCACACTTGAGTACAACAAAAAGCCATTCATAACAAGGTATGTCGCATCTGAGTCTAGAACGTTGATATAAAGCTTTGATTTTATCATTGGTTGTATATCCTGGCAACAGGGCAGCTGTTGTTACTGCTGCTACTAGTGCATGAGTAACGAACACTTCCTATTGCCATCTGTCTTGTTAGACTTATAATTTTCAAGATCCAGCCAGAACCCCTCCTGGTGTGGTTGATTTAGAATCATGATTGACATTAACAGCTATTTTTAAAAGTCAGAAACCAGATTTTATTTCTGACAAGGAGAGCTTGTTTGATTGATATTGAGCTCATTACACTCATTTACTGGAGTCCAGGAGTCCTGATGCAGTGACATTTATGACAGCTATGTTTTAGCCCACACATTTATAGCAGTATTCAGGTTGCAGCAAGCCTGCCTTGCTGTTTATAGTTTCTAATGCCTTGATTTGAAAGGAATGATAGCTTGTAGAGCAGGAAAGTGCTCCATTTAAACTCTCACTGCTCCCTTGCAGACCGTGAGGGAGCCAGTGCAAGTCAAATGTATATTTTAGGCAATGACTTACTTCAGCCAGATTTTATTAGCACAACTGGATATGCATCCCTTGTTCTTTATGTGGCTGCATGTGGGCATTGCATAGCTATCTGTGTATCTTCCTGCCTGTCTGAAACAATCATAAAATGCTCTGCAATGGTACTAAACTCCTATCAGACATCATTGGCTTTTTAGATGCTTGGGAAAAGCAGATTTTCCACTGGTGTGTTTTTTGTCATTTGTGGATGGTTCATAGCCCTTTATCTAAGCTATAATAAATAGCCCTGAGAGATGGATGCAAAGCTGAATCATAATTTTTTGACTTTTTAAGTTATAAATAAAATGCTGTATTTAAAAAAATCCGAAAAACACATGAACTACGTTGGCAAGAAGAATTAAACGCTGTAGCTTTAGTAAGTTTAATTGATTATAAGAAAGAAGGAACAGCTGTGACTGAGGTATAAAGGGCAACAGCTATGGTTTGAAAAATCAATATATAAGAATAAATCACACAAAGTACTGACTACAATTGAGAAGCGTTTGTAGAGCCAGTTATTTGCTTTTTACATTAAAACTGAGATATTCTATTATAGACCTCTCGTAAGAGAAGTTGCCACTCTTCTATTCAGCAGCTCTCCGTGTAATCTCTTTTTTAAATGGCTTGTAATGAACGCATGAAAAGACACAAAGAAGGAAGCTTGAAAAGCTGTTGTTATTTTTTAAAAAATATGCCTGTAGTTTTCTATAACCAAGAGGAAAAATGATCTTTTTGGCTCAAGCGTGCACTGGGAGATTTGGGTTCAGTTCTCAGGTCTGCCACAGACTTCCTGTGCAACGTTAGGCATGTTGCTTAGTTCCTCTGTGCATCGGTTTCCCATCTCTAAAATGAGTATGGTAACACACTTTTCCTACTACATTTTGTCTGTCTGATCTTTTCAGACAGTAAGCTCTTAAGGGCAGGGACTGTCTTTTACAGTTTATAGGTGCAGGGTCTAGCACACCTATTTCACAAGAAATTTAAAAAAAATGATTTTGCTTTCATTCCAGTTTGGAACAAATACAATTTTTGAAATGTCAAAATCACACAACAGAAATTCCAAGTTTCATCCAGCTCTCCTTATCACATAATTAGCATGGTAGGAAAGCCATGTGTTCTTTTGGGGTAAACAGGAATTATGTTGAGCTGAATGCAATTGATTGTACCCAGGTCAACATATTGTATCAGGTGAAAATTGAGAGACACATCTGCAATAAGAGTCATTGCTGCCACCTGTCAAAAGCAGAGGGAACAGACAGTCTCTGCAACCCGTGGAACACTTCTGATAATCAGGTTGTAGGCACAGTGTTTTAGCAAAAATGCACATGTATGTGTTGCAGACACACAAACCCCAGTTTAATTGATGATATTGGATATTTGTGCATACAAAGAGGTAAAAAAGTCTGAAATTTGCATGCACAAATGATCACTTGTGCGTGTAAATGCAGTTTTTTGTTACTAAAACTTTCATGAACTTAGTGAATTGGCTATGTATGGGTGGAGAGAGGGAGTCATATGTTGGAGGGAAATGAGGTGGGGAGAAAGAGACAGAAGTGGAGTCAAAAGTTTTAAGAGTTGGTTTTCCATATGGATACACAGAATTATTTGATATGAACTGCATTGGTAACCATTGGCAAATGCTGACTTTTTAATGGAGCCATGGCACGCATATTATATCCCTAACCACATGCATATAAAAACTTAGAGGAAGGTACAGAAAAATAGTTAGTTTTCAGGAAAGGTGTTCTTATATTCTGGGTGTTAAAGAAATTGTGTTAGGTTTTGATGTTACATATTCCCCTTCTCCCAGGAGGGTTGCTGCCCAAGGCTTGTATAATGTATATGGGGAAAGGAGAGTTCAAATCCTGGTTTAATGTTTCCTATTCAAATCCATGCTGTAGGCTTGTAAAGGGAAGCTATTCTAACACTTGATGAACAGTCCCAAGTTGGGTTATTGTAAGGATCTTCTCTGTATATATACCTGAAAACATAATGGTTTCCTCCTGGCTTCCCCACTGAAAGAATATTTAAATGTTAAAAAAGTTAGATTTTTATTGCTAGGAAAAAAGCCACTTCTTTTAAAGGAGATCTTTTCTTTATTTCAAGTGTGGGGGGTTTTCAGCTGTATTAGCCACAGATGCAGAATATTTTTTATGGTTTGCTGTCCACTAAAAGGACTTCTAAAATTGATTCTTTAAATACCAAACACTACATTTGCACAGCTATGGACCTCTGGTCATTGCTTTTCTAAATAGATTGAACTCCAGAGACAAAGCAAAGATTGCATCTACTTCTATAATGACCTATTGTTAAGGTTTTGTATACAACTTCAACAATAATATTTGCAGAGTCAGTGCTAACCACCTACAAGTTGAGTGTTCTATGAAGGTGTATTTTCTTTTACTCATTTGGTGGATGACCTCTCTAAGGCAGTGAAGACCAAGTCTTCAGTGGAGAGTATTGGTTTCATATGCCATTCTGTACCTATTTGGGTGATTGCAACACCTGTGCATTCAGTTGAGATAATTTCATGCACAAATTGGTATTCAGATGTTTAAATGCCCATTTTTGTGTGATTCCATATACAAATATATGCATGTGTTTGTGTGTGTGTGTCTTTTAACTATTTCCTCTGCAAACTGAATTTGAAATTCTAGGCTGGACTTGGTAGGCACAAGTAGCTGGAATTTTGAGCAAGTCTCAGTATATTGCATAATTTACTACATTTGTTCATGGGACAGCTTTTTTTGTGGGCACATGCAAATTTAGGTGCGTATGATATGTTCTCATCTTATGGTCTTCTCTTACTTTCCTTTGAAATATGTGCAGTGCTATGCTTGTGTCCAAACTTTTATCTGCCCTCTCTTTAGGGAAGGGGCGAGGCTGCTAAGACAAGAGGAAGGCCAGTTTCTTTATGGAGGAGTAGTGGTTCTCCAGCATAGGACTGCACAGGGATTTATATGGACCATGTTATCTCCCCATTCAGCTGCTTCCTGCTGGGGAGAGCTGGGGACTTCTGAGGAAGAGGAAGGAAGAGGAAGGAAGAGGAAGGAAGAGGGCTTAGCAAAGATGTCTCTAATGATCCCAAGCAACAGTGCAATCACTTTCTTGTTTTTTCTTTCCCCTCTGATTCCCTCAGTGTGAATTTTCTGATGAGCCCAGAAACTGATGTGGACAGGCTGACCAAGTCTGTAACAGGTCTCTCTTCCCCTCCCGATTACTTGAGTGCCATAAAATACTGTCCTCGAGGTACATTAAATCAGTGGTTCTCAAAGCCGGTCCGCTGCTTGTTCAGGGAAAGCCCCTGGCGCACCGGACCGGTTTGTTTACCTGCCGCGTTCGCAGGTTTGGCCGATTGCGGCTCCCACTGGCTGTGGTTCGCTGCTCCAGGCCAATAGAGGCTGCGGGAAGGGCGGCCAGCACGTCCCTTGGCCCGCTCCGCTTCCCGCAGCCCCCATTGGCCTGGAGCAGTGAACCGCGGCCAGTGGGAGCTGCGATAGACCGAACCTGCGGACGCGGCAGGTAAACAAACCGGTCCGGTGCACCAGGGGCTTTCCCTGAACAAGCAGCGGACCAGCTTTGAGAACCACTGCATTAGTTGTAGGAAATTTCAAACATATCATAACTAAAACTTTCCGCTTTCTAGTCCCAGTCTCTCACTTGTTGCTACTTAGTGGGATGGAATGAGTGCACAGTGAAAGCAGCAAACTTACCTCAAAACAACTGCCTCCAGTATCTTTGATCAGCCACTCCTCCAGCCAATTGTGAGGTGTGATGTAGATTTCAGTGGCCAATGGGACTCCCGTGAACTCCTCCACTGCTGGATGAATGGTTACCATGGCATAGGACATGACATGAGGTTAAACTGGTGAAGGATGGGAGGCCCCAGGAGTTCCATGAGCAACACAAGATGGCTCCTTCACTGGGATGTGTGTGTTTGTGTGGAAAACAAGTCACCTGAACGGTGTGACCTGCAAAGCACAACCAAGACATTTTCTGCAGCCAGTTTTGCTAAAGGAAATATTCTGTACCAAACTGCTTAAAAATCAGAAGAGGAATCTGAAAATCAATTATACAGACTTGACCACAAGCCAGGCTAGCTTTCTTAAAAGGGGCAAAATTCATTCTCACCATTTTACTGCTCCTGTTGTGAAAAATCTGAAAGCAGTGATCTGTACCAACTGGAGTTTAGGCAATGTTTTAATAGCAAAACAGTTATGGATTTGTGCTTAACATCACATTGGCCATATATTTTACAGCAGTTAGCAGTTTTATCCTTTAATCTTCTTGTAAACCCTTTTCACTGGCTTGTAATATAGGCTTTCTTTGGAAATGTGAAATGTAGAGAAGATTGGAAGCTGTGTAGTGTCACACTGAGGGGAGTATCCTTTGTTTTAATTTAATAAGAAGCAATGTCTTCATATTTGGCCTGAGTAAGCAGTGTGTCATGGTACTGGAGTTACTGGTTAAGTGAAACAAGGGGGCAAGAGCAGCCTCCAGGTTAGGCATACATAAATTGATTTGGGTACAATTGGAATCTTTATTCCAAAACTTGAACTGAACCCAAACGAAAAGCCTTTGTAGGGTTCAATAAAGTTTAGCTAACAGACTGCTTTTCTGCACATGACTGGAGTCCCTAGTTCCTTCTATTGCTCAGAGCAGAAGCACAGAAATCATACAAGTCATAGAGTTTAAGACCACTTGATCATCTAGTCTGACCTCCTGTATAGCACTGGCCACCAACACCGCCCAGCACCAGCACACTAAACCCAACAACCGGAATTAGAACAAAAAAGTATTACAACCCGCAGAGGACGAAATTATTACATGCAACAGGCAGAGAATAGGAGTGACCAAGGTGCACCAGTCCTCGAAGCCCCCACAGTGGCAAGGAAATGATTAAATGTGAGACCCATATAATTCTGGCAAGTGACCTGTACCCATACACCCTGGACCCTGACCATATGAACAAGAAACAGCCAACCAAGCACCTAAAAGAGAGACTGCTCAATGCCACCTCAGGGCACTGTCCAGTGTCCCATCTCCAGCTGTGGCCCTTCCTGATGCTTCAGAGGAAGGAGATTTTTAAAAAAACCCTCCCACAATACAATATGGGGAAAAACATTCCCCCCTGACCCCTGCAGGTGGCCTACTGAAACCCTGAAGTGTGAGCTTTAGGAACATAAGATATAAACCAGAACCAGGGCTGCTGAGCTCTGCCCCCTACCATCACAAGCAAACCTGTCATGCAGCACTCATAAACATGTCCAGCTGTCTCTTAAAACTAATAAAATTGTTTGCCCACACAACTCATATTGGGAGGCTGTTCCGGAACTTTGTCCCTGTGATGGTTAGAAACTTCCTTCTAATTTCCAGCCTGAATTTATTCGTGGCCAGTTTATATCCATTTGTTCTTTTGTTTTTGAGTTTAAAAGTTCTTCAGCCTCCTTGGTATTTACCTCCCTAATGTGTTTATATCCCCTCTCAGCCTTCTTTTTGCTAGACTAAACAAACCAAGCATTCCCGTCTCCTCATAAAATAGGCCCTATGTTCCCCTGAGCATCCCAGTGGCTGTTCTCTGCCCCTCTTCTAGGTTAAATTCAACTTCCTTGAACATGGGTGACCAGAATTGCACACAGTATTCCAAATGAGGTCTTACCAGTGCCTTGTACAATGACATTAATACTTCTCTATCTTTAAATATCATGAGAGAGACCCTCCCTTTGTATGATAATTTAAACTGCTTTCTATGCACGGAAGTTTCACAAGAAAACCCAGTTTTGTGATTTCTAGCCTGATTTCTAAATCAGTGAGGGAAATTTTGAATGCTTTTCTCATAGATTTTTCCCATCATTTCGAGGTCAAACAGTAGGCCTACGATGTGCCATGTAAGTTGGCCATATTTAACATACATGCAAATTCCAAATATTTACTATATGAAATAAGATACAAGCTATTTAAATGGGTATTATTGTTAGGGATTTGCATACATATTAAAGATGCTCAACTTAACCAAGAGACACATGACGATGCACAGTGCATACTAGAGGCCAGGGTCGGACACACCTATCATTTTAGCAGTGTTCTCTGCATTTATCCCCACCCCTGCCCTGCCTCTTCCCCATAGCGTGCCGCATTGCCGCTCCTCCCCTTTCCCTCCCACAGCTGTTTCACAGCAGCAAGAACTGAGAGAAGAAGCAGGGATGGCGTGCTCAGGGGAGGAGGCGGAGGTGAGCTGGGGCTGGGCAGGGAGCTGCCAGTGGGTGCAGAGCACCAACCAATTTTTCCCCATGGGTGCTCCAGCCCCGGAGCACCCACGGAGTCGGCTTCTATGCCTACAGTAGGAGCCAGTGTGCTGTTCTGGCTCTCATTGCAGAGCTGAAATGTTTGCTAGTAATCCAGTCCAATAATAACTGAGTAACACATGCAATTTCACAGAGCTCATGCTTCCTACCTGATGAGGAAACTGAGAAGTAGACCTGTGTATTTTCATATAACACTCATTTATAATATAAACATATTTGATTCTATATACAGTAGGGTATTTTGCAAGTTCTCAAACTGTTTCAGAGTGTAGACCACACATTAACAGAGAGGATATCTCATGTACAACTGCCCTTCCATTCACAATCATATAATATCTCTGTGGCAACTACATAATTTCTTAGATGGAAAAGTAATGTTAGAGGTTTTTGGTCTCTCTCTCCATCTCTCTCTCTAATGCACTAGGTATTTTCTCCTTTTTGTAAAATGGAAATCACTAGAGTGGGTTGGAATGTCAATAAAATGTTTCACAATTTTTACCAGCTGTATTAATCATAGCACTTGAGATCTATTATATAATTAATCATTTAAACATTCCTCTGAGGTCCAAAAGTATTATGTCCATTTTACAACTCGTTAAACTGAGAGAGAGAGAAAGCAACTGTCCCAAAGCCACAAGAGAATCATTGCCAGAGACAAGATTAGAACTCGGAGCTTTCCAATTACCATCTTATGCATAGTAAATAAACTCCTGATCTACCCTGCCCTCACACAGCAATGTATATACATGCCCTGCACACAACTGCTGTTTCCTTAGTGTTTTTCTTACAAATCTTGCAATTGATGTGATGTGTGTTTAATAGGACCTTTTTCCCCCAATATATTTGTTAGAAGAAAGTGTATACATATCAGGATTCCTGAATTCACTATCACTATTTGATGCACTAGGAGTGTCACAAATTACGAACAAGAGGGTCAGAGTCATCATTAATAAATCCCTTCTGAGGTGTTTCTCTCTCCTGGGTACAGATCTCTGTGCACCACACTCCAAAGAGTAATGATTGTGTTGTACAGTAAATCAGACCTTAGATGGAATGTGTAATGAGATCCTTCAAAGGCATGAAATAGTAATTTACTGTCTCTGGAGGGCTCCCCCTCACCCCCGCTCCCAAGTATGTTTGTTTTTTCCCATTCCAGACTGACACTACCACTCAAGGGTGGTTTTTTTTTTCTTTTTACTATTTAAAATTTTCTGTTTTCTGCAATCAAGGCAAAATAACTGGTGCAGTGAGAAAAACATGAATGACAGCACTCTGATTAGATATAATTTAAAAAAAAACCTTTCTTCTTTTCACGGGCATATTCATGAACATTATGAGCCACATACTGAACCCCCCAGCATCCCAGGTTTTTTTTCTCCCCTCCCTGGTAGAGGAAAGGTATAAGTGCTTTGGGATGAGAGGGGAGAGGCATACCAGTTCTCTATATGGAAAAGTGCACCTGTCCTCTAATGCAGGAAGAAGGCCAGGCAAAGGATCAGTGAAATGTAGTCCTAGACCGGAGCATTTCCTACCTCTTCTCCTTTACTGCGCTCTATGACAATCTGCCCCAAATGGACAGAGTACAGAAGATCTTGGACAGTGACAAATATACCATAGGGCTTTGATCCAGCACCCTGAACTCAGTTGGAGTTGTCAATGGGATCAGGCCCTCGGTGCCTAAATAGGTAAGGCAGGGGGTGTGATGCACACTGGCCGGCAAATATGTCTCTCTATGCCAGGTGAGCAGTTGACGATGGTAAAGCAAGCATTTGTATTAGGTAGTTCTTCAGTATTGATTGTGCAGGTGTCTGTGGCAGCCATGGCCAAGCCTATGCAGAAACACTGCTGCTTGCTACATAAGTTCATGCCAGTTCTGGATGGCACAGGTGCAATAGCATACACAGGCTGTTTGCCAGGAAAATCGTTGCAAATGAAGGCAACTAGGTGTTTGAAGTGTGTATCCCTGTGAAGCCTGAAGTGCCTGTATGCTGTCAGAAACAGACAGCTACCCCGCCACTGTTTGAGTCAGTACTCAGTGTGCCATGTTTAATGTGGGGTGGGGAGAAAATATCAACCTAAAGCCAGCAACGGTGGCAGTGTTCAAGAGGAAGGTATTTTGGAAGGGAGGTAATAGAGAAGTATGTTATAGTTGCAAAGTGGGCAAGTAACCCTGGAGTAAACAGTGAGCCAATTGAATGTAGGAAGAAAAATGTGCCTGCCCACTATAAATGAAAGATTAACCATCCAGCAGGAATCCAAAACATGATTGTGGGTGAAAGGTAAGCAGCAAAGGGTAAGAGTCAGAAGGGCGGGGAGGACTGTTAGGTGCCCTGCTACCTCGTGGAATTCACAGCTCTGAGTTCATTACCCAGGCACCCTACAAAACTGCATGGTAAGAGTTAGGCACCTAAGAACAGGATTCACAAAAGCCAGCATGCTGAGTGGGGAGCCGCCAAAGCTAGCCAATAGGAAATGCTGAGGGGGAGGGGTGTAAATCTAAGCTCTGTACGTCAGGAGGAAGTTAGACATCTAAATCCAACCTGGAGGGAGGGAGGTGTCTGTCTCCGCTCAGGATTCAGAGCTGTGAACCCTCACCTGTAGTTAGGCACATAAGCCAGGTCAGTTTGGTTTTTTGGTTCTTTTTTTCCCCAAGAAAAGCGGAGGGGGAGGTGGTGTGCACTCCTCTCCACTATAACTGTTAACCCAGTGGTTAGAGCACTCACCCAGAATGTGGAAGACCTGGGTTCAAATCTACCACCGGCGCAAACAGGCTGAAGGGATACTCTGAATACATGTAGTGCCTGAGTATTGGACTTAGACTCCTAACGGCCACTTTAAGCACTGAAGTCCATCTTGTGAATCCCACTCCAAGTCTTTCACATCAGTAAAAAGTATTTGTTCTTCAACCTTTCCCCTCGTCTGGAGTAAAGCCTCGGGTGGAGTAAACCTGTTCTGCAGTCCATGGAGTGCGAATGTAGGCATGGGGCTGGAGCACACAGCACTCTGGTGAACTTTGGCTGGTGAAGGCAGGCTGTGGGCGACTGACCCACTTGGTGCAACTTAAAACAGCCCTTAACCTACTCTGAATTATGCAAGGGGGGCTAATTGGCCCCCAGCTGCACCTGGAACAGGAGCCCAGAAAGCTATATTCTGTCCAACATCCTTGTCTTTAGCTATCCCAAGCGTGAGCTCCACACGGCTGAGAATTCAAGCCCCTATGTTCACTGTTCTTCAGGTCGAAAAAACTTCACTGACTGCTTGTTATAACAGTTTGCACTGAAACTGAAATCTTATATCGTCCTAAGTTTCAGTCAAATGCAGTTTACCATAGCCAACCTTTGAAACTGACACTTATAATGAAATGTCAACGAGCCCTTAACGAGTAACATCTTACTGTCATGCAGCAACAAAGTCAAACTACTGCCACCAAAAGACAACAGTAGGGCTAGTTCCTCTTCACACAGTCAGCCTTCCTCTCGGGGACACAAGCCTCATTTCACTTCACGGGTTCTGTGCACTCGGAGCTGAAAATGACATTGATTCTTTGGATTTTGTCACCATGGTGATCACTGTTGACCATGGGGTACTTCAGACCTGTATTCTGCTCATTTAGCTGTATGACAGGTTTACTTGTGCAGGCTTACTTTTTAAATTTAAGTTGCCATGGTTCCTTTTCTGCACTGAATATTTCAGGACAAAAAAAGGGCAAAGGAGTATGGTAGAACACAGGCATTGCAGCTCTGCATTTGCAATAAGAATGCTGACAGTAGTGTCTCCCCAACCTTGACCGCTGCCCTCGACCTATGCTACGGTATGGTATATTAGGCCAATTTATCATTATTATTTGCTGCTTTGTCCTTGGAGCTGCCCTGGGAGCCGCAATCCTCTCCTTGCTGCCTCTTTGCTCCTGTGGGTAGTAATTTCTGCTGGTATAGGCAGCAAACTGCTAACACCTGCTAACTGGCCAGCAAGTGTGTATGGGGTGAGTGGGAGCCAAAGCTGGTCCCTTCCCTGCCCAATCCCCACTCACCTGCTCTAGGGAAGGAGTAAGTGGGTATGCAAAACCCACTTGTTTTTTGCATGCTCAGGACCAAGATCCAGGTAGTAGGTAAAGGGTTCCCTCTCCCTCTTGCTCCTCTTCACACTCATGTAGGTCACAATCTAGTCCTAAAGTAGCTGAATAGTGAAAGATTTATTAAACATGCAGTGAAGATGTCAGGGCTCCACTATAGCCATTGCAACATCTGCTGCACGTCTAATGAAGGGTGCAGTGAATTAGGCAAGGGCCTGTAGGATCAAAGTCTGGCCTATGGGTACAGCGATTGAGTCATTTGTTTGGAATGCATCTGTCTCTAGGGCAGGGGTTCCCAAACAGTGGGCTGTGGCCCAAAGGAGGTCTGCGACACAGCCGAGTGGTCTGCCATGGGCTGAGTGGGGGGGAGGCGGGCAGTGCCCCCTCAAACTGTATATGTTGGCAAACTGATGGCCCGGCGATGGCCTCTGTCCAGGGCCGGAAGAGCCACGCACCCCTGGCGGCCAGAGAGGGCGAAGCAGAGCTGCCAGACAGAGGATGAGGAGAAGAAGCTGGTCCTGAGAGGCATCCACAGTTGCCGACTTTCTTCTTTCTGGGTGGGTGCTCCACCCTCGCCCTGCCCCCACTCCTCTCCTTTCCCCAAGGCCTCACCCTCGCCCCACCTCTTCCTGCCCCCATTCAGCCCTCTCCCCTGAACACCTCCCTCCCGCCGGCAAAGAGCAGATCAGCGGGTGGTTGGTGACTGCTGAGCACCCACTATTTTTTTCTGTGGGTGCTCCAGACTTGGCTGTCGGGATCCATGGCTGTCGGTTCCCCTAGCACTCCCTCAGGGACCTGGGCTCAGCGGTGCTGCTTTGTTTCTGCCTGGGCAGCACCGTGATCAGGACCATCATAGGTAACAGTACATGTCAGGACAGAAAGAGAATAATAATGTATCCATTTGGAACTACAATGGGAAGCTTATAGGCAGGCAGAATGTCATTATTCAATGAAAACTAACTTGTGTTATGCTCTTCCAAAAACATGCCTTGGGATATTTCA
Organism: Caretta caretta; assembly: GCF_965140235.1. NCBI lineage: Eukaryota > Metazoa > Chordata > Testudines > Cheloniidae > Caretta > Caretta caretta. The sequence goes on along the minus strand of NC_134207.1, from coordinate 190,701,941 downwards.
TGAGCCCAGGTAGCTAGGGCTTTGTCTTTACACCTCATCTAAAGGATAGCACCTCCAACAGCAAGGTGTCCTTATCACCATGCTAGAGTATTGGTTAATTACTAACTCTGAGGGAAGAGTGCCATCTATTGAATTGCCAACATCATCAAGAGTGGAACTGAGGTTTCCCATGTAAGCCTGCCATCCAAATACTGATCAATTCTGATTCTGCTTTGCCTATAAGACCTGACAAGATCAGAGCATGAGTTGGCATACCTGTCGGCTAAGCCAGTCACCTTGCAAGCCATCAAAGTGTTAGAAAACCAACAGCTGGCCAAAGACTCCAGTCTGGCTGCACTGAATCTTTTTAAACTGAAAGACACAATTGCAGATGCATCTTTCTAGAGCTTGGTTGTCAGATGCATTTTTCCAAGGTTTGTCGGCTTGATTAGGATATAGCTGTCTTCCGTCAAAGAGAATTTCAGGCATTCAAGGATAATAGAGAGAGAGAGACAAAAGAACAACTTATAGAAAACACCAAATTGGAACAAGATTAAGAAGAAAAACTTCCATTCAGCATATTGATTCCTCTCAATGGTTTCTTTCCATATTCATTTATATGCAAGAATGCTTTCTACTGTAATAAGATTTATAGGCTGTGCAGTACCAGCACAGATTTTTAAAAGCACTAGCAGTTCACAGTTTTCAAATGCCATCTCTCTAGACACTACTTCACCTTAATAGTTTGATAACGTGGAAATCCCATAAGGGTAGCACTTATTTTTGCAAGTTTTAAAATGCATTTTCTTATTAGAAGCCTGTTCCAAAGCCTGTTTGGAGTCTTCTATTGACTTCAGTGGGCTTTGGATGAGGCTTTGTTTCTTAGAAACTAAGGGCCAGATCCTCAGCTGGTGTAAATCAGCAGAGTTTGGTGTTTTCTTCTTGACGTCAAAGGTGCTACCATGATTTACACGAGTCGAGATTCTGTCACTAGAACTTCATTACTGAAGCATTCTCGTTAGGCCCAAGGGAGCCTGGGACTTGTCCAGTACAGTCAATGGGAATGTGTACTGGCAGATGGCAAGCCAGCTGGCCAACCATAGTAATGCAAGAATTGCCACTAGCTCGCCAAGTGTTAGGTTTCTTGGAGTTCTCTTTCCCCAGGAACCTTCACCAAGCAAGTCAAAGATGGATAATTAAAGCCTCCTTTCGTTGAGAATCTGCCTTTGTGTATCTCCTTCTGATATACCTCAATGTTTCTTGTGTGTCTGCAGTGTAATACTTTTCTGTGTGTCTTAGTTTCCCCTGCTCTGGCATAGATCTTGTATATAATAATTTGTATTTTATTTGCATCTTTCGTCCAAGACCCCAAACACTAGTTGATTAACACAGTATCTCTGTGAGTTAGCTATTATTACCCCAGTTGTACAGATAAGCTAACTGAGGCACAGATATTAATGGCTAGATTGTAACTTTACAACTTGCCTTGAGTAAGGAGTCGCACATACTGCACCATCCAAGAAGCACACTAGAGAATGAATTGTGACTCAGAGTCCCGGTTCCTCCCCATTTCCCTCTTGTTCTGTATGGTGGGGCATAAGTTACAGAGCTCTTTGGGAAGAAAGGGGTGAAGTATTTCCCCATTCCCGCTGGACAGAGAGTGGGTAGACTGCTTGTCCTCACAAATCCCTGTCTTTGGATTTGGGAAGAAGAGTAGGCTGTCTTCCTCACCTTCTCCCAAAGCAGAAGATGAGAATGAGACAACCTGTCACCATCAGAAGGCAATGGAAAGATTAGGCTAAGTTACCAGGCCTCTCCTCAGGAGATGATGGAGAGGAGATACCAAGAGCAGTCACGCTGGTTTTGCACTTCCTGTGTGAAAGAGCTGCCATTATTCCCATCCCATTTTCTAATGGACAATGGGAGGAGGCTCCTGGCTGCCTCTCTCCTGGATGTGTGTCCCCTAGAAGTCCATTGTTATATACTGCATCTCTGCCACTTACCCTGAAGCTGTATGAACAAGTCACTCAGAATAGGCCCTGAAGTGCTCATCCATTACTGTTCAGTGTAATGGAGAGACTCTTCCTCTCTCTGACAGGGAGATAAATCAGAGGGGTATAGAAAAGAGAACAAAAGGCTTAGAGCTGGTGGAGAACAAACAAACTGTGGTAAATACATTGCTCTCTGAAAATGGTTTAAAGAGAGAGAAAGTGTGTGTGTGTATTCCTCCTTCCTTTCTTGCTCTTGTGTTGATAAATGGTACAGTGAATTACTTGATCACACTTTGGTTTGTTATGAAATATATTCAAGAGGCCAAATAACCAAAATCAGGCAGATTTATTGCTAAAAGCCAATAATAGTATGGTACAGGGAAAACGTTCAATGTGATACCAGACTCCGGGAATTTGACATTTCTGCCCTCAGATATAAGCAACTCCTATTATTCTGATTCAGAAGGGCATATGTATTCAGAATGGGTGCTTAGGCACGTGCTTATCTTTAAAATTAAGCAGATGTTTAAGTGCCTTCCTGAATCAGAGACATTGACGACAGAAGTTTCAAGGATATAGCTGAGGGCAGAACTGGTCCCATAGCATCCTTTTAAAAAGATGTATTCCCTTTTGTGCCTTACATGCATGCTTTATCATAGGAGGAGCTTCTTCTATGTCACTCAAAATCTAAATGCAGATCTCGGAGGAAACTAAGCCAGCCTTTGGGAATAAGTCAGGTAATATATTTACAAAAGGAAGGAGAGTAGTGGTGGGAGTAACAAGAAGCTCTGGGTCAAATTCTCCATTGACTCAGTGGAGCTGCTCCAATTTACAAAATCGGAGAATTTGGTCTATGTGCTTTTGTGGAGAGGAAGACTTGGGCAGTAGTGCTATTGGGTCACCTGAAAGCTCGTTTGTACCTCATAACAAAAGCAAAATGTCAGCATCTATCGTGGTCGGGCTTTTCCCAGCCCAACATGAAAAAATTACTTGCCAAGCAATTCTATCTGGCACTCTGTGAGTTTTTTGCAGGGTGGCCATATGCAAGTAAGCTAAAGCAACAACAGACTTGGCCTTTCACACCACATCAGTAGAGGCCGATTGCCTTGTGAAGGGACTATGCCCAGACACCATCAGGGGATAAGTGGTAACCAGTTAGTGAGGGATATTTAGGACAGACCTACATTTGGAGCTTAGGGTTTGACTGCTGTACTGATGGCCCTCAGCCTTGTTTCTCTCACAGAGCAGACTTGGCAGCACCTTGCAGTAAGAACACCTGTCCATTGTCTCATAAGATACTAGACATCTGCTGCTAGCCATTGCTTTTACCGGAAGAGCAAGCATTAGCCAACACTTTTTATCAATTTAAAAAGTGTTACTCACAGAATACACATATTTGAGACAGAATGTCAGGAAACATTCTGGGGAGAGCACCCTTCTTTTTCAGATCATCAGTAAACTAATTTAGAAATTGTCTGAGCTACAGAACATTAACAACAATGCTGGACTCAGCTGTGCCTCCTGCTAGGGTTGAGTAGAATCCCAGATTAAGACACCTGCATTTAATCAGTCCAGGGAGAGCTGCCTCAGAGTTTTATCAATACTTCTGAACTAGTACTGGTTGCTGTTACAACACTAACACCACACAGTGAAGCACCCTAGGTCATTATGTCAGGCACAAAATTTGATCATGTTATTTAATTCTCTTTGTACCATTTAATTTAGGAATTCAGATTCTGGGAAATATTGGACCTACAATCCAAATTCTTAAATTAAACATGAATTGCGTGGGAGATTTCCCAGACCTGTTGTTTGCTACGTCAACAACCCTACTCGATTTTTATTGCTTAGAGACGCAGCCATTTTGCAGAAAACTAATTTGGCCCCTGCTAAAAGAGCCGTAAGAGCTGCCTTGAGACATCCCAAGCCAATTTTCCACAGGAGCCTGTGATTTTTAATAATGCCATCAAAATCCTATTGATGGAGGCTGAGCATGAGTGGAATAAAAATCTACAAAGGGAAGGTTAATTTTCATTCCCATTAGATCATTCATTCTGTCCGCTCCTATTGAAAGCTGCCTACTTAAAGGCTGCAAAACCCCAAGGCTACTGATGTTTATCTGCTTATGTAACAACTGAGTCATCTGAACTGGACATCTCCATCATATAAAGACATCTACAAAGACCTAGATGAAAGCACTTGATTCTGGTTTTCCTGGCTAAAATAAAGCCTTGGGATTCAGTTTTATGTGTGGAGTACTGTTTAAAAATTCTTTGTTATAGCATATGGAAAAGAAATAACCAAGATGTCAAACTAAATCCATAGAAATATTTATTGACAGATGAAAGCCAGGAGGGACCTATTTAATTGACCTTTAAGTTTTCAAAGTAGTGTACAGGCAGGAGTGCAACATAATTACAGCCTCGTGGTTCTTCTGTAATAACAGGGTTTGTGTGAATCATGTACTGCAACTAAACTGTCCCCTTCTGTGTGTGAATGATTCAGTACTGACATTCAGATGCATCAGGTTATTATTCACTACTTCCCTTTGCTGTGGCTAATTGGAATGCACTAGAGAAGGGACTTAGCTGCAAAATCAAATCAGGATCTGAATGCAAATTTAAAATACCCCAGTGATCTGAGGTATTTGGATCTGGGCTTTTGTACGGGCCCATCTTTATGGCAAATATACATATTTTTATAACTGTTGGTACCTAGAACTACACAGAGCTAGAATCTGATCTTACCTCCACTGGTGTATATCGGGAGTGATTACAATTGAATTATTCCATGTTTATGCCAGTTTAACTGAGAGCGGAATTTGATTCACGATGGTGAAATACCAGTAGTACTTTGATAAAGTGATATTTTTCAGTCCTTTCCCTTCATACTTTAGTCAAAGTGGTACCCTACCTGAGAGAGAATTTAGAAGTCCTGGTCTCAGCCCTTCCAAATAAACACAGCTAGGGATACATTTCACCAACTGTATAATTGAAGTTGTGAAAAGTTTTTGTAAGAAAGCTTGTCAAAACTAGGAGATACTCCTCTGGTGTTTGGTGTCTTTGCAAACCCAAAGTGTCAGACAGATTCATATACCTGAGTAGAATTTTGGGTGAAACTGGGCCAATTCATTGTTTCAAGTGGAAAATATGCAAGACTTGTTCTGTACTGCCTATGTGGGCAGCAAAAACCCTGTCCACTCCTAACCCTATACAGAGATCTACACTGGTTCTGCTGCACATGTATTTTGTTGTTAAAGAAGGGATGGGGTTTGCCCCAATTGCATAGTTAAGCATATTCAAAGCCCTTAATTTTAGGGGTCATCAGCCAGAAGGCAGATGATATTAGTGTGTTAAAGAGATCAAAGGTAGAGCCCTGCGTGGCTACAAAATTTGTATCTGCATCTGATCCATGATCTGCAGACATGGTCTGTGGATATCCGCAGCTGCAGATATAAAGCAGATCTCTGCAGAGTTGCAGGCCTCCAATCAAAAGCACTTGTGGTGGTGGTACCTGTTTTGGAGGGAGGCTTTCTCATGGGCTTCAGTGGAGTGCAGATTTGCAGGCTTATAGTTTTCCTGAATTATTAATTTTGTTGCAGTTTGGAGGTGATTTTGTTTTTTCAAAGCAACATGGTGCCCTTCAGTTTGCCCCCTCTTTTCTTGGAGAAGAGCTCACTACACCCAACTGGATGTGACGGAACATTGTTCAGACTAGATCGGTGAGAGAGAGTGTAAACCAATACAGTAGAAACTCAGAGTTACAAACACCTCAGAAATGGAGGTTGTTGGCGTAACTCTGAACAAAACATTATGGTTCTTTCAAAAGTTTACAACTGAACATTGACTTAATACAGATTTGAAATGTAACTATGCAGAAGAAAAATGCTGCTTTTAACCATCTTAATTTAAATGAAACAAGCACAGAAACAGTTTCCTTACCTTGTCAAACCTTTTTTTAAACTTTCCTTTTATTTTTTTAGTAGTTTACATTTAACACTGTACTGTACTGTATTTTATTTTTTTTCTGTCTCTTCTGCTGCCTGATTGTGTACTTCCAGTTCCAAATGAGTGTGTGATTGATTGGTCAATTCAAAACTCTGGTATTCATAACTCTGAGGTTCTACTGTAGTTTGATTTTGCTTAGCCATTGAGTAGATTGTACGTCACCTAAGTAGCTGTTTACTTTTCCTCATTTACTTTGTTTTGACCTGTTACTTTTATTTTTGTTTCAGCAACATTTTCACCCAATGACAGGTGTGATTAAGGCTTGTCATTAACATCTGCTGAGCATGGGGCAGAAAGGGAGTGAGGGAAGAAGGAAGGGAGAGGAAAAGAGCCTTCCATTTAATTAAAAAGTAGATGACTCTTGCAGGGCTGATGCATGGTTGCTGCTGTTTTAGATAGACTGACTGGAATCCCCCCTCCTGAGACCATTTTGTATGTCTGCCAGATCTATTGAGCCTGGCTTGGAACTTTTTTATTTTTGTGAGCGATGAGTCAACAGCTAATATTGTTTATTTGCTAGCATGTAATAATTATGTCTGATTCCTGGTGCTCCAAAGAGCTGCACCCCGGCAGGGTGCAAAATAGTAATGAACGCAAAGTGCAATGTGACTTACTGAATCCAAGCAGGGCTTGCTTTTGTTCGTTTTGACAGCTCAGTACCCATCTTAGGTGGAAGAAAGTTGCATTGCTTACCTCTTGCTGCAGGGCAATCCAATAAAAGGCAGCATGCGTGGATGTGCAGTAAGGTGGACATGCAGACTGGATAATTTAATTTTTTGTTTTTGTTATCTGCCTGGCAATTTCCCGTAACAAGAACAAGGCACAACCGGCATATTTCATAACAACTGAACAGACGATTGGGAGGAGATTAAGCCTTTAATTACAACAATGGAGCATCCTTAGCAGGGATCCTACATAAACCAGGTCTAGCTTGAAGCACAGCTGAAGCTGTGAAAGGGATGTAGATCATCCCAGATGCCTTATCAGTGTGTATATGAATACAAGGATTTCTAATTTTCTGCAGAGATCACTTACTCGAGGTAGGGAGACAAGAAAAACTGGAACTTGACATCATTTTTTTTTCTTCCTACAAAATAAGGCTTATGGGATAAATCACAGGATGAGTTAGTTGCAAGGTTCTGGCCTAAATTTTCAAAAGTAAATAGATTGTGGGTGCCCCATGTTAGATGCCTCAAAAGGGCCTGATTTTCTGAAAGAGTTGAGCACCCACTCTGTGAAAATCAGGCCCTTTTAGGTGTCTGAAGTTGGGCACCGAAAAATCACGACTGGCTTTTTAAAATTTACTCCTTAGATTTATTTATTGTGATCCGGGCTCTATAATCTCCCTATAGCTAACACAGAGCAAACAAACACTCAGCTATAGCGAGTGTTATGTCTTTTGCTCTTTACACAGTAAGAATTTAAAGAAACCAAGGAGCACCGTTGTATTTACTATCGGTCCATAAACAAGGCCTTGCTATAGACATGCGACTGCTCTTGTTGTTTTCCAGAAACCTCTAAAATATAGTTTTATATAGAAAACAGTGAGTGCCACTAGAGAGCTCACAAATTATTTAAAGGGCTACTATCCTGTTCCTATACACCACAGCTAGAGAGGGGATCCAAATATGGACCCAAACTTTAGGGGTGTTTGGAGCCTAGGGTTTTGATTTGGCCCATAATAGATTTAGGGACAAGCTACAACATTTGAATCCAGATCACAATTTTGGGAGCATTCTGCTCAGGACTTTTGATTCAGGCCCATCTCTAGTTATAAAGAACTTAAAGTTGTCCTTGCTATCTCCTGTTCTGTTTACTGTGTATGTTCAATACTTCAGTATAATAAAATGAAGCTGTCTTCCCTCCTGGACAGCTGCCAGCTGGTTTTCAAATGTATTCTCCAATAATTCTCATAAGCTTTGCCTCAGATGGGACAAAATACACTGGGAGACACAGACGAGACTAGTTATTTATATTTCCACGCTTTCTCTTGGCTCTCTCTTACATGATGTTGGCACACAGAAGATGTATGACTGACACTGGTTATTTGGTGAGCCGTGCAGAAGAAGTTTATAGGTGGAAGTTGCATGAGGAATGGGAATGGCCCTTGGAGACTAGAACTAGGGGCTTGTTCTGGGCATAGTAAAATTCTCTCACAATGCAGTTCTACAAGGAGGAAGCTGTTCTGTGCAGGAGACAGAACTTTCTTGGCGGCCAGTCCAAGACTCATGGACTTTAAGGTCAGAAAGGACCATTGTGATCATCTAGGACTATCACCAACCTCTCCACCTTCTGTTCCAAGCAGGAGGTGCATTTCTTTGACCTTTCCTTCTCTGGCATAAATACATAATAAAATGTATATTTAAACAACAACAAACAATACAACCCCCGTCCCCCCCCAAAAAAAGCCTACCAAAACAAGACACTCCACTGCTCATGCTTTTCCTCCGGGAAAAGGACGAGAGAACAAATAACACATGACAGATGTTAGTCACATTGTTTAATGCACTACTTGAGGGGGTTCAGATACTATAATGATGAGGGCAGTATAAGAAACTTTAAGAAATAGAATAGAGTAGAATAGACATGAAAGGAGAAGGAAAGGGGATCCACTACTGACTGGAGTAGTATTCATGGTAGTACAAAGGAGATAAAGGGAACACAGTGAGAAATAACATCAGAGATCTACAGTGACGAAGATGGGGGCTGATGAAATTTACATTTTAATTTCTGAAAGATTTTTGAAAGAAACAATTTAGTTTCTCTTGATATTTTTCAGGAATTGGGGGTGGAGGAGTTCTATGAACAAATTCAAAATTAAATGAAAATGTTTGTTTTGCTTCAAATTTAAAAAACATTTAGTTTTTTTTTATGTGTTCGCCTTTTTCACATTTTTCTGTTGGAAAAGGAAGGAAAACTATTTTGTTGCTTTTTTAACATAAAAAACTAAATGAAATTGTTCTAAATAAAATGAACTTTCTAATTGAAACAATGAGATGTTCATTTTACGTCCGTGTGACTACTCACAGAGTAAGGTACTAATCAAAGGGTATAAGCCTATCAGAATCTGTCCCTGTAACCATGTAGTGGGTGGAACTTGTTGGCATCAGTTCTTTTCTTCTGTGTTTTGTACATCAGCAAGGTTTACTTTTTAATAGGAGCTGCCCTGTTTGGAAACATAGGCAGTGAGACCAGTTGTCTCCCTTTGAACTTTTCCCTGCTTGTTTTCTGGGCTAGTTGCTATCAGAATTTTTAAATGATTAGCATTCTTGCTGCCTCTGTTTGCCGCCATTGTGTTTATGCTAGGAGTTGACAGACAACATCAAGTTCAGAATGGCAAATACCATCAACTGTAGGCAATCTGTTTTGTTGCTGTTTTCATAAATTGATTAAAAGGCAGGATGGAGAGAATGTCAAATGAGCAACACAAAACAGCGTCTTCTCACAGTGTTTCAAAAGCCAACCTGCGTGAAGGACTAAATCTGTTTCTTACTCTGAGTATTTGGACTGATGATCTTCAATCCAGTTTGAGTGCTTTGTTTTCTAAGGGCTTGAACTTGTGAAGTACTGATCTCCCTCAACTCCCACTGACTTCAGTGGGAGTTGCAAGGGCTCAGCACTTTCCAGGATAGAGCCCTAAAAGAGCCACTTCCTTGAATGAGCAAAATTTACAATAAAAGGGTTAGGTTTTATAGGTAAGTAGCATATTGTTATGTAAAGTAGTTCCAATATGGGCTGTAATATCAGCAGTCAGAGGTGGGTGCTGATATTTATTGGACTGGCACATGCGTATATGTTGATGATTGGCACTGAAGGTTAATTTGCAATGTCAACTGGACTGCCAATGAAATGAAAAGACAACTATTAGTTGTTTCAATGAAATCATAATGCACGGATACAGCAGAGAGTAAATGTAAAGTAAAGTTCATAGAATCATAGAATATCAGGGTTGGAAGGAACCTCAGGAGGTCATCTAGTCCAACCCCCTGCTCAAAGCAGGACCAATCCCAAATTAAATCATCCCAGCCAGGGCTTTGTCAAGCCTGACCTTAAAAACTTCTAAGGAAAGAGATTCTACCACCTCCCTAGGTAACACATTCCAGTGTTTCACCACCCTCCTAGTGAAAAAGTTTTTCCTAATATCGAACCTAAACCTCCCCCACTGCAACTTGAGACCATTACTCCTTGTCCTGTCCTCTTCTACCACTGAGAATAGTCTAGAACCATCCTCTTTGGAACCACCTCTCAGGTAGTTGAAAGCAGCTATCAAATCCCCCCTCATTCTACTCTTCTGCAGACTAAACAATCCCAGTTCCCTCAGCCTCTCCTCATAAATCATGTGTTCCACACCCCTAATCATTTTTGTTGCCCTTCGCTGGACTCTCTCCAATTTATCCACATCCTTCTTATAGTGCGGGGCCCAAAACTGGACACAGTACTCTAGATGAGGCCTCACCAATGTCGAATAGAGGGGAACGATCACGTCCCTCGATGTGCTCGCTATGCCCCTACTTATACATCCCAAAATGCCATTGGCCTTCTTGGCAACAAGGGCACACTGTTGACTCAACTGTAAGTTCTTCTCTTACATTTCTATAAACTTAGGTTAGGATGTTGAAACTGTAAATACATGTGGATTTTGTTGTTTTTCTATCTCAAATTACCTCCCATGTGCCCTGAGATTCCGGATCACCATTGCCTCAGTAGTAGTTAGATTTTGCATGATCAGCTGAAGGCTTTGCTCAAAATCCGCTGCTGACCAAGAGATATGAGGCCAGATTGTCTGGTCAGCTGAGCAGTGCTTTGGGTCTGTTCAGCTGGCTGTCCACTCTTTGGTGTAAACTAGAGCCGCTTCATGCTCTGGGTGTAAAGCAGAGCCTCCTTATGTCCCTGAACTCACTTGTTGTTCTGGAAATCAGGAGGGTAGATGGCACAGAAGAAATCCTCCACCAGCCAATAAAACTGGTTTTAGACTGCTTTAAAGCCACCAGGGCAAAGTGCAGCAGTTTTAAGGGACCAGAGGATCTGGCCTTGTATCTCATAGAGGGGTTGGGTATGTATTTGTGGTGGGAGGAGCTAGCTTCAATTTAAATGTGGAAAGTTTTCCACAAAGCACCTCTGACAGGTTTGCAGATTACTTTGTTTACGTGAAGAAAGGGAGGAATTTTTTTTATTAAACAACACTCCCTAAAATGCAATCAATATTCAGAACGGCCAAAGAACAATTTAAAAAATCCTTACAAGGTACAAATTAAATTTTAAAAAATCAATTGCCGTGGTATAAAACAAGATGTTGTTTTCCTCTTTATCCTTTTCCAATCAATGTTACAACATAAAAACCTCCAAGCTGAAATAATGTTCAGTTTATGACACATACCAAGGAAATTATAGCTGAACCCGACACACAATCCTAAGCCCCCGTGTAATAGCTCAGGGAATTAACACACAAATATAGAAGGCACAGACAAAAAGGTACAGTAGCCATGCTTGTATAGTGATATAGTTTGTGGTGTTTTTCTTATAATGGATCCCAATCCTGCAAGGAGCTCTTTCCTGATGGGCTTCAGTGTGATTCTGCCTGGGTGTAGGAATCCAGCCATGTGGAGCGTCTTGCAGGATCAGAGTCATAGTACAGAGAGGTTGTATTTTTGATGGTGTTAAAGGTAACTCATCCAGCACCCTCAATCAGTGTTAGAACTCATTTACTTTTGGACAGGGTCAAATGAGTTCAACACCTGTTTTAACAAAGTAGAGTCGACATTTCTAAATTGAACCATTCCACAGCTGCAAGATAGCCAAGTTCATCACCAGTTTGAGGGTGGGTTGGGGCAAGAGAGCTGTGTTTGACACCATTGTCAAACATGAGTGAAAAATCCAATGAAGACGTCCTTCATGACTGTGTCTACTCTGGGAAAATTAGGACCTATTATCCCCCACTGGTACAACTATTTTTGTGCTAACAATGATGGAAGATGTAGGCATTTTTACCCACCTGTCATTTAATTCTGAACATCATCAGATAAACAAGGGCAAGCCCTCCCCAACCCCTTGCAATCTGTCTATACAAAGGCTCTGGTCCTGCCAGTGTTTATACACAAACTTAACTTTAAGCCTATTAATAGTCCCATTGACTTCAGAGGACAGAGTTTATAGATGGGTAGAGAACTTTACATCTGTCATTAAAACACCTTTACACCATTGTAGAGTTTAGTTCCTTGCCTTCCTTCAGATGCTGAAAGGAACAAAAAAATATTCATGAAATTTTGTGGGGAAAATATTTGGAGGTTTAGTTGAGGCCATTTCACAGTTCAGAAACTTTGCTTTATAAAAATGTTGGTGAAGTTGTTGATTTAGCTTTGAAACATGTGCCCGTTTGAATTTTTGCTCATTTTATTGTGAAATTCAAACTTCATTTAATTTTTCTTTGCTGTTATTATGTAGAAGCAGTAGGATCTCCCATAGTTATAGAACAATCATTTTCCATTATAAGTCCCAATATTTGCCCATCTTTAACTTTGGCTTGGAAAATTAGTTTGTCCTCAACACTGCCAGATTTACTCTGAATATGAAAGGGACTGTTCCTGTGAAGTTTGAAGAAAATTCATTGCACTGTTTTTGACAGTTTACCCTCATTCAAAATTTTGGGACTTGTCTAACATTTCTTAGCCATTTTTGAGTCAGATGGAGACTAATTGCTATTAATTCAAATTTCCTTATATTTGATTCTTTTCGAAACTTCAAATGCTGATTATATTTGAAGGTAATAAATTGTAGTTAAGCAAAGTCGTTAATTTTATAGTGAATATTTTTGGGGGCAATTCGACTCGACTTTCAGTGGAAGTTATGGAGGCAATATTGATCCTGTTGACGTCAGAAGTAGCATGATTGAGCAATATGAGTTTATCCAACTCCCAGAAGTCAATGGAAAGACTCCCCTTCAAACATTGAATTTGGAGTTTAATTGTAAAGTGTGTAACAGAGGTGGGAACCTACAGCTGCTGCTTAATTTCATCCAGCCTGTGGGAAGTCTCTACGCCGTAGGCCAGAAGCCCCCTGAGCCTCGGTGCCCCCTCCCCTCCCCTCAGGGCTGGAGTCGGGTGCACCACCTTGCCCCTTTGCAGGGGGAAACTAGGGTTGCCAGTCCATTAAAAGTCCGGTTGGCTCCGCACAGCTCCTGGGAGTGGCTGGCATGTCTCTGTGGCCCCTAGGCACAGGGCCAATCAGGGAAGCTCCGCATGCTGCCCCCGCCTCCAGCACTGGCTCCGCAGCTCCCACTGGTCGCGGTTCCCAGCCAATGGGAGCTGCGTTGCTGGTGTCTGTGGGCATGGGCAGTACCATGGCCGCGCCTCCACCTAGGGAGTGGACATGGTGGTTGCTTCTGGGAGCAGTGCGGAGCCAGGGCAGGCAGGGAGCCTGCCTTAGCCCTGCTGCGCCGCTGACTGGGAGCCGCCTGAGATAAGCAGCGCCTGGCTGGAGCCCACACCCCAAACCCCCTGCCTGAGGTCAGAACCCGCTCCTGCACCCTAACTCCCTCCCAGACTCTGCACCCCCACCCACACCCAAACCTCCTGCCCCAGCCCTGAGCCCCCTCCTGCACCCAAACTCCATCCCGAAGCCCATACAGTGAACCTCCTCCTGCACCCCAACCCTCTGCCGTAGCCCTGAGCCCTCTCCTGCACCCCAAACCCATCATCCCTCACCCCAACCCCCTGCTCCAGTCCAGTGAAAGTGAGTGAGGGTGGGGGAGAGTGAGCAGCCTTCTTCAGAAAGAGTTTGTGCTGTGCTTAGTATTTGAGGTTACTGATGAGAGAAAAATATTTTATTTAGATCAGAGACCTGTTTCAATAAAGTATTTCTTTGTACTTGATAAGAATAATGAATTTGTTTATTTTTTGGGTAATGTAAGCTTTGCGGTACCCTTAACTATTCATTTCCCTACTTTTAAGTGCTTGGGTTTTGTAAATGATGCCACAGATAAGTACATTGTTGCCACTTAGCAACTGTAAAAAAATAAAATAAAATAATGTTTTGGACTTCGGAATGAATGTCCTTAAGAATTGTTCTGCAGTCTTGAAATACCATCTTTCCTGCACAGGATTTCTGGCTCCTCGGCAAAAACTCCACTGAACTGAATTGAGTTCCTTAAGCAGTCTCTTCCCTCCAGGACAGCTAAAACTTCAAGGCTTCAGAACTGTACCTGACAGATCAGCTCTGAGGGTGGTAATGAACATGTGAATTCCTTATTTATAATAGGAACACTAAGAAAAATAACTTCCCTTGGCCATGCATAAGTTGTTAGTTTTTTAAATTGCTATCCAGAAGCACTGCAGATAATAAAAAAATGATGGCACATGTTTTAGAGCAGCATTTTTCATGGGAATTGGGTACTTTATTTGCAGTGTGCCACAAGCAAGCAGTGGCCTAGTTTTGCTGATGGTCGGAAACATTGTTGTTGTATCAGTGTGTTTTTTTGGCAACTGCAGCACTACTTAAGAAGAAAGAATTTTTTTTAGAAAGTGGAATATCACTGTTAGATCCTTTGGAAAGCTGCTAGATAGGTTTAACATGTTTTGAAAGCTGTGAAGATAAATTGCAATTTGAAGTTGCAGAAGTCAGTTAACTAGCAAGCCTTTTAAAGATGTAGTGGTCAGAGAGAATAATTATATAGACTGGCTTGCAAGGAAAACACAGTGCTTGATAATACTGGGCTAGTGCCACAGAATGTTATCATCAGGCATTTGAAAGGCATCCTTATTTACATAATACAATAGTAGCACAATTGGTGTATTAAGAATGAATTGGTTGTTCCTCATTTTATTTGCCCAAAAAGGTTAAGGGTATTTATTAAGAGATTATATTTGTTTGCACATTTACACTAGGGCCCAGCCCTGCAATCCCTTCTTCAGAGGGCTCAATGAGAATGCTAAATAAGACCTAAAGGATTAGGCCTGTAATCATAGAATCATAGAATTGGAAGGGACCTTGAGAGGTCACCTAGGCCAGTTGCCTGCGCTCATGGCAGGACTGAGTATTATCTAGACCATCCCTGATAGGTGTTTGTCTAACCTGATCTTAAAAATCTCCAGTGATGGAGATTCTACAACCTTCCTAGGCAGTTTATTCCAGTGCTTAACCACCCTGATAGAAAGTTTTTCCTAATGTCCAACGTAAACCTCCCTGGCTGCAATTTAAGCCCATTGCTTCTTGTCCTATCCTCAGAAGTTAAAAACAATTTTTCTCACTCCTCCTTGTAACAATCTTTTATGTACTTGAAAACTATTATCATGTCCCCTCTCAGTCTTCTCAAACCCAGTTTTTTCAATCTTCCCTCATAGGTCATGTTTTCTAGACCTTTAATAATTTTTGTTGCTCTTCTCTGGACTTTCTCCAGTTTGTCCACATCTTCGCTGAAACATGATGACCGGAACTGGACAGAGTAGTCCAGCTGAGGCCTAATCAGCGCGGAGTAGAGTAGAAGAATTACTTCTCATGTTTTGCTTATAACACTCCTGCTAATACATCCCAGAATGATGTTTGCTTTTTTTTTTTTTTTGCAACAGTGTTACACTGACTCATATTTAGCTTGTGGTCCACTATGACCCCCCAGGTCCCTTTCCGCAGTACTCCTTCCTAGGCAGTCATTTCCCATTTTGTATGTGTACAACTGATTGTTCCTTCGTAAGTGGAGTACTTTGCATTTGTCCTTATTGAATTTCATCCTATTTACTTCAGACCATTTCTCCAGTTTCTTCAGATCATTTAGAATTTTAATCCTATCCTCCAAAGCACTTGCAACCCCTCCCAGCATACTTTATAAGCGTACTCTCTATGCCATTATCTAAATCATCGATGAAGATATTGAACAGAACCAGACCCAGAAACAATCCCTGCGGAACCCCACCCGTTATGTCTTTCCAGCAGGACTGAATCACTGATAACTACTCTCTGGAAATGGTTTTCCAACCAGTTATGCATCCACCTTTATAGTCGCTCCATCTAGGTTGCATTTCCCTAGTTTGTTTATGAGAAGGTCATGCGAGACAGTATCAAAAGCTTTACTAAAGTCAAGATATACCATGTCTACTGCTTCCTCCCTATCCACAAGTCTTGTTAGCCTGACAAGGAAAGCTATCAGGTTGATTTGACACTATTTGTTCTTGACAAATCCATGCTGACTGTTTCTTACCTTATCTTCTAGATATTTGCAAATTGATTGCTTTATTATTTGCTCCATTATCTTTCTGGGTACAGAAGTTAAGCTGACTGGTCTGTAATTCCCCGGGTTGTCCTTATTTCCCTTGTTATAGATTGGCACTATATTTGCCTTTTTCCAGTCTTCTGGAATCTCTCCCGTCTTCCATTACTTTTCAAAAATAATCACTAATGGCTCAGGTATCTCGTCAGTCAGGTCCTTAAGTATTCTAGGATACATTTCATCAGGCCCCGGTGACTTGAAGACGTCTAACTTGTCTAAGTAATTTTTAACTTGTTCTTTCCCTATTTTAGCCTTTTCTGATCCTACCCCATTTTCACTGGCATTCACAATATTAGATGTCCAATCACCATCAATCTTCTTGGTGAAAACTGAAACAAAGAAGTCATGAAGCACTTCTGAATGTTCATATCTTATTATTTTTAAAACCAAGGATATGAATTAGAGGAGTAGTTCTTTGAGTTTTTGACCATATATATATTCCACTTCTAGTATGCATGGGCCCTGTACACACAAGATTGAATTCTGTTTGAATAACAGTATCTGTTGGAGCTGCAGCTGTACCCTGAGTGTGCTCTGGCCTTCCATAGCTTAGGGAAGAAAAGGTTGGATCAGCCCTACCTCAGTTCCTTCTTACTGCCCATAATAATGAGATGGAACTCCTGCAGTGCCAACATCTCTGCACATTGTGTGCTTGTTTTCCCTAGTTCTGTTTCATTTTGTATTCCTTAGTATAGTTATGCTCACTGGCATATATATATATATATATATATATATATATATATATATATATATATATATATATATATACACAAGATCTTCCACTTCAAGGGTGCTCTGAGTATCTGGTGCCGCTGGACATAGTGGAGTCATGTGGGGTATCTGGAAGAGTTGTGCCCAGTTCAGGAGCTGGTGAATGCCTCTACCAGTACCAAAGCATTGGCACCAAAGTATCTAGCATGGACAGTAGAGTGCTCTACCCTGTCATCCACAGCACCTACTATGCTGCCAGCTAATGTGGAGGACAGGCTTTCAGAACCAAGTTTGTTGGTACCAATGAGATTCACAATACTGAGTAACTCAGCAGTACCCAGCCTATCAGAGTCACCTTTGCTGGCCACTACTAAGAAACTCCTAGGCCTGTACGATCTATTAGCCACCTCAGTTCCTTCACAGGACTCTCCAGGGCCCTCTAGAACTTCCCATATAGAGCAGATATACTCTTTTTCCTCTTCCACACCCAAGCATAGAGCAGCTCCTCTGCCATTGGGCTGCCTTACATCATATGTGACTTCATTCACTCTTTCAATCACCTCGAAAGGTCTTTCCCAATAATCCTGCATTTTGTTTTTCCTCACTGGGATCAGCACTGATACCAAATCACCAATATCACATGATCTTTCTTCAGTATGCTGATCATACCAAACTTTCTGAATTTCCTGACTTTTTTTAGGGTTCTGCTGAATTAAATTAATCATAACTTATAAATTCTTTTTAAAATGAGTGACATACTCCCCTACCGTCTGTCCTGTTTCCTCAGTACTGCCTTTCCAAGAGTCTCAAACCAAGTCTAGGGGTCCCCTCACCTGCCTCCCATACAGGACATCAAAGGCGGTGAAACC
Organism: Caretta caretta; assembly: GCF_965140235.1. Classification (NCBI taxonomy): domain Eukaryota; kingdom Metazoa; phylum Chordata; order Testudines; family Cheloniidae; genus Caretta; species Caretta caretta. Next base: position 190,684,129 of record NC_134207.1, on the reverse strand, counting down.
AGTAGATTCTTGGGGGAACACTTCTCTGTGCATATAGAAAATAAAGGAGTAACACGTCCCAGTCGTTCTCATGTCTGGAGACATATATTATTAGCTTAGCTTTTAAAGTTCCATTAAATCTTTTCACAAGCCCATTAGTTTCTGGGTGATAGGGAGCAGCCTTTATATGCTTTACTCCCCGTAATTCCCATAACTTTTTAAAGACTACAGACATGAAATTTGCACCACAGTATGTCAAGATTTCTCTGGGAAAATGTACTCTGCTGAAAATGGTGAATAAAGCTGTAGCCACAGTTTCAGTTTCAGTATTAGACAAGGCTGTGGCTTCAGGGTACCTGATGGCAGAATCCACCACCACCACAAGTATATATCTCTTTCCATTCCTGGAAGATTTAGTGAGAGGTCCCACAATATCTACAGACATTCTGGCAAATGCCTCTTTAATAATGGGCAAAGGTTGCAATGGTGCTTTGCAAGGTCCCTTACAATTCTGACATAAGTCACAACTCTTACAGTAATCTTTTACTGTCTCAAACATGTGAGGCCAATAGAAATTCTGTTTCAATCTGTCATAGTTTTTTTCCACTCCTAAAAGTCTTGAAAATGGACCATCATGAGCTACTTGGAGCAATTCTCTCTTATATTTCTCAGGCACAACTACCTGCTTGCAAACCTCACCAGGGTGCCTCTTTTTTATTTCCTCTCCAGGAGCCTCTCTACACAACAAACCTTCTTCTGCAGAAAAATCTACCTTCTCCTTCCCCAGCTAGGGCATCACTTTGATCTGCAGACTTCTCTTGTTTCAGAGATGGGTGAGCTTGTTGGGCAGTCACAAACTTTTTTTGCATTTCACTTAAGCCCAGAGCAGACTCTGCCACAACAGAAGAATTTTCAAATTCCTCCTCAGAAGGCAAGCTACAACTCTCAAAAGACAAAGGACTGATGGCATGTCCCGCCCTTCACAGTCTTTCCTGCTGACCACAGACAAAGCAGGCGAATCAGATCCATACTTCCCCTGGGACCTGGTTATAACATTACCATGCAGCAGGTAGCAAATTTCTGATGCCAACCACTACATCACCCTTAAAATCTTCCCACTCAAGGTGGACTTCAGTTAGAGGTACAGTCACAGAGAATTCAGCCAAAATTAAAATATTTAGACTTTTGCCAGGAAGTCTGTCCTCTTCCATTGCCAAACTCTCCTTGACCAAAGTGACTTGTGATGTAGTATCTCTCCACCTTATAAATTCACTCTTGATAAATTCTTCACTACCTTCCCAATACTCAGTCCTAATATAGTTTATGAGGCCATTCTCCTCTACAATTTCCTCTGGGATCAAGGTGATAGCATTTGCACTCATGGTGGAGGTTGTGGGTGCAGATTGTGGAGTAACCTTAAGTTTTGGGCAATTTGATTTTATATGGCCAGGAGCCCACAGTGATGGCAGACTATCTGCCTTCCCTTTGGGTAAGAGGTTTTAAAATATGGGCTCCTTTGAAAGTTTTTTAACAACGTTGGGGTTAGGTTTATTCCTAGACCCCTTATCCCTTTTAACCTGAGGAGGGAGAGGGATTACCCTTCCCCTGGGGGTTTACACCCTTCACCCGCCCTTGACTCAATATATTCATCAGCAATTTCTGGATAGAATACTCTACAGTGCAGTCAGTCTCTTGATAAATTGGTTAGGCTTTCTCCCACTCCCTGCTGTTGAGAGAGGATATACTCTCAGTCTGAGGCTGCTCCTTTTGTTGCTCCAGGACTTGGAGGTGCAGTTCATGAGTTCTCTCCTCAGCTGCTGGCTGGTCCATGCATCTTTGGTGTGCTTCCCTCTCTATTTCACTGTTGGCTTTGACTGCTGCCATACGTTACATACATCTTTGGTAGGCTCTCTCCTCAGCTTCCTCGGTTTCTTTCTTCTCCTTGATCCAGAGTTCCACCATCCTTATTTCATGTTCATGTTCTTTCTCAGCTTCCAGAAGCCTCAGCCAACCAGTTCTGCTGTAGCAGTCCCTTTGGTATCTGGGGTATGGAGATGCTCAGACCCTGCTCTTTGGTCAAAGTCTATGAGCAAAAGCTCTCAGTTCCAGATCTGAGGCTTTCTTTTTATGGGATAGTCCCCTATTTTTTCATAATTTTTCAAGGTCTTTTGTGTCAAGACCCTCATACGACTGTGATTCACTCATTACTAATCTTGAACCTTTAAAACTCTCAATATAAACTTTAAACTTTTAACAGCGTTGGCCAATCAACCTGTGGCATATGAATCCTGTCATGACTATGCCAGTTGTCATGCTCTCTGGAGTGGCTCACAACTGTGAGTGTCTACCTCAGGGCAGACTGTCAGAAAACAAGGCAGACACCCCAAACTGGTGGTACGTTCTATGACTAGATTTCACCAAGCCAGTACCAAATGTGAACTTCTGGATCACTATACCAGTCTTACCACGTAGTCGCAGACAGACTGGATTGTCTAAGGGGACTATCTTGCCATACAGACAAACTGGACTTTGTGATAAATGGTCACTTACACCAAAGATCTCATAACATTTATGTTGCTTCCATTTCCAAGAGACCAGTCACTTACCCCAGATCAATTGGCACTCTAGATCTTACACCAAAGACAATGCTGGCAGCAAATTCTGTAGTAAACTAACCAAAGGGTTGTTAGCTAAGAAAAGGAAATGAGAGTTATTGAGAGGTTAAAGCAGGTAAAATATATGCATAGGTGAGTCACAGTTTGTAATTCTAAATAATGGCAGTGTTGGAATAAACTGACAGTTTCACAGAAGTCTCTCAGGGCTACCCAGAGTAACTCTGGGGATTTCTGTCTTCTCTTTCAGTTATTCTGCCCTCTTAGAATCCAAACGGAGATGAAGCATCTTTCCCTGAATCAATGTTTATAGCTTCTTCTCACAGAAAACAAGCTGACAGGGTCACTACCCACGTGGGCTTTTCTTTTGATGATGGAGAGTGAGGAATGCATTTTGAGTTTTTGATCTCCGGTCATCCTGGACAATGACAACTTGCTTTGAAATTAGCATTTTTCTTTTAAAGTTCTGCATTTGCATTTCACAAACTTCTCTCTTGTTCAATGTGTTATTTAGTTACAGGGGTATACACAATGTAAATGTTTGCTATTACATGATAACAGGATACAGATAGTTGAAAACAGTAAAAAAACATTAGTTTTCATGAAGTTTAAACACCAAATACACTCTAATGTATTTAACAACTACTTTGATCTATACTAATACATATGTGAATTGACCAGGGGCTTTGGTATGAGCTGGCATGTAGTCTGCCAACATCACGGGAACACTCGGGACAACTCAGAAGATGCCCAAATATGAGTGAGTAAAGGTTAGGCTCAGAGTTTGTCCCTTATGACTATTAATACTTCTCAGCCTGGTACTAAGCAATGTCTTATGTTCCTGACTTCCCCACTGGATATGGTTCTTCTCTTTCCTGACAGACCAGAAAACTAGCTTTATGGCTAGCTTTCCTGCTTCCTACCAGGATTTGCACTTCTCTATTTACCATGTCTGAAAGTACCACTGAATTAATAGAAGACTGATGTATTATAATGTTTTGAATAACCATGGTGCCATTTGTCAGACAGATAACATTTCATGTCAGAAGACCTATACGGTATGCAGAATTAGGAGAGAGGAAATAAATGGCATGGTTGTTAATTCTTTAATACTTGAAACTGCTTAGCAATGCATTGTTAGATCAAAGCTTTCCTTGAGAAGATTGTGTTTTAGGGACAGAGGATACAGGAGGTAGCTTGGAAGACTGTCACAGAATCCTAGGGACTCTATAGGAGGGAAGAAAATAGTGCATTACATTTCCATTAGGTTTAAAATCTCTCTTGTTTTCAGTTTAGAACATCTTCACAGCTGTTCTGTTGTAGGTTAAATGAAACTTTTCAAACACTCAATATGTTTTATTAAAGAACCACTGACTAGTTTTCCAGTTTTCATAAATATCTTTAAAATGTTAGTATCTGCCACTTTTGCAAAAACCAAAGACGTTAGTGGCATTTCTGCTTGTTAACTTGTACATGAAAAAAGGAGATAGTTTGAGATGTTCTTTTCTGTACTGAAATCTGCATTTTGTCCCCAAAAGATATCTTCTCTGGATAAATTTCAACACTTCTGATTTCTCTAACTGAAAGGATGGACAAAGGCAGTGAGCGAGTGAATCTCTCATACCTTGTTATGTTGAGCATTTCAGGGTCTGGTTCATTTTTAGAGCCCAATTTTGCTTTTGATTCCTGGGGAATCATGATTGGGACTTTACACCCAAATATTATACACAAAGTTATAATCTTATCCTATTGAAGTCCATTACAATTTTGCAATTGACTTAAACAGGCACAAAATTAGCCCTCAAGGCTTCTCTTTGGATACATCTGCAAGCTCAGAAAAATAAAATAGAAAAATACTCCAGCAACCTGAAATACAAGCAATACTGAATTACTGTTTTTTAAACAAGATACAAAATATGTGGTTGTTTTCCTCTCTGAAGGACTTGTCAGCACTAAACACGACATACCCGTTAAGCTGGTAACATCAAATCTTTGGTGATGACATGTTAGGGTACCTTATTGCAAACTGTCCATACTGAACAGGGTTCTATGCAAAATATTGACTTTTTCACCACTGGATGTGTCCCTCTCTAGAGCTCTCCTACTCCTGTACATTTCAGCGGAGTTCTAAAGTGTGTCCCCTTTGGTAACGTTTAGTTGTGAAAGAGCCTGATTCGTATCTGACTACACCAGTGTTACTCAACTGAAGTAAATGAATTTACATGAAAGTAAAAGCTATATAACAAGATTAAAAGCTGGCCTTAAAGGAATTCTCCACATTTCCTGGTTTATAATATGTGTTTGTCTCCATAAGTAGCCCAAGTGAAAAAAGAAAAAAATAAGACTGTAATTTTATCCTGTTTCCATAGGTTTGACTACCCCTTATGAGGAGTATAAGGGGAGCATCCAATGAAGTAAGCTGTAGCTCATGAAAGCTTATGCTCAAATAAATTTGTTAGTCTCTAAGGTGCCACAAGTACTCCTTTTCTTTTTGCTTATAAGGAGGGAAATTCTAAACAGAAGAGCGAGACTACAGACAGAAATTAAGATGAAAAACAGTTGTTAGGTGCACATCCATGCTACCGATATCAATTGCCTTCCATCTGATTCAAGGTAGTAAATATCTTCACTACCACTGTTAGTTTTGAAGGGTTTGCCTTCTAGTAGCAACTGAAAGAAACTTTGATTAAGAATTCATCAGAAGGTTAAGTTTCGTTGCAAAAAAGAAGGTCCCCATGATTAAAAATAGAATAGTAGTTCATTATAAATTTTCCACTGACATTTTTGACAAAAAATTGAAAACCAAATGTTTTGATTTTCAGTTTTTTCACCACCCCTTTCTATTCCTTTTTTCCATCCCCCCACTTTTAGCCTTAATGGGAGCTATGAGTGCGGAGTACACCTTAAAATCACTCATCAGTTTGCCAGATTTGGATCTTTAAGCACGAGATCCTCGACTTGTACAAATCAGTGTAGCTGAATTGACTTCAATGGATCTACTCAGATGTACACCAGCTAATGATCTGGCAAGTTGTTATATGTACTTTTCAAAGAGAGTTCTGATCCCTGAAGATGTTGCAGAAAATCGGCTATCAAGCTAAAGTTTTTAAACAGTGGGAGTAAATAATGGTAACAGAGTGTATTCTGTTATAACAGAAATGCAACTGTATTTTATACTGCTAATGAAATAGTTGAACAACAGATTTTACCTTTCATTTATGTTTGAATAGAGCAATTACAGCATATGACAGTTCGCAAATATTTGTAATTGAAGGCTGTCAGATAAAGGGATTTTAGCAGTGAGTTGTTAATTTTTAAAGTGATTCATTTGTTAACTGCTTCAGGGCTGCCTCATTTACAGTGCATCTGAGGCAAAGCACATTGCTGGAAGCACATCACTGGTGCTGCTGCACTTACCTACTATGTCCCCACAGAAGAGCCAATGTTCCGATCAAATGTTGGCACTTAAAAGAATGTTACCGCGACAAGGTGGTAAGAGGAGTCTAGCATATGACTGATTATAGCAATATGGACACAGAGCATGCATCAGAGCCCATTGGCACATGTCCCAGGCATGTTGTGAAGCACATTGAAGGCTGAATGATTTTTGTCTACTCTAGATGTGCACCAGTGGCACATAAGCTCATGCCCTGAGTTGGATCGTTGATATTAAAATATGGATCTCGTCTATTTAACCATAAATGTTTAAAATTAAAAATGATGGGTTTTGTTCAGCATATGGAGAGCTAGACTGTGCTTTTTAAGTCGTAGCCCTGTGATGTGCTGTAATAGCAGTTCTCTTGTCCTTTAAAGGGGTATGGTTTGTGCTCCCCTCAGCATCCCACTCACCTCTGCTGGGCTAAAGAGGAGGGGAACAATCTGTCCCATAATTTAAAAAAAAAAATAGAAAAAAGTCTAATTCTCCTGATTATTTTTCAGCCAAATTCTGGCCTGTGCTGCTTTTAAATTCCATGTGTTGCATGGGGTGTAAAGTCATGGCAGAATATGGCCCTTAATTCCCCCCTCGCCTCTTAAAAAAAGTAATTACAAGCAGCAGGGCTACAAGTGAAACACTAGCGAGAGAAGTAGCCCAGATGTTGATGTCAGAGCTGGGCAGATATTGCAAATCAGTGTCCATATCTGTTCATTTGAATTCTGAACAAGTGTTCCCTCAGCTGTCTCCAGGCTCTTCATTCACGAGAGGCTTGGGCTTGCACCCATTGAAGTCAATGGCAATGCTTTCATTGCCTTCAGTGGTACAGTTCGGGCCCTACCTGTGGCTATTTCCAAGGACAGGGCTTCCTTGGCACAAAGCTTTGTGTAAAGTATAAATATATTTAATAACACACTGTGATTTCTCCTCTGGGAAGCAAATTATGAGCTAGATCATACCCAAAGGGTACTGCCCATATTGTGGGGTGGCATGGAGCCACAGTACCAGCAGAGCATGAGGAGGTATTTTGCCTCAGTGAGGCAGGAAGTCTCCAAGAGCTGCCTGGCATGCAGAGGGAGTGTACACACTGCACTACCCCATTATGGGCACCGGCCCTGCTCTGTAAGCCCTCGAGGGGAGATGGAGAGAAGTGGGAATGTGATCTCAGCTCTGCTCTGCCCCCTCCACCCTCTTTGGGATACTGTGCATACTGGAGGGAGCAGTCCTTGTGCAGTCTGGAGTGCACAGGCTGCAATTCCACCAGGCCTTGATGCAGCCCATGTAAATGGGAGGGAAAGGCCCCTTTGGCTTTAGTGGGACTCCTGTTGCCTTGGATCTAGCCCCTTATGCCCTCTTTCCCTTCTGTGCATCCACATAGGCCCCAGGAACAAACTTGCCCTATAGCCATGATATCTATTTCATATATTTCTCTTTGGTAATCCCTAGGAAATGCAGGTGCTCACCGGGTAGAGAAAATTAACACACAACAAATGACTTGATTAATTTTCCACTGTTAGTCAAAACAATGCCAGCCCTGCTAGTTATTTCTGGAATGCATTATGGCTGTGGATTGCAACAGAGCCATATGCAGCAGACTGGCTTTGTTGCTAAGGAATAGCAGCAGCCACTAAAGCACTATGAAAAGAGCTGGTTTTAGAATGCAGATTGAAAACAATGTCTGGTGGGAATTCCCTCTGGATTTACAGTACATTAATCTTTCCATCTCACATCAGAACTGCAGCATATTAATTCATGTTCAGGTATCACGGCTCGGCTTTGGCACATTCTGACGAACATTTGTAGACACAAATGAAACAAATGTGTCTTCTGTGAGCATTAGTGCCTTTATTTCAGTAAAACGATTTCACAACATTTAAATTATTATTAAATTATCTTGTGAACATAGTACTCAGGAATGGTTCTGGATTGACAGCCCTAAATATTGCTGTCCCCTCGTTATGCACAGAGCTCCTTTGGGGAAGGGGCTATATTTCACTATATGTATTATATAATGACCAGCATATCATCACTCCTCAACAAAGAAGAAACACTAAGAAATACAGTGGCTGTACTGAGTTCTTCACACTTCTCTATCAGCCCATGTCAATCCTGATGGGGGGCCACTGAAGAGAGAGATTTCAGAGTAACAGCCGTGTTAGTCTGTATTCGCAAAAAGAAAAGGAGTACTTGTGGCACCTTAGAGACTAACCAATTTATTTGAGCATGAGCTTTCGTGAGCTACAGCTCACTTCATCAGATGCATACTGTGGAAACTGCAGCAGACTTTATATATACACAGAGAATATGAAACAATACCTCCTCCCACCCCACTGTCCTGCTGGTAATAGCTTATCTAAAGTGATCATCAGGTGGGCCATTTCCAGCACAAATCCAGGTTTTCTCGCCCTCCACCCCCCCACACAAATTCACTCTCCTGCTGGTGCTAGCCCATCCAAAGTGACAACTCTTTACATAATCAAGTCGGGCTATTTCCTGCATAAATCCAGGTTTTCTCACATACCCCCCACCCCCATACACACACAAATTCACTCTCCTGCTGGTAATAGCTCATCTAAACTGACCACTCTCCAAGTTTAAATCCAAGTTAAACCAGAACATCGGGGGGGGGGGGGGGGGGGTAGGAAAAAACAAGAGGAAACAGGCTACCTTGCATAATGACTTAGCCACTCCCAGTCTCTATTTAAGCCTAAATTAATAGTATCCAATTTGCAAATGAATTCCAATTCAGCAGTTTCTCGCTGGAGTCTGGATTTGAAGTTTTTTTGTTTTAAGATAGCGACCTTCATGTCTGTGATTGCGTGACCAGAGAGACTGAAGTGTTCTCCGACTGGTTTATGAATGTTATAATTCTTGACATCTGATTTGTGTCCATTTATTCTTTTACGTAGAGACTGTCCAGTTTGACCAATGTACATGGCAGAGGGGCATTGCTGGCACATGATGGCATATATCACATTGGTGGATGTGCAGGTGAACGAGCCTCTGATAGTGTGGCTGATGTTATTAGGCCCTGTGATGGTGTCCCCTGAATAGATATGTGGGCACAATTGGCAACGGGCTTTGTTGCAAGGATAAGTTCCTGGGTTAGTGGTTCTGTTGTGTGGTATGTGGTTGTTGGTGAGTATTTGCTTCAGGTTGCGGGGCTGTCTGTAGGCAAGGACTGGCCTGTCTCCCAAGACTTGTGAGAGTGTTGGGTCATCCTTTAGGATAGGTTGTAGATCCTTAATAATGCGTTGGAGGGGTTTTAGTTGGGGGCTGAAGGTGACCGCTAGTGGCGTTCTGTTATTTTCTTTGTTAGGCCTGTCCTGTAGTAGGTAACTTCTGGGAACTCTTCTGGCTCTATCAATCTGTTTCTTTACTTCTGCAGGTGGGTATTGTAGTTGTAAGAAAGCTTGACAGAGATCTTGTAGGTGTTTGTCTCTGTCTGAGGGGTTGGAGCAAATGCGGTTGTATCGCAGAGCTTGGCTGTAGACGATGGATCGTGTGGTGTGGTCAGGGTGAAAGCTGGAGGCATGCAGGTAGGAATAGCGGTCAGTAGGTTTCCGGTATAGGGTGGTGTTTATGTGGCCATTGTTTATTAGCACTGTAGTGTCCAGGAAGTGGATCTCTTGTGTGGACTGGACCAGGCTGAGGTTGGTGGTGGGATGGAAATTGTTGAAATCATGGTGGAATTCCTCAAGGGCTTCTTTTCCATGGGTCCAGATGATGAAGATGTCATCAATATAGCGCAAGTAGAGTAGGGGCTTTAAGGGACGAGAGCTGAGGAAGCGTTGTTCTAAATCAGCCATAAAAATGTTGGCATACTGTGGGGCCATGCGGGTACCCATAGCAGTGCCGCTGATCTGAAGGTATACATTGTCCCCAAATGTGAAATAGTTATGGGTAAGGACAAAGTCACAAAGTTCAGCCACCAGGTTAGCCGTGACATTATCGGGGATAGTGTTCTTGACGGCTTGTAGTCCATCTTTGTGTGGAATGTTGGTGTAGAGGGCTTCTACATCCATAGTAGCCAGGATGGTGTTATCAGGAAGATCACCGATGGATTGAAGTTTCCTCAGGAAGTCAGTGGTGTCTCGAAGGTAGCTGGGAGTGCTGGTAGCGTAGGGCCTGAGGAGGGAGTCTACATAGCCAGACAATCCTGCTGTCAGGGTGCCAATGCCTGAGATGATGGGGCGCCCAGGATTTCCAGGTTTATGGATCTTGGGTAGTAGATAGAATATCCCAGGTCGGGGTTCCAGGGGTGTGTCTGTGCGGATTTGATCTTGTGCTTTTTCAGGAAGTTTCTTGAGCAAATGCTGTAGTTGCTTTTGGTAACTCTCAGTGGGATCATAGGGTAATGGCTTGTAGAAACTCGTGTTGGAGAGCTGCCGAGCAGCCTCTTGTTCATATTCCGACCTATTCATGATGACAACAGCACCTCCTTTGTCAGCCTTTTTGATTATGATGTCAGAGTTGTTTCTGAGGCTGTGGATGGCATTGCGTTCCGCATGGCTGAGGTTATGGGGCAAGTGATGCTGCTTTTCCACAATTTCAGCCCGTGCACGTCGGCGGAAGCACTCTATGTAGAAGTCCAGTCTGCTGTTTCGACCTTCAGGAGGAGTCCATCTAGAATCCCTCTTTCTGTAGTGTTGGTAGGGAGACCTCTGTGGATTAGTATGTTGTTCAGAGGTATTTTGGAAATATTCCTTGAGTCGGAGACGTCGAAAATAGGATTCTAGGTCACCACAGAACTGTATCATGTTCGTGGGGGTGGAGGGGCAGAAGGAGAGGCCCCGAGATAGAACAGCTGCTTCTGCTGGGCTGAGAGTATAGTTGGATAGGTTAACAATATTGCTAGGTGGGTTGAGGGAACCATTGCTGTGGCTCCTTGTAGCATGTAGTAGTTTAGAAAGTTTAGTGTCCTTTTTCTTTTGTAGAGAAGCAAAGTGTGTGTTGTAAATGGCTTGTCTAGTTTTAGTAAAATCCAGCCACGAGGAAGTTTGTGTGGAAGGTTGTTTTTTTATGAGAGTATCCATTTTTGAGAGCTCATTTTTAATCTTTCCGTGTTTGCTGTAGAGGATCTTGATCAGGTGATTCCGCAGTTTCTTTGAGAGCGTGTGGCACAAGCTGTCAGCATAGTCTGTGTGGTATGTAGATTGTAATGGATTTTTGACCTTCAGTCCTTTTGGTACGATGTCCATCTGTTTGCATTTGGAAAGGAAGATGATGTCTGTCTGTATCTGTACAAGTTTTTTCATGCAGTTGATAGATTTCCACTCCATACGGCTAAATGCAGTGCCTTGCATAATGACAGGTTTCAGAGTAACAGCCGTGTTAGTCTGTATTCGCAAAAAGAAAAGGAGTACTTGTGGCACCTTAGAGACTAACCAATTTATTTGAGCATGAGCTTTCGTGAGCTACAGCTCACTTCATCAGATGCACACCGTGGAAACTGCAGCAGACTTTATATATACACAGAGAGAGTAGTTCAGACTCCATGTCCCTGAAATGTGCTCATAAAGTGTGTTATGCGTCTCCCTCTTGTGGCTGTTCCAGACAGAGGATAACAGTCTGGTACTGCTGCCAGCCAACAGTCATTCCATTAGCTCAAGTGGCAGAAGTGCTTTGGTGCCAAAAGTCCCATCTTTAATTGCCACTGACCCCTTGTGGTGCTGGTCATTACACTTATTTAATCCTTATTTCCTCTGTTGAAACTGTTACTGGGGGTGACAATTATTGTCAGTTGTAGTAGTAGTTTTTGTGAAGCGCTGGGGTGTGGATAGAGATCACTAATCTCATTGAATGCTGTCTGGACAGAGGCCACTAAACTCAGGGACAAGTGTTGTATTAATGCCCAGCTAAATTAAAGTTCAACAATAGCTGCCCTTTCTTTTTATTTTCCCCCGCAGGGATGCACTGCTAAACGCAGCTGCTAGCAGCAAAGTAGTAGGGAGGATTGAAGTCACAGGAACTTTGTCAGGGATCCATTTCCCTCGTTCAAGGAAATCACTGCCTTTTAGTTAAGTGGCTATTTCTTTTTGCTCATCCGGAAAATACATGCCAAAAATATAAGACATCTTAGAATGTAGATTGCGTCATTTTGATTTTCTAGTGTGCAAATGTTGCAGGTTAAATCTTCCTTAGTGAAAGTTAAAAACCTGTTTCTTCTCTGGGGCTTTTCATTTAGAAAAAATGAAGCTTCAGGTGCTAGTGAACAGATGTCCACATCATGCAACTCATTATCGCAATTGGCACTAAATAGCGTTGTTGTTGGCAATCTCATCCAAGAAACCAAGAACTGAAGGGACATGGAGTTTTAACTATCCTGCTCTTTCTAGGTCAGGGTTGAGAGAGATTGGTAGAGAGTCTGCAGCTGGAATGTATTGGCTGTGTACAAAAACAGAGGGCTTCTGTCTCCAGCGCTCTAAAAGGCAACTGAGGAGTACTGAATTCACATAATGTTTTAAAATGAAATATTGTCAGTATGTATCTATGGAGATGACATTATGTTGGCAAATTACTTCAATTTAAATATGAGACGAAGAAGTTCCAATGGCAAACTGATGTCACTCTGAGGCCACGTTAAGCTGCCAAAGTGAAACATTGTCAATAAAAGTGTAGTAAAGAGATGATTTGAAGATAGGAGGACATGGCAAAATGAAGTCAATGAAACGGGCCATGCTTAATTCTCAGCATCTAAGTAGTGACTAATATGTGTCACTGCCTTTAAACTAGGCCCTATGGAGGATGTAACTTGTGAGAGCCATTCATCAGTGCAAATTAGGCCTATGATGCTGACCAGATATAAATCATGATGCTAAATTTGCTATAACCTTCTCCTGGGATGAGTTCTTAGAATATTGCCAGAGAGGAAAAGTAGCAACCAAAGACACAGCAGACATAAGGTGGGGTTTCAGGTACGCAATGGCGATGCAAGTTGCATTCAACCTTGTTTTGAGCTCTTGTCACACTAGGTGGAAGACGCAGGAAGGCCTGCTTTTCAGTCTGTTGGCCTGCTAGCATCATGCTGTGCTTTTTACTTTGCCTAAGAAAATGGGTAAGAATGTTGTATACAAACCTTTGCGGCGTTAACTATACAGGGACATTTAAGTGTGTCTAGAAGCACAAGAGGCTGATACAGAAAATCAAGTCAGCTGTCTGGAACAAACTTCTTGGCTGACTTGAAGGGTCAGCTGGTTCCATTTGCTCAGTCGACAACAAAATAGCAGTTGCTGGTGAAGGGGAACTGACAGGTGCAATAAAGGGCCCTAAGCTCTCTCTATCGTCTCATCTCATTGCTTTGTCCAAGGAGAAAGACACACAAAAAATTCCCACCAAAATGCATGAGAGAAACAAAGTTCCAGCCCCACACAAAGATGTCCAAATGCATGCAGAGATCACACATGCGTGCGTGTGCACACACATAACATTATTCTCAGCTTGGAGGAAAGGGTGGTGTGTTTCAAGTATGCTTAGAGCAGGAGGACTGGAGTCAGGACTCCAGTTTTGTTCCCAGCTCTAGGGGCAAAAGAGTGATCTAATCAGAACAGGGGAACTTGAATTCATAACACTGGGGGTGGAGGTTGTGTGTGTCTTATTACAGGGTGTCTTCGAGCTGGTTCTTCCTCTGATGCAAAGTAGCGTAGCTCCATGGAAGTCAACATAAGAACATAATAATGGCCATAGTGGGTCAGACCAAAGGTCCATCTAGCCCAGTGTCTTGTCTTCCAACAGTGGCCAATGCCAGGTGCCCCAAAGGGAATGAACAGAACAGGTAATCATCAAGTGATCCATTCCCTGTTGCCCATTCCCAGCTTCTGCAAACAGAGGCTAGGGACACCTATGCCTTCTACTATGCCTTCTGGGGGCCAGGTTATAATCAAGCTCATTAACTATGCTGATTTACACCAGCTGAGGATCTGGTCCTATGTGTTAAAGATTCAAAGATGATACCAAACCTAAACCTCCTGATTCCTGACCCTCAGCCCCCCTGCTACGTAGCAACAGTCCATCTAAAAACCCAGAATACGTTTGTAGAAAAAGTAAGACGATTCTTTTATTAGGACCCGAGCAGAGTTTGCTGTGTCTGCACAGGCCACCAGCCACTAGCATTTAGAAGGAGGACATGGGACTGAGACATTTCATTTTGTTTGCTCCTGAGAGGGGTGGGAGTAGTTTAACATAGAGATTTGTCAGTCACCATTAGGCCTGAGCACATCACTCCAATACAAGTGTGCAGGGTGTATCGCAAAAGTGCTTAGAAGTCCCAGTTGTGGACCAGGACACCATTGTGTACAAACACAGACCAAAAATATGGCCCTTGCCCCAAAGAGCTTTCAGTGGGTCTTTGGTTGGCTATTCGGAATGGAGCTGGTGATTTCAGACAAGTTCCATGTAGACAGCAGTCTATAAACCAAAACCACCATAACGTTTGGCACTAGTTTTTGCCATAACTGGCAGTCTTATTAGTGAGTTCTAGGACTGCATTGGAATGGATACTGACCTGTCCTCTCAGTCCTAAAAAGCATGACTGAGGAGCCTGCCTCAGTTTACCTCCTTTAGAGTCCCCCAGTAATTCCACGACAGCTTTCTTGGTACAATAATATGCCTTCTGTGGGGCAGTTTATTACCAAAACATAGTTCAGAGAATCCATAACAAAAGTCCCCAGACACGGTCCATTAGCACTCCCCGTGCATGTAGTCCTTAGAATCACACATTCTGTTGTTCACTGACATAACACATACCACATGCCGGTATCTTCCGTCAGACCTACATTCCTAGTCAGTCCTCATCTGTCCTTCAGTCAGGACAGCCACCCTAGCCTTTCCAGCTGAGTCCAACCCTCCTCTTCCCAGCAGGAACTCTCCAGCCTCTCTGCTGGGACATCACCCTCACCAGGGGAGCATCCCTCACTCCCCCTGTCCCTCCCACTGTTCTCCTGGCTCCAGCTCTCCAGTGTGGAGATGTCAGCAGGTAAGCCACTCTGCTGTTCCCCTGCCTTGAGCTGTCTCCGGCTCTCAGCTTTGGCTCAGAAGTCGGCAGGAAACTCCCTCTGCTGCTCTCTGGCCTTCAGCCCCCTCCAGCCCACTAGCCTTGGCTCTCTGACTTGGGGAGGTCAGCTGGAAATACCCTCTTGCTGCCTTTTGGCCTTCAGCCTTCCCCAGGAACCTTCTCCCACTTCTTTCTGGGACCTCCTGTTCTCTGGCAGCTCTCATCCACCAATCTCTCGCTCCCAAGCAGCTCCCATCTGCCCTTTCCTTGACCACCTCACCCAGTCTCCTTCCCTCTAGGGCCTAAGTGCCCTCTTTTAAGCCTAAATTGGGGGTCAACTGACCAGTCACATATGCACTGGCCTCTTTCTTCTTAAAGGGCCAGTGTTGGATCCTTTCAGTTTAGGACCTGGGCACATTGTTGGGCTACTATGGAGACTCTTGCACTGCAATTGCCGGTCCTGTTCCTGGTGGGGACAGGAGACTTCACAGTGTCACTTGCGTCTCATATTTTTACTTGCCACATATGCTGATTTTTAAAGATGTTTGTCTTTAAATAGGAGCATGTATCTCTACTAATACCAAAGTTATAATGCTGAATTTTTTACATCATTAGTTTCCATGGCAACAAAACATAATCTTATAAATACAGGATTATAACTTTACTGTGGGATCAAACAGGAGGAGAACTTGGGCGATGGGGGAGAAAGTTCTTATTTAAATGCCTTACACAGCAGGAAAAGGAATATCAAGAATCACTGTCAAGAGAGTGGTGCACATTTTCTTTCAAATTAATCCATATAAATTTACAAGAAATAATTATTTAACATTAGGTGAACAAAAAAGCAAAGTCTGTGTTCAGTCTCACTATGCTAGCCCATCCCCATTGTTCATCACTCTTGACTGTTTGTCAGAAAACGAAATGTTGCACATAGGGTAGCATAGCCCACAAGGAAAATTGTGACTCCTTCTCTTAGCAGTGCACTCACGTAAATCAGTTTTTGGAATAAGGCCCAAAAAGTCAAGTGATACTGTCTACATTGAGATAGGAGTGGCTCATTTCTAACTGTCCTTTGTGAGACTTATAGTTAAAAACATTTATCTGGTTCTTTCTGCCCAGCCTGGTTGTGGAGCAGAGAGAAACCAACAGAGACCTGCTGAAGGATTCTAATCAGGGCTGTCAAGGGATTAAAAAAGTTAATTGTGATTAATCGCACCGTTAAACAATAATAGAATATACTATATTTAAATAATTTAGGATGTTTTCTACATTTTGAAATATATTGATTTCAATTACAACACAGAATACAAAGTGTACAGGGCTCACTTTCTACTTATTTTTTATTACAAATATTTGCACTGTAAAAAACAAAAGAACTAGTATTTTTTAATTCACCTCATACAAGTACTGCAGTGCAATCTCTTTATCATGAAAGTTGAACTTACAGATGTAGAATTATATACAAAAAATAACTGCATTCAAAAACAAAATAATATAAAACTTTAGAGCCTACAAGTCCACTCAGTCCTACTTTTTGTTCAGCCAATCACTCAGACAAACAAGCTTGTTTACATTTGCAGGAGATACTGCTGCCTGCTCCTGGTTTACAATGTCACCTGAAAAGGAGAACAGGTGTTCATGGCACTGTTGTAGCTGGCTTTGCAAGATATTTATGTACCAAATGCGCTAAAGATTCATATGTCTCTTCATGCTTCACCCACCGTTCTAGAAGACATGCATCCATGCTGATACCGAGTTCTGCTCGATAACGATCCAAAACAGTGCGGCCCAACGCATGTTTATTTTAATCATCTGAGTCAGATGCCACCAGCAGAAGGTTGATTTTCTTTTTTTTCTTTTTTGGTGGTTCGGGTTCTGTAGTTTCCGCATCGGAGTATTGCTCTTTTAAGACTTCTGAACATATGCTCCACACCTCATCCGTCTCAGATTTTGGAAGGCACTTCAGATTCTTAAATCTTGGGTCGAGTGCTGTAGCTATCTTTAGAAATCTCACATTGGTACCTTCTTTGCGTTTTGTCAAATCTGCAGTGAAACTGTTCTTAAAATGAACAACATGTGAGACTGCTAGAACATGAAATATATGGCAGAATATAGGTAAAACACAGAGCAGGAGACATACAATTCTCCCCCAAGGAGTTCAGGCACAAATTTAATTATGCATTATTTTTTTAATGAGCGTCATCAGCATAGAAGCATGTCCTCTGGAATGGTGGCCAAAGCAGGAAGGGGCATACGAATGTTTAGCCTATCTGTCAGGTAAATACATTGCAACGCTGGCTGCAAAAGTGCCATGTGAACAGCTGTTCTCACTTTCAGGTGACACTGTAAATAAGAAGCAGGCAGCATTCTCTCCCATATATGTAAACAAACTGGTTTGTCTTAGTGATTGGCTGAACAAGAAGAAGGACTGAGTGAATTTGTAGGCTCTAAAGTTTTACATTGTTTTGTCTTTGAGTGCAGCTATATAACAAAACAAAAAAAATCAACATTTGTAAATTGCACTTTCACAATAAAGAGATTGCACTTCAGTACATGTATGAGGTGAACTGAAAAATACTATTTCTTTTGTTTATCATTTTTACAGTACAAATATTTGTAATTAAAAATAATAACATAAAATGAACCCTGTACACTTTATATTCTATGTTGTAATTGAAATCAATGTACTTGAAAATGTAGAAAAACATCCAAAATATTTATAATACATTTCAATTGGAATTCTATTGTCTAACAGTGCGATTAAAACTGCGATTAATCGCGATTAATTTTTTTGATCGTGAGTAATTTTTTTGAGTTAATCGCATGAGTTAACTGCAATTAATTCACAACCATAATTCTAATCAAGTCCACTGCATTTTCCTGAACAGGGAGACTAAGGCAGACTTTTATTTATGTGCTGTACTACTCTGACCTTAACATTTTATAATATATCAGAAGCTGTTCATCACTTTCAGACCTACTTACATATCATAAAGTTATAGACCAAAAATGTAGGTTTACAAAAAGGAGTGGTCAACTACCATTTTTTTTTTAAAAAAGAAAAGCTACAATTTCATATTAACATAGCAATTAAGGAAGACTTTACACTAACACTCTGTATAAAAATACTACCCAACAAATTGTAGGGAAAAAGGTAATGGAATAATTCCCGGAACCTTTAATATGAAAAAGCCATTTTCCGGCATGACTGACATTTTCTTTGTGCTGGCAGGAGAGGACACAGAAAAGGAGTAATTTCTCAAATGGGCATACTCCACACTGAGGCCTAGGGTCCACAATACATTTGTCAGCCTCTAATTAAGGAGCTGGAGCTGGACTTCCTCAGTAATTAACTTTTATTTGCAGTAACTCAGGCTTCCATGCTAAAGTTGGAAGTTGAGGTTGGTTTGAGAAATAAAGAACGGATCGATGGGGAGAGAGAGGATGAAAAGAGTGTGAAGTGGTTCTGTAGTTGCTGTGAATTTTTAAGCTGAGCTCCATCATGAGGGGAGAAAAAATTGTATTCGTATCAGAATGATTGTTTTTCATTAGACACCTAATATTTTCTCACATACACACTCTGGTTGGTTTCACAGCTATGTATAGTGGCCCCCATTGAACAATCAACAAGTTTTCAATAGTTCCTACACATTAGCGTATGAGATGCCACAGGGCTTTTCCGCTATGCTTGGAATTTTTTCAGTAACAGTGTGTTCTGTTGGTAAATGTTGAGTTTTTAATGGTGGCCAATTGTATGCTGGGAAGATTGTTCATTCATCTCACAGCCATTCAATACCTGTACATACATGGGCGAGGACAGAGTGTCTGTTGTGCGTAACATTTTCAAAAGTGCCTCAGTATCTTAGGAGGCTATGTCCCAAATTCAGAAAAGTGATTTAGACATTTAGGAACCTAAGTTTCATTGAAAGTTGCTTTTGAAAATAGGACATAAGCTCCTAAGTCACCTCACATTTGAAAATATTACTCTTCAGCTTTTAATTCCTGTGGTTTTGTCTTTTGGCGTCACAGAGGTGATGTGAAGTAACATTACGCTTGCAACTAACTTTCATTTTTCTGGGTTGCTCTTCTTTGGTTTGGTTGTCATGTAAATGCTTTCACCCTAAAATCTTAAATAGATAAACTGGCACATTTTTCAAGATATTTTTATGTTAAAAAGACTCAGAGCAAGAACTCAGTCCTCAGAAATATGGGTGGTATTGCCTTCTCTCAGTTGTGCTAAATGCTAGAATGACCCTGATGTTTTCCAAAGAGGAGAATTTTTTTTCCGGAACTGTTGCGCTTCCTGCAGTTTGTGTTCTGGTTTTCTGTTTGTGGTATTACCCAGTTTTCCAAATATGTGAAACTTATCCCCTTGATTCTGTGCTTCAGATCTGGAAGTGCTGGTATCTTTTAAATGGGTTAATAAGATGTTCCTTCTAAATGAACGAATACAAACAAAAAGTGATAGCTAAGAACAGAATTACCTCCTAAAATAGGATCACTATTGATAATTAAGTAGAACATTATTGTAAATTAGTGTGGCACTAAGAGGCATAATAAAGACCATGAAAAAGAGAGGTGATAAATTAGACAGTCACAAATGCTAATTGAGTTTTGTTTGTAATTTTAAATAGTGCCTCCAGATTTTATTTTTAATGTTGCTTGTGGGCTGAGTCTAGATTATGGTGCTGAACTAGATATAATAACTCAATCATAGAAGTTAGGGATTGAAGTGACCTACTAGCTCATTCTAATCCAGCTCCCTGCAAATGCAGCATTGTTCCCTCCAGTATCTTCTCTAGTGTTTTGTCCACTCTTGTTTAAAAAGTTGTAAGCAATGGGTCTCCTTTCCTTACTTCCTTGGAAGACTATTCCGCAGCAGAATACATCCAGCTATCAGGAAATTGTTCATGATATTCATCCTATAGTAACTCTTTCTTAATTTTGTCTCATTACTCCTAGTTTCACTTCTTTGTAGCACACTAAATAATTCCTCCCCATCCCTCGTATATTTATACAATATTTGTACGCTCTTGTACCTAGACATTGCATAGCCAAGCTACACATCTTCAGCTCTTTTAATCTTTCCTTGTTAATCAGTCCCTCGATAATGTTTGTCTCTGAACTTTCTCCAGTTTGTCATTATATTCCTGGTGACATGGCGCCCAGACCTGAGTGATGGATTTTATATACCATTGTTCCAGAGCCATAAAGCAAGGTTCTGTTATCTATGTGCTCTGTGCCAAGATGCTTCTAGGGAGCAGTGATGGGCTCGAGTGATCTGGGGTTTGATTTTTGGTTCTGCCATAGACTTGCAAGCTAATGTGGGGTTGAAAGTAGTAGTTTTAAATTGTTGCACACCAAGTAATTTTGTTTTAAAAATTACTAAGAATAGTTTGT
Organism: Caretta caretta; assembly: GCF_965140235.1. Taxonomy (NCBI): domain Eukaryota; kingdom Metazoa; phylum Chordata; order Testudines; family Cheloniidae; genus Caretta; species Caretta caretta. The sequence continues at coordinate 190,663,713 of NC_134207.1, read as the reverse complement.
TTAGAGAAACATGACATAGTAGGCCATCTTAATATTCAGTAAAGGTACACACAAGTTTGTAACCACTTAAAATAAGTTTTAACATTGCTATCAATATCATTTTTGCATAGATATTGAGGTCTCCCCCACACACACTGACCTTAGCCAAGTCACTCAATCTCTTTTGCCTCAGTTCCCCCTTGGTCAAATGGGGATAATAATTCTTCCCTACCACACAGGGATATTGTGAAGACAACTTCATTAATGATTGTGAGCACTCCATGACTACAGTGATAGAAAGGAATATACATAGATTAAATCAAAAGCACATCGGCCATTTTTGCGGCCACATCACTTGAAAACTCAAGTGTAATTTGCTGTCGTCCTGATTGTAGGTCTCTTTCAGCATTACTATTTTCCAGGTTTCTCCCTCCCATGGGGTGTTATATTTTAGATGTATATATTTTAATTTTCTCCACATGTGGGAGTATGCATGTTTGTAAGATGTCTTGCCTTACCTTTTTCCCAAGTTATATCTCATTTTATTGGGGTGGGGGGAATGGTTCCAGCCCATGTTGCTAATCCTCTGTTCTGACTGGTGTCCAGACCCCGTGAGTCCGTGATGGAATACTTCTGTATATGCAGGAGGCTTCTAACGACAGCAGTGTGGGGGGTGAAGTGGACTGACTTGGGCTGCAGACCTATCAACTTCTCCACCCTGTGCTCCACACACCATCCTAGTTAAGTCACTGGGACTCCATGTTGGTGCAGGACTGCCCCTCTTGTGGAGCAGTTTCCAAGATAGGGGCTGTGATTGGAGTCAATGGAGGTCATTCCCTTGACTTTAATACGTTTTGGATCAGGCCCTTAGTTATCTACAACATGTGTAGGCTTTATTCATTCCCTCTATGGCTTTACCGTACATGTCATAGCTCTGTGATTATCTTGGCTGTTTTGCATCAAGGGGCCTCTGCTTAATATCTGTTACTACATATGCAAGTATTTCAACAGTGAATTGCTTGGCTTTGTAATCCCCAGAGAGCAGAACAAAAGGAAAGTGCTATACATAAATCTTTGACTCGAGACAGACCAAGGAAATATCTGTCGGAGCTTTAAGGCTTGTAGATTGGTTTATTCTTTTAATATAATTTATAAAACAACTCTCTTTTTAATCTACATGGTGCTATAAATGCGGTGAGTCTTAAATTACAATATTAGAAAGACAGAGGGTTAGTAAATCACTGTGTATATAGTATCATAATGTGGTGTCTAGTAATGGTGTAATTCAGGATTTCTTCAGGGGATTAATATCTTGACAGTTCTAAATGGCACGTAGCTGATATATGGTATGCAGCTTGTCAGCTCAGACAAATATTTGTTTCATCCTCTGACCTTTCCCACCAAAATAGTGTTATGCATTTTTCGTCATAGAATGGTAAATAAAACATCATTTGGCTTTGGTTCATCATCTTTTAGCTAAAACAGGGATTGGCAACCTTTGGCATGTGGCCCGTCAGGGAAATCCGCTGGCGGGCTGGGCTGCTTTGTTTACCTGCAGCGTCTGCAGGTTCGGCCGATCGCAGCTGCCACTGGCCCATGGTTCACCGTTCCAGGCCAATGGGGGCTGCGGGAAGCAGTGGCCAGCACATCCCTCAGCCCACGTCACTTCCCACACCCCCATTGGCCTGGAACGGCGAACTGCGGCCACTGGGAACTGCGATCGGCCGAATCCTGCAGACGCTGCAGATACACAAACCATCCTGGCCTGCCAGCGAATTTCCCTGACGGGCCGTGTGCCAAAGGTTGCCGATCCCTAGGTTAGACCTCTTTGGGTGCAAAGCCTATTCTTCCGCCACCTTGCAATTCCGCATCGCAAATTACTCTGCATTGCTCGCAAAATACACGCACAACCTGTTTTCTACAGTGTCATCTTTTATTGAACATCTCCCAGAGGACAAGAGAGAAGCAAATAATTCCGACATCTCCGAAGGTTCTCTCATTGCAAAGATGGCCCTCCAAGCCCCTCTCGATTCCACGGACACAGCAGCATGCTCCATCGCAACCTCCATCGTCATGCATTGGGCATCATGGCTACATCTATCTGGATTCCCGAAGGAGGTGCAGGCTACAGTGGAAGACTTATCCTTTGAGGGTAAGAAACTGTTAGCTGAATCCACAGACACATCCCTACATACTTTAAAGGATTCTCGCACCACCTTAAAGACTCTGGGCATCTATGTCCCTGGAATCAAGAAAAAGCAAGGCAGGTTTTACAACCAAAAATTCCAGGCTGCACCATACTCCCAGCCCCAAAGACACTATATGCAATGCCACAAACAAAGGCAGATGGAACGAAGGCAGAATCAAGACCAGCCTTCCACTCCAGGCAATCGTTTTGAAGGTCTGGTCGAGGGCCCAAGACCTCTATACTCTCTAACTCTGGAACTCAACCTCACTTTAACACCATTCGGGTACTGAGGTCAGGCTTGACAAAGCCCTGGCTGGGATGATTTAACTGGGAATTGGTCCTGCTTTGAGCAGGGGGTTGGACTAGATGACCTTCTGGGGTCCCTTCCAACCCTTATATTCTATGATTCTATGATTCTATGATTCTACTGCCTGTCACCATATTACCCAGTCTGGAACAAGATCACTGCAGAAAGATGGGTCCTGAAAATTATCCAGGAGGGTTACACCATCCCATTTATTTCTATCCCACCTACCTACCCCCCTTCCCCGTCCCTCTTCAGGGACCCCTCTCATGAGCCCCTATTATAACAGGAAATAAACCACCTCCTACAAATAGGGGCCGTGGAACCAGTACCACCTTAACACAGGGGAAGAGGATTTTATTCCCATTATTTCCTCACTCAGAAAAAGAACGGCAGATGGAGACCCATTCTGGATTTACGCAAACTCAACACATTTGTGAAAACACAGTGATTCATAATGGTGACCCTATCGACAATAATTCCAGCATTAGAGAAAGCAGATTTGGCTCTCGTCTCTTGACCTACAAGACGCTTACTTTCATGTCACCATTCAGCCAGCTTGCACTTCACCCTAGGACATCAACTGTGACAAAGCTCTGTCCTTGCCCCCATAGGTCCCGCATTTCCTGGCGGATTTCGCTAGCCTCAGAGTGACCCTCCACGTAATCCTTCTTTCTCTAGAGACAAGGGTCACAGTCTACTGAGCCATTTTCATCATAAGCCAGCGAGGGAGGTGAGGAGAAGTTATCCTTCCTTGCACAGTCTCTGTTGTCTCCCAGTCTCAGTGATAAATCAGGGGGCAAAGAAGGGGGGAGCCCGGGCTCCGGCCCAAGGACCCTAATAGTATCAGCTATGGTAGCTGACCTTTTAGAAACATGACATGTACAATTCCCTGGGTTACTTCCCCCATAGCAACCCTCATTTCCTCAAGCTCCACTTCACCCTTACCTCAGGGCCTCCTTCCTTGTGCCTGATATGGTGTGTACTACTCAGTCTCTCCAACAGCGCAACTTCCTCCCACAGCTCCTGTCATGCACACCCACTTGACTGACTGGGAGGCTTTTAACTAGCTTCATCTAGCCCCTGATTGGCTTCAGGTGTCCCAATCAACCTAGCATTCTCCCTGCCTTCTGGAAAGTTCTTAATTGGCCCCAGGTGTCTTAATTGATCTGGAGCAGCTTCCATTTCACTTAACCTGGTACCAGGGATTTGTTTAGCCTGGAGCTAATATATCTATCTCCCACTACTTTTCTATAGCCATCTGGCCTTCCCCTATCACACAACATTACCAATACAAAGTGCTACCTTTCAGACTGTCAACTGCCCCAAGGGTCTTTTCCAAGGTCCTCGCTGTCGCTGTAGCTCATCTTCGCAGACTAGGGGTCATGATTTTTCCATACCTAGACAACTGCCTATTAAGAGCACCAACTCAACAGACAGCACTAGAGGCCACACAGACCACAATGGCCCTCTCCACGAACCTCAGACTCTAAATAAATCTTCAGAAGTCCACTTTGTCCCTGTCCAACAATTGGAATTTATAGGGGCCTATCTTGACTGCCTTACAGCAACAGCGAGGTTACCACAACAACGCTTCCTCAGCTTAACCACTCTGATTGCTATGGTCATGCTCAGCCCACAAATGTCCTCCAGGATGTGCCTACAAATTTTGGGGCACATGGCTGCTACGACTTTTGACGTCAAATATGCCAGACTACATATGAGATGCCTACAAGCCTGGTTTTACACTTGCTATATACCACACAAGCAGTCCCTCAACAGGCGTCTCACCATGCCCTGCAAGATAAAGGATTCCCTCGAGTGGTGGACACACCCACAAGACATCTGCTCAGGTGTCCCATTCCAACAGAAAGCTCCTGCAATAACAATCACCACAGAGGCCTCCCTCATGGGATGGGGAGCTCACCTGGGCAACAACACGATCCAAGGTCATTGGCCAGCAGCAGAAGCCAACTTGCATATAAACATACCAGAACTAAGAGCAGTCAGAAACGCATGCGAGCATTTCTTTCCTCTAATCCACAACATTACATCAAAGTCCTTACATACAACACAGCATGCACATTCTACATACACCACCAATGGAGAGCCCGATCATACCCTCTGTGCATGGAGCAATACACCTCTGGAATTGGTACATCTCCAACAATGTAGACATCTTGGCATCCTACCTGCCGGGACACCAGAACACCGTGGCAGACCAACTGAGCAGAAACTTCTCTCAAACCCACGAGTGGAAGATGGACTATGCAACTGTCACCACCATCTTCAACTTTTGAGGGTTCCCCACTCTAGACCTATTTGCCACAGCTCACAACGCAAAGTGTCCTCAATACTGCTCCTGAGGGCTGGGACGCCATGCTCTGGGTGGCGCCCGCCTCATGAAAGGGGAGGCCCTGCTAATATATGCATTCCCCTCAATTCCACTTCTGAGTTGGGTTATACACAAGATCAGGCAAGACGAGTCCAGGGTCATTCTCATTGCCCCTACATGGCCCAGACAAACATGGGTCCCATTCCTAAGACAGATGGCACTGAAACCCCTCGAACCCTCCCTTTAATACCTCACGTCCTGACACAGGACTCAAGACGCATCAATCAGCCCAACCTGGCTCTTCTCCATCTCAAGGCCTGGCTTCTCCATGGCTGACAGGTATTGACAAAGACTATTCCGACGAAGTTGAAGCCATACTCTTGAACAGCTGTGGACTAAGCACATGGAAAACATATACACAGAAGTGGACATGATTTCTCAGCTGGTGCGAGGCTAACCATATTTCTCCACAGTCGGCCCCACAGCCCGGGGTCCTCGAATATATACTGGGTCTTAAAAAATCAGGGCTGTCCAACAGCTCCATCAGAGTGCACCTCGTTGCAATCACCTTGTTCTATGGTAACATGGATGGAGCCACTATCACTGCTCATCCAACCACTAAGCGTTTTCTAAAAGACATGATGAATATCTACCCAACGCAAATGGACCCTACACCCATGTGGGATCTTAACGTCATCCTCCATAGCCTCATGGGGAAACCATTTGAATCCTTAGCAACTTTGTTCATTGCTATATTTATCAATGAAAGTGGCCTTCCTCATCGCCATCACATAAGCGAGAAGGGTAGGAGAGCTAGGTGCCTTAATGGCACACCCATCCTATACCACATTCTGTAAAGACAAAGTGATCCTATGGCCACACCCCAAATTCATACACAGGGTAGCCTCGCCCTTTCATCTAAATCAACCAATAAACTTACCTGTGTTTTTCCCGAAACCACATGCCGACAACAGGGAGGCTTCTCTTCACATGTTGGACATCTGCAGAGAAATCGCCTTTTACCTAGAAAGAACAAAAACATTTAGAAAATCATCTCCTCTCTTTCTCTCCATAACAGAACAATCAAAAGGTCAGATCATCTCTAAAAAGAGACTATCTAAATGGATCTCGGGCTGTATCCATTTGTGTTACCAGCAGAACAACCACCCTCCTCCACTAGGAGTTCACACACACTCCACTAGAGTAGTGGTCTTCAAACTTTTTGGCTCGCGCACCCCCAGGGTGAAGACTGGAAGACCTACCTCAGATGCGCCACCGATGGAAGAAGACCGGAAGACCTGCCACAGGCGTGCTGCCAGAGGGGAACACCAGCCATGGATGTGCAGAGCTGCTGCCAAAGAAAAAAAAAGGTGGAGTGCCATCCGGCAGCGCTCCTGCTGCCGCGCACCCCCTGGGATCATCTCGCGCACCCGCTGGGGTGCGTGCACCCCAGTTTGGAGACCACTGCACTAGAGCATTATCAACATCAATAGCATTTCTCAATGACATACCCATCACAGACATTAGCAAAGCAGCTACCTGGACCTCTGCCCACACTTTTACTAAGCACTGTGCTCTTGAGCAGCAATCAGCTGCAGACACAGTTTGGACACTCACTGTCAATAAATCAACTCCAAACCCCCTCCCCCTCCTTTGAGGGGTACTGCACCATAGTCACCTAAAGTGGAGCACCCACAGGGACACTCCTCAAAGAAAAAGAGAAGGTTACTCACTCTGAGCAGTAACTGAGGTTCTTCGAGATGGTTGTCCCTGTGGGTGCTTCACTGTCCCCACTCCTCCCCTCTACTTCGTAGTTTGATGCTGGTCCTCTGGGGTAGAGAAGGAACTGGGGGTTGGTTGGCTGCGCATGCTAGGTAGCTGCTCAAAGTGGTGCGAGACAGCTGCTGTGGGTGCGCAGCCTACTGTGGGACTGCTACTACAAATCTCTGAGTATAAGCGCAGGGCGCCAAGACACCTAAAATGGAGCACCCACAGGGACAGCCATCTTGAAGAACTTCAGTTATTGCACAGGGTGAGTAACCTTCTCTTTCAGATGGTCATGCAAGAAACCTTCGTTTTCTGAAGAGGTCTTTGATATGTTAGTGAAAAAGGCAGAAACACGCAAGCAGGGAGATGTCCAGGAACTTAAACAGCTCAAAGACATTTTCCAGACCTTGGCAAAAACTGAATTCTACCTCAATTCTCTGGCCAACAAAGCAGAGAATGGCCTAAAGAATAACCATCTGCATTCAGCCTACAAAACCTGGGTAGCAGCCCTAAAACAGCCTTTTAATATCCCCATCATGAAACCAGACAGCTCCTGGCTTATCAGTGGATGAGATCCTGGAAAGGAGTTCAGTGACAAGCTACTTGAACTTGTATGTTACCACATGGTGTGAAGCTTAGTCCCTGGCATTCCCACTGCTATGCAACATGTGCTGAGCTTAAGAAAACCCAAGTGATTATTGTAAATGGAGTCAGTCCCTCTCCCCACACAGACACACACTCATTCACTAGGATTGCTTTTGGTTGACACCATTACATATTCACTTTAACATTCCAATGAAAGAACAGTGCTACAGTGAAAGTGTGTCAAATATACTTTTCTTTAAAATGTACCCAGTTGTTGCTCTACCTGGTGGGAACAGATGCATCTACTTCTCCTTTCCCTGAGATGCATAGCAGGGCTTTGGGACTTGAAATAGGCAATTATAAATCAAATAACAGATGGCTTCGCAGATTAGCCTGGATGACTAAAATCACAGTCACATTGAACAAAAGATGGTGATTAGCTAGTTGAATAACAATAGCCGGAGTCCAACGCAGATGTACTAGAAACAAGGAAAGGCTCAGACACTAACATTTCTATTTTTCTTAGTTCATTATATACATTCATTGTCACAATACCATCTTAATGTGAAAACCACGATTACGCAGGTTTCAGTTTTAATTCTTCTAACCAATCATTTATTTAGAATACCATATTAATATTTTCCCCACAATTACATGCTAATAAAAAGCTTAATGCAGTTTGCGTACAATTAATGCATTTGTTGCAAAAGTATATTTTAGTTCATTTCTTTAAATAGTCTTACAGTTAAAGATTTGCTATTTTACATGCAGTCATGTTTCTCTGTATGTACAGTGTATATAGACTAAGGACTTTTGCAGAGGTAACTCTTGTAAGTCATAAGTCAATACACACACATTGGGCTTGATCCTGCACAGATCAGATATGGAGTTTTGCATGCATAACTGCAAGGCAAAATGTGATGAACAAGTCATGTTCTAGTATTAGGCTTCAACCCAGCAAAATACTGGATTGACTGAACTCAAAGGGACTGCTCACGTACAAAAGTGAAGCATGCTTAAGTGCTTTGCTGAATCAGAGGCTTAATAATTGTACTACTGCACAGCCAAAAAATTTGGTAGCACCCCCTACAGTTAAGATTGCATGACATTTTGCCATATAAGATGCTGTTTTTAATTGCTTATAACATTGCCAAATTTAAATGTTTGGGTTGAAATTTTCCATGCTGAGTGTATGTATCAGGATGATTTTGGTAAGAACGGGGCAGGATATCAGCAAAAATGGTTCAGCCATTTCTGAGAATGAGATTAAGGGAAAATGCACTGTTTAGGCCATTTTAATAAATTCTTACAACCATTTTATTAATAAACCCTAGCACCTCCATGCTGTGGAGCAGAGAAATGAAATGTGTTGGGGGGAGGGGGTTCGCCTTGATATCTGGGATGTGCCTTTTGCCATCCTGGTGAAAATCTGCACAAGTTTGGGCACGTTATGAGCCCCTGAAAAATCTCAATTCACACATAATCAGTAGAGGCTTGTTAGAGTTTCACAGCTAAATTCTCCTAAGCTTTTGTCTGTATTGAGCATGCTCCCACTCAGGGATGTAGGGCTGAGCAATCAGTGTTCTCCTGCAGGCACCCAGAAAGCAAGGAAGTGGAGGAAGCCACTTGACTGGAATAAGGAGCCTGACCTTTGGAGTTGGTGAGGATAGAGTCTGGGACAAGTGGGTGGAGAAGGGTGGAAACTGGGACAAAGATCTTGGGGGTAGGGCTTAGGATAAGAAACCAGGGAGACCAGGATGTGGGGTCAGATGGGGAGGACTGGGCTGGAACATGGAGCTGAGGTGCGGGGATATTAAGACTGGGATATGGAGACTTGGGGGGTGTAGAGTGGGACTAGGAGTTGTAGGGTGACCAGACAGCAAATGTGAAAAATTGGGACAGGGAGTGTGGGGGTAATAGGAGCCTATGTAAGAAAAAGACCCCAAAATCGGGACTGTCCCTATAAAATCAGGACATCTGGTCACCCTAAGGAGTTGAGGGATGACTGGGACTTAAACGAGGAGATGAAGGGGACAGAGGAGAAAAGACTGTGAGGAGGCGATGAGGAGGGCTAGGTTGCAGGGAGAACGTTGGGACTTGGACAGAGATGGGGGGGTAGGCGGAGACTTTCACAAGGAGAGGCTGAAGGGGCCAAGGACAGACTTGGGGGTGGGGGCAGCCAGGAGAAGGGTCTGTAACTGTTAACATACATTCCCCTTGGCTCCTGAAATAGAACCCAGGATTCCTGGGCCTCAGTAGTCCTCTGCTATTGGCAAATAGTTGTGAAACCCGCTGGCAAAATGTTTGTCTCATCCCCCTCTAGTGGCTGACAGCCTACTGTTGCTCTCAGTTACAATGTTAATTCAAGTGGCTGAGGTCTGTGTTGTGGATCTAAAGGTTCTAATCCCACCGATGAATCATGTGGAAGTCAGTATGGTTCCACACCATGGAATTTCTGTTCTTTCCAGTTTGTTTGTTTTTAAAAGCCTACATAATTTCACACAAAAAGCCCATGTTACAAGAACATTAGGGTTGGAAGCTAAAGCTCTTAATGGTTAGGATGGACTTCAGTGCACAGGATGGACAGTGTTCAGTGAATGAGAAGTTATTCAATGCCTCATTTTCATCTCAGTGTGTGTCCTCCATACTCCATGGCTTACTTACTGCACATTAAACTCCGCTTTGAATATAGAATGATTACTTTCCTTATGGGCTTTACTTTGGCACTCATCACTGCAGCATCTGAGTGCTTCGCAAACATTAATAGATTTATCTTTACAATGTGCCTGTAGTAAGGTGCAATAATATTAATCCCATTTGACAGATGGGAAAGTGGGGCACAGAAACATTCATGTTAAAAGTGTAAATTAATTTTGGATGCCCAATTTGAGATTCCTGTAGCTTGATTTTTCATAGAACTTGGTAATCTATTGCATTTTGTTTGTTCAGACGAGAGCTGAGTGAGTAGCTGTTTTTTTGGTTCAGTGGTCAAAACGAAAAAAAATCCCTTTGGGATTGAACTGAAACTGAAATGTTTTGGTGTTTTTCACCAAAACAAAACAAAAAAAATAATTTTGGGGCAAACAAAATATTTCATTCAATCCAAAATGATTTTTTCCAATTTTTCATTTTGTTACATTTTTGGGTGTTTACAATAGTAATCACATGGGTTTTCTTAAGTTCCAGCACATGTCGCATACCAGTGGGAATGCCAGAAACTAAGCTTTATCTAACACGGTAACATTCAAGTTCAAGCAGCTTATCACTGAACACCTTTCTAAAGTCGGAGCTTGGAGAAAAGAACGTCTTACACACAGGAACATGGGCTTTGTGATAATGAATACAACCCTTGAATCTGTGATCGTGGGCACAACTGGTAAATCCATTGGTGCATCTAGTCAGATATTCTGCTGCAGTATAGAAATCCCACCCTGGAGAGGAAGGGGTTAAGAAGCTGCTGTGAGCCCAGGTGGCCCCACTGCACCTGCACAGCCTGCAAGGAAGGAACAGGAGCTTAAAGGGCGGGCAGAGTAGCTCGGTTGCAGGCAGGCAGGCAGTGAATGAATCCATGCTGTCAGCTCCTGGTGAGGAGTGTTGCTGGAGTGCCAGCTGCCTGGGGAGAGTGGCTTGACCAAGCCTACAAAGAAGGGGCCTGTGATTATTTGAAGGTCAGAGACTTTGTCTTTAGTGCCTTACTTTATCCTGTAGGAAGGGAGGGGATTGGTAGGAAGTGATCCAGGGGGGCAGCTGCACAGGGTGCTGGAGCTCAGTGGGGGAAGTGGGCCCAAGCTCTTGTACCAACCCCTAAAGAGGGGCGACTTTAGGAATGTATCCCTCAGCGGTGAACCCAGTTGAGGGAAGATACAAGAGACCCTTACTCAGAGGCAGCTCTGAATCCCTTGCTTAATCCTGAAGACTTCCCTGTTACTGGAACCTTTTTGTATATACCCCAAAAGGGGAGCAGAGGGATTGAAAATATATTGGCCAGAAGGCTGAGTCCACTGAAAGGAGAAACCACTGCAAAGCAGAGTATTAGTAATAAAGGGAAATGCCAGGGAAGAAGTCAAGCTGTCTCAACCCTGTCTGTCCCCTAGGCAGTACTGGGGGGGTGTTCCCCTTCACAGTGTTTCTTAATCCATTTTTAACCTTTTGTAACAAATCCAGCTAAATTTCTAAATGAAATGGTATTTCAAAATGAAAAGCCAAAACATTTTTGGTTTGAAAATGTCAACCTTTAGTTTAGGGGTTTGTTTTTTATTATTTAGCTGAAACTAATCCCCAAATTTGACCCTTTCAATATTTCATTTGACCAAAAATGTGGGTTTTGGCAAATAAACTATTTGCCAAAAGAAACTCTCTCCGCTCTAGTTCAGAACTCCGGTCTTGGTGACTTGATTTGCAGCTGTGAGTGCTGAGAGCCTCTGCAAATCAGGCCCCAGGCTTCTCAAGTTGTGCATCAAGATGAGAGCACACAATTAGTGACCACCTGTGAAAAGTTAGGCAAGTCATTTTAAAACAATCACATAGGAACTCTGAGGTAGGGATAGAATGCTGCTCTGGAGAACTAGATTCATTTGTCTTAATCATGAGATCCTCCTTTCTCTTCTTCTAATCCCTTGGCTCATCCCTACACATCTTGCAATTTCTACAGCAGAAGAGGCAGGGATCTGGCCCACGGGATTGCCCCCCGTGGTGCTACAGGCCCCGAGCTGCTCTTGGAAGTGGCCAGCACCAGGTCCCTGTGGCCCGGGGGGGGGCCCTGTGCATTGCCCTTGCCTCCAGGCACCACCCCCCGCAGCTCCCATTGTCCGGGAACAGGGAACCGTGGCCAGTGGGAGCTTTGCGGGAGGTACCTGGAGGCATGACAAGGGCAGTATGCAGAGCCCTGTGCCCCCCACTCCACCAAGGGCTGCATAGGGATGTGGTTCTGGCCGCTTCCCGGTGCGGCGTGGGGCCAGGGCAGGCAGGTAGGGAGCCTGCCCTGGCCCTGGTGTGCGCCGTTGCCACCCCGGAGCCACTTTAGGTAAGCGGCGCCGGGTCAGAGCCTGAACCCCTCCAGCACTGTGCCCCCCAATTCCCTGCCCTAACTTCCCTGTCTGCACCTCACACCCCTGTGCACCCCAACCCCCTGCCCTGAGCCCCTGCTGCACCCTGCACCCCAATCCCCTTCCCTGAGCTCCCTTCCGCAGTCCACACCCCTCCTGCACCCCTTCCCTGAGCCTTCTTCTGCACTCCGTGCCCCTCCTCTGTCCCAATCCCTTGCCCTGAGCCTGTTCCTGCACAGCCCACTCCCTCCCGCACCCCAACCCCCTGCCCCAGCCCTGCATACAATTTCCCCCCCTAGATGTGGCCCTCGGCCCAAAAAGTTTGCCCACCCCTGGCCTAGAGAACCTCACCTAAGATGAGACCCTTTGTACAACAGACTGTACATATATCTAGTAAAATAAAATGCTGCCCCCAGGAGTTTACAGTCTACAAACAAGATAAGGGATTGATTGGGTGGGGGGGGAGAAAATCTCCATTTTACTGAAGAGAAGACTGAGGCACGGAGAGGTTAAAGGGGTCATTTTTAAAGCCACAAATGGAAGCTGGGAGCCTAACATCCATTTGTGCCTTTTTAAATCCCTCCCCAAGCTGCCTGAGGCCTCATCAGAAATCTGTGGTAGCCAGATAAATTAACCACAATATTATCCTTCATCCTCCTTGATGTGTTCACTCTTGCATTCCCTCATCTTTCTTCAATAGCTCCTCACTGATTTTGTTTAAATGGAGTTCCTCTGGCTTGACACTAGTGTAATTGAGAGCACAATTTGGCCCATCTTAATGACAAGGTAGAAAAAAAATCTGACACATGAAACTGCAGTCATTACATTTTAGGTTAGGTAAATCATCCAAGTAGCTGTTTATTGACCTAATTTCCTTATAAAGGATCCTTGTGGTTGCATATTTATTCTTTCCTGTCTGGACTATTGCTCTTATGGTCTGTTGTACAACAGACTAGATATGTTGGAAACGTGATAGGAAGGGCTGCCATCTCATCTCAGACATGCCAGCAAAAATCTGTAGTAACTCGATTGACCAAATTTGCACTAATGTAACTGTGATCAGAATCTGGCTCTTCATAGTCACCTCTGTTAGGGGAAAGAAATTGCCTTCTTAAAATACTTGGTCTCCGATTATTCTACTTTAAAAATACAATGGGGCCAAAGCTTGCAGCCCTTATTAAAGCAAAACTCCCATTGAAGTCAGTGAGTTTTGCCTGAGAAGAACAGGATCTAGCCCAATTAATGAGGGCTCTCGCTAACTCATTTAAATCAACGGTATGCCTGAACATAATCCTACTTGTCAGCATGGCATGTTTCCAAATGCTGCTGTTTGAAAGTTCCTGTTACCTGCCGTTTTTCATATATTAGTGCTTCAGCGTACCGAAGAGAGGAAAAGGAGCCCTTTAGCCAATAGCAACCTTACTAACTGAATAAAGCAAAGGGGAGAAAATAAGACACACAGTGATCAGTGTGCTAAATCCACCCTAAAGCTATCAGACCTGTCATTTAGAGCTAAATCTGTCTGCAGAGCTATCAGTGCTGGGTTAATACCGGCAATGCCCCCCGTCTCTCCTTTTTCCCGTTCTTCCCTCCCCCTTCCCAAGTGACTGTAGCTAATTCATCATGTTGACACAGAGGGCTATTATTATTCAAAGTTGCATAAAAAGTGAATTCATATTGAATAAAACCAATAAGCCAAGCTGCTCTGACATTTAATTTTCTTGGAAACTTCCTGTTGAACCAGGCAAGTCTACATACATTTTCAAAATGAAATACAGTGCTTGGACCACAATCTCAGATGGAGCATGCATGAATAATTTGAAAATTATCAGAACGTGCGCGCACACATACACACACCCCCTCGAAGCCTCAGTCTTTATGGGACTGTATTTCTGTGTGTGATGCCATGTAGTGTGCTTGTTTTATTCCCTTCCATTGTGTTTCTAATGGTGTATGAAATACTCAGCTATAAAGGGATTTATTTATGGCAGGGCCACTGGCTGATGGTCCCCTATATTTTTTAATAGAGGAATTGCTTCCTTTCGCATCAAACCCTGAAGCTGAAAGTTGAGGATAAATAAGTGGTATCCCTTGAACTAGAGACAGTCATCATAAACTCTAATATGAAATGTCACGTATAAGCCAGTGTGCTGTTGTACTCTTCAATGTATGTTGATGTCAGCCCTCTAAGGCAAAGTAGTCGAAGTGATCTCTGAAATGCATCTCCCTTCTCTTCTTAGCATATGGAATGTCTGATTGTCTGAAAGGCAGTAAATGGTTCTGTTAAAAGGAGGTTTAACCAGAGGGGCACAAGTCAGGACAAACTTATTTTCAGTGGCACATCATCATGCACATATCCATCAGTCCAAACCGCACAAATGATTTCTGCTCTCTGAGCCTGAGTTATAATTTCACAGAGGAAGTCACTTCATTTAGACTTGGTCTTCAAAATGATGGACACTTTTCCAAGGTGAATGGGTGCTACAAAATGACCACTTAATTAAAATGTTTTCTAGATTTCCTTTTATCATGCAACAAATCATAGAATCATAGAATATCAGGGTTGGAAGGGACCTCAGAAGGTCATCTAGTCCAACCCCCTTCTCAAAGCAGGACCAATCCCCAATTAAATCATCCCAGCCAGGGCTTTGTCAAGCCTGACCTTAAAAACTTCTAAGGAAGGAGATTCTACCACCTCCCTAGGTAACGCATTCCAGTGTTTCACCACCCTCCTAGTGAAAAAGTTTTTCCTAATATCCAACCTAAACCTCCCCCACTGCAACTTGAGACCATTACTCCTTGTCCTGTCCTGTTCTACCACTGAGAATAGTCTAGAACCATCCTCTCTGGAACCACCTCTCAGGTAGTTGAAAGCAGCTATCAAATCCCCCCTCATTCTTCTCTTCTGCAGACTAAACAATCCCAGTTCCCTCAGCCTCTCCTCATAAGTCATGTGTTCCAGACCCCTAATCATTTTTGTTGCCCTTTGCTGGACTCTCTCTAATTTATCCACATCCTTCTTGTAGTGTGGGGCCCAAAACTGGACACAGTACTCCAGATGAGGCCTCACCAATGTCGAATAGAGGGGAACGATCACGTCCCTCGATGTGCTCGCTATGCCCCTACTTATACAATCAGGAACAGTCAGCATGGATTCACCAAGGGAAGGTCATGCCTGACTAATCTAATCGCCTTCTATGATGAGATTACTGGTTCTGTGGATGAAGGGAAAGCTGTGGATGTATTGTTTCTTGACTTTAGCAAAGCTTTAGACACGGTCTTCCACAGTATTCTTGTCAGCAAGTTAAAGAAGTATGGGCTGGATGAATGCACTATGAGGTGGGAAGAAAGTTGGCTAGATTGTCGGGCTCAACGGGTAGTGATCAATGGCTCCATGTCTAGTTGGCAGCCGGTGTCAAGTGGAGTGCCCCAGGGGTCGGTCCTGGGGCCGGTTTTGTTCAATATCTTCATAAATGATCTGGAGGATGGTGTGGATTGCACTCTCAGCAAATTTGCGGATGATACTAAACTAGGAGGAGTGGTAGATACGCTGGAGGGCAGGGATAGGGTACAGAGGGACCTAGACAAATTGGAGGATTGGGCCAAAAGAAATCTGATGAGGTTCAATAAGGATAAGTGCAGGGTTCTGCACTTAGGACGGAAGAACCCAGTGCACAGCTACAGACTAGGGACCGAATGGCTAGGCAGCAGTTCTGCAGAAAAGGACCTAGGGGTGACAGTGGACGAGAAGCTGGATATGATTAGGGGTCTGGAACACATGACTTATGAGGAGAGGCTGAGGGAACTGGGATTGTTCATTCTGCGGAAGAGAAGAATGAGGGGGGATTTGATAGCTGCTTTCAACTACCTGAGAGGTGGTTCCAGAGAGGATGGTTCTAGATTATTCTCAGTGGTGGAAGAGGACAGGACAAGGAGTAATGGTCTCAAGTTGCAGTGGGGGAGGTTTAGGTTGGATATTAGGAAAAACTTTTTCACTAGGAGGGTGGTGAAACACTGGAATGCGTTGCCTAGGGAGGTGGTGGAATCTCCTTCCTTAGAAGTTTTTAAGGTCAGGCTTGACAAAGCCCTGGCTGGGATGATTTAATTGGGGATGGGTCCTGCTTTTGAGCAGGGGGTTGGACTAGATGACCTCCTGAGGTCCCTTCCAACCCTGATATTCTAGGATTCTATGATCACTTTCCTCTCATGTAAGTGCTTCAGGATTGCTTCTTTGAGGACCTGCTCCATGATTTTTCCAGGAACTGAGGTGAGGCTGACTGGCCTGTAGTTCCCAGGATCCTCCTTCTTCCGTTTTTTAAAGATGGGCACTACATTAGCCTTTTTCCAGTCATCTGGGACTTCCCCCGTTTGCCACGAGTTTTCAAAGATAATGGCCAATGGCTCACCAATCACAGCCGCCAATTCCTTTAGCACTCTTGGATGCAACTCGTCCGGCCCCATGGACTTGTGCATGTCGAGCTTTTCTAAATAGTCCCTAACCACCTCTTTCTCCACAGAGGGCTGGCCATCTACTCCCCATGTTGTGATGCCCAGCGCAGCAGTCTGGGAGCTGACCTTGTTAGTGAAGACAGAGGCAAAAAAAGCATTGAGTACATTAGCTTTTTCCACATCCTCTGTCACTAGGTTGCCTCCCTCATTCAGTAAGGGGCCCACACTTTCCTTGGCTTTCTTCTTGTTGCCAACATACCTGAAGAAACCCTTCTTGTTACTCTTGACATCTCTTGCTAGCTGCAGCTCCAGGTGCAATTTGGCCTTCCTGATTTCATTCCTACATGCCTGAGCAATATTTTTATACTCTTCCCTGATCATATGTCCAACCTTCCACTTCTTGTAAGCTTCTTTCTTATGTTTAAGATCCGTTAGGATTTCACCGTTAAGCCAAGCTGATCGCCTGCCATATTTACTATTCTTTCAATCATCGGGATGGTTTGTCCCTGTAACCTCAAAAGGGATTCCTTGAAATACAGCCAGCTCTCCTGGACTCCTTTCCTCTTCATGTTAGTCCCCGAGGGGATCCTACCTATCCGTTCCCTGAGGGAGTCGAAGTCTGCTTTCCTGAAGTCCAGGGTCCATATCCTGCTGCTTACCTTTCTTCTCTGTGTCAGGATCCTGAACTCAACCAAATCATGGTCATTGCCTCCCAGATTCCCATCCACTTTTGCTTCCCCCACTAATTCTTCCCAGTTTGTGAGCAGCAGGTCAAGAAAAGCTCCCCCCCAGTTGGCTCCTCTAGCACTTGCACCAGGAAATTGTCCCCTGCGCTTTCCAAAAACTTCCTGGATTGTCTATGCACTGCTGTATTGCTCTCCCAGCAGATATCAGGAAGATTAAAGTCACCCATGAGAACCAGGGCGTGTGATCTAGTAGCTTCTGCGAGTTGCTGGAAGAAAGCCTTATCCACCTCATCCCCCTGGTCCAGTGGTCTATAGCAGACTCCCACCACTACATTACTCTTGTTGCTCACACTTCTAAACTTAATCCAGAGACACTCAGGTTTTCTGCAGTTTCGTACCGGAGCTCTGAGCAGTCATACTGCTCCCTTACATACAGTGCTACTCCCCCACCTTTTCTGCCCTGCCTGTCCTTCCTGAACAGCTTATATCCATCCATGACAGTACTCCAGTCATGTGAGTTATCCCACCAAGTCTCTGTTATTCCAATCACTTCATAATTCCTTGACATCAGCAGGACCTCCAGTTCTCCCTGCTTGTTTCCAAGGCTTTGTGCATTCGTATATAAGCACTTGAGATAACCTGCTGATCGCCCCTCATTCTCAGTATGAGGCAGGAGCCCTCCCCTTACAGACGTTCCTGCCTGTGCTTCCTCCCGGTATCCCGCTTTCCCACTTACCTCAGGGCTTTGGTCTCTTTCCCCCGGTGAACCTAGTTTAAAGCCTTCCTCACTAGGTTAGCCAGCCTGCTCGCAAAGATGCTCTTCCCTCTCTTCGTAAGATGGAGCCCGTCTCTGCCCAGCACTCCTCCTTCATGGAACACCATCCCATGGTCAAGGAATCCAAAGCCTTCTCTCCGACGCCACCTGCGTAGCCATTCATTGACTTCCACGATTCGACGGTCCCTACCCAGGCCTTTTCCTTCCATGGGGAGGATGGACGAGAACACCACTTGCGCCTCAAACTTCTTTATCCTTCTTCCCAAAGCCACGTAGTCCGCAGTGATCCGCTCAAGGTCATTCTTGGCAGTATCATTGGTGCCACATGGAGAAGCAGGAAGGGGTAGTGATCCGAGGGCTTGATGAGTCTCGGCAGTCTCTCCGTCACATCGCAAATGCCATGTCACAAGGTCCAAAAGGATCCAAGTGGGTCCAGAAGCAATTTGTAGTAATTTTTAATACCTGCTCCAGTTATTTACATAGTTATTTACTACATTTATGGCTTTACTAGACATCATTACAAATCATGTAATTGTTATGGTATAAAACTTCATAATAAAACTAAAGTACAATAACTAATGAATGTTAACTGTGCAATATTAATATTGCATTAAGAATTCTGCATTACAAGGATAAGTGCAGGGTTCTGCACTTAGGGTGGAAGAATCCAATGCACCGCTACAGACTAGGGACCGAATGGCTAGGCAGCAGTTCTGCGGAAAAGGACCTAGGGGTTACAGTGGACGAGAAGCTGGATATGAGTCAACAGTGTGCCCTTGTTGCCAAGAAGGCCAATGGCATTTTGGGATGTATAAGTAGGGGCATAGCCAGCAGATCGAGGGACGTGATCATTCCCCTCTATTCGACACTGTTGAGGCCTCATCTGGAGTACCGTGTCCAGTTTTGGGCCCCACACTACAAGAAGGATGTGGAGAAATTGGAGAGGGTCCAGCAAAGGGCAACAAAAATGATTAGGGGTCTGGAACACATGACTTATGAGGAGAGGCTGAGGGAACTGGGATTGTTTAGTCTGCAGAAGAGAAGAATGAGGGGGGATTTGATAGCTGCTTTCAACTACCTGAGAAGTGGTTCCAAAGAGGATGGTTCTAGACTATTCTCAGTGGGAGAAGAGGACAGGACAAGGAGTAATGGTCTTAAGTTGCAGTGGGGGAGGTTTAGGTTGGATATTAGGAAAAATTTTTTCACTAGGAGGGTGGTGAAACACTGGAATGTGTTACCTAGGGAGGTGGTAGAATCTCCTTCCTTAGAAGTTTTTAAGGTCAGGCTTGACAAAGCTCTGGCTGGGATGATTTAATTGGGGATTGGTCCTGCTTTGAGCAGGGGGTTGGACTAGATGACCTCCTGAGGTCCCTTCCAACCCTGATATTCTATGAATTCAAAAGTCAGTTGTGTGATCAGACCCTGATTCTAAAATACAATATAGTATTTCTTTCAACCTTAGATACATCCTGAAAACTTTATTCACTTACACATATGCATTATGACTAAAGCTGGTCAACATTTTCCATTCAACATTTTTAGATGGGGGGGGAAGGCCTCCCCCCCCCCCGCCGAAAAATTTTAAAACCACTTTTCATTTCTTAAATTTTTTTTCCAATGAAAAACTGAAAACAAAAAATTTTTAGGTGTCCTCTCCCCTCTTCCTTCCCTCTCCCCTCCCTTCCCTTCCATTTTGCCACTGGAAAAGATTGCTAACAAAGACAAGAGAGACAGGCAGGGTTAAAAACTTTTTTTTTCCCCTCCAGATTCTGAACACACAAAAAATCTGCTTTTGGAATTTTAATTTTTTTTTTTTGGGGGGGGGGGGTTGTTGAGAAAACAAAATCTCTTAATACCAACATTTTTCAATATTTTCCATGAAAAATTAGCAATTTTCAGCCATCTCTTTTTATGATAGTTTGTGGTGTGGTTGTACTCTGAAAATTGCATCTTTTTACCAAATAGAT
This sequence comes from Caretta caretta, assembly GCF_965140235.1. Lineage (NCBI taxonomy): Eukaryota > Metazoa > Chordata > Testudines > Cheloniidae > Caretta > Caretta caretta. Next base: position 190,643,633 of record NC_134207.1, on the reverse strand, counting down.
CTACTCTTTGTGCTTGTTCTGAGACACATCTGCTTATTTTAGTGACAAAAGATAACTTGCTTCTGCAGAGCCCACACAGTTGACCACTTGCTACAGCAACAGACTTGTTTACTAAGTTCTGATCAATTACACTTGTGCAAAACCCATTGCAGGTACTGGAGCTACAGAGCTGTCACTTATGACATAATTCAGCCTACTGTACTCTTATGTTTAGTGATGTGTGAGCAATAAAGAACCCAACCTGAGTCTCTGGTGGCAAGCTGAGTTTGTTGGGTTAGTTGTCGGAAACCGCTGTCCTTGTAACTTCTTGATATGGAAGGAACTGAAACACAATCTTTGCAGCATAGGCATGGAGCTTTGTTTGTCTTGCTAAGCATGGTGCATATTTTTCTGCACTATGCAGAGGCTTCTCTATCAGATCTTCTTCTATTTAAAAAAAAAAAAGATAGGGAAAACAGCATGCCCTTCAATACCTCTTACAAGGCGCACAGAAGGGAGCCCTGCTCCTGTGAACCTTAGAAGATGTGTGTCTGGAGAAGGCACTTCATGTCTAGTATGACCCTTCACCAGTATAGCTTGGAAGCAGGGCTACCTACCTCAGCTGTGACCTACATGGGAATGCAGGAATGGCATTTTCTCCACTCCCCCCTCCCCTGTGTGTTGCTTAGAAGTTGTCGATATTTCTTACTGGCTGGAGCTGGGGCTTCACGAGATGTAGGGGCAAGGCAACTTTGTGGGCATGGAGAGTCTTTTAAACTGAGAACAGGATCAATACATATAAAGCTTTCAACAACCAGTGGGAGCCTCACATTGATGAAAAGTGTATGGCTACAGCACACACCACTTTCTCATCTTGAATCTGATTTGATATTAAAAGGTTTTCCTGGCTTTTGGGTCCCATAAGACCCTGTAAGTAGGTACTTTAAAATAGCACCAATTACACTGAAATCCATCAGATTCCATCAAATAAAAACCACTTTTCATGGGAACACCAGAAGGTCCTTTTCACTAAGGACTATAGCTATGCAGAATATAAAACTTTCTAGCACCAGCTATTTCTGGCACTAGCCTGATTTTTTAAAAAAATAATACAAATAAAAGTTGAAAGAAGTTGGTTTTTCCTCCCGAACTCTTTGTAGTTGAACTGTAGTGGTTTTGCTCTATTGGGGTATTTTTTTAACTTTCAGGCAGGGACCAGGTCTGTACAATTGTAGCATAAAAGATGAAAGTTTCAAAAAGCAATCAGTGAGTGAAAACAAGAGACTACAGCAGGAATGCTTGTGTAGCCTTAACCAGAGCTATCATTCGTGTTATCAGCGATCGTACTGTGGTGCACATGCACACTAGCAATTTCATTAGTGGTCTGTACTGGATGAAATTAGAATTGCTCAACTGTGTGTCTCATATGCCCTACAACACATAGCTAGCGGGGATTCTCACTGAATTCAAGTGGTGGGAGCATATACTTATTTTAGCAGGGAAATGAGTTCTCTCCACTGTTATGGTGAGGTTAGGAGTAATAACCCTCGTGAGTTGAATGGTGAGCACCATGAAGTCCTATGTGGCCATTGTTTTGTTACAATTTAAGTATCTAATAGCATTCTGTGGTTTGTGCTGCAATTAAATGTTAGTTTGTGGCAGAAAATAAATGATACCCTGTGGGACAATCAGTTTAATCTTTAATGCATAATGACTTGATAACAGTAAACAGATGATTTAATTTATTGGAAATTAAGAGGTAAAAGTGGAGAAGTAGAACCACAGCCACTGGGAGCCGCAGGCAGCTGTGCCTGCAGACGGTTGATGTAAACACTGTCTTGTGACCTGCCAGTGGATTACCCTGATGGACTGCAGGTTGCCCACCACTGGTGTAACCGCCGCAAAACAAAATTCAAGAATAAGGGGGAATACCTTTTAAGTAATGACCTAAAGAAGTATGAAGTAAAGGAAATATTATTGCTTAAATGCAACTGGATCCAGATCAATCTTTGGTGATAGGCTTTTAAATGAATCTCCCCCTTTCAACCTTCCACTGTGTTAGTGAACAAGCTTTAATTTATCAAATTGACTGGCAGCACATGGATATGAGCAAATCTTCTTACAGGCATTAACTTTCACTGTGAACTCCACAAGGGGCAATGATGAAAGGGAGAGGCACCTTCAGATACTTCAGTAAGGAGTTACCCTCAGCCTCTGATTTTCCCCACAGGGATGCATGTGCTCACATGTGGGAGTGGGGATGAGGGGAAACAACTGAACTGAACTCAACAGCAACTGATGTTCTAATTCATCTCCGTCTGGAGTTCCCTTCCCAAGGATTTGCCAATGGCAAATAATGAGCTAACTAAATAAAATTCCATGCGCTGGTGATTCAAGTATGGTAAAGGAGATTCTACAGCTAATGCTTGGTGATTGTTCTCCCCTTTCTCTTCAAGACTTCTTACAGTAGTTCAGCTGATTAAAAGGGAGCCCATCTGGGCTGCTGGCCTTTGTCCTGATGGTTTTCCTGATAAGGTCATGGGGCTTAAGTGTGCCAGAGGGCATGCATACATTCAAAGTGGAAGGCCAGAACAGTCCAAACATTAAAGGACCTTTTCATTTACATTTTTTTCTTTTTTGTCTCCCCTACTCCCTCTTTTGACACTTGCCCTTCACCATCTCAGTGATTTCCCTCCCCCACCACCATAAAACTACCAAAGGGGCCACATGACCATCTTGTAAGGGGGTTCTGAGTGTCTGCATCAGGAAGCTAAAGGCAGCCCTATTGTCACATAGGATTTTGAGGCTAAATTATAACTCTGGCTGCCTTCATCGCATGGAACTCCCTGCAGAGAGGGAGCCTTCTGCATACGGATCTCTGCCTCACATACAGTTGCCTCTGTGGCATCATTTCCACCACCCTTCCTGAGACCCTGTCAAGGACTCTCCACAAGGCTGGGTGGAGGATGTGGGAGCGAGCGTACGGGTTGGTGTGCATATCCCCTCACCAACCCCATGGAGATTACCTGAACATATCTCAGTCCTAGGACTGCATCACCTTTTCTGTGGTCATCTCTCAAGAGGGGAGGATGTGGGGGTGTCCCTGGGGCTACCCTTCATGGGAGCAGCAATTTTAGGGAGTATCAGGATTCCTGAAGCCAGTGATGAGGCTTGGGGAATCTGGCACAGGGAAGAGGAGCTGCAGATCATTCTCTGGGAGAGGGAACTATACCCTGACCCCTCCCACAATGAATGATGTCGTTTAGGGAGACTTTGCAAGAGGCACCTCACAGAATATCCTCCCTCCAGGCCTTGTATTGCAAATGTTTCTTCAGAAGCAGGCAATTTGGGCAAGTCTCCTAATAATCACTTTTAAAAAGATGAGTTTTTTTAGGAGCCTAATGAGTTCTCTTTTTAATAACAGTAATGCTAACCGCTTACAGTTCTATAACAGCACTCTTCCTAAGGGATCCCAAAATACTAGATCTGTGGAGCAAACTGATGATACACAGAGCTCGCTCCATCCACCAGTGAAATACAGCCATTGCTGAGGTGAAACATGTCAGCTGTTCGACAGTGCGCAGGAACGCTACCCAATGGCTTAGAACACGAGGTGAAGAAGAATATTGTATCCAGTTGAAATGGTGGAAGGAAAGTATTGCAAAGATTTTAACAAATGGGTGCCTAACGTTAGGCTTCTAATACCACATTTAGGATCGTAAATAAATTGCTTGATTTTTTTTTCAATTGATTTTGATGGGAGCTGCTGGTTGCTCAGGATTTTAAAAAAACGCCCCATTTATTTTGATGCCTAAATATTGGTTTAGCAATCTAATTTGGGCACATGATTTTTTTGGAAAATTTTGGGCTATCCAGACAGAGCCTTACTCAAGGTGGAGTTTGGCCAGGACACCAACATGAGTTCTGCTTATCTTCTGAGAAACTCAATGGGACATATGTTAGTAGTCAAGGCCATGTTTTTCCACACGAGGTTTACTTTGTGTTTCTTCCAATCTTGTCTGCCCACCCCAACCATCTCCTTTGCAAAAGTGTTTTGTGGCTTGGCTGATCTTCATGTCCGTTAAGAATATTTTGAACTACAAAGAGAATGATTGAAAAAGGAGAGAGAAATGTTACATCCGTTGAGTCATGATGTATTCCTTTCAAGTGAATGTGATGAAAGGAATCTGAGCAAGCTTTTAAATCTACAGTCAGTTTTCTCTTGCATTGTATAGATTAAATCCTTGTCGTCCTGACTAGGACCTGCTAGGTAAAGGAAAGCCTTTTGTCTAAGCATAGGTCAGTGCCACTTGCTAAGGCCAGCCCTGTTGCTATCATGTTGACAATATGGAGATGCGTCTGTGGAGCCGAGAGCTTTTACACAAAAAGAACAGCCAGTGTTATCTGAACTTGAATTATGTATCCTGTGTACCATTGTAGTGCAGAAATGTTAATTGCCTAATTATGTTTTATGTACGATCAGGTCCAATTCAAAACTACCCAACAACAGCTACACTCTAGTTCAATTACAATTCGTTGAGTTAGATTGAGGAATCACTTGGTAAAATTCTGTGGCTGAGGTCATGCAGGAGGTCAGACTACATGCATCTAGTTGTCCTTCTAGTTGACCTTTTGTGGCTTAGGCTCATCTCTAGTTTTTAGCAAACAAATATATTAAAAGGAAAACAAAACAAAACAGCAGGTCAGTCTGCTATGGATGAAATAAGAACATCCATCCATCCCAGACCTTTAGCCAAAACCCCTGTTGAGTCAAAAATGATTAGTTAGCATTTTTGGCTGCATTTTATTGCTGTGGCAAATCTGCTAACCACTTAATGGATGCTAGCAAAGGTCTCCGTGCATGTGCATAGATCTTAGGCTGTGACACCAGCACTCGGTCCTCTCCAGTTGCCCTGCACGTGTGCACCATTCCCCATCCCATCTTTGTGGGCAGTCACCTTGATTCGCTTTCCATGCATCTGGTGAGGGGAAGGGAGAGAGATCCTCAGTCTATTCAAGACTCAATAGGTGGAGACCATTCTACATACCCCTCAACTGTTCCTGAACTCTATAAAAACATTCCTATGTATTTTACCATTCAAAGGTGTGTGTATATGTGGCACCATAAATGTGCATGATACATTACAGAAAATGAAAACATGTCTGATTTTCAAAAGTGCTGAGCTTCTGCAGTTCCCGTTGAGCCTGCTCCTGTTCTTGGTTATTCTTGTGTAAATCAAAAGTAATTCCATGGATGACAATAAAGTTATTCCAAATTTAAACTGGAAAAATGATTATTTTTAAAAAGAAAATCAACGCTTCCTAAGAAGGCTTCAGATTTGAAGTGTTCAGAGAGGCCAGTAGCTGGTGCCATAGAGCTTGCAGGAGTGCCTTCCTTAGCGCATGGTGGGAGTTCTGTGAGCTCAGGGCAACCTGATATCAGCTACGAAGCAGCTTCTACAATAGTGCCCCTTCTGCATGCAGGTGGGTCTGTGCGAGAGGTACTGCTCTCTACTGGACTCCGCAGACGTTCCCAGTGCTTTTTTCCATTAATGTGTATTTTCATGTTGCCTTTGCTTCTGAGTTCCCATGCAGATTAGAAGCAAAAGCACTGAATGATCAAAAGAGGCAATGACCTCTACGTGGAAACCATAGATCTGTGTGACCAGTATGGCCACATGGAGCCCTACATTTCCAAAGCCCCCACATGGCATGCAGCTACCCAAATGGTCAACCTGGAATGATGCCCAATTCACTTTGATATCTGACTCTGTCTCTAGAAGACTGAATTCCTTAACTGCCCCCTCAAGTTACACTTGAGTTCCATCTCCTGGCTTCCCAGCCCCTGCAGAGGCATCACTAGAAACCACAGAGCTTATCAAACCGGTGAGAGGAGGAAAAAGAAGTCTGGGTGGAGAGTGTGTTGATTGAGCACATTCCTGAGCAATCTATGCCAACTCCTATGAAGCCCCAAGAAGAGTTAAAGATGGCTGCCCTCCTTAGGGGTAATTCCTCCCTGTTGTGCAAGAGGTCTCACTAGGACAAGGCCCTGCAAATGGCTTCTGCCTGTACCAGGAGAGGTGAATCCAGCTCAAAGAGCATATAGGAAAAGTCTGTATAATGGAGAGCTCAGCTTTTTTGAGGGAGTAAAAATTCCCCAGAAGTTAGATTGTATACGTTATACGAAGATGGTAAATATTGTTTGCTTGAATGCAGCTGTGTTCCAGACAGTGGGGAATAAATCGTCATAGGTGATTGAGTGCACATTGAACAAGAACATAGAATTCTTGCTGCAAGGAACCTCATTGCCACAGTCTTTAACTAGTGATCCCAAAGGGTTTCAGACTTAAATTTTGCCAAATAAAGGCTGGATTTTGGAAACAGGCCGCAAAGTTTTAAAAAAAATCACTCAAACATGCAAACACAATAGGTCAACTTTGTAATTCCTGTGTAGCCTTGAAAAAACCCCTGGTATAGAAGGATTGGTGTTGTGATGTCACTTGGCCAGCACTGAACCTATGCTCCTGCCAGCATATTAAGAGCCATTGTACTGCTGCAAGAGCCATCCTTTGGAGGACATGTTAAATGCTGTGTACGAGAACAAATGAATCAGTGGTGGGTAGTCTGTGAATACCAAAAAAAAAAAAGAAAAAGGAGGTTCTTACTGTGACACCCTGGCAAACCAGTATTCACCACTGTCATGTAATTAGGATATGTTTTGCACAAAGTATGCCTTGTGAGGTATCCTTCTAAAAGTCTTGATCTGCTAGACATTAATATCTCGTTGGATTGCATGTGCTATTGTCGTATGTGAAATTATGAAGTTTGGCTATGTCTGTGTTACTGAACCATGTTGTGAGGTTGAAAATACCCATAAGCAGCCTTTCAGGTACAACAGTAAAAAGGCCAAACAATGTTAATGGCTTATTGAGGAAATGCACACAAGCACAGGGATTACCCCAGGAACTGCTAGCACTACACAATGGGAACTGTTTGACCCAGGTCACAGTGAAAGAGCTTTCCAGCAAGTGGGAAGAAGATTTAAAGGGGGGAAAACGACATCCCGTGAGTACCTCGCCCTCCCTACAACAGTGGTCCCCAAGCTTTCTGTGGGAATAGTACATTCCTATTCCTAAAAGACTGTGGTGGGCGGCAACCTGCTGCCGAAATGCCGCCGAGAAGCGGCAGCAGAAGGAAGCCTCGCCACCGAAATGCTGCCAAGAAACAGCAACGCTTCTTGGCGGCATTTCGGCGGGCGGTTCTCCAGTGGCCGTGCTCGGCAGTGGCATTTCGGCTGCACGGTGTCCTGCGGGGCACACAACTGCCCTGGCGGGCCCCATTGCATCCACAGGCACCGCACTGGGGACCTCTGCCCTACAACAACACACCTGGAAACACCTGAGGATAAAAGACTGAACAGGGGGGAAGTGATGGTCCCAAGCTAGAAGGATTTTGAAGCTGTGTATGAAAACCTGGGTAACCCAAGCTGCAAATCCAAGGCAGCTTGTGCCTTAAAAATCTGCCAGCCTGTTTATCACACAGGGTGAGCATTTGCTCATTCATATCCTGCCTGTCTAGTATGTTAAGCTCAGTTTGTGGTTTTGTTTATTTACTATGTAATCTGCATTGATCTGTTTGCTATCACTTATAATCACGTAAAATCTATTTTCAGTAGTTAAACTTATTTTATGTTTAATCAAAACCAGCGTGTGTTTGACTAAGGTCTGTGGAAAATCTTGGCTCAGTTACCACAAGTGTGCATGGTCCTCTTCACATTGAGGGAGAGGTGGGTTGTGTGTTAGACCCATATTCTGGTCAGATTTGACTTGGGCAGGATGGTACTGCTCTGGGGTCCAAGGCTGGTGGTTAGACAGCCTGCATGTGACTGCAGCTGGGTGTGTCCCTATTGTGTGAATGCTGGTGAACATGCTGCTGTGACAAGTTGCAAAGCCTTCCAAGCTTGTACTGTGTGAGAGGGAGCCCAGGCTGGTGGGTCAGAGATCTCAGTGGTACCCCATTGCCAGGTTGCACCCTGGGGAGGGGGACCTGTCACACTTACATCTTTGCCGATAGGACTCTATTGTGGCTTTAAGGTACAGCCCATGGAGATGCAGAGATTCGTTAGTCCATCAGCGGCTCCTGAAGGCAGTACACCTCCCTGAGTGGTAGGCAGAGTGGCTGCTACTGAACTCTTACAGGGAGCAGTATTTGCTTTTTCCTGCGCTGCTTGGACAGTTTCACAACCCAGTGTGCAGGTATGACCATAGCCTTGTGTTACACTGACCTTCCCCCAACTCTTTTATGGAGTATTTAGCATTGCATCAGTAAGAGTCCCCAGGACATTATAACACTGGAAGCACAAGGACCAACATTGTGGCTCACCCTTTGTTGGGGCAAAAGAGGGGGTTGGGAGGCTCTGGGTCTTCTCTCCCCTTGCAGAGCTAAGCATAATCTAGCTCAAAGTCTTCAATGATGTTTTCCCCAATAGTTTTTCCTTCCAGAGTGATGCATAGCAGGGAAAGGAACAGCTAGGTGTGAGAGGATGTTTGGATACAGTGGCTGGATGCTTAATGGGCTGTAACTGTCATGCCTTTTGCCTAGCCCCTTTTTTCATCATCATTTCTTCTGTTTCTCATTTATTTCAATTGGCTGGTTTCTATCTGACAGACTCACAATGGCATGAGGGCTGTCCAGTGGCTGTTAGGCTTGTCTCGACATTTGTTTTCTATTTGCCTCCATTTCTTTCTTAATTTAAGACACCGTTGATATTTTTTCCCCCTTTCAAACATAATGAACGACTGAATGTTCAGGGAGCTGTCAGCTCTATTGGAGTCTTTTGTCTTCTATTCATCATTGTCTTCATTGTCCTCTTTAATTTAGCTGAGGCACTAGGGGGATCACTTACTGTGAAAGACAACATTGCCAGCTGTCCATAGGGATTTCACACATCTATTAATCATCCGGTGTGAAGCTGCACTGTATGTGCAGTACTTCACATTATAAAGGGCAGAGCATGTTGGTCCTTTTCAGACACACAACACTTCAGCTAATACTTTTGAACTTTGGTATCTGAAATTAGATATCTGAGGCCTTGTCTATAAACTCTCGCCAGTTTATCTATTAAAAATGGATCAAGCTGTGGTTTATACACAAACTTGGACTGGTTTAATTACATTGGTTTAAAATACACCTTCAGTTATATAATGGTGCAACTTGTAATATAGACAATACCTGAGTTTCAGAGGGAGCTGCTTGGTGCTCAAACTATTGAAAATCAGGCCACTGCTTAGGGGCCTACATATGGCTCTAATAACTTAATTTTAGGCACCCATTTTTTAAAATATTGGCCTAAACTCTAATATATTTATAATGGCCCACATCCTCAGAGGTACTCCTAATGCTTCACAGAACATTAAAACACACTGTTTTTAAACAGTTATTTATTTTTTAAAAAACATTATAAAAATCAATGAAATATAAATAATAAAAAATCAATAAAGTAGGTTAAAATGAATACTATGATATATATGTACACACACACACACACACACACACACACACACAATTCCAGACAATATACCTGGATTTCTAATAGCTTAATTATTTTAAATTAACGAATTTTAAAAATCTGTTTTATTTTGTATCGTTTTACAAAATATGCTTTTCTGTTTACTACTTGCTTTACTTTACTGGGCTTGTACAATGAAAATCAGTCTGTTTCAATTTCACTTCAAGACCACGGAGTTATTCTGGGTTTACATTGGCCTACCTAAGATCAGAAACCGGCCCTGTGCATGCAAATTCCATTGTTTATGTGCACAAATGGTGTGCAAAACTACATGCACAAATCAATGTTTAATGCAGCTTAGCCCTCCCAGCTACCATTGAGAATCTAACCTACCATTCCTAGGTGCAATAATTGGAAAAACCTGCCAAGGGTTTTCTCCAGCTCAATTTGGATGCTCTCAGCATCCTAGACCTCTGGTAAACAAACTTCAGGTCAGGAGAGGGAGGAGACTACACTGGTGGCACAGATGGATGATCTTCATTTTGTCTGTGGAAAATATAAATTATTGGACATACATCCATACTTATTGCAGGTCATCTCTGTAATATATCATACTGCTGGCTATGGATTGTTGCTGTCCCATCTCCAAGACAAGGCTGGGGTCAGCAGGCTTTAGTCATTTCTCTCAGGCTGCTCTCGGAAAATCATGACAACAGCCTGTTTCGTGGCCCTTGTGTAATTAAAGACTGCATCATAATGCATATGCTCAAAGGGGCCAAATTAAGGTTGCACAGGCAACCTTAATTCTGGCTCTTCTTTACTTTTGAATACTTGACTTTGCAACCTTAATATTCTCTTAACTTCTCTGTGTGTTTGTCTATCTACATTTCATTTTCCAACTTACACTTTCATATCAGGGATTTTTAAAGATTACTCCACTGTCCTCATGGTGCTGCTTAAATCACTTTTGAATTGAAGCTATATAAACATTATATTCAAAGCAGTCTGGCTAGTTGAAATTAGTTATGTGCAGTTCCTAACAAATTCAGAAGCTATGGATAACATATGGTTCTGGGGTGGTCGTGGTTTGTTTGTTTGTTTTTTTTTTTCCCCACAGCCAGAAATCTCATAGCTGTTTGAATTTGAAAAGATTAAGAGTCTGAACTTCCCTAGATGGACAGAACAATTTCAATTTCCAAAATGTGCTACATTTTCAAAGCCATTGCATCTGGTGCTGATCCCAAATGTAGGGCAATCCATTTGGCTCTGTCACACCATACTGCCTTTAATCACTTCTTTTGGTCCCAGTGTGTACAGTCAATGGGGCTACTCAACTGAGTAATACTATTCAGTGTAAGTAAGGGTTGTAGGATCTGTCAGTCTATATGGAAAATCAGCCTAGTTTCGGTTTCCAAATTCATCAGTACCTCTGTTTAGAAAATCAACATGACTTTTGTTTTCAAACTTATGCAAAGATTGTCTTTCTGTGGATGAAAATCTCCTTGCCATTTCAGACTTGCTATTGTTCCATGTTTTGTATGCATTGAAAAACACAATTCTGGGGTGGGAGAGAGAAGTATTCCCTCCCAAACACATGCCCCAAAAAACCCAAATGATTTTAAAATGCTAGGACCTCCTCCTGCTGTGTTTGTTTTTTCCACTCGTGTCCAAATTTTGCCCTGACTCACCTCAACAACTTTAATCGAATGGAATGGGTTGTAAAGTCAAGGCAGAGTTTGGCCCATAGAGCTTCACTCAGTTTACTGTGTAGAATTTTATGTAAGCATTACTGAGAAGGTTCACCAGCAACATAAAGATGAAAGATTTCAAACTAAAACCCTGCTTGATATTTTTTACCTTGCACAAGTCTAGTTTCTGTCTCTTAGAGAGGCATAAATTATCCTAATCCATTTAAATAGAGTGGTTTCTTTCTTATCTAAATATACAAGAGCATATAATTCATTATGCACACCAAGATGGAATTTACACTCAGTAAACACTTAAACACTATGGACAGCAATAGAATGGGGATAGTAAAGAAATGCAAATAATTCCAGCAGGCAGTCAGAAACATGTGATTATTATATCCCTGTGGCCAAGCACAATACAAAACAATTGGCACATTACACTGATTTCAGGGTTGTGATTAAGCAGCTTTTGTGAGTGGGGGAGGGTGTTCTTTTTATTTATACCACTTTGCTTTAGTCTTTTTTTTTTTTTTAAATCCTGCTAGACATAAGCTGTAAACAGAGCAATGGAGATCTCGTAAGTGGTTTGTGCAATGAGGATCTTCTGCTGTGTATATTTTGGTTAAGATATTAATTTAAGTTATGCTAAACATAAAATTGTGTGATTGTCTCTGTTTTGGAAAATATTGTAATGAACTATCGTATGTCTGGTTTGTGCATACAGGCCCAGATTTTCTGCCTTTCACTTCAATGAGTGCAGTAACAGAGCCAGGAGGCCTTGATCTTGCTCCCTCTGATATAAATAGGAAAGCACCTGCTTGTACTAAGAAAATCTTCCTCTCTCCTTTTGTTTGCTACTCAGGCCAAAATAAAAATGGGTCACTCCTCAGTGGGTTTTCATGATATATGTGGGTTTCACCAACATTGTCATGAACCTCAATTCAATTTAATTTTTAAAAAATTCAGTGATGGTTACTTTAATTTAGGAGAAAACACAAATGATTTGCACTATACAAACTACTCAAGGTTCCTCATTTTACTAAGGGCTACTTTTTTAAAAATGGAAAAAAAAAAGGAAAGACTGCAAGAGTGATCATTGTCACTGTGTATATAAACTTCTGTATTTGATAACATAACAAAGACTCCTCTTCCCTCTTCCGTTGCACAACAGAGGCAATAAAAGTGGCAATCCTAGGAGACCTCCACATGCAAGTCAAATATGATTCTTCTGTTTTCATAAACTCCTTTGGCATTTATTCAGTGGAGAAGTGCTATTTATTGTCTTGGCTGGTATATCTGATGTCTTCAAGATATCTCTTAAAGAAGCCCTGAAGGATTTATACCAGAGCATGTAAAAATGACAGCTAAATGCCTTCACTAGTTTGGATGATGAAAAAGTTTGAACTGAAAGCTACGAGATATCAAGTGCTGTTTAGTGTTGACTGTATTTTTTTTTTATTATTATTTTTATTGAGAAGAATTCAGGAGAATGCCCTCAGTGTTCCATGTATAATCTCCTATCAGTGTTAGAATTTTGAATGCTATTCTTTCTTTGAGTACCAAGTATGACATTATTCACAACGTTTGCAGTGTTGTTGTAGCTGTGTTGGTCCCAGGCTATTATAGAGAGAAGATGGGTGAAGTAATATATTTTATTGGACCAACTTCTGTTAGTAAAAGAGACTAGATCTGAAGAAGAACTCTGTGCAGCTCGAAAGCCTGTCTGTTTCACCGAACGAAGTCGGTCCAGTTAAAAATATTGCCTCAACCCCCTCGTCCCTCTATTATTCACAGTGACATTTTGGAACCACATTTGTGTTGTGCTTCTGATTTATGCATTTATTTTTAACCTTGAGCAGAACAATGTGATTGTGATTCATTATTACATATTTTTAGGAGAAAAATATCTATGCAGATTATTGAAAACACATTTTGCAACGAGGCACACATTTTTATCAGTTGCTGCATAAACTTCTCAACACGGTACTGCAGTGTTCACTGTATTGGAGAGGAGGAAAGATGGTGCGTCTACACATTTTTTTCCACTTTCCCAAGATCTGCTCAGCTCAGGAGAAAGGCAGAGTTACCATAGAGCCAGTTTTATGGCTCCCTGGTTCTCTAGCTGACCCAACTCCAACCCCAGCTCTGGCATAATTTAGAGCACCTTAGGGGCTGATCCAAGTTACAATGGCTGACTATAGACCAGCTGAAAATTTTCAGTATAATCTGTGCTCCAACATACTTCTCCACCATCATTTTGAGAACCTTCCCTTGCCAGGAGACTTCTTAAGAGGACAGCTGTAGGCAGATCCCATCCCCTTTGTCTCCACTGGTTCTGGCCCCTTTGTGATACCTGAGCAGCACAATTTGGTACTCTCAGTTGAGCACAACCACCTGTATCCCTCATTTGAAGTCTTTGGGTCAAAAATACAGTGTTGAGTACTATATAAACAGATGGCTACCTGAGGTATCTGAAATTCACTTCTGCTATGCCAGTGGCGGGCCTTCCCCAAAACCACAATCAGAAATGGGCCTGCTGAGTGGAAGTCTTGTGATATGGCCAAATGATGATTTGGGACTAGACCAAGATCACCAAACTCCTTGTGAATTGGTTTCGAGTACACACCATGGTTGGCAGCCACTGGGCCATCCAACATTTGTCAAAAATATATTTGTATCATTTTAAGACTCCTATTAAAGGATTGCATTTGCGTCAATGCTGGTAAAGACCCACCGTCATTTCCATGATAAACTAGCATTTTTGAACAATTGGTAACTTGGCCATAAATTTGCTATGTGCTGGATTTTCACAGATAAATCCTATACCTGGGAATTAATTTTTTCATCTTGAAAATTCCTCAGATAGCACACACATAGCCAATATTTTTCTAAAATCTCTAGAGGATCCTTCATTGTCCATTGGATCTTTAATGCACATTTTAAATATTCTGGACCTATTTCTGTCCTGAAGTAAATAAATCAGTGGGTGAATTGGCTAACTAAACACAGCAGAATCTCAGGGTTTATCAAGTCCCATGCACAATACAAGAATAATTTCTTAGTGCTGATGTTCTATGCCCTTGCTTTGTCATCACAGTTTTGTGCCTGCCTTTCTGACCACAACCATGCCTGTACCAATGTGCTGTTTGGGGAGTCTGGATACAATGTGTAAAACAAAGACTAGGGAACCAGTCTCCCTTTTGCTAACCTATATTACTTTCCTATGCAGCTGCCTCTTGGCAGGAGGAATTTCTTCTTGCAATTAATCATTGATTTTTTTTTTATTCTTTTAATTTTCTAGACAGAATCATGAATAAACTGGCAGACAAGCAAGACCAGAGGATACCATGAAGAGAAGTTTACAGGTCCTCTATTGCCAACTGTTTCGTAAGTAGAGATTTGTTTGTTCATTTATTGTGAGAAATATATGATTCAATGTCTCTCTAAAAAGAGTAATCGAACCACCAATTTAGGAGGTCCTTAAGCATGTACTAATTTTAAGCACATGAAGGGTCCCAATGAAATCAATGGGACCCTTCATGTGTAATGTTAGGCATGTGCTTTAAGTCCCTTGTTCAATCGTGCATTTGGAAGCACGTTAAGAAAGTGTTCGGTCTTCAGCAGATTTAGCAGAGTCTTATTCAAAGGTGAAAATGCAGAGCAATAATCATCTAAGCCATAAGAATTCTCAAAGGAATGAGATGTAAGAAGGTTGGGAATGGTGGTTGGTAGCAGGAGGTACCGGGGTATATGGGCCCTTTAAGAGAAGAGCTGTGGGGGGTGGGAGGGACAAAGGACCTGTTCCAAGGATTTGGAATGAACAGAGGCCCAGGTAATGGCCTGGCAGTTGAAGAGGGGAAGCAGGAGTTTGATACAGGGGGAAAACCCTGGACACTATTCCTTTAAGGGGCCGTGTAGTATAGGTAGGGTGACCAGATGTCCCAATTTTTTGGAACTTTTTCTTATATAGGCTCCTATTACCCCCACCTCCTGTCCCAATATTTCACATTTGCTGTCTGGTCACCCTAAGTGTAGGGTGGGGTAGGGCTTTCTTTCAGCCATTCAGGAGGAGCACTCTGGAGGAGGGTAGTATCTAGACTGCCTTGTCCCTCAGAACAGGGGAGACACTGGCAAGAGAGGGAGGTCAGGAAGGCTAAACTCCATAGGGTCACCTCTCACATCTGTCTCACCCTGAAGAGCACGCTGCAGGGCAAGAGCTCCTTGTGGCTGGCAGAAGAACCAGAGATAATTATGAACCTTTGTAGTGCAATGGTGGACTTGACTGGTCAATCTGGGCGTTAAACCAGCCACAAGTGGAGGGTGATTGGTCTTATAAGAAAGGCTGTGTGGAATCTGTAAGGGGCACTGAAAAGGGGGAAGAGAAGGAGGCTGCTGCAAAGGGAACTCTCTAGCTGGGAGGGGTTGCTCTGTTAGCGGCAGCCCTGTTACACAGGATGTAATGTTTTGCTTCTGCACTGTTTGCTCAAACTGACTTGGGCTGGTAATAAAGGAAAGCTGTTATCAACTAATGATTATTCCGTAATCTATGTGAAATGCATCAGTGGCTTCTGCCTAGTTCTCAGTGGGCAAAAAACATCACAGTAGCCAACCTTGGTGGTGGTCTCAACATAAAGACCAAAGATGGAATGGAGACTGAATTACCCTCCCACACTTACGGGCCCTCCAGATCAGGGGTTAGGCAAAACAATGGGAAGAAACCTGGATTGCTGTTTTATGTGTTTGTATATACATGGAATCCATCTGTTCTCAGTGCTGTCAATCTGGCAACTTTCCTGGGGAATAAATTCACTTCCACAACTTAGAAAGAAAGTAAATTTAAAAACAAAGGGTGCAAATATGATCATTGCTTATTGTTTGTTAATTGTATTTTACAAAGTAAAGTGTCTGTTCACAACAGCATTCTGGTAGAATTTTTTAATGTCACCTCACTTCATTAGAATTTTCATCTGTCTGATACATATTGTGCTACCCAGTTCCATAAAGAAACCTAGTTATTAGGATCTCTTTTATGTTCATTTTTCACATTGCAGGGATGTTTTCCCAGTCACTTCTAATCTACTTAACTAATCTTTTATAAAGGCGCAAAAGTCTTGACTTGTGGCATAATAGTATCTTTAGAGGCCCAGAATTCATACTGTTTGAATGGGTGCATGGGACTTAAAATTCTGTTCCATGGAGGACAGCTAGGTCATTTATCAGATAGTAATGCTTTAAGCACCCAGAGTTCAGCTGCGAGGGATATATCTTCTATTCGTTTGTTATAAAAATAACTCTAAATATTAGTATGTTTTATAGATGATCATGGGAATCCATTTACTGTTCTTCATTGTCATAATGATGCTAGCCTGGTTATACTTGTCCTCTTTATTTATGACATCAATACAATGTAAAGGAAAAAGAAAGTGGATCACCAGTCACAACACAAAGGGATAGATACTCAGCTGGTATAATGGGTCAAAAGTCAATGTGGTTTCATATTAGTCTTAACTAGGCCCATCTAATAATAAAGACTATTTGTGTAATTCTATTTTGCACCGCTAAACAGTCTGTTACAAAGTTGGATGTTTTTCTGCTGTGTGTGGTTTTTTTTCTTTTTTCAGGGCAGTGTTTTGAAGGTAATAAAAAAAAACCTTGGAAAATGCAGAGGGAAAGAATGAGCAAACTGTACTGAAATTGTATGAATAATCAGTGGCAAAGTAAACTACATGATATACTTTGAAAAATGGAATGTAAAAATATTATTTTTAATCCAAGTTGAATGAAGTTTTTCATTTATTTGCATGCACTCAACAATGGTATATAGTAAATGTAGCTAGCATTACCCATTCCTAGCTTTGTAGTAGTCTATCGGTGCAGACATTCCAATGTTACATACATTTTATAGGTTTCAGAGTAGCAGCCATGTTAGTCTGTATCCACAAAAAGAACAGGAGTACTTGTGGTACCTTAGAGACTAACAAATTTATTGGAGCATAAGCTTTCGTAAGCTACAGCTCACTTCATCAGATGCATGCAGTGGGAAGAGAAAAAAAAAAAAGCTGTAGCTCATGAAAGTTTATGCTCAAATAAATTATTTGTCTCTAAGGTGCCACAAGTACTCTTGTTCTTTGTACACTTTATACTATGCATGCATTCGGGGCTATTATAAGGAGCTGTTTCATTGGTTTGTTTGCTTTATAGAGCCTAAGGTCATAAGGTTTGTTTGTTTGTTATTCCCAGCAAACCAATTTTGTCATTTATATCAGATAGACATATTGCTTTAAGCTAGGCTTCTTCCAATTGCTTCATAACCTCAATTACAATCTCCAAAGAGTGTATTTTACAATAAAACAGAAGGAAGTGTTTTTAGTGTATGTTTTGTACATGTCCTTTGTGCCATGAGGAAGCACCCATAATGTAGTCCTTACATTTCATCTACACAAAGGAGGGAAAATTGCTACTACAGTACAGCAAAAGAATATACTTTTGAGAATGCATCAATAGAGTAAGTCATCTGTAGAGACGATTCACCATTGCCATGCACCTTGTGTTCTCATTCACAGCAGTATGACGTGGGTCCAGAATGCTGCCGTTTTTGTGTGATAACATTTTACACTCACTTTGCACTGGGATAAGTGACGGCATGAAGTTCTGGGCAATGGAGACTTGGGCCCTTTATGGCTACTCTGCACGCAGTTCCATTTCTAATATTCTGGCCGTTGCTTCAGTCAAAGATTGGGATGTAATAAACAAAGTGTTCATGTAGCTGGAGAGACAAACCCTGTCTATTTTAGGAACAACCATGTTTGCTGTAGGGTCTAAACATGGCTTCCCTGGCCAGTGTGAACAGTGAATTTTTTTCCCCTGAGGATTGCATCTGAACTATGGGAAGCAGTCTGGTCCAGTGGCTATGGCAGTGCACTGGGTTTCATCAGTCCTAGCTTCTGTTTTTGGTTCTCCCTCTGACCTGCTGTGGGACCTGGGCAAGTCACTTAATCTCTCTGTGCCTGTTTCCCTGTTTTGTCGATTTAAATTTAAATCTCTTCAATCTAAATAGGGCAAAGGACAGTCTCCAAATGTGTCTTTGTACAGTGTCTAGCACAATGTGGCCCTAATCTTGGTTGTGGCGTCTAGTTGCTATTGTAATAATAATATTTAGGCACCTACCTGATTATGAGACCAGGAAAGCTGTTAGCTGCTCAAGTCTTTTGAAAATCAGGTTGGTGTCTAAATATGAATTTAGGAGACTAACTGTAGACACCAAGGTTTGAAATTCTTGGCCTAGCCATCTAGCCAGTCCATAGAAAGGTTTTGTAACATTATTCTAATTTGGTTCTCAGACAGAATATCCGTATTGGCTGGTCAGGAAAACCGTGCTAAAACCCTGTTATAGCAACACGTGTGGCTTTTGTTCTTTAATGTGGTTGTAGGTAGCCTGGATCTGATTCCAGTTGCCAGGAGGTAGCCTTGGTAAAAATTATGCAGCTACATTTGGCCCAGGATAGGAATTCTGAGCTATGCTGCTTTACCTCTAGTCATTCATAATTTATGTATTAGTAATTTAAACATGTAACATGTTCTCCCAAGAAGCACTGATTTCAAATTGCATCTTCCAATATACTGTCCAGGCTGAAATCTCTGAGAAGTTTAAAAAACAAATAAAAAGACCTCAAGAAACCTGTTCCCTTTTTGTTTTGTTAGCAGGAGCTTTGATGTCATTAGCTGGATTGTGCTGATGAGCACCAGTGAAAGCAAAACATTTGTCCACAATTTGCTGCCATTTGTTCTAGATACATTTATGGATTAAGTTTGTTGCCTCTGTAATGGTGAATGTGCATGACTTTCCCATGAGGCAGCACAATATCTTTGTTTAAAAAACAAACAAACAAAAAACTTACTGTGGTGATTTAAGCCCTGTAGCTTTATACACAAAATGCAGACATATTGTAGAATGGAAACATGCATGTTATTTTACTGTAGATGCATTTTTCACATAGGAATTTGAAGTTGTATATAAACTAGCAAAAAATGTAGAGAAAGGCCACTGATGAAGGCTGTGGGGGATGATGCTTCTATCTTCAGGCATTTATTTTATTGAAAACCATGAGGATATGATTTCTGTTTTTCTAGCTTGCCAGGTTCCGTATGGGCACCCATCGCAGTAGTATCTGGAAAATAAATGCAAGTAAAATCCCAATTATAAGTATTTCTTCATGCCATTGCCACTTGGTGCATTTCCTGGCATCAGTGTCTCACTGTTCTGTATTACAGGCTTGACCAATACTCATTGAAGTCAGTGGAAAGACCCCTATGTATAGATCCCATAGACTAGGCTCTGTCAAACTGACTAGGGTCCTAAGACTGCTCCCATTAAATTCTGTGGGAATTTTGCCATTGATTTCAGTGGAAACAAACTCGTATTGTGGTAGTTTGGGGATGCAGAACTGGAGCATATGACCTATTTTAAGCATTTGCAATATTAGCTAACGTTTACTTTTCTTTCTTTTGGCCAGGCTTTTTGCATGGGATATGATTGCAGTCTGGAAGCCCTAGTTGCTAGAGCTATGTGTGGAAGCTGAGATTTGTATTCGTATGGGGACTTGCTCCAATATTGCTATTAAAATATGAATGAATATGGATGTTGCTTCCAGCACTGGCTTTGTATATTAAGAGTTCAATTTTCCTTTTAAAAGGATATGATTTGGGGTTTTTTCTTCTATTACTCCCACTTGCACAACCGTCCCTTTGCACCTCCCTGAACAAAATGTTCTTGAATGATTGTGTTTCGTAATGTGGAA
Source organism: Caretta caretta (assembly GCF_965140235.1). NCBI lineage: Eukaryota > Metazoa > Chordata > Testudines > Cheloniidae > Caretta > Caretta caretta. The sequence goes on along the minus strand of NC_134207.1, from coordinate 190,623,660 downwards.
TACCATAAGACCACTTTTCTCCCAGTGCTCTGAGTGCAGTTCACTCTGTTCATCCTTAAGCCATAGAGGCCTTCCTGTATTCCTGTTAATTCACATGGAGTGAAATTCAACCCTGCACAGAGGGCCAGCACATGGTCAGTGCTCTACTTAAGTCCAATTTAGGTAGTGGGACTGATAATTGTTGCCATAGAATCAGAGAGCCATAGGGTTAAGAGGTACAGCGAGGGTCATCTAGTCTAACCTGCTGCCAAGATGCATGACTTGCATCATGCCATAAATGAATGAAGCATGTTTGTCAAAGAGCCTGATTCTGAGTGTCTTCTGAAGGGTTCTCAGCACTCTCAACTCCCAGTGACTATTTTCCCCCTAACAGGAATAGACTCCTGTTGATGCCAGTTCTCGCTGCTGACCTCTGTGTGTAGATAGGTTAGTGTGCATTGCTCTTCACGTAAGGCATTTTTATGGCCTTTCCTGGGGTGTGTGTGTGTGTGTACACATGTGTGTATATCTATATCTATATCATCAAAGAAAATAACATACCCCCCAGCTTCTCTGCTTTCTGGGGTTTTTGAGCTGGTATCGGAAGTTTTGGTCACTCTTTGCTATTGAATTCCATTCTTGTTTCTGAGTGCATTAGTCACATAAAGTACCATGTTTTAGCTTGAGTGTAGAGAGATCAGTGTATCCCTGCAATGCAAAGCATTTTGGGAGCTGATCCTGAGAGATGCTGAGCAGGCACAATTCATACAGGAGCTTCTGCTGGGGTGCTCGGGGTGGAGATGGTTCTGCATTGCCTAAAGTCTGATTCTACTGCCACAACCTGGCCCTTGTGGTGCCTGATAAATATTAATTGTGTGCAGAGATGAGAAATACTTGGAATGCACTAAATGCTTCCACATCATTTACAGCGTTTGAGTAGTCACCCGATTGATCTTGCCCTTCGTATATATTCTAGGGCACAGATCCTCAAGTGGTGTAAAGTGTCCTGTTTCTGCCTACTTCAGTTTACACCCGTTGAGGATCTAGCTGTGTATATTTAAAATATGTGATACGTTTAAAAATACTGGAGATCATTTGATACAGATATTAGGGGTTTTCTTTCTATCATTCAAAGGAATTTTTAGAAACAAAAGAGAATATTCCTGTTGTTTTCTGTGCAGGAGTATAGGTGGTGGCCTTGGCAAGGTGTATGTTGGGGAGGGGTTATCTAGCAATGGATTCCATCTGTTTTTTTGCTTAAAATTGGAAAGGGAAACAGCTGCTGGGTATGCAGTGTTTCACTTGCAAAGCTTTTTGAGATGCTGCTGAGTTTGAGCCTTTAGATTTGTGAGTCACAAGGCTTGGTGACAGATTGCCTGTCAGGCAGCTCACAGCAAGCAATAATATGCTCTGGCTTCCCCTAGAAATCAATTAAAGATTGTTTACAGTTCTCAGCAAGAACTGCACCTTCTTAAGAGAGACTGCTGTCACTACTTTGCTGTCACTATTCAGCTTGTGCATGAAGGCACATTCTCTATTCAGCAGTTGTGATTCTCCCATGGAAAAAAAAAGAATCCAGATAATCCTTTTTTTTTTTAAATAAACCATTTAAAGGTGAACTGAAATGCTTTTATAAATTAATGCAATTGTGTGTGCCTCTTCTTACCAAGTGTGGTGTGTAGCCTCAGTAACAAGCAGTTCATTGTATTTGACATGAATATGTAGATCACGTGGCATACTTCCGTTCATTGATTGGATGAATGTAACTCTTGGCATTCAGTTCTTCATGCACATACTTGTGATTATGAATTTGAAACTTGCTTTATGTAAACATTTTCAGTATTTACTTTAAATTTGCTGTTTCAGTGAATCTTCTTGCCAGAAAATGTGTTCACTAGAATTTTCACAGAAAGCAAACACTGTAATGACTTGTTTTAACTAAGTTTGAAAGTGTGGAAAATATCTTCCATTATTCATTCAGGATGAATTCTAAATTTGCAAACCTGGGACCCCCAAGCCACTGACACATTGTGGTAATTCCTCCACTAACCTTTCAGATTTGTGGAAACATACAGCGATGTAAACCATCGGTCTGACATTAGAATATGGCCCAAGGCTATGTATTTCCAGGCTGTAGTTTAAACCTGTGACAGTGAAGTTGGGATTAAAAGACAACAGACATCTGCACTGTGATATTGGCTCTTTCTGTCAGCCGCAGACAGGCAATTCTGACTTTTCACACAGCATTTGATAGTGTTCTTAGAATAAAGCATCTTCATTTTTATGCTTATAGTGACATTGTTCATATAAGAACCCTTAAAACTAATGATAAACGCATAGCCTCCCAGTGTTCGTAGTCTCCATGCATTCACGCACCAGAAGTGGAAGATTTTTGTTAACAACTTCACTGGCTATCAGACTAAAAAACTGAGAAATATTAAAAATATAAGATTTTTGTTTTGAAACGTCCCACACTCTTATTAAAGAAATGAAATGAATCTCTAATATTCTTTTCATTCTGAATTATCTATGTTTTGGTCATAATGCAGTCCCCTTTCCACCACAATAAATCTGTCTAATCTTCTGTTTCAGATTTAGTGTTTCCCTCAAGCTTTGTCACAGAGAGAGATTTTAGAGTGAGAACGAAATAGGCAGGCGTATGAATGTGTCATCCCCCCACCCCCTTTTTTTTTTAAAGGCCCATTCTTCTGTCAAACTTCAGGAGTAATGACTGAGTAGGATGGGTGCTCGTGTGTGAGTCTTTGAGACACAATATCAAGCCAAGTGAAGGAAGAAATGATACTGAGAGGCAGACTGAAGCCTAGGAGCCATGGGCGAAATCCTGGTCCTATTGGGTACATCTACACTGTGATAAAGAACCCATGGCACCAAGTCTCAGGGTACATCTACACTGCGATTAAAAAAACCTACAGCACCAAATCTCAGAGCCTGGGTCAGTTGACTCGGGCTCCCTGGGCTCAGGATGTGGGACCATAAAATCGCAGTTCAGATATTTGAGCTGGAGCTGGGCTCCCCATTCATAGGGTCTCAGGGCCTGGGCTCCAGCCTGTCTCTGAACAGTGACATTGCAGTTTTATACTCCTACAGCCTGAGTCCCATGGGCCGGAGTCAGCTGACCGGGTCAACTGCAGCCTTGCTGTCAGTCTTCTATCACAGTGTAGATATACTGAGGTCAATGGCAAAACTCCCCTTGACTTCAGTGGGGTAAAAGCCTGTTCCTATGTCCTCAAGCAATGGCAGTGCTTTGTGTCAATATGTTATAAAATAAAAACACACTTTCAAATATTAATTTTGTTTCTAACCCCTCCTTTGTTTCCATCCTAAACACAAAAACATTGATGGTTTTGCACTCAGTACGTTGTTCAATGGGGTAGCAATCAAGCTCCTATCGGGCAAAGCACGTAAATATATGAGTAGTCCTGTGAGCATCAATTGGACTACTCACGTGATAGAGTTACGCATGTGCCTAAATGCTTTGCTGGATCAGGGCCTCAGTGATGGTTGGTAGGAAAATTCTTATGGCAGCACAGACTGTGACTACATCTACCGTACATGAATACCTAAGCATCCCTTAGATCGTGTTACTGCAGGACATGCAGAAATAATTAATTTTTAGACATTTACCATACATTATCAGATATTCCCCTGTGTAACTGCAAAATATTTGTCCATTTGACATTGTCATTAATAACAAAATAATTCATATCTTTTGTATTTAGATTCTGGATAGTATTTTCACATGTTAAACTGAATTTATTTTTGCAATACCTTTGTAACTATTCTTCCTTTTTGTTGTTTTATGATATCTTTCAATACCCTGCAGATGTTCCCAACATTGATATACACCATCAATATAGCAGTACTGTAGAAGAAAATCCCTCTTTTGTAGCCAACTGAAGCCTGGAAACAATCTAGAAATGAACAAATATAAACCATGTGCAATCCAGAGCTGTCACTGGAAGCATTCATTATGTTCCCACAAACCCTTTTCTATCCCTAATTATTACACATCTATAGGTCTCCTCTCTGATCTGTATTGTGGATCACTTGGCCACTCTGAGATCAGCAGCAGGAATTGGAGAGACGAATTTTCTTATAGGTTCTAGCCTAATTGAAATCCCAGTTCAGCAAGCACACGTGACATGGGTCATATTAAAGACAACAAAAGACTACAAATCCCCCCCTGTAGATAAATTGCTGAAACATGCTGCGTGCTATTCTAGCTGGAATAAAGCTGTTCTCTTCCCTAATCAGTACCTGGGACTGATTTTATTTTGAAACACCCCAAATGTGGTATGATGGATCTAAACTCATGCCAAAAGTTAGGCATGTGCATCAGTACCTTGCTGAATTGGGTATTGAACTTACCTCAATTCAGTTTAGCTGGTTGGTGTGTTTTCTTCTGAATCACATATTCTCTAATAGCTCAGAGCCAAAAGCACAGTGGTGGTTGGTGCAGGGGAAGAAAAAATTCGGAAGTCTCATCTTTCCAGGAAGGGAGGGCAGGAGAACCACAGCTGCAAAGGGTGTATGTAGTCTGATAGGTAGGTTGCCAGACCCCCACCAAAATAAGTATATGTTGCAGTGTACAACACGTGCTAGCTAGAGAGCATACCACTCTAATTTTCAAAGGTGCAGACTATGTTTTTCCATCACACCTGCCCTGAGCCATTCTGCACAGGGATGGCAGGATGGTTCTTGGAACCACCATTTTTGCCCATGCCATATCACTGGTTCGGACACTCAGAGTGATTCCCAGTGGCAAGGGTCGAATTTAGGGCCAGATTTTCAAAGACACTTAGGAACCTAAAAATCAGTTAGGCAGTCTAGTGGGATTTTCAAAAGTGCCTGAGCATGAGTTATACCAGGAGTTATGACTAAAAAAGATAATGAATGGGAATGCAAATTCACAGTCCATAATAATAAGTACTTATTCACAGTACTGTGCAAACACTAACTAATTCCTCTAAATTCCATCTCAAATTAAATTTAATTTAGGCTCCAACCTAGAATTGTACGAAAGAAAATCGGGGCTATCCTTGGTGCCGTTCCACCTAATTGAAAGCACTGCATACTTCTTTAGAACTCAATCATCACTGTTTCATGAGCTCCATATATGGGGCAGCATGTTGTTTTTCTTACGCCACCCCAGGAGCAGCCCAGGAAGCAGATTCTGACTCGGTCACAATCTGTCTCCGAGTTCCCCCACTGCTCCAGGGTGAATGGGATCTGCCCTGTGGCAGCCCTGTATCTGGCACAGTGTTAGTTCCCTGGTGAAGCACGTTGTCTGGTGCATTGGAGAAGTAGAGCGAAGGCTGTGCTCCTGCTCACTCCCGCATGTGCGGGAAGACATAATGGCCCATGGAGGCTGTCTGCTCCCCTCCATGCAGCTCCCTGTGGTCTGCATAGCTATAGCAGGGGATCAAGGGGACGACATATGTCCCAATACTGCTCTGCTATAGTCAGGAGTGAAAGTAACTTAAGGGACTTACCAGTATGCAGGGCGGCCAGGATCCTGAGCAAGGTGTGTGTGTGTGTGGGGGGGGGGGGGGTGGAGCCTCAGGCAGAAGGGGCAGGGCTAGGGCCAAACTCCCCCAGCCAGCCCTTCAGTGCAGTCTGGGGCCAATTTAAAGGGCCCAGGGCTCCAGGCCGCTGCTAGTGCTACCCCAGGGCTCCAGCAGCAACTTAAAGGACCCAAGGCTTAGGCCGTAGTAGCGGTGGCCAGGAGCCCCAGGCCCTTTATATCACTGCTGGAACCCCATGGAATGGTGGTTTTGCAGTGTGTTCTAAAGCACTAGATGTCACTGCCGCCTGTAGCGGTGGCAAGTTCATTATGGTATCACAGCTTCCCGTTACTGAGGGCATTAACATACAGACATCATAATTAAGATGTCAAAGAGAAGAGGGAAGATGAAGAGCACAACCAATGAAAGTACCTGATAAATGGACAACCGTAAGCGACGAAGCGTATGCTTCCAGGGTGAATCACTTACGTTACTGATTTGCATAAAGAGAGTAATTTTGAACCTTAAGAAGCAGCATAGGGTAAGAGAGGAGTATGTTTCAGACTTTGGGGGTACAATGGGTCAGTTATCTCTCATTTTGTGGCTTCTCGCTGCAGTAGCAAGTTAGGTTTTAGCCGTCTTGTTTCCTTAAAGCCACCAGCCATTTCCCATTCTTCGAAGCTGTTTTGTTCTCCCTTTTCAAGAAGGAAGTGCCACTTTTCTGAGTGAGGCCTGTGCATGCTTGAGAGCCTCCTGTCAAATCCCTGCCCCGCAACCCACCTCTTTCAGTGAGGATGTGAAACATAAAGTTCATCACATCAAACCATACTGACAGATATTGAGAACAAAGTCTGTACGAGGGAGAGACGAGTGGCAGCACTGCCATACAGGAAGCCAGCCCAGTGAAAGTGAGCGAGGGTTTGGAGAGGGAGCAGGGATGGAGTGAGTGGGGGCGGGGCCTCAGAGAAGGAATGGGACATGGCCAGGGCTTCGGAGGAGGGGAGGGGCAAGGGGCAGGGCAAGGGTGTTCAGTTTTGTGCAAGTAGAAAGTTGGCAACCCTAATTTGTGTGAGTGGTCTGGTGGGGGATCTATAGGCTCATGGTAGACATTTCCAGATTTGTCTAGGGCAGCAAACCCCTTAAATAGAGAGAATACCTACAAAGTATGGTAACCGAGAACCTACCTGACCTTGGGGTGTATGCATGCATTCCAATGCACTTGTTATAGATGGGAGCTGTAGTCACATGTGACCTATAGGAAGCCATATATAAGCTTAGGCAGGGACAGGAGACATTCAGGGTCAGATATTCACTAGTGTGGATAGATAGAAGCCAGAAAGGTCTACTAAAGGAGAAAGGTGTGTCCTCTCCCGTCTCAGCTGAGGGAAGCTGGGAAGGCCTCACGTGGTTAGTATCCAAGGTTTTGAGCTAATTTGCTCTTCTTTTGGTGTTCTTGTTTGAAAATAAAACCAGCCTGGAGGAAAAGGTCTTGGGCTGAAGGGCTGTTCAGAGCTTCATTCTATCTTCTCTGGCTGTTGCGAATGCCCATTGGATTAGAGGTACCTACCTGGTTGGCCTTTTTCCCCACTGAGATGTTGCTGCTGTTCTGCTGAAGTTGGTTATACCATTTGTCAGCATGATTCTTCAAAGCACACCTCCCACTTCAGCCTATTTTAAGAGTGACCCTAGCTTAAAATATGCAGGCCTTTCTTTGAGACAGGCAAAAATTCCATAGCCCCCAGACCTCAGATGATGGTTCCACACCATCCAGTGGGTCACGCTGCATCAGTATTAGAACAGTGCAGTTCTTCCTGTTAGCATGGTTTCAACACTGCCCCATTGAATCGTTCTTAGCTGGCTCAGATCCTCAGCTGTGACCAAGGATAACCCAGTACAATTCAAAATGGGTGTGTGCAAAGGTGCTTTAAGCCACCTTCGTTCTCCTCCCACTCCTGGGGCCTACTGTGCATCAGCCCAGTCCCAAGTTGTAAAGTAGAACAGCCTGAGGGTTGCTCTATATTATACTAACTGCTACTGACCCAAATGGTCTTATACAGCAGTCAGGGATTGTCACGCTTAAAGGAATCCCTGAGCTTGCCCTCTTTTCCCTGCCTTGTCCCCTGTGCTGGCTGCATGGAGGAGATGTTGTGTAGAAGCCATTCTAGTAGCTTTACAACACCGAAGGATCTCTCTGTGCTGGGGTGATCATCCTATCGCCCTCGTGCAGGCGAGAAGTTAGACAAGTAAGTACATTATTCTTGCCTCTGGATTTCCCAGCATGCTTTGCTTCTGTGTCTGTCTTTTAAGGTGTAAACCATTTGGGTCAGTACTGTCTTTATTTTGGCACATTGTACAGCACTGAGCACACTGTCAGCACTTTAATAACTAACTCTGGTAATTACTAATAAACACCATATGGCTAAAAATAATGTGAGACTCAAAAGAATTGTTGGGCCATTTATTTTCTGTGCATATGAATGTGTAGCTCATTTAAGCCAATTATTTTTCTATTAACAGGCATTGGTTATGCCATCCTTCTGGCTATATTTTTAGAAATATTCAGATTATTACAGCAAGTGTGAAAAATGAATGAAAAAAAGAAATCTGGCTACTAATACTTATTTTCTAAAATTAAATTTCCTGGCTGAATAATCTAGTTAGTCCTCAAAGGAATTTTGTCCTCCAAGACTGAATGTTGCTGGCACCCTTGGGTGACTGCTAACAAAATGCCAGAGAACAGGAGATACATGAAAAGATTTCCTTGTCTTCTTCCAGATGTTTGTTCCGTGCAACAGATGGGTTATTTTTATAGCACTACATAAAATGAAATTTTCATGAATCCAAGCGCAAAATTGGAAAGCAATTGGGCTTGATTCTGAGGCTACCAACACCCACCCCAGCACGCTTACCCCCACACACTCACTTGTTCATAGAATGCAGACTGGTTCCTCTCAAGTTAATCTGTAAGTGGCATTTTGCCCTTCTGAGAAGAGCAACAAAATGATGAGAGGTTCATGGCTAGATTTGCCCTCTCCTGGGACCAGAAGGGCTTGAAATTTTGTGAGGGCCACCTTGTGGAGTGGAGTTTTCTAATGCAGGGAATGTGGATGCGTGTAGTGGGTAGGTGTAAGGCCTTCTCCTCAATACATGGTGCTGGGATTCAAGAGAGAGGACACCCTCAGCCCCATGGGCGGGGGGGAGAGAGGCCATGCATGGTCAGCTTAACCTCCAAACTGTTACTGTGGCCCTCCCTCTTGTTGAAGTCATGTTGTCATTGACTGTGTCCCTGATCTCCTGCTCAGCTTGTGTGTATATGTGTTTTTATCTATCATAGGATGCAGATTAAACCTTTGTATGAGTTTGTGATGGCAGCATTAATTGCAAGACTGCTTTTAAAAAAAAATCTGTTCAGAGGAAAGATATATGAAGGTTACTGTGGAAAGTTCCAGCTGCCTGATATATCGATGTTATTGCTAAGCAGACTGTAGAAATGAAATGACAAACTTTGAATTGCTCTGTGAAGTAATGAAAAGGGAAAAAAATACAGATCAGTTTTTAAAGTGTTTCGATTTGTTTCTTTTTTTTTTTTCTTCAGGCTTGTGTTAATATTTTTAACCAGCTGCCACTTATGCTCCCTGTTAATAATAAGCCCATGGCAAAGTTGTGTGTTACCAGCTGTGTAAAGCTACTGGTTGTTTTGACCTCAGATGTCACTGGCAGGCAAATAAGAAGCTGGTCACAGGAGCCATTGGTTAAAACTGCTCTGATGATTAGTCAGTCAAGGAACTTCAGGCGATTAAGATATCATGAAGAATTTATTGACATGACTTATCTGCAATGATTGTGAATATATTGTATCCAAACCCCATCTCCACAAGTATATAGCAGGTCTCAGTAGCTACAGATGTATTATTAATATTTCTTTGGAGACCCATATATTTTTGCACAATTTATACATTCTCCCTGCTCATGGATTTTGAATACTCCAAAAAATTGCTGTAAATCAGAAGATCTTTAGCTATTGAAATATTAATAAATCCGGGGGGAAAAGTAAGAAGACTTTTAAAACTGGTGAAGTTTTATAACAGCCATCCATCAGCCTGCCTGAAGTTCAGGGTGCCTAGCAACCAGAAGTGGAGAACACTGAGAACGATCCTTCCCACAAAATGAAAAATTGCCCCTCTTGATTCTGTTTATGGCAAAACCTCCTTTTTATTTTGGAAATTTACACTCTGAGAAAACATACGCCGTACTTTGTAGAAAAGAAATACAGGCAGTGAAGGGAGAAGCTGGTGATCATTCAATACTCTGTTCTACTTTTGACTTTGTGAGTGCCTGCGATAATGGGAATGTGCAACAGTTACCAGGGACAGGTGTATTTTTGCAGGGGAGGGAGGAGTGGTCATTTTGAATGAAAGATAATAGGGTTAGAAAAGGCCCCTTGGGTCAGGCAGTCTCATCCTTTAGCACTTTTTTCATGATGAGCCACTAGCTCAGCCCATTAATATCTGATTCCTTACTAACCTGCTAGGGCCCAGATTTTCAAGTGTTCGGCATCCACAATCAAGGTCAGATTTTTCAAAGGAATTCTCAGCTCCCATCTCGGCACCTAAAGAAGGGTCTGATTTTCAAAAGTGCTCAGTACCCAACATGCTGAGCTCTCTTGAAAATCTGGCTCAGAGTGTGGGCCCCTCTGAAAATCTGGCCATTGGGAGCTACATTGGTGTGATTCAGGAGAGATGCTGCCCAGTTACATGAGTGTAAAACTGGTGTGGATGAGAGGCGAATCAGGCCCTTATTTAATAATGACAGAAGTGGTACTGTGATCCTCTCTGCTGAATATTTGCTCCACACATTTTTGCACATAAGATAAAAGTTTGCCCTTATTACACTGACTGCAGTGTGTAGACAAGTGGCAATGGTCCAGCCACGCAGAGGCCTCCTCAGCCATTCTGCTGGCATAGAGTTTGGAATCTTAGGACCTCTCTCTAATGCACCTTACTGCTCATTTATTTTCCCACACCTCTACTTGGTGTTACTGAGCCTCATCCTGAATGCCTTATAGTAGGGATGTCAGCATTGAGCCCTTGATTTGCTCCAGACAAGCACCTACACTTTCAGAGGACAAATTCTGCTCTCGCCTTGTGAAACTGCATTGAAGTGAATGAGCTTTGAACAGGTGAAGTCTTTTGCCCACCCTCATTCTTTCCCATTAAACTAGCCTTCTCTGAATAGTTATCTGTACTACTTGTGCATCTAAGCCAGGCAAAATTCAAGTATTCTATATAATAAATCTTTGCAAAGGTGTAGAACAGACATGAAGTTTGTTGTGAAAATGATGAAGTTTCTCTTATGTAAAGGCCACAGCTGTGGTGATTCTAGCACCATGGGCAGCTTGAAAACTGAATTCAGAGTTTCTCCTTAGGCCAGGAAAAATGGGCAGCAACTATGTATAGTTCTGAAATGAATTATGGGAGCACTTACTTACTTGGAAGTCACTAGCTGCTGAGCTGTAGATACCTATATTCTCACATTCACCTTCCTGAACACACTGGTGTGATGTATTATTTTGGTGTGCAGTATCAACCTTTTTTTCCAGTAATGTTAAGCAACCCAGTAGTATTTTATATACATGTAAAATGACATATTCATGATACATTAAAGCAGTTTTGATCAAGTTTAAGCCCTGGTTAATTCTAATAAATGTTGATATTGGTATGAAGGACAAGTGTTTTAATGAAGATCTAAATCAAGCAGTCATAAGTACCTCTTTTGCAATGTTCATATATAAAACCATCTGCTGTAGCAGAGGTTCCCTAGCACTGATAATATTAACCCTTCTGCTGTGAATCTCTTTCTACAATTTATTTTAAAAGAATCTATCTGTGTATGTATCGATCTATAATCTGATGGGGAAACTGTCTTCCCATTCATTACATTTATATAACAGAAGATTCAAATTATTGCATAAATTCTTAAATACTAGAGGGAATTCTAAATGATTCCCCCTTCTCAATAGTATGGGAATTTCATACTCTTCTAAACTCTAATATCATTCACAGTGAACCATTCGAGCAATATTTCTGGCCATCATTCTGTCTCCAGTTTATTGCAGTGATGCAACATGTATGATGATCTGCCTTGTGGGCAGGTGGCATATGTGTACATTTGGTGCAAGCAACTTGTGGCCTCAGAGATTGAGTACAAGCTCTTGAGATCAGAGTAGCTGAACTGGAGGAGCTAAGGGGGACAGAGAGGTACATAGATGAGACTTTCAGGGACACAGTAGAGAGGTCCCAGACGCAGTCTGACAGCCTCTGTGCTGTTGAGGGTGAGAGTTTCAGGGAAGGAGAACATCAAGCTGGAGCACAAGGAAATGATCTCATAGTTGGGACAATCCTTGCAGATGTTGTCACAGTGTCCTCTCACACTAAGGATACCTCTCTGGGAGAGGGGACTCCTAATACTAGAAAAAGACAGGCAAGAATAATGGGGAATTCAATTAGAAATACAGATAGTTGGGTTTCTGATGACAGGGAGAACCACATAATGAATTGTCTGCTGGGTGTGAAGGCTGGAGACCTCTCACGTCATCTAAATAGACACATGTGCTGTGCTGAGGAGGAGACAGTGGTCATGGTACATGTAGGTAACAATAACATAGGGAAATGAAGAAGGGAGGTCCTGGAGGCCAAGTGTAGGCTGCTAAGTATGAGATTGAAGTCCAGGTCCTCCATGGTAACATTCTCTGAAATGCTTCCGTTTCCATGTGCAGGGCCAGTTTGAGATGGGCAGACCTGCAGGCTCTGTGTGATGAGATAGTGGTGTTGGCAGGAGGGATTTATGTTTATTAGGAATTGAGGAACCTTTTCGGAAAGGAGGAGCCTATCCAGGAAGGATGGGCTCTACCTAACCAGAATGGAACCAGATTGCTGGCATGTAAAAATTAAAAAGGTGGCAGAGGAATTTTTAAACTAAGGGCTGGGATAAGCTGACAGATGCAGAGGAACACACAGTCCAGACAGAGACATCCCTTATGGGAGGATTTATTAAAGGGGATATTTTGTACCCTAGTAAAGAGGAGAGGATAGAAGCTGATAAAGTACAGGTAGGAACTGAAGAGAGAAACAGTCAAACAAAAGTCCCATTCAGTCACATCACATGAAGGCAGAAAACTAAATAATTATGAATTTTATAAGTGCTTATATACAAATGGTAAAAATCTAAATACTAAGATGGGTGAACTTGAGTGCCTGGTATTAAATGAGGATAGGCAACACAGAAACTTGGTGGAACAAAGACAATCAATGGAACACAATATCAGGGTACAAAATATATAGGAATGACAGAGTGGGTCATGCTGGTGGGAAAGTGGCACTATATGTGAAAGAAAGCTGTCCAAGCTGTCTGGAATGACTGAAGGGCATGAGTCCCAACCTCAAGGCAGACTGTTAAGAACCTGGACACAAACCCCAAATTGGTTGTGAGTTCTATACTTAGATTTTACCAACCAATGATCAACTGTGAACTCCTCAGGCACTCTAACAGCCTTAACATGGAGTTACAGACAGATGATCTCTTACAGCAAGGATCATGGCAATATTGAGGTTACTCCCAGTCCCAGAGGACCAGTCACTTATCCCAGGTCAATTGCACTTTAGATTACACACCAAGGACAATACTTGTAGCCAATCCTATAATAAACTAAACATTTTATTATATAGGAAAAGGAAATGAGAGTTATTTACAAGGTTAAAGCAGGTAAACATATATACACACAAATGAGTTACAATCTTCAAGTTCAAAAGGTAATTGCAGCTTCTGTAATTAGCAAGTTCTATATGTCCTTTAGGACTAACCCAGGCTCAGCAGCTGGGGATCCTTTGCTTATGCCCAGAAACCTTGCTGCCCCTGCCCTCCCCCTGCCCCCACCCTGCCCCTGAATCCAAGCAGCATAGAGATATAGTTCCTTCTAGTTAGGGATTTTTATTCCCTTCCTCCCTTGTGCTTTAAGCTGCAAACTCAGCTGATGGGAGGAATTCATTTGCATGACTCGGGGGGAGAGCAATCAACAAAGTTTTTATCCTTCTTAATGTATTACAATAGTTGTCTGGTGTCGACGCAAAATTTGCAGATGATACAATGTTACTCAAGTTAGTTAAGGCTAAAGCTGACTGTGAAGAGTTACAAAGAGATCTCACAAAACTGGGTGATTGGGCAACAAAATAGCAGATGAAATTCAATATTGATAAATGCAAAGTAATGCACATTGAAAAACATCATCCCAACTATACATACAAAATGATGGGGTCTAAATTAGCTGTTACCACTCAAGAAAGAGATCTTGGAGTCACTGTGAATAGTTCTCTGAAAACATCTGCTCCATGTGCATTTGTAGCATGACGGGGCAAGGCCAGATGACTATAGAAAAGTAGTCTTACTGGGATCCAGGAAGTGGGCAGGCAAAGCCCGCCCGCTGCTAAAGGATCCCCCCCAGCCTAAGAGGGGGGTCCACAGGACCTGGAAAACCAAATAATTACGGGGGACAACTAATGAAAAACAGGGACAGGAGTGTGGTCCAAGGGTCAAACGAAGGGAACCGGACGGGGACACCGAGCAGAGAACCCTGGACAGTGCCTACAGAAAAGTAGTGTTGTTTTTTTTAAGGCAGAAAAGAATTTTATTTGTGTAACACTTACAAAGAATCACCAAAGAGGATAAAGCAAAACTATGCAACAAAACAAAAACAAACCGAAGGTATGACACAGCAGCCTTCAGGAGGGAGAAGTGTTCAGGCTAGCTTGGGCCCAGAGCGGGGGGGCTTCCTCGACACTCGTGGTCTTCCACCCTCCTGAGTTACCTGGTGGCCTAGAGCGGGGGGGCTTCCTTGACACTCGTGGTCTTCCACCCCCTCGAGTTACCTAGTGCCACGCCCAGTGTCACCGATTATTTCTCTCCTGAGAGTGCCCGACAAGATGGACACGGCTGCGGGATGGGCGGTTTGGGGTGGGGGGGGATTACACCCACATGTTATAGAACCCCTCCTAGGTGACAGTGATGATGGTATCCACAGCGGCAACGGCTGGGGCTGGGGTCTCTCGCTCTTCCCCTCGATCAAAGGGTCAGACGGAGGGAACCGGACGGGGTCACCGAGCAGAGAACCCTGGACAGCGCCGACAGAAAAGTAATGGGAGGTAGATATATTAGCTCCAGGCTAAACAAATCCCTGGTACCAGGATAAGTGAAATGGCAGCTGCTCCAGGTCAATTAAGACACCTGGGGTCAATTAAGAACTGTCCAGAAGGCAGGGAGAATGCTAGGTTGATTGCGACACCTGAAGCCAATCAGGGGCTGGCTGAAACTATTTAAAAGCCTCCCAGTTAGTCAGGTGGGTGTGGATGTCAGGAGCTGTGAGAGGAAGTTGAGCTGTTGGAGAGACTGAGCAGCAACACCATTATCAGGTACAAGGAAGGAGGCCCTGAGGTAAGGGTGAAGTGGAGCTTGAGGAAGTGGGGGCTGCTTTGGGGAAGTAGCCCAGGGAATTGTACATGTCATGTTTCTAAAAGTACCATAGCTGATACTATTAGGGTCCCTGGGCTGGAGCCCGGAGTAGAGGGTGGGTCTGGGCTCCCCCTTTGCCCCCCCCCCATTAATCACTGAAACTGGGAGACAACAGAGATTGTGCAAGGGAGGATAGCTTCTCCTCACCTCCTTTGCTGGCTTGTGATGAAAATGGCTCAGTAGACCATGACCCTTGGCTTTAGAGAGAGACGGAAATGTGGGACCCATGGAGACAAGGACAGAGCTTTGTCACAGAGGTCAAAAAAGCTAACAATGTTAGGAACCATTAGGAAAGGGATAGAAAATAAGACAGAAAATATCATAATGCCACTGTATAAATCCATGGTACACCCATATCTTGAATACTACATGCAGTTCTGGTTGCCCCATCTAAATTTTATATATATATAGATTAGATTTGAAAAAAATACAGAGAAGGGCTACAAAAATGATTAGGTGTATGGAGTGGATTCCATATGAGAAGAAACTAAAAAGACTGGGACTGCTCATTTTAGAAAAGAGATGACTGAGGGGATATGGTAGAGGTCTATAAAATAATGCATGGTGTGGAGAAAGTGAAGTGTTATTTACTCCTTCACATAACACAAGAACAAGGGGTCACCCAATAAAATTAATAGACAGCAGATTGTTTAAAATCATAAGTACTTCTTCACACACCACAGTCAACCTAGGAACTTGTTGTCAGGGGATGTTGTGAAGGCCAGAAGTATAACTGGGTTCAAAGAAGAACTAGATAAGTTCATGGAGGATAGATCCATCAATGTCTATCAGCCAAGATGGTCAGGAACACAACCCCATGCACTTGGTGTTGTTAAACCACTGACTGCCAGAATCTGGTACTAGACAACCTGGGATGAATCACTCAAAATTGCCTTGTTCTATTCATTCCCTCTAAAGCATCTGGCATTGGCTGCTGTTGGAAGGCTGGACACTGGCCTTGATGGACCATTGGTCTGACCCAGTGTGGCTGTTCTTATGTTCTTATCTAAAGATATATTCTCATCTTAGTGGTAGAGTCTTCTACAACATCTCTTATGTAAAACAATAGGAGTTACACAGTTAAAACCCTGTATATAGAAGGGAATATATATCTTATAGCTTACTAAATTAGCTGTAATAGTTGCACATTCAATTGTTTTAAAATATTCATTTATTTGTATTCCAATACTTAATCCAGTTGTCCATTGAGCAGCACACAGATATTTCAACATGTCTGCCATATATGTATTATTTAAACAGAGTTATTACCAAGTGGTACATACATCAGGCATTGTAGATTACTATGATGTTGCCTCTAGGGCAAGTTTTCATATGACCTGCATCAATCTTGTGGTTACTTCCCTCTTCACAGCCTCCCCCCTTTTCATTTGTAGCGAATCTTGTTATGAATAGTTACCATAGTAACATGGTAGGATTGTTCAAACAGGGAAAAAAGATGGAAATGTGCAGAATTACCTGTAACTGATTCAGGTTGCTGCATCCAGTATGTACCCACCAACCACAGCCAGATACAGGACATGAAAACAATTATCAGTGAATATGTGGTGAGAAAAATATTGTGATACTATTTGTATTACTGTGACATCTACAGGCCTCAGTCATGATTGGAGCCCCCATTGTGCTAGTTGCTGTATAAATATAGAGTTGAAAGATGCCCCCTGATCCATATATTTGTGAAGTATCTGCCTAGCTTCATAAGCTGGTGATCAAGGGGGAGAAAATGTACTACAAATTTATTTGAAAACTATCACAGAATCCTTCAAAAATTTTGACAAATATCTGACCAGTTAAGGAGGAGGCTTTGCTGTCTCCCAAGTAACTAATCTCCACAGCATGAGAGATTACTTCTATACACATTGCAGGATGACATGTAACCAAATGGAAACCTTGAAAAGGTCACCATTGCTGAGATATTCACACAGTACTCTCTGTAACTCAGCAGCCTTATTCACTAGCTCAGCTTGAATATGAATGACGTTCCCCATGGCCCCTGATAGTACCCAAATGGTCTATTTTTGAGGGATTTTATTCTGATCTACCTCAGTATGTTGAGAACCACCCTGAGGCTGTTTTTCATTTATGTTCAGATTGCAATATTTAAAAACATGGCTGGCAGCCACAGAGCATCTGCCATTTCATAGATTATCAGGGTTGGAAGGGACCTCAGGAGGTCATCTAGTCCAACCCCCTGTTCAAAGCAGGACCAATCCCCAACTAAATCATCCCAGCCAGGGCTTTGTCAAGCCTGACCTTAAAAACCTCAAAGGAAGGCGATTCCACTACCTCCCTAGGTAATGCATTCCAGTGCTTCACCAACCTCCTAGTGAAAGAGTTTTTCCTAATATCCAACCTAAACCTCCCCCACTACAACTTGAGACCATTACTCCTTGTTCTGTCATCTGGAACCACTGAGAACAGTCTAGATCCATCGTCTTTGGAACCCCCTTTCAAGTAGTTGAAAGCAGCTATCAAATCCCCCCTCATTCTTCTCTTCTGCAGACTAAACAATCCCAGTTCCCTCAGCCTCTCTTCATATGTCATGCGCTCCAGCCCCCAAATCATTTTTGTTATCCTCCGCTGGACGCTTTCCAATTTTTCCACATCCTTCTTGTAGCGTGGGGCCCAAAACTGGACACAGTACTCCAGATGAGGCCTCACCAATGTCGAATAGAGGGGAACGATCATGTCCCTCAATCTGCTGGCAATGCCCCTACTTATACAGCCCAAAATGCCATTAGCCTTCTTGGAAACAAGGGCACACAGTTGACTCATATCCAGCTTCTCATCCACTGTAACTCGTAGGTCCTTTTCTGCAGAATTGCTGCCTAGCCATTCGGTCCCTAGTCTGTAGCGGGGATTCTTCCATCCTAAGTGCAGGACTCTGCACTTGTCCTTGTTGAACCTCATCAGATTTCTTTTGGCTCAATCCTCTAATTTGTCTAGGTCCCTCTGTATCCTATCCTTACCCTCCAGCCTATCTACCTCTCCTCCCAGTTTAGTGTCATCTGCAAACTTGCTGAGGGTGCAGTCCATGCCATCCTCGAGATCATTAATGAAGATATTGAACAAAACTGGCCCCAGGACCGATCCTTGGGCCACTTCACTTGATACCGGCTGCCAACTAGACATGGAGCCATTAATCACTACCTGTTGAGCCCAATGATCTAGCTAGCTTTCTGTCCACCTTATAGTCCATCCATCCAGCCCATACTTCTTTAACTTTCTGGCAAGAATACTGTGGGAGACCGTATCAAAAGCTTTGCTAAAGTCAAGGAATAACACATCCACTGCTTTCCCCTCATCCACAGAGCCAGTTATCTCGTCATAGAAGACAATTAGATTAGTCAGGCATGACTTGCCCTTGGTGAATCCATGCTGACTGTTCCTTATCACTTCCTTTCCTCTAAGTGCTTCAGAATTGAATCCTTAAGGACCTGCTCCATGATTTTTCCAGGGACTGAGGTGAGGCTGACTGGCCTGTAGTTCCCTGGATCCTCCTCCTTTTCTTTTTTAAAGATGGGCACTACATTAGCCTTTTTCCATTCGTCCGGGACCTCCCCCAATCGCCATGAGTTTTCAAAGATAATGGGCAACGGCTCTGCAATCACATCCGCCAACTCCGTTAGCACCCTTGGATGCAGCGCATCCAGCCCCATGGACTTGTGCTTGTCCAGCTTTTCTAAATAGTCCCGAACCACTTCTTTCTCCACAGAGGCTGGTCACCCCCTCCCCATGCTGTGGTGCCCAATGCAGTAGTCTTGGAGCTGACCTTGTTCGTGAAGATAGAGGCAAAAAAGCATGGAGTACATTAGCTTTTTCCACATCTCTGTCACTAGGTTGCCTCCCTCATTCAGTAAGGGGCCCACACTTTTCTTGACTTTCTTCTTGTTGCTAACATACCTGAAGAAACCCTTCTTGTTACTCTTAACATCTCTTGCTAGCTGCAACTCCAGGTGTGATTTGGCCTTCCTGATTTCACTCCTGCATGCCTGAGCAATATTTTTATATTCCTCCCTGGTCATTTGTCCAATCTTCCACTTCTTGTAAGCTTCTTTTTTGTGTTTAAGATCGGCAAGGATTTCACTGTTAAGCCAGGCTGGTCGCCTGCCATATTTACTATTCTTTCCAATATGGAGACCAGTCTGCACTTTGTACAGACAAAGTCGCTTCTGTCCTGTGAAAGAAAGACAAACATGGCACATCCTGTGCCGGTAACAGCTGAACGCTCACCGTCCATATTACCTTCCTTCTAAGAGCTTCCTCAGGTGTTTGTAGTAACTATTCAGAGAAGCGTACAAGATGAAAGCCTCAGTGGACTCTCCCCAAGTGAACTCGCTCTGTTAGCCTCTCCGCTGTTTGCCACTCAGCTGTTTCGCAGCTGACTGGCTTTTTATAACAGCCAGGCCCACTCAAGGCTCACCTGGAACAAAGCACTCCTAAGTTACACTTTTCAAACAGTCAAGCACACGGTCAAACTGACAAATTGTCCCCACAGCAGACACTCAGATACTCACCAACACTTAGCAGCACTTAGCGTACCTCCTCTCGGACAGATCCCATTCCTTTAATTATATTTAATCGGGTTTTGAACAATAATTAGATTTAAGGAGAACTCCGCAGATTTTCTCAAGAGATTGAGACCACCCATGCTATTGCCCACAAAAGTGATTTATATTCTTTTCATTGTGATAACATCTCAGCTGGCAATCACTAACAATCATTGGGGGCGGGGGGAATAGCTCAGTGTTTTGAGCATTGGCCTGCTAAACCCAGGGTTGTGAGTTCAATCCTTGAGGGGGCCACTTAGGGATCTGGGGCAAAAATTGGAGATTGGTCCTGCTTGAGCAGGGGGTTGGACTACATGACCTCCTGAGGTCCCTTCCAACCCTGATATTCCAGGACTCTATGATTCTATGACACAAATGCTTATCTTAAACAAGTGAATGGAAGCTCCAGGTTAAAAGGAATTACAGAAGGCACAAGGAAGAAAAGAAGGCGCTGAGTTCCCTGAGACTAAACAAGGGTTAATCAAAACTGTTGGTACAGGACAGATGATTACGGTGCAATGATAGCAGCAACAACAACACATGAAATGGAGACAAGATGAGTGTATAGAAAATTAAAATGTATTTTGGACATGGATCAGGAAAGGACAACTTCTCCTGACCCTGTGAAAAATTAGAACTCTTATGTCAACCCTGTAAGGGCCACGTCCTGGCTCGACTCGCATCTATGGGTATTCCAAAAACTAGAAGCAAGTCAAATGTAAAAGCAGCACGTTTGTGCAGTGCATCCCAGTATCAAACAGAGGATTAGGGTCTAATTCTGCTGTAATTGAGATCAATGACAAATCTCCCATTGACATCAATGATGCAGGATCAGGCCCTTCAGACACCAGATGTATTTTTCCATACGTTCCCTGTGACATAAATAGTGCAGCATTTTATCTGAGACAGTGGATGTGGCACAGGCATAGCAAAGCTATATCCCAGCAGACTAATTAAACCCATGCAAAGTCTCTGTCAAATATATGCTTCCTCCAGCTCTGAGCTGAAACAAGACCTGCAGTGATTGCAAAAGCTAATGTGAGAAGTAATGGTGGAGAGAGAGACCCCAAGAAAATTAGCTGGGCACGGCAGGATGACTCCAGGATACCTATGCATCACTAGAATAGAAGTAGCAAGTTTCGAACAGCCCTGGCGGCTCTAGATAATGGTGGGAGACAAGCAAGTGGTGAAGAGCACAGGGGCCATGAGTAAAGCTACATTTTAGTCACAGGTATTTTTAGTAAGTCATGGACAGGCCACAGGCCGTAAACAAAAATTCATGGCCTGTGACATGTCCATGACTTCTACTATAGACTCCTAACTAAATCGGGGGTGGGGTGGGGTATGCAGCCCTGCTGGGGGTGCCACAGGTGCTGGGGGAGTGGGGGTGGGGCAGTGGCGCGCAGCCCATACGGGAGCCCCACTGGTGCGGGGGGGGGGGGGGGGGGGAGCGCAGGCAGTGGCATGTGGCCCGGGACCCTTCTGGGGTTGGGGCTGGCAGGGCCGGCAGGCTTCTTACCTGGCTCCGCACCTCCCCAGCAGTGGGGATATCGCCCTCACTCAGCTCCTAGGCAGAGGCATGGCCAGGCAGCACTGCGCACTGCCCCTGCCTGGAGCGCTGGCTTCACAGCTCCCATTGGCCGGGAACCGCCATCAGTGGGAGCTGCGGGGGCAGGCGGAGGTAGTGCGCAGGGCAGCCTGGTCATGCCTCCTCCTAGGAGCTGAGCCCAGAGCCCACCTCACCTCGTCCCGTGCCCCAACCCCCAACCCTTCCACACCCAAACTTCTGCTGCTGCTGAGGGAGCAGGGTGTGGTGGCCCAAGAGTCCCCAGCAGTGGCCCGTGCGACAGGCAGAGGAGCTGCCCTGGACCAGGTGCACCAGCCATTGCAGAAGTCACAGAGGTCACGGAATCCATGACCTCTGTGACAAACTCGCAGCCTTAGACATGAGTTTATATGGGCAGCAGGTGGATACCTTCAATCAGTTTCTCATGTTTAGCTCTGCAAGTGCATAAAAGCCAGGTGGCAGGCACAATAGTGTACAGCCGTATAATAACCCATATGCATCTCCAGCCCCTAAGCACAGGACTGACTGGTAACAGCGTACAGATGGCTGGAGTCTTGATGTAGGTTACTGATTTTTTTATATATATATATACTAATGTGCTTCCTTCACTGGAGAAAAAAGGAAAAATAACTCCTCAACTTTGCCCTGCACAGGGCATATGAACAGCTATTGTAATTCAGTAATGAGCATTACTGTAATAATACTGCTAATAATAAATAATACTTGGCATCTTTCTTTCATTTGAGGATCTAATAGCACTTTGCAAACATGAATTGAACAACTTATACCTTATTATAAGATTCAAAATTAATTGCCCCAAGCTACTGCTATGTGATTGGTGCTTTATAAATATCCCTGTTCTATGCTTCGGTGCAATCCTGATGGACATGACTGATCTCACCAGGCGGTCAGTCCAGCAATCGTCAGCTCCTCTCTTGACACGGGTGATTTGGACATCTCTTAGATCCTGTGGTCTTACAATGACATAGTCTAGAAGGTTCCACTGTTTTGAGTGGGGGTGTTGCCAAGCTGTTTTGTACTTGTTGTTTTGTCTGAAGATTGTATTTGTGATCACAAGGTTGTGCTATGCACATTTGCTGAGTAGAAGGATGTCATTGGAATTGGTCTTGCCCACTCCTTCCTTCCCAATAGTGCTACTCCATACATTACAATCTTGGCCAACTCTTGCGTTAAAGTCCCCTAAGAGGATTATCTTATTTGTTTTTGGAATAGATGACAAAATTTTATCCAGGTCAGTGTAGAAGGATTCTTTCTGTTCTTCTTCAGCGTCAAGAGTTGGTTCATATTCACTGATGATAGTGGCAAATGACTTATTGGCCAGTTGGATGCGGAGGGTCATAAGGCACTCATTGATGCTGATGGAGAGCTCAGTCAGGTGTTTGACTAGGAGGTTGAAAGCATAGAAAAGCAATCCAAATCACACAGATGGCAATACAACATCCAAAGACTTCAATCCTCAGTGCACCAAGAGAGCTTCCAAACACTCCTCAGTGAAAAACTGGCCATATGCACACCTGGAAATGACAGCACAAGTGTCGAAGAAGACTGTGAAGCCCTAAAACAGACCATCCATGAGGTTTGCGAGGCACTCGGACAGCATGGTGATGGGAGCCATAGGTATTAAAAAATAGTTAGATGTATTATATGTCTGAGACAATTTGTGTAAGGTAATATCTTTTATTGGACCAACTTCTGTTGGTGAAAAACTAGCTTTCAAGCTACACAGAGCTCTTCTTCTGGTTTCCTTGTATGACTGTCTTTTAAAACTATATCTCTCCATTATACTCAGGTGAATAGGACCTTGAAAGCGGGTGAGACTTAGCATGAAAGCCCTGTAGGGCTCACTCATTCTGTTCGAGCCAGAACATGCCCCGAGAGGTGCCTCAGAAAGAGCAAGTCTCAAGAGAATACAGTTGGAGCCTCTGTGAAAGCTAAGATTTTCGAGGATGCTCACACTGCTGAATGGAATCAGACCTGCTGCATTGGCTATGGTCATTTTGCTCTGCAGTGGTTTGCCTACAGAGATTAAACAAACCCTAATGCTGACGGCTCTTGGAGACACTCTTTTAGATCGTGTAGCTGAAGCCTGTGTTTTTAAGTGTGGGCCACGTGCATGCAGTTTTAGTAGCAGCGAGAGTCAATATGTATTTGGGCATGGATTTGCTTGTGATTTCCATAGTTTTTCCCATGCACGTGTACAGAACACTGAGATATGAGTCTTCTAATGAAGAGTTTAGTATAGGAACCTAGAACGATTAGATTTTCATTCTGGCTGGTGGGGTACAGTAGGTATGTGTGTGAGAGGGGATATTTTAACACTTATTGAATATCAGATACCAAATGACTAAGCACAGTTGTGCTCATTATTTCTGTGCTCTTTTGTTAAAAGTTGAACCTTTAAAACTGATTGTTAGCACAAAATCATGGATATTGGACATGGAAAAGAGCTCTTAGGACATTTAGTCTACCGTCCCCTGCTGCCCAATATTCTCCATATTTGTTACCTCGTGGATGTTCCCACATTCTGACCATTGATAGACCATGGCCCCTCAGTCAATGACTGGTATTATATTCCTCTGAATGTAATGGTTACTGAGGTGAGGAATGAGGAGGAGTTGAGTTCCTCATTCCCCACCTCAGTAACCTTTCCCAGCAACCAACTATGCATTTGCTAGTGAAAAAGCACATTAAGCTTAATCTTGCTTCTAAAATGATCAGTAGTTTTAAATGTGGACATTTAATTTATTATTCAGAGTTAACACGACTTTGAGATGAATGAGGCAGAACACATCCTTCTCAGAGCTACAATTTCATATTCACATTTGAAAAGGTTTCTTTACAACCACAAGGACTAAAATGAAATCTTAGATTCTGAAACACAATTAAGCAGCTACTTTTAAAAATGCCATTTGTACGGTTTTTTCACAGCCTCATAATTACATTATACATAAGGCTCTGGTTATTATTTTAATTGCTTGCTGCCTTAAATTCCCCCTCCCTCCTTGTTAACTGCTTTACTGCTGCCTAATGTGCCACATATGCCTGGGAAAATTATAACTGAAGCACCTAGAAGCCAACTGAGATTGGGGCCCTATTGTGCTAGATGCTGTACAAACCCAGAATAATAGCCAGTCCTTGCTCTAAAGAGCTTATAGTTTAAATGCACCTTCACCATCCATTCTAGTTGATACATCAGAAAATTCAATATAGAATTTGGCGGAGGAACATCAGTGGAATGATACTGCATCACAGATAGTACACAAAGTAGTTAGCTACAGTTAAGACCTGGATCCTACAAGCTGCTCTGCACAGAGCCTTATTGAAGCCTGTGGATTGCAGGATTTGGGCCTAAATTTTCAATCCTGTTGTCCTTAGAAGGTTTTTTTATTATTATGTAATTATTTATTGTGGGTCCAATTCTGCCAGTCTTACTCAAGTTGAGTAGTGTTATTGGAACAGCTGCTCGGCTTGGGTAAATGTGACAGAATCGAGCTTCTAGTTACTCTTTATTATTATGTTTGTTGGGCAGATTATTCTGAGTTTAGCATCAGGTTTTGTTTCCACCATGAGACTGGCTGTTCTTCAGCAACTGGGATAAAAAATATGATTCTTCAACTTGAAAATATTAAAGGGGCCCATCAAAATGAGGCCCACACAGGGGATTTAGGGGCAGAAGTTGATGACTTCAAATAAAGCAATTCTAAAGAGGGCTGCTTTTGACAAACAGTAGGACAGCAACTCTCTGAAAATGTGAATAAACTGGAATCAATTCTTTGGCTGGTTGTGCAGTAGATAAATTGAATTATCACTGGGGGAAAAAAAACAGCTTGCAAGGACATTGATCTCTATTGTAGTGGAACCCCAACTGTTCTGTGAAAGGGAATAACAGGGCCATCACACAACTGCTGCAGCACACTGTGCAGAATCAATGCGTATAGTATTATTCAGACCCCTGTAATTAGAATGCCTCAGTGGTTTTTGCCTGTTGGCTAGAAGACAGGGTATGTGTCCAGATAATGGAAACTGAAGAAAAAGAATTCTTTCAATTATCCGTATTCTGTATAATTTCTGACCCTTTTTAAAATATATTTTTGTTCCATGAATTGGATTAGTCCAGTGATACTCAGACTGCAAAAAGAAAAGGAGTACTTGTGGCATCTTAGTCTCTAAGTGCCACAAGTACTCCTTTTCTTTTTGCGAATACAGACTAACACGGCTGTTACTCTGAAACTCAGACTGCAGTGGTTCAGGAGCCAAATTAGCAAACAGCATTACTCAAAAGAGCCACAGCAGTGTGACTTCATTGTTTCATTTACTATTTTATTTTTATACATATAGAATATTATTTTTCACAGCAGAATGACTGACCAATTATTCTACAATTGTTTAATAACATAGTAAAAGCATCCTGATTGGTTGTTAGTTAAATCACACCATGTTTTAATATCAAGTGCAGCAAAGAGCCACAGGAGACGCATTACAGACCGACTTGCGGCTCCCAAGCCTCAGTCTGAGTATCACTGGATTAATCTAATTTTTTCACTTGTCCTGGTACCACTTATAAATAAAACAAATATATAGCATTGATTTCAACTCCATCATAGTTATTCCCATAAGTGCCCCAGTCTTCTGTTGTTGAGGTTAGGCTCAGGAGAGTCAGATACTCTGGATTATGGAGTGAGTAGGATGTGGCTCCCTTTGAAATTGGTGGGACCACTGTCTCCTCTCATCCACTTTCCTATGGGGAAAAAAATATTGTCATGACCACAGCAGTAAGTGCTGGATGGGATTGCAACTACTGTGAAACTGGAAAGTAAGCCAGTAAACACCTGTTGTAGCAATCAGATGCAGTTGAGAGCTTTGTGACTGATTGCCATCCTTCCTAACTTTAGTGTCTAATCTTGCCATTCTTACTCACAGGAGCAGTCATTATAGGCTAGACTGTGTCTCTCCCTTACATGGCATATAATGGGAGAGGGAGTAAGGCTCCCTTCATATACACACATCTCCTGTGGCCGGTGTAAGGGTAAAGCAGAATTTATAAACCCTGTGATAAGGGGAACATAGGGCTTACCACACAGATGCTGCTCCTGTGAAGCAACTTAATCAAAAGAGGGTAAGGAGCTGGTGGAGTGATTGCAGATGCCTTCTCAGGCTCCCTCTTGGTTCTGCGCCAAACTTTGTTGTAGCAACCAGGCAAGGTACTAACACACTTCAACAGGATTTTATTGTTAAAGTGGAAACCTCTTTACCAAGCTGCTGCTGCACCTTCGGTAGCTCTCACTCCACCGCCTCAACTCCCCCCCTCCCCTTCCTGTTTCCTGTCCTTTCAGACTCCCAACAGCCAGTGCTCCCAGTTCTAATAATTACAAGCAGCATCTAAACACCACACTTTATTTACAGGCTCTGTTCTGTTACCACAATATTGCCCTATATGACTAGTCACATAGAAGTCAATGAAACTAGAAACTACTCGTGTGCGTACAGGTTGCAATATCGCACCTTATTGTTTTGAATAAATTGATGGGATTTTTATGGACATTATTGAATGGTCCAACTTATAATGAAATAGGCAGGAAGAGCTGTTTCTGAGTGTATTGGTCTGTGTCTGAGTTAAGGTTTGCCTGTGTGTGAGGGCTGAATACTTTACAGTTTCTGAGCTTGGAAACAACATTTCCAGCTAAAGAGCATCCCGCTCCCCACTTGGGAACAGTGGCTTGACTTGTCACATTGTAAGTCATGTTGTAGATTTTAAATGATGGTGATTATTTGAAAGCACCATCATGAAAATCCAGTAAGTATATTGCATGTGGCTCTTGATTAAGGTAAAACGTAAGACCTACTAGAAAGTTGAAATCTTCCCTGTTGTCTGCAATTGATTCTTCTAAACAGGGTGTCCAGTGTATTTGGAGGGCCCATTATTTATCTGTCTTAAGTATTGGCAGAACACCAGTTACTATTATCTATGACCCACGGGACTTAGAGTTATTATTTAGGGAGAGAGAGAAACTGAACCCCAAACAAAGGTATATCTAATTATTACCTTTGGAAATTGGCAAGGACCCGATTGCCCTCACTTGCAAATAGCGCCTTGATCAGAGCCTCTTTGTTATATCTCATCCAAAAAGATAGCAGCTTCAGAAGCACAGATCCCTCTATCGTCATGCTGTGGCATTGATTTGTTTTTGACACAGAAAGAGTGCCACCTAATGAGTAACCAACCCTACTGCCACCAGTACTCAAAACCTACATTTTTCTTAAAGGTTTTCCATCGAGAATCCACTAGACCAAACCAGATTTAGCTTGTGAGATCAGAAGAAATAATATCCAAGATGTAGCTTGTCCCTGCTGTGGACAGCTGTTAAAGTCATTTGGTGTTTAGTTGGAGATTTATCCACTGACTTTCATTTAAATCTCCCTGCATTTGGCATCACGGAGGTTCTTTATATGTTACTATTTTTAAAGAGAGCGGACTTGCTCACCATGCAGGGAATTTTCAAGCTCACATAGCTCTAAGAAAATATTGATCGCTCAGTATATAAACCAAAACTTTCTTGTGCACTTAAGGGTCACGATGGGGAAAATAACCTCAAATTGCACTACAGGCCAGGAATAGAGCTGGGCAGAAAATGGGGAGGAAATTGGTGAAAACATATGCCCCCTTTTTTTTTTGTTTGAAAAATTTCATAATTCAAATTTTCTCTGCCAGCGTTAGAACTGGTTAAAAAAATGGGATGAATTTTTCATGGAAATGTTTGCAAAAATATATTTTCTGGTTTTTCATTGAAGCATGTTTATATTCAAAATTTCTTGAAGAGTTCTAGCCAGGAATCCCTAGGATAGAAGCCGGAGCCCCAAGCAGATACAAGGGAGATAGTAAATAAAGAGTGCACGTGTCCCTTTAAATGTTATTCAGGATATTAACAATTACTATTGTTATAAAGGTGCATCTCCTCTCTTCCAGATTCCTGTTTTCTGTTATCACAAGTGGCTCTACAGTCCTTTTATTTGGAGAACATTATTGAATCTGATTTTCCCACGTTACTGACCATGTTGTATTGAATGAAAAGAGGCAATCAGTGTTGTTTGATATACAGTACCACCCATTAGTGCAGTCAGAATGGACGAAGAACTTTCTTCCATCGCTTACATTCATTAGTTTTAATGGATGCTCTAAAAAGTGCATCATTAAAGGCCGATTGTGCTTAGATCAGGTTTTAAAAAACAATAGGGGAAATAACTCTCATTTCACAAGAACATAGGAATTTCAATACCAGATCAGATTAGTGTCCATTTAGTCTGGTTTCCTGTTTTTAACCATGTCTGGTACCAGCTATTTCAGAAGAAAATGTGAGAAACACCATCGAGAACAATTGAATAACCTGTCCATGGGATTAGTTTCAGTTAGTGATTGATTCATGCCCTGAAACATGAGGGTTTATATCACATATTCAATTTTTATTCTAGTTAAAGTAACTGTGGATGTTCTCTTTATCTACATAAATATCGGATCCTTCTTTAAATCTTGCTAAACTCTTACCCTCAGTGATATCTTTTGGCAAAGAGTTCCACAGGTTAATGGAACATTGTGTATACAACTATTTCCTTTATTCAGATTTATGTTTGTTGCCTTTCAATTTCATTGAATGTCCCTTTATACTTGTATTATGAGACAGGATAGGTGGGAGTGTTGTATTTGCCTTTATTGTACCATTTGTTATTGTGTGCACATCTCTCAGATCCTGTTACGTTCATGTCCTCTCAAAATTAAACAGCCCCAGACTTTTCAGTCTTCCTTAATACAGAAAGCTTTTCATGATCCAAATGATTTTCATCATCCTTGATGTGGTTGGTGTCAAGGAAATTAGTTAGTGAGGTTTTCCCTTGCTTCAACATCATATTCTTGATTAGATTCCTATTCTTTCTGATTCACAGATCTATACTTCTGCTTCCCTCTGTGTAGTGTGTTTAAGAGTATGTTGGATGTGTAATTGTAAAGAAAACAAGGGATAATTATGCTACTCAATAACTATGTAATATGATCCCAAACCCAAGAAATGGCATTTTGACAATTAACTAATTGAATTGACACTTATAAATGATAAGTTAGGTATTAGCTCTGCTTGAAGAATATGGTTCCATATGCTAAGCATGACCATTGTGTAGTCTCTATTGTATGAGTCATCGAAGCCTATGTTTTCTGTTCTATGTACAGTAGTGCAATAAGCATCCATCAAACAGTAGAAATGTAGAAACAGTTTTTTGCTTCTGGTAATAACATACCACTACTGTGTCAAGCTTAAATTATTATTTACATCAGTTACAAAGTACCGCTTGTGCCAGGATCTTCTAGAATCAAAGTGAGGAGAAGGACTAGAAGGAGGAGAAAGAGGACTGAAGACAATGGGAACTGCTCTTTGTTCAGCACAGTTGAAAACCGGGGCAGTTATTTAAGTGCCGAAGTATAGATTTAAGAGCCTAATTTTGTGCAACCACTTCTGAAAATCCTGACCTTCAACAAGAAGGCCCCAGTTCAGTAGTGCCCTTAAGTACATGCTTAGGTCTTATTGGCTTCAATGCTTCAAAACATATGCTTACTGTTAAGCACTTGCTTTTAAGTGTTTTGCTGAATCTAGGCCTAAAGGAACTGGGCTAAGTCCTTGGCTAGTTCAAACTGGTGTCAATCCTTTGAAGTCCCTGGAGCTATATCAATTTATACCAACAGAGGATCTGGCCCACTTGTCATGTGCCACCACAGGAGTAATTTAAGCCATGCTCAAAGTACAACGGCCAGAAAAACACTTGGATTTCAATACATCAGAGAGACAAGGTGGGTGAGGAAATATCTTTTACTGGACCAACTTCTGTTCTTCTTCTGGGTAAGCTAGAAAGCTGGTCTCTTTCACCAACATAAGTTGATCCAGTAGCCTGGGATCAACACAGCTACAACAACACTGTGGTTTATGCTAAGATTTGAACAGCATGGGCTTCCATATAACAGTTTTAAAGGCTTTGGGAAGATGTTTTTTGCATTTTATGCAGTATAAATTCTTCAGTCTTGAAAGCTTAAATTGATACTCTTAGCCCTGGTCTACACTAGGACTTTAGGTCGAATTTAGCAGCGTTAAATCAATGTAAACCTGCACCGGTCCACACAATGAAGCCCTTTATTTCGACTTAAAGGGCTCTTAAAATCGATTTCCTTACTCCACCCCTGACAAGTGGATTAGCGCTTAAATCGACGTTGCCGGCTCGAATTTGGGGTACTGTGGACACAATTCGATGGTATTGGCCTCCGGGAGCTATCCCAGAGTGCTCCATTATGACCGCTCTGGACAGCACTCTCAACTCAGATGCACTGGCCAGGTAGACAGGAAAAGAACCGCGAACTTTTGAATCTCATTTCCTGTTTGGCCAGCGTGGCAAGCTGCAGGTGACCATGCAGAGCTCATCAGCACAGGTGACCATGATGGAGTCCCAGAATCGGAAAAGAGCTCCAGCATGGACCGAACGGGAGGTACGGGATCTGATCGCTGTTTGGGGAGAGAACTCCGTTCCAGTTTTCAAAATGCCAAAACCTTTGTCAAAATCTCCCAGGGCATGAAGGACAGAGGCCATAACAGGGACCCGAAGCAGTGCCGCGTGAAACTGAAGGAGCTGAGGCAAGCCTACCAGAAAACCAGAGAGGCGAACAGCCGCTCCGGGTCAGAGCCCCAAACATGCCGCTTCTGTGATGAGCTGCATGCCATTTTAGGGGGTTCAGCCACCACTATCCCAGCCGTGTTGTTTGACTCCTTCAATGGAGATGGAGGCAATACGGAAGCAGGTTTTGGGGATGAAGAAAGATGATGATGAGGAGGAGGTTGTAGATAGCTCACAGCAAGCAAGCGGAGAAACCGGTTTTCCCGACAGCCAGGAACTGTTTCTCACCCTGGACCTGGAGCCAGTACCCCCCGAAACCACCCAAGGCTGCCTCCTGGACCCAGCAGGCGGAGAAGGGACCTCTGGTGAGTGTACCTTTTAAAATACTATACGTGGTTTAAAAGCAAGCATGTGAAAGGATTAATTTGCCCTGGCATTTGCGGTTCTCCTAGATGTAGTCCTAAAGCCTTTGCAAAAGGTTTCTGGGGAGGGCAGCCTTATTGCGTCCTTCATGGTAGGACACTTTACCACTCCAGGCCAGTAACACGTACTCGGGAATCATTGTAGAACAAAGCATTGCAGTGTCTGTTTGCTGGCATTCAAACAACATCCGTTCTTTATCTCTCTGTGTTATCCTCAGGAGCGTGAAATATAATTCATGGTCACCTGGTTGAAATAGAGTGCTTTTCTTCAGGGGACACTCAGAGGAGCCCATTCCTGCTGGGCTGTTTGCCTGTGGCTAAACAGAAATGTTCCCCGCTGTTAGCCACAGGGAGGGGGGAAGGTTGAGGGGGTAGTCACACGGTGGGAGGAGGCAAAATGCGACCTTGTAACGAAAGCACATGTGCTATGTATGTAATGTTAACAGCAAGGTTTACCCTGAAAGAGTGTAGCCACTGTTTTATAAAATGTGTCTTTTTAAATACCGCTGTCCCTTTTTTTTTCTCCACCAGCTGCATGTGTTTTAATGATCACAGGATCTTCTCCTTCCCAGAGGCTAGTGAAGCTTAGAAAGAAAAAAAAACGCACTCGCGATGAAATGTTCTCTGAGCTCATGCTGTCCTCCCACACTGACAGAGCACAGACGAATGCGTGGAGGCAAATAATGTCAGAGTGCAGGAAAGCACAAAATGACCGGGAGGAGAGGTGGCGGGCAGAAGAGAGTAAGTGGCGGGCTGAAGACAGGGCTGAAGCTCAAATGTGGCGGCAGCGTGATGAGAGGAAGCAGGATTCAATGCTGAGGCTGCTGCAGGACCAAACCAGTATGCTCCAGTGTATGGTTGAGCTGCAGCAAAGGCAGCTGGAGCACAGACTGCCACTGCAGCCCCTCTATAACCAACCGCCCTCCTCCCCAAGTTCCATAGCCTCCACACCCAGACGCCCAAGAACGCGGTGGGGGGGCCTCCGGCCAACCAGCCACTCCACCACAGAGGATTGCCCAAAAAAAAGAAGGCTGTCATTCAATAAATTTTAAAGTTGTAAACTTTTAAAGTGCTGTGTGGCATTTTCCTTCCCTCCTCCACCACCCCTCCTGGGCTACCTTGGTAGTCATCCCCCTATTTGTGTGATGAATGAATAAAGAATGCATGAATGTGAAGCAACAATGACTTTATTGCCTCTGCAAGCGGTGATTGAAGGGAGGAGGGGCGGGTGGTTAGCTTACAGGGAAGTAGAGTGAACCAAGGGGCGGGGGGTTTCATCAAGGAGAAACAAACAGAACTTTCACACCGTAGCCTGGCCAGTCATGAAACTGGTTTTCAAAGCTTCTCTGATGCGTACCGCGCCCTCCTGAGCTCTTCTAACTGCCCTGGTGTCTGGCTGCGCGTAACCAGCAGCCAGGCGATTTGCCTCAACCTCCCACCCCGCCATAAACGTCTCCCCCTTACTCTCACAGATATTGTGGAGCACACAGCAAGCAGTAATAACAGTGGGAATATTGGTTTCGCTGAGGTCTAAGCGAGTCAGTAAACTGCGCCAGCGCGCCTTTAAACGTCCAAATGCACATTCTACCACCATTCTGCACTTGCTCAGCCTGTAGCTGAACAGCTCCTGACTACTGTCCAGGCTGCCTGTGTACGGCTTCATGAGCCATGGCATTAAGGAGTAGGCTGGGTCCCCAAGGATACATATAGGCATTTCAACATCCCCAACAGTTATTTTCTGGTCTGGGAATAAAGTCCCTTCCTGCAGCTTTTGAAACAGACCAGAGTTCCTGAAGATGCGAGCATCATGCACCTTTCCCAGCCATCCCACGTTGATGTTGGTGAAACGTCCCTTGTGATCCACCAGAGCTTGCAGCACTATCGAAAAGTACCCCTTGCGGTTTATGTACTCGGCGGCTTGGTGCTCCGGTGCCAAGATAGGGATATGGGTTCCGTCTATAGCCCCACCACAGTTAGGGAATCCCATTGCAGCAAAGCCATCCACTATGACCTGCACATTTCCCAGGGTCACTACCCTTGATATCAGCAGATCTTTGATTGCGTGGGCTACTTGCATCACAGCAGCCCCCACAGTAGATTTGCCCACTCCAAATTGATTCCCAACTGACCGGTAGCGGTCTGGCGTTGCAAGCTTCTACAGGGCTATCGCCACTCGCTTCTCAACTGTGAGGGCTGCTCTCATCTTGGTATTCATGCACCTCAGGGCAGGGGAAAGCAAGTCACAAAGTTCCATGAAAGTGCCCTTACGCATGCGAAAGTTTCTCAGCCACTGGGAATCGTCCCAGACCTGCAACACTATGCGGTCCCACCAGTCTGTGCTTGTTTCCCGAGCCCAGAATCGGCGTTCCACAGCATGAACCTGCCCCATTAGCACCATGATGCATGCATTGGCAGGGCCCATGCTTTCAGAGAAATCTGTGTCCATGTCCTGATCACTCACGTGACCGCGCTGACGTCGCCTCCTCGCCCGGTATCGCTTTGCCAGGTTCCGGTGCTGCATATACTGCTGGATAATGCGTGTGGTGTTTAATGTGCTCCTAATTGCCAAAGTGAGCTGAGCGGCCTCCATGCTTGCCTTGGTATGGCGTCCGCACAGAAAAAAGGCGCGGAACGATTGTCTGCCGTTGCTCTGACGGAGGGAGAGGCGACTGACGACACAGCTTACAGAGTTGGCTTCAGGGAGCTAAAATCAACAAAGGGGGTGTCTTTACATCAAGGAGTATTTCAGGCAGGACTTCACAGAGGGTTCCAATAAGAAATGGTGCACCTAAGTTATCGTTCTTATTGGAACAAGGAGGTTAGCCTGGCCTCTGATTGATACATGGCTAGATTTACCTCGCTGCACCTTCTCTGTGAGTGAGTGCAGTGTGACCTAGAGGAATGAGTCCCCTAGACAGGGGAGGAGGCAAATGAGTACAAAACAAATCTGGTCTATTTCTTGTTTTGACCCACTCCATCTATCTTTTACATCTTTGGCTGGCAGCAGACGGTGCAGAAGGACTGCATGCCATCCACATCTCATGGCTGCTCGGCAGAAGATGGTACAGTACGAGTGCTAGCCATCCTCATCTCTTGCCTGCCTGGCAGAAGATGGTACAATACGACTACTAGCAATCCTCATCTCTTGCCTGCCTGGCAGAAGATGGTACAGTACGACTGCTAGCAGTCCATATTGCCTGCCCGCTCACCATAAGACGGTTCAATAGGACTGACTGCAGGACTAAAGAGAATGACCTGGTCAGGTCACTCCAAATTTAGTCCCTGCGCCCATGTCTGCCCAGGCGCTCCCAGCCGACGTGGCCAGGAGCACCTCGGACATGACGAGGACGACTACCAGTCGTATTGCACCGTCTGCTGCCAGAAGGCAATGGGTTGCTGCTACTGTGTAGCAAAGCCGTACCGCGTCTGCTAGCACCCAGGAGACATAGGGTGACGGTTACCTGAGCGGGCTCCATGCTTGCCGTGGTATGGCGTCTGCACAGATAACTCAGGAAAAAAGGCGCGAAACGATTGTCTGCCCTTGCTTTCACGGAGGGAGGGAGGGAACGGGGGCCTGATGATACGTACCCAGAACCACCCGCAACAATGTTTTAGCCCCATCAGAGTGCTCCATTGTGATTGCTCTGGACAGCACTCTCAGATGCCCGATTGTTTGCCGTTGCTCTGACGCCGGGAGGGGCGACTAAGGACACGGCTTACAGGGTTGGCTTCAGGGAGCTAAAATCAACAAAGGGGGTGTCTTTACATCAAGGAGTATTTCAGGCAGGACTTCACGGAGGGTTCCAATAAGAAATGGTGCACCTAAGTTATCGTTCTTATTGGAACAAGAAGGTTAGCCTGGCCTCTGATTGATACATGGCTAGATTTACCTCGCTGCACCTTCTCTGTGAGTGACTGCAGTGTGACCTAAAAGAATGAGTCCCCTAGACAGGGGAGGGGGGGAAGCAAATGAGTACAAAACAAATCTGGTCTATTTCTTGTTTTGATCCACTCCATCTATCTTTTACATCTTTGGCTGGCAGTAGACGGTGCAGAAGGACTGCATGCCATCCACATCTCATGGCTGCTCGGCAGAAGATGGTACAGTACGACTGCTAGCAATCCTCATCTCCTGCCTGCCTGGCAGAAGATGGTACAGTATGACTGCTAGCAGTCCGTATCGCCTGCCCGCTCACCATAAGACGGTTCAATAGGACTGACTGCAGGACTAAAGAGAATGACCTGGTCAAGTCACTCCAAATTTAGTCCCTGCGCCCATGTCTGTCCAGGCGCTCCCAGCCGACGTGGCCAGGAGCACCTCGGACACGACGATGACGGCTACCAGTCGTACTGTACCGTCTGCTACCACAAGGCAAGGGGTTGCTGCTACTGTGTAGCAGTGCCAGCACCCAGGAGTCATAGGGTGACGGTTACCTGAGCGGGCTCCATGCTTGCCGTGGTATGGCGTCTGCACAGGTAACTCAGTAAGAAAGGCGCGAAATGATTGTCTGCCCTTGCTTTCACGGAGGGAGGGAGGGAAGGGGGGCCTGACGATACGTACCCAGAACCACCCGCGACAATGTTTTATCCCCATCAGGCATTGGGATCTCAACCCAGAATTCCAATGGGCAGCGGAGACTGCGGGAACTGTGGGATAGCTACCCACAGTGCAACGCTCCGGAAGTCGACTCTAGCCTCGGTACTGTGGAAGCACTCCGCCGAGTTAATGCACTTAATGCACTTAGAGCATTTTCTGTGGGGACACACACACTCGAATATATAAAACCGATGTCTAAAAAACCGACTTCTATAAATTCGACCTTATTCCGTAGTGTAGACATACCCTTACAGGATAACCTTTCACCATGAAGCCTGCTGCAAATTACTCTGCAATGATCATTCTGCTCTAATTCCAGGCATGCTGCTATCATTCTTTCTAACTGTATTTTCACTGGAGTCTGGAGCGAGGCAGGTAGGGCCCTTTTAAGAACAAGACTGTGAGTCTTTTTGCCTGTAATTTCACAGTGCATGTATTTCTGTGAGTGTAATTACCTTCTGTGTAACATTGTTATGCATTTCGGTGAGCAAATTTTACACCCACAGAATTCACCCTTTTCCACAAAATCATACTTCGGAATCTAAACGTTCATTTAAAAAGTTTCTAGCCCTCGCCTCAGTGTTGTGAGAAAAGCTTGACAATGTGACCTCAGTGTAACTGATACAGTGGTGTCTGCCTGGGTCTGCAAACCGCTTGAAACACTAGCTGCGAGATGTGAACTGCCCCTTCATCATAATGGGGTGTTTAAAACATAAAGATGACAATCTACAGAATACTGAGAAATCTGGAGCCAGCATAAAATAAAATTAATTTAATATCAAAATAAATAATACTGAGGCTACTGTTCTAATTATTCATTTTCATATTTAGTCCAATAATTCATATATTTTAATGTATTTGCAGTTGCCCCAGGATTTCCATCTGAGTGCTGCAGAATTTAGGGATCTTACAGCAGATTTTAATTCCAGCTAATTGGGGTGTTCACAAGGTCTTGGCTGTGGTGACACAGTCCATGTATTTCTTTGAGTGTGTGTGAATATTCTTTGAAGGGAAAGGTTTTGCTTACAAGAATATTAATAGTTCAAGGAGCTAGATTCTTTGACAAAGCCTTTTGTATCACACTAGTAGGACTAAGAAAAAAAACTTGGTTAAAATGTACAAGTTGACTAGTTTTATATTTTAAACAAAACCAAAATCAAAATGAATCGAGCACCAGGCATCTTGGAACCCAAGGCTTTGCCTCTTTACCCAAGATCCCTTATTTGCATTCTATTAAATACATCCAGTGTTTGTGGAAGATGATGGTTTGTCAGCTCTGGAAAGCAGACCCTCTGCTGATCATCGAAGAAGGTACAGAAGCAATAGCAGTAGTACTAGCTTCCCTACCTTCCCACATGTGCCTCAGCATGTAGCATAGAGAGACCAGCTCTGTGGCAAAAGCACCAGTCAGTTGTCTCCATTTCTGGGGCTTAGTTTTGTTTCACTATTTGTGGGTGCCATCAAAAGGGAAAGGCATCAGTTTGTAATTGTGTCAAATTTGAGACATTTGTGACCATCACTCTCTGTCTCACTGACGTCCTACATCCACCACCTGCATTTTCTTGATCCAAGCCTATGGCAAAAATTGTTCTGAAGCTTATTGATACATCACACTCTTCAGGAACAGAGAAATTCAGCGTGACGCTAGCTTGAAACAGAGAGAGGGCAAGTGTCAACTTTAATAGAAGTCACATAGCCGTATTTAGCATAGCAGCTAACTTTGAAGGTTTGTCCCCCAAATACTTTCTGTCCCCCAAATACTTTCTATCCCCAAGAGCATTTAACTTATGGTCACATACAAACAGTAACACAGTCATGGATAAAATGTGTCCCTGCTGTCCGTTTTGGGGAGTTGTAATTATTGCTGAACAAATTACTGGATCCCTGCTGAGACAATATTTAACATATTCCCTCAGGTGCACGGAAGCTGATTAACTGAATGCCTCTGTAAGCAGGCATTAGATTTCAGCAGGGTTTGCATTGTTTTGTCCCCTCCCCCCCCCTTAATTTAAAAGACTCTGGCTCTGTACCATAGGATAGTCCACCTATCCCATGTCTCGTTCTTTAGTGTCAGATAGGTGAAGGAGAGCTGCCGCTTTGAAGTCTGTCTGAGACTATGGCTTGGCTTGGCTTGACTTAAAACACATCATGATGGCTAGTTCTTAAGCCGATGTGACTGAAGATTTTCTTCTTAATCAAGCACGTGCATCAGATTAATCAAATCATTTAAAATGGCCCCAAGTAACAAAGGAGAACAGTAATCCAGGCACTTTAGCTCTGGAATCCGAATGAGTGAGCATGACAAAGAATTCCTGAGATAAGGCTTTGCCAATTCTAATAGTGTGGGTTAATCGAAAGGTGAGTTTGGATTGGCTGTGAGCTAATCCATGGCAAAAATTCTAAATTAGCTGTCTGCATGCTGAGAGCATTAGGATATTTCATAAACCTTTAAACTGCTCATGAAGTTCATGCATGCATTTTAATCAATCTTATGCAAATCAGCCCCCAGGGGGAAGAAAAGGTTAGCTAGATCCTGATTTTTAATCTGTAGTTCGTTTAAATTGTGTTACTCCCACACTGATTTACCATCCTGGAGCTTTAAAACTCTAGAGGCCAGATCCTCAGCTAATGTAAAACAGTGTGGTTCTGGTAATTTCAAGTGAGTCATGCTAATTTACACCAGTTGATGGTCTGTCCTTGTCTTGCAGGAAAGGAGTGGCTGCTTTTTGTTCACAGGATCTCAGTGTTTATTCAGTGGAATTCATCAGGCAGAGGAAGTAGCCCTTGGATAACAAAAGGAAGTTGAAAGCTCCCAGACTGTATCTATGTTATGGCATAAAGATGATTGTTGTTTAAAAGTGCTTTCTGGCCTCTGTCAAAGTGAGCCTGATTTGTAGTAATGCTCATATAAATGGATCTTTCCCTAATTATTAATGTCTTCACAGTCCCTCAACATTGATTTTTTGTGTGTGTGTGTGTGTGTGTCGATTGCCTGGAAGTGTTTCCTGAATTGATTAACTTGAGGTGACAGTGTGTGCGTCTGTGCACGCATACAGTTCTCTTTTGACTGTATCTGAGACATAAATGAATAAATAATTAGAGCTGTGAATACTTGCAAAAAATTCAGCTGTGAGCAAGCCCTCTGTCGTCTTTCCTTTTGTGCACCTAGAAGATCTTAATCTCAGAAGAGGAAAAAAATAATAAAGTACAAGCCATTTTTGCTCAGGGCCTATGGGGTATTCTTTCAAAGCAGTATATGAGGTTTTAGCCACATGACTCTTACTGAACTCAGCAGGAGCTTTGCACAGCCCTGCACAGCCCTTCAAAAAGTTTTACCCACAAAGTCACATACTGTCAGATGTATGAACACAGCTTGCTGTACAGCTTGTTTTGTGTCCCACATCTTGCAGACAAATGGGCATCAATTAATTTGAGGTTTTGGGTTGTAGTGGAGCCAGGACTCCGAATGTTTCTTTAACTTCTGGAACTTTCCAAAATAAAACACAATACCAATAGTTCCCATCTAAGCATTCACATCAGACTCAGCAGCAGCTTGTTCGGGCTATATATTTCTCTTCATTTGTAGATAGGTGTTCATCTTCACTTCTTGGGTGTTTATACTGATACCTGTTTCCCTTTGTAAAACCCCAACACGTGCAGTTGCTCCTGCGGCAGATTTCAAAGGGATGTATTTTACTCAGTGTCCAGACCTTCTGACTAGGTAGTTCCGGGCTGCATTCTTATGTACAACAGCCACTTGCTCCCAGAATCCTCTGGCTCTCTGACTCCCCTGGGCTTCTGTGCTGAATTGCCACGCATCCTTCCTTGGAGAAGGGAAGTAATCACCGTGCTCCAGGAGGTCTTAATCTTACAAGGACAGGTGGTTGACTGTGCCCTGCATTATTACATCACAAACATTTCCAGGAGATTACAGACAGATTCTGATTGCGTTACATGACAAAATTCTTCTCTCACCCCAACTTCACTGGCATCATTAGAGTTACTCCAGCACTGCACATGGAAAACTGAGATCAGAAACTGGCCCTACGCATCTGGTTGGCAAGAATCTGACAGACCAAATGCTGCAACTCTACCAAATATGCATACATAACTCTCAGGTCAAGGTTCCCATTTTAAACTCATAATTACAAGCAACAGAAGAGGACTTATCCATTTAGTTCCCCTTTGTTTTGCCTCAGTTTGCTTACTTCTCAGTTTTCCAGCACTATCAGATTTCAAGGCCCCTGCTGTCAGCTGTAATTACTTCAGAAGAATTGGTTCAAAGAACCAAATCACTGACACTACATTTTCAAAATTCCCCCTTGAAACCTTTCTTCAAATACTTTTGCCTAAGAGCTGAGGTGAAGTTAGGTTAACTCAGTGAATGCTTAAAATGATTGCCTAAAATCCTGCTTTGGCTATAGAATACAGACATTCAAAGCAATTAGTTTCGAAACAAGAAATTAAAATAGAACTATCATAAAGTGGGTGTACAATATTTCTGTCCCAATGCTGCAAGGACTGAGATCCTTCAACCTTCATTGACTTCTGTTTGAATTTCTCCTTCCTTGTAAGTGTTAACCAGGATTTGGGGACAATTCTGTGTTGAGTGAAATGATGTCTTTGTCTAAATACTTATTTCAACTTAATCTTTTTCCTTTCCCTGTCAACCATAAATACAAATGTACCATTTGCATAGATGTGCTTCAATCTATAGCAGACTTTTATTATTTTCTCTCCCAACACTGCTTCTGTGTCAGAGCTAAAGGCCTTTTGGTAGTCTACAAAATTCACATACAGGGGCTTGTTGTACAAATTTGGCTTCTCCGGAACTTGCTTTATTGTTTCCAGTAGATTCCTTAATCCTGATAGGTTTTTTCTTCATTAAGAAGGAATGTCTCAATTTGACATATCACAAAATTATTTTAAACTAATATAATGGGGCCGTACTCCTGTTTGGGGCCTCTGTCCACTTTTGTCATATAAATGTATACAGTAATAATATTTCCTACAGTTTTTATGAAAAACATGTGATATTTTTAATCCACTATAAGGCCCAATAGTTCCACCTTTAGTCACTCGGAGTAGTACCTTGGGCCCCTGATCCTGCAGACCCTTTCACATGTGCTTATCTTTACTACCAAAAGAAGTTCACAAAGGAAATCTCCAGCTGCCCATTTATGGCTAGCATCTGTCCTCTGTGGCACCTGATCAGCACAAAGTGGCTGAAATCTGCTCTTCCCCACCCACCCCTGCCGTTTCTGTGGATAATCAAGGAGGTATCTAGTTAGGTAAAGTTGGTCTTGAGATTGAGGAAGTGGGGGGGGGAGGCAGATTAAATGGGAAAATAAAGATATTGAGGAATGTGACTGGGCTGAGTACCTGATTGATCCCATTAGGCATTGCATATGGGCATGGGCCAGTATTCCAAAGTGCAGTGCACAGGATGTAGGTAGCATGTGAGTTCATAATCTCCCCGCTGTCTGTTCTTTTCATTTGGTTTTACTGCTTGTTATGTTCTAACCAATGGTTTTCTTTGCATGGCATAACTAACTGGCAGACTGGTGGGGCACTAATCATGATAAAGATATTAGAGGGACGTGATCGTTCCCCTCTATTTGACATTGGTGAGGCCTCATCTGGAGTACTGTG
The DNA here is from genome assembly GCF_965140235.1 of Caretta caretta. Taxonomy (NCBI): domain Eukaryota; kingdom Metazoa; phylum Chordata; order Testudines; family Cheloniidae; genus Caretta; species Caretta caretta. Next base: position 190,582,126 of record NC_134207.1, on the reverse strand, counting down.
TCCAGTTTTGGGCCCCCACGCTACAAGAAAGATGTGGAAAAATTGGAAAGAGTCCAGTGGAGGACAACAAAAATTATTAGGGGACTGGAACACATGACTTATGAGGAGAGGCTGAGGGAACTGGGATTGTTTAGTCTGCAGAAGAGAAGAATGAGGAGGGATTTGATAGCTGCTTTCAACTACTTGAAAGGGGGTTCCAAAGACGATGGATCTAGACTGTTCTCAGTGGTAGCAGATGACAGAACAAGGAGTAATGGTCTCAAGTTGCAGTGGGGGAGGTTTAGGTTGGATATTAGGAAAAACTTTTTCACGAGAGGGTGGTGAAGCACTGGAATGTGTTACCTAGGGAGGTGGTGGAATCTCTTTCCTTTGAGGTTTTTAAGGTCAGGCTTGACAAAGCCCTGGCTGGGATGATTTAGTTGGGGATTGGTCCTGCTTTGAGCAGGGGGTTGGACTAGATGACCTCCTGAGGTCCCTTCCAACCCTGATATTCTATGACTCTAATATTATCCTGCTTGCTAACAGAACTTTCCACAGCTTAAGAACAGACTCCTATTATGTCTCTCCACTTCCACGTACAGGGCCAAGAAATGTCCTCCCCACTACCCCCACAAACCAACCTTACGGCAACTCAGAGACTCGGGATTCAATTTATGTCTCTCTCTCTCTCTCTCTGTCTCTGAATGTAAGAAAATGAGGATGTGTTCTACCAAAATATACAGATGAATGGTCCATGCCTCAAATGTAATAACATGGCATCAGCCTGGCTTCTTTCTGGTAGAGCTGTATCCGTCATTCTTTAATCACATGGGTTTAAAGGGAATCACATTATCAGGAGTACATCTCAGGAAAATAGAAAACAATGTAATCATACCTAGATGAAAAATGTCTCTCAGATATTTTTTTCAGTTCTACTTTATGAATCGATATCAGAGCTGACAGAAAGAAATAACCATTTTTCTCATGTACTTCAGAAGAGTTCAGAGTCATTGAATGATGTTTAGTTTGCAAATAAGGCACTGAGGTTAGAATTCTAATCACACTTACACCAGTGTAAATCATGTGTCCTACCATTCAAATGAATGAGATGCATTGGTGTAATGATGCTATAAATGAGATCAGAATCTGGCCCAATCACTTTGGGGTGAAAATACACTTACACTGAGCAAAATTGGAAACCTATGACTAAAATCAATATAATTTTTTGAGCTATAGAACAGTAATATGATTTTAGAAATTAATTTGAAATTAGCAGTGCAGAATGTCTATGAAAATACAGTATGCTAAGACTTGTGGTGAAAAGATTGAGAAGGTTCTCTGGCTTTGTACAGGAATGAAGGAAGAGAGGAAACAGACCCTCTCTGGTATTGCAAACCTGGGTGATTTGTGCTGTAAGGTTTTCATTTACTACAGTGGGTATATGATCAGATAGGGATCAATCCTGAAATTGGAGTTTATGGGATGGCACCATTTTCATGCTCTTCAATTGAGGAAAGTAATAGTATTACCTCTTGGTCTTCTTTGGAAATATCTATTGCCGAGTGATTTGGGTTTTCAATGTAGGTAGAAGAAAGAAAGATCTAAATATGGATCAGAATATATGGAGGATACTGTTCCCTTAAAAAAAAATCTATTTCACTGCACACACAAGTGTAGAAAAACTGCCACCTGAAAATTTGACTTACAGTTGTTTGCAGATGACAAATAGTAAAAGCATTCATTTATAGTTGGTGCCAAAAAACATTGCCAATTTGTATTCTTTTTCAGGCAAAAAACAAAAATAAATAAAACCAAAAACTCATTGTATATTTTTTGACCACTGAAATGGACTATAATAGTGACCAATAGTATTTTCTGCTAAATAAACTTGGCAGTAACAGATGTGGATCAATAATTGGCTCACTCTCCTTGGGCACGAATATTGCCTTTGTTCACCATTTTCCCCAGTGAACATGCTTGGTTGAGGAAGATGGAATTTTTTGCTGCAGCTGAAAAGAAGTCAGAGGATCAGTTAATGTTCTGCTGTTAAACATCCTCACGATCGGGAGCCTCAGGCTTGGTTCAAGATAATAGACAATGAAGCTTCAAGACAGAAACAATTTAAATTACATTTTAATCAACCCTCAGGAGGAAAGGCAGTATTCTGTGAAACTATTCATAGAAAACCAGCAATTTTTCTTACCCGTACTATCATTTGTATACATTATGCTTGAACAATCTGATAAATTAACAAATTATCCCCTGATCCGCTCAGAGGCCTCTTCTATGATGCTTAATAAAGAATTGCCCTCTCCTTTATTTTCTTGGGGTAATGACACTGGATAACCAGGGTCTCTGATCAACTTGAGCAGAAGGTCATTGAATTTTAAGAACAAGTAGGGGGTGGGAATGTAAGACAAGGCAGGGAAAAGGATAGGCTCTGAGGTAATTTCTACTTATGTTGTAATCACCACATTGTGAATTTAAACAACTATATTTGTGGCTTGTTGGGTTTTTGTTTTTGTTTTCACCAGTGGTGTTGCTGTAAGGACCCAAGATCTGTTTCTATATCATGGACCTGGTCCAAAGTCCAGTGAAGTCATCAGGAGGCTTCACTGGTTCTTTGGAATAGGCCCTGCTACTTTACATGGACACATTTAGGTCTCAATCCAGGAAGGCCCTCAAGAATGTGCTTAGTTTTAAGTGGATGAATAGTCTCTCTCATTTCAGTGGGACTAGTCATATTCTTACAGTTAAGCACATGCTTTGTTGGAACAGGACACTAGATTAGGGGTGGGCGCGGGCTGTCCGGGATAAGCGAACCACAGCCACTGGGAGCTACAGGCGGCCGTGCCTGCAGACAGTCAGTATAAACAAACTGCCTTGTGGTCCGCCAGCGGTTTACCCTAATGGGCTGCAAGCGGGCCACAGGTTGCAAACCACTGCAGTAGAGCCTGATCTATAGTGGAGTTTTAGGAATGCAGGATTGAGCCCTACATTATTATATCTTGTTCTTGTTACAGAAAGAAAACTCAATGAACACAAAATGGACCATAAAAATCCTTTAATGAGAAGTGTCATTGACAAGAACAAAATGGCAAGCATGTTTTGTTAATCCCACTTCTCAAGTTGTAAACAGAAACCACTGCTTAAGAGCAGCAAATCAATTTCCTAACCATACCTCAAAAAATAAGGTAGTCTACAAATAGAAGATTAATGGGAAATGGATAATATTGTGCAGATTGATCAATGGAAATGTAAAGGAAGACAAATTGTGTGTAATTTTCCTTTTCCCCCCAGCCAATCAACTTCACCTCCATAAAGAAAATAAAAAGACCACATTAATAATTAAACAAGCAAGTTTAATGCAATGCCTTGCCAACACTTTAGAATTAGTGCATTAAGGAAAAAATGTTTTATGGGAAGCAACAACCATATCACCAAGATTTCTGAGATTAGCTGAACTAAAAGCTTTAAATGTCTTACATTATACCAACACCTACTAACCGTGCAACAGAGAGAGACTTGGAAGAGGGATGAAATCAGGAGGGAAAGTGCTCAAGGAGGGATTTTACTGAGCCATAGAAAAATTATAAAAAGTGGTACTGAAATTATTAACATCTCTTACTACTTTTAGTTTTAATATAGCTCATAGGCCATTTACTGCACAGATATACACCAATGCAATCCCATTAACTTTATTTGGATTACTTGGAGTGAAAATCAGTAAAGAATTTTGCCCATTGAGATGGGACAGTGCTAATGAAGTTCAAAGAAAACAAGTTAAAAAGTCAGATCCTCAATTGAAGTATGCAGATTTTCAACAAATATTTTAAATGTCCGCAGCTGTACTGTCTTCGTCTAGCTCCCATTTGATTTCATAAAGGGAGAAACAGCAAGCTGAGTCAGTAATTGCATGGCAAACATCCAAGGACCGCTGAGGTGTTGAAGAAAGTTGTGGGTTTGAATGGGGAACACTTTCCTCTGAGTAAATATTGAACTGCTGGTGTTAGAGAACAGTATGCTGCTGAGAGATGGTCCAGTGGTTAGAGCACTAGCATGGGACATGAAAACTGGGTTAAATTCCCTGCTCTCTCTGACTTCTGGTGTGACCTTGGGCAAGTCACATCCTCTTTGTGCCTCGGTTCCACATCTGTAAAATGAGGACAATAATGGTACCTCACATGGGTGTTTGTATAAAATGGTGTCTTTTGAGCAGAGCTAGTCAAAAAGTTTCAGTCAAACTTTTTTTTTTTTTGACAAAAATGGCCCATCTCTCTAAATTAAAATTTTCAAGAAAAAAGTTTTAGTATGATTTTTAGTTTTCAAAACGCAAAACCTGAATTATTTTTAATTTTTGGTTTTAAAAAACACAAATTTTCAGTTTGTTTCTTCATTTTAAAAAAAAACAAACCAAACAAAAAAAGAAATGGGTTAATATTTTTTCAGCAAACACCATTTCGGACCTATTCTGATTCGGGGTAAGAAGTACAAGTGAGGGCCTGGTCACTGAAAATCCCAGGCCAGATTCTCCAGTTTGCTCCAGCCGCTTTTGTTCCGCTCATGCGGCACAGAGGACAGATTCCCGCCATAAATGGGCAGCTGAGATTTCCTTTGTGAAACAGCCCTCCCCACTAGCGTAAAGGTAATGGAGACAGTACAGCCAGTTCCTGTGCCAGCCACACACCATGGTGTAGGGAAGGTGCAGCCTGAGCGACATTTTAATATACACCATCAGTCAACAGCCCCACAGGACACAAATTTCAGGGATCCGTGCAGGATTGTGACATCCTAATAATATCCCCCTTTCCTCCAGCCCCATATACCACCAGCAGGGTGAGGGGTAGGTTAGGAGCCTCTGTGCCAGCTCTGGACTCCCCTTGCACTGAGGTGATCCTCCTAGAGCCAGGTGTGTTGGCTCTACAACCAGAATCCTCAGGCAGTTGAAAGCAACCGTTCTATAACCCGGTGTCTGGCGTGCAGTGTTAATAAGATACATAAGGCGTCCAGTTTAAGAATTGTTCCTGGAAATAAATCTTTAATTTCCTTGCATGCAAAATTAATGTATAAAAGTTTGGGGGGTTGGTTGGTGGGTTGGTTTGTTTAGCCTAAGTGAGAATGAATATAATAACCACAGTCAACAGTCGTCAATCTGCCAGCCTCACTGTATTGCATGCCTGGACCAAATTCAGCCCTGGTGTTACTCCATCAATTTCAGCGGCACTCCATTTGCTTGCACTGGCTAAGAATTTGATCCCATGTGTCAGATGAATGTGAATGACCCTATCGATGGCACATGAAGCAGTACAAACCAGACAGCACTGTAACAAAAATTCAAATGACTTTGGAAGATACCCTAAGGTTAGGTTTCAAAGTAGCAGCCATGTTAGTCTGTAGCCACAAAAAGAAAAGGAATACTCGTGGCACCTTAGAGATTAACAAATTTATTTGAGCATAAGCTTTCGTGACTACAGCTCACTTCATTGGATGCATGCCTAAGGTTAGTATTCAAGAGGGCTTATAAATCAAATGATACTGAGCCGTGGTGTTCATCCTGCAATGACAACTAAGTAACCTTAAGGTCATCCCAACATCGGGTGATCATGCAGTGTAGTATTTGTAGGAACGGTCCATTTTTACCATATCTCTGCTGTCTGGTTTTGTTCAGAACTTTGCTATTAATCTCGAGCAGCACATCAGACAGAGGAGAGCATGGTGTCTGACTCTTCAAAGTTGCTCTCATCTTGTCTGCTCCCAATTGTGCTTATTGGCAACCTGAAGCATTTTGCCAGAAGATAAGATAAACAGCACAGTTGAAAGATGGAGCTGGCTGGAAACACAGTAGCAACTTCATAGAAACACACTCTTCCAGAGAGAGCTCTATGAAAAAAAACAAGCAAACCCACAAATGATTATTTTTGTGAAAAATTCTTTAATTTCCCTGCAGAATCTCACAGGGAACTTCAGCTTTCCACCATCTTTACTTAATAATGGATTTGGCAAGTCACATGCATAGGTCCAGCAAATGAGGATACTCCTGGGACCAGATCCTTCTCTATGGAGAGCAGGTGTGCTTGGATCAGGGAGGGCACAGAGAGCCTCTTATCTCCCGTAGCTCCTCTTTTGTATTGAGACAGCACTAGCATAGGATTCCTGCTTTGGTCCACAGCCCCAGGGGAGCATGATCAACCAGCTCAGAGGTGTGGCCAAGCCATCATTGTGGGCTGCAGCTGGTAGTACACAAAGAGCAGTGAATGTTTTTGAGAGCTGCGGTAAAGTGTGCACCAAGGTGTTTTCCCTACAGTCTGCTGTGCTGGCAGGATAGCTTAGGGCCCTTCCAATAGCCGGCTCTCCTCTGCTTCCTCTTCCTTCACTGCCTTGTATTGTCAGGGCAGGATTTTCCCTCTGAGCATGGAACTCAAGAGAGGTTTCCTTTGTACAGTGTCCCACTCTTAGTACAACCTTTTATTTAGCCATCATGAAAGTAGGTCATCGGAGTTAGTATATGTGCTTATTCTGTCCTAGTTTTGCTGATGCAGAAGAATGACTCTATGCCCTCAAAGAGCTATCCATTCCTTTGCTATAATTGCATGCAAACTGTTGAATCTGTCTCACTTCCACTTGTTCCTTGTGTCTGCTAAGCAGTGCAAATCAGGGGCGTGAGAGAAAAATATACAAAGGTCATGTTTGAATTTCATCTTTCCAGAGCAGAGGGATGCAGGAGAGGAGCAGAAGTTCAAAAACTGTCTCTTACCCTTTTCAGGGTGCCTTAATCCCCTTGCCTCAAGAGATGGCTTGTCTGTTTGCCAGTTGGCCTTGAGTCATCAGCCATTGCTATCACAGAATTGCAGTGCCAGGTATATTCTGCAAATGTAGAAAGTAGCACTTTAGAAAGGTTTGACATCACCAGTGTTCTGCATTTGGATTCAACAGCTATTGCCAGGGGCCTGATTAAAGGGAATGGCATAACGTTTCTGTTTGGAGCAGCCTCAGGCTCTAGTTTCTTAAAATGAAAGCTAGGAACCAGACACATGAGGAGTACAAACAATTATTATAAAATAATTTGAAAGTAAAATAAGCGACAATTAGTAATTTAATTAGTATTTCTTTCTCCACACTGGCTTTCCTGCCGTGGGCCAGATCCTCAGCTGGCGTAAATCCACATAGCTCCATTGAAGCCAATAGCAGTATTGCTAACCTTACACATTCAAAAATGATGAGTCAGGTCCCACATATTCATGAGACTGGCTTGAAAGTCATGATATTACAAAAATAAATTTGGGGTTCTTGTTCTTTGCATTCTTTGCATTTAGGATTCGCATTTTCAAACTTTTATGTACAAGTGTATAGGCTAAAAATTTACTACACTTCTACCCTGATATAACGCGACCTGATATAACATGAATTGGGATATAATACGGTAAAGCAGCGCTCGGGGGAGTGACGGGGGACGGGGGCGCTGCGTGCTCCGGTGGATCAAAGCAAGTTATATCTAACGCGGTTTCACCTATAACGCGGTAAGATTTTTTTGGCTCCCGAGGACAGCGTTATATCGGCGTAGAGGTGTATTGTAAAAATGAAAGCTGAGATTCTCAGCTAATGGACTGCTTACAGGCTTTAAGAAAAACTCAAAATGTCAGGAGAATTGTTATAAAATTGCAAGAATTGGCAACTTTGCAATAGAGCAATGCCAGTTAACAGCAGTTAAGGATTTGGACCATATAATTCCATTGACTTCAGTGGAGTTACTCCCTATTTATTTCAATATAAGTGAGATCAGAATCGGGCTGTAATTCTGCAGATGAAGAGGAAGTGTAGCAAATTTAAAATTCATCTGTTTCTTGTTTGTCCTCTAATTCCCCATCACTCCTTTTTTTAAAAAAAGTTCTAATTCAGGCAGGAAGGTGCAAGACAAAAAAAAGTACGGTATTGTATAACCAACATAAAATTGATTCATTTGGAATCATACTCTGTTTTTGCTGCTTCTAGTCAATTTAGTTAGTTGCTGGCACAAAGTTCCTCTATGAAGATGAGGATTTGCTTTATAAGATAATTCTCATATTTTGTAGCATGATAAAATCTGTTACTCAATTTAATCCTAAATAGCAATGCTGAGATACATTTTGATTAGTGCAGTCTGAGAATTTTTTAAATCTGTCTCTTCTGTATTGATAGAAACTAATTATAACTAAATGCACAAAGCTTTAATTAAATTGTCAGTGCACAGACAGTGATGTTTGGGAGATTGTTGTACAGTCATTACTTTTTAATAATGTCTGCTTCATAATTGGGGTAATTCCAGATTTATGAGGATTAGAAGAACCATCTACCCTACAGTATTTCTTGAAGATTCTTGGAAGAAGAATGAATGTGCATGTATGCTATGAGAGTGGACCCATAGACAGGATGATGACAGCTAGATAATGCCCCCTGCCTGGAAGTAAATACTGCATTTAAGTGAACATTTTCAAAAAATAGTACATGCCCAGCTGCAGATAATACAGGCTGCCAACAGATGAAGACAATACAGTAGCAAGAAGGAAAGAAGACAAAAAAAGATGGTTTTCTGAAGCAGACAGGGTGTACTGCCTATTAAGCAGGACAGTATACACAGTAAAATTTGGCCTCGATTTTCAGAAGTGACTAATGTTTTGGGGTCCATTCTTTTTTGGGTATCCAGTTTGAGACCCCATAAATCATTTAATTTTTCCAGAAGATGGATTCTCGGGCCCCTTTAAGGTGTCTCAAGTTGGGCACCTGAACGATGAGGCACCCAAAATCACTGATCCTTTCTGAAAACTGTCACCAGTAAGACTAGTCCCAGTAATAAGCACCATGCTCAGTAGTAATAGTTTTCAGTGTCAGGCTCTGAATAATCAGGAAAGCAATGGGAAATTTAAAAAACCCAGCCAAACCCACTGTGCTGCTGGGGAAAGCAGGGCACAGGGGCAACAGGAGTGGCTAGTGGTTCATGTTCACTGTATCCAGTTTAAATTCTGCTTTTAAAAAGAGAGAGTGCTGATATGTTAAACATCAACATTGCTATGGAAGGGAGAAGGAGGTGAGATGCCTGTTATTTCTAATAATTTCATGTGTTTGTTGTCTGCACCACAGCAGATGTTCACATACATACGTCATATCCCTGCTTGCCTGAGACAGCTGTCAAGAGATCAACGCTGTCATATATCATGTGCCAACATAGTGCAGCTCTTCAGTACTAATTGGATTTTTATTAATGAAAGTGCATAATGTTTTCACCAAGAAGGTTGGTGGTGATTGGACATCTAACATAGTGAATGCCAGTAAAAATGAGGTAGGATCAGAAGAGGCTAAAATAGGGAAAGAACAAGTTAAAAATTACTTGGACAATTTAGATGTATTCAAGTCACCAGGGCCTGATGAAAAGTATCCTAGAATACTCAGGGAGTTGACTGAGGAGATATCTGAGACATTAGCGATTATCTTTGAGATGTCGTGGAAGACAGGAGAGATTCCAGAAGACTGGAAAAGGGCAAATATAGTGCCAATCTATAAAAAGGAAAATAAGGATAAGCCAGGAAATGAGACTCGTCAGCTTAACTTCTGTACCCAGAAAGATAATGGAGCAAATAATTAAGCAGTCAATTTGCTTAAGGTGGTAAGTAACAGTCAGCATGGATTTGTCAAAAACAAATTGTGTCAAACCAACCTGATAGCTTTCTTTGACAGGGTAACAAGCTGTGTGGATAGGGCGGAAGCGGTAGATACAGTATATCTTGACTTTAAGCTTTTGATACTGTCTCACATGATCTTTTCATAAACAAACCAGGGAAATGCAACCTAGATGGAGCTACTATAAGGTGGGTGCAAAACTGGTTGGAAAACCATTCCCAGAGAGTAGTTACCAGTGGTTCACAGTCATGCTGGAAGGACATAACGAGTGGGATCCCACAAGGATCAGTTCTGGGTCCGGTTCTGTTCAATATCTTCATCAGTGATTTAGGTAATGGCATAGAGAGAACACTAATAAAGTTTGTGGATGATACCAAGCTGGGAGAGGTTGCAAGTGCTTTGGAGGATAGGATTAAAATTCAAAGTGACCTGGACAAACTGGAGAAATGGTCTGAAGTAAATAGGATGAAATTCAATAAGGACAAATACAAAGTACTCCACTTACGAAGGAACAATCAATTGTACACATACAAAATGGGAAATGACTGCCTAGGAAGGAGTACTGCTGAAAGGGATCTGGGGGTCATAGTGGACCACAAGCTAAATATGAGTCAACAGTGTAATGCTCTTGCAAAAAAAGCGAACATCATTCTGGGATGTATTAGCAGGACTGTTGTAAGCAAGACACGAGAAGTAATTCTTTTGCTCTACTCCACGCTGATTAGGCCTCAGCGGGAGTATTGTGTCCAGTTCTGGGTGCCACATTTCAGGAAGGATGTGGACAAATTGGAGAGAGTCCAGAGAAGAGCAACAAAAAAGATTAAAAGTCTAGAAAACATGACCTATCAGGGAAGACTAAAAAATTGGGTTTGTTTAGTCTGGAAAAGAGAAGACTGAGAGGGGACATGATAACAGTTTTTTAAAGTACATAAAAAGTTGTTAGGAGGAGGAGGAAGAAAAAAATGTTTCTCTTAACCTCTGACAAGGACAAGAAGCAATGGGCTTAAATTGCAGCAAGGGCGGTTTAGGTTGGACATTAGGAAAAACTTCCTAACTGTCAGGGTGATTAAGCACTGGAATAAATTGTCTAAGGAGGTTGTGGAATCTCCATCATTGGAGATTTTCAAGAGCAGGTTAGACAGACACCTGTCAAGAATGGTCTAGATAATACTTAGTCCTGCCATGAGTGCAGGGGATTGGACTAGATCTCTCGAAGTCCCTTCCAGTTCTATGATTGTTTCCCCATGAATAGTGCTTTAATTTGTATGGTTAAAAATGGTGGGAAATAGGCCTAAAATTGGGAGCTGAAAAATCTAGTGTTTTCCTAGGAGTACGAGAGAACAGTGAGTGAGAAGTCACTAATGCCTCTATGACAGATTTCAGAATAGGAGCCGTGTTAGTCTGTATTCGCAAAAATAAAAGGAGTACTTGTGGCACCTTAGAGACTAACCAATTTATTTGATCATAAGCTTTTGTGAGCTACAACTCACTTCATCGGATGCATCCGATGAAGTGAGTTGTAGCTCACGAAAGCTTATGATCAAATAAATTGGTTAGTCTCTAAGGTGCCACAAGTACTCCTTTTCTTGATGCCTCTATGAGAGCGTTCAGTATGGAGGGTCCAATCTACAAGATGCTGAACATCTTCAGCTTCCATTTTAGCCACTGACAAGTAAGGGTGCTCTGCACTTTGGTCAGGACATCAAGAGTGAACCTTCAGGCTCAGCACCTTTTTAAGGATTTCAGGATTGGCTCTCATTGTAATGGATGGAATTCAACAGTGGGCCTCTGCACAGGGTGAATTTCACCACTGGGTTTGACTCTCATTTACGCTAAGGTCCTATACACTGCTCTTTCAGCAAAAATTCTAATTTGGGTCATGAACGTTTCATGCTTCTAAAATAAATACATAAATAGATTTTAAAAGAACAACCAACAGAAAATGATAATTAATGTCCAGTGCACAAATGCAGCATTGCTGATAGCGTTGCCTAGTAACCAGTGGAAGGTATGTCACCGACCAATCCAGAACCAGCGATAGAATTGGAATTATATTGCAGACTGAGTTGTGAGGGGTTTTTTTTCAGAACAAGAGAAAGAGATTGACCCTTACTCAGCTGTCTTCTTGGTAACCTAGAGCTACATCTTTTGGACAGAAAAAGAGTCTTGAAAAAAAAAATATATATATATATATATATTAGTGGAAAAGCTATAAATAATTACTAACTCATGTGAAGGAAACCTTACAACAGCATTAAAGGCTAAAGATCTTTTAAACCATATATTTACTGGTATTTCTTGTTTAGAAGATTAGAATTAGGGAAAGATGTTAACCAATTGAGTGTGTGTGTGTAGGTGTGTGTGTGTATATAATATAAACATCTTCCAAGACTATGTTATGTGTATATTTAGAAACTCTATTTTTATAGTACATCAGACACTTGTGCTTTGTTTTGAAGTGTCTGTAAAGGGCTTTGAATAACATTATATTCCAGTGAGGGATTTTTTTTTCCATATCCTTGTTTCTTTGATCATTATGGCATGGTGAGGGGAAGCTGATTGTCTTCATTTCTGTAACTAGGCAGGGTGCCCAACTTGACAAGGAAAAACAATTCTTACCCTACAGATTTGCTTTTTTATGACTTAAAGAGCATTGGAACAATTTATGCATTGGTAAGTGCATTAGGAACAGCCTTGAAAAGAAAATGGACAAATTCCTCATGAATCAGCTTTTTTGCACTTCTTATGCATTCCAATCGTATTAAAATGCAACACATGTTTTCCTTGGTTTGCTTCATTGTTTTGTCTGTGTTTATATAACCAGTATCATTTTGGTTTCCTATGACAGTAGCTGAAATTGTAAACAAAAAATTTCTCTTAATTCAGTGATAAGCAAAATAATTTGGCAATTGAATTGACTTTTAAAATAACTTAAATAGATTCCACAGAAATGGCATCTATTATAAGGATCAGTTTGACCAATCTCCATTTTGTTCACTGTGTCCAAATAAGTATTAGATCATTTCTGCCGGGTTCTGAGAACTCTCATCTCAGGATGACGCAGATCCATGAGCAGTGAAACTTCCCAAATCAAATGCATGCACAGAAACAAAATGTGTATCTTGTAAGGGCAGAGCTAATTGTACTTGGCTTTTTTAATGCCAAGATAGGTCAGTCAGGTTATAACTGGGTCTAATTGGCTCTCCCACTGGCTGCAACGTTCTTTACATGTAGTTGAGTGGTACTCTAGAAAGATGTGATTTTTTTTTCTTCCTGTTGAAACCATCCTGCAAAATCACATAGATTACTTCCAGTCAGAGCCTTACAACTGAAAGCTCTGATGATCAGTATAAGTGAGAGGTAGGCACATAACAATCAATATAAATTGGTTTTTGCAATTCGTTTAATGAAGTGAGATTCTGTCTCTCAATTATGCCCAAATGATTTTGAGTTCCTAGTGACACTGACTGTGAAGGGGGAAAGTATCTTTTGGAGTATTTTGTTTTTGTTTTTTGTCTTAAATAGACTATAATTAATTACCAGCCCATGCACAGGAAACCTTACAAATGCATTAAAGCCTACAGATCTTTTTAATCATGTATTTACTGCTATTTCTTAATGTGTAGAAGTTTGGGAAAGCTGTTAACCAATTGAGTGTCACCTTTGTCAGCCACTATAATCTAATAAACTGTAAGGGGATAATCTTTTATCTATTTATATCTCCAGTAAAAGTTTTCTCTTGATTCAGTATTTGGAGAAATCCCTATTTGTTCAGTCTAATTACTGGATAAACAGATAGAACAAACTCTTCATAAAGGAATTTTTCAAATGGCTTTTTATGGCAAGAACATTGAATGGCCTGGAATTAAAAGTCATGGCATGAATATACATGGAGAGGGAACAACTTGAAAGAAATTTTAAAGATGATTAAAAGAATTAAGGATGATTAGAAGGTCCACAGAGTTTGGAACCTCCTATCAGAATCCTGGCATCCAGTTAATAGGAAGAATAGCAGCTTTGTTATTAAATTATGTAGGGACACTAATAACAGTAATAATAGACAATAAAGAATACAAAGGTCAGCCATCTTTCAAAGGCATTTTCAGTTTACACGCTGCATTATTCAAAGGCAAAATGCTGAATCCACTGAAAAAGGTTCCATGTTTAAAATTCTGACCTCTGTATGTATGGAAATGAAATGCAGCTGCAGTTCTAATTACATGTGGTACGCAGAGGCAATGGGTTTTCTGTTCGCTTGGGAGTATCATGAGAGCAAGCAAAATGTGCACTTCTAAGCTAGAGGCCTAATGAAATATTACCCACCATGTTCAGTATCCAGGAGACCATAGGGAAAAGCTGACAGCCTGAGAGGTGCTTTTTTTGAGTCTCAGAACACATGAAGTTGATTAGGAGGAGGAAGCATAAGTAGAGGAAAGGTATCATCCAACTTCTTTGAAAGACTGTGCAGTAATTAACTGTTATGGGGAATAATTCAGTAGGCCAGTGTATTATAAACAATAGGAGAGTGCAGGTAGTGTAGTGTGTGAGCTCCTTTCGTCATAGGGATGAAGCATGTATCAATCTTCAAGCAATAGTGCTTCCTACTGGTAGTAATCCAGGCCATGATGCTTTGGGATGCAGAATGTTTTGAAGAACAATGAGTCATTCAGATAACGAATGAAAAGTTTAGCAACTTATATGAACCAGCTGGGTATACATAATTGGGCTAGAAAATGTCACAAAGCTAGATTCCTGTGAGATTTCCAACATTTTCTGCTCAAATAACTCAAAACAGACTTTCAAATGGCAGGTCAAATCATCTGCTGCTATAAATTACTAATTTACCTCAGCAGAGCATTTGCCCAGTATTTTAGCACTTACAGTCCTAGCTGGATCCTGGTACCTACAGTGGCCTCAAAATAGGCCTTAAGTAGGAAGGAAGAGGTATATAGACTTGGTGTTGGCCCCCTGCACCTCAGTGAATTTCACCCACATGTGCACCTACCTTGTAAGTGCCCTCATAGAGTAACACCCTGCCTTGAGTTTCATAGTGCACCAGATGGAAAAGGGACCAGACACTTGTTTCCCCATTCCCCCCCCCCTTATTTTAAATTGCATATGATTCTGATCCACAGGGTTCTTGAATGATCTAAACCTTTGTGTGAAGTTGTATGCCAAAGGCATGAAAAGTTGTGATGTTTTGTACATTTAAAATCTATTTCCCATACATCCATATCCTTTACCATCTATCAATAATGACATACAACTCCAACAACAAATCAAAAATGCAAACCCCATATAGTCAGACTACAGAAATGTTAGAGAAGCACTGAAAGCGTCAGCAGTATGAATCTTAAGAATTTTGTAAGGAGGAGAATTCCGCCAAGCTGGGGCCATGTCTATTGCAGATGGTTTAACAAGTGACAGATTGGAAACAGAACCTCAATTATGAGCAAGTACATAAACACACATCAAATTTCTCCAATAGGTAGGAGTCAGTCTCAAGGGTCTTCAGTGACAATAACAACATATTAATTGTAATCCTCGAAAAGTAGCCAAGTGCATTGCCTGAATAAAGATGGAACATGACAAGATGCTAGAATAACACAACAAAAATTGTAAACTAGTTGCCAAATTTGGAGTAGATTGGTAAACAAAACAAATAAAAAAAGAAGACTGGAAAACCAGCCAAAAACTAAGTATAAACAACGTTAAAAATTACTATAAAATGGACCAAGATTTTGGTGACAGGCTACATTGCAGAGCTTGTCTGAAAATGAGAAAAATATTTTCAAATTTTATATCTGTTTTTCATCAAAAAATGTTATTTATATTTTTGATCAGTTCTGTTAGGTGCTTAAAAATGTGTAAATCTTCCAAATATTAAAGAAGCTATAGACATGCTATAGAGCAAATTTGTGTAACCAGTGTGGCAGTGAAAGAAAGATCAAACTTAAGAATATCTCAACCCCAGCAAGTGTAAAGAGTAAAGAGGAACAAGTTTAGCAAAGCCGAGGTTACACAAATAAACCCTACAATAATCAGCATTTGGGAAAGGAAAGACCAAATCTGATTTTTGGACTCAGAATAGCAAAATGATTATTTATACTGTCTGTAAAACAAACTAACGGGTGGAGGAAACTCTGTAGGTTGTTACTAGCATTAAATAGAAAGATTTATTATAGACTTGTTATTGGAAATGAGGGGAGTGTTTTGATACCCGAAAATGGGAAGTACAAGAATACTGCTTTAAAAAAAATCCAGGTTTGTCAGCCACGAGAGATCAGAAACACAGGGCTATCAAGGGGGAAAAAATTGTACACACCAAAAAATGTCAGGGTGTCAGCAAAGGTATTTTTATACTTGACCATGAATAGCAGGGAAGGATACATTGTGATTGCACTGAACTCAATTGGGGAATGTTGCCTAGTGGTCTGAGCTTTGGACTGGGAGCCAGAGCTCTTGAATTCTAATGCCAGATCTGCCACTGAAATGCTGCATACCTTAGGACTAGTAACTTTAGACTATCTTGTGACTTGGACTACATACCCATAAAGGAGCATTAATGGGAATAAGAACCTCCCTTATACCCCTGTGCCGTCTAACCTGACTTTGCGTCTGGGTGGGCAGGAGTAAGTGGGTGCTTTGTTCCTGCTACCTCCCTCCTGGGGCAAGTGGATGTGGATGCTGGTGAGTGGCACAGGAGGTGTCATAATTTGCTGACCAGTACTACCCCCACGCTCCAGAAGAAGAGGGAGTAGTCTAGCCTGCTAGCCTTCAGTTTCTTGATCTTTAAAATGCAGGTGATAGGATGATAATTATCTACGTCACAGGGTTGTGTGAGGACCTATTCGTGTGTAAAGTGTTATTTATAGCTATTTTAAGCTATTAGTATACTTAGTATTGTGAGTATTTATGGGGTAACTTTCTGTAAGAGGGGGGCCTAACCTCTTTGCTGTGGCGTCTCCCTGCAGCCTTGTGCTGCTATGTAATGCAGCAGTGGTGTTCTAGCCAGTGGGATTTTGACACTTCAGTAGGCATGAACAAGGTATGTGATGGAGCACTGAAGGTGGATTTTTGCCATGCATGTATCTGGTATGTTTGGCAGCACTGGACAGAATAATTGAAGTGGCACCTGCTAGTATTGTTGAAGTGATTAGTGTTCACTTTTCAGCAGTTCATTATAAAGTGGCCATAAAAATCTGTTCTGTGCTGAAACTTGGTGCAAATAATGTACTTATCTCAGACTAGATGTGAGCTGTCTGGCTTCAGGTGCTGTCTTTGGGATGTGTGGGGCTGAGGGGATGTTTATATGTGAGCTCCAGTGATCAAAAATCATTTCAATTTAAAAGCGGTTCCAGGCTTTTAGCAGGGATGAATGACAATAATTTGGTTATCATAAAGTGTGACCTGATCCTTGGCTGGGAACTCTGACTCAGCTGATACTGTTCAGAGGTGGCAGTAGTTTCAGGTGATCTCAGGGGATTTGTCAGAGACATGGGTCATCTGCACAGAGACATTATGCTTCTGCCCTGTCTCCTAGCCCATATCCATTATCCCCCTCCAGCTCCTTGGCAACTCTGGAGGGGAAACACCTACAAGTCATGGCCGCCATTACTTATGTGAGTTTGGTTTATACCCTAAAATTAGGCTACCATGGGGCTAGAGGGATGTGGGAACATGCCATGGAGCTGCTACTTCCCTGTTTACACACATCCTAGAATAGGGTCTTCAGCTGTAAGCTCTCTTCCACTAATATAAGTGGAGAGGAGCATTTTGTTAGATAGGCGCTGATCCATCAGGCCACGTTACTTAAACTTGTGGAAAGACTGGTCTCTCAGTGTATTCATTCTATTGTGGGAATGTGGGCCTGTTCTTTTTTTCCTCTCATGAGAAACACTCCACCTTCTGGAACCAGAAACAGCCATACATAGTAAAGAGCTGTAGCATTTCATAGTTCTGCAGTGTTTCATCACTCACCCATTTCCTCTTCAGTTTTCAGAGTTCCAGAATGCTATTTAGTGTAATAGGTTTTGTTTATGCACTGAGTATGCTTTGTGAAGCCATCCTTGGGAGCCAAGCCTGGCTTTTGGGAAGAGATGTGGTTGTAAGGAAGATGTTTATAGCAAGGATTACTGGATAGTACTTTGGTATGAAGTCATATCTTAGTCATCATGTTACTTCTGCCCTATGTCTTGCCCCTTGACATTTCTGAATTACTTTGTCACTTTGATCTACTCAGATGTCCTGCGGGATGAAGCAAAGGAAAGGGTAGTTAATTTAGCCCTAAAAGTCTGCACATATTCTCAAAAAGAACAGGAGTACTTGTGGCACCTTAGAGACTAACAAATTTATTTGAGCATAAACTTTCGTGAGCTACAGCTCACTTCATCGGATGCATGCAGTGGAAAATAAAGTGGGGAGATTGTATATACACAGAGAACATGAAACAATGGGTGTTACCATACAGACTGTAACAAGAGTGATCAAGCAAGGTGAGCTATTACCAGCAGGAGAGCGGGGGTGGGGCAAAACCTTTTATAGTGGTAATCAGGATGGGCCATTTCCAGCAGTTGACAAGAACAGTAGGGGGGGAAGTAAACAAGGGGAAATAGTTTTACTTTGTAAAAAGAAAAGGAGTACTAGTGGCACCTTAGAGACTAACCAATTTATTTGAGCATAAGCTTTCGTGAGCTACAGCTCACTTCATCGGATGCATTCAGTGGAAAATACAGTGAGGAGATTTATATACACACAGAACATGAAAAAATGAGTGTTATCATGTAATAATATATTGCACAATGTAAGGAGAATGATCACTTAAGATGAGCTATTACCAGCAGGAGAGCGGAGGGGCGGGAGAGAAGAAAACCTTTTGTAGTGATAATCAAGGTGGGCCATTTCCAGCAGTTAACAGGAACGTCTGAGGAACAGTGGGGGGGGGGGGGGGAATAAACATGGGGAAATAGTTTTACTTTGTGTAATGCCACATCCACTCCCAGTCTCTATTCAAGCCTAAGTTAATTGTATCCAGTTTGCAAATTAATTCCAATTCAGCAGTCTCTCGTTGGAGTCTGTTTTTGAAGTCTTTTTGTTGTAATGTTGCAACCTTTAGGTCTGTAATCAAGTGACCAGAGAGATTGAAGTGTTCTCCGATTGTTATAATGAATGTTGATGAATGTTATAATTCTTGACATCTGATTTCTGTCCATTTATTCTTTTACTTAGAGACTGTCCAGTTTGACCAATGTACATGACAAAGGGGCATTGCTGGCACATGATGGCATATATCACATTGGTAGATGTGCAGGTGAACGAGCCTCTGAGAGTGTGACTGATGTGATTAGGCCCTATGATGGTGTCCCCTGAATAGATATGTGGACACAGTTGGCAACGGGCTTTGTTGCAAGGATAGGTTCCTGGGTTAGTGGTTCTGTTGTGTGGTTGCTGGAGAGTATTTGCTTCAGGTTGCGGGGCTGTCTGTAGGCAAGGACTGGCCTGTCTCCCAAGATTTGTGAGAGTGATGGGTCGTCCTTCAGAATAGGTTGTAGATCCTTGATGATGCGTTGGAGAGGTTTTAATTGGGGGCTGAAGGTGATGGCTGTAGCGTTCTGTTATTATCTTTGTTGGGCCTGTCCTGTAGTAGGTGACTTCTGGGTACTCTTCTGGCTCTGTCAGTCTGTTTCTTCACTTCAGCGGGTGGGTATTGTAGTTGTAAGAATGCTTGATAGAGATCTTGTAGGTGTTTGTCTCTGTCTGAGGGGTTGGAGCAAATGCGGTTGTATCGTAGAGCTTGGCTGTAGACGATGGATTGTGTGGTGTGGTCTGGGTGAAAGCTGGAGGCATGTAGGTAGGAATAGCGGTCAGTAGGTTTCCGGTATAGGGTGGTGTTTATGTGACTATCGCTTATTAGCACCGTGGTGTCCAGGAAGTGGATCTCTTGTGTGGACTGGTCCAGGCTGAGGTTGATGGTGGGATGGAAATTGTTGAAATCATGGTGGAATTCCTCAAGGGCTTCTTTTCCATGGGTCCAGATGATGATGTCATCAATATAGCACAAGTAGAGTAGGGGCGTTAGGGGACGAGAGCTGAGGAAGCATTGTTCTAAATGTTGGCATACTGTGGGGCTTTGCAGGTACCCATAGCAGTGCCGCTGATTTGAAGGTATACATTGTCCCCAAATGTGAAATAGTTATGGGTGAGGACAAAGTCACAAAGTTCAGCCACCGGGTTTGCTGTGACATTATCGGGGATACTGTTCCTGACAGCTTGTAGTCCGTCTTTGTGTGGAATGTTGGTGTAGAGGGCTTCTACATCCATAATGGCCAGGATGGTGTTTTCAGGGAGATCACCGAAGGATTGTAGTTTCCTCAGGAAGTCAGTGGTGTCTTGAAGATAGCTGGGAGCACTGGTAGCGTAGGGCCTGAGGAGGGAGTCTACATAGCCAGACAGTCCTGCTGTCAGGGTGCCAATGCCTGAGATGATGGGGCGCCCAGGATTTCCAGGTTTATGGATCTTGGGTAGCAGATAGAAAACCCCAGGTCGGAGTTCCAGGGGTGTGTCTGTGCGGATTGTTCTTGTGCTTTTTTAGGGAGTTTCTTGAGCAAATGCTGTAGTTTCTTTTGGTAACCTGCAGTGGGATCAGAGGGTAATGGCTTGTAGAAAGTCGTGTTGGAGAGCTGCCTAGCAGCCTCTTGTTCATATTCCGACCTATTCATGATGACAACAGCACCTCCTTTGTCAGCCTTTTTGATTATGATGTCAGAGTTGTTTCTGAGGCTGTGGATGGCATTGTGTTCTGCACGGCTGAGGTTATGGGGCAAGTGATGCTGCTTTTCCAGAATTTCAACCCGTGCGCGTTGGCGGAAGCACTCTATGTAGAAGTCCAGTCTGTTGTTTCGACCTTCAGGAGGAGTCCACCTAGAATCCTTCTTTTTGTAGTGTTGGTAGGAAGGTCTCTGTGGATTAGTATGTTGTTCAGAGGTGTGTTGGAAATATTCCTTGAGTCGGAGACGTCGAAAATAGGATTCTGGGTCACCACAGAACTGTATCATGTTCGTGGGGGAACCACCTGATCAACATCTTCTACAGCAAACAGGGAAAGATTAAGAATGAGCTCTCAAAGGTGGCTACTCTCATAAAAAAACAACCTTCCACACAAACTTCCTCGTGGCTGGACTTTACAAAAACTAGACAAGCCATTTACAACACACACTTTGCTTCTCTACAAAAGAAAAAGGACACTAAACTATCTAAACTACTACATGCCACAAGAGGCCACAGCAATGGTTCCCTCAACCCACCCAGCAATATTGTCAATCTATCCAACTATACTCTCAGCCCAGCAGAAGAATCTGTCCTATCTCGGGGCCTCTGCTCCTGCCCCTCCACCCCCACGAATGTGATACAGTTCTGTGGTGACCTAGAATCCTATTTTCGACGTCTCCGACTCAAGGAATATGTATATAGATTTCTTCTTACTATATGTTCCATTCTATGCATCCGATGAAGTGGGCTGTAGCCCACGAAAGCTTATGCTCAAATAAATTTGTTAGTCTCTAAGGTGCCACAAGTACTCCTGTTCTTTTTGCGGATACAGACTAACACGGCTGCTACTCTGAAACCCACATATTCTCAGTGTTCTTCTCCATTCAGGGTACAGATCTGTCTTTCCTCCCTCCAAACACAGAGTGACAATCAGACAAGTGTCTAACACTGCCTCATCTGTTTATTGAATAAGAAAGCAAAATTACCCTTTAAGAGGCATATATGTTTCTCTTCCCCCCCCCCCAACGGTTCTTTCATCCAATCTGCAATATGTGCTGATCACACAGGAAGGAAGCAAGCAAGCATTACCATGGGAGGAACACGTACTGACGGGATTTTAATTTTATAGATGTAGGCAGCAGACATGCAGCCAAATGAAATGGCAGCTTTCACCAAGTGAGGCGCTTGAAACACGTTTCAGTTATTTCGGAGAGCTGTTGGTGCTAGATCACTTCCTGGAAGAGGCGAGACAGTGATAAATATGGAAAGGAAATAGACTGAGCTGTTTAAAGAAAGCAAAGCAACAAAAATTCAGCCTGTCAGCACTACCATAGCATGACAGCTGTGGTGTGACTGAGAGCTCCTCGCATGGGGCCCAGTCCTAGTGAGTGTGTCTCAGACACCGCAGGAGAGCCTATTAAGAATATAAGGAAACTACCAGACATCCTGTAAAAACACATCTTCATGTGTGACAATTTATTTAACCCAATGTTTTCACAAAGGAATGGGCATGTCATTCAGGGAAATGGGTATTCCCTCCTTCCCCTACAATCACTCTCTCTCCGTAAAGCTTGAGTAGTCCATCGTGCAGCCTCCAAGTTCTTCAGAGCACATACCACTATCCTTTGCTCAGCACTGGGACCCAAAGGACCTGCAGATGCCATTGGCAGCCCGATCTTCCTGGAACACCCAGTTGAACGATAGTGTTTTGGGACTACTCTGGGGAGTGAACAATTAATTGCTAATTAAACATGGCTTCAGGCTATGGTCACAACTCCTTTTGAGAAGATGATTAAAGAAAAATAAGTCAGTACGTTTTCCATTTGGAAAAGATAAAAATCCCTATTACCGGGGGCATGGGGGAGTATTACTACACTGAGGGCTTGTGACAAGGGCGAGACAGGCTCTTATTCAGCAAGGATAATGTAGGTGCAGTGAAACTTTCCCTAATATTTCTATTCTAAGGGTGAGATTCTGGTCCCTCTGAAGACAGTGGGAGTTTTGCTAGTGAATTCAATGGGAGTAAGGTCAGGCCTTACACTGCAGTTGCTTGGTAGGTTGGTTGTATAGAGGGACATGTACATTGGAACCAGTGTTTTTAAAACAAAGGAAAGAAATCTTTATACGGGGAGCAGACTGTCTGGTCAGTCACTTTCTGTATTCCCTTGGCTTCTGCGGTTAATTTTTTTTGTAGGTAATTGTGTTTGACTAGGAGCTTTCTCCCTCCCAATTCTGCTGCATCTGCTTGATGCTGCAGTGAAATCATAATCCTTTGTTTCTGACCTCACAGTCTGTTGCCATGGAAATTTAGCTCTGTGACTTCACTGGTGTATTAAGAAGAAGGGGAAAGATAGAGTGTGTGGGAGACAAACCTTTGTTCAAACAAAAGGGCCAGATTCAGGCCTCAGTGTAAATCCTGAGTAACTCATTGAAATAAATAGAGTGAATGGGGATTGGCAGTGATTTGACTGAAATCAGAGTCCGGCCTAAGTTCTCTATGATAACACTGAATGTGTGTGAAACATGAAAGGTTTTGTATGTGACTTGGGGCCTGATTTTCAGAGGGTCTTCCATTTGTGCTTGTGCAACTTTGCATGAGGGCCAAATCACAACAGCAGCTTATGTCAGAATAAAAGGTGTCAGACATTTCTCAGGATGGGAACTCTGCTGGGAGACTGGGTGGTTGTGGTGCAAGTGGGGTTTGCTAGTGTGAATTTGTTTGTTTGTGTGGACAAGTAACAGGGCATGAAAACTGTACATGCAACTCATTTGAGGGCCCTTTACATTTAAGCAGAATATATTGTAAAGCATAGTGGCACAGGGAAAGTTCCTCTTTCAGTCGGCCAGTGCCAGTAATCCAGGTACCTATCCAGTTTCTTAGACTGGTACGCACAGTAGCTTTGTCGGATCTGAGACCCTATTATGAAAACAATAAATGGTCCATTTAATTCTACATGTTCATAAAGTTTATATGATTATTTAAGCACATTGCAAAAGGTGCAGAATAACAGAACTAAACCCTGCAAGTTCCGCATGCTATGTCTGCAAAGGACCTGTCCTGACAGGGACAGAGGTACTGAGTGCTTGCAAGTGTCATTGACTTCAATGGTAGTTGAAGCACATTCATCAGAATCAGACTACAAAATTCCCCACAGCCCTGCATGAAACTTCAGTAGAACATTTTTGGCACCAGCCAATAAGGCTGTATTGGTATCGCTTTTCTGGGTCTGAGACAAGCACCCACAGGGCATGAAGGTGGTTAATGTGATGAACGTATCATATCTCAGTTTTTCCCAGTACAGCAGAACTCCCCATTCCTGTGCACCGTTCTGCACTATTCATCGCAAAGTGGCAGAAGGGAAAGATTCTAGTCAGCATTCATGAGGAAAACCTCTGTGGAGGAAAAAATGGCAGAAGTACAGACAGTGAAGCTATCAGAATAAATATCAAAATTCTGAATTAAAGCCCCCCACTGCAGGATTCAGTCTGCCCTGATATAACCTGCTGGGTCAGTACAGTTGAACAGTTACCTGAATACTCTGTAGAATTTGTTCTCCTTGCTGATGAAAATGGTAGCTTGGGACCATAGGTACTATGTGAGGATAGAGGGGGTGGGAGTTATACTAGAGAAGGGTAAAACATCTTTTTTATAAAATAAGAACCAGATTGAAGGCCTGATTTGAAGCCAGTGTGAGTCTTTCTGTTGACTGTAGTGGATTTTGGATTAGGCCCTAAACTTCTACACTTTTCCCTTACCAAATCCTGAATCTTTTTAATTGTTTGATTATATTATATATGTGGTCACATATAGGTTATATAGGACCCTCTCTCCTGTCCTATATAACCACTCCTTCCATCCCACAGTCCCATATAAATCACTGGTTGCTTCATTCTCGGCAGCCTTCTACCTCTGAGCACCTTATTGTGGAACCGTGCATGGCTCCATAGAATCATAGAATATCAGGGTTGGAAGGGACCCCAGAAGGTCATCTAGTCCAACCCCCTGGTCGAAGCAGGACCAATTCCCAGTTAAATCATCCCAGCCAGGGCTTTGTCAAGCCTGACCTTAAAAACCTCTAAGGAAGGAGATTCTACCACCTCCCTAGGTAACGCATTCCAGTGTTTCACCACCCTCATAGTGAAAAAGTTTTTCCTAATATCCAATCTAAACCTCCCCCACTGCAACTTGAGACTATTACTCCTCGTTCTGTCATCTGCTACCATTGAGAACAGTCTAGAGCCATCCTCTTTGGAACCCCCTTTCAGGTAGTTGAAAGCAGCTATCAAATCCCCCCTCATTCTTCTCTTCTGCAGACTAAACAATCCCAGCTCCCTCAGCCTCTCCTCATAAGTCATGTGTTCCAGACCCCTAATCATTTTTGTTGCCCTTCGCTGGACTCTCTCCAATTTATCCACATCCTTCTTGTAGTGTGGGGCCCAAAACTGGACACAGTACTCCAGATGAGGCCTCACCAATGTCAAATAGAGGGGAACGATCACGTCCCTCGATCTGCTCGCTATACCCCTACTTATACATCCCAAAATGCCATTGGCCTTCTTGGCAACAAGGGCACACTGCTGACTCATATCCAGCTTCTCATCCACTGTCACCCCTAGGTCCTTTTCCGCAGAACTGCTGCCTAGCCATTCGGCCCCTAGTCTGTAGCGGTGCATTGGGTTCTTCCGTCCTAAGTGCAGGACCCTGCACTTATCCTTATTGAACCTCATCAGATTTCTTTTGGCCCAATCCTCCAATTTGTCTAGGTCCTTCTGTATCCTATCCCTCCCCTCCAGCGTATCTACCACTCCTCCCAGTTTAGTATCATCCGCAAATTTGCTGAGAGTGCAATCTACACCATCCTTCAGATCATTTATGAAGATATTGAACAAAACCGGCCCCAGGACCGACCCCTGGGGCACTCCACTTGACACCGGCTGCCAACTAGACATGGAGCCATTGATCACTACCTGTTAAGCCCGACAATCTAGCCAGCTTTCTACCCACCTTATAGTGCATTCATCCAGCCCATACTTCCTTAACTTGCTGACAAGAATACTGTGGGAGACCGTGTCAAAAGCTTTGCTAAAGTCAAGAAACAATACATCCACTGCTTTCCCTTCATCCACAGAACCAGTAATCTCATCATAAAAGGCTCCAGGTCCCACCATGATCCACATTGGTTTGCAGTGGTGTGGAGCTCCTCTGACAGGGTGTCCACCTACATCTACTGCTCCCCTAAATTATACAACCCACACTCCTGGACCATAATCTGTTTTCTGACAATGTGCCATCTGGTTACTGCTACCCCAAGTTGAATATCACAGTTCCAACATGACAATACTGAGGACATACACGAGATGTGGGGTTTTATATATATCAGTTAATACTAGATTCTGGTTCCTGGGCCACGCAGCTCAAAGTGTGGTGCCAACTTTACCCTCCCTTTTCCTCCTATACTGGCACAACTCAATCTCAGTAGCAAAGCAGCTGGAGGTTTTGGCCAGAGTGTACACAACTTGGACACTTTCTCTTGCCCAGAAGAAAGAAGTCAATACGTGATTGCCTTTCCACGAATCAGAAGTGGAGACAGTGATGCTGCTGTTGCGATTTATTCCTATTTGCAGTTTTGAATTGAAAACTGACTAATATGATCATCCTTTGACTGGCAAAGCTCTAACACCACCAATATGGCTTGGAACCTGGTCAGCTCAGTAGTGGAGACCCTTTGTAATATATATGCACCATGTTTCAAAAATATTTGCATCAGCTAATACATTTCCAGTTGAGTCTGAGGCTGCAGGCAAACCCTAGATTTATTACCTCTGTCATGTGTAAAATAGCCTCCCTGTACCTCACATCAACCTTCTTTCAAACCAGAAAGCTACTTACATTTTATGGCATGTTACATTATACTCATTTGCTGTCTATATGTATTACATTTTTGTATGGGCTTAAATGTTAAGGGACACCTTTTTGCCTTATTTGATGGAGGGTGGGAGAAGCATGCATTAGTAAAACTGCTGTCATTTATTCCATCACATCAAAGGCAAGTATGGTTGAACTAGCTAATCCATTACAAGAGAGGTAATACATTATCAGTTATTTGCTGGATACGAAATCAACCACTGGCTTAGGAGACAGACTTATGGATTTGATATGTGGAAAAGTATAGTGAATGTGCAGACATGATACACAGGATTAATGTTAATATTTGCTAGTCTACAGTGATTGTGATGCATCAACATCCCCCAACCCATGCACATATGCTCCCCCCCCACCCCAGTGTTTAATTTACATCCCAGCTATCAGTCACTTGCAGGGTGATCCTATCCTTCAAGATTAGCGGAACAGACAGTGAAAGAGAAACGAGGGAGGGGTGCCTGTCAGACTGTTGTGTCCTAGCACCTTTACACATGATGGTTACTGGAAGTTCAGTAGCTGTAGAAAGATGTTGACTGTGCAGGTCTTTCAGTATTTCCTGTTTACATTAAACTGTCAAAAGATGTGAAAGTGAAGAGGGTAATTATGCCTTCATCTATAACCCATCCACATCCCATTGAAATCACTAGAGTTTGGATGGTCTATACAGATGCAAGTGGGGGGTGAAATTTGGCCCCGAATGTTTTGATATATTTTTATTGTTGTTTAAAAAAAAATTAAATCTGCCGTTTGCCTCATGAGGTTCATTTAAGGCATGCTGTAATGTGTTGGGCTGTTTAAGCCACGTCACAGTCCCTCCCTGAATAGCCCAGTGCACGGGGGTGGGGGCTGCACTAACTGCATCCTGAACCCAGAGTAGAAGGGGCAGGACGGGACCCCATGGGCACACGCCAGGCGTAGTCCCTGCATTCTCTTGAGTTGTGGTTGACCCTTCGGCAGGCTTTGCAAGCGGGGGGTGGGGGTAGGGGGCGGGTTGTGAAAGGTTTCTTCCACATCACATCAAAGGTCCAGCTATGGCATGCATGTCCGCTTTCATTTTCTAACAAAATATAATTTCAGGGCTTTTGTGGCCTGTTGTTAAACCATTAACACTGCTTCACATACAATCTTTTTGTGGCTGGATTTCCTTATTTTTATAAAAGGAAAAGAATAACAATATCCAAATTAAAAGGAGTACTTGTGGCACCTTAGAGACTAACAAATTTATTTTAGCATAAGCTTTCGTGAGCTACAGCTCACTTCATCGGATGCATTCAGTGGAGAGATTTATATACACAGAGAACACGAAACAGTGGGTGTTACCATACAGACTGTAAGGGAGAGTGATCAGGTAAGGTGAGCTATTACCATCAGGACAGCGGGGTGGGTGTGTGTGTGTGTGTGTGTGTGTGTGACTTTTTGTAGTGATAATCAAGGTGGGCCATTTCCCACAGTTGACAAGAATGTGCGAAGAACAGTAGAGGGGGAAATAGTTTTACTTTGTGTAATGACACATCCACTCCCAGTCTTCATTCAAGCCTAAGTTAATTGTATCCAGTTTGCAAATTAATTCCAATTCAGCAGTCTCTCATTGGAGTCTGTTTTTGAAGTTTTTTTGTTGAAGAATTGCCACTTTTAGGTCTGTAATCGAGTGACCAAAGAGACTGAAGTGTTCAATATCCAAATTATGTACTAACCCAGTAGTTCACAACAGCTCCTTATTTAACACAACAATGCACTGTTACAACTGATAGTGTCTCTGCTTACATTGAGGTTTGGTGTATATAGATCATGGACCCATTAAATATCTGGCAGTTAACAGCTCCCTAAATAAACATCATCAACCCTGGATGGTGTCTGCTCTTACTATGTTGGAGACATCATTCCTGAGCCTTGTCCTTGTATTGCAGTCAGCATGCTATGACTGCTGAATCCAGGCCAGGACTTAGGGAGACTCGGTGTGAGGACACTAAGCAGCAGGACACTGTGTTAGACAGTCTAGGAGCTGGAGAGCCAGAAAGGCTTGGAGAGCCAGAGCCTTAATAAACAGTCATCTTTGCATTTATTCATTACAACCGAGTTCTGTGTCTTCTCTGCTAGGGCAGACTGTACAGTTCTGATGGGCAGTTGCCTTCTGACATTTGCCCATCCCTTGTACATCTTAAGCCAGCTAGTGGTGCCCCATTAGCCCATGATGACCTCACTTTCCCTTAATGTCCATCTGTTCTTCTATCCCCACTTTAGAAACACAGGACCAGACTTTTTTATTTCAAAAGATGACCTTTCCCTTCCCCCTAATCACTAAGCAGGTCCCTCACTTTTTCTCTTCTGTTTGTTGGTAGTATTACATTTATTTTCAGCATGTATAAAGTTTTTATAATGGAATTATCCTAATTTGCTCTGAGGGTCCTGTTGCTGGCTGCTTTATAAATAGCATTATTATATTTTTAAATGAAAGTGCTCTATGTTCACTGAAAGCCTGCGCGCTAAATCTCCTTATTAATTTCTCTCTCCACCTGTCAGTGCTCTTGTGTTAGCCCCATTAGCTTAAATGGGAGTTCTGTGCATGCACCTCAGGGAGCACAGCCCCATAAATATGCATGCACAGTAATCCATTTTTAAAATGGAACAACATTGCTATTACAGTTAATATTTCAATACAGCAAAAATATAATGGGTTGGATTTTGCTCTCAGTTATGCCATTACCACCCAGTTGATTTCAATGTACTGTAGTTGCATTACTGAGAGTAACATGTATACACTTAGTTCACATTATGAACTAATCATTCTCAAAAGATAATTATAAGGATAAAACTGCTGTTGAGTCCTCCTGATAGCACACAAATCATCTCCCACTTCTTGTTTTAGAAACAGGCTTCAAAAATGGCAGATTTCTTCTTGGGAAGCCCTTTGGCCACCTCCATTTTCTTACCCTCGTGCTTCCCCACCTCCACCATCAAATGTGTCATGACGCTGCATGGCTGCTGTCTGCTCTTCCCAGTGAGTTAAACTCAGTGTGGTGACTTCTGCTAGAGCACTTCAGTTTCTTTCCTGGGTTTGCCAGAAGGGTCTGCTCAAGAGTTCTTGTCCCCTGGGCCTTCTATAAGATGAGCACACAGTGAATGTCCACAGTGCCCCTTGCAAGGTCAAGAAAACAGTGCTGGAAACTGCATAGGTGACGTGTTGTGATCACTGCCTCTGATTGGCTAAGGATGTGCACATAGCTACCCAGTGCTAAATAGAGCTGGCTGAAAAATTTTGAATTCCAAATCGTCAACAAATTAAAGGACATTTTTTTCCGCATACTGCTAGAATACCCTTTTTTTAAAATTATTTTTGGCCTCATCCACTCTTGCCTGTTTGTCTCATCCACTTGTTGCTTTTTAGGGCCCCATTCCAATAAGGTACTTAAAACAACTCACAGGCATAAAGTTAGGCCCATGCTTAAGTCCCTGGCTAAATCAGGGCTTTCAACTGTAAACTTCTGGAGCAGGGACTGTCATGTACTATGGCTCCAATTCAGCAAAGTTTTTAAGCACTTGCTTAATTCCTATTGAAGTAATTGGATTAAATGTGTGCTGAGAGTTAAGCAGGTGCTTATGCTCTTTATTGACTGGGAATGGACAGCAGAATCAGGGCCTATATGTTTGTGCCTAGTGCAACGTGTCCTTGACCTGTTTTGAGGCCTGTAGATGCCACTGCAGTAAAAATGTTAAATAATAATAAAAAAGAACCAATAGACAAATTCCATAACAGCAGCACGTATTTTGCTAGCACAGTTTTGATTGCAGTCTGGCCTGTGAGACTGAGTATGAAAGATAAGAGCTGCAGCCTCTGGCAGTAGACAGGGATGATCTGGCTGAGATTGTACAGACATTCCCTACAGTCAGCTTGGTAGAATGCTTGACTGACCAATATACCAAGTAGATAAAAACTGCCAAGGTGTCCCCTGATTTTCTAAAGATAAGAGTCAACACAGCTGATATAGGAAAGAAGAAAACCACAGTTCCACTCAGGCATGCAGAATCTGCTAAAGTTATTTCCATGACCCAGACTTGGGAACTACTGACTTGACCTGGGAAAATAAAAATGGTTGTCTACAGTTGAGTTACAGTTTCCAGTCTCACCCCCACTTTTTGGTTGCTCATAATTTCCTCAAACAAATTACATTTGGGATGTGTAGTTTGCATGCTTGCCCTCAGCCTAAAGATAAATAATTTGAAAAGCCTCAGCAAAATTAGTTTGGCTGTTTTAAAATTATGTAGGCCTGAAAAGAAATCCACTTTGCTTACGTGTTCTGACTGAAATGTTTGTGCTTATGTAGCTCAAAAAGAGCTGATGCTAGGACATTTGAACACATCTCGTTTTATAGTCCCTGGTGATGCAGTAAACAATTCACATCTGAAGAAAATCAATTCAGTATTTTCAGAGTTATGAACATTTTAAAGTCCAAGGCCAAGTTCTGCTCTGAATACACCAGTGCAACCACATAAAAACTCCATGGTGAGAGCAGGATGTCTCTGGGCATGTTTTGTACATATTTATTAGGATATTTGTTTTTTCCCCCAACATATTAAAGAGGCAGAGAACAGAGCGTGTCAATTTCATTCTGTGGAGAAAGCCAAATTCCATTTTTCATTGTGGTCTGTAGGTTGGAGTATAAACTAGGAATACAGTCTATTTTCACAGCAGATAGCTCAACAACTTCAAGGGCAGGTTTGTACAAGGATCAGAAGCAGAATGTGGCCCTTGGATAGTAAATACATTTTATCATTATTTATTTAGTACTTTTTTGTTGCATTCAGCATCACGCAATGAGAAAATATACTCACGCTGCTATTTTTGCCTTTTATTTTTCTTTCTTCCCCATCCTCCTTTCTCTCCCTCTTCCCAGTCTCTATGTCCCTCCTATGCCCTTCTCTCTTCATTCCTTCGTTACAGCAATTCCCACTATCCATGGGTTTCACTCTCAACACCTTCCCCATTCCATTTGCCACAGTAATCAGTAATTAAATAATGTTTACATGATGGTGTTCTTTAGAGTTAACACTCGAGTGAGGTTAATGAAGGATGGGGGCCAGAAATTTACTTTAAAAAAAACCCAGCAACCAAAATCTTAGATTCTTCATAATCTGAATATGTCAGGTAGGACTGTATCTGGACTGTGATTGGGTATGTAACACTCCTGATTTAATGAATATTGTGGTTTCAGTCAAGATGGGGATTTGCATAAAACTCCAGATGCCGTGGGGATATTTGCCTGGCAATCTTCAGCAATACGCTCTTTCATCTGGAAATCAGTTATTTGGTCCAAGATTCATCAGTAGCAACTGCAAGTAAAAGATCAAGAAAAAAGGATGTGTTAAAACTCCTGGTGTTCATGTCAGATCTTCAGAATCCAAAATTGTCCAGTTGCTGATTGATATCAGATTGTCCTATACTGGACAATACAAACTTAAAATGAATAACAGATAAAAAGAAAAGAAGCTTCATCCTGATGCTAGACTCATTACAAGAAGTCCCCCTAAGGTGCAATCCCTCCCTGAGCGCCCCCCCCCCCCCCCCACGGCAATGTTGTGCTGCTTTCTGTGCCAATGGCTAAAGCAGCAGTTTGGCCCTCAGTCAGTGTGCTTTTTCTCTCTTGTTTTTCATTCCGGGGTGAACAAAGGTCAGAATATGTCAGCCTAGATTTTTAGCCAGTCCATTCTGAATTATTTTACCTTCTGTGCATCTAAATCAGGTCCTTTACATTATTCAGATATTCTATATCTGTGCTTGAATTGACCCTAGGTCACTCTGTGTGGGTGTGTTTAGGATGAAGCATGGATATGATTTTTCGCTTTACTTGGCATGGACAAGCATACTTATAAAGATATTTAGCCTTCATGAGCTGAATGACCAAGGTATTTTGTTTATGGTATTTTGCTATATGTACATATGATGCCTCCCATATTAGACAATTTTGCCTGGATATCTGCAATAGAATCTAGCAAGGAGTCTATCATGCAGCTTATCTTCAAGGTAATAAAATAGTGAGTGCAGCAGCAAATATTTAGCTCATTCTTCTCCAGGATTTATGAGACTGGAGACTACTCATATACCATGGATATTTCAGACTACTTATCCATTCTCAGCATGTTTTGTTTCAGGCCATAGAACATTATCTCTTATTCCAGCCAGTGTTACTAGCATTGCTAAGTTCTGACAAACTAAAACTACTATTGACTCTGATGGGACGTGAACCTGGATCTAGCTAAGTCATGCACTGCATTCTTCCTCAAAATTCTTCTAATTTATGTGATAAAATTAATGAATGGAAATGAAACATAAAAACAACCACCACCACCAAAAGGCCCAGCCAAGTTCCCCAGCGCTCTAATTGTAGTGGACTTTTTAAAAATAAATGGATGTAAAGATCTCTTCTTTGGGCAAGAAACATCTTCAGAATAATCTCACACACATCATTGGAAGGGACATAAATGCTAAGCCCTAAGTAGATGTCAAGGTTAAACTTGAAGAACTGGTTGGCATAAGTGCCATTAACAACTCCTCTCTTCTGAAAGTCAGGATTGATTATATCCATTCCTACGAATGAGTGGGTGATGCATTTTTTAAAATGCAGATTATGATTGGTTATTTTTCCCCCAAATCTAAAAACATTATCCAGCATTTCCAACCCAGCCCCAGTCATTCATGGTAATCAGTGTGTTTCTGTAAGGCTGTTCACTCAACAGCACTTTGTTAAGAGTGGGGGGAGGGGTGGTAGGAAGAGGGGTGTGTTGACTTGGTTCTGTTAATGAATTATGCCACAGTTATTGCACTCATGATTTTCAGCCATTAAAATTATTGCTCTGCAATTCTGGCTTTAAATGTGTTGTACAGATGTTATGGAGCACTTGGCTTTGCAACTTTCCAAATACTTGAGCCAGCTCCTCAGCTGGTCAAAATTTGCATTGCTCCATTAATTTCAATAGCACAAACTGACTTACTCCTGCTGAGGATTTGATTCATTGTTTTAAAGGACTGTAAGGTGGTAGAGTGGGTTACCTAGACCAGCAACTGAAAACAAAAGACTACACTGTGGCTGCTCACTGTATCGCCCCTTGGGGATAGAGGGACAAAGGAGATGCCAGTGCAACATTGTGGCCAAAAGGGCTAATGCAGTCCTTGGTGCATGAACAGGAGAATCTCCAGTAGGAGTAGAGACATGTGCCTACTGCTGGAATACTGTGTCCAGTTCTGGTGTCCACAATTCAAGAAGGATGTTGATAAATTGGAGAGGGAGAAGAGCTATGAGACTGATTAAAGGATTAGAAAATCTGTTTTACAGTGATAGATTCAAGTAGCTTAATCTATTTATTTTAACAAAGAGAAAGATAAGGGGTGACCTATTACAGTCTATAAGTACGTACTTGGAGAACAAATAGTTAATAATGGGCTCTTCAGTCTAGTGAAGAAGGCATCACAATCTAATGGCTGGAAGTTGAAGCTAGACAAATTCAGACTGGAAATAAAGCATAACAGTTCAACAGTCAGAGTAATAAAGCATTGGAACAACCTACCTAGGGTCAGGGTGGCGACTCCATCACTGACCATTTTTAAATCAAGATTGGATGTTCTTCTAGAAGATCTGCTCTGGGAAATATATGGAGGAAGTTCTATGGCCTGTACTATGCAGGAGGTCAGACTAGGTGATCACAGTGGTCCCTTCTGGCCTTGGAATCTGAGTCTATGAATCTGAGCCTCCTACCTGTTTGTACTGCCACGTGCTACTGGCGAATACAGACCCTGCTTCCTCCCTACACTTCCCTTTCTGTTTTGTCCATCAGAATTTAAAAGTAAATCATTTTTCTATGGGTTTTTCAAGCCATCCCCTAGTATTTAATAATTGTATTCCTCTATAGAATTCCCTAGGGCAATTTAAAAATGTTATAGCAAGGATATGAGTTGCTATTAAATTCCACAGGTTTGAAAGAATAATGTCGATAGAACCCTGTTGGTTTCATCCCTAGGGAATTCTATAGGATTCTTCCATAATGACCCCCAGACACGAGCAAGACCATTCCCCCTCTCATCCCCATAACTGGCCATGCATGGAAGGGGTAGCATATTGCACAACTGGTGTAGCTGCTGTGCCACTAGGAGCAACCCAGACGAATTTATGCTGTCAGCCATGTTTGAATGTACCAAACGCACAATCCATGGTCTTATGGTGAAACTTTTTTCTCTCCAAGCCTTTATCCTGGAGCACAAGTTAGAACAAAGTAAAAGTTTTTGTCAAACAGAAAAAGAGCAGCTCTGGCTATCCCCTAGCTCTCTAGCAACAAGGAATGGTGCAGAGTAGTGCCTGTTCCGAGCTGCCAAATGGTTGTGCCCATCTGGGCACATCTCTCACTGGTGAGAAAAAGTCATAGAGCAGCTCTGATAGGGAAATCAATCTTACACTTGGCTGCTTATTGACCCAAGGGGCTGTTTCAGCAACCAAGAACTGCTGGAGCACAACACCCTCCAGCTACCCTCTTTTACCCCAGCCACATCTCTGGCACACACCCAGCATCAGGTGGTCTGACTCACTGTGGCATTGAGCTGGTTAAGACAGCTCTATGCTATCTGGAGAATTCCCTTACATCTGGTGTAAGGGAATTCTCCCTGGTGACTGCAGCCATGGGCTTTGTTTCCTTGCTGCCTCCAGAACAGTCTAAAGGAGCTGTAAGGTAATGAAGAATCTGGTCCTCTATTAATAAAAGTTTCACTTCCAGATTCTCACGCACTAGCAGGTCATGTATTTGGACTACAGGGTAATGTTTAATTTCATCCATCCATCCATCAACTGTTTTCATTTAAATTTTAAAAATAACTCATAGAAATGTTTTTAGTCGTATCAGGTTATTTAACCACGCGTGGCAGAGATGTCACATCTAGAATGTTTCTGTTCAATTGTTTTTGTGCACAAAAAGATCTTAAACACTTTCTCTGACTCAGAAATGGCTGAATGAATTTTCCTTACATTCCTCCTTCTCCACCCCCAAATCCTCATGACATATCACATCTGGACTGAGTTCATGGCAAGTTTCAGCTCACACCATTATCATGACAGTTGTGAGTCTATTGAACACACGGGGTTATTATGGAAGCCATAATCTTAGCCACCACTTTAACTATAGGTAATATTAACTGTAGCTTTCGCACAACTTGTAAACTCTTCCATATATATTTTTGTAATATGATTGAAAGATTTCACACATGAAAAGATATTACAGGGTAAGTGGTTTAGAAATGATACTTGATAAACAAATTAGGTTAGCTAATCTGCTCTAAATTAAGAGAATGAGACTGGATCTTGTTTCCCACTACATGGTGCATGCCACATAGCTTGGCAAATCAGTTACTGCCTTTGACACATGCATGCTCAGCAGATGATTTTTTAGGATACGCTCTGAAAAACCCAAGTGGCCAAAACTGAGCCCTGGTGAAAACAGAGACCTTCAACTGCCTGGTTACACCAAGGCTGAATTTGACTCAAGGAAACTAATAACCTATGCAGTTGGAGCCTCTGTAAAAAGGCCCTGGGCTACTGCCAATGAAATGAGACGCTTGTGTCTTGCCAAATGTGTTTTTTCATAATGATCAGCGAATGGATCTCAATTGTGCAAAGGCCCTTAATGATAAGTCTCCTCTTCTGGGTGTACAATAGAACACTATTCATTGAAAGCATTAATTTATACAGAGGCATAATTTCACATGGGGCGTCTAGCAGGGATGGTTTATGGTGTAAGTAAGTATACAGTGTTCACCAGTAACTCTCGTGTTCAAACTGCAGCGTCTAGCTGGGGACAAATCACTACCTAGTGTTCCTGTTTCATTTTTTCTTTTTGTTTTATTTCCTGACGGATAAATATCTTAGACCCAAGGTCGCCTTAAGGAAATAGTTGTAATGCGATAGAAACGTTGCAGTAGGTGCTGCTGTGCTTCTGGAAATGTAATTGACAGTGGGCGAAAGTGCAGGAACAGCTCCCAGCAGGGAAACTTTGAATAAACATACAGTAAATAAACCGAAACACCAGAGGCAGAATAGGAAAGAGACGTATTTGCCTAAAGAGGGGTGTGCTACATATAACATCAGATGCCACTGGTAGCTTGTCTATAAGGGAGTAGTTACACTGTTTCCTTTCAACTCACAATGTCCCCACAGGGCCCACCTTCGGGAAGGTATTAATCACATGTACAGCTTTAAGCCCAGGTGTAGTTCCACTGATGTGAATGAGAATCTTCACTTGCTTCAATAACTGACTGAATCCGGGTCCCCAAACCTTTATTTAAGAAGTTAAAATATTTAGGGCCACATTCAGATCCTGTTGAAAACAGTGGGCCAGATTTTGACCTTAGTTACAACACTCCTAGATTCATAGGGTGGGATTCAGGAAGGGACCTTGGCATTGCAACACTCAGTGTCACGGCGCCTAACTTTTGGGCGTCTGAAAAGATCAGAGGAATAACACCGTGATCCACAAAGCTGATTTAGGTGCCTGGGCTTCCTGTACAATGCATGGGAGAGAGAGGCACCATAGAATGGATCCACAAAAGCCAGGAGACTAGGCGCATAAGCTACATCTCTCCCACTGTGGGAGGTGCCGGTGACAGGGATGTATGCTAAGCTCCACCCCTCTCCCAGAGTCAGGCACCTAAGTCTGGGCTGGAGGGAAGTGCCTGTCTCTGCTTAGCGATGCATGAATAGATAGATGCCTAAGCCACTTTTTGGTTAAGCACCTGCCTCGCTCCACACAAAACAGCCAGAGGAGGAGAGGGTGCCCACCTTATAACTTTTAACCTCGTGGTTAGCGCACTTGCCTGCGATGTGGGGGAGCCAGCCTCAATTAATTCCCCCTCTGCCTGAGGGAGAGAGAGGATTTGAGCATGGGTCTCCTACCTCTCAGTGGAGTACTCTAACCACTCAGCTATGGGAGATTCTGATATGGAACTCTCTCCATCTGGGTTTCGTCCCCCTGTTCCAATCACTCTTTCATTACTTATGCACCCTAGAACCGCTTCAGCATGAGAGATTAAGGGAACCCCACATCACAATATCCCATTCCTTGGCGGTAAGAGTACCGTTCTCAGAGGCAGAAGACCACTGTTTAAATCCTTCTGTCCCTCTGACAGAGAGGGGGAGATTCAGAGATTCCAAGGCCAGAAGGGACCACTGTGATCATCTAGTCTGACCACCTGTGTAACACAGGCCATAGAACTTCCCCCACATAATTCCTGGAGCAGATATTTCAGAAAAACATCCAAGCTTGGGTTAAAAATTGCCAGTGATGGAGAAACCACCACAACCCTTGGTAAATTGTTCCAATGGTTAATTACTCACACAGATAAAAGTGTACACCTTATTTCCAGTCTGAATTTGTCTGGCTTCAACTTCCAGCCAATGGATTGTGTTATACCTTTCTTTGCGAGACTGAAGAGTCCATTAATAAACATTTGTTCTCTAAATAGGTACTTAGAGACTGTAATCAGGTCACCCCTTAACCTTCTCTTTGATAAAATAAATAGATTGAGCTCTTTGAGTCTGTCACTGTCAGACAGGTTTTCTAATCCTTTCATCATTCTCGTGGCCCTTCTTCTTCTTGAATTGTGGACGCCAGCACTGGACATGGTATTCCAGCAGTGGGCACAGAGGTAAAATAACCTCTCTACTACTTTAGAGTCTTCTGTTTATGCATCCAGTTGAACCTGGGTCTCCCACATCTCAGGCAAGTGCTCTAACAACTGAGCTAAAAATTATATGGGCACCACCACCCATAGTTCTCTCTCTAGGCAGATTTTGAATGGAACCTAATCTGGTAGGCAGCCTCTGAGCATGCCTACCAGATCAGACCCTGCATACAACTTAGGCAGCTGACCGCTTATCTTTCCCTGGTTCGTGAATTGCTCTAGGACTTAGGCATCTGGACACCTAAAGGGAGGCAGCTGTGCACATGCTCAGAGGTAGAAACATAGACCTAAGGAACTTCTACCCTGAAAACTTAGGTGCTGATTGAGTTTACGTGCCTACCAGGTTTGGCAAGAGTTTGTGGATCGCAGAGGAGCCAAAACTGGGACTTAGGCACCTAAACTTGAGACTTAGGTGCCTGAGTCCCTTTGTGGATCTGGGCCATAGAGTTTGATGCCAGAAGGAATGACTGACACTTTCTGAGGATACCAGAGTTTTGAGACACCTTGCTACCACTTGTCTTTGTGTGAGGAAGTCTTGACTGTGCCTGCCAGTAGTCAGCTCCTTACCTCCACCAGCTACAAGCAGCACAAGCATTCCCCTCTTAGCCTACACAGGACTTGCAGTCCCTCTACAAGTTAGCAATAGGTACACTCCAACCTGACTCCTATAAGTGTCTCCTGGACAGTCCTTGATTCACTGGACACTCACAGAATTCCCAGATCCTCTGTTCCCAAAGGAATAATGCACCGTAGCATCTCAGTTAAGTAGAGCTCTGTTCTACAGTGTAACACCCAGCACTTAAATTTGTCTATTAAAAAAAGTAAGTAAAGTTTAACAAAGAACAGAGAGTTCATTAGTTCTATTTGCTATCACTTGAAACAGAGTTACGTATAAAATTAAATCATAACACACATACTCTAGAGCCTGGACTTAACTAACAAGATTCCCTCCTGTCTATGAGGTTTATCTTACCCAAAGTTCTTCTCCTAGCATTTAACAGCCTGTCTGACTGTGAGCCTTTTTTCATGAAGGAAATCCATGGTCTGCTTACTTCCTAAGTGAAGGATTCAGCATGATCCTCTGTCTCCACCGTTATAGTCCAAAAATCTATTGTCTGCACTTGTAAACAGGATAACCCTCACTGCTTGTGTTTTCCTGTCTAGGGTCTCTCCTGGACACTCTGCACGCACTTGATTAGCATTTTGCTCAGACTGTAAATGGACGCCCATTGTGCACTCAGTTTATATGTAGACAGACAGATAAACATTTTTTGCCTAAAAGAAACTTGTTTAACAAGTTCTGGTGACTGGCCCTAACTCAGAGACCTTGTTTTTTGGTATATATAAGTAATTCTTTACACATTATCCATCCATACATTTCACAGTTATGATGACCAGTGTGACACAGGCTTTCAGTATAGACCTTTCATGACACACTTTGGCAAACAAATATGTAGATACCAGACCTAGGGGAATCCTGTAACTCATGCACCCCTGTATCCTCTGCCACATGGCACCAAGAGATCCCTGGGTCACAGTAACCTCCTGTATATCACTGGCCATCAAATTTCACACAGTTACCCCAATATTGAGCCCAATAACTTATCCCTGACTAAACTTGCAGAAGAGCATCTAGTCATGATTTAAAGACATCAAGAGATGGAGACTCCAATTCCCTTGGTAATTTGTGCCAGTGGCTAAAAATTGTTCCTTATTTCTAATTTAAATTTGCCTGGAGTCAGCTTCTAGCCATCGTTATGCCTTTCTCAGCTAGATTGATGAGCCCTTTAGTACCTAGTAGTTTCTAGGTACTTACATGTTGACTTCAGTGGAGTTATATATTTACGCCAATGTTAATGAGGCCAGAATTTGTCTTGAAAGAGGTTGGGTTTTTTGGCACTGGTTTCACTGGGACCAGAATTTGTCTCTTGAGCAAGTTTTTCTTTATTTTATTCCATCCTAGCCCACCCCTTTCCAACCACTCATTGATTTGGGTTAAAACAGGCCACTTTATCTTAAAGTTATGTTTGCTGCATAGTGCTCATTTATATTCCCCCCCCCCCCCACACACACACACACTTTTTATATCTTGACCTTTCATAGGGGTAAGGAAGTGGCTGTTGCTAATATGTTCACTTTGCCACCATAGTCAATGTTAATGCAAAGACTAATGTTCTCCTGCAGCTGTAGCGGTGATGTGTCATGCCTAGTGTTCTGTCTCTAAACAGAATTGGCTTTCTGTACTGCACTTACAGTGTGAATAATTTCACTGTTATGGTGCAATGACAGCTGAAGATGCTTGAAAAAAGAGAGAGAGGGGAGAATGTAATAAGTGAAAGCGTGGCAACAAGGCACTTATTGTCAGCATTACTATTAGATTTGAGGGAATGTAACATTTGATTGCCATACAGATCTTCTGATATGCAAGCGTATTATATGTCCATTGAGAACACGGTGATGTTAATTGTAATTGGTTCAAAATGCTTCAACACAGAGTTTATAGTTTGTCCTTAGCTCCCCCGTTCTCTAGTTTCAAGGTTATTCTTTGACCATAATAAAATCTAAAGCAAGGAAAGCTAGTGTAAGAGCAATACAGACATTTTTATTAACTCTTCCATCCATGGGGCAATCTTCCCAAATGCATACTTATATTTTTGCACTTACATCATATTTTTTAAAAACCACAGGTGTTTACAAAGTCCTGTTTGTGGGTCAGGGAAGGGGATCTGAATTCCTCTCTCTGAGCCAGCCCTTGAACGCACGTTGAGGGGGCTGCTGGCAGAGTTGTCTCCTTTCTGCTATGCTCCATCGGGGCAGCCGTTGAAGCTAACTGCAGCTGATGGTGCAGGTACCTGGCTGCCATTTTAATGATTTCAATGGACAAATCAGTAGCATGCAGCAACACAGCAATCAGAACATAGGGCTAGGAACAAAAGGGTAAATGCGTGTAGTGCAGACACCTTGACATTTGGCCCAGATCCTCAGAGATATTTAGGTGCCTAATTCTGGTTGATTTCAATGGAAGTAATGAGCCTAAAACCTTTGAGGATCTGTGTTTTAAGGGGAAAACCCAGACTGCCTCAGGAAATAGTTGTGGTGAGCAAGGTGGCACATTTCCCTTTGAAGTAGCACTTGGCCAATATCCCAACAAGATTTTATGGGGACAGAATCAGACTGAATAATCAGAGGGTTTTTAGGGCTGTCAATCTAACACCTTTCAAGAAACTGCAGAAGTGACTGCGTTCCAGAGAAGGGTGAAGTGATTTCTGTCTCCTTCATATATAAGTGAATGGTTTAGCTCTCCAATTCAGGCAACACTCCTCACGATGTCTGTGGGTATTTTACCAAGATGTGGTGGTTAGATGTTGCTTGTAATTAAACTGCAGAAGTGACTGCGTTCCAGAGAAGGGTGAAGTGATTTCTGTCTCCTTCATATATAAGTGAATGGTTTAGCTCTCCAATTCAGGCAACACTCCTCACGATGTCTGTGGGTATTTTACCAAGATGTGGTGGTTAGATGCTGCTTGTAATTATTAGAACTGGGAGCACTGGCTGTTGGGAGTCTGAAAGGACAGGAAACAGGAAGGGGGGGAAGTTGAGGAGGTGGAGTGAGAGCTACTGAGGGTGCAGCAGCAGCTTGGTAAAGAGGTTTCCACTTTAAAAATAAAGTCCTGTTAAAGTGTGTGAGTACTTTGCCTGGTTGCTACAACATAAGAGTAAGGAATGCAAGCGTTAAGGTATTCCTAGGGTTTCCATCAGCCCCAATCTGTGGCTCCTGGGAAGCTTGTCAGGCCTGGAGGTGGGCTTTCAGTGGGAGGAACTCAGTGCAGTAAAGGTAGCACTCCAAAGCACACAGAGGCGGAGGGCCCTGGGGCACCAACTGACCTATGGCTTGCAAGCACTGTCTGCACAAGCCCTCTGCGGAGAAAGATGGGCTGGGCTGGGTCTCGTTGTTGAAATCCCCTAGGATTAATCCCTTATCTTTACTCACACTGAAAAGTGAGAACTGAGACTGAGTGACCGCTTCTCTCTCCCTTGCTCTAGGAAGGGAGCTGGGGAAGTAGTTTGCTTTTGTTGGGAATGCTTTACATCCCCTGCAAGGGGGCAGACATATTAAATGACACAGCTGGAGTGCTACATCCCCATACCCTAGAACCAGACCACAGGGTTGTGCCTGCCCAAAGAATGAGGTAAGGGAAGTGCCTGCTCTTGCCCCAAAGGGATGACTTTGAGATGTTAACCTTTGACAAGGCTAATATGACAGTCTGACCCCAACCCAACAAAGCAATTGATATTATTAGGGCTTTTTTTAGTAAGGCCTCATGACATTCTCATAAGCAAACTAGGAAATATGATCTAAATTAAATTACCATAAGATGGGTGCACAACTGATTGAAAGACTGTACTTAAGAGGAGTTATCAATGGCTCACTGTGAAACTGGGAGGGCGTATCTAGTGGGATCCTGCAGGGGTCCGTCCTGGGTTCGGTGCTATTCAATAGTTTCATGAATGACTGGGATAATAGAGAGGAGAGTATAGATTGCTCTTAAATTTGTGAATGACACCAAGTTGAAATCAACAAGAAATTCAATAAAGACAAGTGCGTAGTACTACCCTTAGGAAGGAAAAACCAAATACACGACCACAAAATGGGGAATAACTGGCTAGGTGATGGTACTGCTGAAGAGGATCTGGGGGTTACAGTGGATCACAAACTGAATGAGTCAGCAATGTGATGCAGTTGCAAAAAAAGCCTAGTTATTCTGGGGTATATTAAGCGGAATGTTGTATGTAAGACATGGGAAGTAGCTGTCTCACTGTACTTGGCACTGATGAGGCCCTGAACAGAAGTACTGTGTCCATTTCTGGGTGCCAGATTTCAGGAAAGATGTGGACAAACTGAAGAGAGGCCAGAGGAGAGTAGCAAGAAACCTGACCTATGATGAAAGGTTAAAAAAAACCAACTGGGCATGTTTAGTCTTGAGAAAAGAAGGTTGAGAGTGGGCCCTGGTAACAATTTTCATATCTGTTAAAGGCTGTTATATAGAGGATGGTGATCAAATTAATTGTTCTCCATGCCCCATAGAGACAGAACAAGAAGTAATGGGCTTAACCTGCAGCAAGAGGAATTTAGGTTAGATATTAGGACAATCTTTCTAACTCTTTGGAACTATTTTTAGTCAGTTCTGCTTTAGGGAAACTATTTCCATAGCAGTCAGTGCATGTAAATGGTATTCTGTATGCACCAGGTGCTTCTACAGTGTGAGGGGGAAACTGAGGCCTGAGCATATTCAAAATAACATTCAGAAACACCACCCAGACACTGATTGTTAAATTGGAAGGAAATGCAAATGTGCACATAAAACTAACACCCCAATATGGAATTCAATACATTG
This sequence comes from Caretta caretta, assembly GCF_965140235.1. Classification (NCBI taxonomy): domain Eukaryota; kingdom Metazoa; phylum Chordata; order Testudines; family Cheloniidae; genus Caretta; species Caretta caretta. Next base: position 190,538,697 of record NC_134207.1, on the reverse strand, counting down.
CAGTCAGTATGTAATGCCATTCACGCTCAAATGGAGACATAAATTACTGATATGATAAACTGTATCACTGGATCAGGCAGTATATGAAGTACCTGTACACTGTCTTCTATGTCATTGACTATGGAATTGAGTTAATCAAGCAATAAATCATATCAGTACTGAATTAAGTACAAGGTGCCAGGTCCTTCCCGCATTAACAGAAATTGTGTGTTGTGTCCAGCTGAGGTATAGCTGTGACCTCACTTATAAGAACATAAGATTTACCAGACCAGACCAGACCATCATTCCTTCTAGTTCAATATCTGACTTCAAAGGAAGGCAAAAATTCATATATCAGTAGCTAGCCACTTATGCAATTCCCTTAATGGGGAGAAAAACTGTCTTTATCTCAGCAGAGATCAGCTTATGTTGTGAAGCATGAGATTTGATCTACAAATGTTATTACTGGTCACGAAACTGTCCAGTTCCTCTCTAACTCCAGCTGCAGCATTAGATTCTCTGACCTTCATGGGCTTTGAATTCTAGGGTAGTGAATTTCCCAAATTGCTGTCTATGAAAGGGATGAAATGACTGAGACACATGAAAGGCCAGTGGAAGCTCAGTCAGTGTGTGTGTGTAATCCTAGTATAACATCTAACTAAGGAACTGGTGTTTCTATAGCACCTGCCCCTGACTTTCCAGGAATGGTATGGAAAAAATGACACCAATCTTACTAGTAGAAGGATTAATGGGTAACAAAATGCCTACCTTAAACATTCTGCCTTGGGGTGGCACCACATCTTTCAGACCGTGTTTGGAAGCATCTTTATAGAGAGAGGATATTTCTCCAGAACTTTCACATGAGAGAGCTCCATTCTCCCCAAGATGTCACACTACGTGAATATAAATGCTAAGGTCATAGGGGGCTCAGAAGTAACAAAAATAGATAGCATTCAAGTTTTAATACTTCAAATTGCTTCCTCTTTGAGGAATTTCTTGCTAGAACTCCTTTTCCCTAACCTCCACTTCAGGGCCCCATCAGGTAGAGTCCTCTCCTTATGTGCAAACCCGTCTTTATAAATCTAATGAAAGCAGACATCTTCCTGGAGATTTGTTCCTGTCATGTTTAGTTCATGGGTTTCAAACAAAGCTGGAGAGAGAAATATTACTGGCAAATAAACAAAAAAATCATTGCTGGTTGTAAAAAAAAAAAAAAAAGAGAGAGAGAGAGAGAGAGAGAGACACCATATTGAGACTGAAGTAACAGTCCATAAAGGAACCACTTTCTATGTGACATAAGTCAAGGTAAATTAACTATACAAGATATGGCTTTCATGCTGTGCAAACTAGCCAAGCATTAATATCATTGTGCTTGATTTTACAATCCGTGTTGAGCCCAAACTCCCAGTAACATGAATGGAAATTCTGAGTATGTCCTGCAGAAGTTAGATCTGAAAAAGATTTCATATGTCGTTTTCACCTCATGCCAATGAAATATTGTTCTTTCTATAGCGTGTTTTCTAATGCTTTGTAAAGTCTGGTTTTGAAATGTCTCAAGAAATGAGATTTCCACTGCTTCCGACTAGAGACTATTTCACAGTCTGATAGCTCTCATCATTAGAAATAGTCTAATTTTTACCTTTTCCGGGTTTCATCCATTGCTCCTTTATGTATCCCCTTGATGTAACACTCTAAAGAGTTCCTTTCTCTGCTTGAGAGTTATCTCATCCAAATATGTGTAGGTATTGTGTTTGGCTTTTATTTTGGAGGAGACTCCTTAAAATAGTTTTAAATCCTTTTGTCCCCTTCTTATTGCTATAAATGAAATTGATACCCTTGACTGAGCCAGCATTTGTGACACCACGTAAATCCCTTCTTTGACAAGGTCCCATTTTAGCTTTCCAACATGCAGTATGGCTATTTATGCAATTGTCAAAGTTCTTCATAAAGTCATATGACATTGACTGTAGGTCTTAGTAGCCAAAGGTTGTACAGTCATATCAATAGTATCTGCAGCAGTAAGTGCAGATTAAAGAAAAGCCAGCTGCACATCCAGTCTGTTTCCCTTGGCAACAGCATCCTGCCAACAAGAGCACTGCCAAGTAAGGGCTGGAGAGGGAGGGACATGGATTACAAAATTAGGGATGGCAAGCAATGTGTGAACTGGTAGCATTCAGACCAAAAAACATCTTGCAAATTCAGATTTCTTTCAAAAATATTCTTGAAATAGTTTTGCTTGTTCTGTTTCTTTTTCTTTACAGACAGACCTATTTCTTTGAGTGGATGCTAAAATTTATGCCAAGGTGCTAGCAAACAGACTGTCATCTTGCCCAATTATGTTCACCCTGACCCATCTGGGTTCATTGCTGGCAGACTCTCTGGTATCAGAAGAACTCTAAACTTCATCTGTCATGTTAATTCTAGCAATTCTTCCTGTGTTCTTCTTTCTTTGGCTGCTGAAAAAGCCTTCACCTGGCCGCAGTGGGAGCACCTCAGACAGATTTTGGTAAAGCTGGCTTTTGGAAATCAGGTTTCTACAGGCATATTGGCCCTGTATACTCCTCTTTAAGGCTGCATGTCTGTCATGGAGGTCACAGAAAGTCACGGACCTCCTTGACTTCTGCAGTGGCTGGTGCTGGTTCAGGGGCTGCCTGGGTCAGCAAAGGCAGTAGTTTGGGTGTGTGGGACAGGGCTCAGGGTTGGGGCAGAGAGTTGGGGTGCAGGGCAGCACTTACCTGTGGGGGGTGGCTCCCCGGCTCCCACCAGCATGTCCCTGCAGCTCCTGGAGGTGGAGGAGCCAGGGGGCTCTGCTTGCTGCCTGTGCCTGCAGGCGTCCCCCACCCCCGCAGCTCCCATTGGCTGAAGTTCCTGGCCAGTGGGAGCTGCAGAGCCAGCACCTGTGGCGGAAGCAGTGCGCAGAGCCCCCCTGGCCGCCCCTCCCCTAGCCAGCTTCGCCAACCCTTCCCTCCCCTCCCACCCCCATACCAGCAGGGGTCCTGGGCTGCGCACTGCTGCCTGCCCCCTCTCAGCACCAGCGGGAATCCCAGGTCAGGTGCTGTTGCTTCCCCCTCCTAGCATGGGTCCCAGGCCATGCACCGCCACCCATCCATCCTCCCCACCAGCACCAGCGGGGGTCCCGGGCCAGCCCCCCCTCAGCACTTGCAGCACCCCCAGACCGCCCCTCCCAGAGCATCTGTGGCTCCCCGGACCAAGTTTTAGTGAGGAGTGTATAGTAAAAGTCATGGACAGGTCACAGGCAGTAAACAAAACTTCACAGCCTGTGACCTGTCCATGACTTTTACTAAAAATACCCGTGACTAAAATGTAGCCTTACTCATCTTTGATTGTCTGCTTTGGTTAATGATCATCAATCACTTCCTTTTAATTTGTCTAGGGGTACAAGACAAGCCTTCCCCTTATCCTCTGTTAGCTTTGGCAATGGAGCCATTTGCAATAAATATGAGAAACCACCCCTTGTTAAAGGGCAGCAAAACATGCTAAAAATTATAGACCAGTTGATTTGGAATTTGGGCAGGTATCCGGCTTCAAAATAAACTATAATAAATGTGAAATTTTAGAAATTAATATTCCCAAAAGGGTCAAAACAAACTGTTGTCAGCTATATACATTTAAATAGGTAAAGCAATCTTTAAAATAAAATAATAAAATACATGGGGGAATGGAACAAATATGAAATTTCTCAGCTAGGTAGGCTAGCCTCGCTGAAGATGAATGTCCTCCCAAAGTTATTTTTGTTTCAGTGCATCCCTGTTGGTATTTCTGGCATGACCGTAAAACATGACAGGATGCACTTTTAATGTAGATAGTTAGCACCCTCTTCTCAAACCTTGTGCCTCTTGTGGCAAGCTTATGCTCGTGAATGACCCACACTCCAGTTATCTGGGAGAATCTCACATGAAAGACCTCTGCCAAATTTGTTGGAACTTTAAACCTCGCACAAAGGAGAACAGAGCAATCAGACTTAAAGCTATCCTAAAGGAAGCTGCTCTTAGACCAGCCTTGGAACTTGGTGCAAAGTACTCCTCCGGCACTGTTCTCCACCCCCGGGCTGAGGAAGAAGCACAAAAAGAAGCACACTGATAGAGGGCACTCGCCAGTGCCAAAGAAAGGCAAGCAAAGGGAAGGCAGTGGAGCGCGACCCACTTCGGGCACTCCTCCACCCCAGGTCCCATGGTAGCACCATAGAGTCTACTGAGGGACCCTCCGCCGACGGCAGGAAGTCATCGCGGCACCTGCAGAATTGCAGTGCCTTCAACCCCGGAGATCTTTGCAGCAGCCAGAGACTTGTTGTCACTACCGGTCATGCCGACCCCATTAGGTCAGCTGCCAGCTTTGTCGTCCTTGAGCAGGAGAGAGCACAGAAGAAATATTATGTGCCAGTCAGTGGGTATGAGTATCCTTACTCTCACCCCCCTCCTGAGTCCCTCGTCATTTTGGTGGCTAACAAAAGGGACAGACAGGGCCCGCTGAGCACTACATGCAAACAGAAGGATGCAAAGAAACTTGATCTGTTAGGGAGGAAAGTTTATTTGACAGGCGGCCTACAACTATGTATCTCAAACCAGCAAGCCTTACTGTGGAGATACGACTACAATTTGTGGGACTCTGTCCAAATTTAAGGACTCCATGTCTTAAGACTTATGGCAGGAATTTTCAGCCATCTTAGAAAAAGGAAAGAATGTTGCCAGAGCCTCTCTCCGGGGGCACTGGATGCAGCAGACACAGCGGCCAGGACAATGGCCTCCATTGTCACCATGAGATGATGCTCTCAGCTGCAGTCATCGGGACTCACTCAGGAGATCCAGCAGTCTATCCAGGACCGCCCTTTCGAGGCTCCTCACTATTTTCAGAGCAGATGGACGCGAGACTACACGGCCTGAAGGACTCAATGGCTACCCTCAGGTCCCTGGGCCCCTTGCTCCGTCCGCTTTGAGGAAGCACTTCAGGCCTCAACAGTCGCCATGCTTCTTAGCTCCGCCTCTGAGACAGGACCCCATAAGAGAAAAGAGAGAGGTTACAAGCGCTGTCAACCATTTCTGTTCACCTCAACCTCCCAGCCAGGGTCACACAGGTACTCAGCTGAGACAAAGCAGGCTTTTGAAAGTGCGCCCAAGGGCGCTGTACCAGTTCCCACTTCAGATCCTGCCTCCCCTTTATTTTTGGGCCAACTGTCCCACTTCAGCCTGGTGTGGTTCTGCATAACATTGGACTCCTGGGTGCTAAATACAGTGGCGATTGGTTATATCCTGCAGTTTTCATCCACCCCTCCTTACCACACCCCATCCCTGTCCCTCTTCAGGGACCCTTCTAACAAGCAACTCCTTACCCAGGAGGTGCAGACCAATGTTCCCTCTAATTTTTGACAGGCTGTGTGTGCAAAAAATTTCTTCTGTGCAAATGTTTGTGCTTCTGTGCAAATGTTTGTGCGCGCGGTATTTCGCCATGTGCACAGGGTTTAGGATCTGTGTGCATGCGCACACACGCACAGCTTAGAGGGAACAGTGGTGCAGACACTCCTACAGACGGGGGCCATGGAGAACTTACATCAAAACTTGAGAGGGAAGGGGTTTTACTCCCGTTATTTCCTAAGCACAAAGGCCATAGGGGGCCTTTGTCCCATATTGGGCCTCTTTCAACTCAACAGATATCTCAAGAAACTGAGGTTTCGTATGGTCTCCCTGGCCTCCATCATCCCCTCCCTGGCTCCAGGGGACTAGTATGCTGACCGCCCTCAACTGGAATGATGCTTACTTTCACATTTCTATCTTCAGTGGCCACAGATCATTTCCAGTTTACCACTCTTCCCTTTGGCCTGTCCGCAGCCCCCCGGGTTTTCACAAAATGCCTGGCAGTGGTAGCTGCCTTCCTCAGAAAGCAAGGTGTTCAGGGATACATGTACCTCACTGACTGGCTGATCAAGGGTTGTTCAGAGGCTCAAGTAAAGAACAGCATCAACTTGGTCCAAGCCACCTTCCGAGCGCTGGGCCTAATGATAAACGAGCAAAAGTTGACCCTTATGCCAGTTCAGAGAATAGAGTTTATTGGGGCACTGCTCAGTTCGACTCAAGCGAGAGCCTTCCTTCCAGAGGCCTGGTTCCGGACCATGTCGGACCTGGTATCCAAGGTCCAACCAATTACAACAGACCAGGTTTGCCTCAAGCTACTGGGGCACATAGCCTAGCCCATAGTCTAGCACAGACGTGGCTAGCTTCAGTTTACTCCCTGAACAGACACGACTTGGACTTGGTGCTTACTGTTCCAAACCCGGTCCTCATCTCCCACCACCACCTCTCCTCCCCACTCCTCTCCCAAAACAGCAAGAATGAATTTTCTAAGGAGACTGAGGGTAGCAAATTGCTTGGGCTATTCCAGCACCCATAGTAAGTGAGGAATGCCTGAGACGCTATATCCAGACATAGACTGGCTGGGATTCTCTCATGTTAGGTTGCAGTGCTCCTCTAACACTGAGACCCATCTTGGTGCATACTGTCTGAAAGCCAATTATTTTCCCTATTCCTTTTGGGGAACACTTAGCGTATTGAACTAGGCCAATATTTGTGCTGCTTGGCCAATGTATTCTTCCATTCACCCATCCTTACTGCTCGTGTAACACAAACAAAAGAATATTACCAAGCTGGCATTAAGAATCAGGAGGTTGATCTGTGTTTTCAATATTTAAAAAAAATCAAAGTGATAAAACATAAATCATAAAGTTATCACCAAAGAGAATAATAAAATCTATGCGGTGTTTTGACTCCAAAGAAAGGAAGAGAATAGGGTCAGTATTTCATTTTACATATTTTTCTCTGACAAGAATTTTAATAGTCCTATAAATAATCAAATGAAGGTATAACTATTCTTAGAGGTATAGAATCGGGAGCTAGGTTTGTAAAACCCATCTGCATGCTAAAAGCTAAATGATATATCAGAGCAGGAGCATTCTGCCTTGAAACAGAATATTAGGCAGTCTCACAAGGACGTGCAGCCGTGGAGCTTGTTGCTGTTTTGTTCCCAGCAAACTAGAACAGACAGTGATCCTCTGTAGCATTTGAATAGAATTGTGCCAGACAGACTGTATCTGGACTTGATAGAAGAGCAAGCTGGAATACCAGCCAGCCATTCAGTCTGCTTGCTGAGAAAGCAAATGGTTCAATAACTAATAAGCTTGCTTTGCGTTTGCAATGGTATTTCATAAAGGAGCACAAGCCTTTTATTTTACATCTCTGGAAGACACGCCTCCCTAGTCTGTGTCTGTCTTCATTCCTCCAAAGGAATTCCAACATTAGCAGCAAACTCTCCTCAGTGGAACTACCTCATTAATTAGGAGATGGTAGCATCTTTTATTTTTTACGCTGAAATACGAAGCTTCCAAGTCTGCATGGCGTGAGCAGGTGAGGATGTCTGCTGACAAGTCCAAATGATATTTTCAGGTAAGTGATTCCCTATTACAATCAGATAAAAGTCGTCATTTATTTTTCTCCTCAGTAATTATTGTGCTATTAGATTGTCAATGATCATTTTCACAAGGATCAGAAGTCTGCATGTATTTAAATGAATGGGCATCTATAGCATTTTTAAAGCACCTATTACCATAGCATCTGTCTGCCTTTGTGTGCAGCATAAAAATGAATGAGAAGATATTATTTTATTTGTAATACCTGGTGTTATATCACTTGAAAATCTAAAATTAATTTTTGCTTATGGACAGACTCACTTGAAGCCTTTGATGGAAATGACCCTTACCAGCAGTGATGGTTGCTCTTATAATAATTTAAATTGTTAAAGGGCTGGGCATAGTTGCTTTGTGCAAACTCTATGGCAGACTCTTATATTCTCATACTGTGTCAGTGTCTTCTGGTTGCTCTTAGTTTCTCTATGTGATTTCCAAAACTTCTGTTCAGGCTATTTTATGTTATTGCTGTTAGATTAATTGCACTCCTTTGTTATTCCTGGTGTTTCACTTTCTGTGTCATAGATTTTAATCAGACCTTGAATACAAAAGTAGGGTTGAATTTGTAGTGTAATCCATAAAATATTAACTGCATTTCCCTTCTCCTCTGACCAATACCTTGAAAAAAAAATAGAAAAGAACGTGTAATGGCACGTTTGAGAACTATTGCATGGCATTCTCGGACTCGATGTAAGATGGTGTGAAGAAAAACAGCTTATGTGGAAGTAGCCTATTTTTTGGTCAGTTCCTCCATTGCTCATGGTAACTGAAATTGCTCAACCCTTTGCTTGTACAAATGTTACTCTACATTGTTTACATGAAGAACAGGAGGACTTGTGGCACCTTAGAGACTAACCAATTTATTTGAGCATAAGCTTTCGTGAGCTACAGCTGAATGCGAGCTGTAGCTCACAAAAGCTTATGCTCAAATAAATTGGTTAGTCTCTAAGGTGCCACAAGTCCTCCTTTTCTTTTCGCGAATACAGACTAACACAGCTGCTACTCTGAAACCTGTCATTGTTTACATGGAAATCCTATCATTTATTTTAAGCATTCATGCAGCATGTAAACAATAAAACATACCAAAAAATTACGTGAACAAAAGTTATAGAATATTGCAGGTTATACAGTTTCCATATTTTAAAAGTCACTGTTTCTACTTTTGTTGTTGTGAGCTGAGATGCACATGACAAAAGAACAGGATAATGCAGAAGGTTTTCACTACCAAAATGTGTTATTTCAGTTGTTTTGAACAGTTTTTATCAAGTGCTCTCTTTACCATTTAGTAATTCAAGAATGTTACAGGCACAATAAGGTTCAAGCACACTGTACTCTGCCCAGGTATACATGCATCCAAGATATGCTTTTGTAGTCTAATTGGGATCTGTACATTCCCCTTGTAGAACTGTTCCTTTTGCTTCCTTTGCCCAAGGCAATCTGAGAGAACAGATCCAGCAGTAGGTGTAAATACAAAGCTGTTCCTGACTTCCCACAGCAAAGATGTTTTTCAAGCACAGCTCAGTGAGGCTCTGTTTATTCTGCTGCTGGGTCTACGGTGGGGAGGGCCAGAATAGGAATCTTTGCTTCCAAATGCCAGACTGAACTCTTTGTGGATAATCATTCACCATGAAAGATGTTAATATGGGGCTCAAAACTTTTCACTATATCTTATGCAATTAGGGCTTGGTCCAAAGCCCACTGAAGTCAGCGGGAGTCTTTCTACTGACTTCAGACCACATGTTGCATAAGATGCTGTTGTTTAAAGATTCTACCTAACATCTGAGCTGACTCCAGTAACATGCACAGACTCTCATGTAAGGCTAATAAGCTATTCTTTACTTTTGAAGAAGTTAAAACTATTTACCAGCTACTGTTAGTAAAGTATCTAATGCAACCTCTGTCTGTGTTAATTCCTGAGCAGACCCCACCCCTCCATGCAATGGAACCCTCTTAAGAGGGGGCAGCAGGGGCAGTGGACAGCTCGGGAACCGTGTCAGGATGGCTTCACCAGACCTGTGCCAACAGAGCCAGGAGAGAGCAGCAGAACTGAGGCTCAAGACCCAGCAGATTAGATACCCAAAGAGCTATAAGTTCTGGGGACTGAACCCCCAGCTTCTTCTGATGGGGAGAAAGCAGGCTATTCCTTTCCCTCAGTGAAAGTATTCAGAAGAGGCTCCAGAGCAGTGGTTCTCAAAGCCTGGACCTCTCTCCTTTAGTAATGTGGGAAGAACAGGGTGATCACAACCTCTTGACACCTGTTCGCATAATGAGCCCCAGGCAAAGACCCTTGCTCTAGAGGAATTTCATCATTTTCTTCCACATAAACATATCCCTTAGCTCTTCCTGTGAGTTTTTCCATGGAAGGGAGCAGTTTCAGAGTAAGCCTAGATTTGGCCCTCTGTATTGGGGATTTATCAAGATTTGGTCCACTGTATCCTGGTAAAGACTCTTATTGGTTTCATCTGCATATATCATCCTTTTACTGCACTATTTTTCATACCTGAGTGAATTCATTTTGGACTTAACGTACAGTACTTGGACAGTGCTCAAAGTATTATGCAAGAACAGAGTGATGTTGTTCCCACTGCCAACATACGAGGTCCATCAACATTCTTGTTAGGATTGAAGGGTTTTTAACAGAGCTATTGAATTAGGCTCCAAAGCTCACACTTGATGTATGACACAAATAAAATCTTTTGGCCATTTCTGAGCATGAAGAATGCAAAAAGAAAACAGGAATTAGTTTTGAGTTTCCATGGCTTTCCAACCCCATAAATCCTAGGAAATGAATTCCCCAGTCTGCTGGATATGAGAAGCACCTGTGTGCACACACTTACTTTTTACACGCATGAGGAGGCCTATTGAAGTCAATGGGCCTTATGTGCATAGAAATATATGTGCTTAAATCTTTATCAGACCAGGGCCTAAATGCTCCAGCATCTTTCAACATAACAGCATATTCAATATGTAGATTAAAAAAAAATCTTGTGCCTTCAAGTAATTGTTTTTCAGATTTGTCAGGACTCTCCTCAGTTTTCATGTTAGGGCAACATCACATTCTTCCAACTCACCTTTCCTTATTTTAAAATTATATAATCCCACATCTAAAAATATTGGATGCCTTGTAAATTGCCTCAGTGTTTTTTTTAAGGTGACTTTACGTAGAAAAGAGATGGACTGTCAGGAAAGAGAACAGATTTTTCCACTTATTCATGAATATCTGCTAAAATCCAGAGTGAGTCCTCATTAAGCTATATTTTGCTAACCTTCTGTCTGAGCATCTAAAAGCTATAGGGACAAATTCTGCTCTGACTTACACCTTGTGAAAATCAATGGGAATTCAGTGTCGGACTGCCTTTTGTGCTTTCAAAAATCTCCCCTCTCAAAAATGAAATGTACCTCACCTCCATGCTGCAGTTCTGTTGACTGCTTTCTTTTGTCACAGTTTATAAATAATATCTTTCATTTCTGCACGGGATACTACAGTCTAGTTTTGGTGTCAAATGTTCACACTCAAAGCTCTGTCTTGATATTTTAGCAGTGTGTGTAGATGCATTTGTGTTCATTGTTGAGATGAACCATTGTTTTATCGAGGACAAGTGCATAGTATGTACAGCAGTGGTCCCCAAGCTTTTTACCTCATGCCCCCACTTATCCCTGTTTGTGCCACCTCGCCCAAGCCAGGAGTGGGGCTGTGGCTCTGGGAGCAGGGGGACACGGACAGGGGTAAGGGAAGCCGAGGCTGGGGCCACAGTGGGTGCAGGGGCAGAGCTGAGGCTGGCAGCCTGGGCTCCAGGCCACGGCCAAGAGCGGAGCCTTGAGCTGGCATTCGCAGCTAAGAGCAGAGCCCTGGGTATGGGGCTTTCGGCTGGGACCCCTGGCACAGTGAGGGGACAGGGCCAGGAGCAGAGCTGGCCTGGGCCCCAGCTGCACCCCCCCCCGAATCTTCCTCTGCACGTGTCCCATAAATTGGGGACCTCTGATGTACAGAGACTGTGGAGTTCAGGTCTGTGGTATGGCAAATAGGAGAGGACACTAAGGATATGTCTACACTGCAGCCGGAAGCATGCCCCTGCAGCCCAGCTAGACAGACACATTCTAGCTCTGTGTGAGCTAGTGCACTTGCGCTAGCAGTGTGGACCTTGTGGCATGGGCTAGCCATCTGAGTATGGACCCAGGGAGTAGGCCAGGCTTATACTCTGGTAGCTAGCCCAAGCCATTTCACATTCCACGCTCTTTCTAGTGCACTAGCTTGAGCAGAGCAAGTGTGCGCGTGTCCATCTACCTGGGCTGGGAGGCACGCTCCCAGTTGCAGCATACCTCTATCTGTAGCATTAGTGTATGGACTCTCACAAGGATGGGGCTGATCATTGTTGAAGCCTATCATATTTTCTGAATCCCGTTTTAAAAGGTCCATGGTACAGACACAAGTCCCCATTTAAACTGGAGGCACGTGGCATCAGACCTTGTGCCCATGCAGAGCTTTCAGCACCAACATTTTCAGCATCTGCCTCGCAAGCTAACGGAGAGCCTCCTGTAGTGGTATACTAGCTCTTACGCGGTACCTTAGATCTCAATGTGTAAGTATCATTATCCCCGTTTTACAACTGGGGCATGGACAGTGGCAGAGCCAGAAATAGAACACAGGTCTCCTAGCCACTAGGACTCTCTGGCTCTTGCAGTATTTAGACTTCTGTCTTCTTAGTGTCTGATTACATTGCCCTCTGGTGGCTGGAGCTCTAATACAGTTTTGGCATTCTGTCACTAGATGGCAGTGGTACGTATACGCGCTGGGCAGTACACTGTATACTCCCCCAGATAGATGAAGCTGTGCCTTGAGCAGCTGGAGTCCATATCCAAAAAAAGGGGAAACCTGTCCTTAACTACAGTATGTGTGCATACCGACATATGCCATGGTTAATATCTGAACTGTACATGTAAGCATCAGGGATAGAAACTAGGATCTTCAGAGGTTCGCCTTTAGTTCAATGGGCAGTTTCTGATGGTGGAGCAGAGGAACTATGGGTTAGATGGCAATTATAGAGTTCTGTGTTTTGTGGACATGGAATCAACCCAGACTGACTGTTGCCCAAGTGCTGAACTGGAACTCCAGCTGCTGGAGCTCTGTTTAAATGAGGAGGCGGTGGTAATGTAGTAAGAATGTAGTAAGAGCTGGTTGAAATATTTTTTCAATGAAAAATGGCTTTTAAACCAAAATATTTTTTCTGGTTTTCAACCATATAAAGCTTTCGGTGTGAAGTAGTTTTCAAAAATTAGTTTTTGTAATTGACAATTTTTGAAAGCCAAAGGTTTTGATTTTTGGTTCTGTTTTGTATTGGAAAAAAAAAAAGTCCTCGAAAAATGAAGTGTCAGTCCTGTTACTTCCTCTGACTGGGCTACAAAGGTTATAAATCCTAATGTCTGGCAACATTGATTCATAATTAACTTAAATGATAGAGGTATGTGTTTTTGGAGAGGAAGACCAGAGGTTCTAGCTCTGCTGCTTTGTGTGCAGCATAGCTGGCAACTATGTCCTTTGTTAGAAATTAAGAAAAATCCAATGTACAGTGAAGAGTGTGGCTGGAGGTTGTTATTCATGCTACTTCCAAAATTAACAGGAGTTCTATCATAACACACTTCACCTTATGCGTTTAGAGCAGTACCCCAGAACTTTTCTGAAACATTATCTCCAGAATCCAAAACAAATCTTCATTCTTCCCTTTTAAATTGTTCCCCTGCAGCTACTTGTCTTGGCATGAAATATTAGCCATTTGATCACTGAACTATCTGCCTTGACCTTGACCTCACAGTATGTGCGGTCAGAAAAATTTCCCTGCATTTCACTGAGTGGTGCTCCATTGGTATTCCTGTCTGTTAGAAGCATCTCATTGTTCCACAATAGTATATTTTTTCACTTTGATCAAGTGTCTTCCTTTCTGGTTAGGGGTGGAGAGCAAGATACCAGGTTGGGGCTTATCTGTGAAGTTTATTTATTTATTTTATTTCAGAAGCAAAAAGCATTCGCTGACATCTGTGTCAGTCACTAGAAGGTGCTGAGTTATTTGTAGGGCTGTGAAGCCATTAAAAAAATGTATCACCATTAATCGCGCAATTAAAAAAAATTGATCGCTCTGTTAAACAACAATAGAATACCATTTATTTAAATATTATGGGCTGTTTCTACATTTTCAAATACATTGATTTCAATTACAACACAGAATACAAAGTGTAGAGTGCTCATTTTATATTTATTTTTGATTAAATATTTGCACTGTAAAAAAAGAAATGTATTGGATGAATTGGAAAATACTAAGTACTGTAGTGCAATCTCTTTATCATGAAAGTTGAACTTACAAATGTAGAATTATATACAAAAAACTGCATTCAAAAACAAAACAATATAAAACTTTAGAGCCTACAAGTCCACTCAGTCTTACTTCTTGTGCAGCCAATCACTCAGACAAACAAGTTTGTTTACATTTACATCATCTGAGTCAGATGCCACCAACAGAAGGTGGATTTGGGTTCTGTAGTTTCCGCATCAGAGCTTTGCTCTTTTAAGACTTCTGAAAGCATGCTCTACACCTCGTCCCTCTCAGATTTTGGAAGGCACATTAGATTCTTAATCCTTGGATCAAGTGCTGTAGCTATCTTTAGAAATTTCACATTGGGGTCTATGCATTTTGTCAAATCTGCAGTGAAAGTGTTCTTAGAACAACATGCTGGGTCATCATCCGAGACTGCTAATAACATGAAATATATGGCAGAATGCGGGTGGAATAGAGTAGGAGACATACAATTCTCCCGCAAGGAGTTCAGTCACAAATTTAATTAACACATTTTTTTAACGAGCATCATCAGCATGGAAGCATGTCCTCTAGAATGGTGGCCAAAGCATGAAGGAGCGTACAAACACTGAGCATATCTGGCACGTAATACCTTCCAATGCCGGCTACAAAAGTGCCATGCAAACGTCTGTTCTCATTTTCAGGTGACATTGTAAATAAGAAGCGGGCAGCATTATCTCCCATAAATATCTCCCACTGTTTCTCTTAGCCACTGGCTGCACAAGAAATAGGACTGAGTGGACTTGTAGGCTCTAAAGTTTTACATTGTTTTGTTTTTGACTGCCGTTATGTAACAAAAAATCTATATTTGTAAGTTGCTCTTTCATGATAAAGAGATTGCACTACGGTACTTGTATGAGGTGAACTGAAATACTATTCCTTGTATCAGTTTTACAGTGCAAATATTTGTAATAAAAATAATATAAAAGTGAGCACTGTACACTTTGTATTCTGTGTTGTAATTGAAATCAATGTATTTGAAAATGTAGAAAAACATCCAAAATATTAACAGTGCAATTAAAACGGCGATTAATCACGATTAATTTTTTTGAGTTAATCGCGTGAGTTACCTGTGATTAATCGACAGCCCTAGTTATTTGTATAAAAGTTTTATACACTGTATTTTAAAGTCAATTTGTTGACCTCCTGTATAGGCAGCAACACATACTGAGTGAGCATGAGTGGAGGGATAAGGCAGTTTAGGGTGGGGAAACTACAGTGAGGCAGTTCTAAGCTGTATGGGTTACGTGGCTTGTGATCAACTAGCATGTGGTAGGGCAGGAGGAAAAAGTGCTACTACTTTGGTGGTTGGGTTTTTTTTAATGTGTTTTTTTGTTTGTTTGTTTTAGGGGTTTTTTACTTTATATCTACTAAGTCCTTTCTTTTCAAGGGCTCGGGATGGGCATCCTTTAGTATGGCATTTGTATAAAATCAAAATAACTAATCCCAGCAGTGTCCAGGGACCCCAGTGGAAGTTATAATGCAACATCTTCCTTGATGCTCATGAGCCCCATTCTACAGAGGTTTCACTTTTCAGTGGTGAGAAATTACTCCCAAGTGAATTAACATCAAAATGGCTTTTAATAGTGCTCGCATAGGAGGTTGTGTGGGTGTCCCACACTGCTGGCTGGAAGGCTTAAAATTGCAAGGATTAAAATGGATTAATTTGGTGTCCAAGACGTTCAAAACACTTGGCTCAGTGGGCTGGTTATAGGCTATGGAGCCTTTCCTCTCAGGATCACTGGTTCTAATGCCAACCAGTTTAGTACTGCCATCTAGTGGTGGCCAATGGCCTCTTAAAAATGAATTGGTTTTCTCAGTGCATTTCTAGTGGGCAGGCATCCACAAGGTAGTTGACAGTTTCAGCAAATGGAGACATGGCATCAGTGTGGTTCCTGCAAGTTGTAGTGACATAGGGGTACATCAGCAGAACAGGGTAAGGACTTCTACTGTTACTGTTATCTGGATTAGAGATAAACACAAGAATTCACATTGCCGGTGTTACTTTTCATGAGCTAATAGTCACTTCCTGGGCGGTGGGAAGGGCAAAAGCCTACAGAGAACCCCAAATTCCACAACATGTACAAGCACAGGAAATGATAATTCAAACATCCTGTCATAAATATAAAGGGAAGGGTAAACCCCTTTGAAATCCCTCCTGGCCAGGGGAAAGCTCCTCTCACCTGTAAAGGGTTAAGAAGCTAAAGGTAACCTCGCTGGCACCTGACCAAAATGACCAATGAGGAGACAAGATATTTTCAAAAGCTGGGAGGAGGGAGAGAAACAAAGGGTCTGTGTCTGTCTGTATGCTGGGTCTTTGCCGGGGATAGACCAGGAATGGAGTCTTAGAACTTTTAGTAAGTAATCTAGCTAGGTATGTGTTAGATTATGATTTCTTTAAATGGCTGAGAAAAGAATTGTGCTGAATAGAATAACTATTTCTGGCTGTGTATCTTTTTTGTAACTTAAGGTTTTGCCTAGAGGGGTTCTCTATGTTTTTGAATCTAATTACCCTGTAAGATATCTACCATCCTGATTTTACAGGGGGGATTTCTTTATTTCTATTTACTTCTATTTTTTATTAAAAGTCTTCTTGTAAAAAACTGAATGCTTTTTCATTGTTCTCAGATCCAAGGGTTTGGGTCTGTGGTCACCTATGCAAATTGGTGAGGCTTTTTATCCAACATTTCCCAGGAAAGGGGGGGTGCAAGTGTTGGGAGGATTGTTCATTGTTCTTAAGATCCAAGGGTCGGGGTCTGTAGTCACCTAGGCAAATTGGTGAGGCTTTTTACCAAACCTTGTCCAGGAAGTGGGGTGCAAGGTTTTGGGAAGTATTTTGGGGGGAAGGACGCGTCCAAACAGCTCTTCCCCAGTAACCAGTATTAGTTTGGTGGTGGTAGCGGCCAGTCCAAGGACAACGGGTGGAATATTTTGTACCTTGGGGAAGTTTTGACCTAAGCTGGTAAAGATAAGCTTAGGAGGTTTTTCATGCAGGTCCCCACATCTGTACCCTAGAGTTCAGAGTGGGGGAGGAACCTTGACACATCCCTATCAAAGTTAAAACAGAGGTTGACTGTATTGGGTCAAAATTGGAAGCCTATAATACTGTAGTTTCAAAACTGTGGTCTTTTGAATTTGCCCATGTTAGAGTGTTTGAGTGTTTTGCACTTCTCAGACACTGTAGATAAAAGGCAAGATTTTCAAAAGTGACCAGTGATTTTGGGTGTCTCAATTTCTTTGTGCCCAACTTTAGACACGTTAAAGAGATCTGAGTTTCAGAAAGTGATGAGCCATCCACCTGCTCAAAAAATCAGATCTCTTTAAGGAATCTCCAGTTTGGCACTCAAAAACAGAGACACCCTAAATCACTACTGATGCTTAACAATCTTAGCCAAAGAACAAGGAAGCTAAAAACCGCAACAGGCTCACAACAAAGTGGGAAGCTGTCTGGAAGGGGGTGCTCCTGGGCACAAATAAAATTGAAAATATGTTGATTTAATTGCAACCCCCTAGGGGTACACTCTAAAGCTTCTATTGACCGGGCACATTGGACACACCGGGGGCTCCTCAGATCACTCCCCACCAGCTCCCTATGTGCCACCTTCCCATTCCTATCTATTTCAGGGACTCCTCCCACCCCTCCACCACATGTTAGGGGCTATGTGTGATGCCTATTCCCCCTTCTACTACATGCCAGGAGCCCACCACAGATCTTGAAGCCCAGCAGGTGGGAAACTAAGGTGGCTTTAAACCATTTTTGCACCTCCAGATCCTGGGCTGCTCCAGGGGCTAGAGTAGCCCAATTACAGCACCTTCTGCAGGCGACTCTGAGTGGCAGCACTGCCTGGAATCAACATGTTCCAGCCCTGCCCAGGACACACCCCTCCTCCTACTCCCAACCCTGCGTCTGGCCTGACCCTTATGCTAGGGTCAGAAGGCAACCTTACAGCTGCCTTCCTGAGTTCCCACACTGGAGGAATCCTCCCACAATAAGAACTAGGGCTTTCAGAGTTCCTTTAGGCTCTCTTTCCCTTGTCCCTTCCTTCTTGATTTCTTAGAGAAGGAGGTGAAGATTACAGTTAGTCGTGAACTTTTCTGCTGCACTATAACTTAATGCTTTGGTGTCTTCCTAAGGCTCTCACTGCAATCTCTTTACCTAATGTATGCGTGCCTGACAAATTATAGTGAACTAACTTATAAAATACCATGAAAGCTTGAAGAAGGAAAGCATGAGCACACAATAATAAGGATTTTAGTCTGTACCTCTGTGGTTTTCATTTCAATACCTTTCTGTGTCGTTTCCTCAAGGTGTTCTACTGATCTTGGCACTGACAGAAGAGCTGGTGTTTGCTGTTCAGATACTGCCTCCAAGTGTATCGTCTCGGGGCCTCCTGACAGACACTACCGCTATCACAGCCATGGGGATAACACCTCGACACAAAGGCCATCACACGACAGGACCCGTTCCCACAACTAGTCATTCAACTCGCCCAATGGAGATACCTGCCCCTACCATTGACCAGAAGCAAGCAACCAGCAGCCATCACGCTGCCAAAATGGAAACATATCATTTATACAACCAGAGTGCTTTGTATTCAGGACAGACTCGCCCAAAGGGGAAAATATTTCAGATTTTCAAAGGCAGCTTCACAGAATCTACAGAGCCTTACCTAAAGACAGCACTGCACTCTCCCTTTCCTACTTTGAGGCGCCCATTCACTACCCATCCATTTCAGCCCCAGATTGCAGCCTCCAATGATCCCAATAGTACCAGGCCAGCAACGACGACAGACGCAAGCTCTTCTCTTCACAGCAACACCTTGGAAGGCCTTAAAAAAGCAGAGCAGGTAAATGGAACATGGCTAGTTATGCAGAGAGCAGATCTTACCCCCCCAACAGCTGGCCCATCGACTGATCCCAAAACAGTGTCGGTGCCTTTTAAATCCACACACTATGATATATGGGATATCCTGAGCAAAAATAACTCTTGGGTAACCTTGAGTCCAGGTACAAATGTACCTTTGTTTGCCAGCCCTGGAACTGCAACAGCAGCAGGTCATTCAGTTCAGAGCAGCTTTGATGTCAACATTTCATCACCTACAATGGGAAACCCTAAAGGAACCTCCATGACGCAGCACACCATGGTGAATAATGCTGCTTTATCCAACCAGGCTCTCTCCACAGCACCCACCACAAGGTTGGCTGGCTCCATTTCAACAGCTGGCTCCACAGCAACGGGAAACTTTCTAAACAGACTGGTGCCTGCTGGAACCTGGAAGCCTGGCATGCCCGGGAATATTTCCCATGTCACTGAGGGGGATAAACCCCAGCACAGAGCAACCATTTGTCTCACCAAGGTGGACATTGCCTGGATCATTCTGGCTATCAGTGTACCTATATCTTCATGTTGTGAGTTAATTACTTCTTTTCTTTTTTCCTTCCTTGAGATACAAAATGTGTGCAAGCCTGATGGGACAAGTATTGGCTGGGGAGCTTAGCACTGGCGGTGTAACACATTCATATGAAACAGATGACAAGCAATGTTCAGATAAATAACACATTCTTTGATTTAAGTAGCCAAGACTAGAACACTGGTCTCAGCTCCAAAATGCAGGTGAAACACTTGAGCTAAAGGCAAACTCCCTTTGCTGGGATTAATAAGCAAGTCAGTTATCCTCTCTGGGGGCCATTCAATAGAGGATATCATAATTTGCCAACTCATTCACATAAAGTCTGGACATTACAGGAAGGAAAGCAGGCTTACTTCAAAAATGTCTAAATCAGGGATAAAAAATTATGCAGGTCCAAAATCTTGGAATTGTTATATTCAGCCCTGGAGCAGTACTTCAGAGTACTGCTGGACTGAAGGACCAGTAATAGCTTTAAAGATTATACCATTGAAAAGCTAGTGTTCCAGAAGATATTAAAGTATTTTACTTTTATTTTTATTTATTTTATTCTTACTTATATTTTATTCACAGTCATCTTGTGAGCCATTGGACTTTAAAATCACATTATTCTGATTAACATCTTGCTTTCTTTCTCCATTTTAATTCTGACATAGTTTTATCTGATGATGTCTAGAGAACAAAGTTTGAAATCTTAGCTTTCAAACAATAAAAAGCATTAATTTCTAAAGCCCTCTATACACTACAAGTACAAACCATGTTTCCATAACCAATTTGTGACCTTCTAATCTGACCCAGTTATATAACAAAAATGTTTGAACTATGTCTACCCAGAAGCTTTTTCACAACGCTAAACTATGTCAACCACACTTGTCTGTCCACTATGTAACTATTCGTATCAGTGCATTCTGGGAAAGTCTAAAATGTTATTCCATAGTAATTAACCACTCAAAGAATTTACCCAGGGTCTTGGTGAATTCTCTATCTCTGGCAATTTTTAAATCAAGATTGGATGTTTTTCTAAGATATACGCTCTAGGAATTATTTTGTGGGCAGTTCTATGGTCTGTGTTATATGGGAAATGAGACTCGATCAGTGGTTCTTAACCTGGGGTACAAGATGCCCTTTCTGGGGGTGCGAGACACACCAAATTTTTTTAGAAGGTAAATCACTGAAAACAAATTAAGCACAGGCACGTAAGTACAACTACTTTGTTTCATCAAACCTATGTATTTATTAACATTATACATTTTTAACAATTACTGTAATATACAAACAAAAATATATCTAGGTTTAAATAACTGATCCACTTCAACGATTTTTGATAAGGGGTGCGAGAACATATTTTGAGAACCAGCTGGGTGCAGGCTGCAGTAAATTATCTCAGTGGTCCCTTCTGGCCGTGGAATCTACAAATAGTACTTCAGCAGGAGATAGTGTCCTGACAGCACACACACGGGGTGACACAAGCAATCTGAGACAATATTCAGAGCTGAGATGGAGGTTCCACCAAACTGATCACACAAGCACAGTTAAGTGGGTCCATCGACAATGCAAACAGAAGTGTGTCAAACAGTTACAGGAACAAAAACATTTGCCAGCGTGGATGAAACAACTGTTAGCAACCATGGCTCCTGAGCATTAACCCTGTTATGTTATATACAAGCTATATTTAGACCCAATTTTGTTACTAATTACAAATTTGGTTAAAATGGTAGTGGAGACAGGGCCTAATTCTGGCTGATTGTGAAAATAATGTTGGAATTGAAGTAAGTGTGTATGTATGTGAGTGAGAGAGAGAGAGAAGCAAGTATAATAAAAAATGTGATTTTTTTTTAAGGGCCAATATATCATGACCTGCTAAAGCTAGAAACACGTATGTGGACCGGTAGAAATTCTGTCAGGACCAGAAAATATTTCTTAGGACTGGTCTTGAACTAGAGATCAGAAAGAAAAGTATGTTAAAGCCCTAGATAAAGCATCTGTCTGAGTGCTATCAGCAAGCAGCATCTCAGGAGTCTTTTTGAAGGACTTCTCATTATCAATTAGTTTCTTAAACTACTTTACTGTAACAGATACTGTAATATCATGTGCTCATATACACTACATTTTTACATCTCTTATATTGCAAGCTGTGATTTCAACAAGTCATATATTGTTTTGAATTTGGCCTACAGCAGTAGTGAGAGGGCAACATTCTCAAATGCAGATAATGACTAAAGAGCCTAAGTCCCATTGACTTTTCATGACTTAGACTCCTAAGGCTCAGATCCTCCAAGGTGTTTAGGTGCCTATCTCCCATTGATTTCAGTGGAAGTTAGGCACCTAAACACCTTGGAGGATCTGGGCTTAAATCTACATACAAAAAGTTGTGCTGTTTTAACTACACTGATATAATTAAAGTGCTACAACCCCCCTAAGGGTGGATGCTGTTATATTAACGTATATGTGCTTAGAGTGGCACAGCTTATTCCCATAAGGGAAAGGGAATAAACTGTATCAGTATAATGCACCTTTATACACCTATAACTGCATCTACACTATGAGTTGTACCAGTTAAAAAAAACAACAACAACAAAAAAACCCAACGTGTTCCCTACCTTGCAATTATACTGGTACAAATTGCATGTAGACCAGGTCGAAGTTGCTTTTGAAACATTTTACCCAGAGAACTTTTAACATTTGGTGGCCACCTTTCAGATAATTTTCTAGCAGAGAGATGTACTCCTGCCAAAGCCACTGCAGCACCTGCTCTGCTTTTTTTCAGCCTCAACAGAAGGTCAGTGGCTGTAATGGGCATGAAAAACCATCTCTCCAAGTCAGGGTCGAGGCATGTTGGTGGGATGATGTGAGGAAACTTGCTCAAGCTGTACCTGCTGCATGGATAATTAGTCCCCAGCATTGTCACTGTGGCAATAAATTCATTTTTAAATGTTCTGAAGGGTCAGGCATTATCTAGATATCGTGGCAGAAGTGATTCTCCACATTGCAGCTCTCACATACTTTTCTCCGGTCAAAGGTGCAGAGTTCCTTTGCTTTCTTTTCATTGCTTTAAAGATTTAACCACCTCCGCACACAAAAGCACCACAGTCTCTTTTTACCTGCTCGATGCAAATGTTACTTTAGCTTCAGCACTGAACACTCAGCCAAGCAGCAGGCCTGGGACTCAAATCGCACTATATGAGTGATGTGAAATGAACATAATAGTAATGCATAGCTCATTAGTGCTAACTCTACACATTGATCTGCTACCATTGTATTTCTAAGGAAGTCTCTCAAGCAAGAGTACACCATTCACAATGTGTACGACTGCCCTTTTGAGTTATTTTGCTTGTCATGTTAAAATGAAAAGAACGTTTTCCCTGATGGCACCAGGGAGCTACAACAGGCCTTTCCATTTCACAACCGAGAAAGCGTTGTCTTCTGAACCTCTCTCATGCTCATATGTATCCTCAGACACAGTGGAAATGAACAGTTGGTACTGTAGCTCTGCTACAAAACCACCTGATGAAGCTGGGTGTATTGCATAGTAAAGACATTGCTGCCATCTTCAGGAAACAAGGTGTTTGCAAACAAATATATAAAGTCCTTCATTCCAATCTCCAGGCAGAGGTGACTATAGATGAAAAGTAGTGGTTGTTCCTAATTTTGAGAAAAGATGAACTTCAGCATTTGATGTTAAGGAACATGTTATAGTATAGTAAAAAAAAATGACCTACAACTAACAGATTTGCTATGGGTATCTTCAAGGGGTGGTGTTGCAATGAAAAGGTCTCACAGCTATATGCAGTGTGCAAAATAAACTGAATGCAGTCCATCTCCCTTTTTGGGTGATAGGGGGTGGGAAAATATAGTGTGTTTTGACTCAGCTCCAAGTCAAGTCTATCGAATCTTAAATTCTTAGGCCACTGGCCCATTCTAAGGTGTTCAACACCTTACGTGCCTAAGGCAGGACTGAGCAGTGAGTAAGGGGAAGGAAGATTGACTCTGAGAGGCAGGACTTTTGTTAAGGGTGTTCTTCAGCTACCGGTTCCCAGCTCTGATGGGGAACCAGCAGGGTGAAGGCAGCATGAATTGGGAGGGCTGAAAAGAGGTGTAGAAACTGGCACTGACCCAACAGTTACATGCTGAGAAGTCTGCCAGGGAGTACGAGTCTCCCTATCTGCTGAGATAGAGGTAGGGCCTGCCAGCACTTGGCATTCCCAACTCCCTAAAGAAAGGGAAGGAGAAACAGGTGTGGGGAGGAAATTGGTGCCTTTGCACAACAGAAAGAGAGGAGAGAGAGAGGCAGGAGTCAAATTAACCCAGCTCCCACCTCCGTGAGGAGAAGTGTGTTCCATCAGTAGGCCTGCAGATTTAGCCAAAACAAAATATGAGAACTTTCCAGCACGTTCCAAAGGCTTTCTGTTATCACACTGTGCGTAAAGTATCATGCCCTCTACTTCAGGTGGTCCCCAGCTACAGAACCTCATTTGCCCATAAATGAAGCTTTCTAGAATAAGACCTCTCAAATCAATTGACTCTTGAGGATGCTTTCACAAAGCGAATGCACACATTTTTCTAGAGGAGCATGACACTTATAATCTCTACTACTACTCCTATCAACCTGCAGGAGCAGCACCTTTCCCCAGGTAACTGATGAGACCCCTAGAAGGGCCTTCTTTGAGAAGTAGTTCTTTTGTGCATAGGTACAGGGACATACAATATATTGGGAGGAGGAGACATCACTGCTCTGGGTGCCCCACATACAGAGCATGACCCACATACTCCACTCTAGCACTTCCCCCCACCCCCAACTGTTACCATGAGGGCCAGCTAGATTACCTGCAGGAGTGGTTTTCTCTATATTATGTGGATCTACTGCTAACTAAGGAGCCTCTGGAGGTGCCTTCACTTTCCTATCCCATGGAACCAGAAGAAGGGGAAACTACACAGCTCCTGCAGTTCTCATCTCCACAAGTCCAAGGGAAGAGGAGTCATGAGGGTTTTGGCAGGAACTGCACTGCTTGTCCCCAGGGGATTAAAAATCCTCAAGCAGCCACCTACATTTTCACTGATCCTGCTCATCAGATGGAAATTTGCCAAGATCAGGAGGCAAGTGAGTAGCATAGGATCTCCCCAACTCAAATGTGAACCAGCACCCTAGCCTTAGTCTGCCCTCAAACCGAAACCCACTATAAACCTAATTCCAATCCATATCTGAACACTGCTATCTCAGACCATAGCTAATGTAAAGGTGACAGTGCCACAATATCCACCAAATCTACAAGTACCTGTTTTCAGGGCTACATCAAACTTCTTAAGTCTCCCTGGCATATGACAGGGAATGCCATTCAGTGGTTAACCACATCAATCAATGCACAGTATCACCTATCATGACACAGAATAGTTTAGTAGCCCAGCCTGGGAATTTGTGGACTTGGGGTTTATGTCCAGCTCTCCTATGTGACCTTGTGAGAGTTGCTTCAGTGCCTCAGTTTCACCAGCTAGACAATGAGGGTAAGACTAATAACTCCCCTTTGAGACCCACAGATAAAAAGGGCTAAATACTGTTATGTTCCCAAAGTGCCACAGAACAATGAGATCGCTATTTTCAACTTGTCACAGTTTTTTGTGATGTCCTTCAGGCAGCTTTGAACATTATTTTTGGTCTCTCTCGCACTCCCAGTCGCAATGTAGGATGTGTTGTGAAATGATTTTAAAACTCACATCACTGATCCCTCAAGTTCCAAGTTCTTTAAAAAAAAAAGTGAAAAAAATCCTTCTGTAATTACCAAGTGACATGATTAAATGTAGAAGAATACAAACCTGGCCGTAGGACGCACAGCAGTACATTCCTTTAGCCACTTCTGCTGATAACAGAAAATGTGAGAGGGAGGCTGGCTTGCAGTGTGGAAACATCAGCAGAACCCAAGAACATATGAAGTACTGCCTTGGATTCAGCTCTGCCTAGCTCATATTTCATCGCCTGGGGAATGCTCAAAAGTGCCTTTTGCCAACCTTCATTGAAGAATTTACGAAAGTTTGTCCTGTGGTCTAGTTCTCCCAAGAGATAGATACTCCGGCCCTGATTCTGAGCTCACCCTGTTTCATGCAGATGTATTGCACCACTGTAAGTGAGATCAGACTGAGATTTAGGCTGTTTCCGCACTACTCGCTAGGGGTGCGATTCCCCTGCTCATGGACATGTACTCATGCGAGCGCCCATCGGTCAAGCGCTAGTATAAATACATTGTAGCCACAGTGGCACTGGCAGGAGCAGCAGAGGCACAGCTGAGCCATGCCGAGTCCAAACCTGCCTGAAACCGGTGGATTTGTCCTCGGCATGGCTCAAGGGTGTCTCTGCTGCTGCTACCAGGCTACCGCAGCTACACTGCTATTCATTTGAGCAAGTATCTGTATACGAGCAGAGGAATCACACCCCTAACTCACAGTGTAGTGAATCCTGTGTCCAGCTGGCAGCAGCTGTTTGTCAGTAAAGAACTTCAATAATAATAGTAATATAGCTAAGATAGTATAATAATATAGGCAGTGTAGGTAGTAAAACCTATTGTTAAAGTTGCTGGGCACTTCCTATTATAAGAGAAGGTTACTCACCTGGTACTGTAATTGAGGTTCCTCGAGATGTGTCCCCCTGTGGATGCTCCACTTCAGGTGTTGGTGCACCCCTGTGCCATTGATCGGAGAATTTCAGCAGCAGTGTCCGTCTGGGTCATGCATGCCCAGTGGTGGTCTCGCAGCGCCATTGGCGCCTCATCTATCACACGCACAGCCCAACCCCCTCAGTTCCTTCTCAACCATCTCTGGCCTGACATGGAGTTTTGTAGCCGCGTCCCAATGTCTGTGACAAAAGAGAAATAGTTTTAAGTTTCATAGGGTAGTTAGTAGTAGTTTAGTTAGTCTTCTTTATCATATATATATATATATATATATATATACACACACACATATACACACACACTCTAAGATCCTGTTTTCAGTTGCATATAACTTTGCAAGTTAAACCACTTGAGTTGAAATTTTCCACTCTCGGTGCTTGCCTCGGGCTGAATTTTTCTGGGGAGGGGGGTTGCTTTTTGTTTTGAAAGTTTCAGCCAAAACAATTGAGCTGTTTCTGCAGGTGAGATTAGGGAAAAATCCATTATTTTGCTCACATTATTTTTACAATCAGTGCATTATTTTTTAGATGCTCTAGTGTCTCCATGCTTTGGAGCAGGGACTTGAAATTTTTGTGTGTGTGTGTGTGAGAGATATGTGGCTTTTACTGTTCCCATGAAAAACTATTTTCACAAGGTATGAGCCTTTAAAAAAAAAACTCAGCTCACACATGATCAAGGGAAACTTGTTAGAGTAAAGCTGCTAAAGTCTCCAAAGATTCTGTCTGCACTGAGCCCTCCACAGCTCCTATGTGCAGACTACACTGTGTGTACTCCACCATGGGGCTGCAGGGGCTGGCCTGAGCAGGACTTTCCTGGCAATTCACAATAGCAGTAGACCCCAGGAAAGAGAACAGGGAGACTCTCTCTCTCTTGTGCTCCTAGTGCTTCCACTGCTGACAGCCAGGTATTGAGCAGAAGAAGAAAGCAGCCTGGTTTAGAATGAAGAGGGGTGAGGAATGAGAGAGACAGTGCAGTGAGCTGTAGCTCACAAAAGCTTATGCTCAAATAAATTTGTTAGTCTCTAAGGTGCCACAAGTACTCCTGTTCTTTTTTCAAAGGGGGGAACAGTAGCCAA
Organism: Caretta caretta; assembly: GCF_965140235.1. Taxonomy (NCBI): domain Eukaryota; kingdom Metazoa; phylum Chordata; order Testudines; family Cheloniidae; genus Caretta; species Caretta caretta. The sequence goes on along the minus strand of NC_134207.1, from coordinate 190,511,758 downwards.
AAGATATGGGGGGAAGCAGTGGGAGATAGGAGCCAGTCAGGGAAGCAGCAGAAGGGGAGGGGGACAGGGTACTGAGGGGAATATAGGTGTCAATAAGAGGGAAGATTATAGCTGAGGAAGAGGGGACAGGAGCTAGGAATGGATAGATAGGAAGAAAGGTGTACAGAGATAAACTTGTGGCGGATACAGGGATAGAAGGGTCTATAACTTTGGAAAAACACACTACTCTCCAGAACCTGCAACTGAACCCAAGAGTCCTGAGTATCTACGTATCTCTATTGTCCGCACATATATGTGAAACCCCTGGCAAAGAGTGAGTCTCGACCTCCTCTAGAAGCTGACCCCATATTTAATCTTCTACTACTACCATCAGTTACTCCATTAGCTAAGTGGTAGTGGTCTAAGGTCCAAATACTGCTAATAACCCAAGCTGGGGGTCAGTATGGTTCCACATGATGGAATTTCTAGATTTTTTCCAAATTTTTTTAAAGTAAGGAAATTATATTTAAAAAACAATGTGAAAAGAATGGTGAAGTTGTAAAGTCAAGTTCTCAAAAGTTAGGAGATGTCAGATTTAAAAGTTGCCCATGCAACCTTAATTCACCCCACTTATGTGTAGGCATTATAATTGTAAGCAGAGCCTCTTACTACCTATTTCCACAGTTCCCTTGCCTCTCAGTGCACATGCTACTCTTGGGGAAATTCTGTGCCCCTGTGGAGCAGCAGAAAAATGCCCCCTCCCCCCCACAGATTCCTTTCTGCTTCCTTGAAGAAAAAGGTTTCTGTGGGGGGGAGCAAAGAGCCACTGCACCAGTACTCAATGACCCCTCCCTGGCAGCTCTGCAGCTCAGACATGTCTGTTCGGGCAGTCGGGGAGAGAGGTCTGGGGATGCCACGGCCACCCAGGGATATTAGTCCCAGCTGGGTGGGAGATGGGGAGGATGGAGATGGAGTTCCCCCTCCCTTGCACGGAGCAGCCAGGACTGGGTCAGATCAAGCCCCAGAAACTTTCCCTGGGTGGACGGGGGAGCAGCTCCCTGTACAGTGACCCCTCCCCCCAGCTGCACACCCGGAACCCCCCTTCCACAAAGCCCCCCAAAACCCTACCAAGCATCATCCCCTGCATCAGGAGCCCCCCACACCTGGACCCCCACCCCACTGAACCCCAATCAGCTTCACCCTGACCCCCCACCATCAAGCCCCACTCCCACAGTCCTCCCCTGCACAGCCCTAACCACCTTCACCTGGACTCCCCTACAGAGTCTCATTCCCTCTGCACCCAGAAACCCGCACTGAGCCCCTGTACATCCAGATTCCCCCCTGCACCTAGATCCCCCACTGAGCTGCCTGCACCCAGATTGCACCACACAGAACCTTGATACTTTTGAGGGAATTTTACACCAAAAAATTAAATATTCTGCACAAAAAAAATTTAAAATTCTGTGCACAATATTTTAAAATTCTGCAAAGTTCTGCATATTGTTAAAATAACACAGAAACACAAGAAGAGTATAATCACACCATTTTCAATTATTTTTGTAATTTATTTCAAAATACTTGTCAGCAAATAATAAAAATGGTGTGGTTATATTGTGTTATTTTGACAAATATAGTAAGCAGAATTTTCCAGAATTTTAAAATATTGTGCGCAGCATTTTTAATTTTTGTGTGCAGAATATTTAATTTTTTTGGTGCTGAATTTCCTCAGGAGTAACATGCTAGACCTGCTCTGGGAATGTATAAGTGTTGTGTAGTGAAGAAGGTTATTGTCTGTAGGACTACTTCCTAATTTGTTGCAGAAGTTGGAGGCAAGGGATTGCAGGGAGGGAAAGGATCATCTCATGGTTAAGGCAGTTCAGTACTTCCCTGGAAAATTTGATTCTATCCCTCTCTCTAACACAGAGTTCCTATGTGATGCCAGGCAAGTCACTCAAACCAAAAAGTGTTCACAGCTGGCCACTAATTGTATGTTCCTCATTTTCTTGGTGCTTACCATGAGACACTTGGTGCTAGATTTGCAGAAATGCAGGGCATTCACAGCTGTGATCTGAATATATAATGTGCTATAAAACTGTTAAGTACTCTGAAAAATCAGGCCCTCAGCGTCTCAAGTTGTGCACCTTAAATGAGTGGGTACTTTTACCAATTGTTACCTTTATCTCTGTGTCTCAATTCCCCAGTTCTAAAATGAGGAACTACCACGTAATATCACAGGGGCATTGTGAAGAAAATTAATTAACGTTTGTGTGGTGAATAAGGTCTGGGGCCACACACTGAATAAGGATAAAAAGAAATATTGAATAAGTATTCATTCACTGAATGAGGCAGTGATCCTGTGGAAAATACAATGTGATCACGCAATTAAAGACTATCATAATGCAGAAGGGAGGCAGAATGAAAGGTAGCAGAGAGATCCTTAAGTCTGGCATTTCCTAATTTTTGAATGTTTGATTTTGCAGCCTTGAAGTTCTTTTAACATAGGGGGGGGTTTTTTGGATGCAGTAATATAATAATATTAAATAGTGAAGAGGGCAAACACAGCCCTTGGATGCATAAGAAGGGGAGTATCGAATAGGATTAGAGAGATGGTATTATTGCTGTATATGGCATTAGTAAGACCATTACTGGAATGTTTTGTTTAGTTCTGGTATTCGCAGTTGAAAAATAATACTGGAAATTGGAAAGGGTTCAGAAAAGAACTACAAGAATGATCTGAGTTCTGGAAAACTTGCCTTATAGTTAGAGACTATGCAAAAAATGAAATATAATAGAGAGGGAAAGGTCAATCAAGCTTTGCTGAGGGTTCAGGTAAATTTTTGAGGAAAAGCTGTAGTTGTTCTTATTTTATCCAAACAGATTCACACCTCACTAAAAGAAATGTGATGTTGCAGCATTAGTTAAACAATACTAATTTCTAGTCTTCACTAGAGTACAAGACACATTATAGAAAAAGCAAGATGGAAGCTGTGACTTTTTTTTTCTATTCTACTCTGTTGTCTTTACTGTTACCTCATATTTTCAACCCACCTCTACTGTGTTTTGTGCGTTTCATACATTTAGGATTTCCTGTCTGACAGCCTAGATCAGGGGTTCCCAAACTCGGGTACACATGCTTGATGATCCATCCATTCACTTCACAATTTTTAAAGAAGGTGGTATGTGAACCAGTAAAGTTTGGGAGTTGCTGTCTTAGATTGTATGAACGGAAAGGTCCTGGAACACTCTGGGTGTTTCCGTAATACAGATAATAAGATAACCGTGTATAGGTACCCCCAAGCACTCTGGTAAATGAAACACTAGATTAGGACCCAGCAGAGCTGGGTTCTATTCCCAGTATTGTGAGTTGGCAAGTCACTTATACCTGCTCCTGCCTCGGATTCCCCATCTGTATAATTGGTATAATACTGTAGTTTTATACCCACTTTTATGAAGTACATTTAGATATGTGTTATGTTACATTACTTTTTTTAAAAAATAAACTTTGCCAACCAGCGTGCCAATAAGTGTTAACTGTGGTGAGTCTCAGCAGAGAGGCCAAGGACTGAATGAGCCCAGAGACAGAAATCCCCTTCATAAAACAGTCTCTCCTGCTTAGGGTTCAAGCACCTTGAAAAGACAGCATAGGGGATCTTTCACTGCTGCTATACTTAATCTGTAATAAACACAGGACTTCATTCTTCTGGCCTTTCAATCCGGCAGTTCTCAGAAGAGCTAAGTGTTTGATCCTCAAAGGGACTTAGACAGGGCCGTCCCTAGCCATATGCAGCCCCAGGCTTCCGCGGGGGCGGGTACCTGCTCCTCGCCCCCCCACCGCCAGGGTCTGGGCTGCGCTCAAGGTCTGTGGGGCCCGGGAGGCAGGAGCTGTGGGGGGCCACTTTGGGAGGCCCAAGAGGATTAGCAGAGGACCAGGAGCAGTCTGCTCCGTTTCCCTCGCCCCAGCCCCGTCACTCAGGGGAGGAGGTTTGGAGGCAGGGGTCCCCCCCTCACCGGCAGGAAGCGGAGCAGCCTGGCCCCAGCCGCGGTGCTCCACTTCCCCCCAGCGAGCGACACAGCTGGGGCCGGGGCGAGGGAAGCGGAGCGGGCTGGAGCCGCTTCCCGCCGCCAGGGAGTGAGGGGGGCGCTCCTTTCCCCCACCCCCGCACTCACCGGCAGTGGGAAGCGGAGCGAGCCGGCCCCAGCCCGCTCCGCTCCCCGCGCCCCAGTCGTGTCGCTCAGGGGAGGGGGTCTCCCCCGCCCCGCACTCACCAGCGGCGGGAAGCAGAGCGAGGTGGCTGGGAGCTGGCGGAGTAGAACGGGCTGGGGCCAGGTTGCTCCGCTTCCCGCCGCTGCCAGGGAGTGCGGGGTCGCTGGGGGAAGAGGTGGAATGGGGGTGGGCAGAGGAGGCGGGAAGGCTAAGAGGTGGGGCGGAGGGAGTTGTCCGGGGCTCCACACCCCCTTAGGGGCGGTCGTGCCCCTTCCAGTGGGCACAGCCCGCGGGGGGGCGGCCGGCCAAGGGATAGGGCTGGTCGCCAGAGCTGGTGCCCCAAATGTCATGGTGCCCTATGCAGCTGCGTATTCTGGGTATGCCTAGGGACGGCCCTGGCCTTAGACGTTGCAATGCCTAACTTTTAGGCACCCTGCCTAGTGGAATCTAGAGCCCTAAGTGAAGTGCCCAGGCTCTCTATACCATGCACAGGGAGAGCACAGCACCTAAGCAGGGGTTCCCAGAAGCCAGCAAACTGAGCTGTGAGACACCCCCGCTAGCCAGCTAAGGAGAGGGGTGGGGCCTAAGTCCCCTCTCAGAGGGTTAGGTGCCTGCCTCCACTCAGGATTCACAGCTGTGAACTTTCTCCAGGAGTTAGGCACCTAAGCCCTGTCAGTCCTTTCTTGCAAAAAATCTGAGAAGAAGGTGGGGATCCTTATTATATCTAACAGCCCACTAGCCAGGTCACTTTCCTGGGATGTGGGCGCTGTAGGTTTGAATCCTTGCCTGAAGCAGGGCCCCAGTGGTGGGGGAACACCTAGTTTGAGAATTCTGTTGCAGCTCAGGCATGAACACAGAGATGTCAGGACACAGGCTCCTATGGGCATGTTAACTGGCAGACATTTAGGTGCCCTGAGGTCTTTACCAGTGGAAACATAAGGGCCTAGGAACTTTAGGCACCTCCAGGATTAGGTGGCAACTGAGTAGGAGTTTTGAAGAGCTCAGTGTCACTAAAATGTTGAATTTAGGCACCTGAGTGACAGGCAGTTAAGTCCCTTTGTGGATCTAGCCCCAAGTTCACATTCCAAAAACATAATGGAGGGTAGGGGAGAGGAGAGAAAGTTATGTTCATAGAGGAAGTACAAGATAGCCCAGGACACATTTATGATGCCTTTTGAATAAATACAAATTTCTCACTGCTCATAGTACCACTGTTTTTCCAGCTCTCAGAGACAAACCTCATATTTCACTGACAATAGCGACATAATTGTACAGACTGCAAATCCTAGATTTTTCAAAAGATCTGCCCAGAATTTAACCATACATCTCCCACTGATTTTAATGGCAGTCTTGTCATTAAATCTCCAGGCAACTTTAAAAATTCTATCTATTTTAGGCATTTACAGAGCACCCACTACATAGCAGCTAGGAAAATTGAAGGAGTATTGTTGTTGTTATGCTCACTTTATATAGCCTACCAATGGGGATAACTACATGTTCTGCTTCACTTTCCAGTCTTAACATGCCTCCAGGGCAGAGTGGAGACATCTAGTGGTTATTGACACTGGTTGAATAGTCTGAAAAGATAAGGGCACGACTGCAATTTTTATGACTGAGTACTTTCTCAGGCAGAGCAATTCAATTGATTTCAGTGGGACTGCTCATGCAGTGCTCACCAGCGTGACTAAGAGTTGCACAATCAAACCCGAAGGAAATTCATGCACTGGAAGTGAAGTTACTAGTAATGTATAAATTGAGGCTAGTCTGGATAATAGCGTCATAATGGCCTGCTGTTTTGAAATGTGCAAGCATGGTATGAAATATTTTTCCATTATTTTAATAAAGAGATTTACAGTATAAGCATGTCTTTTGCTGTGACTTAAGATAGAGACTGCCTGAACTCAACCCATGAACAATTCCTCTGTTGTAGCTTACTCTATTTTAAACAGAGCTCTAGCCTTACGCTTTTGTATTGACATTCTTTGTGAATAAATGGGATGTGAAACTAGATCCATGGCAAACGCACATTTGTTATGTTTGTCAAAATATACAAAGCATCTCTGACCCCTCTAAATTGTTTCCTTTCCCTTAGGCTACAATCCTAATAAGTAACTTTAGCTGGAGCTGAGAAAGTATTTTTTTCCTAATTCATGAATATTTTCTCTCGTTTTCTCTGATTAGGGATCTAGACATTAGGGAGTACATTTTCAGAAGGGCAGTCTTCTTTTCATAGGTGCAAATGAAAGTACATTCATCACCAAGTACTCATTGTGGGTGTAAATCAGGTACTTTAAAAGTACAAATGCTTTAGATTTGTGTCCACAATTTATTTTTGCAGGGACAAGTTTTGTAGGTACAAACTGAACCTACAAAATAAAGGATCGACCTGAACCCCACTGAAAATTAAACCCCTGTGTGTGCTTAAATCTCCACAGTTACATGGACCATTGAGATTAGTACATATAGCAAAATGAGTTTGGCAGGCTTAAATAAAATTGCCCAGATTCTTAAGCTTTTTTTTTTTTTAAAGTAAGAAGAAGAAGATTAAGCCTCTCGATCCAAATCAAAACAGATTTGAGTATACTGAAAGCAATCCCGGAGAACTCTTTCTCAGTCACTTTAGGTTACAACAGCACGCTATGGAAGCTGATTATATTTACCCTGCTAGTAATATGAATTCCAGCATCACTGCATATTTCCAGTGTTCCATGACCTGAAGTAGATGCTTTTCCAAATGAACATACTAGCTCACAAACTTATTCATGGGATCCGTATTTGCAGCTGATTGGCAGTGTCTGTCTGTCTATATATCTAACTTATGATCTGCTAACATACTCCTTACTGCAGGATCTAAGTACTGCACAGGTAGAACAGATATATGCAGTGAGGTCTGTAGTGGACTTCATGGAGTATTCTGCTATTCTTGAAGTTCTAAGAAGCTATTTGTGGTTTATATATATCATTCCAGCCATGGTGCAAAAGCTTCATCAAAAACAAGAGGGTTGGGTCTTGCAGCAAATTCTAAAAGTGGCCTCAGAAGGTAAGGAAAAGCTGCAATTTCTGCAAAGCCCAAAACATACTCTGTATGGGCTAGATTCTGAAACACTTGCTCATTTCAGTAGCATCTTGCTCCATAACAGCAGTGGAGTAAGACACTATTCCATGTGAGTAAGGATATCTCAATATGGCCACGTGTCTTGAGAAACAAATCCAAGTCACTAAGTGACTTCCCACAGAACCTATCAATTTCTTGTAATTTTTCTGTTAACAGCAGTTCTGCTGACAGTCTGCTGCATGAGGAGGAAGAAAAAGACATCTAACCCAGAAAACAACCTGAGCTATTGGAACAATGCTATCACCATGGACTACTTCAACAGGCATGCTGTAGAGTTACCAAGAGAGATCCAGTCCCTTGAAACTTCAGAGGTACCATAGTTGCATGGTAACATATCCAGCGACTGACAAGCTTTACTGAAACCATACTAGATGAATAATATTAATAAACTCTTTTGAAAACTTTATGTACATCCAGAGAAACAACCTTTCAAGGAAGCTCACCCCAGTGTGATGTGATGACACACTTACTGTATCTCAAAGATTCTGTGTCCTGTTGTTAAAGTTATGTTTTTCCAGAAAGCTCTTGCTGTCTATTCCTAGGACTGAACACCCTGGGTTAAGCAGTACAACACAAGGTTGTTCACTTTGGCCTTGCCTTAATTTGGGCCTACAGTTGAGTATAGCATTCCATTCAATGAGTGGGAGTGGTTCAGGGTATTTGTGGCAGTAGTATGATTTGTGCCAATTATTGTCTACAGTGGTTCAGCTTAATCTCTGTAATGTGCCCATATATCATGATGATGGCACAGTGGAAGTTAATAACATAAAAGATGTCTGAACATCCAGTTCTCAAGAGGTTTCTGTAGCTTCTCCTGTGACAGTTTCAGGGGTGCATTCTACAAGTAAGAGAAAATTGTAAACACCTGCCAGTAAGACTGTGAAACCCTTACTTACACTGGTGAGCACTTACCCAAGCATTCTCATTGATTTCAATGGAACTATTCACATGGGTAGGTGCTCACCAGTGCGAGAAGTGTTCGATAGCTTGGAAGAAGAGGAATTAGTTGGCTTAGTTCAAGAATGTAAACTTGGGAATAATGGATGAAATTAAGCAAAGGATAAAGGATTAAACAAGTGTCTACACTAGTGTCTATTTTAACTCAAGTTAGCTGAGTGAGCCAGGTTTGGGTAAGTGACAAACATTTGTGTCCAGAAACAAGCCTTTGGGAAGTGTCTAGACTATCATTTACAATTCTGTTGGTTAACTTAGTTAACTGGCACTCATCTAACTCAATTTAAAACCAAACCACAAACTCCTCTCTAGCCACACCAAGAGACAACTTCCTAATGGTGAGATCTTTTAGGGCAGGGGTGGCCAACCTGTGGCTCCGGAGCCACATGCGGCTCTTCAGAAGTTAATATGCGGCTCCTGGTATAGGCACCAACGCTGAGGCTGGAGCTACAGACGCCAACTTTCCAATGTGCCAAGGGGTGCTCACTGCTCAACCCTTGGCTCTGCCCCCACTCCACCCCCCCCCCCCAAGCCTCCTATATACCATGAAACAGCTGATCGGGAGGTGCGAGGAGGAGGTGCTGATCCCCGGGGCTGCTGGTGGGTGGGAGGGGCTAGGAGCGGGGTGGGAGAGCTGATGCAGGGCTGCTGACTTATTACTGTGGCTCTTTGGCAACATACATTGGTAAATTCTGGCTCCTTCTCAGGCTCAGGTTGGCTACCCCTGTGTTAGGGTGTGGAATAGTCACCAAAATGAGAAGGGGTGGAAGCCCTATAACTTGAGTTATTTAAAACTGAATTTGACATAGTATTAGAGAATATATTGTATAACCTGCTAGTGGCCCCAAGGGGCCAAAAACGCAACTAAGGATCAGTGCAGCATAGGGAGTCTCCCAAAATGCCCTCATACGTCCAGGACCCCTGGCTGGCCATTTGAGATTATGTAGGAGCACTGAGATGGATAGATATAGATATGAAATACAGCAACCCTTTGAAAAAATGTGTGGATATTTTTGCCTTGTTTTTTTTAATGTGGAGATTCATTTTTAAAAACTAAATTTCTATTGATCCCTATTCCTGACCCCAGTAAGTACATGGGGTTTGCGGCTCTGCAATTTCTAATTTTATAAGAAAATTTAGCCAAAGCCAGAATCGCAACTATAATGTTTCTTTGCTGTCTTGTCACTAATATGAAGTGGAAAAGGAACAGACTCCACTGTTAATGTCATCGACATTTTCTGGATACCATGGCACCACATATTCGCTCTTGTTACATTAAAAAAAGAGGTTGAAAACGTATCTTTGAATTCATTCCCCCATAATTCCCTTCTATGCAGGCTTGGGAGAGTCTTTCCTGTAGCTGACTGGCTGGGAATCATGGATATGAAATTTCACAAAATATTATTTTTGCAAAATTTGAAGAAAGCAAAATGACATATAGAGCCAAATTCTATAAAATGGCCTATAATTTTGGGCTACTCAATTTTTGGGTGGCCAAGTTGAGTAAGCAGTGGTCTGATTTTACAACCCACAGCTCCCATTGACTGCAGTTTGGCAAAACCTCTGGAAATCAAGGCCTGGTTTTCTAAAGCTGGATATCCAGAAATTGGGGCGCCCAAAATTAGGGGACACTTTGAAGAATTTGCACATATTCTCTTGGCTTTAAACTCTATAGATCTTATAATGTAACCACATTCCTTTATATTCCATAAACACACACAGCAATGTGCTGTAATGTACACCGAGGGTAGATAACAGAATTTAAATAGTTCATGCTCTTTTTCTCTCTTTCTCCTAGGACCATCTGTCTGAGCCACGCTCCCCAGCCAATGGTGATTACAGAGACAGTGGGATGGTCCTTGTTAACCCATTCTGTCAAGAAACACTATTTGTAGGACATGAGCAAGTGTCTGAAATATGACCCCACACCTGTCCTTGTATTGCCGTTCCATCTTTAGTGTCTCCAAATTATAAATACATATATATATTATAAATATAATCTTTGTGTAACCCTGAATTATGAGAAATGTTTTCAGCTTTTTCCCCCCCTAAGAATTGTCAACCTCTTTTTTATAAGTGTGGTAAAACTTTACAGAGCAAACTGTGGCTTTATAAAATAAAGGTATTTCTAAGCAAAACATCTATTGAACCAACTGCTTTTCCTGCTGTCATTTACTAAATGCTTATACAGAATGTTTAGTCTGTATCACCACCAGGTAAGGTTAGCTTCACTGAAAACAGTGCCTGTTTGGTACTACACCCTGTCATGATGCAGGGGCAACCTGTACCTGTGAATCTCCTCTGTCTCTCCATGGGCACTCTTTCGTAGTGACAGACCTCTACTGCACTTTGTCCAGAATGGAACTCCACAGTTACCCCACTTTAGACAGGATCACTAGGTTTCACCAATTGTATTTACCTCAGCCAGCCCAAATTGGTTTGGGTCTGGCTACAGAATCTTCTCTAGGTACTCGTGAGCAGTTTAAAAAGCAATGGCTCAGGACAGCTTCTTCAAGAACAAGGTTTCAGAGTAGCAGCCGTGTTAGTCTGTAGCCGCAAAAAGAACAGGAGTCCTTGTGGCACCTTAGAGACTAACAAATTTATTAGAGCATAAGCTTTTGTGGGCTATAGCCCACTTCATCAGATGCATAGAATGGAACATATTGTAAGAAGAAATATATATACATACAGAAAAGTTGGAAGTTGCCATACAAACTGTGAGAGGCTAATTAATTAAGATGAGCTATTATCAGCAGGAGAAAACAACTTTTGTAGTGATAATCAAGATGGCCAATTTAAACAGTTGACAAGAAGGTATGAGGATACTTAACTTTAGGGAAATAGATTCAATATGTGTAATGACACAGCCACTCCCAGTTTCTATTCAAACCCAAGTTAATGGTATCTAGTTTGCATATTAATTTTTCCAATCTGTTCTTAAACTCCAGTGATGGGAATTCCACAACTTCCCTTGGAAACCTATTCCAAAGTTTAACTATCTTTATAGTTAGTCTTTCCTAATATCAAACCTAAATCTCCCTTGTTGTAGATTAAGCCAATTATTTCTGGTCCTATCTTCAATGGACACGGAGAACAATTGATCACCATCCTCTTTATATCAGCCCTTAACATATTTGAACATGGATATATAATATTCATAAAGGTGAAACAGATATCACCCCTGTTTGGCACAAATTCTACATTAGATTTGCATGATAGAGCAAGTGTAGTGATCTAATATGCTGGGATATTTTCTAGCTGTTCCTCTGGGATGAGCTATGGAAGACAGACAACAACACACTGAGCCCCTCTCAGCCCTAGCACTGTAGTGCTGGACCCAGACAGCATGCTGATGCTAGCAGTCCCTGAGCTTTAGGGAATTGGCTAGCAAGCCTGGCAGAAGTCCAGTCATTGCCCCAGCAGGGAACGGATAGCCAGGTCAACGGCTTGGATAAGGCACTACCTCCTGTGAGCATCTAGCAGCCTGAGCTGAGGGGAGTGAATGCTGCATCTTTCACCAATCAACATAAGCTATACAGCATGCTCCTGCAATGCTCTCTCAATGCTTCAGTGCACCTCCCATTCTTCTGCGAGATCGCCACACCTCCAGCACTCCTCCTATCAGACAGTTTTTGCCTAATGATTTAGGATGATCATAGGAATCTGGATAGCAAATATGTGCAATACTGAGGGAAGAATAGTTCCCTAGGGGACTAATACCCTGCTCTCCCTCAGGCAACACTCACACTGAAGTCCTGGTGACAATGGAAGTTTTGCCAGTAAATTCTATAGTGTAATGGCAGTAAATGAGAGCCCTCCATAAAACTTGCCTGCAAGTTGAACTAGCCAACTTAATTAAGATCTCTGTTCAATGAGTAGTGGTGGGTAATAAAGATCAAGATATCAGGATGTATTAAAAGCAATAGAGAATAAAATGAAAACTGTAATGTCATTACCTAAATCAATGGCATGTCCTCCCCTTGAACAACCTAGTACCGGCATCAAAAGATGTGTTTTCATTTTTTGCTCCCGAGATCCCCTTTCCTATACTGTTCATTGACTGAGGTCCAAGCTCTTCTCTCTCTATTGTTATCCTTTACTCACTAGATATTTTTATTTATTTATTTAATGTTGCTAATTGCATACACAGTTTAAATCAGGGGTAGACTGTGAGACAGTAGAGACCCTGCCAGGGTTTTCCAGTTGGACAGACAGATATTAGCTCCTACTCTGGGTGCTTTGTGCTACTCAAATGAAGCCAGAACACCAGCTTACTTGGCTAGCAAAAAATTTCCCTTGCATAAGGGGAATGCTCAGGTGCTGTAGAGCTAGTGTAGTCCCATGGTCTGGCAGGCATGACTAGATAAACAGGAATGTGACCAGGGCCCCGTTAATCTACCTGTTCCTTGCTGCCAGATTGGCCCTGAGTGCTGTGGGTAGCTGGACATAAATTAGTGCAGCCTCCAGGGTGCCACTAGTCTAGCATATATCATTAATCTAACTAGTGCTGGCGCTAGAATCTTGGAGCCACAAAAGCAGCTTAGACCCACCCCTTCTACAATGCTGAGACAGTACTCCGAATCTGGGCCACAATCTTCACAGAACCATAAAATCATAGCTTTTAAGGATAGAATGGCTGTTACTGGTCATTTCATTCATCTCTTTGAATCAGAGAAGTATAGTTTCTCTGCTTCTCTAATAGGTAATTAGATTTACTGTCAAGAAGTTATTGGATATGGATATGGACAATGAGAGCATTCAAGTGCACACACGCGCAACGGAGAGGCAAAAGCTGTACATCCTTAACTCTGGTGACTGAATGATAAACATTCCATTTGAGGAACATCTGATCGGATTAGGGTGTAACAAACTTCACTAGGATCTGGCCTGTGGAAAAGGCTGCAGGACACTGTACACTGTGTATTTATCATCTGAAGCATAAAGGGACAGTGAATAGAGTTAAATTCATATCTTCCTTACAGAAGCAGGTACAATTCCCGTTGGCGTAAATAAGAGTTGTACTTATCTTCTGCAAGGGCTGAATTTGTTATATGCTATATGGGGAAACTATACTGAAAGTATCATTTAAAAAAGACTGGAGAACTTTTAGCTGTTTGATTTGTAATGTAGATTCAAATTGGATATTTGAGTAGAATAGGAATAATAGAATATATATTATGTCTCTGCATATGTACATAGGGTCTGAGTCACACTTGCTAGTACGAACAATGTAAATGCAAATTTCACTCTTCTGTGCCAGCAACAGTCTCTACACCAAGAGGGAATTCGCCCCTGTAGAAAGACAAGCAGTGTTTATACCACCAGCATCTCCTTAAGGTACTTCCAGGGGAGTGCTCCTTTAATTTACCAGTGGGGTTCTATAGAAGGCCCTCCATCAAGGTTCCCTAATAAGGTCACTGAATCAGCACATTCCCCAGGAGGTCATGGCCATAACCCTACCTGGCTAGCATTACCCACTGGCACTGGATAACGTATACAACTCTCAAGTTTGAAAAGATACCACAAGTCTTTAATCTACTCCAAATGAATCTCACACAATGCTCTCTACAGAGTGAAGGACTGAGGAAATACTAAATGTCTTAATTAAGCACATATAACAGATTTTACAGCTGGAGGATACTTATACAAAGACTGTAAGGAATTTAAACACTGTTGCCCCATTATTCAACACAGATTTTGGAAAAATAAAGACAGACAACACCATGCAGAAAAATACATGCTACTCGACATATCAGGCATCCTAGAGCTCCCATATCTAAAGAAACAGCATTTAGAAATAAGTAGTAAAGATTTTTTGGATGGCATGGCTTAGAAAGGATGTGTTATTTCTAGTTGGCATATGCAAGGATGCTAATTCAATCTTAACATCTACAATAAATATACCTACCAGGGCCCTCTGATTTCTGGGCATGCTTACACCACCACCACTCCATGAAAAAAAGTTAGCAAATCTAACCGTCCCAGTATAGAATTTTCCTGCATACTACAGATGCCAAATCTGCCTGGCATGAACCTTCTTAATAACAGGTTTCAGAGCAGCAGCCGTGTTAGTCTGTATTCACAAAAAGAAAAGGAGTACTTGTGGCACCTTAGAGACTAACCAGTTTATTTGAGCATGAGCTTTCGTGATCTACAGCTCACTTCATCAGATGCATAAAGTGGAAAATACAGTGAGGAGATTTATATACACACAGACCATGAAAAAATACACATTGTAAGGAGAGTGATCACTTAAGATGAGCTATTACCAGCAGGAGAGTGGGGTGGGGGGAGAGAAAACCTTTTGAAGTGATAATCAAGGTTAGCCATTTCCAGCACATTTCCAGGAGTTAACAAGAACATCTGAGGAACAGTGTGTGTGTGGGGGGCGGGGATAAACAAATAAATTGGTTAGTCTCTAAGGTGCCACAAGCACTCCTTTTCTTAATAAAAAAAGCCACAAAATAATTCACTGATGGAAAAACTATGGGTGTAGACATCAACAAGACATATAAAGCAGAGTGGCATAAAACAGGTCTATTAGAGACAGCAAACTAAATTAATCACTACAAAATGCTAAACAGACTCCATTGGGACTTCACCAATTAGCTCCTACCCTAAAGGTCATGGCTGATGATAGCAAAAAGGATAAGGGATACAGGCTACGGGACATAGTGAAATACTGGCTAGAAATCTGTCCCCCTCCTTATCCTCTCTCCTCACCCCAAAAAAACTAATGATTTTGAGTTCCCAGATCTCATACATTCTATAGGCAAATGAATAATGGTGGCTACAATTATCATCGAACTCATCATCAGACACTACAAATTAAAAAAAACTATACGCAGAATGGTTCATACCAATGACAGTCATCTCATCACTCGTGACAACAGGCAAATGAAGGAAAACCGCAGCGTCCTTGTTAGAGTGCATAAACTCAGTTCTAGAAAGCACATCCAAAACCAAATATCACCTCCCAAATGTCCAAACACATACCTAGGCAGCTTTTATTATAGATATAAGCCAAAAGTCCATGCTGTTACACAGGTGTAATTCATAAAGTCGTGTATGTAAAACAACCAAAAATGGCTGAGAATTTATAAACCAGACTGTAACAGACCACAAATCCCAGCAATAACTGAACCTACCAATATTCTAAACAAAAAGAGCTCTCAGTTTTTGACTGTTTCTATCACTGCACACTGACTGTACAAACATTCCAGGGTTCCGAGTGATGTTTGGGGTTATCGTGCTCACTGGTTCTGTTGGGTGTGTGTGTGTGTGTGTGTGTGTGTGTGTGTGTGTGTGTGTGTGTGTGTGTGTGTGTGTGTGTGTGTGAGGGGATTGTACTGAGAGATCTGTGTTGATTTATGCAGGTGTCAAATGAGGGGTGTGTGCTGCAATGAGGAACCGTGTGTATTTGGGGTTGTGTTGTGCTGGGAGAGTTGTGCTGATTTGTGTAAGTGGCAAATGAAGGGTGTGTGCTGGAGCATGGCAGTTGGGCCAAAAAAGCCACTATCTATGCAACGTCCCTCATTACACCAATGAAACTGTTGTGTGCAAATTAGCTGTAGAGTAAGGGCACTGATTGGCTGAGTTACCTATGCTATCACAATGGTCTAGGACTCTTGGCAGGGCATAGATACATGCCTTATTGTAGCTGCATATAACACAGATATAACTCATACAATCAAAACAGCTGAAAATGCAAAAACTGGACATGAACAGACTGAACCTGGTGATATTGTGAACAAAAAGAGCCGTCAACCATGCTTGTAACTGTTTCCATTAATTCCTAATGACTTTATAGACATCATAAGCTTCAGACAGACACTCAGTGACAATTCTGGAATCTTATCATATAGATATATGGGAGGACATTCCAGTCCAAATCCACCCCACTACATCTGAACACCCATATATAAACCTACACTACACAAGGTCAGTGCTTGTCATCAGTATACCACAAACACACCTGGGTACATGCCCATATACTAATCCTAAACAGGAACAATTCTGATTTTATAATTTTGATGTGTCTGTTGGACCAGGCATGTCAATATACATGGCCTCTGCTTGCTGAAAAACATTATGCCACGTGCCTATTATATCATCTATTTACTTGTATAAACTACCCATCCAAATACTATGCAAACACCCAATAAGGAAAAACTGAAATAAAGAGAATGAAAAAAAAGTCTTTTAACCTTTATCTTCCATTTAGTCAGTACGTTTCATTCATGTGCACCTATGCTATTGGGGGTTTTAAAAATACAGAAAAAAGAATGTGGCAAGCATGACATATGCTGCTAGAATAGGTAGAGCTAACTCTACAAGTTCTTGTGCAGTCCTTAGCCAGAAGGCCGGTGGTTGTGATGTGATGCTTCATATGGTTGTAAAGGTGAAGTTAAAGTCTGGAGAAATGACAATGTAATGTCTCAGAGACCCAGAGAAACTCTGGAGGGTGAAGGGGAAATTCTAATTTCTGAATCAATTAAAATCCAGGTAGGTTATGTTCCCGTTAACTCTTTGGAAACTGGACATATATGCTGGGAGCCAGCTTTCAATACTCATGCCCATTTTGAGTAGTAGTTTACTCCATGAGCAGTCCCCTAGGTACAAAGCGATTGGATGTCTAACATAGTGAATGCCAATGAAAATGAGGTAGAATCTAAGGCTAAATTAGAGAAGTACAAGTTAAAATTACTTAGATAAGTATTATGTTTTCAAGTCGGCACAACCTGATGAAATACTTCCTAGAATACTCAAGGAGCTCATTGAGGAGATATCTGAGCCATTAGCAATTATCTTTGAAAACTCCTGGAATCTCTCGTGTCTTCCATAGGACAGGAAGAGGGCAAATATAGTGCCCATCTATAAAAAAGGGAATGAGTGCAATCTGGGGAATTACAGACCAGTCACCTTAACGTCAATATCCAGAAAGATATTGGAGCAAATAATCAAGCAATCAATTTGCAAATACCTGGAAGACAACAGGGTGATAAGGAACAGTCAACATGGATTTGTTAAGAACAAATTGTGTCAAACCAACCTAACAGCTTTCTTTGACAGGGTAACAAGCCTTGTGGATAGGAAGAAATGGTAGATGTGGTATGTCTTGACTTTAGTAAGGCTTTTGCTACTGTTTCACATGACCTTCTCATAAACAAACTAGGAAAATACAGCCTAGATGGAGCTACTAAAAGGTGGGTGCATAACTGGTTGGAAAACCGTTCCCAGAGAGTAGTTATTAGTGGTTCCCAATCAAGCTGGAAGGACATACTGAGTGGGATCCCACAGGGATCGGTCCTGGCTCCGGTTCTGTTCAATATCTTCATAAATGATTTCGATAATGACATAGAGAGTACACTTATAAAGTTCGCGGATGATACCAAGATGGGAAGGGTTGCAAGTGCTTTGGAGGACAGGATTATAATTCAAAATAATCTAGACAACCTGGAGAAATAGTCTGAAGTAAATAGGATGAAATGCAATAAGGACAAAGTATTCCACTTAGGAAGGAACAATCAGGGCTTGTCTATGCTTACCGGCGGATCGACGTGCGGCAATTGATACACTGGCGGTCGATTTAGCGGGTCCAGTGAAGACCCGCTAAATCAACTGCAGATTGCTCTCCCATTGACTCCTGTACTCCACTGGATTGAGAAGAGTAGGGGGAGTCAACGGGAAAGTATCTCCCATCGACATCTCGTAGTATGGACCCCACAGTAAGTAGATCTAAGCTATGTCAATTTGAGTTACGCTATTCAAGTAACTCAAATTGCGTAGTTTAGATCGAATTTCCCCTGTAGTGTAGACAAGGCCTCAGTTGCACACATACAAAATGGGAAATGACTGCCTAGGCAGAAGTACTGCAGAAAGGGATCTGGAGGTTACTATGGATCACAGGCTAAATATGAGTCAACAGTGTAAGTGTTGCAAAAAAAGGGAACATCATTCTGGGATGTATTAGCAGGAGTGTTGAAATCAAGACAAGAGAAGTAATTCTTCCACTCTACTCTATGCTGATAAAGCCTCAGCTGGACTATTGTGTCCCGTTCTGGGAGCCACATTTCAGAAAAGATGTGGACAAATTGAAGAAAAATAGAGGAGAGCAACAAAAATGATTAAAGGATTAGAAAACATGACTTCTGAGGAAAGATTGAAAAGACTGAAAAAAATGTGTTTGTTTAGTCTGGAGTAGAGAAGACTGAGTGGGGGACATAACAGTATTTCAAGTACATAAAAGGTTGTTACAAGGAGGAGGGTGTTAAATTGTTCTAGTTAACCTCTCAGAATCAGAAAAGAAGCAATGGGCTTAAATTGCAGCAAGGGAGGTTTAGGTTGGACATTAGAAAAAAATTCCTATTAGGGTAGTTAAGAACTGGAACAAATTGCCTAGGGAGACTGTGGAATCTCCATCATTGATGGTTTTTAAAAACAAGTTAGACAAACACCTGTCAGGAATGGTCTAATTATTATGCTTTGAGTACAGGGACTGGACTAGATGACCTCTCAAGGTTCCTTCCAGTCCTACACTTCCGTGATTCTACAAATAGGACTACTCATGAAGTATGGTTCTTCTCAACATGAATAAGGGTGCCAGAATCTAGCCGTGTGTGTGTGTAATATATATGTATATGTAATATGCTAAGAATCTGTCTGCCTTGCAGCCTAGAAAACACCAGTTTTATTTTAACATATGCACTATAAGAAATTATTGTTCTGCAGTCACCGTAAACAGCTTTGTCCTTTTCATATGCTATACTTGCAGCAGTAGCAGCAGAGAGATTTCTTTTTAAATGGATTTGCTGACCCAGTGAAAAGCCCCAATGTGACAACCATGCCTGTGATGATCAGTGAAACAATGTTAATGTTCCAGAAGGAGTTGGGACAAAGCAAAAACAACACAAAACCAAAAATCTGCTTGGTTCTGCAAATCCTACCAGTGTGGGTACGGCACAGAGGCTTCAAGGCAGAGTCAACCTGTTTAGTGCAATAGACTCTAGCTGCAGCATGCCCATGCCAAGACGTAGATCTTCATTCTTGGGGCAACAGCCCTCTTCCTCCACGACTGAAAGCACTGGGGCTACCAGCCAAAGGTTAAGCATTGGGGGTAGTGGCAGCCTACCTAGACCCCGAGGTGTCTATGTGGGTACTGTCCCCACTGGAGGTGTGAGCAGCCTAGGCACCCGCGTGTCCCGTAGAGCCCTAGGCATCAGCAGTGTCTTCTTACAAGGTCTGCGCAGCTCCTGTTTAACTGTGCCATTAGCCCAGGGGCTGGAAAAGGGAAGGGGCCTATCCTATGAGAGCCTGAATGGGTGCCTGGTGGAGTACATAGAGAAAGTGAGAGCTCTCGAACAGGTCAACCAAGAGCTGGAAGAGCACATCAGAATCTACCTGGAAAAGAAGTCATCCAATGTCAACAGCTGGGAAGCACTGAGAGAGAACTGGGAGACTATCTATCATCAAGTGAGTACAAGAACTTTAACAATTAAAAAGATTAATGAATCATTAGCAAACCCCTAGCAGTAGGTTTTGATGCTGATGATAAATGCCGCCTGATTCCAATGCCCTAGATGAAGGATTTCAAATCTATCTTCATCATAATTAACATTATAATTTCACAGTGTATTGTGGAAAATGCTTATTAAACAGGAGAGCAGCCCCAGGCATTACACGGGGGGGGGGGGGGAGGGAGGGACTGAAATGCACCCCTAGGTGTTATAGTCTGGCCTGATTAAAATCAGTTATTTTCTCTTAGTTGTGCTTATTACAATGAGGAGCAGAATTATTAAAAGAAAACTACTAAGACTGAATAAGTTTATCCACCAACTTGATATCATCACAACCTTGTTTTTAATTAGCAATTCAGATTTCAGTTTTATTCTCTGATTTATTTGACCACATTTTCAAAAGCTCTATTTAGTTAAAAGCAATTATTACATGGTCACGACCAGGTAGCTCCCGCCTGGACACTCCCACCATCCCCTCGCCCTTCCCTGTCCTCCACATACTCAGTGTTTTATACACAAGTTAGGCAGCACATTCTATACAATGTTTGTGAAGAAAAATATTTAGCACCTGACTGTAAAATGGTGACCATGTTTATGTCGAGTGGAAAAAGAATAGGAAAACCTGGAAAGCCAACACAAACTTGCAAGTGATACTTTTTGCAGGACTAATGAAAGGTGAGAGTAAAAACAGCTAATATTTGAATCTTAATGTTTCACTTGTGCAGTGTGCACAAAGCATACTCTTTCATTTGAGGATCTCAAAATACTTTAAAAATATTTATTGGCTAAGTCTCACAACACATTAGAGGTAGGGTGGTTTCTAACTGGGCAAAGTAAGGCACACATAGGTGAAGTAACTTGCCTTGGGGGTAGACAATGGATCAGTGGCAGAGCCAAAAAGAGAACCCAAATATTCAGAGTCCTAGACCTATTCTTTAGCCATCAGATAGTACCTTCTCCCGTTGGAGAATCAGTCCCTTCATCAGAATATAGCAAAACAAGGTGGGAGAGGGAAAGACACTCTTTCATTGTGGTCCAGTGGATATAGTGCCCAACTGGGAGCCAGGAGACCTGGGATCAATTTTGAGCTCTGCCATTCATCACTTATGTACCCTTTGGCAAATCACTAAGTCAGTTTCCCCATCAAGTGATAATTATGCTTTCCACTTTTGTAAAAACTTTGAGATCTGTAGATGATAAACTATGAGTGTTACTATTACATTCATATTCAGAGAATGAATGGGAAGAGTATAGGAAAGTATCAATTTTCTTTGACAGTGAATACCATACCCCAGTAAATAGGGTAAACTAACTTTTCCCTAATGTAACAGCCTGGAAGGATAAATGTCTGATGAGTCATTTTTCCCCTTTAGCATTGTACAGAGGTGGACATGATAAATGACTGCCTGTATGTTCCTAAATGGACTTTGTGGACCAACTTTTGAAAGCATCTGGCTTTTGGCTGACAACAGTGCATTTGTGCATGCATATGCCCCCATGTTGGTACATACAACCCCCACATTTGAACACACAAACTAGGTAACTGCATACACAAATACTGTACCTGATTTGAAGATGCATGTGTAATACAGTGGCTTAAATAGTGTAACCATGTCTCCCTCTAGTGGTTGCTACTGACTGATGACTAATAGAGTTACTTCTTTAGCTCAAGTGGCAGGGATAAATGATGATTACACATTCTCTGCTAGATTGAAGAGTCCATTGTTAAACATTTGTTCCTCATGTAGGTACTTATAGACTGTAATCAAGTCATCCCTTAACCTTCTCTTTGCGAAGCTAAACAGATTGAGCTCTTTAAGTCTATCACTAAAAGGCATGGTTTTTATCCCAGACATTCTTGTGGCTCTTCTCTGAACCCTCTCCAATTTATCAACATCCTTCTTGATTTGTGGGCACCAGAACCGGACATAGTATTCCACCAACAGTCATAACTGTTCCAACTATAAAAGAAAAATAACTTTTTACACTCCTCCTGAGATTCTCCTATGTATCCCAGGATTGTATTAGCTCTTTTGGCCACAGCATCACACTGGAAGCTCATGTTCAGCTGATTATCCACCACAACCCTAAATCTTTTTCAGAATCACTGCTTCCTGATATGTAAAGGACGAGGAAAACATACCTTCCTTGTTTGAGTGATTATTAAATGTTTAGCGCTAGAGAAGAGTTTAGAAGAGAGAGATTCCTTGGCCTTAAGCCCCTAGAAAATAGTTACTGAATGTAATTCTAAATGCTGCAGTTAATTAAAGGATCAGTCCTTTATTTCTTTCAAACTTAATACTCCCATTTGAATGGATATGGACAATAGCTGACTCCCACTGTACTGAGATGGATTGCAAATGAAGGGTTCCATAAAGAAAACTCCGATGATCTTCCAAAATCTCAGAACCACATAATCTTCATTGAAATCACAACAGTGATGAAATTGGCCTGCCACATTTTTTCCATTTCTGTTATTCTGTACTTCTAGGATTTGAACTGTACTATTTGCCATCTGATACACAAAATAAGTTCCCTCTTCCCCTTTTTCATTCACACACACCCAACTGAATAATCATGGAGATTTAACTAACCTCTCATCCCCTATAAACTTACTAAGATTAGTTTAAGCACTCTTTTTTCAGGTTCTTGTATTTCTCATTACAAATAACTTTCTATTTTGGGGAATAGACATTTAATTAGAATTTTAAATCTTTTTCACTTTACATAAGCAGATTGGGAAAGGAACTGAAAGGAATAGGGTGAGAAGGATAAAATTAAGTAAATTTAAATTTCTGTCACATACATTCCTTTCAGCAAGATTTTCTCAATTCACTTTGTTCCTGTAGAAATCCTCCCACTTTGCATCTGTCCCAACTAGCATGTGTACACTTGCTTCAATAAAAAGCAGTTGTCCAAGCTGATAATTAATACAGTTAGTTGGATGGTAGCTTCAAATCATTCTGATCTGTCTGTCTTTTGGTTAAACAACAGGCATAGGTTGCTGATGGAGGGACAATACCAGACCTAATGGTTTATTGGGCTTATCTGACAAAATATAGGTCTGTTTTTGATTTTTTTTTTTAAACTTTCCCTTTCTTAAACTTCCTCTTTGCTTTCCTTTTCAAAATCAGTTCATCTTCTCGACTCTTTCAAGAAAATAGCTGACTGTACTGGTGACTCCCCCCATTAAAAGCTCTTGAAACTGTCATTCAAATGAACAGAATGAAGGCATCCATCAACTGCTAGAGAGACCTTCTCCCAGTTTCAGAGCTTGTAGCTTCTTTAGTCCAGTCATGTTCCACTGACTAGGAATACAAATGTGGCCTCAAATTTAGGCACACCATAGAATCATAGAATATCAGGGTTGGAAGGGACCCCAGAAGGTCATCTAGTCCAACCCCCTGCTCGAAGCAGGACCAATTCCCAGTTAAATCATCCCAGCCAGGGCTTTGTCAAGCCTGACCTTAAAAACCTCTAAGGAAGGAGATTCTACCACCTCCCTAGGTAACGCATTCCAGTGTTTCACCACCCTCTTAGTGAAAAAGTTTTTCCTAATATCCAATCTAAACCTCCCCCCCTGCAACTTGAGACCATTACTCCTCGTTCTGTCATCTGCTACCATTGAGAACAGTCTAGAGCCATCCTCTTTGGAACCCCCTTTCAGGTAGTTGAAAGCAGCTATCAAATCCCCCCTCATTCTTCTCTTCTGCATACTAAACAATCCCAGCTCCCTCAGCCTCTCCTCATAAGTCATGTGTTCTAGACCCCTAATCATTTTTGTTGCCCTTCGCTGGACTCTCTCCAATTTATCCACATCCTTCTTGTAGTGTGGGGCCCAAAACTGGACACAGTACTCCAGATGAGGCCTCACCAATGTCAAATAGTGGGGAACGATCACGTCCCTCGATCTGCTCGCTATACCCCTACTTATACATCCCAAAATGCCATTGGCCTTCTTGGCAACAAGGGCACACTGCTGACTCATATCCAGCTTCTCATCCACTGTCACCCCTAGGTCCTTTTCCGCAGAACTGCTGCCTAGCCATTCGGCCCCTAGTCTGTAGCAGTGCATTGGGTTCTTCCGTCCTAAGTGCAGGACCCTGCACTTATCCTTATTGAACCTCATCAGATTTCTTTTGGCCCAATCCTCCAATTTGTCTAGGTCCTTCTGTATCCTATCCCTCCCCTCCAGCGTATCTACCACTCCTCCCAGTTTAGTATCATCCGCAAATTTGCTGAGAGTGCAATCTACACCATCCTTCAGATCATTTATGAAGATATTGAACAAAACCAGCCCCAGGACCGACCCCTGGGGCACTCCACTTGACACCGGCTGCCAACTAGACATGGAGCCATTGATCACTACCTGTTAAGCCCGACAATCTAGCCAGCTTTCTACCCACCTTATAGTGCATTCATCCAGCCCATACTTCCTTAACTTGCTGACAAGAATACTGTGGGAGACCGTGTCAAAAGCTTTGCTAAAGTCAAGAAACAATACATCCACTGCTTTCCCTTCATCCACAGAACCAGTAATCTCATCATAAAAGGCGATTAGATTAGTCAGGCATGACCTTCCCTTGGTGAATCCATGCTGGCTGTTCCTGATCACTTTCCTCTCATGCAAGTGCTTCAGGATTGATTCTCTGAGGACCTGCTCCATGATTTTTCCAGGAACTGAGGTGAGGCTGACTGGCTTGTAGTTCCCAGGATCCTCCTTCTTCCCTTTTTAAAAGATTGGCACTACATTAGCCTTTTTCCAGTCATCCGGGACTTCCCCTGTTCGCCACGAGTTTTCAAAGATAATGGCCAATGGCTCTGCAATCACAGCCACCAATTCCTTCAGCACTCTCGGATGCAACTCGTCTGGCCCCATGGACTTGTGCACGTACAGCTTTTCTAAATAGTCCCTAACCACCTCTATCTCCACAGAGGGCTGGCCATCTCTTCCCCATTTTGTGATGCCCAGCGCAGCAGTCTGGGAGCTGACCTTGTTAGTGAAGACAGAGGCAAAAAAAGCATTGAGTACATTAGCTTTTTCCACATCCTCTGTCACTAGGTTGCCTCCCTCATTCAGTAAGGGGCCCACACTTTCCTTGGCTTTCTTCTTGTTGCCAACATACCTGAAGAAACCCTTCTTGTTACTCTTGACATCTCTTGCTAGCTGCAGCTCCAGGTGCGATTTGGCCCTCCTGATATCATTCCTACATGCCCGAGCAATATTTTTATACTCTTCCCTGGTCATATGTCCAACCTTCCACTTCTTGTAAGCTTCTTTTTTATGTTTAAGATCCGCTAGGATTTCACCATTAAGCCAAGCTGGTCACCTGCCATATTTACTATTCTTTCGACTCATCGGGATGGTTTGTCCCTGTAAACCATACCACATACCAAATATTTCAAAAAGGGTATTCACACTAGTGAAAACTTGGACATATTTTGAAAACAAACCCATTTTTAATTTTATGTTTTTAATTTTATTGGATCATTATCTGTCATTTATGTTTAAATTACTCCTCTCTTTGACAGTTTCCATTTACTCTTCCTACCTGCCCTTTTAATGGAATCATAAAGGTGAATTTTTGCTACCACAGTCATTTCCATGGTAACTGATTTTCATGTCATTTAAAAAAGGTTTGTGATTTCTGTACCAACAGTAGGAGGCCTCTAGCAGCTTAGTGCCACAGTTAATAGGTTAATAGTTTTTGGACTGAATAAGTTTTAGTTTTTCAAGTTTGTCCTAATATTTAATTTTTCTTTAAATTACAGGAACATGACATATTAGACAGATTTTTACATAAAACCTCAGAATGTGCATGAACAATTGAGCTAAATAAGGCAGCATGCCACAGCTTTGTTACTTAGCATATGTGCATTTTTTCCCAATGGCCACTTGATAATGAAATCTACTGCATAACTAATTGGAACAATTTGTTCGACATTCTTTAATATGTTAAATGAGTATGTATGATTAGCACCCTTACTTACATGTTGCTCCATAACACTTGGAAAACTTAGTGCTTTATTTTTCTGATTTCCTATACGTAAGTGCCCAATGTTAAAGTCAAATCTCATTATGAGCTCCATTTACTCTTCTCAGTTTAAAAAAGAAAAGAAAAAAGCACAACGTGCTTGAGAGGAATAATTGTAAAACTAATTCACCCATTTACACTCAAATGTTGCATTTCATACCAATAAAATAGGGAATGTGTTTCTGTGAAGATCCCTGAAGCCAAGATTCCCTTCTGTTTTAACACTGGATGCCTCCGAGTTCTGCATATGTGGCACACAACTTCAGAAAAGGATATCAATTTGAACAATAGAAGATTCACAGCTAAGAAGCATTAAAACCCCAATATAACACTCATATCCCCACTGACTTTCATAGCAGTTAGATTGGCTCCAGAGTGTCTGATCTTTGTAAGCACGCCACATGCAGAACTCCCATTAACTTCAGTAGGAATTCTACATACTGAGTGCTAATAGGATTGGGCCTCAAATCACATTAACTAGTATAAAAAGAAATATTTTTAAAGGTCAGTACATAAATTACCACTACATTAGTACAACAGCTAATACAGATTTTGCACATCCATTTATACTGTTGTTCAGTAAAATGGGGTAAAGATGACATCCACTGCATCACCTGGTACATATACTAATAAAAAAAGACAGAGAACTTTTAATAAATGCAACCCCTCCAATGTGTCATGTGAACCACTGCATACCGTACAGTGCTACCCAGATAAAACTGTAAAACTGCCACAGTAAACGGACAGTTTCCCTCCAGGCCTTTAAAGTAGGGTTACCAGATGTCCCGATTTTACAGGAAAAGTCACGATATTTGGGGGTTTGTCTTATATAGGTGCCTATTACTCCCCCACCCCGTCCCGATTTTTCACCCTTGCTATCTGGTCACCCTATTTTAAAGAGCCACCAACTGCACTTTCCTTAAAAAGGAAAGTCGTGGTGAATGCTGTAACAACCTCAGGTGAGTTAGAAAAAGAATTAAATTTTGCTGCTTTTGAGATTCCCTTGAGCCTGAAGCCCCCCTCCTTTCCAAGGGGAAAGTCCCTCTTCCAGCAGAATTACCTAGTCTGCTAGCAGCAGCAGCAGGAGGGCGTAGGACAGGCAGTAGCTGCTGCTGTTGCTTGTCTTAACAGCATCAGACACTGCCCCAAGATCTGCAAGGAAGTGAGAAACCGATTTCTCTCCTTCCCCGCAAGGCTCTGGTGGAATGGAGGCAAGCAGGGAATCATCCCGACTGCCCAAAATTGGCTGATAGTGGCTAACATGCACATTCTGGGAGATCCCTCCTGGATTCCCAAATTCCCTTTCTGCACCTCTCTTTCAGTTTATAGTGCCCTCTTTCTATTCTTCCCTTACTGGCATATTTAATCCCCTTCTGCCCCCAGAGACTAATCTACTTTATTAGCCTGCAGTAGCACAGGCTCCTCTTCCAGCTTCACTGTGGTCCTTTTCCTTAGCTTCTGATAGCTTTCTCTTTCAGCTACAGCCACTCTGCTCACGGTTCTGCCTACCTTGCAGCTGACTCTAGAGCTGTGCTGTAGGAAGCAGAACTGAGAGCTGGCTTTCTGGTTTAAGTCGGGGGCCGTGTAGGCTTGCCAACTTTCTAATCACGCAAAACCAAACACCCTTGTCCCCCACCTGCCCCATTCCTTCTCCGAGGTCCTGCTCCCGCTCACTCCATCCCCCTCCCTCTGACGCTCGCTCTCCCTCACCCTCACTCACTCATATTCACCAGGCTGGGGCAGGAGTTCAGGGTATGGGAGGGGGTGAGGGCTCCAGCTGGGGGGTGGGAGCTCTAAAGGGAGGGAATGAGGGATTCAGGGTGCAAGAGGGGGTTCTACGTGTGGTAGGGGATGAGGGTCCGGCGGGCTCTGGGTGGGAATGGGGGGTCCGAGCTGGGGGGTGGGACCGAGGGGTTCGGAGTGCAGGAGGGAGCTCAGGGCTGGAGCAGGGGGTTGGGACGTGTGTGTGGGGGGGTGAGTGGTGCAGGCTCTGGGCAGCGCTTACTTCGGGTGGCTCCCTGGAAGCGGCAACATGGCCCTCGGCTCCTAGGCGCAGGGGCTGCCAGTGGCCTCTGCCCCCAGGCTCCACCCCCGCCACTCCCAATTGGCCATGGTTCCCGACTAACAGGAGCTGTGAAGCCGGCACTTGGGGCAGGGGCAGCACACGGAGCCTCCCTGGCTATCCCTCCACCTAGGAGCCGAGGGATATGTTGCCCCTTCTGGGGAGCCGCATGAAGCCAGGTAGAGAGCCTGCCAGCCCCACGCCAACCAGACTTTTAACAGCCTGGTCAGCAGTGTTGAGCGGAGCTGCCAGGGTCCCTTTTTGACCAGGTGTTCCAGTCAAAAACCAGACCACCTGGCAACGCTAGGGCCATGGGGAAGGTGCTACTGTGCAGCTGGAAGAGGCTGTCTAATCGTTGTCATACTGACACAGGACACTGTTGAGGCTAAGAACTTAACAAAAAGGAATTGTATATTTTTATAAATAATGAGAATATACAAAGCTATCATAATCAATGAGAGCAAACATTTTGGAAGATATATTAAACCTCATGCTTCAGGGTTTAAGCCAATCTCTAACTATTAGCAATCAGGAAATCGTCAATCATCTTGAGAGAATTCTTCCCCAGGGACCAATGTAGTACAATTTACAAAATGCATTACCAGGAGTGGAAGGTGTACCTCCCTTTGAAGCATCAGGTAATGGCCACTGCCAGAGACAGGATACTAGATGGACCAATAGTTTGATCCACTGTTGCAAATCGTATTTCCTATGAATATTGGGAAAATAAATTAAAAACTAAATGTAATACATCTAGGAATTCACAATAAAACTAGTGGAAAAATTGCGCTGTGGCATTAGTCTAAGAATTAAAAGCATATGTTCAAAGGGTAAATTACAAAGTTATTACAAAATATGAATATAGAAATATATTATGTGACTCAGAAGGATTATTAATTATACAATTTTGTATTTTATAGCACTTTCTATCTTAGGATCTTAAAATGCACTACAAACATTAAAGAATTAAGGTTCACAGCACTCCTGTGTGGCAAAAAAATAGTCTAATTTTACAAACAGAGGAAGCAATATCTAACTGATGTTACTTACTCCCCCATGAGCCTTGTCATTTTAAATGAATATAGATAAGGACATTTCCTAAACTGCTGCATCACCCATTGTAATCAATGTAGCGGTGACGAGGATTACAAATTGCAAAGATGATCATTTCTCATTAATATTAATTTTTGTATTCAACTCCTGATGCTAGTAGAAGAATGAAATCGAACAAAAAAGCCACTAGATGGAAGTCTTTCATCATTTCTTATTAGTCTATAGAAGAGTAACCTTTTTATACTCTTTTCACAGCTAATGTAAATACGACAGAGAGAGATGATATTTTCAGTGTTCCACGTTTCTCCATAAGTTATCCATATACATTTCTTCTCAGTTCTACTCTCCAGTTTTTAACAGTATGGGTCTGATTTTGAGAGGTGCTGAAAGACACAGCACTCGTTGACTTCAGTTGGAGTTGTGGGTGTTCTATACCTCTGAACATCAGACCCTACAGATGTTCCTATTAGCAATGGGCTCAAACCACAAAATTCAGGTCTGAATTCAGAATTTGAAACATTTTGGATTCAAAGTTTGAACACTACCAAAATTTAAGACAGCCTGGACCCTGAGGTTAAAGGTATCTCCAGTTGCCATCTGTAGGCCATGTAAAAGTTAGACTAAGCGTCTCAGTAAAACTGAGATAGTACTACTGCTAATGTATGTTATTATTCTTAAAATAATTAGAACAGATAATGTGCCATATGTGACTTAATTGAAACCAATGGGCTATACCAGGGATCAATTTGTCACAGTGAAGACATATAAAGCCAGCCAGCTGAAAATCACCAATTACTCCCCTCTGTGGCGTCCATTGTATGTTACACTATTTTACCCACACATCAGGAGGCCTTGTTTCATTTTGAACTGAACTGATTAAAGTAAAAAAAACATAATAGTATTTGATGTGAATAATAAAAACACCATTATTCAGGTTTGTTTCCATTACTCAGGGTACATGGTTAGTGTAAATACATATATTTTTATTTATTCATTTTTAGATAGACTGACTTTCCAAGAGGGTGGATAGACAGCAATCCATTGACATTTTACAACATATACAAAGCTGAAGCGCTCTGTTGTATTACATCCATGAGATCCAATAAAGATTCCACTCTAACCAAATCCAAAAGCACTGGACAATCCTTTTTCTGGTACAGGAGGCTAACTGGCCCAGCTGTCGCTATGGATCAAATCCCATTTCTTCTGAAGTAAATGGCAATGCCTAGAGCAACATGGAGCAGGAACATACACTAAGTCAGTAGCCGTTATGGGCCTTACCCAAAGCCCACTGAAGACAATGGGAGTCTTTCCATTGACTACAATCAGTTTTGGATCAGGCCCTTTAAAAGGAACTCTTTCAAAAAGAAAAAAGCAGTGATGTTTCACTTATACTGCTGTTACTAGTGGAAAGAGGTTTCACATGATAGCAGATTCAGAACTGCATTTTTGGTAAAATACCAGTGATTTCTTTATTATTATTTTTGGATGAATTTGATACATATGAGAGTCAGAAACTTAAAATCATAATTGTGCAAGGTTCCCCATACAGATGTGCACCTGCTCCTCACTCCTGACCTGCAACACCATTGCTATTTTAGTGCCAGATCCAACTTTCCAACTTCTTTTGTAGTCAATGGAAAGACTTGGATCAGCCTCTTCCTAAGAGCAGACTGATACCCATGCCACACAGAGAAGTGGCTTTTTCATGTGCGCAAACATTCTTTAGGAACTTGGGCCCAGATGGTCAAAGTTATTTACGCTCCTAACTTCCACTGAAATCAATGGGAGTTAGATGCCTACATACCTTTGAGGATCAGGGCCTTGGATAAGACCACCAAGCATATTTCATTTGTGGACTCTGCAGAGTTTGAACCCATGTTCAGGTGGATAACTAAAGCAAAACGACTAGATATTTCAGGTCAAATTTTGCTTTCATTTGCAACTCCACTGAAGTTTTACCTCACTGCCATTGAAATCAATGGATTGCATAGGTTTAACTGTGGCCAGAATTTGACCTATTGAATTTAGCCAGTGCTTCTAAACAAAAGTTGACACTTCTTGGTTTATGCTCTTCAGAGTGGCAAGGCAGAATGCTGAGTGTTATAAATAGGGTGAGAGCCTTCATTTTGCATTTTCTGGGCCACATTCACACCTGACATAAACAGGTGCAATTTCACTGGAGTCAAAGGATTTTCACCGTCTTACACTAGGTTTCAATTTGGCTGCTTATGCTTTGGTGATTAATAGAGTGTAGTAAATAACTTGCAACGCATAATTTGATGAATGCAGTCTTGTTTTGGCTGGGCAATGCGCCCAATTTCCTCAAATTTATTCCTTTTTCTAAAATACTTGACAAATTATTTTAACCATGTAGACTGGATGAGTAAGAAAAAAACTGATTTCTGAAAAAATCTGTGCATGCAACGTTGCAATGAAAATTTGATTGCAGGGCCGTCTGCAGAAAGCAAAACATAAAAGGACTCCCATAAGGAAAACATTAATTCATTTAAAATTCAAGAAAAATGTTTTGCAGTATTTATCTGTGTCTTATGGCTACAATCAAAATTCAAACGTAATTAAAATGTAGTCCAAAATTCTTAAAATGAAAAACAACCCCCCAAAGCATGATGGTATATGACAGACTAGGGTCCCAGATGGGGAGAAATTCAAGCTCTTGCCAAAGATGCAGCACTAGTAGTGAGAAACAGGCTAGGCTGAGCTCTGCTCCTTATTCACCCCCTGGATCACAGACAGTGTAATAGGACTCCCTAGGGCATTTGTCTGTATGTGGTAGACCCTTCCTTCACACTGCTGCCCTGTGTCCCTCCATCTCCCCCTCCCCTTTCAGAAGTGGAGCCTGAGTTCTGGGAGGGGAGACAGAGACTCCAGCTGCTGCCAGAGAGAGGTGAAAAAGCATGTCACCAAACCCCTGAGATTTTTCTTGCCACTCTGCCACGTCTTCCGTGAACTGCTCATTCATGTAGACAGATTGACTGTTTAGAGGGAAGGGTGTAAGGCCTGTGGAAGTGAGGCTAGATTGCTGAAGAGTAGGGAAGGGAAGACAAGGGGTTGAGTGGTGATGGAGGATGTGAGTGGGGTTTAAGGTGCTTAACTGTATAGTGGTCAGGAGCAGCCCCTACTCACATGCTTCAGCCATTTTCCCACAATTCCCACCTAAATCCTATGACCAGAAAAATGGGTAAGTAAGTAGATCAACTTTAGTCTCCAGTGACTAATTTTGTAATCTAAAAGTGTTTTGCATTTTGATGGAATTAACATTACATTGTGGATTTTTCAAAGTTTGAATGTGTTAGCCCAGGGAACGGTGTAGGATAGTTTATTCTCCAGCTGCTTATTTATCTAGCTTCTGCACATCACCTTTTGGTCATGCCTAAAGTTTGTTTTTCATTAACTCAAATGTTATGAGTTTCTAAAATGTTTTAGGATATGGGTAATAAAACACCTACCCAGAGGATATGTGTTAGCTGGTGTGTAAGAACTCCTGAGCATTAACATCTGATTTAATTGCCTATCAAGTCCCACCCACATTCATTGCATTTAGTTGGATGCTATAGAGAAAGCCCCGACATTTATAACACTCAACTCTATGGTAACAAAAATGTCCAGAATTTAGAGTATTTTAATTCAGCTCAAACTTATGTAGCATACTCTAAATATTATGCAAAAGTTAGAGAGTTATTATAGTCATTTGTTTGCAGGCATATTTATTTTTCATTAAAAGCAAAGCTAAAGACTCATTCTGGATTTATTTTTAATTCTGTCTTCCATAAGTAGCACTGGGTGAGTAGAACAACAAAGTATTTTTGAGCATTCTTGAGAATTACACCTGCCAGTTCACTTAGGGATATTTGTGCCTCTCTTGCTCACGTTGAGTAGTTTCTTGCCATATATCAAAAATATCTGCAGAGTAAGGTACTACTCTATGTGAGTCAGCGTGGCAGAACTGAGCTCTTTTGTGGAATTCACAACCCCTTTTATCTGCAAACATTTGGTTGTTTTTATTCACAAAGAACATGTGGAAATCAAAACATTAATTCATAGCCAAAAGAAGGATTTGTACTGCAATTACTCTGTTGGCCAGTTTGAAAAGCTCTTTCCGGCCATAAAGTAGGTTTGTCTAACAGTCACAGATCTTCATGGATAGACTGAGTGAAAAGAGAAAAAGAATCCTGTTTATGAAGCCATGCCACACAATTAGGGAACTGAAACATTATAGGATTTAGGCATGAACAGCAAATATTCACTGGGTGAAATTCACTACTGTGCAGAGGGCCCAACACAAGGTCCATATACCACTTGTGTCCTACTTATACCTTCTACATTGGATTTAAGTAGCACTTAAGTTATGCATAGGCCTTGTGCTGGGTCCTCTGCACAGCAGTGAACTTCACCCACAGTGACCTTCACCCACAGTGACCAGTTTGCAAACGAGAAGCTACAATTTGTTTACACAACTAGCTGTTGAACAATTGTGAACAATGAAGAAATTAAGAAAAATTACACCCTATTTGTGGATAATTTGTGAACAAATAGGTGTCAGGTCCATGGAATAATTTGAGTAGCTCTAGGCCAAAGGTTAAATTACTTTCAGAATCTAAAATTATGTATATGCTTGCAATATACACATATTTAATATACTTAATTGTTCTAACTCTGTTGTGTCATTATTCTAGGTGGGTGATGCAGTCCTCGAAAATGCACGCCTTATGTTACAGATGGAGAACATTCAAGCCTGTGCTGAAGATTTTAAAGACAGGTAGCTTTCTTGAGGCAACAATATGGGTGACTTCTTTCAATAAACATACACTTACCATATTGAATATGAAAACGGAATGTCCATATTAGAGAGAATTAGATCTGACTCACTTTTTGACCTTGGACATCCTGTGACCTTATCTCACGGTCTTATTATGTAGCTAAATTAAGGTTATAATGAATTCTGAGATCCTCAGATAGGTGATTTGAGAGCAACATATTATTATTATTTTGAAATAGTGCAACTTTAAATATTTCCAGCAGTCAGAAATTTACTGGCAAAGTTATTACTGGGCTCTCACTGATATAAAGACCTAGGGCTCTTGCTAAAGGGACACAACTCAAATCTGGCTCAAAATTTTAATTTTATAAAAACAAACCTTTATAAAACCCAATTCCTATGGAAATGTGTTTATGTTTTTTTTTAAAACATCATGTGAAACAAGAAATACAAACGTCGTAGCACAATGAGCCTCAGTGCAATGCCTATATACAAAAATGAAACCGACGACTGACTTTCATTGTCCATGATGAGAGTAATGAAAAGAGTAAAAGAAGAGCACAAATAGTGACAAATTGTACTTTTAAAAATTCTTACAGTTTTCAAAATCTAAGTTACCATTTGTACCACTGGTAGATGTCTGTTTACAGCAGAGGTTCCCACATTGTGGGGTGCGCCCCCTTTGGGGGGTGCAGGGGAATATTCAAGGAGGGAGTGGCTGGGGCTCGGGCCTGCCCCCACAGGGGGTGGGGAGGGAGCACCACCCAGCTTCACTCCTGGCCCCAGCCCCGCAGGCCCTGGCTGCCAGCCCCATTCCCGCCCCCAGCCTCATCACCCTTACCCCTGTCCATATCCTCCCTTCCCAGAGCCATGGCCCCACTCCCAGACCAACTCCTGGGGTGCGGACAAGGGTTGGGGGGAGGTGCGCAAAGTAAAAAGTTTGGGAACCACTGGTTTATAGCGCCCCTTTGAATTGCACTTACTACTACAACAAACAACAACAACATATTAGGCCTGATTCTTCTAACCCTTATTCATATTAGAACTGTTTACATAAGCAAGGGTTTGCAAGATCAGACCTTTATACTCCACACGTATTTCACACTAGTTTATCTTCACCCTTCAATGATTTTGATCTTTTCCTCAATTCATCTCTCTTTAATAGTTAAATTTAATAACATCAAAATATACATTGTGTTCTTGGCCTTCTCTTTAATGTTTCTGTCAAAAAGACAAAGCTTTGAGCTGCTAATACTACTCTTTCAAATGCAGTCTGTCAATTTCATAATCTAAGCGGTAAAACAAAATTGCCCACTGACTTTCACTAGCAATTTAAATACACAACACAAAACATTTTCTTTGTTTTCACTGAATCAGAGCAACGAGTATTAAAATCTCTACTAGCTCTCACTTGGGTCATCCACCTGTTTCCTAAGCTACTGAATTCCAGGCAAAGAAGGCAGCTCACCAATGGAGGAGTGTAGAAATTGTTTATGAAGCTGGCTCCGTTCACACCTGTACCAAGAGAGTCCAGCTGCCCAAACTGGCTGAATTCAGTGCTGCAGCATCCATGAACTGACAGTCTGTGCCTTGAACAAGAGACTTTTCACATGACTAGGCCAATATCATGGCCGTAATTTAGAATGAAAGATTAGAATGAGAAAGGAACAACTTACAGTAATATAGACAGACAAAGCAATATACAAAAAAAAAAAAAAAATCCCCATTGAGCTCGTAGCTGCATTTTTCAGCCAGGCATTGTGCTTTAATAGCATGTTTTTTTACTAATGAGCAGTTGCCACCTGATTTTTTTATTTTCATTATAAAGCAATGGCCAAATTAGAGATGCTTGCAGGAACATTATATGTTATGATATTTTTAAAAGAGAAATAAGAATATTAGGCAGTTTGTGTGCATAAGGCCTGTGCTGGTGACAGGGTAGTTTTAAGTCCAAAGTCAGTGGCAAACTTTCCATTTGCTTCAACGTGACTGGGATTTGCCCTTAAAGGTGGATGACATCCCAAGGAACAACAAACCAAGCCTTCCTCCGATATGTTTAATAATAAACAGTAATAGTAATACTTGGAGCTCATATAGTGTTTTTCATCCTTAGTTCTCACAGCACCTTGCAAAGACGGGTGCACATTACTATCCCCATTTTATAGATAGGGAAACAGAGATACAGAAAGGAAAAGCCATCCAAGATCACTTAGTATGAGAATGTCAGATCCAGGAAAAGAACACAGGTCTCCCAATTCCCATTCCAGAACTCTACCCACTAGACAATGCTGTTTCTTAAACTGCTAATTAGTGTCTTGACACAATTCGCCTTTTAATAAAGCAAGGCATGATGATTGACCTGACAATGGTTTTGAAGTGTATGAAGAAATGGTATGGTCAGAGATATCTTCTGTGCCTATCTATTTGGTACATACCAGTAATTAACATGATGGTGTGATATTTTGGGGACTACTTAGACCCGTAAGGTGTCCTGTTCCCGCCTCCCCTGTATTGTGCCATGCAGCTGTGGTTCAGATCCCTGACATGAGTAGCTAGCCCACAAGCACAAGGTCTCACCCTGGCTCTCACCTTTGCAGCTTGACACTGACAGCTCTTCCAGTCCTAAGTCTCCCCTAATACGTCCTCCCAGAGTGTCACAAAGGCACTTTTTTTCTTGATCTTCTGGAATTTGCCAGTACCTCTAGCTAAATCAATAGTAGAAAAAAAATTGCTGACTTTAATGCTGCTAAATAATCTTCAGTTCTAGATAAGGAATAGGCAGCCTTATGGGTGACCTGGTTCAACTTTCAATGAACCTACACAAAAGCACACAGTCTCCCATCTTTTTTTTTTTGAATTAGTATAACTGGCACAGCTCACCTGACTTCTATATAATGTCATAGGTCTGGCCCCCATAATTCAGAGTCACAACTGGTACTAATCCTTTCCCCATTACAACTTTTTTGCAACTATTGTAGGATTCCCTTCTTTACCTCAGCGAAGTAAAGCAATATATCCCTGTCAACCCATTTTTGTTTTACAAATTAAAATGGTTTCTATATTTGGGTGCAGCTTGATGGGAAGCGTCTCTTTTATTCTCACTTTCCCCATATTGATTATAAAAAGTATTATAATTTCTTATATGTCTAAACGTATTCTGCCAGACTTTCTTTTTTTGACTGGAGAGCTGCTCCTGATCCTTAGTACCTGCAGCAGCTCCTCATAACAGTCTTGCAGTAGATTCATACCTATGACTGTTGGTGGTAAGCTTTCACTGTTGACATCACTAACAAAAATCCCCTAATTGGGATATTTAGTAGTCCCACTTTTAATTTCAGCTTCCATGTAGCCAACACATGGGATAGCCAAACAATTTCCTGGTACCAACTTCACCCTGTACTTAGTAGTCAAACAATTTTGAGCCTAATATTTTATGAAATGTTGGCTCTAATGTGGTAACTTGTGACCTGGTATCCAGGAAGGCCCACATTTCTATCCCATTAATCTTAAATAAACAGACAGGCATTTTCCTATAGCAGCAGCCTGCCCTCCAATGTTGTTCAGGTCTATTCTCTTGTCCCTCCAAGATCCAACCCCCAATCCGCAACCTTCTGTTTAAAGCCACAGCATTAGTATTTTTAGTCATGTACCTCCTTTCTATATGTCCCACCTCACCGCATCTCCTGCAAATAGGATTACCATTGTAATCAACTATTGGCTGTGCAATGACCCATCTCAATTCCCTGTGGCTTGCATCTGTATTCTCTAGGTGCCAAGACTTCCTGTTTCAAATCCAGTCTCATATCTTGAATTTCCCTCTATACCCCTCTTAAATTTTCTCCAAAAATGTATTTTCTATCCCAGATTTACCATCCTCTGACTTTTGGCCAGCCTGCACGACACACTGACTAGCATTTTCAGACTGCAAGGCAACAGCATATTTATAGCCATACTGTGGATAAACCATAACGGCCCTGACTGGTCCTTTACCTCTCATAAGTTTTATAGCCTCTTCTTAAAGTCCAGGATGGAAGTTTCCAGATTCTATCTTAACGATAACTTTCATTCCATATATAACATAACATACATAACCCCTCAATGAATTTGTCTTTCAGCATGTTATCAGTATCTTGGGCTTCGTGAGATTCTAACTTTTCTATTGCTTGTAAAACCTCCTGTAATCATAATGTGTACTAACTTCTGTTGGAGTTTGTACCCTAGGGAAGAACCTCTGTTTCAATTCTGACAAGGTACGACTGTCAAACATACAGCCTAATCTTCTGACTATTTGTTCTACAGTCCCTTTTTCATTTTTCAGCCATGTACTCACTTCTTTTTCAGCTGTACCCACTTACTGCCCAGTCAGAATCTCAGTTTTCTCCATGCAGTCTAAACATTGACTGGAGCATTGTTTTAAATTCTCCAAATGAAACAGCATTACTCCCAAAACTGTAGCTAGAAAATTTAGACAACCAAGGAGCTCCAAAGAAATATGACATGATCAGTGGTGTTGGCGCGAGTGGCTGTTGGGCCGCGCCACCAGTTGTCCTTTCTCCTGAGTTATCCCCTGACTGACTTATGTTATTTTAACATGGTCACCCTCTTGCTTTGAACTCCTTCTATCTGGTTTGTGACAAAAATTTGCAGTGTTAATCCACTAATCCATTAACCTTTGCAAGCTTGTACACACTACTCTTCTTAATTTGTGCAGTTAATACCAAATGCGTCCTTATTAACGAGAACAAAATAAATTTCTCAACAATATACTGAGTCACTTCAGAGAATAATCAGTTTTTCCTCTCCTGGGTTGTAAGTCCAACTCCACTTTAGCTGTCCTTTGCTTCACTTCGACTTGTAGTATTCCTTAGATTCGATGATCCTGTGGCCGTACCTCTGTTCATCAAGTTTATCCACACGCAGGGTTTCTTCACCTAGTGGCTCTCAGTTGGCCATTAGATGCTTTCAAATTGCATTCCTTCAACAGATGTTCAGTCTTTCTCTCTGTTCATTTACTTTAGGTCCTTTGTGGTTGAGCTTCTCATTTACTGTTTTCAGAATCTATTTTCACCTAACACAACTTTTTGATCAATTCCCTTTTTCACCAATTATATTTCCTTTCAGTTCTTTTCCCTTGATAGTTTCTCTCCAGTACGTCTGCAGATTTTATTTCCCTCTACTTCCCTTCTCTAATAGTATCTGCTAACATACCCAGTTCTATTTTTTTCTGCTTCTCCTGACCTGAAAGCTTTCCTGTTTTCCTTCTCACCTCCTTACTTTTATTCTCCTGTTCTTCTTTTATCACCTCATCTCCTACTCCAGCTCAGGTTTATCCACTAACTCAGCCCCTAGATTAGGGTGAGCAAACTTTTTGGCCCGAGGGCCACATTGGGGTTGCAAAACTATCTGGAGGGCCAGGTAGGGAAGGCTGTGCCTCCCCAAACAGCCTGGCCCCCACCCCCTATTCGATCCCTGCCACTTCCCGCCCAGACTGTCCCCCTCAGAACCTCCCACCCATCCAACCCTGCTGCTCCTTGTCCCCTGACCACCCCCTCCTGGGAACCCTCGCCCCTAACTGCCCCCCCCCAGGACCACACTCCCTATCCGACCCCCCCCGCTCCCTGTCTCCTGACTGCCCCAATCCCTATCCACACTCCTGCCCCCTGACAGGCCCCCCAGGACTCCCACACCTATCCAACCCACCCTGGTCCCCGTCCCCGACTGCCCCCCCAACCATAACCTCCGCCCCATCCAACCACCCCGACAGGCACCCCGAGATTCCCACACCTATCCAACCGCCCCCTGCTCTCTAACCCCTGATTGCCCCCAGGACTCCCTGCCCAGGCCCCCTTACCATGCCGCTCAGAGCAGCATGTCTGGCAGCCGTGCTGTCCGGCTGGAGCCAGACACTCTGCCGCGCTGCTCTGCAGGAGTGCACAGCCCCAGAACGCTGCCCACATGAGGCTGGCATCACTGCTGGCCCAAGCACTACCTACCCCTTGTGCCGGGCTGGCGCTCCCTCACACATTCCTCCAAACTCTGCTTTATTTCCACAAAAGTGGGCATTTGCCCCATTTGCTCTTGCCAACTTGCCACTTTTGCCAATAAAGCTTAAAAAAGGGACTGTCCTGGCCAAAACGGGGTATATGGTCACCCTAGCCCTTATAGTATCTCTATCTTAAAACTACAGCAGGTGCTGATGCTGGGGCCAGGGTTACTACAGTATCATTTACAATATGCAAGTTTGCCCACATATGCTTACTACGTTTTTCTCTGCAGATATGAAAATGAGCAGCCATTCAGAAAGGCAGTGGAAGATGAAATTAATTCCCTATATAAAGTGATTGATGATGCTAATTTAACTAAAATGGATCTGAAGCGTCAGATAGAAAGCATGAAAGAAGAATTAGGTCTGCTGTCAAAGAATCATGAAGAAGTAAGTCAAGACTGGGTGCAACTCATAGGTTGTATGTGTCTGTTTAAGTCACGTCAATATGACACTATCTTAACCAGAAGCGAAAAAGCTAATTCTGTCAAGAATAAATGATAGTTATGTATCTGAAAATTATTACTATTTCTCTCTCTGTTAGCTTACAGACCTCTCATCTTTCTAGTCCTAATTAAAGTTATCCACATACAACTTTCCACATTTTTGACATCTGATAAATATAACAGAGCTGAACTATCTTCACTCCATATGACACTGAACACGATGAACACACAAGATGATTTATGAGGCTGGACCTTCATTAGGTGTAAATCCCCAGTGCTCTGAGGCCTGATTCACCTCTTATTCACACCAGTGTAAATAAAAAGTAAACTCCACTGAGAGAAGAATCTGGCCCCATTTCATCTTTAAACCATCAAACTTCTGAAATAACGTACATAAATTACTTTACATTAAATGTGCCATACTTAGCAAGCCACTCCATTCCCAAGATTCTTAATTTCGCCATCTGTTCTGAGCAACAAATCATTGAAACAAGTCATAATTACTTGAGAAAATAGACCACCCACGGGCCCAATTTTGCAATCCTTATTCATTGACTTAAGCAGGAATTGAATTAGTGAAGATTAGTCATACCAGCAAAGGCTTCAGCATCTAACCCCAAATAAGCACCCTCAATGACAGAAGACAAATTGCAGAGTTACCACAAGGCCCATTTAAGGGCAGTGAATAGTTGTGCTGCCCAGGGAACAGAACAGGGAGCAAACTGTGCCTCAAGAGAGTCAGAATTCAGTATCTGCATTCTCCTTGTTCCACTGGGGAAGTAAGTTGGACCAGCCCTATATCTAATTTTAGATTGCTTCCCCATCCATTCTGGCACAGCTGTACCAAGCCAAGGCTCCATCCACTCCCTGTCTCAGTCTGCCTCTTTCCCATCCACGTGTGGTGGGAAGGGAAGGGAGTAAGGCTGTCAAGCGGCTAAAAAAAATTAATCGCGATTAATTGCACTGTTAAACAATAATAGCATATGATTTATTAAATATTTATGGATGTTTTCCACATTTTCAAATATATTGATTTCAATTATAACACAGAATACAAAGTGTACAGTGCTCACTTTATATTTATTTTTGATTACAAATATTTGCACTGTAAAAAGAAATAGTATTTTCAATTTACCTACTATAAGTACCGTAGTGCAATCTCTTTACCATGAAAGTTAAACTTCTGCTGGTGGCATCTGACTCAGATGATGAAAATGAACATGCGTCAGTCCGCATTGCTTTGGATGGTTATTGAGCAGAACCCGTCGTCAGCATGGACGCATGTCCTCTGGATTGGTGGTTGAAGCGTGAAGGGACATATGAATCTGTAGCACATCTGGCATGTAAGTATCTTGCAATACCGGTTATAAAAACGCCATGCGAACGCCTGTTCTCACTTTCAGGTGACATTGTAAACAAGAAGCGGGCAGCATTATCTCCCAGCAAATGTAAACAAACTTGTTTGTCTGAGCGATTGGCTGAACAAGAAGTAGGACTGAGTGGACCTGTAGGCTCTAAAGTTTTACGTTGTTTTGTTTTTGAGTGCAGTTAGGTAACAAAAAAAATCTACTTTTGTAAGTTGCACTTTCACAATAAAGAGATTGCACTACAGTGCTTGTATGAGGTGAACTGAAAAATACTTTTTATTTTATTACTTTTACAGTGCAAATATTTGTAATAAAAAATACTATAAAGTGAGCACTGTACACTTTGTACTCTGTGTTGTAATTGAAATCAATATATTTGAAAATGCAAAAAAAATATTTAATACATTTCAATTGGTATTCTGTTGTTTAACAGTGCGATTAAAACAGTGACTAATCACAATTCATTTTTTTTAATCACAATTAATTTTTTTGAGTTAATCATGTGAGTTAACTGCGATTAATCGACAGCCCTAGAAGGGAGTAGTGGCTCTGTAGCAACTGTTCTCCTTCTGTACCCAGAGGAGTACGGTTGTGATGTATGCATCATTATTTACCAGTGCAGGGACATAAGGCAGGTCACAACTGAACCCAGAAGAAGTACTTTATCTTCACATGGAAATGCCATCCCAGGAAACGGTTGAACAGAATGATTATATTAAAGGGACCTCAATCCAGCCTCCATTTTTGCACGTACATGTTTACATACCCTTGCCCGCATATTCTCCGCACGGTCATCACTTGTAGGTGATATTGTTTACAGACCAATTCACACTGTTCTAGCAGTATATGGAAATGGTATACGTAAAGAGGGTGGTGTAAAAGGACTACAATTCAGGCCTACATGTGCAAACCTCATTTGTTTTTGTGCCCATACAAGTGACAGTGCTCAAAAATATTTGTACAAGCATTTGTAAAAGAGGTGGCTTGAAGTTGGCCTGCAGAAAATAAATATTTAATAATTGGCCAGTTACCAGCCATCAAAATAGTTTTTCCCAAGCAGTGATGAACAAACACTTTTCCAGGAAGTTTTATTCCTTTCATATCCCAACCTCACATCCAAGAAGCATGCAGATCCTCTGAGCTGAGACACAGTATATTTATACATACATACACACACATGCTTATACAGCATCAGGTGCAGTTGGGGGCTGTGCTATACTCTTGGAAAGGATCCTACAGGTGCCTGTAACACACCATAC
Source organism: Caretta caretta (assembly GCF_965140235.1). NCBI lineage: Eukaryota > Metazoa > Chordata > Testudines > Cheloniidae > Caretta > Caretta caretta. The sequence goes on along the minus strand of NC_134207.1, from coordinate 190,468,945 downwards.
TTTGGAAATCATATGAAAGAGTTGATTAGTTGGAATATTCCCACCACAGAGCGGGACAGACAATGGGCCTGTTTCTCCACTGCTTTGCACCTTATACAGTCATTTATTCCTGTGCAGATAAAATGTTCAACACTACCAAAACAGAATGACAGTGTTTTACACTCACACTGCATTCACTTTGCAATAGTGTAAATGACCACAAAAGGTGCAAAGTAGTGGAGAATCAGATCTTTTAAGTAGCTTGCAATAGCCCCAAGAGCTAAAGTTTAAATAATGGCTTTGTAGATGTGTTTGCATCATACCAAGACAACTGAATTGCACCATAAGTGCTCCTTAGTATCCTCTAAAGCTGGAACTGACTGCTGACCCTTTTTCTTATATGTATGTTTTTTTCAGGATGTGAAGATGTTATACAATCAGCTTGCTGGATCACAGCTGGAAGAACTGGAAGCTCCTATTGGAACTGGCCTAGATGACATACTGGAAAAAATCAGAATTCACTGGGAGAAGGATATAGAGAAAAATCGTGTTGAGACAGGTGCCTTGCTTCATACCAAGGTAGGCACCTACAGTGTTCTCTGCAGCTGTCTCCAACACCAATGGATACTGCAACTGAAGAAAAATATATTTTTTCTAGTCCCCTGGGGTAATCATTAAAATATTTTTTCTTGAAACAAAGAGTGATAACAGCCTAAGGAACCTTGATCCAGCTTCATCCCAAGAAACATTCATGCAAATCCACTGACTTCACTGGGGTGGCATAGATGTAACTGAGGGTGGAAAGTGGGTCTATTTATATCCATTTTAAAACATCAGTGCTTTCATTGCAAAATAAGGGAGTCTATACACATTTTTGCTTTCCTATCATTTCCAATGCAGAGACGCTAAAGCAGAAAATTAGTTCTCTACAGCAGCGTTTCTCAAACTGGGGTCTGCAAACCCCTGGGAGTCCCTGAGGGTACTCCAGGGGGTCCACAGGCCCAGCTGATCAACTCCTTCCCCTTCCTCCCTCAACTCCTCCCCCTCCCTCCCAGCGCCTGCTGCACACCAGGGAACAGCTGTTCCCCGGCGTGCAGGAGGCACTGGGAGGGAGGGGAAGGAATGGGGACAGGGCAGAATCATGTCTGGGGCTGCTGGCCCTGCTGATCAGCTAGGGTTGCCAACCCTCACAGTTTCGCTGGGAGTCTCCCAGAATCAGGCTTTGTCTCCCAGAGGCTACTGAAGCCAAACCGGGAGATTTCAGGTACTAAAAGTCTGGTGGCGCAGGGGAGCTAAGGCAGGCTCCGCATCTACCCTCGCTCTGCACCGCTCCTGGAAACAACCAGCACATGCTTGTGGCCCCTGGGGGGGGAGGTGAGGGGCCGGGGTCTCTGCATGCTGCCCCAGCCCCGAGCGCAGATTCCGCAGCTCCCATTGGCCGGGAACTTCGGCCAATGGAAGCTGTGGCAGCAGCACTTGTCTGCAGGAGCAGCGCCTGTGGAGCTGCCTAGGAGCCGCTGCCGGAGGGATGTGCTGGTTGCTTTCGGGAGCTGCCCGACATAAGCATCGCCTGGCTGGAGCCTGCACCCCATCCCGCACCCCAACTCCCTCCAACAGCCCACACCCCCTCACTTACCCAAACTCCCTCCCAGAGCCCATACCCTACTCCCCCTCATGCACTCCAACACCCTGTCCCAGCCTGGTGAAAGTGAGTGAGGGTGGGGGAGAGCGAGCGGGAACAGGAAGAGGTGGGGTGAGACCTTGGGTGAAGGGGTGGAGTGAGGGTGGGGCCTAGGGCTGAGCAGGTGGGCTTGGGAGTCCCCGAAAAATTTTAAATTAAAATGGGGGTCCTTGGGTTGCTAAAAGTTTGAGAACCACTGCTCAACAGGATTCAAGAATGAAATCTTTTGTCAAAAGCCACACTTTCTCAACTACTTTGCTGGGGATGGAAATAAAAAGGTAGAGTTTAAGGAAAAGCATGCATGACCATTAAACATAGGCTAGCACCCAACATCCTAGCAAACAGAAGGATTTGACTGCTGTCAACTAGGAATGACCATAACTGTGTGATATGATTTCATATAAAAGGAGAGCCATTTATAGGTGTGGAGAGGAAACTTGTCCCCTAGATTTGGCTTTACCTTCAACCCTCCTTAAAATTGTCATTCTGTTTTGCTGCCCCCTCACCCTTCTTGCTTCATCTACCATGTCTCAGTACACAGCCATCTTGCATACAATGCAACTAAAATCACTGAAATGTACTGCAGCTTTTCCTCTGCTAAAATGAATCATGATTTGGGGGGGATGGAGGTGGGGGAAACAGCTACCTTAGGTAAGTAATATTGCAGTTTTGCAGTATCAAGCTCAGCGCATAATCCTATGTTTTTACAGCCATCTCACTCTCCATTGACTATTGAAACAGAGCACAGTAAAATCACGATTGCAGCTGTGCTGCAGAAATACTTAGAAAAGACATAGTCCCCATAAGGTTTACGATGCGGAGCTGCTACAAAAATAGAGGGTGCAAAAGGGGTGGAGAGATAAGGAGGACAGCAAAATGAAAGGAAAGAGGAATCTGAGGTCCAGCCTGTCTCTGTAAAAAGTATTTAAATTTAAAGAATGTTACTATTTTATAGATAAGAAAGAAACATCCCTTGCATAGGCAACCGACTTCATGGGTGCTCCAGGGCTTGAGCACCCATGGAAAAAAAAATGGTGGGTGCAGCAGCCCCCCTATCAGCGCCTTCCCCTCCCCCCAGTGCCTCCCACCCACAGGCCTCGCAATCAGCACCTCCACCTACCCCCCAGCACCTCCGACCCACAGTGGATCAGCTGATCTGCGGCATGCAGGAGGCGTTGGGGAGGAGGGGGAAGGAGTGAATACAGGTCGTGCGCAGGGAAGGGGATGGAATGGAGCGGGAAGAGGCGTGGGGGGCCTTGGGAGAAGAGGTGGAATGGTGGTGGGGCCTGGGGAAGAGCCCAACACATTAGAAAGTCGGCACCTATGATCCCTTGATTTCAACAATGACATCAGGGTGATGGTAGCCATATAAGAACCTAAAAAAATGAGTTTATCCAGGAGATTCTTCATCAAATCCTTACATTTCAAATCTTGTTAAGCAAATCTTTCACAGAGCTGATCTTATGTAAGCCAGATCCTCAGATGGCTTAAATTGGCCTACCCTACCCTCACTGAAGTCAATGGCACTACATCAAATTACCTTTGTTGAGGATGTGGCCCACTACATGTTTTTAGGAGTATGATAACTGCCTACGAGAAACCAATTCCTTCAGTCCCCTCTCCTCACTTATTCCTCATCCTCATGTGGAAGTTGATCCTCTCACTCTTTCCTATTTAAAAAACAGAAATTTATTATAGCCTCTACTAACAACCAGCACTTCAACTGTGCAGAGGTGTCACATGCAAAGGGGACTTTTCACACATACCCAACTTTTCATAGGGCTTGTCTACCCTGGCAAGTTTTGTCGATGAAACTAATGTCAACACGAAAAAAATCGACAAAAGCAAAGTCACCAAAGCGAGTCTATATTTGCTCTCTCTGTCGACAGACCATGTCCACATTCAGGGCACCATTGTCGACAGCATGAGCAATCCACTGTGGGTATGTATCCCACAGTGCCTGGTGACACCATCTTTCGCTAGGTGTTGTGGGAAGGTGGAAACGGAGCACGGCGCATCCTGGGACGTGCAAAATGTCCCGTCATGCACCGCTTTGTGTCCCAGCCCTCCAACGGTTTCTGGCTTCCTTTCGCGCCGTTTTTCCAACTGTCAGTCTTTGTAGTGCAGGCCAGCATCTGCACTGAGAGAGGATGGATCCTGCACTTCTCTCCTATGCACTGTTAACTGTCATGAGGATATCATGTATGGCAGTAGAGTTACTCGCAAAGTTACTGACAGAAGATGAACCGAAGGCGCCCGAGTGTGATATGGACAGCAGCAACTTATCAGTGCTTTTGGCATTCACAGAGCAGCTGCATATGGTAGACCGTCGCTTTTGGACTAGGGAAACAAGCACTGATTGGTGGGATCGCATTGTCATGCAGGTGTGGGATGATGACCAGTGGATACATAACTTTCAGATGCCTAAAGCAACCTTCCTGTAGCTATGTGCTGAGCTGGCCCCCGACCTGCGGGGGGATGAGAGCTGTCCTGTGGAAGCTGGCGAATCCACACTGCTACTGGTCAGCTGCAAACCAATTTGGAGTGGGGAAGTCTACTGTTGGGGCTGTATTATTCCAAGCATGCAGGGCAATAAATCGCATCCTGCTGCGGAGGACCATGACTCTGGGAAATGTGCATTAAATAGTGGATGGCTTTGCAGAGATGGGTTTCCCTAACGGTGGCAGGGCAATTGATGGCACACACATTTCAATTTTAGTGCCAGACCACTTGCCTCAGAATACATCAATAGGAAGGAACACTTCTCCATGGTGTTGCAGGCGCTTGTGTATCACCTGGGGCGTTTCACGGACATCGGTGCAGGCTGCTCTGGAAAGGTGCATGGCGCATGCATCTTCAGGAACAGTGGCCTGTACAGAAAGCTGCAGGCGGTGAATTTCTTTCCAGACCACAAGATCACAGTGGGGGATGTGGAAATGCCCATAGTAATCCTGGGAGACCTGGTTTACCCTTTACAGCCCTGACTCATGAAACCTTACACAGGACACCTGTCAGCAGCAAGGAGCGTTTAACAACAGGTTGAGCAGGTGCCGCGTGGTAGTCAAATGCACCTTTGAAAACTCGCTGGAGGTGTCTCATTGGCAGGCTAGACCTTACCGAGGATAATATTCCTGTGGTCATAGCTGCGTGCTGCACTCTGCATAATCTGTGTGAATCTAAGGGTGAAATGTTTGCTCAGGTGTGGAGCACTGAGGCAGAGCACCTGGCTGCACAGTTTGAACAGCCAGATGCTAGGGCTGTCAGAGGAGCCCAGAGGGCTGCTATTAACATCGGAGAGGCTTTGAGGAAGCACTTTGACAATGAGGGGCACTAACACCTGTCTGCTTTGGAGTTGCCTCCCTGGTGCATCCATGTACAATTTTGGGGCCCAAGATCCATGCAACAAAATGATTTAGAAGCCTGTTCCCGAGACTGAATTGATTGCTATATGCTTTTGTAGAGCACAGAATAAAAATGCTGTACCATTAAATAGCTTAGCCTTTATTTATTGTTAAAAAGGGTAAAACCTCACAACTGTGTGTAGCTCCAGCTGTGAGAGGGGGTGGAGTGATGGGGAAACTCAGAGGAGGGCTGTGAAGCGAAAAGGAATGTGAGAGCATAGAGGGGGTGGGGTTGGCAAAGAACTGTGCATCCGCATGTGCTGCAGGGGAGATCGACCAGGGATCTGCTCAGTCTGCAGCTGTACCAAAGACTTGAGCACCTCTGTCTGATCCTCCATCACTTTTATCATCCGCTCTGTTGCTTGCCTAGCAAATGCTGTATTCTCTTTTCTGTCCTTGGCCTGTCTCTCATCACGCTGCAGCACCTCCCAGAACGTGTCTTCTTTGCTGCATCTCAGCTTCTTCCTTATCCGCCAAAGCTGGTCGGCAGGGGTGCGTAGTGTGTTCCTCAAGGTCTCGGGCACTGTGGACAACTCACAGAAGAGGGAGTGTTACATTCCAGCAAATGATTGAAACATTTCAGTAACCAGGGCTTTTTGCAACTTGTAGCTATCACTTTCTTACTGACTCTAGGCAGGCACACAGCTCCACAAGCACCTCAACCACGGTGAGTGTTGGGAGTGGGGGGAAGGCAGTTGTGAGTATGGACAAAACAGTCACTGCTTGCATGGCAGCTTTGCAGGGAACTCATTCTAAAATTATCACACACTTTTTCACAGGCAGCCAACCTGCTGGCTGACATCTTGCTGCTGCAGGTAAGCAGGGAAACCAGGGCACAACTACTGCATGCTTGTGACTTTCAACCTGGTCTATATGAAGCTCAACTACGTGCCGCTTTGGTCACAGCTGCAGTGATTGCTAAATGGCATGGTGCAGTTTCCTACAATGGGGGAACTAAAAAGGCTGCAATCCCTTGGAATCTGTGGCAGAAGATTAACAAATACCTCTTGGAAACTTTCCAGAGCTTCTCTCTGGAGGATTCCCTGCAGGTCTCCATGTCCATCAACACCCTGCTTGGCCATACAGATTAGCTACACAGGGCCATGTCCAGCTCACAGAAAACACTACCTGCCTCTCACTTTTTGATTCCCTACACAAGCCACAGCAACTTACCCAGCATCTCATCTGTTTCCTGCTCCCCGCAGAGCAGTTCTGAAGTGGAGAAAAGTTCCTGGCTGCCTGCCCCACCGGGCAACCCCGCTGGGAGCTCCACATCCTCTTCTAGCTCCACTTTTCATCCAGAATTTCAGCCTCCGGGTTACCCCCTCTTTCTGCTGCCTCTGAAGTATCCACGGGGCAATCGGCGATGGAGGTGGGATCACCACCGAGGATAGCATTCAGCAGGTCTTAGGTTTGGAGCGATGGTTTGCCTCCCGAGCCTTATGGGTACGCCTTTATCTTCGCTCTGCACTGCTGCATGTCCCAATCATAGTCCTTTTCGCAAAAGCCTCGAGAAATATGCCCATATGTGTCCCGATTCTTACGGGTCAATCGCAGCTGCGACTGAACAAACTCCTCTCCCCATATGCTGATCAGATCCAAAAGCTCAGCGGTGGTCCAAGCAGCAGCGCATTTGGTGCAGTAGCCAGCCATGCTCACCTGGGAAGCCAGCAAGCAGGAAATGAGATTTAAAATTCCTGGGGCTTGCAAGGGGGAGGGGCGGGTTGACTGCCGAGCAGTGGAGTTCAAACCACTGACAAGAGCAGCAGCATGGGAATTGTGGGACACTTTCTGGAGGCCAATAAAATAAATTAAAAAAAAAAAAAGCGTGGTGTTTACATTTGCTGTTTGTCGACAATAAAGGGCGGGGGGGGGGGGGGGGGGAGGGAGACAAAAGTCTCTTGTAGGGGTGGAAGTTTTTTGTTGCCAAAACTGGGAGGTTTTTTCGACAAAAGTCCCATCGTAGAGTGTACATTATCGCTGTTTTGTCGCCAAAAGGCAATAAAACTTGCCAGTGTAGACAAGCCCATAGATTCAGAGATTCCAAGCCCAGAAGGGACCACTGTGATCATCTAGACTGACCACCTGTATAATACAGGCCATAGAACTACCCCAATATGATTCCCAGAGCAGATCTTTTAGAAAAACATCCAATCTTGGGTAAATTGCTTCAATGGTTAATTTTTCTCCCTATTAAAAATGTATGCCTTATTCCAGTCTGAATGTGTCTAGCTTCAACTTCCAGTCATTGGATCATTATTAAATATTTGTTCCCCATGTAGATGCTTATAGACTGTATTCAAGTCACCCCTTCTCTTTGTTAAACTAAACAGATTGAGTCTATCACTATCAGGCATATTTTCTAATCCTTTAATCATTCTTATGGCTTATCTCTGAACCCTCTCCAATTTATCAACATCCTTCTTGAACTGTGGGAACCAGAAATGGACACAGTATTTCAGCAGCAGTCTGACCATTGCCAAATATACAGGTAAAATATCATCTCTATTCCTCCTCAAGATTCCCATTTATGCATCCCAGGATCGCATTAGCTCTTTTGGCCATAGTGTCACACTGGGAGCTCATGTTCAGCTGATTACCCCAAATCTTTTTTCAGTCACTACACCCCACGATAGAATCCCACATTCTGTAAGTATGGCCTACATTCTTTGTTCTTAGATGTATACGCTTACATTTAGCCAGGTTAAAATGCATATTGTTTGCTTGCACCCAGTTTACCAAGCCATCCAGATCACTCTGAATCAGTGACCTGTCCTCTTCATTGTTTACCGCTCTCCCAATTTTTGTGTCATCTGCAAATTTTATAAGTGATGACCTTATGTTTTCTTCTAGGTCACTGATAAAAATATTAAATAGCATTGGGCTGAGAACCAATCCCTGCTGGACCCCACTGGAAACAGACCTGCTCAATGATGATTTCCTGTTTACAATTATATGTTGAGACCTATCAGTTAGCCAATTTTTAATCCATTTAATGTGTGCCATGTTAATTTTATATCGTTTTGTTTTTTAGTCAAAATATTATGTGGTACTAACTCAAACACCTTACAGAAATTTAAGTACATTACGTCAACACTATTACCTTTATCAACCAAACCTGTAATCTTCATCAAAAACAGATATCAAATTAGTTTGACAGGATCTATTTTCCATAAACCCCTGATATGCATTAATTTCCTTTAGTTCTTTATTAAGTGCCGTATCAGCTGCTCCATTATCTTTCCTGGAATTTGGTCCTTACCTGTTACTTAGAAAACGTAAAAAATTGCATATTGGATCAGACCTGTGGTCCATCTAGTCCCATATCCTGTCTTGATCCAAGACCAGCACCAGAAGTTCACAGAAAGGTGTAAGCAACTTTGCATGAAGCAGATGTGGGGTAATCTATGCCCAACATTAGACCTCTGCCAAATCTCTTATGTATTGTTAGAGAGTGGCTTAAACCCTGAAACATGATGTTTTAATATCTCTTCCAGAATTTGTCAGCAGTAACTATAACAACTCTTGTTATCCATGTAAACGTCCAATCTCCTTTTGAATTGTGTTACATTCTTAGTCTCAATAACATCCTGTGGCAGCAGGTTCCATTGTCTAATGGTTTATTGTGTGAATAAGTATTTTCTTTTATCAATTTTGAATTTTCCACCTTTCTATTTCATTGAATTCAATGAATGAATTTATGTCATTATGAAAACAGAACAATCTACCTTATCTATACAATTATTTTAGTATACTTTTAACACGTCCCCTCTTTATCTCCTTTCTAAATAAACAATCCCACTCTTTTCAATCACTGTTCACATGAGAATTTTCCCAGACCCAAATAATTTTCATTGCCCTTCTCTGAATTCCCTTTAATTCTACAATCTCTCTTTAGAGATGGGGTGACCAGTACTGTATACAGTTATCTAGATGAGGCCACACCTTTCATTTATGTATAACATCATTACAATATGTTCTGTATTATTCTACATGCATCCTAACATCTTCTTTGCTTTTCTGACCACAGCTGCATATCGGGTCAGATTTGTAAAGGTATTTATGCATGTAAAGATGTTAATAAGCGCTTAGTGGGATTTTCAAATGTGCCATAGGTGCCCAAACATCTTTAAAAATCTGGCTCAATGTGCAGCTGAAGTCTTCACTGACTTGTCTACAATGATGCTCAGATTCCTATCCTGAGCTGACAGTTAATTTATATTTTAAAACGGTATATAAGTTTTTTAAATATTTCCCTCCAAATGCACTACTTTGCCATTTATCAACATTGAACTTCATTTATCACAGTGTTGCTCACTCACCTAGCTTGGTTAGGTCCCTCTGAAGTTCCTCACTAAACTAAATAACTTTGTGTCACCTGCCAAACTGGCCATCTCTCTCTTCACATACACACCCCTCAAGGTTATTAACAACATGGGACCTTGTACAGAACCTTGAGGCATCCTGCTGTTAGACTTTTGTCATGATGATAACTGACCATTTAATGCTATCTTTGTTTCCTATTAGCTAGTTTACCCATCACCTCATGACTACTTAGTTTCTTTCATAGCCTCCTATGAGACACCTTGTGAAAGACCTTTTGAAAGTCTACATGAATCACAATTCCTTTATCCACTACTTTACTGACATGTTCAAAGGATTCTGAGAGATTAGTGAGACATGATTTCCCTTTGCAGAAACCATGCTGATTAGACTATCAGATCTATCGTCTTCCAGATGTTTCATTATTCTATTTTAATCATTTCAGTTATTTTAATTCTATGAAAAACAAATTAACTCAGCTTCCAGACTTCTGAACAGTGCACAATGCAGAGAAATAGCACAGACCGTCCTAAAATCAAACGGTTATCTAGGAACTTCAAAAATATAGCAACATGCACTTAGAAAGAAATCCTGTCCCATCCCTCCCTCACCCAAATGCCTCCAGGCACAAGGAATTTGGTGTACACTCTCCCCTCGGTACAACTGCACAAGTGCAGGAAGAATAAAAGCAGGAGGACACAAAAATAATCACATCAGGCTTCGGGTCAGATTGTGAGTGGCCCTTGTGCTGATGCCCAGTGGCGAGGACACTAGGATACCTCCCTCCTCCGTGCACCTCATACAAGGGATAAGGAGATTTGCAGTCCCTGTAGAAGCATAGGGATGGCTCTCTCTGTGCATCCCTAGAAGTGCAAATTATTTCACAGGTGTGAGGACCATATACACCAGGAGTTCATCAGGTAGTTCAGGGGGAGATTGTATTTCTTGGAGGTACAATCCCTCCCTAAAATGCCTCTGAGCAATGTGGCTCTGCACCATCTGCTACTCACGACTATGTCTAATAAGCAAAATCTAGTCAGAGCAGAATTCACCCCTTTACAATGCAGCACAATGCATTACTTAAGTCCTACGTAAGCCCAATTTTGAGGGCTTACTTGGGACTTAAATGATGAATGTGTCTTTGCTGACCTTCTGCACATGGAAGAATTTCACCCATATGGACTAAGATAGGTTTTTAAATTTCTTTACAATGGAGATAATAAGAGTCAAATCCTGTAACAAATAAGTTGAGCTATATAACTGCCCACACCCTACTATTTGTGTATCTGTATCTATGCATTCCCAATATTAGCATATAGAATCACAGAATCATAGAATATAAGGGTTGGAAGGGACCCCAGAAGGTCATCTAGTCCAACCCCCTGCTCGAAGCAGGACCAATTCCCAGTTAAATCATCCCAGCCAGGGCTTTGTCAAGCCTGACCTTAAAAACCTCTAAGGAAGGAGATTCTACCACCTCCCTAGGTAACGCATTCCAGTGTTTCACCACCCTCTTAGTGAAAAAGTTTTTCCTAATATCCAATCTAAACCTCCCCCACTGCAGCTTGAGACCATTACTCCTCGTTCTGTCATCTGCTACCATTGAGAACAGTCTAGAGCCATCCTCTTTGGAACCCCCTTTCAGGTAGTTGAAAGCAGCTATCAAATCCCCCCTCATTCTTCTCTTCTGCAGGCTAAACAATCCCAACAATATGAAATTCCAGATGTATTTAAATGTTATATTACCTTCATGGTAAAAGATTATGTGGTCAGAAAATAGGCCACAAAGTGGGATAGCGCTAGGCTGAGCATTCAGTGTGAACCCAAAGTACTCTACATAAACTAGTAATAAAAGTGACCTGAAAGGGAGGAGGAAGTGGGACTCGAGTTCTTTTTTTGGTTTTGAGATGTGAAAAAGAGAGTTTGAATGTTTGTTTTGCCCCAGAGAAGAGAGATTTTTCCTACTTGTTTTTTCTGAGAAATATCAGGAAAATCAAATCTTATGTTTGCTCGATGCAGACTTGGAGCTCTTTTGACCCTTGACCTTTCCCAGTCCTGAACAAGAGCTCTGTGTAGCTCGAAAGTTTGTGTCTTTCACCAACAAAAGTTGGTCCAATAAAAGATATTACTTTACCCATCTTGTCTCTCCCTTACTAAAAGAGGCAGTCATGTTTAATCTTTCATAAAAGTATTTTCCGTTGCCTATTTCTAGGGAGCCTGAGTTAAACAGGTGTTAAAAAAACAAAATATAAAGTATGAAATTACAACTCTACCCTGATATAACGCTGTCCTTGGGAGCCAAAAAATCTTACTGCGTTATAGGTGAAACCGCGTTATACTGAACTTGCTTTCCTCCACCGGAGCGCTGCTTTACCATGTTATATCCTAATTCGTGTTATATCGGGGTAGAGGTGTATCTGAATAATAACTTCCCCTCTTCATTAATCAGGTTTTACTTCATTGGTCTTGATGTCGTAATCCTATTAGTTCTTCAGTCTTCTATGAACCCTACAATCTTCCATTAAAAAAAAAAAAGAGAGAGTTGAAGAGCTGTGGATTTCTAATATAAAATGAAATGGGGGGGGGGGGGGGAATCCACAAAACTTTCTTGAAAAAACCCACCAAAACTTTCATTATATAATACATCATAAAGAGGAAAAAGTGCAAAACCCCATTTTTCTCTTTGCAGGTCACTTCTAATGTATTTGTATGAACACTAAGCACCATGCTGACGGGAATATATGTATGTATCCTTGGATACATGTATGCATAGACCAATTTTACAATACATATACAGAAAATGTGGTGGTTATGCTCTTAAAAGTATCCAAAACTGTTAAAGGAATGTAAAATATAAATGACAGATTTAAAATCTGAGTAGCCCCAACTTGCAAAAGACTACTTTCATTATTGGATGGAAGGAATGTAAATTATTTTATTATTATTATTAATAAAGAATTTTGTGACTGACAACTATTACCTGTTGTCAGCAAGCCACAGAATCGGCACCTGCTGTACAAACCCAAGAGGAAGAACTGGTGGAATCCCTGAGAACAGAGTTCCATGAAACAGCCTGCAAAATACAGAGTCTGCAAGCAGAGACTGAATCTTTAAGAACTCTGGTAAGTAGCTATCGATTTAGAACTGGTGTCTACTCACTGGAATATACTCAAAATTCAGTATGCTTTTCTAGGGCATATTCTCATCTTGATGCGCCTGGTGAGAATAAATCCCTATACGCCCGCACTCCCATTGATTAAACTGGTGTTGTGGGTGCCCAGCACTTATAAAAATCAGGCTCTGAAATTTTATCCCTCAACACTTGTTAACATTTGTAAACCTCAATGAGATTACTGGGTACATAGTGTTATAGAGCACAACATATTATTAAGCAATTTTTAGTGCCTTGTAACCAGATAAACCAACGGTTTGCGAACTTTTTGAGCTGAGCACCCCCTTTGAGTTATAATTTTGGTTGTACCCCCACAACTCAGACAAAAATAGATAAATGAAAAAGTATGCTTGATAGCCTTCTAATAAACCTAACAAAGGCCTTAACACAACTTGAAGTAAATTACCTACACCTGTAAGCTTGAAATACACAGATACTTAGCAATGGCACAGCCAAGGCTTCCTCAGAAGCAAGCTGCTTCTACTTTGCAGCCAGGCAGTGCTGCTAGGGCAGGGCCAATACCTGCCCCTCTGCCCCTCCCCTCTTGGGTTTTCAGGGTGTGGGGGGAAGAGCCTGAGAAGGTCTCTGGGAGTGGAGCCAGGGCTGGGCATGGAGGCTGCCACAAGCAGAAATCTGCACAGCCTCAGCGGATGTTGAACCTGACCCACAGGCTGGGTGGCCCACTGAGGTGGGTTGGGGGTGGAGCTAATGCTCCCTCCCCACCCCCCCATGGGGGCTGGTCCAGGCTCCGCTGTGGGGGGCTGGCACAAGCCACCTGGCGTCACCACTTGCCCTCCCACAAAGTTCCTCCATGCTCCTGTAGGGGGGACAAGCCCCACAGTTTGAAAAACTCTGAGATAGCCTCAGACAAAACAGTTCATCAGTCCACATTGCACAGATACAATACAAATATCTAATGAACAGAACGCCCAGTATATTGGGGTCTCCATTTCAGCAGATTCAAATGCAAAGGGTTAGGGCGGTTTCAAATTTCCCACACAAACCATTCACCGAGGTCTAGCTGAAACACTACTACAAAGATTATCTGAAGTTATGACTCTGTTCTGAGTGTTATAATTAATGTTTCATGTAGAAAAGGGGTCTGGAGAACTCATTGTATGATGCTAAGCACTGGCATGACATTGAACTTCAGAACCTAGGCTCTGTCATTACCAAGCTAGAGGCAGAGGTGCGAGAAATCAGAGCAGAAACTGAGCAGCAGCAGAGGGATCGTGAAACTCTGCTGTCCAACAAAATACAGCTGGAGAAGGATATCGCTGCATATCACTGTCTTCTGGATGCAGAAGAAAGAAGGTATTTCTTTTTAAAATGGAGAGTATGTCATGAACACAGAACTTGTGAATAACATGAATAATAACCTTGTGCACTGTGGGTACGCGCTGAGATCCCCAGAGACAACAGAACTGGCATGGTCCACTGAGAAGTGTGCATAGGTAGCTAGATTTGAAGAAGCTGTACAGGGGATGTACACCTCAAATCCAACTCTGCATAGGTTCCTAGTGCTTTGCATTAGGTGCCAGTAGTGAGAGAGCAGGGCAGGGGAGGAGTAGACCAGGGCCAGTGGATCAAAGAGCCTTCATTTCCCAAAGCACTGAGACGTAAGAGATAAAGAAACTGTGACAGCCTCAAAGCTACACTAACTGCTGTAAAGCAGCTGTGAAGCTGCTTCATATGTTGGGAACATGATTCCCTTCCTTAGACTCCCCTCCCACCCAGTATAAAGACCAGCCACTCAGGCTGGGCTCTTGGGGAAGGCCTCATCCTCTCTACAGAACAGAAAACATGAGTTAGGCCATGATCCAGTAAAATACTTGAACACATTTACTTTTAAGCATGAGTAGTCTCATTGAAGTCAACAGGATTATTCACATGCTTAAAGGTCAGCACCTGCTTACATACTTTGCTAGACAGTGGCATGGCTACAATAGTGAAAGTGGTGCAGTCACTCCAGGGCCAACGACGCTATGGGGGCCTAAACAGACAGAGTAGCGTTACAGCACTTCATTTGGTACACAGAGTCTCAACACCACTCACTCAAATTAGGCCGTCAGATGGAGGGACAGTCAGGCCAAATTTGAGTGGCATTACAACAGGGCATGCAGGGTTGCAGTGCTGTTCAGATTTGGCCCAACTGCCCCTCTGTCACGACAGGGGATAGCCGGGCCACATTTAGTGGCCTTGCAACTTGGTACACGGGATTGCAGGCAACACCACTCAGATCTGATCCAGCCACACCTCCATCATGACAGAGGGGCAGTTGGGGCAAACCAGATCAGCACTGCAACTCCAGTGTGCACTCTCACAATGCCACTCTTCACTCAGATTTGGCCTGTGTTGTGTGCATGTGGGGTGGGCGATAAGAGTGAGCAGAACCACTGGGACTGGGAGGAGCCACCCTAGTCCAAGAGAGGAACACAGCACTGAGCCACGGCTGTGTCAATGAGTGGCCAGGAAAGTCCCAGAGGCGGTGGATGACAGGGCGAGTTGTTGGTGAGCTATGGGGTGAGGTGGGGAGTGTTGGCGGGGGGCACCAGGATGAGGGGTTGGGGACAAGTGGAGGATGGTGGGGTGAACTGTAGGGGGATTGGGTGATGTTGGAGAGTGGTGGGCTATGTTGGGAGCTATGGCCCAGAGTCTGGAAGGGGCCCCCTACCCTTGTCTTGCACCAGGGTGATCTGGGTTAGTGATTAATGTTTAAACTATGTTCTAATATTTATCAAGGGTAACATTTGTTTCTTTAAGTTGATTGTTTCTTGCTTTACTATCAAATATACCATATTTTCCATCACTGAAGAAAATACTGTATCAAATTCTGGTTCAGAATACATGGACTATATTCTGCTCTCAACTGAGGAGTAACTGAGCGCCCCTGCAATTCAGCAAAAGTACTTAAGCATATGCTTAGTTATAAGTGTGTGCTTAAGTGCATTGCTGAACAGAAACAAGCTTAAACGCTTTGTTGAATTGTGGGGGTCTAAGCTGAATTTGGCCCATTATCTATATCTTTTGTGGACAAAAATAATCCACTCTTTTTCTTTGAACAATTTTCCTCTGGAGAAAAAATTCTAAATTCATTTCAAGTGTTTTTGCGTTTGCTTCTGGGAGATCTCTAATCATCAGAATTAGCCACAGAGCCTACAAGAACTCATGTCCTCCCCCCTCACATTCCAAATCAAAGTTTTCTGTCAACAGGCCCTCATTAAAATGGTTTGCTTTTCAGACAGCATAATCTCCTGCCTAATAGAAAATACTTTGGTGCTAGTCAGGTCTTGATCCTCCATATATAGAAGACCCAATTTCACAACTGTAATTGGCTTCTGAGTGGGCTGTAAGATAGCAACAAGGTGAGCAAATGCACCTTGTGAAAATGCTGAAGAAAGTAAAAGTAAAAAAAATTAAATTTCTGCTGATTTTCATTCCAAGTTTTGTGGGAAAGTGTTGAAACATACATTGAAATTTCCAGTTTACACTAATCATCAGAATGCCCAGTATCAGCTATTGCACAGAACCTACCTACTGTCTTATGAACAATATAATGGAGCAAACTGATCATGATAAACACAGGTACTGCAATTCTGTTCTAAGCTCTTTCAAACAAATGCAGTGGGATTGTACATTCAAACAGCTAACTACGTCCATAGCTCTGCAGGATGCTTGTAATGATCTTCCAACTAAAACAACTGATTCCCTCCTGTTTTCTTTTTAGAGTTGCAAAACTTTCTATTGCAGCCTAGTGGTGTAATTCCCATGTTTCTTTGAGGTAAAATTCACCTATGTGCAGAGAGCCAGAAAAAGACCTGTACACTTCTGACATGCCATTTCGGTACTTAGAGAAAGGGGACTTAAGTAGTCTACAGACCTTATTCTGGCCCTCTGTATAGAGGAGAATTTCACTTATGTGAGGGGAGATATGTGGGAGTGAAGACAGAGAAAGAGGCCTGAGCCACAAAGTTTGGATGGAGAATTAAATTTCAGTAAAGTTACATGTGTGTTGGGCATGAATTTTGGTCCATGTTGATCTCTAATAAATACACATACTACCTTTCCTGATGAATGTATAGCAATGGTAGAATTTTAATAACGATCAAAATGTTATCAAAGAGCAGGAATAAAGTTACTGGGTGAAATTCATTACCATGCACTGAAGTGATGCACAAACTTTAAGAAGGTCCTCTGTGAAGGGCTAAATTTCACTCATTGTGAGGTAAATTAATAGACTAAGCGAAACTGTGTTGTCAGTTACTGAAGGTATAATCCTACTGAAGCCAATGGCATTTCACCAGTGGATGTGAAAGTAGAATTTGGTCCAACAATTTCCCCTTTCCTCCTATTACTTGCTCTAACCAGCAAAAATAATAATTATTCTTTTTTTTTAAACTTTCAGTTGATTTTGAAATTCCCTGTCCACAGAAGACAATGTTGGAATTCAAAGCAAAAGATGATGTCACTGACAAAAATGTTTGTAGAAACCACAAACCCATCAAAGCAGCCTGCTTTATTCAGTTTGATTTAACAATCTAAGTAGGTTGTAGCTTGAGCAACTTTATTAGAGTCTCTTCCTCATGTGTATGCTTTGCTGACAGATGTCAAGTTAGCCATGGTGTTAAAATTATAATAATAAAAGTAAATAATTCATTGCAATTGTTTGATTTTTTTTAAATCATTCTCCAATACTTTTCAGTGCTGCTGAAAGGTACTAGATTAACAGCAAAGGTCCTCTTTTTATTCACAAAGTTTATTCATCTCTTTTTGCAATACAAATACTTTACTATTAGACTATTCTCCCACTATGCAAATTGTACAAAATGTATTTTTACTGCAATGAATGGAAACTGCAGGTTTCCATGTTGCTTCACAAGAACTTGGACTCATTAGTGTGAAATTTAATTTGCACTAATAAACCTGAGGTTGATAAAGCATGAAATTAACTTGATGCAATTAGTTTTACAGTAGGTAAAACTTGGGCAGCAGAAATACAAGCTTCCCTACATCGCCCTGAAAACATACCTTAGTTCTCTTCCAGAAGAAACTTCACCGAAGACAAAACAGGGTAACTAATTTTCCATGCGCCTTCAATTTTTGGCCTTTCTGCTGAGCTTGCTAACATGAGTGGTAATTAGTGCAAGCATAGTGGTACATTTTGTAATATGACCACCTTGCAGCAATTGGGGCTAGATCACTAACTTTTCTCATATGCCACTAGTCACCCATCAATTGCATGGACTGACCTGGAGCATATTTGAACTGGCGCTTGTGACAAAGCAATCTGCATACTATTGCCAATCACCTCTACTATTTAGTCTTCCTTTTTATATTTTAATATTCTCATTTTATTGTATTTGTAATATTGTTATATACTCTGTAAAATGTTCAAGCAGTTACTATTTAATCAGAGAAATATAAAAGTTTGGCCTCACTCCTGCAAACCCTTATGCATATGATGAACTTTTATTTGTGAGAGTAATCCCTTCATATAAGTAAAGCTAAACACATATGTTTTTGCTGGATCAGGGCTTTACAATATAAACAACTAGATAAGAAATAAATGCTTGGCACATATCTGCTTCGGGATATTTTGATATACATCATTACATGAAATCAAAGGTTGCTAAGACATTTAAAGAGTCACAATCTGAAGACGTTTTTCTTTTTTTAATTAAAAAAAACAAAGCTACAAAGACCCTTAAATGGATGAGAAAAACAAACTAACTCCAGATTTATTATACTTCATCAGCAGTGATGCCAGCCTTAATACCCTGTTAATGTGTTTCTCTCAACACTATCTTAACCTTTCCTCTATACCAACCCCCTAGGCATACAACATCCTTCCTGAGATAGTCCATAAAACAACCTCTCCTCATTTAATCTCTCATTAGGACCCTGTCAGGGTTCCTTCCCCACTCTGAACTCTGGAGTACAGATGTGGGGACCCGCATGCAAGACCCCCTAAGCTTATTTTTACCAGCTTAGGTTAAAAACTTTCCCAAGGCACAAATTCCACCTTGTCCTTGAACAGTATGCTGCCACCACCAAGTGAGTTGGACAAAGTATCAGGGAAAGGACCACTTGGAGTTCCTGTTCCCCCAAAATATCCCCCCAAGCCCTTACAACCCCTTTCCTGGGGAGGCTTGAGAATAATATCCTAACCAATTGGTTACAAAGTGAACACAGACCCAAACCCCTGGATCTTTGGACACTAAAATAAAAAATAAATTAAAAAAAAATCAGTTCTTAAAAGAAGAATTTTATTTAAAAAAAAAAAAAGAAAAGGTAAAAATCCCCTCTGTAAAATCAGGTTGGAAGATACCTTTACAGGGTAACAAAAGATGCACAAAACACAGAGGAACCCCCTCTAGCCTTAGTTTCAAAGTTACAACAAAACAGGGACAAACCTCCCTCCAGCAAAGGGAAAATTCACAAGTTGAGAAAACAAACTAATACGCCTTGCCTGGCTGTACTTACAATTTCTGTAATATGAGAGACTGGTTCAGAATGGTTTGGAGGACATGAATTGATGTCCAGTCCCTCTTAGTCCCAAGAGCGAACAAACACAGAAACAAAAAACCCAAAACAAAGCCTCTCCCCGCCCCCGGAACAGATTTGAAAGTATCTTTTGTCCCCATTGGTTCTTTTGGTCAGATGCCAACCAGGTTATTTGAGCTTCTTAACCCCTTACAGGTAAGGACGAATTTTGGGCTACCCTTATGGTTATGACAGACCCATTTCAACCGTGACGCCTATAAGATTTTGGTCAAGAAATATCTAGATAGAGGAGTATATGGGAAATAACTATATGCCTCATTAAACGCAACAGAAAAGGGCTTGTATGTGTGGGCAGCGCATAAACCCCCCGTTTGTGGAGGCTAGCCCCCTACCCCTTTTTGCCCGAGGCCCTGCCCCTGTCCCCCTCTTGCCCTCCAGGGCCAGAGGAGCCCTGAGCCCCGCACTGCAGCTGGAGGAGCCCTGGCTGGCCCGCCCAAGCCGCCTTGAGCCCTGCCCAAGCTGCCCCAAACTCCAGCCAAGCCTCCCCACCCAAAACCCAGCTGCCCAGAGGAGCCCCAAGCACCAGCCATGGCCCCAGCCTCCATTACACACTGCCCATGCTTGTATGTTGTATCCATTTCACGTGACATTCATATATTCCTTTTCTTATTAGATTGTAAAATCTTCAGAAAAGGGACTGTATCTTCCTATATGTTTGTACAGCACCTCGGAAATTGTGTGTGCTGCTACAGTATAAATAATTATACACAAACTGGTGCACAGCAGATCAGATGGAATGTGTCCACTGTTTGACTTAAAATGGATATTGTCCTGGATTGGTTTTGACTTCAACAAATAACAGTAGAGAAAACAAGCATAGCATGAATCCTTAAGGTATAAGAGCTATCAAACAGGCCAGTTGTCAAGCAAAGACCAAGAGCAAATCAAAGTTGTTTCTAAACTTGAGATTCAGTGAGTTTCCAAGTTTGATAGAGTCTCTCTGCAATATAAGGAAGAAGACTGAATTTACAAGTCACTTTTGCGTTTTCGTATACCAGACTATTTCTAGGGTGAGGGTGGCAGTTGCCTTTTATGTACTATAATTACAGTGAGCAGCTGCTTTAAATCATTAAATGAATAATCTGTTGGCAGGAAGGATATATCATACTGGTGCTACTAATTCTTGGAACATTTTCTTGATGTTTCTAATGATGCTTCATTAAGAGGTATGAAAAAGCACCCTCAACTACCCTGATGTGAACCTATTTTTGTAAACTTCACTGTCAGAGATAACCCGTGTGAATTTATGAGTTTATAGCCACATTCTGACAAGCAAGATCCTGGGTCTTCTACTTTAATTTATTTTAAGAGTATTTTATGTGAAATAGGGAATCTTCCAGAGGTCTTTTTTTCAATGTGGACTTGGATTTTAGGTTCAAATGATCTGGCATATCTTGGATCTGGTTTTGAATTGTAATGTAAAATATAAATTATTTTTCCAGTAAGATCTTTTTTCTTTGGAATTGCAACAGTTTCTTGAAAAACATCTGTGTTCTACCTTCCTCAACTTTAATACTTAGAGTCAGGGTTCTCCCAGTTTTTTTTGTTGAACTTCCTGTGACCCTCTCTTCCCTTAGTAAAGACCAAGAGCTAATCAAAGTAGTCTCCCAGATATGTGACATGTAGTACAACTGGCTCTTTTAAACAAAGTTCTTTCCTATGAAGTGCATTAGAAAACAGTTAGTTTTATCCAGGAATACAGTATCTACAGTATTTTTATGGTGTTCATCACCAGCGTATCTGAGTACCATACAAATAATAATGAATTATTCTCACAATACAAGTGGTTTATAGGGAATATTTAGAAATGGGGAACTGACGCTCAGGCAAATTAAAGGGAAAATTTTCAAAACTGTCTGCTGACTTTGGCTTCTTGAATGTCCAGGTCACCTGGGTCACAACCCAGGTCACTTTTGCCCCAACTCTCCATTCTAGCAATTGTTATGTTAGATACAGACCTACATTTTTCAACTAGGATGTGTTTCAAACTGTTTTTTTTAAAGAACCATTCTTTCCATTAACTTTCCCACTTTCAACTTTACTTTTATTGCAGTTTCCACCATATGGTCTAGCGTAAAATCCTACTGTGAAAATCTGAGCACATCAGTGTTATTAGTGGATTGATTTTACAGTCTTTTACTAAAAAAGAATGTCAAAAAATCCCTAGAAAATTTCAAACTATAATTGTGTAATTACCCTCCTCAAAAAACTTTAGACCTTAACAAAACACATTTATCCATCATTAAGTACATTCTGATGATTCATGGCTAGGGGGAACGAGCAAGAAAACTTTTTCCTTCCAACTGTGAGGGTCTGAAATTGTATCAAACACCTAATAGCCAGAGGCTGATACGAATGAAGCCCTCAAGCAGATTCAAATGACAATCCTGGCAGGAATCCCAGTAAATTACTACCTCCGAACAGCTGTGAGGGACTTCACTAGGGCATTGCCCTTGGATCTTGCTAGTGCTCTGTCTTCCTGATATTTTTGTTTGTTTGTTTTAAATAGACTCTGTCTAGTACATATAGTCCTCTGGTTAGTAGTTGCTGTCTGGCAAAGTGTTCAAGCTCCATCTATTGTGTGCCTTTGATCTGGGAGTATCCAAGCAGTTTACTAAAGTATTATCATCATTTCACAAAGAGATGAGACGAAAACAGAAAGCTAAGGATGCGGAAACAGTATGGTTTTATTGTTAACACAGGAATAGGAGTCTCGAGATGGTAGGTCTATTCTCAGTTCTTACAGAGACATTGGGTATGTTTATACTGCAAAGAAAAACCCATGGCTGGCCCCATCACTACGGTGACCAGATATCCCGATTTTATAGGGACAGTCCCGATTTTTGGGTCTTTTTCTTATATAGGCTCCTATTATCCCCCATCCCTGTCCCGATTTTTCACACTTAATGTCTGGTTACCCATGTCTACCCATGACAGCCAACTTGAGCTCAGGCTATGGGCCTGTTTCACTGCTATGTAGTCTTCCAGGTTCAGGCTGGAGCCTGGGGTCTAGGTCCCTGTGGGTAAGTATAGTATATGACAGTAAAGCATAATCCATTCCATCCTAGCATCTTGGCCTCAACAGATTATGCCTTAGTAAAGTGGTGCTACTGTTTTCTTTGGTTTCTGCTGAGTCAGTTCCAGATTTAAGAGCTGAAACAGCTATCAGTACCATGCTCCTAACAAGTATTAAATCTGTAATCAAGAGAGGACCATTCCACAGCCTTATGATATTGTGTTTGCAAGAGATGAATGACACAAAAGAAGCAGAAAGGCATTAGGTTCACATTAGCCCTGGTAACAGAGTGGAGTTGTTTATCGATAATTGCCTAATGAAAAACTGTTATGTCGGGTAAATGATCTGCATTTCTGTATCTCAGGATCAGGTGCAGCACTTTCTTTAGTGGCAATATGGAAGACAATACCAGTTTATCTACCAAGATAGTTAAAGGAAAACATGCTGTATGGAAACTGATTGCCAGCTTGGATCATTTCACTGTTGAATCTGCAAGTCATTGCACAGTGCACTGCAGGATGTGCAAGCTCACTATGAGTAAAAGTGAAAGTAGTGCATTGGCACAAGTAAGTTCAAGCAGCAGGTCTATTACTCCACACTGAGCAGTTAGGTGTCAAGCTCTTGCATAGTCTCTCTATTCCTTGCAAACAGACAAGGTGTTGGGGGGGGGGGGGTGAGAAGCATGGATGCACCTGGGGAGCAATGGACTTCAGGATGATCTAATAAGTTATTTAGCTACTTGTTCCCTGATTAGACCTTACACCTACCTACAAGACACAAGTAATTTGGCAGCCTTTCAACACTGCTCTAAATATCAGAGATTCCCCAGTGCTCCCTTGTTCTGCTCATAATTTTTAACCTATACAACCCTTAGCACCTGCCCTGCACAGGATCAAGCCATCTAAGCTAAGCACACAGATTGTCAATGCTAATAATATATAGAAATATAAAAGCAGCATCGTATAATACATACACAAGGATAACTGTGACAAATCTTAGAAACTAGTTAGAAAGCCTCAGCAGCAATGGCTTTGTTACTTAATATAAAGTTGGCAGCTAAGGGTATAACTGCAAAGAATTTCACTAGGAAAGAGGAAGAGATACTTGATCTCTGAGATGCTGAGAGGGAGAAAAAGAGTGACAGAAATAGCTTGACAGTCTCCTGACTCTAAAAATGTAAGGATTTGATTCTTTGGCTTAAACCACAGCAAACTGTTAGCACAAATTTTTTTACTAATATTGTAGGGCTGTTATACAAACTGTAGACTAGATATGATTTGTACCTTTCAATTTTCTCTCAGTTTTCTATTTAAAAATGCCTCTGGAGATATTTTTAGTGCTACTGTCACTTGAGTATCTGTTGCAAATCATTCTTGATCAAAAGGAACACATGTTTTCGACCTCTCATGAGAGAAGGAAATAGGACAAAAGGTACCTGGTCGAAGGGTACTTGGCCAACGGCATGAGCTGGAAAAGTCCACACTTCCATAAGCTGCTGCCAAGATGCTGACTACAGTCAATAAGGAGTATGGAGAAAGCCTGGTAACAGTGAAGAGTGACAGTAATAGGAGACCACGCAGCAAATTCTGGGGTGGTTTGGCTTTCTACAATTATGTAGGTAGCCACAGATTTTAAGCCTTAAAACACCTAACTCACCCAGGTACTAGACTGAGAGTCTAAAGAGTGATATAAGGCCAAATCATACAGTCCTTGCGCATTTGCCTGAGGAGTTCTCCACAAGCAGATCGGCCTCCTTCTGTGCAGAAGGGGACTCAGCTGTTCCCATGACCCTGTTACCCAGTGGCCTGTGATGGGATGTTAGATGGGGTGGGATCTGAGTTACTACAGAGAATTCTTTCCTGGGTATCAGGCTGGTGAATCTTGCCCATATGCTCAAGGTTCAGCTGATCGCCATATTTGGGGTCGGGAAGGAATTTTCCTACAGGGCAGATTGGAAGAGGCCCTGGAGGTTTTTCGCCTTCCTCTGTAGCATGGGGCACGGGTCACTTGCCGGAGGATTCTCTGCACCTTGAAGTCTTTAAACCATGATTCGAGAACTTCAATAGCTCAGACATAGATGAGAGGTTTATCGCAGGAGTGGGTGGGTGAGATTCGGTGGCCTGCATCGTGCAGGAGGTGTCATCAGACTAGATGATCATAATGGTCCCTTCTGATCTTAATGTCTATGAAACTGTGGAAAAAAAAAAACCCTACCACCCTGATTCAGTAGTGCTTTCTCTGTGGTTCAGGGTCCACGTTGAGAAAAGGGGTGATGAGTAGGTAGGCTGGAGGGAAGCGTGGTTAAGTTGGGGGTGATACACAGAGTTTCCCCAGACTGCATTATCTTTTCCACATTGCCCACAGTGTGTTCCAAGCACTACATGGCCAAGGATCCAAGGGTGAGGAGTGAAGCTTGCAGGGGGAAACCTCTGCTTCCCTCCATGGAATGACACGGAGAACTCTCTGCAAAGGATTCTTCAGGAAGATTTTTCTTCCCCCAAACCCTGTCCCACAGCTCTTAACACTGAAGAGAACAATCTGCCTCCTGGGAATGTGCTTGTTAAGTTCTTCGTGGCTACCCTTAGATTCTGCCAACATCAGCAATAACCTTGTTTATTTTGCCACAGATATTTTAGAATGCAGGCTGGGATACATTTTGCACATTAATTTTAATAAAACAAAAACCATCTTACAATGAGCATGCATCTGCATTAAGGCAAAAATTTAGGTAAACACACATGACTGAAATTCAAATAAAATAAGTTAATTGTTCAAAAAACAAAGAATATGAATATTTTCCGGTATAGATGTGTGTAATACACTGTTTATAATGGCTACAATTTTCTGCCATCTTGTAATCTTTAGGGCCCAGGACCTGCTATTATCTGCAGCCACATGGACCTATTTATAACTACTACTGTGAAACTGAATATAAACACACATTTCTGCCAGTCAGGGAGATGTACATTTCTAAAATATTGTATTAATAAATGTACTTCTCTTGGGCTTCCACAATTATGTACTAGAATTTATAAACAGATTTATCATATTTAATATCTACTATTTGCATGCATAAGTAACTCATAGAAGAGAATCAGGTAAAAATTTTATGTTTGGTTGCCTGGAGTAAGGACCCAGTCCAACTCCCACTGAAGTCAGTAAGTCTTCAACTTCAATCAGAACTGGACTGGACCCTAAATGACAGGGAAGAATTTGGTCCTTACTCCTTACAGTGTAGTTCAGGTCTGAAACTATTTCTGTCTGTGCTACTAAAGTGCCCTATGACCTTGGGCAGTCACTTAACTTTTCTATATCTCAGTTTCCTTTCTTTAATATGGCAACGACACTTCTCTTTATTCAAGAATTTTGAGACTTATGGACGGAAAGCACTAAGTGGAAGTAGTATTTTAATCCATCAAGGCAAAAATCTATCCAACACTATCTTCCAAAGTTTGGGAATACATAATTTTACTCTAAGAAAAAAATATCCAGGTTATAAAATGGCACTAAAAATAGGAAATATAAATATTGCTACCAATATTTGACAGATAATTTTGGTTCTGGTTAGCACGTGAGCAGCAGATACTTCTCCTGGTTATGGCAGACTAATAAACGTACCATACAGTAAGAATTTTACATGATTAAAAGTGCACCATTTTAAGGTTTATCTCCGTTGCTGATAGTTTTATCCTGGTCTTCAAAATGTGTTGAGTCCCAAAACATATGACAACACATTTTGAAGCACAATCTCATTCTTATTTATTTCCACCTCTTAATTTGTCCATTGGAGGCCGAACTTTTTAGTATCAGTGTCCCTGCATTTTTTCACAAAAATAGGTATTTCCTAAAGAGCAGGCCTGTGTGCAGTACACATTTTGTACTAGGCCAATGCACTTATATATCTAAGAAAAAATGCTTTTCCTATTTTAAACCAATGCCACATTTTTGACAAGGGGGCTTTCCCACTCTCTCTTTTCAAATACTTATGTTCTCCTGCAAACTGATTTCCCTAATGTCTTCTGCTACTTTACCTTTGCTCAAGAGAGATCTTTCCCTATAACTACAAGCATTAACATGAATTTTCAGTATGCCAAATAGGTATATACACAGTAACTGACCAAAAGTAAAAATGTGTTTCATTATATCTGTTCATTAGTTAGGAGTATAGAAAGAACAGAAAGCAGTAATTACACCTGGTTTTTAAGAAGTGTGCAGTACTTTTCGAAGGCCTGAGTTCATCAACTGGGCTGAACAAATCAGTTTACAGCACTATAATCCATTGGGCTACCCAACGCTAGAAACAAGACTGGACAATCTACATAGATAACAGCAATGGCTTCTTACCTTTCCAATATATACTAGATTCCAGATATCAGAGTAAAATGAGGTTCACTCCCACCCAGGTCCAATGTTGCAGAAAAACATTCATTTCCAGTGCATACAAATTCAGTATCTGGCTTTAAAAAAAAAAAAAAAAAAGGTTCTGTTTGTAATGTTTACTTGAGTGGAACGGATCTGCTACTATGTCTATAGGGTCTCTGCCACTCAGTTCCAGGCTTTGATCAAACAGCATACCTGATAATCCAGAATTTTGCAACACCACAACAATAAGCCATTGACAATAAATCATAGAAATGGGAGGGCTGAATTCTAATCCTGTCTCCAAAGTGTTTGCAACTTTCCCAGTTTGGTGTCATTCACAAATTTTAAGTATACTCTGCACTCCATTATCCAAGTCATTCATGAAAATTTTGAACTGTACCAAATCCAGGACAGACCCCTGTATTAACATTCAACTTGAAAGCCAATGCTGATCCCCCTCCAAGATCCACAGAACAAACCCCAAGAGGGTCTAGTCAGATCATGGCCCCTATGTATACATTTCAGTTTAATATATTGGGCCCAGATTCTGCAATTAACTCCACATGGGTGGATTCAATAACCAAAAATACATTCTACTTGAAATTAAATCCTATTATGATACAGTGGCAGTTATTCCATAGTTAATATTGCATCTTCATTTCCATTATAAACTCAGTTTTGGTTCCCCCATGTAAAATCCAAGCTCAAATTTGGTAGTTTAATTTTGGGACTGAGACAGAATACTTATCAAATTTGAAATAACTGAACAAGGAGTAAATAAATGAGATGCTCACCAGAATTCAAAGTCTTAACTTCACTTTTTATTGTCTGTGAAGAACTATGCATACCTATTGCATTATAGAAATAATAATAATCTTTAATGGAATACAGTAGTTCACCATGTTTTTACTAAGCTACTTACAACAAAGGCTTCTGACATGAACTTCTGGTAATTTAACATAGAGACATTTCCTTAACAATCCCATCCTGACACATCAAAAATGTTCATACCTGTAGACCTTTACCTGCCCAGAAAAAGTAAATGTCACATCTGGAAACTTTTCCCCTCCCCTCAAATCTCCACTTCTGGAGAAGTGGATGAGGCAGACACATAACTGAACATTCACCCGCTTCTCCCTCTCACCCCTCCCTTCACCTCCAGAGGCCCACCCCACAATTTCCACATACATTTGGAACCCTAAACCCCTTCTCACATCTGGAGACACCCCTTCCTCCCAGACCAGGCCACCAAGTATTACCCAAGATTTGACAGTCACACATTTTGTTCCTATACAACTGGCAATATGTCACACCATTTTTGAGGGAGGGAGGGAGAAAGCAAGAGCAAGACCCTGCAATACAGCGTTGCCTATGGGAAGATGCACTAAATTG
The DNA here is from genome assembly GCF_965140235.1 of Caretta caretta. Classification (NCBI taxonomy): domain Eukaryota; kingdom Metazoa; phylum Chordata; order Testudines; family Cheloniidae; genus Caretta; species Caretta caretta. The sequence continues at coordinate 190,441,055 of NC_134207.1, read as the reverse complement.
TCTTCTGAGAGCCCATGTGTCTAATGCCAGCTCTTCTGCTAACTGCTCTGAATATTTCTAGTCACTTCCTAACCCTTATTAACCAAGGCATCATTTCCCCCACCTTTGGGTAGACATAATTATTGTTCACTCATTTTACAGCTATGATAACAGACAAGTGGGAAAAGGTAACATCAGACTAGACAGAGGTAGGAATAGAACACACCTTACCACACTACTTCTCAGATGGAAGGAGATAAATTATCTCTTTGGGTAACCCATGCTAACACAGTGCAGATCTTTGTCCCTTTCTAGGGGTTAGGCCTCCTGTAGAGATTTATGAGTCTCTTACCGCCTCCGTGCTAATAGGAAAGGTCATTCTACTTAATGGCAGATGCTCATGCAACTCCCATAGAAGCAGTTGGTGCCATGTATCTGAAGGTTATAACTTATGGATTCAAACTCTAACGGCCCATGCAGGGCGGGACATATGTCAGTGTGAAGCCCATGCAATAAATATTGAAATGATTTTATATAACAAAACATATTTGTAGGTATTTTGGTTGTTGTATCAATATTTGTTTTAGTGTAGTGAGAACTCTTCTGTTAGAAATGGGTGGGATACTTATTAAAACGCTTGTTTAAAGAGGAGAAAGCACAGTGGGGATATTTTTGCCTGTGTATACAGAAAGTGGAAGACCTTGCCTGCATGTGCTCTAAAAAGATCAGAACTTGGTTAAACAAACATATTTCAAGAAAGCAATCTTATTTTCAATAAAGTAAAAATTAGCTCTGAAGGAGAACTAAATGCTTCAGCAAAAAGAAAAGGAGTACTAGTGGCACCTTAGAGACTAACCAATTTATATGAGCATAAGCTTTCGTGAGCTACAGCTCACTTCATCGGATTCCTTGGTTAGTCTCTAAGGTGCCACTCCTTTTCTTTAGTACTCCTTTAGTACTCCTTTTCTTTTTGCGAATACGGACTAACACGGCTGCTACTCTGAATGCTTCAGGCCGTCGCTAATGACCAATTAGCCTTTCACCTGTAGGTCAGCAGTGCCAATCCAGCCCAGCCAATTAAGGAATTAAAAGTTGTTCCCACCCTAGAGATCGATCTTTAGGGTTCCCCCACAAAGCCTTCGGTGGGCCTGTTCCGGCTCCCACATCACACACGTTCCCCACTAATTGGCAGACTCAGCCCAGAGAAGCCAAAACCTGCACGAGTCAAGGCAGGCGTGAACGCGCCTTCTTGCTCCGAGATAAAGCCCCCTGCCCCCACGCAGGCCAAGGCCAGCACGTGGCGTGGGAAACCTGCCGGCTCGGTTCTCACTGCGCTCTAGATAAGAGCGAGGGTTTTCTTCGGCAAGGCGGGCCCAGCCCGCAAGCCACACGGCTTCTGTGCTAAGCTGCAGACAGGGCCAGAGGGGAGAGAGGAGGCGGCGGGTGGGATCATCTCTTTTGTCACCGAGCTCGTACTCGGGTTACACGCAACGCGGGTACAACCACAGGGCTCATTAACTCGCGTGCACATAACCCGCGCGCACAGGGCTACCGCAAACGGGGGCGCTATGACGCTCCTGCCACCCCCGCCCCCCGCGGGAACGACGCCTTGCTCGCGCCAGCTGCCGCGCGAACTGCGCCCTGCTCACAGGCAGGGGGAGCGTTTCCCGCTCTTTACCACGCGCGCGGGAAGGCGGGTCTGGGGCGAAGACGGCTCCGCAACCTACGTTCCCTGTGTGGCCACCTCAAGCCCCGCTCCGCTAGTCATCCACCCCCTCGACTTTCCTTGCGCGCATGCGCTATTCTAAAAAAAAAAAAATTTAACTCAACCAACCTTGCCTGAGGTATGTTCTGTGCTGGACCAGTCACAGGGCCGTTTGCTTCCTACGCAGGCGTCATGCAATTTGACGCATCGACGTCAGTCCCCCACTCCAGAGGTTTTCTATTCGCCCAGAGGAGCAACCTTCTCCTCAGCTCATTGGTCAGCGCTATTAGGCGCATGCGCCTGTCGCAATATTACTCTTTGCCGGAGCGCCTAGCAAGTTAGCGTAGCTCGCCTTTTTTCTCCTCCTCCTCCTCTTTTCCCTCCACCCCCCTTCACGCTTTCTCCTTCCTCCTGGTTCCTGGCTGTGTCAAGAGGCGGCTGCCGCCACCACCATCGTGGAGAGCAGAAAGCTGCCTCCGAACGTTGGGGTGGCTTCGAACCGGCTCCTCGAGGCGCGAGCGGTAACCGTTGGACGGTACCAACTGCCTTCTGCCGAGGAGAGACGCCCCGCCAGGCGGTACCGATTGACACAACCCCGCACCTGTTGGTTCTTTCTTTCAGCCGCCTCCCCGCACCCACTCGGGGTTCCGGCGGCTCCCCCTCAGCGCGTGAGGCAGAGAAACGCCCGCTCGCCCCGCCGCAGCCGGCTCGAACCGGAGCAGGCGCCGTAGCCGCCGCCATGGCCGAGACCGAGGAGAGGAGCCTAGACGACTTCTTCGCCAAGAGGGACAAGAAGAAGCGGCGGGAGAAAGGGAGCCGGGGAGCCGCCGCCGCATCCGCGGCCTCCTCTGTCTCCTCCGCCTCCAGCGTGCCGGGGGGAGCCCGGCCGGCCGAGGGGGGCTCCGGGGCCGCCGGGGCCGCCGCCAGCACCGTCTCCTCCGCCAGGGCGATGGTTAAGGTGCGATTGGAGGGGGGGCTACGGTATTGGGGCCCCTCGCGCCCGGGAGTTGAGGCGGGGGGGAGGGGATCGGTTCGGGGAAGGAGGAGGGACCCGGCTCCCCCCGGGCTACGCCAGCGCTTTGCAGCGAGCCAACGACGACCGCTTGCGCCCCGGCGGCTTCCTTTGGGCGGCGGCGGCTTCCTGCCGGCAGAGGGCGGCGCTGCGGGGCTGGCCAGGCCTCCGTGCCTCGGCTCTGGCTGGGTGGGGGCCCCGATCAGGCCGCGAGCCCGGTGCCGTGGCTGCCCGGGGACAGCGGGGGAGGGGAACCAGTGACTGGCTGGCGTCTCTCGGCCGCCCCGCGCGTGCTGGGCCCTGAGCGCCTGTCAGCCCTCGCGAGGCGGTGCTGCCTCCTGTATTTACCGCTGCGGGGGGGCGGGGGGGGTCTCTGCTAGAGCTCTGGGGCTGGAGTCGCCGAGATCGGCCACCGATCGTACTGATGGAGGTGGGGGGAGACTAATACCGTTAAACTGGGGGAGTTAGCGTCAGCAGATGCATCTATTAGAAATGTAATGGCAGGAAAATGACCGAGCCAGGCTTTTGCAGCAGGGACGTGATCTTGCTTTAATGTGCAAATGCTTCGAGCCGGTCTAGTATCTTTATACTTACACTTGGAAAACACAAATTGTGTAAAAGACTCCGTTTGCAATCTAGAAGTTTAATATATCTATCCACAAATAAGTACATCTATAGTGGGCAGCAATGGGCTGACCTGATGTGAATAGCAGCTGGAAATAGGAGGATCCATCATCATGTGACTAGCCAGTCTTCTAGAAACTCCAGAAAGTTACCACGTGGGTCCCTAGCTCTGGCTGTGGACCTCTGAACCAGAAGGGACCCACTATGTGCACTAAATCCTTTGTATCTCAGCCAGTTGAGGCATTGATTTCTGATACCTTTTGTGAATGTAGGGAAGCAGTGCAGTGAGAAGGATAGCGTGCAAGAGAAAACACAAAAATTGCTGTAATAGGTTAGACCACTGTTCCATTTAGTCCAGTATCCTAGCTTTGAAAGTAGGCATTTCCGGAAGCTTTGATAAACTATCCTCTAGAATAACTTCCCCAGAGGGAAGTTTCTGCCCTAATGCAGATTGCTGAGATGTTGAGGGTATGGGAATCTGAGACCTAAATTACATTTCTAACTTGTCCAGGATTAGTGATCAAATCACTTAACATTTTAATCCACATTCCTAAAGTAGAGAGAATAGTTAATTACTTTAGGCTTGTTTAAATAGAACACAAAAAAGCTAACAAAATGAAAAATAAAGACAAGGGAAAATCTTTTAATTTAGAAAATACTGATCTGGCAACAGTTTGCCATTAGAAGGTAATGTAAGAAATCTAAAGTGTTTCAGATGGAGAGTAGCATCCTTAATGAAGGAATAAAGTCTCTAGGCAACCAATCCCAGTAACATGAAGTCATTTGCTATTAATATTGCTACTTTAAACCAGGTCTTGGCAAACAGATATTTGCTTAACAGAGACAGATGTAAATGATAAGGGGAGGGCTCTGGGATAAGAGGCTAAGCCCTGTGCCTCTTCAGCTGTTGGGAAAAACAAGGGTGCTGTTACAGACCCTGCATATGAGGTGTTAATCTTTCATATCAGCCTACAGGAGTTTGAAGTCATCCTCCTTTCCAAAAAACAGTGGGAAGGATGAGACTTGTTCTCTGTTTCAGCCTTTTGGATGCTGTGGAGGTGGGGTGGGGTCTCTTTCCCTTCCTCTCTTGTCCTACTCTTTGGTAGTGGCAGAGGTAACTAGTACTGCTGCTTGTAATTTTTTTCAGGGAGCAGGGTAAAACTAACATGAGTTTCACTGCCATTCATGGGGTTCTGAACAGAAACTATAAAAGTAACCAGAATCTTAAATTTAGCTCTTCAACTTGGCAAAATTATGGTCAACAGCAGATTTCAGAGTAGCAGCTGTGTTAGTCTGTATTCGCAAAAAGAAAAGGGGTACTTGTGGCACCTTAGAGACTAACAAATTTATTTGCGCATAAGCTTTCGTGAGCTACAGCTCACTTCATTGGATGCATGAAGTGAGCTATAGCTCACGAAAGCTTATGCTCAAATAAATTTTAGTCTCTAAGGTGCCACAAGTACTCCTTTTTCTTTTTGCGGTCAACAGCAGAGGCAGTGCAAGTGTTTGTAGTCAAGAGGGACAACATTGCACGACCTGCCAGAGTGAAACACATATAAGGTAATTTTTGTAACCATAGGGAAAAACCTACTTATTTTAAAAAATTTCATCCTAGTCTGCACCCTGCGTGTGTTTTACCAAGCCATGCCTTATACAGCATTTAAAATGCAAAAGAACCTTAAGTCATATTCTGGACCTAGTTAAAAGTTAATCCTCAATCACAACACTTTTTTTGTGATGAAATTGGTGTCTTCATGGATAATTTGATTTGTATGACCTTGCTTCTAATTGAGAATCTCCAAATATATTCAGATCACAACCATCGTGAACAGCGTGAAAGTAGCTAAATGCACTAATGTTGTATCTCTTGTCCTGAATCTCAACAGACTATTTTAATATGCATAACTACTACGTTCAGGTAACAAAGTAGATAAATAGGAAATTTTTAAAAGTTAGTTGCCTTTCCATACCTTTTAGGGAAACCCTGGTGCTGTAGTTTCTGTACTGCTTGCACTTTTAGTTTTCTCATGAAGTGGTATCAAGCTTATAAAAATTTATTTTTGTTCAGGAAGAGGATGAATGGAAGGAATTCGAGCAAAAAGAAGAGATTGACTACAGTGGGCTCAGAGTTCACTCCATGCAAATAAGGTACCACTGGTTTTTTCATCTTTTACTAAGAATAGCTTTTTGCTTGGAGATTGAGCTCTGCAGAATCTGGTTTAACAAAAGGTTTGTAATACATTGTAGCCAACAATTCACATTGTAGCCAACAATTCTATGTAGGCAAAAGTGAATTTGGATTTGGAAACTCTACAGATATAAATGGAAATCTAGTTTCAATAAGGAGACCCTGAGATCACTTTGTCTCATGCACTAAGACAATTTTGAGTTGTCATATTCAAGGTGGTGTATCTGTAACCCAGTTCACTCATCACCCTTATTTCCTAGATTTCTCTTATTGGGGTTTCCAGCTCCACACAAAGCTTTGCTTTTTGGCACAACAGTAGTACTAGCAGGATTGTGGCTCCAGAATATTGATCATCTTGGGTTCAGACTTTAGAGAATACTTCTTCACATTCTCCTACATAGACCATATCTTAGAGCTTTCTTGGAGGGAAAAATAGTACAAGACAGTCAGACCATCCAGTTTCTTCAGTCACTTCAGCCCCACCACAGAAGTAACTGAATCCATTTACCCCACAATCCACTCTCATTCTTGGTGTAACAAGAGTCCTCAGCCTAAACAAGAGTCCTCAGCCTAAATATTGTCACCCTGAAGAGAGGAAATAATACAACCACTGGCTTGTTGAGTAGTGTCCAATAAGGACTCTTCAAGCCACTTTCTTCTGAGGCTATATGGGGCATGCTAGTATCCTCTGTCAAGGACTCCCATGATTTAATTGCAAAAACTTCTCATTTTCATGTCCACTCTTGTGTCCATTGTCCAGCAGGTCCCTCCTGTGATCATCTGTTAACTGACTTCAGACCAGGCTACTTGGGTAAATCCTGGCCTAGGATACTAGCTTGGTTTGAGGGAATAGGGGAAGGGCGGGCATGGTATGACCACAATTGTACAGGGCACGTGGTATAATCATGGAACATAAATCACATGAACTGAATGACTTGATTTTTTCAGATGAATACCCTAAAAACTCAACACATTTATTCTGAACGACACTATGGCCATGACTTGTGTGAACAGTCAAGTGGGCATTGTCATTCCTTTTCTTAAAGGAAGCCAACTCCTAGTTTGTGATCCATGGATCTGTCTGAAGAGAGCAGTGGTTCTCAACCTGTGGCCTAATCAGTACGCAGCTGCAGCCCATGTGACATCCTCAGGGCTGTACAGGTAGTATATATATTGTGTGGATGAAGTCCATATAACACAGAGAGCGGCATATGTGGCCCACACCGGTAAATAGGTTGAGAACCACTGGAATAAAGTCTGCAACCTGACTTCCATCTACCCAACAAATGTGATGCTCCAGTGATCTGTGGCTTTTGGTCTTGAAAACAGCTATACTTGTTTTTTCCATGGAGGCAAAGTTCTGGACACTGACTGCTATAACCCAGTCATTGGCCTAATCTTGTAAGTGTCTAGTGATACTTGGATGTCCAATTTGACACTTTAAAGCAGACTTTTCCAGAGGGCAGGTGCTTGGAACTTTACGAAAATTAGGACCCCTTTAAAATGCCTAAATCTTGCATCAAAACTACTAATTGCTTCTTTTGGCCTAATCCAAGTGTGATCTAATTACCATTCCAAAAGGCTCATTCCTTCTTGGTCATAATGATAGTTCCATGTTAACCAAGCAGTTTTTTGCCCTCAGAGCTGCTAGTCCTGTTGTTGTGTGCCATTTAATATTTCTTCACCAACCTGACATTCCACATACCCACAAATATCACTTAGCTGTTCAGAGACTAAAGGGAAGTAACCAGTAAGGACTTTTTAAATGACCATCTCACTTGGAAAGATTTTGCTAATCAGGCCTTCATCAGAACTTGACTTGCATCTTCCTGATGTGATTCTTTCAATGGAAAGTCTCTGCAGAATGTTTTTTTCTTACCTTCAAGGAAAGAAAGCACTTCCAGAGTGCCAGTCTTGGATGCTGGAAGTGCCCCACATAATATGATGGGATTCCTGAATATGCTTCCACAAATTCTATGTAAAATAGATCTTCAGTCCTTTAAAACCTGTTCATAAAGTACAATCCCTGTATTGAAAGCTTCTTTCAATTCCTAGATTTCAGGTTTTCTACAGCTTAGTTTTTGTTTCCTATCAAGATCACTAGTCACTGCCTTTTCTTCAGCAAAAAGTCCTTAGTCCTGACATCTACGGTATTATGAAACCACCCAGAGCCGTGTGACCTGTGTATAGGTGTCTTGTAGCTTTACATTTTTGAAAACTGACACAGGCCTCAGTTTTGCATTGTGACTCATTCCATGAAGTCAGTGTCTATTTTGTAAGCATAGAAGACTCAAGTTTTATGAAGAGTTTTAATCAGTGTACACAGTTCCCATCTTGAGTCTCTACTGCTATAGATACATCCCACTGTACAAGTCCTACTCCTGAGGGAATTCTGCACCAAAAAATTAAATGTTCTGTGCACAATATTGTAAAATTCTGCATATTTTATTTGTCAAAATATCACAATATAATCACACCATTTTCAATTATTTGCTGGCAAGTATTTTGAAATAAATTACCAAAATAATTGAAATTATGTGATTATATTATTTTTGTGTTGTTTTGACAAATAAAATGTGTAGAACTTTGCAGAATTTTAAATTTTTTTGGTGCAGAATTCCCTCGAGAGAACCAGAGTTCTGTGTGGTGCAGTCTGGGTGCAGGCAGCCAGGTAAGGGTCTGGGGGCAGGGAGGAATCTGGATGCACAGGGGCTCAGTGCAGGGTTCTGGGTGCAGGGGGAATGGGCTTCTGCAGGGGAGTCCAGGTGAAGGTGGTTAGGGCTCAGTGGAGGGGATGGGGAGTGGGGCTTGGTAGGGTCGGGGGTTAGAGTGCAGCTGGTAGGGGTCTGGGCATGGGGGAGGGGGCTCCTGCTGCAGGGAGTGAGGGCTTGGGGGGCTCAGTGGGCTGGGGGGGGGGGTCTGGGTGCTGGGGAGCTCTGATGCAGTGGGGAGGGGTCACTGTACAGGGAGCTGCTCCCCCTGTCCGTCCAACCTCTGTGCATCTGGATCTTCTTTTCCTTCCTTCCTTCCTCCCCCCCGAGCCTCAGCCCCTGCACCTGGAACCCAGAGCCCCCAGCCCTCATTGCCAAGGCTTCTGAGACTTGATTTGACCCAGCCCCAGCTGCTCCATGCAGAGATGCAGGGGGGACTCCATCTCCATCCTCCCCACACCTGCCCAGCTGGGACTAATGTCCCTGGGCAACTGGGGCGTCTGCAGACCCCCCTTCCCGCTCAGTGATTTACCTCTTCTGTGTGGCCCACCCACCAACTGACAGGTATAAGCTGGTGGGGGAGAGAAGTGAGTGAGCACTTGTGCAGCTTCTCTTTGCTTCCCCACAGAAACCATTTTCTGCAAGGAAGCAAAGGGAATCTGCAGGAGGGGGGACATCTTTCTGCTGCGTTGCAGGGGCACAGAATTTCTCTAGGAGTAAAGTCCAGATAACTTACTCTTTTAAATCAGTCTGTAAATCGTTTTGCTAAACTAAGTGTATCAACATCTGAAATGCTTAGCTAGTGTGGCTATTTGCTTATTTTATAACCTGACTTTACTCATTAGTTTGGATTTTCACTGACCTAAAATGAATGCTGTGAAAAATTAGCATAGTCCTGATATAAAGTAAGAAATATTACTTCAGTGTTCCTTAAGTAATAGCCAAGATAAAATTTAAAATCTACCAACCCAGTTTGGCTCACAGGCGTAAGGAACTAAGTCTTATGGATTCTGCTGGCAGGAAATACCACTTGTCACAGAATTGTATTTTAGAACGTAAACTTTCATTTGCTGTTTCTAGCCTTATGGTTGCAGGGAATCTTAAACACTAACAAAATATTAGGGCTTCTTGAATCTTCAGGCAGTCTGACAGTAATTCTGAGGTATAAATTGCTCCAGTCACTACAATGAAACTAATTCAGACCTCAAGATGGCAGTTAAATGTTGACAGCTTACTATCAGAGATCACTTTGGTGGAAACGTCCAGCTAGAATGGTGCTCGCAATCATGGATTCCCTTCTGCTCCTTTCTCAGGTGTCGGTTATCTCAACACCACTTCAAACTAGCTGCCAAACTCCAGCTTTTCTGTAGAAAAGTTTTTAGTGCCTAATTATCTCTGTACAAAAACTTTGAGCAAGATGAAAACATAAGGACAGCACAAAACTGACCAGCTAGTACAGTATGTGTATCCTGTGTCTTGAGATCTCTATTCACATTCATTTAGGTAATGAATTTCATGATTTAAAAGTGAAACTACTGCAGAAGTTGACACTGCATATCCCAGGGCTTGATTGTTAAGTTGTTGTAGTCTAGCAATAATGAGAAGATGGCATTGATAATGAAGGAACTAAAGTCTTTTTTCACACGCTGTATAATCTTTTTGGCAAGTGTTTAAATCTTTTGGTTATAACATGCTAACTACTATTCCACTAGTGAAAAAGAAGATGATGAAGGTGAAAAGAGAGAAGAACCAGGTGACAACTGGGAGGAGGCTGGTGGTGGTTTAGAGAGAGCATCTGGTCCTTGGAACAAGACAGCTCCTGTGCAAGCACCTGTTGCTGAAACTATTGGTAAGTTTTTCTTGTCTCTTTCACTGGCCTGTAAAGACATACCAACTTTAAATCTAACTCTTAAGAAGTTGAGATAGAAGTCTCCGGTATTACACCTGTCCCCAGAGCTCCCTGTCAGTGTTTATAGTACTAAACTCTTCTAATTATTTCTTCATGGGTCTTTTTACTCAATAGCAAACCTGACTCTGCAGGGAAAAGTGAAACTGAGTAGACTGTGCTGCCAAAGGTATAAAATAGTTTTCTAATTTAAGGTATGGTAATCTTGGGTGTTGTGATAGGAGTTAATCTTTTAGACAGAAACCTTTACATTAATAGGGTCTCCAAAAACTGAAGTGTAGATCAGTTTTAAACTCGTATCTTACGATACACCTTTGTAAATATAGCTAATCTAACTTCCCAGTAGAATATAGACTAAATTAAATACCTTTCAGGAGTGGTATGGGAGAAAATAACATCCAGTTGGTATAGTTTGCAAACTTAAGCTAAGTTTCCTCATTTGATCTCCTCTCTTCCCCCCCCATACTGCCATGATAATTCATAATCACATAGTAGATGAGCAGAAATGTTTGTAGTCATTATCTGACATGTAATGTAATGATTCTCAAACAAGATTCAATAACTAGTATATCTATATAAACATCTACAGTCCTTCACTCTTCTCGATTATATTGTGGTGAAAGGATTGTCGTCTGATGTTTTGGTTGAGGGAAAGACTTTAAATGTAGTCTCTGTCCAAAATGACTTAATTTGCTATCTCCACTAACAAATCTATCATAAATATTCTCTTGCTTTCTCAATGCACTTCTCACTTGAGATGGGGTTGAAGACATGAGTTGCCATTGGCACTGCCTTGTCTCAACTTTTGACAGCTTCTTGCTTTTTTGTACAAGCAGAATCCTGAATGTAGTGCTATAAATGTGGTAGAACTATGAAGGGATGCAGAAGGAAACTATTGCTTCTTTCTGAGCCAGCTTCCCTTTTCGTCCTTCCATGTGTAAATCACCACCGCGGTTGCAATTCATAATCGAAGCTCAGTTTGGACAAGCAACCTACTGGACTATGTGACAGTTGCCAACTATGGGGGGAGGGATAGCTTAGTGGTTAGAGAGCATTGGCCTGCTAAACCCGGGGTTGTGAGTTCAATCCTTGAGGGGGCCATTTAGGTATCTGGGGCAAAAATTGGGGATTGGTCCTGCTTTGAGCAGGGAGTTGGACTAGATGATCTCCTGAGGTCCCTTCCAACCCTGATATTCTATGATTCTATGCACGGCAGAACCAATGCTCATTATAAAGGATTCAGTCTGAGTTTAGAAATTCTGTAAATTAAAACCTATAATGCTCTTCTTTGGCATGTACCCAGGTATTTAAGCAAACTTCAGATGGAGGCATGCAAAGAGGCAGATGACTAGAGGAGGACAAACTCCTGTTTGACTCAGTCAGATCTTTTGCAGCACTTCCATCAGAAGTTTTAAGCCAAAACCATGTAGCTGTCTCAATGTGGAGAGCAACCAGTTCCCTTGAGCCTTTAAGTATACCTTGAATAGATTAAGAAGGCTTTACCAGAGGACACAAACATACTTAAAAGTGGCAAGATAGTCATCACTGAGTGTAACCAGCAGAGTTGCTGTGGATTTAAAGGTAGTAGGAGTACCTAACTCAAGCTCAGTTTTATTAACATAAATGTGTAACTCAACCCTTAATCTGATATCCCTGCTTCATTGATGCAGTTTCTCCTAGGGCACTGATAAACTACAGAACAGCTGAAAGGTCGGAAAATGACTGCATCTAAAAACTATTAATTACAAATACATTACTAAATAGCATCTTAAATACAAAAAGCTAAATTATGTTTTTATTTTATGACTGCTGATCTTATAATAAACCCTGCTTTTGGTTATCAGGAAAATTTTAAAACTCTTAAGATCCTTACAGTGGGATGTAAGAGCACTTGGAATTGGAAAATCTAGTTAAACTTAATGAGGGTGGGTCACTTAGAATCATAGAATATCAGGGTTGGAAGGGACCTCAGGAGGTCATCTAGTCCAATCCCCCTGATCAAAGCAGGACCAATCCCCAATTTTCCCCCCAGATCCTAAAAGGCCCCCTCAAGGATTGAACTCACAACCCTGGGTTTAGCAGGCCAATACTCAAACCACTGAGCTATCCTTCCCCACTAGCATGTCATGCAGATGTATTCTTCCCTCTTTTACAAGTTTACAGTAGATTACATTTCATTATTTGTTAGCAAATACTTCAGTTTGCTTTGAGGCCATAGGCAGTTTCATTGAACTAAATTTGGAAAATATGGGGAGTACAACAACTTGAAATTTAGCTAGTAATCACAAATGTTAGCAATTACACTCAAGTCCTGTCTAGTGGCTTTTACCACCTGTGACTCTGTGGTGCTGTTCTAAAACTGCATTTAATTTAAAAAGGTCTAGTCATTAGTCGGATAATCTTGAACACTCTCACTAATGATCTGAAACTAAGATCTTCTGTATTAGATCAACTCAAAGATTAGAATATCTGACCATTGGAAGCAAATAACACAATAGAGCCCAAAGCCAGAGCTTAAAAATAAGGCTATACACTTTTTTTTGTTTGTCTAAAACTCTGCTAATAAACTCTTAGTTACAGAAACCCCGGAACCAGTGCAATCTAGTGGTGTATACCGACCGCCTGGTGCTAGGGAGACCAGGACACGGAAAGCACCACAAGGACCACCAGAGATCTATAGTGATACACAGTTTCCATCATTGCAATCCACTGCCAAGCATGTAGATAGCCGAAAGTAAGTATATTTAATCCGTTCCTCTAAGATGCCTATTTAAAATGCTTTCCCATCAGAGGCATAACTCCTTATTTGGTGCCAGATCATCATCTTTCCACAGAGGTCTGTAAATAGCAGAAATGATTAGTTGACGGGGTTGGGGTCTAAATTTTATCATTCCCCTGTCTTTATGGAGATCCCCACCCCATCCCAATGCATCTCAAAGGTCTGAGGAGTGGGACTCCTCTCAATGAGGAGAGAGCCAGATTAGGTGATTACCACTCTCCTTGGCCACCTAGTCCCTATATTCAGGGATTTCCCTAAATAAAACACTGCTGATCTTGACAATATCGAGTTCCTTTCCACATTAATCAGTGCTCTGTGGCAGCTGTCAGCAGGGAAGCAATAGTAACATGCTGCTTGAGCAGAGCTGTGTTATCATGGGCAACTTCAAAAGGGGTTGTGTGGAGCAAAGGGAGGAATATTGTAGACACAGTGTTTCTGCAGTTATTACATTAACCATGAGTTTGGAGGGCAATGTCATGACCCTGAATGACTTTAAGGAGACTCCAAATTGACATTGCCTGAGTTTCCTATCCCTCCCATAGACTCTTTCCCTGCTGAAGGGTTAAATAGACCTCTAACTCATCTGCTGTTATCACCTCTTGATGTGGCATTGATTGATACAGCACAGTAGCATAAGCTTTTTTTCTGGTCTAGTTTGGTGTCTGCCACTTGAACAAGCAGTGTTATCAAAGATGTCTTGGCTTTTCTAGGATATGAGCTTAGGGTTAATCTTAAAGACCAGCATGAGACATTCTGAATTATGCTTGAGTAACATACTAACTGCAGCACAACTCTTTCCATATCTTCTACATGACTCTTAGGTTTCATGTTGCAATGTTCAGACCTCACTGGGAGAGGCATGGACCCCTATTTTCTATCGCCTTTGAGAGAAATGCTATAGCATGATTTGAAAGTGTTAACCCATATGTATTGCGTTATACAGTATACCATATTGGAATGTTTTTTTGGAAATGAAGTCACCAATGTAATCTGAACAAATAGCACAGAAAGGGCAAGAGCTTTACTCTGGAAATAGTCTATGCAGCCTTCTGTTCTCTTGGGGAATGCATGGATATCCTGTGGAATCCAACCCACTTCCTCTATTCTGCATTTGTAGTGTAACTTTCTAATTTTGTTGGTTTTGGGGTGGAAATTGGCTAGGAATTTCACAATTCAGAAGCTAGTGAATAAGACAATTACTGACTACATTTATTTTCCCTTAGGGATAAAGAAATGGAGAAGAGCTTTGAAGTAGTAAAACACAAAAATAGAGGTAGGGATGAGGTCTCAAAAAACCAGGCACTTAAACTTCAGCTAGACAACCAATATGCTGTGCTTGGGAATCAGTAGAGCTGCATACACATTACAATTAAGGAATGCTTTTTTGGTAACCCTCCTAAGGTAACTAAACTACAGCTAACGACTATGATGAACATGCCATCTTATTTCTGCTGGATCTGCTGCGGCAAGTGCAGACTACTTTGACATAAGTGATTGCTCTCGCACTATGGAAGCATAATGTGTTGCAACTTTCTTCTCCATTGGATTTGGGGGAAATTAATGTAAATGGTTGAACAAGATTCATCAGTGTTCTTTAATTACTCTGAAAAAGTATCTACAGTCAGTGGTCATTTCAAAATCTTTTTATGTTCAGATACTGAGCCTTCGTAAGGGTTGACTACCTCAGACTTGCTGCACTCATTGTGGACACCATGTGGATCACAACTTCTGGAAAAGAAGGTTACAGCTGTTTTAGTGGCCATCTGAAACCAGCTTCTCTACTGGGTACCTGTCAGAAATCCTGAAGAAGTCAGCCATTTGGTTCTGATTTGCTATAAATAACAAAGATTTAAGTGACCTTAATGAGAAACCTGTCTGGTGTCCCATCCTGAGGAATCCTTTCATGTGTACCATAGCCTACTAGAGACTTTTTGGAGCATACCACTTTCAAAAACTATCAAAGTATAGTACAGAGCTGTAGTTTGTTTACCTATTTAGATAGAGCTGTACTGAGGTAACCGCAAAACAAAACTCATTCCAATACAAAATTGGAGGGTGTGTGGGGTGGGGATTGATTGGGCTGTTTGCATTAGCCATTTTCACAGTTGTGTTTAAGCGTTCTACAAAATATGCCTTCTCTGTTTCTAGTATAAAATTGCAGTATACTCAAGTAAAAATGTGTTAATAGTGATGAGTTTATCTTGGTTTTCATAATTGGGTTGCTTCTCTTTCTCTGAGGCACTAGGACTTCAGTAGGCTTTGATTTGGCACACAGCAGAAGCCTGTGCTCCCATTCTAGTCTTCAGAACATAGTTTCAAAAAATACATGCAGTATACAGGGCAGTAATAATATTAACCTCAAGATAAGTTTTTCTCTTGTGGCAAAAGTAACAGCTGTCTCCAACCAATCCTGTCTTATATGGGTAAGCTGATATAAGACTCTGAAGGAAGGATAACCTCAAACCTGATGAGTTTTCATTTTATGGCTGCTTCTGATCACCTTGTGAGCTTGCAAACTGTTCCAGGCAGAAATCCTCACTTTAAATGGCATTTTCTCAACTGCAGGAAGCCTAGTGACAATGGAAGGAGTGACGGCTTTGTTCAATTTTTGGCCAGCTCTATTGACTTAATTTAGTGGAGATAAATAAAATGTATTTGTATGCTAGAGGTATAGGATAAATAATACCCAGTTGCTTCTATACAATGAAGAGAATCTGACAACCACCCAAACTCTCCCGGGGCATACCATCTGTCTTTCCCCTTGCTTCATTTAGTTTAGTTTTGTTTTTAGTATGTTAAGTGAGTGAGCACCTCTTTCCAAATCTAGGTTTCTCCCTGTAAATGTGAATGCCAAAAGGAGGGGCTGCAGACTTATTCCCTTGTCCACTTCATACTTGCCAATAACAAAACAATCTTTCTGATGTGGCAGTACTTCACCTATAGTAGACCAGGCTTGGTGGCTCACGCAGACATTACATGGTTAGTTTTGTTTGATTTAATTGCTGATGCTTTAAAGTCTGATTCCTTTGAAGTCGGTAAGAATCTTGCTGTTGACTTCAGTGGGATCAGGGCTTTCCCCTGATTCTCACAATATGCTTGGAATAGAACTGGCCTTAAAGCCCTTGCAGAGTTAACTTTGTCAGTAAAATTTCCAAACTAGCAGCTGTGAACAGATAGACTGATCAAAAGACAAATTTAAAAACCTGAAGATTCATTTTGAGAATCAGAACCACTGAAAGTAGACTTACATTGATACCGTTGGACTCTGAGCCATGTATCTTCCCTGAAAGAATATCTCTGCCAACAAAACATATGTTGGTTTATGTCACTAAAAGTTTAAGATTGTCCTATTTGCGGTAAAGGGAGGTGTCACTCTGTGACATGGTAGAAACCTGAAATACTAAATCCCAACTTTGTTCTCACATTTAAAGGATATTGGAGTTGTTAATACACATGAATCAAGTTTTTAATATACTGTATGATGGGTAGATGAGGCTGTCCATTGTACCTTTATTTGAATTCTCAGGCATGGTTTTGGCAGTGCAAGAAAACCTGTAACATTAATAAATCTAATAAAGTGGAAATATACATGGATCCTGGAGTCAAATGTATCTTTACCTGTAGTCCTAGACTATACCATGCAGCATTTAAATAAATGGAGGATAACTGGATAGCTTTGGGACAGATAATGGAGGTATGCAGTCGTTAAGTTCAAATCCGAGATTAGAAGAGCCAAAGTTAACAGCTCATGGCAATGTTTGGTACTACATAGCCTTCATATAGTGTGGTAGCTAGACTGAGGCCTCTGGATAGTATCTAATTCAAATCACCATCTGTTTTTAGCCCAAGGTGGCATTCTCAGTAGTGTCCATAGACTGAAAGGACAGAAATTAAAAATTATGCATGAGCTTTGAAGCCTTATTTTAAAATGAAGAAAACTCTCACCTTTACAGCAGAAGTACAGTGAAAATATCAGTCAGTGGTATCTAGTTCAATGCAATTTTAAGTGACTACTTGTTTAAACACTCCTGTGGCTAACATGCAGACTTATGATGTAAAAGAGTATATACCTCAATGCATGTCTTATGCAGAAGAGAGATGACACATAATTACAAAGCCGCTAGTATAACAGTGCATCCAATTACACTAAAACTGGTGCACAAGGGAATATTTTGGATTTAAATTTTTGATGGCAGACTAACTTTTAAGGTTAATGATAAAATCACGAAAAATTTTGGGGGAGTGTGGGGAGGGAAAATGTGCTTATACTATCTCCTGGGGCTTTCTCCAAAATGGGATTTCCAGAACCTCAGCTACAGGAATATTGGCATCTATGCTAATTAATTACATCAGAGAGGTAGAACAGAGTTGCTGTTTAACTCAACTCTGTTACTCTAGACTGGTCTTGCTTAGTCTCAATCCAAAAGTAATGAGGAAGCAACAGCTACATAGTTGCCATGTATGGTATTTGATTTCCACTAGTTTAAACTATTTTTTGTAGCTGGCTTTATCAAACTTGTCAAGGATAAGTGTCCTTATAATTTTTTTAAAAATCTATTTTTAAATCATTCATTTAAGTCTTCACTAGGGTTCTCTGACTTCATGGGTGCTCATTTCATATCTGAATGCATGGCCTTTTGTTCGTGGAAGCTACTACACTTCCATATGCTGAAATTTTTAACCCATCTGATTTCCTTGGTCTGCTCTGAATTTGACAGCAACAAAGAAGGCAAGACTCCTGGAGGGGAGTTTACTTACTCTTGCTATGAAAGTCAGCATCTCGTAGACACACAGAGGAATTCTATAGTTATGACTCTTTGCCTAAGTGCCAAAACTCGATAGCAGCTAAATCTTTCCTTGACTTAACACAATTTCAGGTAACATAAATATGCTGCTAATTACACTCTCAATAGCTACATCCCTTTACCTCCTCAGTAGTGTGAGCTATTCAAAGAAATGTACTTCAGAAAATACACCTCTCTGCTTGATATGTATGATAATCCTGCTGAAACAAATACTTTTAAAACCAGGTGTCTTTGGCCTTTTTTTGTTTTGTTTTTGTTCTGAGCACAAAAGAAGCATCTTCATTCTCTTGTGACCTGTATTGTAAGTCTAGCTAACTGCAGGATGCTCAGTCTCAGTTTTTCCTAAATAGACTTCTAAGGTAAGACTAGGTATGGGCATTTTCATTCTAAACTCTGTGTGTGTGGGGCGGGGGGGGGTTCTGAATCGGAGTTTAAATGAGATGGTGGTAGAAAACATGCTGGTAAAATTTCAGTAATCTAAAACAGCTGTGTCTGGCACAATACTCACTTGATAGTAAAAACTGAAAAACATTTTGTTCTCTGTAGAGTTGAGTAAAAACTTTCAAGGAAAATTTAAGTAGAAGTTAAAAATCAAGGATCCAAGTTTAGAAGGGGAGGTGTTAGTTTGGGTCAGCTTTAGGTAGGGAGAGAAGGATATTCAGTTTATAGCAGATATCAGAATAGAGCACAAGACACCACTCTGATACAAATTATATATAATTTGTATCTCCAGTGTTAGTTTGGATAGAAAAGAGGTACTGCTTATTAAGGAAGTAACTTTGCTTCTCAAGCACTGTTTAAGGTAGCTGTTGTGTGTTTGGTTTCAGACACAATGGTACAGGAACAATTTGAAAAGGGTAGGGAACACAAAAATAAGGCCTGTAAGTAATGGTTAAATTGTTGTGTACAGGATAGAAGGAGGAGGTTGTGTTGGAGGAAAAATGCAAAAGCTTCTGTGCTGAAGAATGCTACAGCAATGAAGAGGAGCAGTCCTTATTGGTCAAAGGTGACATGCATCGTAAGATTTAAATTGAAACAAAGAAAGTTTGAAAATCAATAGTGGGGGGGAAGCCTCAGAATGCAAAAAAATACATATTGGAAAATGGCCTTTGGGGAGGTTGTGGAATGGCCATCTGTACACATCTTATAATCAAGTCTCTAAACTACCACACCTGTTTTCAGTAAATTAGGATAGTGCCAAGTTGCAAGATTCATTTATCTTGAATGAAACAATAAAATAATAGTGTAAGATCTAGTTAAAACAAAAATAATTTCCCCCCTCCAACGACTTAGATAAAAATTGTGACACTGATCCAAATTGTTCTGAAGATATCCATGTGTATTTCCTTTTTTCATGAAGCAATTTCTAATATGTTGATTAAACTTTTATATGCAATTGCTCAGGTACAATACACTATATATCAAGCTTAGTGAAGTTTCAGTGGGCTACCTAACTAGAATATGGATATTCAAGGTGGTGTACCAAAGTATTAAATCCTCAGAGAAAAAGAGTGGCACATCTAGGAATACTGACATGGAAGATCTGGTCTAAAAACAAGAACACAAGAGGAAGACTGGTCGAAAGTAGTTAAGGCACAAGTCTGAGAAGCAAATTTGGGTTCTATTCTCAGTTCTTTCATTGACGTGCTGTGGAACCTTGGGCAAATAATTTAACTTCACTCTGTCTCAGTTTCCCTAGCTGTAAAACAGGTCATATTTCCCTACCTCACAGGGGTGTTGTGAGGCTTAATTCATCCTTTGTAAAGTGATTTGAGACCATTTGATGGAAGGTGCTATAGTGTGCAGAGTATACAAATGAATTAGTCCAATGCTATTGGTTGTTTCAGTTATAATAAAAGAAGACATCTGGATTAGTTTTCAGTACAGTAGTTTAATACTACTTTAGGGGAAGCTTATATCTATGAAATGTAATATACATTCTATTATATTTAAGTATTATGGGATCATGTAACTACAAACTTATAATCCATACGTTCAAGGGGCATAGTTAAGGTTGTGCATTCAACCTTTAATTGGCATTTCCTGATTTTGTGTAATTAACTATGCAACCCTAACATTGTATTAACATAAGTTGTTTTGTTTTTGCATGGAATATATTTAAAATCAGTTTTGTCATTTTATAAACCCCATGATGGAAATAAACTTCTGTTCACATTGTTGTTTAATACCCATCTTTTACAATTTTCAGTCTTTAAATTTTTATTTAAATGTGAACTAGAAATGTTCACTAATACAAGTGTATTCACAGAGAATTTACTCATAATGAGAGTTGGTTGCTTATAGCAGGAGGTGCTCTTCTTTCCCCTCTCCTTTTTCCTCCATTATTGTTCTTTCTTCCACTTACGTATATTGCAGTAATATCCAAATGCCCATTTATGCTAGGTACTGTGGAAACACATAAGAAGGCCTAGCTCCTACCCTGAAAAGCTTACAAACTGATTTAAGACAAGAGGACATAAGAATAGGAGGAGACGAGAAGGGAGGACAAAGGCAATAAAAGTAATAAGCGTGGTTATTTATTGTGCTTCTGTTGGGAAGGTGTCTGTGAAATAGTAATGGGGTGAGGGTGATGGGAGGGCAGGTGCAAAACATACAGCCATTGGGGATGAGAAGAATGATGGAGGTAAGGGTTGGCAGGAGGAGAGCAGGAGGTATGCTACTGACCAGGTAGGATGTAAGAATAAGGATATTCACTGTTATTCAAACATAACTTGTCAAGTAACTGCAGCTGGAGGACTTGGAGCCCAAGGAGCAGATGTGAAGAAATATAACTGACACAAAAAGACTCTTGAAGTTCTGTCTCAAGTTCTGTTCTGTTTGATGTTGGGGATTTAAAGGTCTACCTTCAGTGCTCTTGCTGATGGTGCCCATGTGTGTTGGGAGACCAGGTGGTCATGGTGGGGGCATGCAGCAGGCCCCAGTTTCCCCAAGCAGATGCCCTCTGTCTCTTGTGGGTGTTGAACTGGAGAGAAAGATGGATGAAGTTTGGCTGTCACTACCTGGCTCCTCTGCTACTGCCATCACCTCCCTTTCTGCTGGTGTTTTATCATCACAGCACCCAAAAATGAGCTGTTAAACATCTGAGTTCTCTCAATCATTATTTTCCCTCTCCACATGAGTATAGTAGTTATTGTCATGCTCCAACAGATTGTATCAGATATTTCAGGGGAGATTCTTGTCCGTAGCTGACCAGTGAGTCCTGAAACATGAGCAATAACCTTTCCAGCTTTTTTTATCCTAGCTAGTGTAACAACAGATATTCTACATGAAGCAGTGAGTTCTACAGATTAGAGACTGAGTTAAAAATGACCTTTCAATGAGTGTCCTTTTTTCCCTTGATAAATAGCAGCACTGCTTTACGATGACTATCGGCTATTCAGTTGGAGTCTCAGATCTTTATCTCATCTCTTATTTCTTTTCTCATTTCAAAACTCAATAATCCTACTCTTGCAATCCCTCCAGGTATGAAAATCTTTCCCCTACATCTGATCGGTTTTTCCTTTTGTCTTTCTGTGATATCTTTTGATATGGTGATGAAAACAGAGCAGTGTTCAGCATGAAGACCTGTGAGAAAAATATATGCCATAATATTTTTCCATATTCTCTCTTTAATGCAGCCTAACAACTTATTCGCTTTCTTGACTGCAACTGCACATTGAGCAGAGGTCTTCATCGAGCTGTCCATGGTGATGCCTACGTCGTCTCCTTGAGAGATAACAACTAATTCAGAACTCATCAGTGTGTATGAATGGTTAAAATTCTTTCCAATATTCATTACATTGCATTTGTTTCTGTTGAATTGTATCTGCCTTTGTCTTGCCCAATTATAAAGTTTGTTAGTTTCTTCTGGCATTCACCATCCTCTCTAGTGATGGCAAACCTAATAATTGTACATTGACAGCAGTTTTTGCCACCATGCTATTCACTCAGTTTTCAGCTTACAAACGTATACCACCATTCTTACCAGTAATCGCCGTGGCATGCCCTTATTAGCTTCTGTTTTTGTGCAGACTTGATAATTTCTTCCTGTTCTTTATTTCCTGTCTTTTATTCTTTGATGTTATATTTTCTTACTTATTCAATTGTGATAGCAAAGAAATCGAGTCATGACCTTGTCCCATCTTCATAAATTTATATGTATATTGCAGTCTTCATTGGTTAAAGTATCTTCATGTGTTTTATTTTTAAACTGAAACCCAAATTCCTGATCCTGCATCTCTTTCAGAAAATGTGACTCTCATCAGAAAATTTCTTCGATAATTTCCTTTGTGCTAGCAGCATCTCCCACAATTCTGGATATCTAAGCTGTTCTCTCTCTGAGGCTCACAGAAATGGATCAGTGTTTTGGCATTATATGGTCTGGCCATGCCTCTCTGCTCCTACTTGCTGCCAGATGAGTTATTCCCAAGATGTGAAATCTGCATAACATATTATTAACAAACATTCCAGAGATAACAAAATAACTATGTACATTAGACCTAAGAAGATGATCAAATGGTAATGATTCCGTTTAATATCTGACTGACTCATGAGCCATCTGGTGGGGTAGGATTGTGGGAGACTACTAGCAGAAAGGAAATTATCAGTGAGAAATATTCTGTTCTGCAGTGCAGTCTCCCACAATTCTGGACATCTGGGAAATAGCAAGCAGTGAACGGGGGTAGGGAGAGAGTTATGAAATAAAAATTTGGTAGCAAGGAAGTGTGTGAGCTCACTCAAAATCTGTACTATTTCTTAACCACTGCCTGCAGCACCTTCCTCCCAAAGAAAGCCTCTGCAGAAGATAGAAGGTCCACCTTATAGTGCTTAATGAAGTTGTTAGCGGTAGATCAAGTGGCCGCTTTGCAAATTTCCAAAGAGGACACGCTTGCTTGTACTGCCCATGAGGTTGCTAAGGATCTCGTGGAATGCCCCTTGATCCCCTGGGACAAAGGCTTCTGGTTGATCTGCAGGCTTCCACAATACATAATCTAATCCATCTAGCGATGGAGGACGTGGAAGTTCTAATTCCCTGGCATTTTGGATGGAAGGATAAGAATAGGGAACCTAAGCGTAGATTCAGTATACTTGAGATAGATATTCCATGCTCTTCTCACCTCTAAGGTGGACCACACCTTTTCAGTTGGATATTGTGGTTTTGGACAAAATGAAGGAAACACAACTTCTTAGGAAGTGTGGAAGGAGGAATTTATCTTACAAAGAGAGGATTCTGGTGTCCTAAGCATCACCTTTGTCCTTGTGGAACATGCAGTAAGGCTCCAGTATAGATAAGGCTGCCAGTTTCAATGCTCACCTGGCGGATGTGACAGCTGCTAAGAAACAAGTCTTAATGGATAAATAAATCAGAGGCTCGAAGGGATAGCTTGTCAGAGCCCTCAAAACTAGCAGAAGGTCCCATTTTGGGAAGAGTGGCTTGGCCGCTGGTCTGGCTAATCAGATTGCTTGATTAGCCAGACCAGCTAATCTGTGGATTGTCTGCCCGAGAGCCCAAGGATCATGTGAACAGCAATCTACTAAGAGCAGACACCTGACATGTAATGGTACTGGCTTGAAGGCCTCTTTCTATGCCTTCTTGGAGAAAGTCCAGAATGGTTGGAATGCTTGGGATTTGCTAATATTATAGTCTTGGCACCAGTTGTTGATTCTGGGCTAGATGAGGAGTATGTTTTTAGTGTTGATACTCTCCTAGACGAAAGCAATGACTATGGAGGACAGATTGAGACCTGTCTGTCAGTTGAAGCCGTTTTGGGTCTGGATTAAGAAGAGGACCTTGCGAGAGGATGTCCAGTCTCCATGGAAGCAGGAGAGGGTACTCCAGTTTCAGCTCCATCAGGTCGGAGAACCAAGGTCTCCTCAGGCAATGAGAAGTTATCAATATTAACATCACCTGTTCTTGTTTCATTTTCTGGACCACTTTCCCCAGTAGTAGAAAGGGTGGAAACGTGCAAAGTAGGCTCTGCGGCTAACTGTGCAATAAGGCCTGTGTCTCCATGTACTTGGGATCTGCCTTCCTTGTGAAGTATTTTGGTCTCTTTACCTTTGTACAATTAGCAAAGAGGTCAGTTGAAGGGAGGCCCAATGTCTTAATGACGAGATCAAAACCTTTCTGATTCAGGCACCAATTGGAGGAGTTGACCCTGTGCCTGCTGAGCCAGGCTGTTTTTGTCTCGTCCCCTTTGATGTGGATTGCTCTGAGGGAGAGGAGGAACTGTTCCACCCATCTCATTATTTCCATTGCTTCTGCATGTAGTGCCGGACTCCTTGTTCCCCTTTGGTTGTTTGTACATGTGACTGTAGTGTGGTGGGCTGGAACCTTTGCAGAGCTAGCTTGACCGTTTTCAGCTCTAGGAGGCTTATGTCTTGAATCTTTTTCTCCTCATTCCGCAGACCCTGGGGTCTCTGAATGAGCTCCCCAGCACTCTATGGGAGGATTTTGAGGCTTATTCTCAGGAACCTGCTCAGGTTTCAGAGCCAGACAGCTGACCTTCCTCAGTGGAGGAGTCGTCCCAGGACTCCTGGATTTCTTGGGCCTTTTCCTTCCCTGTTTAGCCTTTTTAGATTGGTTTTTAACCTTTTTTGTGCACTTTGGGAGTGTAGAAACTCTGCTGCAGCCTTGGTGAGGCCTTTTGTGGCCTACCTTCTGTTGGGATCTGTCTCCGAATCCTCCCTGCTGGCTCCCATTCCCCCTGGGAACGGGAGAGGAGTGAACTCATTGTCATGGGAGGAAGGGGGGCTGATTAGAAGCCCTGCTTCTTTCCTCAGGGCACTAGGGACCCACTTCATGATTGGGGGGCTGGGGGGTGGGGGGGGGAAGAAGGACTTGTGGCACTACAAGCCTCTCCTCTTTGTTCAGCAAGGATCCATTGAGACTTACGCTTTGAATGGCCGGGTCCTCCTTGCATTTGATGCCTATCCCTGCTCTGCACTGGGATTCCTCGTCCATTCCCTCCCCGCCCTCTTTGAATTCACAGCTGCATCTGTGGATGGGGGACCCCTCTTGCCTGTCTGACTTGTAGCCCTGGGACCTAATGGAGTTAGGGATGGAAGCCTGGGTGCAGGCTGGACACAACTTGCTATCTGTGAGCTGAGAAGGCTGCCTCGTATATGCCGCCCTGCTTGGATTTGACCCAGTGCTTTCTTGGCTGCTCTGCCATGCCTGTATGGGACAGGCTCAGGGAGGGTTAAACCCCTGTGGGTTTAACTGGCGTGGGGAGGAGAAGGAATACTGAGGAGGAATAACACTGCTCCCCACTACCCATAAATGGGGCGGAAAAGTTAAAATAGAATGTGTGAGGGCCGAAGCAAAAGAAACCACCACTGGCTGCTGCTCCGGGAGGCAGAGAATTTGGCAGCAAGCAGGAGCAGAGGTGCTGTGGTCAGATTTTGTGGTGCCAAAACACTGATTTGCCTCCACAAGCTACAGAACAGCCCAGATGTCCAGTATGTTGGGAGATGCTGGGCTGCAGAAAACACCAGACTTGTCCAGATCAGATTAAAACTGTAAAAGCAGCTTCTCATTTACAGGAGCATGCTGGAGAACTAATGAACTGCTAGGCATATACAACAGATGCCTGACTCTGATTTCATTCTTGTGTAACTTCATTGACATTAGTGGAGTTACTCCTGATTTACGCTCCTTTGAGATCAGATTCAGATCCATTAGAGCTTGGGTTGGGACTTCTCTTTTGAAGTCTGTGTTGTTTTCTTCTTCTCTTATGGCTACTTAACAAGCTGAACTTGTTGAAGTCTTCTACTTTATACTTCACTCATTTTGAAAGCAATTAATGAAGCAAAAATTATACCCTCCAGCAGACTCTGTTTCTGCAAGCCCTCCTAATCAGGACAGTGGCTTAACTGGCACAGTGCTGTTTCTGCTGAAGTATGCTAAGCAAACAGATTTCACACTGTTATTTAAGGAACAGTAACCCATTTCTTTTGCATTTAGTTACTACAGCAAGATAGAAGGAAGAGTGGTCAAAACAGGGAAGTAGTTAGTAATAGATAGCTATAAAGCAGAGTGAGGCAGTAACTAGTACTTTGCTAGTTCAAACGCCAAACTTATGCTTTTGGACACAGTGATGTAGCCAGATGTTAGGAAATCTTTAAAGATATGGGAGGGTGCTTTGCAAAGAATTTTAAGAGGACATCTTGGTGCACAAAAAGTTGATATTGAACTTGCTTTCAAATATCATACATGGGAACATCAAGCCGCAGTAATGTAGTGTTTCTAATTCCAGCCTAAACAATGGTGAAAAGGAGAAAAACAGACAAATAGCTACTATAATGTCTAACACAGTTTGACGTCTACCAGCTGTCTGGAAAAAATTGTGGCTGGTGATGGCTTGGTACAACAGAACTTTTTTTTTTTAAATTGAAGTAGAATCACAATCTGACCTGGTTCTGTGACTCCCCATATGGATCCCGCAGTTTGTACAGGAATATTGAAGGTGGCCCTTATACTATATATTTTATAGTCCTAAAGAAGTTAGTACATTGGGCAATAATTTTATCAGTGAATTTTACTATGGTTTGCTAATTACAGCTTCTGCATATGACTCATCTTCTAAACATGTAGCATGCACACCTCTTGTCCTTTATCCATGTGTTAGAACAACCATATCCAACGCTGTAAAGTATTTTGTGACAGTTCCTCTGAAGAAAGCTAAAGAAAATAAAATTTATTTTATCTTTTACAGTAGTGACTTCTGTTTTCAGGTTGATTTTACTTCCTCAAGCCTGTTTATCTTGTTAAATAGCCTGTCCGGCAGTATTGGTTAGGACACCTTTACCGTAGTTGATTCTGATATTGTAATTAAAAAATTATGTGCACAGGTTAAGAGTTAGGCAAAGGATTTACTAGATTTCAGTCACTTAAGTGATTTTTTTCTGTTTTATCACATTTTAAAACTCACATTTCAAAAGTGTGCAGTATTGTTGTGAGGAAGG
This sequence comes from Caretta caretta, assembly GCF_965140235.1. Lineage (NCBI taxonomy): Eukaryota > Metazoa > Chordata > Testudines > Cheloniidae > Caretta > Caretta caretta. The sequence goes on along the minus strand of NC_134207.1, from coordinate 190,414,379 downwards.
ATGGTCTAGTGGTTAAGACATAAGCCTGTGAGTTGGAAGACCTGGGTTTAATTTCCTGCTCTGCCATAGACTTCCTGTGTGATTTTGAACAGGTCAATCTCTCTGTGCCTCAGTTTCCTGATTCTAAAATGGGGATAATAGGGAAGTACTATCTCATAAGGGTGTTGTGAGAATAACTACCTTTGAAGCTTGTGAGGCACTCAGATAATCTCATGTTGGAGGCCATGTAAGTACCTTAGATATTACATTCCTGTAATTCTAAAATTGCATTGTGCGAAAGTGGAATGTGGAATTGCTATTGCAATATGGAAACCTTAAACCATTACAACAGCCTTACCACATCAGACCAGTGGTCCATCTAGCCCAATATCCTGCCTTCTGACAGTGGCCAATGCCAGATGCTTCACAAGGGAATGACCAGAACATCCCATTGTCTAGTCAAAGTATCTGGCAGTCTGAGGCTTACGGACAACCAGAGCATGGGGTTGCATCCCTGACCACTTGACTAAGAGCCATTGATGGACTTACCTATGAACTTAACAAATTCTTTTTTGAACCCAGTTATCGTTTGTCTTCACAACATCCCCTGATTTCCACAGGTTGACTGTGCATTGCGTGAAGAAGTGCTTCCTTTAGTTTGTTTTACACCTGCTGCCTATTAATTTTGTTGGGAGGCCCCCAGGTTCTTGTATTATGAGGAGTAAATAACACTTCCTTATTCACTTTCTCCACACCATTCATGATTTTATAGACCTAAAGCATATCCCCCCCTTAGTCTCTTTTCCAAGCTGAATAGTCCCAGTCTTTTTAAGCTTTTCTCATATGGAAGCTGTTCCATACCTATGATCATTTTTGTTGCCCTCCTCTGTATTTTTTCCATTTCTAATTATTTTTTGAGGGGGCGGGACCAGAACTGCATGCAGTATTCAAAGTGTGGGTGTACCATGGATTTATATAGTGACAATATATTTATCTTATTAACTATACCTAATCTTGTTAGCTTTTTTGACTGCCACTGGACATGGAGCAAATGTTTTCAGAGAACTATTCACAAGGATGCCAAGATTTTTTTTTTTTTTTTGAGCGGTAACAACTAATTTAGACCCCCATCATTTTGTATATGTAGTTGGGATTATGTTTTCCAATGTGCATTACTTTGCATTTAACAACGTTGAATGTCATCTGCTATTTTGTTGCCCAGTCACCCAGTTTTGTGAGATCCCTTTGTAACTCTTCGCAATCTACTTTGGACTGAACGGTCGAGTGATTTTGCATCTTCTGAAAACTTTGCCACCTCACTATTTACCCCTTTTTCTGGATCATTTATAAATATGTTGAACAGCACTGCTCCCAGTACAGATCCTTGGGAGAATCCCACTATTTATCTCTCCATTCTGAAAACTGACCATTTATTCCTACCCTTTGTTTCCTGTCTTTTAACCAATTAATGATCCATGAGAGGACATTCCCTCTTAACCCATGACTGCTGCAACCAGTCACTGGTTCAAATCTGCCCTTGTAACCATTTCATAGGTGGTATGTAAAATAAGTTAGTGACTGCAGTGCCAGTTAGACCACTATTGTTGGTGTTTGAGATCAAGCAAAAACGAGACATAAGACTTTCAACTAGAGGTCCTGGCTTCAGATCAAAGACCCCATGGTGCCCCATTTCTGTCGAGAGAGACAACTTCAGCTGCTTAGACCAGCACCTTTTAGGAGCACTAAATGCAGTTCAGATCTCACGGCACTTGCTTCTCTTACCTCACCTTTCTGACAGATCCTTTAGACTTTCTTCCTCTGTCAACATGCCTTAGAGCCTTCACTGGCCCTCTCCTATTCTCCTAGTACATGTTGTCTCAAGGTAGTACCTTCCATTGCCATTCCAGTACCTTACACAGGGAAATCAGAAATATCTTTGCATCTGGAACATCCACTCTAGTGTTTTGCAGGTAACTCAACTTGGACAAAAACTGAACTCAGCTTTCCCCCCGACTCTTCCCTCTTCTCTATTAGCTCCCTATTCAATGGGCACACAATCTTGGTTTCATTTTTTTATTCCTTCCCTCACATTGCTGTTGCCAATAAACCCTGCTGGTTTTTCCTCTACATTTCCAGAATCCATCCATTCTTCTCTGTTCCCACCACAAAATGTGTCATTCAGGCCCTTGTCCTTCATCTTAACTATTGTAAATTCCTCCCCAGTCTGGTCTCCCTTAACTTTTACAGACACATTTTTAATGGTATATGTGGGGTTTGTTGCTCTGACGGTAGCCATGTTCAGCTCTTCCAGTTTTTTCACTGCCTTCTACATCATTCTTACCCTCAAGGACCAGTCTAATTAAGTTCTCACTTTACCTTCTCTCTCATTCCCCCACTTACTCCACCCAAGCAGCACAGCTGAAGTGTCCCTTTCATGCAGTCTCTCTGCTCGTCCCCTTGTCTTAACTTAGAGCTTGATGGTAAATTTGAGTAAACTGTCAGAATCAGGTCCTGCAACTGTCAGCTCTTTGGGGAAAGTCCACATCTTATTGGTCTTGAAACATCACAATTCCCCATAGTGTCTTGGCTTTTTATTTTGTGTATCATTCCAAATGTCAAGGCATGTGCTTTCTTATGATAGTCAATTCCCTAAATGAATATTGAATCCAGTGCTCACCTTAAAAATGCAATCTCAGCTTTTTGTGTAATCGACAGGATGCGGTAGCTGCTAACACCAGCATCACTAATATTTTCAAAGTTGTAGAGTGCTTTAGTGCTAAGATATTGGTAACAGCTGATAATGTTCTTTTACCAACATAAGCAATTCCATTATACTTCTCAAATGTGTAAGTACTTATCACCTACTTCCTCTGCTAAGCTTTGATTAATATATAGACCTATTTTAACATTTTCAGCCAGGTTTCAACTAGTTGTATTTTTTTAATTAAGTTTTGTTACAGCCATGCAAGACTGTAGTGCAGCATCTCACTAATAAGACTGCATGAAAAGATTAAATATATTGGACCAAGATGTGCAATAGAACAGTCTTGGCTAAATGTGAGTTAACAGCAATGAAGAGTCAGAGGGATAACTTGGGTGACAACAGAAATTGCACCCAGTGCCTGCTATCTGCCTGATTTCTGATCTTATGCTCACTGTGACACTAGAGAGAGAAGCTATTATTTTTAAAATCGCCTGTCCTGGTTAAAGGACTAGCTGCACCTCTCCCCTGTCTTGTCTCTGACAGCACTCTTCTCTGTTGTTGGGTCTTTTGCCTTAACCTGGGTTGGGGTGGAATCTGATTTTTTCACATTTAGACCCTATTTATGCTAACCACTTATCACTCTGCAGGTCTGACTGGGTTTTAGGTAGTTGTGGCTCCTCCCTTCAGGAACCTGTGACATTGACCAACATCCTTCTTAAAGTATTTAGCAGTTGGAAGAAAAAACATTAGAGAAAAAATATTTTAAAACAAACAGTCCATCTGCATATTTAGTCTCAGTTTAGAGTGAAACAGGCTTTCATCTTATCTAATTTGTTACAGGAACAAAACAATCAATTTACATTCTCTCAGCCAGCCCACATCCTTCTGTGTGTGTGTGTGTCTGTCTCTGCCACTGTCTCTTAAGTGTAAGCTGTTAGACAATTATTAGAAAGGGACTCCTCTCTAGTTTCTAGGTGGACAGGCTCTGCTAACCAGACAGATCCCAAGGTGAAATACCCACTTCTGTATATGATACAAAGACACCCTGCTAATGAAATATCAGTAGTTAGAACTCCCGCATTTCCAGCTCTATCACAGACTTAAGTTGGAACCTCAATGGAGTAACTTCATCACTGTATCAGCTCTCCTCCTTCTCTGTGAAACTGGGGTATTACTAGTTACCTACCACACAGGTTTGTTGCAATAATTAATTAACATTTGTAAAGTGCTCTGAGATTCCCAGATTAAAGATTGTATAGCAGTGTTTTATTAGTCTCGGTGTGCACTCCCTCTTCACAATGAATTTAGAAAATGTTATCTTTCCTTTCCCACATCTGCTTCTTCCCTTACCCTTCCAAAAATATATATAGATTGGTGGGGAAGCTCATGCATATATAAGATTCTATCATCCTATGGCAAACCCAGCAGCATCCTTACTAACTGATACTATCTTGACTTCAAAGTAAAGAAAAGACCCCAAAAATTCTTAGTTTTTATTATAGGCTGTTGTCCCTAAGTGAACTGAAAGCCTCAGTGATCAAAATATTAAGTAGACAAAATATTTTCTTGTACAAATGTGGATGGTGTCATTAGGTGCCACTAATAGAGTAAAGCAATCTTTCCAACTAATATTACAGCAAACTAAACACAAGGAAACTTTAAAGTACGTTACATTCAAAATTAAATTAAAAAAAGCTTTTAATTTTTTCAGCATTGAGATTGGCAAAATATTCATAAAATAGGAATTTAAAATACAAGAATTACAAATGGAGAATCCCCTCAGTGTATTCTGGATCGTTTGACTTTGCTTGTTTCTCCAGGTGCTTTTCTCTTCTGAGATAATCCAATTCCCAGTTCTTTACTATTTTGAAGATAAGAAACAGCTTCTGGCAGACAGTAACCCTCCATGGGAGGAGGAAGCTCCTTCAAAAGAAAAAAGTGTTTTACTCAAATCTATTTGTTTAGCTAGACAGTATTAGAAAAAATATTCTGATTGACCCTCCTTTAGCAGCCAACTAAAATTAAAAGAGAGTCATCATTCTGAGACACCATATGAAGGAGTTATTAAACATATCCTGATTCTGACACATTGAAATAGTTTTAAAACTTTTCTGGTTTGGCATGGAATTATCAAAAATTTATCAGAATCCTGATGCAAAATGCATCCCATGTAAATCTCAAGGTCACGCACACATAATTTAGTGTATTCTAAAAACCATCTAGCTAAAACAATGCTCTATATCCACTTCCAACACTGAAACAAACCTCTGTCATTCTTTAGTGGCCAGAATTGGAAACTCAGCACAAGAATATTAACATTAGATCTTATGATCAGAATTATGGGCAAACCCGCTATAAAGATCTAAAATTGGAATACTGACATCAAAATTCTGTTTCATTACAAGCAAATGCCAAGCAGCTCTCTGCCCTCCTTACATACAATAGTTTTCATTCAATGAATCAATGGGTGAAGCAGTGTACTTTAATAAACATTATTTACATATATTTGATGATCTAGATGTGGACTGTTTTCTTCAAAGCAAACAAATGGTACATAATACCCCTAATATGCACACCTGTATGAGGTAGTCAGCAATGTATTCTGGTTTCAAGCAGTTCACTCCTTGGGCAGCAGCCTCCAGTACATTAACTCTGGTATCATCTGGCTTCAGTTTACTGAAGTCAGCAAAAAGGTGAGTAGCTTCTTTATAGAGAAATAGAGAATGACCTGGCAGTACCTACAGATTTAAACACAACAGAAAGTCCTTTTTATTTTTGTATTTATCTTGGTAATTGTGTACATGTTTTACAGATTATGTACTCACTAATCTCCATCACATCCACAGTATGTCATCAGAAAACTGCGTACCAAGTACAGCCTCATTCTACAAAATAATTTACATTCCAATGAGAGGAAGGATGATCATCTTGTTAGGGCAACAGACTGGGACCCAGAAGCTCTAGGTTCAAATCCCATCACTGCCACAGACTTCCTGTGAGAGCTTGGGAAAGTTACTTACTCTCTGTGCCTCAGTTCCCCACCTGTAAAGGGGAACATCACAACTTCCTTTGTCTGCCTTGTCTATTTAGATAATAAGTAATTTGTGTCAAGGACTGCCTCTTCCTACTTGCATTTACAGTGCCTAGCACAACAGGGCCTCTTGGTACTACCGTTCCATCAACGACAACCACCAACCAAACAAAACATCAGTGTCTATTAAGATGATCTTAAAGTAATTTATTGAATGGAATTATTTTTTAAGTCACATACCTTTGCTCCTCCTGATTGAAGAAGACGTTTGAATCCTGCTTCCTTGGTTTGGTCAACATTCAAAATCACTTTCCAGCCACTAAATGCCCCCTACATAAAATATTCAGTTTTTAAAAAGAACAGGGTTCTATGAAAAACCTAAAAGCTAATTATACCCCACTCAGGAACATTCTGTGAGGCAAGATTTATCACATACACACCATCCAGGGGAGGTTTTTTGTTTTTAAATAACAGCAGGGATGCACAACATGTAAGCCAGGGGCCAAATTCCAGCCCACAGGGTCATACAACATTTCACCTGGCTACCCACTCCTAGTTAACTGTAGGATGAAACAACAAAGCTGATTAAGTGCAGATGAACTCTCATATCAAGTATATTCTAGTGTGTTTCAGGAAGGCTTGGAGTACAACAAAATATTAGGGTTATGTACATTCACTTTTGTTTAAAATGTCAATGTAAATATATACACAAATCAAGCATAGCCCTAATGCTCCTGGCAAGACGCTAATAAGCACCCCTTAACCACTGGTTTCTGTGGTCGTGCACCCCTATTTTACAAGATGCAGTTCTCAGTCCTTTACTGGTGACTTGTTGGTTTGATTACTAAAGGTAAAAATTCAAAGGTGCCTAGTGACTTAGGAGGCTAAGTCCCATTTTCAAGAGTGATTTAGACACTTGAGACAAAGTCTCAAAAGTCGATAGAGCTCCTTAAGCTCGTAAGTCACTTAAGTACTTCTGAAAATTTTACCCTAGGACAACTGCGTGATGGCAAATACAGGTGTCGGAGTTGTTTAGAATCATAACGTTAAAGGATAATGATTTAGTCATTTAAAAAACAATGAAGCAGTTATTTAAGTATTAGGATTTCCAGTTTGCATGCTAGTTAGCAATGGGAGTTATTGCAGTCACCAGTGCCAAGAGGGGACAAAGACCATTAATTAATCTTCAATGCTAATAATGTTCAATGCTGACAATAAAAGCATTTAGGAAAAAAAGAGATTACATTAGTATGGATCCAGCTAGGATGCTTTGTTTTTAAAAGAACAAAGCAGGTAACCCTCTCTTGGCACAGACTCTGGGTTTCTTGGAGCACATCCCATTACAGCGCCTCCCTCCCAACATCAAGAGGTTCCACTTCATATGTTTCCAAATACCTCAATGATGCCAGTTTCCTGCCTCCTTTTATGGATTTTTTTCCTCCATCTCATTGCTGCAAGTGCTAGTTTCTTTTGGTTTACATTGATTCCAGACAAAACATTGAGTATGGAGTTACTTCCCCATTCATAATCTTCCTCCTAAAACAATTATAGCCACACCAACAGCCAGAAATTAAAAAATAAAAACAAGAACACACTAGCTTTGCACATCAATTTTACCTGACAGAAAGCACAGCAGTAGTTATTAAAATTAAATATAGTGGCTCCTGGTTAAATATTTGTAATTTTTCCCTACGTGTATAGAGCCTCTCACTTAGATTTTAAATAAACTCAGTCTTTTCATTACCCTAAATTATCTCCAGGCAGCTATAGTTCCTTTTGTGGTTAGAGACAATGGAATGTAACCACTAAGCAACAGAGCGTGAAAGCGACCATCACTTACTCACAATCCCCCTCTCTCTCTGAATTTAATAAGATTTCTTCCTGAACAATACAAGTGATTTATTTTTATTTATACAGATTAAACAAAAAACAAAAAAACAGAAAACAAAACTTTGTAAGTCAGCCAAGTCAACAAAGCTGCTAGACCCTGGAGAACTATGAAATGGAGACTGGTTTCCTGCAGAGTACCCAGACATGCTGAATTAATTACAATAATTAATTAAGTGGTTTCAGAGCACTACTAAAGATACCAAAGATATTTTAGAGTATCACTAATTATAGATTCAACTGCACATAAAAAAGAAAATACAAAACTGAAAAGAAAGACAAGGAGGAGTTTGGTTATTTAGACTGTTATGCTTATAAACTATAGGATAAGGATTTAATTCTTGGCATAAAAGGATCCATCCCATTATTTTCAATTGCACTTATAATTTACCTAAGGCACTTCATTCTAAATTATCAAAAGTGACTAGTGATTATGGGTGCCTCAGCTGTTGGAGGACCAACTTCAGACAGCTGGAAAGGGACTGATTTTCAGAGGGAGACTGAGTGCTGAGCAATTTCTGAAAATCAGATCTCTTTAGTATGACAAGAATTGGGCAATGAAAATCACTTGTCCCTTGAGAATTCTGTCCTTAAGTTTCTGCCATTAGCTGTAGTAGAGACTTCAAAAGCATTTTATTACTAAAATTAAAACAGCAAAGGAGATGTAACAACTGATGTATCACTAATAGAGTTATGAACCTGTACAAAGCAGCAGGCTGCTCTGCATGCCTCCAGGTAGGAACGATGAAGCACCCACTTTCCAGCAGCCATCGAGGCCAAGTATTTCTCATTTCGAAGAGGATGTCCCACAATGATGTGTGTACAACTTGGATCAAAGCACTGCTTCTCAAGCACCAGTCCACCTTGAAACACGGGAGTGAATGCAATTCACGTTATTTCAAGGAAGGGTCTACCAGAGAAACGTCAATTGAATAAATGAGGAACTATTTTATAATTCATACTTAAACTCAATGCTATGCACACTAGAATCTAGGCAGAAAGCCTTGCCATTAACTGATATAACCTCGTGCACAGAAGGCAAAGGGGGAGCTAGCTTTGATAGAAGGCAGTACCACTGTAACTCATGCATAGCCACTTTGGCACCAGAATGCTTAAAAAAAGGTAGAAAAAAGCCTTAGGAACTTAGAAGAAAGGGGAGAAACACCAGTGGAGAGCAGGCAGGCTCCTAAGCAAAAAGAGGGAATTTTCTGCAGAAGAATCCCACACAGCAATTCCCAGTCGATAAAAAGCATCACCCTTTCGGTGGTAAGTTTAGGCTCGAAATAAGACAAAGGTTTCTAACCACCAGAGAGGAGTGAAGTTCTGGAACAGCCTTCCAAGGGGAACAATGGGGCAAAAAAACCTTTATGGCTTCAAGACTGAGCTTAGTAAGTTTATGGAGAAGATGGTAGATGGGACTGCCTACAATGGTATGTGGCCCATCGGTGACTGCCAGTAGCAAAAATCCTCAACTGCTGGAGATGGGACACTAGATAGGGAGAGTTCTGAGTTACTACAGAGAATTCTTTTTCAGATATCTGCCTGGTTGGTTTTTCCCAGATGCTCAGGGTCTAACTGATCGCCATATTTGGGGTCTGGAAGGAATTTTCCCCTAGGTCAGATTGGCTAAGCCGCTGGGGGGTTTTTGCCTTCCTCAGCAGCATGGGTCACAGATCACTTACAGGTTTAAAGTAGTGTAAATGGTGAATTGTTTGCAACTTGAAGTCTTTAAATCAGGATTTGAGGACTTCAGGAACTCAGCCAGGTTAGGGTCTATTTCAGGAATGGGTGAGATTCTGTGGCCTGCAACGTGCCGGAGGTCAGACTAGATGATCACGATGGTCCCTTCTGACCTTAAAGACTTAAAGTCTATGATAACTTCAAATAACAAAAACATAGTGATAGAACCACAAGGCCTTGTTTCAGTGCTAAAAAAGGTTTACTTTTTACCTCTGGGTAACTAAGGTGCATTAGCTATTCTGAGGTAAAAAAACCCAGGGAAGACAAGGCATTTCAGTTTTTATAAAGTACGCGAGGTCAGCACTATATCCCTGCCTGGTCTTGACCTCACCTAGTTTATCTCACAGTAAAACTCAAGTGCCTTGTCTCCACTGTGTTTTTACAATGTGATAGCTAACACATATTATTATCCCTGGTGGAATACACACCTTACCCTTCTTTGCCAGTGAAGACCTAGCCAAAGCATCTTGAGAGCTACAGGTCTGAAACCTTAGATTTAGATTAGCAACGCATTAACAGAGGCCCCTTTTCAGCCCCCAAAGCCCCATATAAACAAACTTTAGAAGTTTTACAAACATCTGGCTACCTAGTTTCTCAATCAGATGGCAGTAATCGATTCGCTCTTGAGGATTAAGTGAAGACAGCTGGAATTTGCGCGGTTTTTCTGGTTCTTCATCAACCTTCTCATCTACTGTAATAGCCTGGAATATGACAAAAGTTATAGGGAGAGTTGCGTAGAAAGTTAAATTCAAGACTCAACTATTTCTCTTGAGTATTCAAGGTTTTCCTACATTGGGATTTCTATCTGCTGTGAGGTTTGAGAAGGCAGGAACCAGAGTCAGTCACTAGACAAGGGTTTGGCTTCCAGTCAAGCAGACTGCATCCAAAGTTGAAAAATACATAGTACTCTAATATTCAAAGTCAACCTAACACTTAACCTCCCCTGGTTCCCATCTATAGGGCACAGTTTAATAATCTGTCATGAAAATGACTTTTTCATTCTAATTGATGGAATGGCAAGCTGGATGCACTGACACATCAAATACCAAATGTACCTCCCTATCTCTCTTATCCAAGCTTTCTATTCCTACAGTGGGATTCTATCAGCAAACAAAATCCCAGAGGGCTTCAAGTAATTATTTAAAAGTCAAAAATGTGTCAAGAAAAATTGTCAGGGCTACCACAGCATGTAATACCCTGCTGCCAAAGATAGCATCCAATGAAGCCTATACATCTACCTTATAGCATGCCAGGGTGCTTCCGTCCAGACCTCTTCATAGATGGATTTTTCAATCCAGGAAACTGATACTGCCTATTTTTGGATGGGCTTTGATCTTTCCTGTCAAGTTGTGCTCCTTCACTTTTCATATGCTGCTGTTTTGCCTTTACTGCTGGGTACTATAAAAACAACCCAAAGATATTCTCACCAGGTAGTTTTTAAATTGATTTGTATGTGCGCCTTGGGTTTTGTGCAGAATGATGCGAGAACTCTTTCCAGAGACCTGTGAAATACCATATCACTGCTGCTGGAATCCCTCACCACCAAAAGTGTCTGTTCATTTCTATACCACTGCTAGGGTCACCTGGTTGCAGGGTGTCAAAGGAGGATCATTCCTCTTATGCCATGCCACGCCACAATCTGCACTGTGCTAGTGGGTGCACATGCCAAAACTGAAGAAATTGTTGCTACCGTTCCATATTAGGGGGTTAGTGCTGAGGCTTAAAATCTCGAGCAGAAGGGCAGAGGCTGCTCCTGAGAACAAAACAATGCAAACTGCTCCTGCCCAGCAAGGTTATAGGAGAGATGAGCATAACAGGCACCTTTTCTCTTTGGGCTTCTGCTCATCATGGGGTGGTGTTCACAGTAGGCTGTAGAAAGAACAGAGTGAAGAAAAACCTGGAATCAACTTGGCAATTTAATAGTTTTTCCTCTGTGCCCTGTAGTTTGCAAGGAGGAGGTCTGGAAAGTGCCTGCAGCTGCCGCCAGGAAGATCAAACTGAGTTTTCCAAAAGGGAAAAACTAAGCCCCTGCCTGATGATTGACAGGTCTGGTCTTGCCTTAAAGTGAAAAGTAGAGGGGAAACCCACTGTAGGACTGGCAAGCCTGGATGAGAGAAAACAGTTACACATTCCAAACAAAGTTTATTTACTAGTGTGAGGAAATATGCCACTGAACACACATGCCTGTTGAAAAGATCAAGCAACAAAGTTATACAAAGGACTAGTGAAATAAAGGCTAGATTAATTTTCCATAGCCCTTTGTGAATTTGCTACAGATTTTCAGCACTGACAGCTTATTTGTAAGTATTAATGCAACATACTACCCAAATGATTAATCAAAAAGAACTTCTCCCCATTATTGTCAGTCATTAAAGGGGCTCTAAAACACTACAGAACCCCCAACCCTGACCCCACCTCTGCCTACAAAAATCTATTTCATTAACATGACAAGAAAGTGGATTAAAATGATGTTTTTCTTTTTGAAAGTAACATCCTCTAGAGCAGCGGTCTCCAACCTTTTTAAGCCCAAGATCACTTTTTGAATTTAAGGGCAACACAGGATCTACCCCTTCCCTGAGGCCCCAGCCCTTCCCCAAGGCCCCGGCTCTTCCCCAGAGCCCCACCCCACTCACATGCTCTTTCCCAGCCTCACTGGCTTTCACCGGGCTTTGGTAGGGGTTTGGGGCAGGATGCAGGCTCTGGGCTGGAGCTGAGGGGTTCGCAGTGTGGGAGGAGGCTCTGGGATGAACCTGGGGCACAGGATTGGGGTGCAGGAGGGGGTGAGGGGTGCAAGCTCTGGGAGGAAGTTTGGGTGTGTGTGTGTGGGGGGGGGGTTCCGGCCTGGGGTACAACGTTGGGGTGCAGGAGGAGGTACAAGGTGCTGGCTCTGGGAGAAGGGTCAGGTCTGGGGCAGAGAACTGGATGCAGGAGGGGGTGGGGGTGCCAGCTCTAGGAGGGGGGTCAGGGCTGGGGCTTGGGGTGCAGAGGGGGTATGGGGTGCTGGCTCGGGAAGGGGGCTCAGGGCTGGGGCTTGGGGTGCAGGAAGTGGTTCGGGGTGCTGGCTCCAGGACAGGGCTCAGGGCTGGGGTGTGGTCTCCCTCCAGGCCGCACTTACCTTCAGCGGCTCCCTGTTCGTGATGTAGTGTGGCTGCCGCTAAGGCAGGCTCCCTGCCTACCCTGGCCCCATGTCGCTCCTGGAAGGGGCCAATGCACCCCTGTGTCCCCTGGGGGTGGGCAGCATGTGGCTCCACGCGCTGCCCCTCTCTGCAAGCACCACCCCTGCAGCTCCCAATGGCCTCAGCTCCCCATTTCCGGACAATGGAAGCTGCAGGTGCAGTGCTTGCAGGTAGTACAGCATGCAGAGGGAGACCCCTGTCCCCAAGCCGCACTGGCCACTTCCAGGAGCAGCGTGGGGCCAGGGCAGGCAGGGAGCCCGTCTTACTGGCGCTGCTGGAGATCACGATCGACTGGGAGATCCTCTAGGATCGACCAGTCGATCACAATTGACCGGCTGGTGACCACTGCTCTAGAGAACAACAACAAGGATAAAAGGTTTAGAAAACATGGTCTATGTGGAAAGGTTAAAAAAAAACTGGCCATGTTTAGCACTGAGAAAAGAAGACAGAGGGGAGACCTGATAACGGTTTTTAAATATATTAAGGGCTATTCTGAAGAGAACAGTTGTTCAACTGTTCTCCATGTCTGCTGAAGGTCAGATAAAAAGTAATGGGCTCAAACTGGAGCATGGAAGATTTAGGTTAGCTATTAGGAAAAACTTTCTAACTATAAGCGTAAAGTTCCGGAATAGGCTTACAAGGGAGATTGTGGAATTCCCATCACCGTAGGTTTTTACGAACAGGTTGGACAAACATGTGTCACGGATGGTCTAGGTTTACTTGGTCCTGCCTCAGCACAGGGGGATGGACTAGATCACCTCTTGAGGTCTCTTCCAGTCCCACATTTCTATGACTTGCTCAGAGTCTCTTGGGAGAAATGAAAAATTTGGAACTAAAAGTACACTGCACAGAAATTATCCACTATAAAAAATGTTAAACTGATGAATACATTTACTGTCAGCGTCAAATCTTAGGTGCATTTTAATAGTACACTGGGTCATTTCTTAACAGTGCAAGTATGATCCTTTAAAAACAAGTGTGCTGCTATAACAAACCTTTGCTTTGGGCTGTGGAGCCACAGGAGGGTTGGCCAGCGGGAAAGCAATGCTGGGAGCTTGCGGTGTGGGGATCACTTGATCATCTTTTACTGGGGTTTTTGGATCATTATATATTGGATGCTTTGGTACCTCTTCCACACCTGTGTCCTCAGAATCATGAACAGCTGTGGATAGTAATTCATTGTTGCTTGATTTTGTTTGAATTTTTACTATGATAACATTGAAAAAAGTATTAATCCCAAATGAACAAGAAACAAATGCCATCACAACATTTATTCTGCATTTTCAGAAACAATTGCTTATTCTCTGTCTTAAAATTTACATCCTTTCATCACAAAGCAGCAGTTGAGCTGTTGCAAGCCTCATGTTTTTGACTATCTCTACTTCCCAATTGATTCCTTAAGATAACTTGACATGAAGCACTCAAACTGGCCACATAAGGGGGCTGCATTGATTTAACTAGATTATTTTATAAACCAATTTCATTAAATCACTACAACTTTCTCATGTAAGACTGAAAAAGAAACCATCCTCCAGGTAGGCTGCTTCAAACAGAGCTGTAAGGGGATGGGAGGTAAGGGGATGGGAGGTGTCAAGAATGCCCCTTTCCCACACACACCACGCTGTAGAAAGCTTGCTGCAGAAGGATGCGAAGGGAGAACAATGTTTGTGTAGGTCAGCATGACAGCATGTGAAGTATTCATGCATGGTCTGACAATGAGCACAGGACTGAGGAGCCAGGAACTTCTGATTCTAATCTCAGCCCTGTCAATGACTCAGAGTAGGGCCTTCAATTCACTTCTGTTCCAGTTTCCCAATTTGTAAAAAACACCAGAAATATTTATGTCACACAGGTTTTTTGAGGATTCATGTTTCCACAGCACTTTGAACACGTAAAGCATTATGTGAATGCTAAACATCACTACAGATCTCTTCCTGCAGAGCCACGTGATGGCTGCCCATCTGCTAGCTTCTACTCTCCTCTCCTCACATCTAGCTCTTTTTCCTGCAGTCAAGAGGAGAGTGGAAGTCAGGAAGCCATCCATCCATCTCAGAGGAGAATATTCACTGCCTCTTAAGTACATGGAGTGGAAGGAAGGGGAAACAGAGTAGATGACTCAGCTGTGCTTCTTCTCCACTCCTAACAGCAGGATAAAAAGGCTTGCAGGGATAGAAGGAAATAGCTAGGCAGAGCATGTAATCAACTGCATTTGTAAAGACAGCAAGAAAGATATGAATAATAACTTGATTGCATCCTAGTCCACTGATCTCCCCAGCAGACTTGCTGCCAGATTTTTATGGGGCTTCTGGGCATTGGTGATCCTTCTACACCTCCATTCTTACCCAGCATTGTGGATCTTCTTCAGCTGCTATTAAAAAACTAAGATTTTACAACCGTTAAGCACATTAAGAGGTCCAAGTGGGCTCAGTGGAGTTATTTGCTTTAGTAAGTACACGTCTTAAACTCGAAACCTAAGTCTAAGTTGAATCAGGGTATCAATGTAGAGGCGTCATAAATGCCGTTCGTCATAACTCAAATGTCGTAAAGTCGAGGATTGCCTGTACTATTCAACATGAATAGGTGTTCCAGAATTGGGGCCTAAAACAAAAAAAAAAAACCTATCTTTAGGCAAAGGCTGTCTCCATACTGCTTACTGATGTCAAAAACGTGCATGGGGTCTTTCTGGAGGAAGAGCAGAGTTAAAAAAAAAAAATGAAAAAAAAAATATTTACCTTTTTAAACAAGACCAATAATGGTCTGCCACTCATCCTGAGCCTCATTATTAAAAAGGGAAAAATGTTTAGATCACTTAGAGAGATCACAACACACTAAAGCTGAAAAAGACAGATGTAATAGTGTTGTTTTCTTTTGCGTCTAGAATGCCATTGTATCGTAACAAATAACCCTAACTACAGTCCAGCTTAAACATGTATTTTTCTCCTTACCTAATTCAGTAACTTCTCTATCAGTGAAGGATTCCCTGAAAGGGGAATCATTCATGTTATTTACATCAGTCTGAATTTGTTCTGAGTACTGTGAAGGACTATTGGGCCACTGTAAGTTGCTGACAAGCCTTGCTCTCTCCTCTCTTGCAGTGGGGTCATCCCAAACAATCTGCTCATTTTGTGATGGCTCTGTGTTTATGTCCATCACTGCTTGCCGTGACTGCCTAAGGAACAAAAAACGAAATCCACATAAAGTTTCCTTAAAAAAAATAGATGAATTATACTTGAGGGCAAGGATGTATTTATCATCCTGTTAACAATGTACTACAATCTTTATTACTGGATAGCATGGTCAGGAAAGAATAAACTTCAATATAAAATTGATAAGTCAGGCAGTTTGATTACCTGGGTATCAGTCAGCACGGCTACGAAAAAGTGACTGTGAACAATACTGGTCATTTTTAGCACGTATCATGCTACTAAGGTGTTTCATGATCAGCATATCCCATACTTTACTGTCCTTATATTCTTGGTGTAAATTTGAAAGTTAAAAAGAGAGCAATCTAGCTTCTTGGGTGGTAAATATTGGAAATTTCCAATATTTACCAGGAATCAGGCTCTTCATCATTAATTCCCTGCATCTGGTTTACCCATCAAGTACTTCTTAATTCATCGGAAAGTACATGCCCTGTATTCTAGGTTCTTTTTAGAAACTACGGGTAGATCTGGAAGGCAATCTCACCCATGGTGAATTAACAATGTTTTCATTTTGACTGGAGGTTTTAGCTATGTTTTCTACATTCCCACAGACCAGGGATGGATTTTAAACTGCAACAAGACAGACTTAATTACATGAGTGGCAAAATGCAAGTGTAATACTTGAAAGCCTCATAGTCGGAAGTAATCTTCACATTTGCAAGTGTATAAATGCATAATGAAACAGTGTACTTATAGCTATCGTATGGCAACTGATATTTGAAAGGTTATTAGCAGGGCTGTCAAGCAATTAAAAAATTAATCGCAATTAATCATTCTGTTAATAATAGAATACTATTTATATAAATATTTTTGGATGTTTTCCACATTTTCAAATATATTAATTTCAATTACAAGACAGAATACAAAGTGTACAGTGCTCACTTTTTATTTTTTATTATTAATATTTGCACTGTAAAAATAAAATAAATAGTATTTTTCAAATAACTTAATATAAGAACTGTAGTGCAATCTCTTTATCATGAAAGTTGAACTTACAAATGTAGACTTGTGTACAAAAAAATAACTGCATTCAAAAACAAAACAATGTAAAACTTTAGAGCCTACAAGTCCACTCAGGCCTATTTCTTGTTCACCCAATCGCTCAGACAAACAAGTTTGTTTACATTTGCAAAAGATCATGCTGCCCACTTCTTGTTTACAATGTCACCTGAAAGTGAGAACAGGTGTTCGCATGGCACTGTTGTAGCTGGCGTTGCAAGATATTTACGTGCCAGATGCACTAAAGATTCAAATGTCCCTTCATTCTTCAACCACCATTCCAGAGGACATGCATCCATTCTGATGATGAGTTGTGCTCGATAACGATCCAAAGCAGTGCAGACAAATGCATGTTCATTTTAATCATCTGAGTCAGATACTACCAGCAGAAGGTTGATTTTCAGTTTTTGTGGTTTCGGTTCTGTAGTTTCTGCATCGGAGTGTTGCTCTTTTAAGACTTCTGAAAGCATGCTGCACACCCCGTCCCCACCAGATTTTGGAAGGCACTGCAGATTCTTAAATCTTGAGTCGAGTATGTAGCTATCTTTAGAAATCTCTCATCGGTACTTTCTTTGCATTTTCTCAAATCTGCAGTGAAAGTGTTCTTAAAATGAACAACATGCTGGGTCATCAAAAGTGCCATGCAAACGTCTGCTCTCATTTTCAGGTGACATTGTAAATACGAAGCGGGCAGCATTATCTCCTGTAAATGTAAGCAAACTAGTTTCTCTTAGCGATTGGCTGAACAAGAAGTAGGACTGAATGTAGGCTCTAAAGTTTTACATTATTTTGTTTTTGAGTGCAGTTATGTAACAAAACAAAACAAAAATCTACATTTGTAAGTTGTGCTTTCACGATAAAGAGATTGCACTACGGTACTTGTATGAGGTGAACTGAAAAATAATATTTCTTTTATTTATCATTTTTACAGTGCAGATATACTGTACATTTTGTATTCTGTGTTGTAATTGAAATCAATATATTTGAAAATGTAGAAAAACATCCAAAACATTTAATAAATTTCAATTGGTATTCTAATGTTTAACAGTGCAATTAAAACTGCGATTAATCATGATTAATTTTTTTGAGTTAATTGAGAGTTAACTGCCATTAATCGACAGCCCTAGTTATTAGACATACTTAGTTTTTGCTGTCCAAATTTTTGTAAGACTGTCAAAGTCAAGTAAAAGAAAGCAAGACAAAGTAAGACATTTACATGTAGCATGATACCTTAGAGCTTCCAAGACTCTACTACGACCGTTACGCACAGATCGTGTGCCATCTGGTGTGGTAGGGGAACTGTCAAAACCATTCCTTGACAACGATCCTCTTTGTGCTTGTGGTTTCACTATCGATGTTGCAGACATGATCTCCTGTAGTTGCTTTTGAAAGTTCTCCCTCATTTCCAGTGTCTGGGTTAAAACTTGAAGTGAAAGAAAGTCACAACAAGACTTAGGCCATTTAATTTTACATTTCTAGAATGCCTCAGTTTAATCATGTAGCTCTCTTTCAGGACAAAGATATGTACATTTTTTCACATGTGGCAATACTTTCAATTAAGTCTTTGCTTCACATGATAAATAATTAGCAATATCCAGTCTAAGATATTCTAGAATACTAAAGACAACAGCCCAATAGTTCATCAGGGATGGTCAGTCCTCCTTATGGATTTGCCAGCATCTTTAAAGCAGGGTACAAAACATCTCTCCTCATACTCTGCAGCACTTATGAATAAGAAGCAGCCAGCACTTTTCCAGGGAAGCCTGGTTGGCTACATTGTGCTTAGGTATGAGAATAAATGACACTAAAACCTCCAGATCTTAAAATTCAAGCTTCCCCAAAATAGTAAAATACTTATATTTAAAACTGTAGTTTCCACAGCTGTTTTAAAAAGAAAACAAAGAATATTTTGTTTACCTCCTTTGGCTTCATTTCCTGCAATTTGCTCCTCCCTTACTGTGACTGCTTCCTTTACCTGGTTAGTAGTTACATCTCCTATGTCATTTTCATCCACTGAAATACTCTAAGAATGTTAAAAATATAGAACTTATCAATCTAATTCTGAAACCGAAAGACATAGCAACTTGCTACAGTGTTCAGTGGGGGATAAGCATGTTGGGGTGTTTTAGGGGACAGGAAGAACTCTACCAAAGCTCCACCAACAAACCAAAGATCCACTCTATCAGCCTCAGATTAGCTTAATGTTTCTGCCACAGCAGTGAAATAATAAAAAAACCCACTAGACTGGAGACTTAATATCCTATTAAATTCAATAAAATTCACACCTCTCAGGCCTACTGTTTATGTCTAAATGAAGACACACAGGACCATACCAATTCAGATTTGAAGACTGCGTCCACTCTAATAAGATAGATAGATAGATTTTTTTTTTTTTTTTTTTTTTTTAAAGAGAGAGTTAGAATGCTGAGAAACTGATGGAGTCTCCAGGATAGAGAAAGTTTACAGCTGCATAACTGCTGAACTTGACCCCAGAGATTACTAAATAACAATATTTGTATTAGTTTATATTCATTTTGTTAGTGAAACAACTAGATTAAAATAATGCCAATGAATCCAATACATCTTATCGTATACCTCAACTTCCTTTGCTATTTTTCCAGTTGATGGAAGTCTACTGGAAGAAAGTCTGCCATCTTGTACTGCACTGATATCCAGACTCATTTTGGGATTGTAAGTGTGAGGGAACAGAGATTCGGGAAGTCGTTTATATTCTTGTGCACTCTGCAACAAAGTTCATAAATATAAGAAATTATGAGAAATTTGGGAAGAACAGAGTAATTTAGATAGCATGATGCAAAACTAAATATAAAAAATTTCAGTAAAAGTAATACTACTGGAAACAAACACTAACACAGGAGGCACATGTAGTTCTTAGGACAGTAAGTATGAAATTCTTACTTTCCAAAAAGTTCTGAAGATTTTTCTTCATGACTACTAAATCTAACTTTACCACTGCCCCATTGGCAAATACGTATGCAAACAAAAAGTTATTGTTCAGGGAAACCTCAACCAAAAGCTCTGCTAAACTGAGTCAATGTATTGGATATGAAAAGCAAATATATGAAGAAATTGTCAATTTCAGCTCTACAGTCACTACTGAGGTGAAGGCACACCAATGAAAATTATTTAAGATTTAGAAGGATGAAGCCTGCAAATTAAAAGCAGCATGCATAAAGCATCAGCTATTGTGTATGAACAATTAAAACCCGTGCACGTGCTTTTTAAAAAATGGAAAGTCAGTCCAATACATCTGATCTTGTCTCCATTCTCCTTTACATTTCAGAGGAAAATAAAAATAAATTTCTTCCATACCTCTAAAAGCCAATGCTCTGAAACAATGTGTATGCCCCTTTCTTTAACAGATTTGTATTCCTTACTGCTGTCATTTTGTCTTCCCTGGTAGATGAAGTGAGTTACTGTTTCATCAAAGCACCATCTAGAATAAACACCAATAAAATGTAATCTGAAGATATCAACTCCAGTTTAATATTATAATTACTGCATCCTTGAAACTGAGTCTTAACCCACCAAGACAAATAACCATTACTATGAAGCTTAACAAAAGCTACAAAAAAAACTTACTTATTTAGCTGCCCCCTCAAAATCACCATCATCCAACATACAATAATTTTTTGGGGAATCATGTCATGAATCTCTTAGTAATTCAATTGAATATTAATAAAATGTGCCTTAACATTTGATTTGTTTTTTTTTTGTTTTTTTTTTCCATTTTATAAATTGAAATATTTACGTAGAACAGCAATATACTTTTGTATTTTATTCTATATAGGTTCTTATATTGCCCTCCCCATTTCTTGTATTTGAGCACCTTTCAGTAGCACATCTGACCAACACCTGTCACGTGATTTCTTCTCTCTCATATTCTCTCTGCACAGGGAGAATTGTGTGCACAGTGTAGTGTTTAGTTTTGGTTCTGTTTTTGTAGTTTTTGCTTTTAAATGTGCACACTATTATTGGATGTTAGAGACAGCAAGGCTGAAGAAGCACACCTTGCATGTGGTGCAGAAGGGTTTGAGATGGTCCTTAGTTCCTGTGGGAGATCATTCCACAATCTTGAACTGGCCCCTGAGGAAGTTCTATCTCCCACATGGACAAGCTTTAGCCTTATCATAGAGAGTTCCATTGTGCCAGAAGAGCAAAGATATACCCTGGTTTTCATCGCTGAACTTTAGGTGATCTTTCAGATATCCTGGGCCCAGGCTATTGAGCATCTTGAAAATAAGGACTGAAACCTTGAACTTGATTCAATATTCTATGGAAGGCCAGTGTGGGGAGTGGAGGATAAGCCTGATGACCTTGCGGTATCCCGTGTTGCAAGGAGACATACTGCAGCATTCAGTATTAGCTGGAGTTTACTAAGGGTTGATGGCTTTGTGGCCAGATATACTGCATTGCTGTAGTCCAGACAGGAAGTGACAAGGCAGTATAACTGAGACCAGGTCACCATCCGCCAAGATGGGATGGAGTCTCCTAACGAGATGTTATAAGGCATTACTTGCAGATGCTGTTTTGTGAGAGATTAGCATCATCAAGAAATCCAGGAGAACTCCTAAACTGAAATGACCACTTGTGGGTGTTTGCCTTCAACCAAAGGAGACTGACTGCATCAAGACTGTGAACTCTTCGAAGTGTTTTTCTCTGCCCACTACCATAACCTCTGTGTTGCTCGGGTTCAGTTTCAACCAGCTGTTGTTCATCCATGAGCTGATCTCACTCAAGCATTAGACCATCTTGGTGATATCAGTATGGTCATATGTGGTGAAGGGTAGGTAGTGCTGTGTGTCATCTGCATATTGCTAGCGCTTGAGTCCATGCCATCTTACCAGTCCTCCTAGTAACTGCATTTAGATGTTGAAGAGAACCAGAGGGAGAATTGATCCTTGCGGGACTCCATAAGAGAGGCGTTTAGTGGCAGACACACAGTTTCCCATCACAACTTACTGGATTCATCCCTCCAGGCAGGGCTTAAACCATTTTAGTGCATGTCCCTAGATCCCGGACAACCTCTCTCAGGCAGGACAGCAGTATCTCATAGTTAGGGCCCTACCAAATTCACGGCCATGAAGAACGTGTCACAGACCGTGAAATCTTGTCTCCTCCCATGAAATCTGGTCTTTTGTGTGCTTTTACCCTATACTATACAGATTTCACGGGGGGAGACCAGCATTTCTCAACTTGGAGGGTCCTGACCCAAAAGGGAGTTGTAGGGGTATCACAAGGTTGGGGGGGGGGGTTTTCGCGGTATTGACACCCTTACTTCTGTGCTGCCTTCAGAGCTGGGTGGCCGGAGAGTGGCAGCTGTTGGCTGGGCACCCAGCTCTGAAGGCAGCACCTCACCAGCAGCAGCGCAAAAGTAAGGGTGGCAATACCATCCCATGCCATCCATACTTCTGCGCTGCTGTTGACAGTGGCTCTGCCTTCAGAGCTGGGTTCCCGGCCAGCAGCTGCCACTCTCCAGCAGCAGCAGCAGTGCAGAAGTAAGGGTAGCAGTACCACAATCCTCCTACAGTAACCTAGCAATCCCCCTACAACTCTTTTTTTTGATCAGGACCCCTACAATTACAACATTGTGAAATTTGAGATTTAAATAGCTGAAATCATGAAATTTACGATTTTTAAAATCCTATGACCATGAAATTGACTAAAATGGATGTGAATTTGATAGGGCTCTACTCATAGTTGACAGACTTGAATGCTGCTGAGAGGTCCAGGAGAATGAGAATAGCTGTCTGCCCACTTTTCAACAACAGCAGGAGATCATATATCAGTGCCCCAAAAACTGTTCTGTCCCACATCCTGGCATGAATCCAGATTGTATTGGTGTCTCCTTTAGAGCATCCCTATGCCAGAAGCTAGCAGTGAGTTTCAGCTGGCATGACCAGTTCAGTATAACGCTACTAACTATTGTTATACTCTCTATCTAAAAGGTGTCATAGAATCATAGAATATGAGGGTTGGAAGGGACCTCAGGAGGTCATCTAGTCCAACCTCCTGCTCAAAGCAGGACCAATCCTCTACTAAATCATCCCAGCCAGGGCTTTGTCAAGCTTGACCTTAAAAATATCTAAGGAAGGAGATTCCACCACCTCCCTAGGTAGCACATTCCAGTGTTTCACCACCCTCCTAGTGAAAAAGTTTTTCCTAATATCCAACCTAAACCTCCCCCACTGCAACTTGAGACCATTACTCCTTGTTCTGTCATCAGCTACCACTGAGAACAGTTTAGATCCATCCCCTTTGGAACCCCCTTTCAGGTAGTTGAAAGCAGCTATCAAATCCCCTCTCATTCTTCTCTTCTGCAGACTAAACAATCCCAGTTCCCTCAGCCTCTCCTCATAAGTCATGTGTTCCAGTCCCCTAATCATTTTTGTTGCCCCTCGCTGGACTCTTTCCAATTTTTCCACATCCTTCTTGTAGTGTGGGGCCCAAAACTGGACACAGTACTCCAGATGAGGCCTCACCAATGTCGAACAGAGGGGAATGATCACGTCCTTGATCTGCTTGCAATGCCCCTCATATACATTCCAAAATGCCATTGGCCTTCTTGGCAACAAGGGCACACTGTTGACTCATATCCAGCTTCTCGTCCACTGTAACCCCTAGGTCCTTTTCTGCAGAACTGCTGCCGAGCCATTCGGTCCCTAGTCTGTAGCGGTGCATGGGATTCTTCCGTCATAAGTGCAGGACTCTGCACTTGTACTTGTTGAACTTCATCAGATTTCTTTTGGCCCAACCCTCTAATTTGTCTAGGGCCCTCTGTATCCTATCCCTACCCTCCAGCGTATCTACCTCTCCTCCCAGTTTAGTGTCATCTGCAAACTTGCTGAGGGTGCAATCCACACCATCCTCCAGATCATTTATGAAGATACTGAACAAATCCGGCCCCAGGACCGACCCTTGGGGCACTCCACTTGATATCGGCTGCCAACTAGACATGGAGCCATTGATCACTACCCGTTGAGCCCGACAATCTAGCCAACTTTCTATCCACCTTATAGTCCATTCATCCAACCCATACTTCTTTAACTTGCTGGCAAGAATACTGTGGGAGACCGTGTCAAAAGCTTTGCAAAAGTCAAGGAAAAACATGTCCACCGCTTTCCCCTCATCCACAGAGCCAGTTATCCAGTCATAGAAGGCAATTAGATTAGTCAGGCATGACTTCCCTTGGTGAATCCATGCTGACTGTTCCTGATCTCTTTCCTCTCCTCTAAGTGCGTCAGAATTGAATCCTTGAGGACCTGCTCCATGATTTTTCCAGGGACTGAGGTGAGGCTGACTGGCCTGTAGTTCCCAGGATCCTCCTTCTTCCCTTTTTTAAAGATGGGTACTATATTAGCCTTTTTCCCAGGCGTCCGGGACTTCCCCAGATCGCCATGAATTTTCAAAGATAATGGCCAATGGCTCTGCAATCACATCCGCCAACTCCGTTAGCACTCTCGGAAGCAGTGCATCCGGCCCCATGGACTTGTGCTTGTCCAGCTTTTCTAAATAGTCCCGAACCACTTCTTTCTCCACAGAAGGCTGGTCACCTCCTCCCCATGCTGTGTTGCCCAGTGCAGTAGTCTGGGAGCTGACCTTGTTCGTGAAGACAGAGGCAAAAAAAGCATTGAGTACATTAGCCTTTTCCACATCCTCTGTCACTAGGTTGCCTCCCTCACTCAGTAAGGGGCCTACGCTTTCCTTGACTTTCTTCTTGTTGCTAACATACCTAAAGAAACCCTTCTTGTTACTCTTAACATCTCTTGCTAACTGCAACTCCAGGTGTGATTTGGCCTTCCTGATTTCACTCCTGCATCCTCGAGCAATATTTTTATACTCTTTCCTGGTCAGGGGGAGGGATAGCTCAGTGGTTTGAGCATTGGCCTGCTAAATCCAGGTCAGTGAGTACAATCCTTGAGGGGGCCATTTAGGGATCTGGGGCAAAAATTGGGGATTGGTCCTTCTTTGAGCAGGGGGTTGGACTAGATGACCTCCTGAGGCCCCTTCCAACCTTGATATTCTATTCTATTCTATGATTTGTCCAATTTTCCACTTCTTGTAAGCTTCTTTTTTGTGTTCAAGATCAGCAAGGATTTCACTTTTAAGCCAAGCTGGTCGCCTGCCATATTTACTATTCTTTCTACACATCGGGATGGTTTGTCCCTGTAACTTCAATAAGGATTCTTTATAATGTCATATAATGTGTCACTAGAAAACTAATAACTCATGGATCACTAATATTCTGGCATGTTGTATATACTATCAACACCCAAAGGATTATGTAGATGTGCTGGAATTATGATTAAAACGTGTTTAAATTAGGCATGTCAGGGGATGTTGATAAATAGGTTTTTTTTTTTTTCCAGACAAAAGAATGCGGTTCCCACATAATTTGAGCAAGGTGTGACAAAGAAAAGCACATTTGCATGCCAGGCAATCAAAACTATCAGGAGACCAAGTAGGAGGAAAATGATCACTAAGGCCTTGTGTACACTACCAAGTTTTGTTGCTAAAAACTGCCTTTTGGCAACAAAATAGCAGGAGCGTACACGCTACAATGGGACTTTTGCCACAAAAAATGCCCAGTTTTGGCAACAAAAAACTTCCACCTCTATGGAGACTTGTCTTTTCCCCTCCCTTTATTGTTGACAAAGAGCCAGTGTAGACACTGCTGATTGTTTTGTCAACAGAACTGGCTTCCCCAGTATCCCACAATGCCTGCCCTGATTGCTCTGCTCAGTGTTTTGATCTCTGATGCCCTACAGGCATGCGCCCCGCCCCTCCCCTTTCAAAGCTCTGGGAAGTATCTGTGTGCTGCTCTGTTTGGGGAACAAACAAACCAAGAGCAAATCATTGGCATGCTCCTGTTCTGCCCTGCACTAGGAACACAGCAGCAGGCAGACTGCTACTACAGCAGGAGGGGGACAGACTGCTGTGCTGCCTTGCCATTCCTCAACATGGAGAGCTCACAGGGCTACTCATGATGCTGCTCTCGGCAGCTGAGGGGGCTGTGGGAGAACTTGGAGAGAATCCCAAGATGCTCAGCGATCAGCTCTTCCTTCCCACAACACTGCACTTTGGGATACATACCCACGGTGCATTGCTCACCCTGTCGATGATGGTGTCCCCAATGTGGACATGATCTGTCGACAGAGGGAGCAAGCGTGAACACGCTTTGGTGATTTTTGTTTTGTCAACTTTTGGGTGTCAACATACGTTGCGTCAACAACGTGTAGTGGAAGTGTAGACCAGCCCTAAATCTCAATGAGAATGGAAACTGCACCCCCAAGAAGCGTTTCTTCCTCTTGAAGCAGGGTCAATGAGCTTTGAGAAGAGATACTTTTAAAAGGTTTACTGGACTATAAAGAGAGGGGCAGAGAGCCCTTAAGTTATTCTTCACCTATGGAGACAAGAATGGGGATCCTTAACTAAGACCTAGTCTGCCATTGCTGGAAAAGGAAGACTGGTGAGGACACTATCTTGAATGAAGATTGCAGCTGGTTAAGTTAGATCTTAGCCATTAGAAAGTGTGTTTTTACTTCTGTCTGTAACCCTATCTTTATGCCTTTTGCTTTAACTCACTTAAAACCTCTCTCTTTTTGATTAAACAAATTTGTTTTACTTTTTAGCTAAACCAACCCTGTGCTTTGACTGAACTGAAGTGATGGATAACTACAGTCAAGAAAACACACTGCTGTTTGTGTCTCTTTAAAGGATTAGCAAACTTAATATCCTCTATGAATGTACAATGACAGGGGTCAAGGGCTGGAGCTGACTAATTGTTCCCTGGTAGGCAAGGTTTGGGCTGGGAGAACCCTGAGCAGTTTGCCGGCAAGGCAGACAAGCTGGTGTGTCAGGGAACTGTCACAGTTTAGCTGCAGCAAAGCTCCCACTTGCTGAGGCTAAGAAGGAGAGCACAGTGTCTCACAGCTCTGGGTATCTCCCGCAGCTTGTGACAGTCAGGCCGAGGACATTAGTTCTTTGGCTAGCTTCTCTATGAGCTTTCCTCAGGATTGGAAAGTCCGTACTTCCTGAGCTCTTATGGTCACAGTTTAGGATCCAACTCTGTCCTGATATAAATGGAATTGACACAATGGAAGTTATGTCTATCGGAGAACTGGGCCTTTTATATTTGGATTCCTTCCAAAATACATTTTTGCCCATTTTGTTAACACTAAAATTCAATGCACAATTATTTTCAACCAAATCAAGACCATTCAAAATTTCAAAAAGGAGCCATTCTAAAGATTTTTAATCTCAAAGTATTTAATTAAAACGTTCTCAGAAACACTTTCTAGCAGGTACTGAAACTTAAATCTATAATTGAAAACATGAAGATCTCTCTGTTTTCGGTGTTACCAAAGGCTCAAACTGGAATTGTGGTCATCCAGTTACAAAAAACACAGGCCTTTACCACTTGAACTTTGAAATGAAAATTTCTTTTAGCTATCACCTATAGAAGTGTACATGTCTGATACTGCTCCCACTAAAGTCAATGGCAAAAAAACTTCCACTGAAATCAGGGGGAGCAATATCGGGATCCAAACTAACGACAAAAAGTTAATAACTTTACTTAATTACAACCTCTTTTCTTGATATCTAGATGGTGCAGGAATTTGAGGAGATTTAACAGGAGCTTGAGGAGAAAAATTAACAAGAAGTTTTTGAGCTACAGTGACCCCAAAATACATTAGACCCAAGTCAAAATCTAAAATCAAGGTACATTTTAAAATAATCTGTAACTCAAAAGCTGTTTGACAAATTGCCTTCATACTTATGCCGAAAAATTCACTTTACCTTTCATTGTATATCTGAGAATTTTCAGGCCAAACTGATTTTTGAAGCCATGTTATTAGGGAGAAGGGGACAGGCAAATATAGGGTTTTACAATGGAAACTGGCTGCAACCTTAATATAGAGAAGGCTAATGCTTTGCTATAATTAAAAGCCATATGCAGACACCAAGATTCAGATTCATTCGAGTGAAAAGTTGTATCAAAGCAGAGTGTAGTAACTGCTGGCATCAGTTAATACCTGTAATCTGCTCCAAGAGAAGCGGCAACAGCATTCAGTTCACTTTGCTTTTTACTGAGTTTCTTACTAACACATATGACTAGATCAGCAAGAGGTTTTGAATCTTCCACCTGTTCATGGTCATGGGGAAAAATATGAAAAAAATCACGTTCTGAGCATCTTTAAACCAACACATTTGTAATGATAAAGAAGGGAAACTACTTAGCAGAGTTCTGCTTATCTCTGCTTCCTGAATCTCCCCATTATTAAGGGAGTGCTGTTATGGCTCCACATGCCAGGAACCAGGACTCAAAAGACTTATCTCACAAAGTCTCATAAGAATATCTCACACCTCTTTCTTAGCAGTCTGAAATCTTCTTGAACTTTTAAACAGGGAAAATACTAAAACTGCCTACACAAAAACATCTTAGTATAAAGGTGAATGGGGGCCCAAAATGTTCATAGCATGAAGGGAGTGAGAAAGAGGAGAGTACAGCATGACAAATTACTGTTAATCTTCCCTGGCAAACGTCATTCCATTTCTCCATTCTCATACTGATTACAGAGTACAAGTGTGGCAATTAATACAAAGCACTGCCTTTGCCTGCATCTTCGGTCCACTGCACCGCACCTGCTGTACTTTTCTCCCACATTTCTGTTTTCTATTCTCTCTAACTTTGCTCTCTGCATGATAGATCAGATTTAGTACAAAAAGGAATCATGAAAAGACTGTGCTCCTTGCTTCCAGGAAAGAGATGTAAACACACTACTAGGAACATGAGGAAAACTCATGTTATTGTGGAGGTGAGAGTGAGAAATATTTTGCCTCCTGCTTCCGAGTAAGTGAAGCAATAACAGCACTCTAAGAGGATGGGGGAAAAGGGAGATGCATGACAAAAATAAATTCCAATAACTTCACAGAAAATAATGGGTGTTCTCCAATATTACAGTTAATCAGAGTAAAAGTATTTACCCTTGCCCACTGTTTTCATGACACCAGACACTGGGAATTCCTTAACAGTGATGAGCTATAAGTTCTAGAACTATGGAATATCAACAGTTACATGTTTATATACACATATTGCCTAACAATTGTTAAACCAGGTCAGTAGAACAAACATCTTTAAATGAGTTTCTCTGCCTTTTAGGAGTCAAAATTACTGGTCTTGCCTCTTTCAACTGAAACAAAAGGACAGGTAATGTTCTGCGTGAACATATCAAAATACAGTATCAAAGCTAACATGATTCATAACTCTCATGTAAAGCTAAGCATCTTCTAACTCAACTACATGATTACACCGCATGTTCTTAATTAACTAAATTTTAAAAAGAGCATAATCCTACCACTTCTGCTTGTGCAGCCCGCAGCTGAGGGCTGGCAGTAAGAGCTGCTGTATGACGAGTGCTGTTTGCCAGAGCCAATTTCAAGTTCCTGCCAATGACTTCAGAAAGAGGAGTACTCGGATTCCTGTTTCTCTGATTGGGAGCCCCTGGAGTTTCCAAAGCTGCCAGGGCATCCTACCAAAAAGAGTAAAGAAATAATAATTGAATCAATATAGATGAACTATCCTTTCTCCAGGATCAAAAGTTCTCTCATTGAATAGCAGGCCCCCCTAATGCAATCTACATTAAGGCTTCATACTATTCAAACACCAACCCACTTCTTATTTGTATTACAGTAGAATCTACAGACCCCAAACAAGATTGGGGTCCCGCTGTGTTAGGCATTATACAGACATAGCAAAAGACAGCCCTTACCCCACAGTTCTTGCAATCTACATAGACAAGACAGACGAAGGACAGGACAAAGTAACATCTCAATTTTACAGATGGAGAATTGAGGAAATAGAGATTACTGAATCACAGAAATGTAGAACTGGAAGGGACCTCAACAGGTCATCTAGTCCAGTCCCTGGCATGGAGGCAGGACTACGAATTCTCGACCATCCCTGACAGGTTTTTGTCTCCAGCGGTTCTCAAACTTTTGTATTGGTGATCCCTTTCACACAGCAAACCTATGAGTGCGACTCCCCCCCCCCCTTTATAAATTAAAAGCACTTATTTATATTTAAACACTATTATAAATGTTGGAGGTAAAGCGGGGTTTGGAGGTGGAGGCTGACAGCTCGCGACCCCCCCATGTAATAAGCTTGCTACCCCTGGAGGAGTCACGACCCCTAGTGTGAGAACCCCTCATCTAACCTGTTCTTAAAAACCTTCAATGACAGAGATTACACAACCTTCTTAGATAATTTGTTCCATTGCTTAACTACCCTTACAGTTAAGAAGTTTTTCCCAATGTCTCACCTAAATCTCTGTTGCTGCAATTTAAGCCCATCACTTCTTGTCATGCCCTCAACAGTTAAGGAGAACAAATCATCACCCTCCTCTTTATAATATCTGTTTTAAGTACTTGAAGACTTATGTCCCTCCTCAGTCTTCTGATCTCCAGACTAAACAAACCCAGTTTTTTTCCAATCTTTCCTCAGAGGTCACGTTTTCTAGATCTTTAATCATTTTTGTTGCTCTCCTTGGACTTTCTCCAATTAGTCCACATTTTCCCTGAAATGTGGTGCCCAGAACTGGACACAATACTCCAGCTGAGGCCTTATCAGTGCTGAACAGAGTGAGAGAATTACTCCTTGTATCTTGCTTACAAGACTCCTGCTAATACATCCCAGAATTATGCTTGTTTTTTTGGCAACAGTGGTAAATTGTTGACTCTTATTTATTTTGTGATCCACTGTAACTCCCAAATCCTTTCCTGCACTACTCCTTCCTAGACAGTCATTTCCCATTTAGTATTTGTGTAACAAATTGTTCCTCCCTAAATGCAGTACTTTGCATTTGTCCTTATTGAATTTCATCCTATTTATTTCAGACCATTTCTCCAGTTTGTCAAGATCATTTTGAATTTTAATCCTGTCCTCCACACTGCTTGCAACCCCTCTCAGCCTGGTATCATCCACAAACTTTATAAGCGTACTTTCTATGCCATTATCCAAATAATTTATGAAGATATTGAATAGAACTGGACCCAGGACAGATCCCTGCGGGACCCACTCGATATGCCTCTCCAGTTTGACTACTCTCTGAGTAGTTTTCCAGCCAGTTGTACACACATCTTATAGTAAATTTGCCTAGGCTGTATTTCACTAGTTTATTAAAAGGTCATGTGAGACAGTAACAAAAACCTTATGAAAGTGGGCTGCGTCCCCCTTATCAACAAGGCTTGTTACCTGTCAAAGAAGCATATTAGGTTGGTCTGACATGATTTGTTCTTGACAAATTCATGCTGACTGTTACTTATCGCCTTATTTTCTTTTAGATGCTTACAAATTGATTGATTGATTATTTGCTCCATTATCTTTCTGGGTACCTACATTAATCTGACTGGTCTATAATTTCCTAGGTTGTCCTTATTTCGCTTTTAAAAGTACACCTATACCCCAATATAATGCGACCCGATATAACACGAATTCGGATATAACACGGTAAAGCAGCGCTCCAGGGGGGCAGGGCTGCGCGCCAGTGGATCAAAGCAAGTTCGATATAACGTGGTTTCATGTGTAACGCAGTAAGATTTTTTGGCTCCCGAGGACAGCGTTATATCGGGGTAGAGGTGCACTATATTTGACCATTTACAGTCCTGGGGTATCTCTCCCATCCTCCATGAGTTCTCAAAGATAACCACTAATGGCTCAAAGACCTCTTCAGCCAGCTCCTTAAGGATGTATTTCATCAGGCCCTGCCGCCTTGAAAACATCTAACTTGTTTAAAGTAATTCTTAATCATTCTTTTCCTATTTTAGCCTTAGATCCTACCCCATTTACACTAGTGTTCACCATGTGAGTCGTCTAATCACTGCTAACTTTTCCAGTGAAAAGTGAAACAAAAAGGCATTTAACACTTTAACCATTGCTGCATTTTCTGCTGTTATCTTTCCCCCCCTCATTGAGTAATGAGCCTACTCTGTCCTTGGTCTTCCTCTTGCTTCTCATTTATTTGTAAAATGTTTACTTGTTACCTTTTATGTCCCTAGCTAGTTTAATCTTGTTTTTTGCCTTGGCCTTTCTAATTTTGTCCCTACATGCGTGTGGGTTTTTTTTATATTCATCCTTCCTAATTCAACTTACTTTCCACTTTTTGTATCACTGTTTTCTGAGTTTCAGATCACTGAAGATCTCCTACTTAAGTATGGTCTTTTACCATACTTTCTGTTTTTCCTACACATTGGGATAGTTAGTAAAGGCACAAAAGCAATGTTTCTTTAAAAAACTGCCAACTCTCCTGAACTCTTTTTTTCCCCTTAGATTTGCTTCCCATGGGATCTTACCTACCAATTCTTTGAGTCTGCTAAAATCTGCCTTCTTGAAGTCCACTGTCTTTATTCTGCTGTTTTCTCTCGTACTTTTCCTTAGAATCACAAACTCTATGAACACTTTCACCCAAACTGCCTTCCACCTTCAAATTCTCAACTAATTCCTCCCTATTAGTCAGAATCAAATCTAAAATTACCTCTCCCCTACTCGCTTTCTTCTAGCTCACACAAGAAGTGTATGGAAGAGCCAGGAACCAAATTCAGATCTCCAGAGCCCCAGTCCCATGCTCTAACCACAGGACTAGCCTCTCTCTATACTCTCTTCTTTAATATCTATTCAAATATGACCTAGAGCACAGATCCAGTTTTTTTCTATTTGCCTCTTTAGAAATGCCTAAAATAGTCTGAAAAGGGATTTATACCACACCCATCTTCAAATTTACTGCCCTCTACTTGAAATTAGAAGCTGTGGTCCTGTCCACTTTGTTTTTCCTTAGCTGTTATGGAAAAATGAAAAATAATAAATTTAGGACAGCAGAGAAACCGTGTGTGTGAAACTGGCTTTACTGAGAAAGGAAGTGATTTATATTCAAACTGTTTGGGGTTTGTTGTTTTTAACAGTGTTTAACTTAATTGGGGAAAAGAGCTCTCTGTTTATATTCAGTACCTCCACTGAGTAAGCTTCTAGTAAACACTTGAGTCAGTCAAGAAATCCAGCACTCATATATCTAAGGTTAAACAAAAGGCAAATGACCTTTTTTATGCAAGAGAAAGAGGCAGAAAAGGGCAAAAATCCAGTCTATTTTTTTCCATTTGCAGGCCATCTTTAAGACAGATGTCTCCCCTTCACCTACTTCTTTCTCTATCTTCATGCAACTACATCTTTGTACGAGAGGGATAATGGCTACTGTTCTTTCAGATGTATAAGGATTATCACAGTAAAGTAGTAGTTCTGTAGAAGCCAAGAGCAACAGAAAATCAAGGGCATGCTTGGGGAAAGGAGAATCAAAGAATAATGTTACAAGGAAATTAATATTGAAGGATAAGCAAGAAAGCTTAAATGTATACGTTTAAAAGCGTACATAGTCCACTGGAAACTATTTCACTATGGGCCAAATACAGACTATTTTATGATAGTTGGCAAAAACTGTAACTCTTCTACTAAAATTTCACTGTTTTTTTAAAAGAGCAACACAGACCAGGTAACATAGGTCATTGCTTTAGGACCCTCTGGTATATACTGCAATAGGCACACTGGGCTTTGTTATGGGTGCTATAGTATCTATTTCTCAAAATGTTCAGGCTTTAATTATTTTTATATGCTTTAAGTATCAGTTCTAATAACCCCGTCCCTTAGAACAAGTGAATTTTCAGAACTGCCTGCCAAACTAAAAATCCTAGAAGTATTTTATTTGTGTGTTATTAATACACACTCTTTACAAAAGGTTAGCATAGGGGGTTTTGTGCCTTTTTCATTCACACACATATGACCCTGGGGGCACTACTGGTTTAGAAACTTGCAAAGGAGTTTACCTTTACATCGAATGAAGGCTTGAAGAGCTTATCTTTGGAAAGAAATTTGGATGGTGTGTCAAGATGCAAAGACGGTTCTTTCTGGAGCAGTCTTCCTTCTGCAGGAAGGGTTGGCTTTTGCCCAATATGGTGCGAGATCACACTATGGAAAGCTTTACTCTGGAACCGGTTCACATCAAGAGGCGTCACAGCTATTTTCTTCCCAGCTTCAAGGAAATTGCTAGGATGGTCTGGTATATCTGAAGACATTATAGTTGTCTCTGTCTTGTTGGACTGACTCATTAAACTCTCTTCTTTATCTTAAATGAAATAAAGAAAATTATAATTAAGCACCACGATTTTTTCCCTTAATATAAATATGCATATACTTGCATTATGCTAAGGACTTTATTTATCCAATATTTTGTTGTTCTACATATGTTCTAAAATGAAGGGAGGATTTTTGTTTTTAAGTTCCTATGTTCTACACTAGTGCTTGTGTTATACCACATTATTACTGTGCTAGGCCTTAAATGCCTAAAAGAAGAGTAACCCTTGTCTCTCTCATACTGTCTTGTGCTTCAGTGAATTTTAAAGTATTAAACCAAGAACAGGAACATTTAATTATGACACAGTTGAAAAGCTACAGATACTCACCTGTTTTCTCTTTAATGACCAGCAGCTTCACTATAGACTGAAATGTTAATGGCATAAATACTGCTAATCAGCACTGGGTAAAGCTGAGGAATCTGAGAAATCAGAGATGGAAAAGATCTGTTAGGCAAGGGGTCGACAACCTTCGGCACACAGCCCATCAGGGTAATCCACTGGCATGCCATGAGACATTTTGTTTACGTTGACCATCCGCAGGCACCGCCCCCTGCAGCTCCCAGTGTCTGCGGTTCACTGTTCCTGGCCAATGGGAGCTGTGGGAAGTGGTGTGGGCCGCAGGGATGTGCTGGTCATCACTTCCTGCATCTCCCATTGGCCAGGAACGGCAAACTGCGGCCACTGCAAGCTGCGGGGGGCTGTGCCTGTGGATGGTCAACGTAAACAAAATGTCTCATGGCCCACCAGCGGATTACCCTGATGGGCTGTGTGCCAAAGGTTGCCGACCCCTGTGTTAGGCAATCTAGTCCATCATGTTGCCAACTTTTCTCTGCTGTATTATTCTCCAACTCTTTGCCAACCCAGCTTTTAAATGACTTCAGTAATAGGGCTTCTAACACATCCTCTGGAAGGCTCACATTTTATATTTAATTGTACGTTTTTTGAAGCGCGGACTTCATAGTGCTGGGTGGCGTTGGTGGCCTGTGATATATAGCAAGTAGAACTACCTGGTGGTCCCTTGTGGTCTTAAACTCTACAACTGTACAGAGTCTAGTACTACAGCTCCTCAAACCAGTTTACACCCTCTGGTTGCTACTCTAAAACAAATATTAAATAAAAAAACCCTCAAAATTAGGATTTCCCCCCCTCATTTTCAGGCTGCATGTTTTCCTTTGCTCAGTTTCATTCCATTACTACTAATTACACTCCCTTAGGCCACCCTGTAAAATTCTGCTCCCTCTTTTGGCCAAATCTTGGTCTCATTCAAGTCAACAGACACTGGCCCTTGGAGTTTACACACTTCAAATACACATACATAAATATGACTTGTAGTCTGAATTATCTTTTTGTCAAACATATATAATTGGTTTTACATAAAATCATTCCTTCCAGTCCCTTAATCATTTTGTTGCTTTTCTCCGAATTCCTACTCAACCTGTCAAGATCCTTCTGGCACTGAGGTGCCAAGAGCTGAATGCAGTATTGCAGGTATGTTTTTAAATCACTACAATTTTATGGAGCCCACAAATGCATTGGTAAGAACTAGTGAGTTAGTTGGTATTCAGTATTAATGAGTCCAGTTTGCGTCTCAATTCTAAAAGGGGCACTGTAATTTAAGGTTTGTTTTGTTGAGAAAAACATTTTACAGAACCTTCCTTCTCTTGTAAAATAGTTTTTAATTAGATTTAAACACTATTCCACAGTGTTTTACAATTTAACACAACAGTATCATGTAAAGGAGTGTAAACCAGAAAGTGCAAATAACTAGACATTGGGCTAGATCCTCAGTTGATATAAATCAGCATACCTCCATTGACTTCAGTACAGCTACACAGTGATTTACCCCAGCTAAAGATCTGGGCCACGGACTATAAACAAGTGGAAACGACTAGCCTTTATAGTCTAAGCTTAGGGATAGGCAAAAAATAAACATCTTAACTAGCAAAAAGTAAATTATAAGATGAAAAGTCTTTCGGTTTTAATAGTTTAAGGTCCTAAGTATTAGAAATCAGCTTATACTCAAAAATTTCTCTTAACGACAGTGCAATGCAGTGGAACATGGCATGATTAAGGTATATTAAAACAAACAAGAAAACACAAAAGACAACCAACCTCCAGCATTAACATTTTCAACTGGGAACTTGCTTTCATCTGCTTTCTTTCCTGTCCTTGCAGACTGCAAGAGCCAAGCCATAGTGACTGCAGGTAAATTCCATTTCTTTGCTGCTTCATACTTAGAACCATCTGGCTCTTTGACCACTAGGTGGGTGCTGGCAAACATTCCTTTCGTTGGGTTGGCTCTTCGCA
This sequence comes from Caretta caretta, assembly GCF_965140235.1. Lineage (NCBI taxonomy): Eukaryota > Metazoa > Chordata > Testudines > Cheloniidae > Caretta > Caretta caretta. The sequence goes on along the minus strand of NC_134207.1, from coordinate 190,378,154 downwards.
CAAAGAATTCCTGGACTCTGAAATAAGCGTATATAAGTAACCATTCAAAAACACAGTCATTGTTTAGACTGTTCCTGTTAGCACTACAGAGCCAACAAAGGTATGGAAGAGTGAGCTGGGTTCTAGTTCTGCTCGGGTATCATAAACAGAACTGTTAACTAACTTCCAAAAGCAGGGCCACATTCTTCCCTCACTTACACCTGTACAACTCCACTAAAGACAATGTGGTGCACACTTTTAACTGGAATGGGGGTAGAGTTGACTACAGATTTTTTTTTAAACTGATGACAATGCACAAGCCAAAAACTTCAGCTAAATTTCTATATCTCAGGCTGAGTTTTTATGGCTGGCAACCAGGGAGAAAAAAAGGTTTTACTTGTACAATGAGCAAACTCCATGAAAATCATTGACCAAGTAAGTATGGACAACCACAAATGTCCCAGTCTTCCTCCCCCTCCTTTTAGGAGCCATTCATTTGGTAAAACTAAAGAAGTCTAGAACAAAATTTAACTCTAAACTCAGTTTTTTGCTCATTTTTTCTCTAATGTGACTAAACACTTGAAAAATTTTTAGATGCCAGAAAATGAACGTAAGTGTCAACAGACTCCATACCTCGCTCCAAGAAGACCTGCCAAGAACACCAGGGAGTCTCTCTCGGCACCAGTAAACTGGCTGAAAGACAGTACACAGTCTTCCAGAGGAGTGCTTCCTTCCATTACTGATACTGGGGTGAAAAGTGGGTTGGACTGAGGGTTTAAAAGGAGCTGCTGTTCTACACACATAATCTTAAAAAATGATGAAATAAATGAAAATGAGAACCAAGCCAAGAGAAAAGAATACGACAAACATTATTTCAGCCATTGTACTACAGGATTTATGGAATCAACAGCAAGTCATCCCTTTGTCTTTGTGCCTCCAGGTCAAATTAGAACATGTATTATTCTATATGTGATCAGATAAATTACTTCAAAAGATCCAGAAAGTTTCAGTCAAATTCACATTAAGATTTAAGCCTTCTAAATTTCTATTTTTCCAACAATGAATACAGCTTTAAAACATTTTAAAACCCAATCTAAGAGTTAGCATGGGTTTTATTTCACAGTTAATTATCTAATAATGAAAAACACCAAATGGCAATTAATCCAGGTGCTAAGCATTATCTAGGTCAACATATTTAAATGTTTGACCACCTGAGCTATAATGTCAGCCTGCAATTGCATCACCCAGATACAGCTACATATGTTATTAGAGAGATATGGGGAAGTGTGGGGCAAGAGAAAAAAAGATAGCTTACTAAACAGAAGTTAAAACAGAAATGTCATTCACAACTTAACTGCACCTAGCTCTCTCTTCATAACCCTATTATGCAGGCAACTAGAGCAGAGTCTTGTGTACAAAGTCTTTGTGCCACTAAGTCAGAATCTGATTTAATAAAGCAGGAAGAAATAAATGAGACAGGTAAAAGACATACCTATAAAGAAGAAGTGCATTAAAGCACTCTCTTAATTTGGTGTACACCAATTAAACAAAGCTAAAACCTCTGTTCTAATGAAAATATAACCATCAATAACTTTTTGGTTTCTATATGTCTAACACTAATATTTGTTTGGTCATAGCTCTACAGTATACCCTTACCATCCATGTGTTTGTAACAACATCTCCTACAGTTGACTCCACCTTGCATCCCAATAAAGGAACCACAGCATAGTCTGCAATTGCTCTGTTTTGAGGGGGTAGAACTTTCCCAGCATTCTCCTTTATAATTTCTACAATGCAGGACTCATCCTCTTCACCAAAACCCAAAAGAAGGAACCTCTTTCTGCTGAATAAGCCTTCTTCAACCACTGTAGAAGTCTCAGTCAGTGAACTGTGACAGATAGAGGACTGCTTCTCTTCTTGAATGGTAACATGAGTAGCATCACTGAAGTTACCAGTTTCTAGCTTTTCAACTTCAACTAAAATAGAAAAAATAACCACTTGATGAAAATTTCACACACTGGGATGTAAGGGAGAAAATGAGTTTCAACCATCCTATTAGTTATTAATTGAAAATAATGCAGTACTGGAACCCAATATTTTAGATTCCATTTACAAACTGCTCAATATGAGGCATGCTTACATCTAATTTATGTTGTTTTCTTAAGCACAATAGGGAAATTAATATACAAACCATGTCAAGATTTTAAAAATGTACATGCTACGGGGTATGAATCGCAATTTCTTTACATATGATTAAAATCAGGTAACTACATTTTTCTATGTCCATCTTAGTAGATGGCACCACAAGTTTTTCATAAGAGCTATACATAAATTTTGTCTTTTTATGAAGTGCTTGGACCAGAACTTACTTAATGTGGAATCATTATTCACATATTGAGAGAGGAGGTCATCTTCATCTGCTTTCTGGTGCTGTACAAGCTTTACAGCTTCTTTTTTTGTGAGACTATTACTTTTGGGAACAGTTCGTTTAACTCCAGGTTGCTCCAAAACTGGATTTTCTATTGGCTGGTAATTCAGAGAGATATACTGCTCCACTGGAAGTAAGTAACCCTTACCAAAGCACTCCAGCAACCATTTTGCTGTCACTGCATGAGGCCTATAAAATAAAATTATTTTTTATATTACACACACAGGTAAGATAGGTTAAAATGCGTTTGAGAGTCATATTTTTTTTCCTCTCAGACACTGCTCACTCTACAAGTACACTTGTGTTTCTGTAAGAAGTTTGGGACACTCATCTGACTTCAGTTACAACAAAAAAGTTTGAGTTTTATCCACACTGCAGCCTTTTTTGCATTTTTTGAATATTTCAAAGTTTGAGAATATGGATTTTTACACATATTTTCTACAAGAAATACAACCAAGAAAATGTAATTTATCACAAATATTTAGGGTTTCTAGAATTTTCATATAATCCTCACCAGCTAATATTTTTTTTCTGTTGAATGTGAGGAGACTCAAGGAGCTTGGCTTGTTAAGCCTAACTAAAAGAAGGATGAGTAGAGATATGATTGCTCTCTATAAATATATCAGAGGGATAAATACTGGAGAGGGAGATGAATTATTTAAGCTGAGTACCAATGTGGACATAAGAACAAATGGATATAAACTGGCCACCAGGAAGTTTAGACTTGAAATTAGATGAAGGTTTCTAACCATCAGAGGAGTGAAGTTTGGGAATAGTCTTCCAAGGGAAGCAGTGGGGGCAAAAGATCTATCTGGCTTTAAGATTAAACTCGATAAGTTTATGGAGATGGTATGATGGGATAACATGATTTTGGTAATTAATTGATCTTTAAATATTCATGGTAAATAGGCCTAATGGCCTGTGATGAGATGTTAGATAGGGTGGGATCTGAGTTATCCAGGAAAGAATTTTCTGTAGTATCTGGCTGGTGAATCTTGCCCATATGCTCAGGGTTTAGCTGATCGCCATATTTGGGGTCGGGAAGGAATTTTCCTCCAGGGCAGACTGGAAGAGGACCTGGAGGTTTTTTGCCTTCCTCTGTAGCATGGGGCACGGGTCACTTGCTGGATGATTCTCTGCTCCTTGAAGTCTTTAAACCACGATTTGAGGACTTCAATAGCTCAGACATAGGTGAGGTTTTTCAGGAGTGGGTGGGTGAGATTCTGTGGCCTGCGTTGTGCAGGAGGTCAGACTACGTGATCATAATGGTCCCTTCTGACCTAAATATCTATGAATCTATAATGGTCCCTTCTGACCTTAGTATCTATGAATCTATGAGATACCCTACCTAAAAAACACTATTCCCAGTGGTAAAATGTTGTTGATTAGTTACCACAACTTAATGGTCTTTACCATTTTTATCTCTATGGTATACACAGCTATTTAGTTTAAAAAAAAAGAAATTTAATCAATACATATTTTCTTTGTTTACAAGAGGAAACATGATTATGGAAGTGTCTTTTAAGCAACATAGTTATCAGAACCTGTGAGTAGTCTTGCTCAAAAACTGCTTCAGTTCATCATTATATTCTCCCACAATAACATGGGTGACATCTTCATTGAGCTGATTAAATCGAACACCACCACCAGAGTTAATAAGCCTTCTCATTTTATCTAACTTCCTGCCACTGAAGCCACAGAGATAAATCTGCAAGGAGAAAGAAAAGAACAAGGTAAGATATTTTTGGTTGAAGTAGCTGTATTTTGATACCGTTCATTACCCAATCAAAGAAACATACAAATACACAAGCTTTAGCTTATGAAAAATTGCAAAGAAAAAATTATTCCATCCTCAGTGCTCATCCTTGTGACTTCGTCTTGCACAACTCAACTTCCCACTAACAGAAGGAAATGCCAATAAAATATTTCCCATTAAATAAAGTTGCCAATACTGCTTCACATCTTAACCAACTCCAATTTGAAGACACTTTTTCCAGTACCCCAAATACGTTATAAACAGTCTAGTTTGGTTTATCTTGAAATAGATTATATCTTTGTGCTGGGAGTAGGACTAACATTTTACTGTAGCAATAACTACAGAAGACCCAGACTAGCTGCATTCAAAGGATAACTGGTCATTTCAGAATTGTACATAGTTAAACTTACTCGACACCCATCTAGTAAATCATCAGGGGCTTGAAAAGAACTGATATCCACATTTTCCAGATCATCAGGAGGAGGATCCAGCCTGCTGTTCAAAGCAGAGCTACATGCAGTTTCATTAATGCCATTCAAACTGATATTGGAAATGTGGCTGACATCTGAAAGGGTACGATCTTTAAATAAAGTTAAAATAAAAAAGACGAAAATAAGTTACTCTCCCACTGCTTAACCAAACAGAATGTATGACTGTCAAATATGATTTTACCATGCTAATAAGGAAGACAAAACCTGAGAACCACAATAATGCATAGTCTAGCCTCTGTTAAAATGTCGGGTTTCATTACACCAGAAGTCAGTATGCTCTCACTAGTAGCAACGGTGTTTACACAGAACTCATGTTCCTCTTTCTCCTGAAGAACTGTCAGTCTTAAGATGTGGGAGAACAGTTTATGAAAAATTATTCTGCCCAATCAGCTTTGTGGCCATCTACTAAATTAGATGTATTTACATTTGATATGAACATAGTCTGCTCTTGGATATTGCCCTCCAATGCTCCTAAGCGGACCAAAATATATATATTTATATATATATTAATATAAATTTATATATATATATTTATATTTTTGGTCCGCTTAGGAGCATTGGAGGGCAATATCCAAGAGCAGACTATGTTCATATCAAATGTAAATACACACACACACACACACACACACATAAAAAAAATTGGGCCCTGACCCTGCAAACACACACACACTTAACTTCAAGCATGTGAATAAACCCATGTACTAAAATTTAAGCATGTGTTTGCAGGATCAGGGACTCATTACCAAAATTTTAGTGCAGTTAGAGTTGGTAGCAGCCCACTCAACTCAAACATTTCCTTTCTCTTAACTGAAATTTCATCAACTCACTCAATATACTGAGATGTCTTACTTACTGTCAGGTTTGCTAGCTTGGCTAGTAGGAGTTGATGTACTGGGTGTGGTATTTTGCTTTTGTACAGACTCTGTCTTATACATTGCCTCATCCTGGCAGAAGCCATTCTCGATACTGTCAAAAAACCACTGGATGGACACACACTGCACATTCCATTTTTTGGCACATTCATATTTCTGACCTTTATATAAAGACAAATCACAATCAATAAAAGGCTAATACTCCAATAAGTGACAATTCTGAAAGGATGACCACACATTGTAAAATCAAGGAAGTTAAAACAAAAACTGCATTTGGAAGTGGTAATTACCAATACATTCTCAAATACCAAGGGGCTTTTTCTCTATTCCAAGTGGCAGTTTACATCAAATTCACTAAAGCTGTATCAATGTAATTTGGTTCCTTTGACAGCACTATTGCCTATGATATAAAAGATTATTTGTTGATTTTATATTACATCTTTCATAATCAAGCTATCCTAATTTGCTTTAAAAGCAATGTTAAGTATGCTAGTGCAAGCACACTAGCCAAATAAGTCTAACACATCCTCGGACATTTTTATCTGTTAGGTTTTCTGTTTTGAAAACTGCCACAAGATCTTAAACATCCATCTGAACCGCAACAAGAAATTGGCAGAAGAAACTGCTAGATGTCAGATACAGATGAACAGCAATACTACTAAATAATAATCATACTAAGCACTATTTATGATTAATATACTTACCACTTACAGGATGCTATAAAATATCAGTTTTATAGTTCATCTGTACTTCACTGCAGTGCTAACATTAGACATTAGTCCAAAGTTCTGCTATGGAATTTGAAATCATGACTTTATGGACTAAAAACTATGTGTTTTTAAAATATATTATATATAAAAGCAAATGCATACTTTTCTTCACATACTTAAAATGGAAACAACTGTCAGCTAGCAAAAAAGTCATCTTGTGACCATGTTATTAGGGAGATATATTTCGCAGTTGTGACACCAAAGTTGCAAAACATCCAAGGTTAAAACTTTTGCAACCTTTTAACCAATATAATTGTATTGTGTACAGAAAATTAAAATATATGGTTGGCTGAGCTACCAACGATATTAAATCTCATCTACAATGAGCTGTTTAAAACGGTCCTAAATTAAAAAATAAAAAAAATCAAATAAAAAAAAATCAAATGAGGCAGTCAGCATTAGCACATTCTGTCATGTTGCAATCAGATTTTAAGTCTTACTTGGCTCACAAATTCCAGACTGACATGTTTTGGAAGTGTCTATACAGGTGTTTATACTGCTTTCATCATTCTGTTTTCTGAGCACTCAAGCATTCAGACCCAGTGACGAAAATGCCTCACATTGTTCTGCCGAGCTGACAGTTCCACTAAAGGAGCTATGCCAAGCTCTTTGGCCAGAGACAGAATTGCCATAACAAGATCTTGGGGCTTCAAGAGGGGAAAAGAGAAATCACAAAATAATCGCCCAGGAAAAGTATGGAGGAAATTTAAAAATTCTGTCCAGTGTGTCTCAAACAAAACTACAAAGAACAATGTAGTGCTTTAATTTTATTTTCGTAAGAGGAAATTCAGAAATTTTAGTGGGAAAATTTTATCTTCAAGTTTATTTGTAATCCAATTAGTATCATCATTGAAATTCCTAAGTCTCCTAATTTCATCAAAATTTAGTTTAGATTCTATTTTTTCTTTTCTGAAGGCCTCTCCCCTTCCTCCGATAGCGTTTGGGTCTCTGCTTGTGTGTCCCTTTTTGTTCTCATTTCCACCTTCCCTTAAGAATACTCTGTATCACTCTTCTTGCATATATTTATCCTAACAGCACTGGCAATAATAACAGCATAATGAAACAGATACAGACTTAGGCCCCGATTCTCCAAACACTTGTGCACATGCTTAGCTTTATGCTAAGTTGTCCCTTCAAATTTAAATTGACTGACGAATACCTACCTTTTGGCTCTTGAACAATGAGGTGGGTGCACTCATTCATCTTGAGCTGCCCTGTGTATTGACCACCATGCTCAGTAGTGAGACGCTGCACCTCCTTCCTGTCCACACTGCTTAAGCCAGTTACACAGATTGTACAGCCACGAAACAAAGGACAAATGAAGTTTTCCATGCTTATATCTGTGTATCTAATCATACTGCAGGAGAAAAAAAGAAAGAAAATAAGACAGATCTTTTTCCAACACAACTCCAAAGGAATAAGTATAGTCTAGAACCAATACAAGATTTAATATATCCTAATAGAAAAAGTGGTTCTTTTACCCTTGTTGGGACTTATCCCACAATGCTTTTATCCAAGTAGGAAGCAATATGGGTTTCTTCAGAGCAGCAGCCACTAAATATTTCTTGCTGCCAACTTCTCCAGCTATAAGATGAGTTACTGATGCATTGAGATCTCTGTACACACGGCCACCCATCATCTGTACATACTTATGAACTTCTTCCTAAAGAGCAAAAAAAACAAAACAAAAACCCGCAAATAAAGATAAAGTAGTCAAACAACAAAAAGTAGATTTTAATATTGCTTATTTTTTTTTTTTAAAAAAAGATTACTCCATGTCCTATGATTTCTCCTGGAACTTAACTTTATGGCACCTTTAAAACAGAAAAATGTCTTTTGTCTACATAGAAATGAACAATTTTGAAGGAATCCCTTTAAAAACTGTAAAATAGTGGATACCAGGGGATTGCGCCCTCCAGAACACATTTACAATACAGATTAAATAAGGAAAAATGCCTGTGTTCTGTTTACTACCCAGGAATCCACATCACATACTATTACTAGACAGAAACAGTCACTTAAGAAAAAATGTTGTCGTTTTTATTGAGTAAATTTATAAATAGCTTATAAAGGGTTAACAAATGAGTAATAGATGCCATAAGCATGATATAGAATGAACACCATGTGTGATACATGGCTATAACCTAGGGCTGTCAATCAATTAAAAAATTAATTGTGATTAATTGTGCAATTAAAAAATTAATCGCAATTAATTGTGTGATTAATCACACTGTTAATACCATTTATTTAAATATTTTGGATGTTTTCTACATTTTCAAATACATTGATTTCAATTACAACACAGAATACAAAGTGTACAGTGCTCACCTTGTATTTATTTTTTATTACAAATATTTGCATTGAAAAAAACAAAAGAAATAGTATTTTTCAATTCATTTAATACAAATACTGTAGTGCAATCTCTTTATCATTAAAACAGGTTTCAGAGTAGTAGCCGTGTTAGTCTATATCAGCAAAAACAATGAGGAGTCCTTGTGGCACCTTACAGACTAATAAATTTACTTGGGCATAAGCTTTCATGGGCTAAAACCCATTTCATCAGATGCATGGAGTGAAAAATACAGTAAGCAATATATATATTACAGCACATGAAAAGATGGGAGTTGCCTTACCAAGTTGGGGGTCAGTGCTAACGAGGACAATTCTATCAAGGTGGAAGTGGCCTATTCTCATCAGTTGACAAGAAGGGGTGAATATCAACAGAGGGAAAATTACTTTTTGTAGTCCTAATGAGGCCAATTCAATCAAGATGGACATTACCCATTCCCAACAGGTGACAAGAAGGTGTGTTAAACATTCCTATGCCCCTTCATGCTTCGGCCACCATTCCAGAGGACATGCTTCCATACTGATGATGCTCGTTAAAAAAATGTGTTAATTAAATTTGTGACTGAACTCCTTGGGGGAGAATTGTATGTAACCTGTTCCGTTTTACCCACATTCTGCCATATATCTCATGTTATAGCAGTTGCGGAGGATGACTCAGCACACGTTTGTTTTAAGAACACTTTCACTGAAGATTTGACAAAACATAAAGAAGGCACCAATGTGAGATTTCTAAAAATAGCTACAGCACTTGACCCAAGGTTTAAGAATCTGAAGTGCCATCCAAAATCTGAGAGGGACGAGGAGTGGCACATGGTTTCAGAAGTCTTAAAAGAGCAACACTCAGATGCTGAAACTACAGAACTCAAACCACCAAAAAAGAAAATCAACCTTCTGCTGGGGGCATGTGACTCAGATGATGAAAATGAACATGTGTTGGTCCACTCTGCTTTGGACCGTTATCGAGCATGGACACATCCTCTGGAATGGTGGATGAAGCATGACGGGACATATGAATCTTTAGTGCATCTGGCATGTAAATACCTTGTGATGCCGGCTACAACAGTGCCACGTGAACGCCTGTTCTCACTTTTAGGTAACATTGTAAACAAGAAGTGGGCAGCTTTATCTCCTGCAAATTTTAACCACACTTGTTTGCCTGAGAGATTGGCTGAAGTAGGACTGAGTGGACTTGTAGGCTCTAAATTTTACATTGTTTTGTTTTTGAGTGCAGTTATGTAACAAAAAAAAATCTACATATGTAAGTTACACTTTCACGATAAAGAGACTGTATGAGGCGAATTGACAAATACTATTTCTTTTGTTTATCATATTTACAGTGCAAATGTTTGTAATAAAAATAATAATATAAAGTGAGCACTGTACGCGTTGTATTCTGTGTTGCAGTAGAAATAAATATATTTGAAAATGTAGAAAAACTTCCAAAACCATTTAATAAATTTCAATTGGTATTCTATTGTTTAACAGTGCAATTAATTGCGATTAACTTTTTTGAGTTAATTGCATGAGTTAACTGCAATTAATTGACAGCCTTACTATAAGCACATCAGTAGAAGTTGTTATAGGTGATTATAAGACACTTACTAACCTGGACTCTAATTGATTAACTAGACAAACATCTATTCATAATTTATTAAGCCTTTATAAATGAAACCTTAATATACAGTGTGATCAAAATGTTCAATATTTAACAGATATTGAGAGTAGCCTGAGTATTAAATTTTTAATTACTTTATAGTTTGATATAAACTGTAACACATTATATGGTCTGTGACATCTTAGCCGTAGATAGCTAGCTGGACAATCCATCTAGATCTCAAGTCAGTTCATGAATGCTGTTAATTATAAATTATTCCTATGCCCCCTCAAACAACCAATGAAGTATTTTTTTCTACATACTACTTGTATAACACAGATCTGAGGTTTCTGCTGATCTCTTTGATAACATCATTCTTTAAACAAAGTAATCAACTGAAAAAAAGTTAAATGCATCCAAACACCCAAAGTAAAACTGCAGATATTTTCTTCATCTAAAATATTAGAATGGGAACTTTAACTCATTCAAAGGGCCAAAAATTATTCAGATGGAAAAAATAAGCGTCACATCATCATCATTTAAAAATAACTCTTTCTATATATATTTGAATTGTATTCCTGACTTAAAAGTTTTCAGTAAGTGAAAAATGCATTTACAAAGAAGTAACCAATAAATCTTTTTACTGCTGTATCTGGAAGTAAACTTCACAAAAATCTAGCTGAACAATTATTCTTCCATTATATATTGTAATAAATTACCCTAGTTTCTTTTTCAAGACTAGTACAGGATATTGTTATATCAGCCATGGCCATATTATGAACAGGGTATTCGGCTCTCGGGACACATCGCTGGTGCTGCATACAAAATATGACTACCTGTGGTCCAACGATCCTACAGCCAAGCTGCAACAAAAATAAAACAAAAAGATCAAAGAGGATTAATATGGAAGGAAGGGTGACACTTTTCTCACAAAAAGGGGATCTTGTCAAAAAACCTATCTTGGGGAATATCCAACACCCCATCCCAGCAACACAAAGCGGTTGAAACTGACCAACCGATTGGCTGGGGATTGCTCAAACATAGGGAAATCCTCACATGGAATAGAGCTGGCCCCAACATAGGTAACAGAGGAAATGTCTGGAGCGCCACTGATCTCTGGCTATGCTGTCCTTTGCTACTGCAACTTCTCAGAGATCACTGCAACCATGCCATTTTCCCAGACTGCTCTATGACTGGGAGAAACAAAAAAGGTGGTCACAGGTCCTGTAGAAGCACAGGCCATTGAGACTGAAGGATTGAATCCCTTGTCTTGCCTTACCTTTTATGCTATTCCTACCCTTTGCAATTTTCCCACTGAAACTCTGTTTAACAGCATATTACATATATTCACTGTGTACATTACAAGCCAGTATATAGAATTCAGAAAGAGAAAATGTGTAGGATCATGTATATGAGCATTCCTTAGAAAGGAATAGGACACTTATAACTAATCTAGTGGGTAGCAAACCTTTTTGAGGTGACTAAAAACAATGCCACTAAAAGGGTCACAGATGTAAAGGGATTTGTCATTCTCTTTTATATTGAGTGCTGGCACTTCTTCAAGGATCTGGAGATATTCTTCTGACTGAAATTCTTTTATGGACTGCAAGAAAACATGAAACAACAACATACTTAAATTCCTTTCCCTTTGTTAGACAATTCTTTTAAATGAATCCTACAGCAACTGCAAAAGCATATCCAGTTGAAATTACTTATAGCAAAATTACTATACAAGAATCGATTTGTAGTGAAGTTGAACAAAAATATCAAATTATTTCAATCCACTGCAATGTACAGTGTACAAATTTTCATCTATTGGACCTCATCTGTGCTGAGAGCCTTCTAACTCTCACTGACTTCCCAGGGGAGAATGACTTGACACCCTCCTCAATGAAGCTATAGTAGCGTGGATGAGGAATCTGAACCCTCAGGATTGCAGCTCACGCTGTTCTGGAACCTGTTGAGTGCCCTCTACAACCACTGTATGATCGGGATGATCATTCAAATGCTAGTTACCAAGGCACAGCATTTAATCCCTTCAATAAATTAATTCAAACCCTGTGGGACAATTTGCTCCTTGGAGAGGTCAAGGTTCTTAATTAGGTTATACAATCTATCTTCAATTATTTAAAAAAAACACTTCACGGTAGTAAGCACTATGCCAGGCAGCAACTGTTTGCAGGGTTGGGCCAAAAGTTTTGAGTGCTTCAGCACCTTTCCAGAGGGACACCGCACCTTATAGGATTGGGGCCACAGGGAAATCAGTTTCACAAAACAATGATTTCACTATATGAATTTTCCACTGTATTAAGAAGTGAAACTAACCCACTATAAATTAGTAAAAATATATAACAAAGAAAATGTTGACCTTCGCTGTAGAAAAAAAGTTAAACAAGGCAACTGTATTATCTAACATTAAATGCCTTCATCTTACAGAAACAATATATTTTATTTACAGATATATGCATTAATAGGCTACAAATAACCATGAAAATAATTAAATGGAAAACTAAATTCAGAAAAAAGCAGCTGATAGTGGTACCAAAAGTGCTTACCTCAAGAGCTTTAAAAAAATATTCTGAGTTTCCAGAAGACTTTATAAATTTAACAAAAAATGGTTCCTTGTCACTTTTCATCCTTTAACTAATGGATGAAACAAAAAAAAAGTGTTGAAGTACCAGTTTTCAGAATAACTTCGTTATGTATTCAAGACCTGCATTAATGAGATGTACCTAACTTATTTTTCCACATAAATTATTGCTTTTTCGGACTTTTTTGAACAAATCTATCCAAACATTATAAAGAATTCACCCCCTGGAAATGTCAGTGCTTCTAATTTGCTCATATACTGCCCCAATATCTGTAGTATGTAGAGGATCAATATATCTCAGAGATCATTCTCTCTGATGCAGAAACGGAGTAGGGGGGGTGGAGATCAGGTACCTGTTGGCTTAGTTCTCCCTCCCTGTACTGCCTGGAGAGTGCGCCGGGGCTACGAGGAACTGTACTGGGTAGGCCTAAGCACAACATCCTCCACATCAGCTATGCTGAGCTCAGGGCAGAGAGAGAACACAGTCCCGGGCTGCGTTATCTTTCCATGGACCTTCTTTACCCGGGGAGTCCCTTATCAGTATGTCACCCCTGGGCTTTCCCACGGGACACTGTGATCGGGTCCTAGAAGTGCTGAACTTCTCACGGAAGCTTCGTTCAACACAATACAACCTAAAACATCGATGTAAATGTTTTTCCCCAGGAAAACCCCGGGCTGCACTAGCGAAGCAAATCACACTGCACGCAGCGTTCCTCAGCTGCTGACAGCCCGACCTGGGGCCGAAACGCGCCCTACCGTTGCTTTCCGAGCTGGCTCTCCCCCAGCCCAGCCCAGCCCAGCCCAGCCGCACGAGAGGGACGCTGGCGGGGGGAGGGGGAGCAGGTGCAGCAGAGGGGGAGCCGAGCCGAGCCGAGCCCCGGCGGGGTGCCAGGGAAGTGGGCGGGGCCGCTGCGAGGCGAGCGCCTCCCTCCGCGCGACACCTTCACGAAAACTCCGCGGGGGAGGCGCGGTTCACTCGCGTGCGCAACGAACACACGCGCTGGGGCACGTCACACGCGTCGCGATTCTCGCGCCGGCCACGCGCCCTCGCAGGTCGGTCACCTCAGACCCCTCCCGCCGGGTAGTGCTGGGTCCTGCCGGGCGATGCCCCGGCGGGGCATCCCTGCGCTCAGGGCTCCCTGCCCACAAGCGGCGGCGATCCCCCGGACCAGCCCTGACCGTGGAGGAAAGGGCCGAGCCGACTGGGTTCGCCGCCAGCCCGGAAGAGTCAGGGGCCCCTGGTGAGCGGGAGGGTCAGCCCGGGGCGAGAGGAAGGGCTGGGGCGGCTAGAGGGGAGAGTGGGTTCGGGGAAGGAGGGGGGAAACTGAGGTTATGGAAGAAGCGGCCTCTCACCCACCGGAGTGGGCTCGCTCCCGCAGGTACTGCTTCTCCAGCCGGTAACTGAAGGCGGGCGGGAAGAGAGCTAGAGCCACACTGCGCAGGCGCGCCAGGAGACGCTACGAGGCGCAGGCGCACGCTCATCCCTAGCACGTGATCAAGTCCCGCCGGACGGGAGCCGCTCTCGGAAGGCAAGCCGGTGCGCGTTTAACTCCCTCGCATAGAGCCCGAGCGCGCGCTTCTCGACTTCGGCCCGCGCGAGTGGTTCTCTGCCGCTGGCTGCCCGTTCTTCTCCCAGCGCTTGCGTCACTAGCCTCCGCCTGCGCTTTGCCGCGTGACTGAGCCGCCGGAGGTGCGGCGCGGCGCCCCCGGATGCCTTCCTGCCGCTTCTACGCCTGCTCCGGCCTCGGCTCCCGCGCGCCCCGCGGCGCGTGCTGGGTGCAGTGGGGAGCCGCCCCTCGGGGCGTCAGCGCCTGGCTGCCTCGCGTCCCCGCTCAAGCCAGCCCGCTGGCGCCCTGCCTCGTGCCCGGCTCTTGTCGTGCCCGGCTGGGCGACCCTGAGGTCTTGAGATGCCAGCGGGGGGCTGGGCGCCTCCCGCAGCGGGAGGCTTGTGGGATTGGCGATGCTCTTATCCCACCCCCAGTACAGCGCGGGTGGGTCTCTCCTGAGGGACGCTGTCCCCACCCTCCCCGCGGGGCAGCTGTGCCCCTTCAGCCGCCCCATTCAGGACAGGAAGTTAGGGGGGTGAACGCTTAGGGCCTGTCTACCCTGGGAGCTCTCACCTTATCTGAGCTGGGCGCTGAAAGGACAGTCTGCTGAGCTCCCCCTTTGGTGAATCTGGGCGAGGTGGGGACGGTGCTTGTTCCAGTTCCAGTCCCACTCCCAGTGAAGATGTAGCGCACAATCCTTTTTCCCCCTCCCTGGGAGAAGCGACTAGATTGGGGGTTCTCAAGCTCTTTCTTTCTGAGGCTACCCCCAATGTCTATACAAACTTCACAGACTGCCTGTGCCACAACAACTGTGTTTCTCCATATACAAACCAGGGCCAGTGTTAAGAGGTAGAAAGCAGGGCAATTGCCCAGGGCCCCATGCCATAAGGAGCACCGCAAAGGTAAGTTACTCAGGCTATGGCTTCAGCCCTGGGTGCTGGAGCTCAGGTCCCTGGGCTGCAGTTCTGCCTGGCGGGGCTTCAGCTTTCTGCCCTGGGCCCGAGTGAGTCTAATCCATGAAACCTGCTTGTGGCCCCCAGATCTCTGGTTGAGAACCAGTGGACTAGATGATTTGTTAACATTGTTATGGTTCCTAAAGGCTCCCAAGAGTTTCACAAATTACCTACAGCACCACTGAGTTGCCACTGCTGGTTGGATAGCAATAGCCAAACCGCACAGCTGTGGGGAAAACTTGGTCAATGGCAGCAGGGCAAGCTCCTATTTTTATAAAATGCTGTGCAATCTGTACATGCAAAGCCAATAAGCTCATTTTTATAATAGGTTTCATCTGTCTCTAGATACTAGTCTCTCTGATGCTCTCCAAAGTCTTGCCATTCTCCTTACGGTTGCCTGATATCCTATAACAATCACTCTGAGGATCCCGAGACAGCGGTATTAGACTTCTGGGAGAAAAGTTCAATGCTCTGTTATTTATTTATTTTTTAAATACTGTTAAGAATTTTATATCCTTTCAACAGGTTTGGTTTAAATAGACAAAATGTGGCCACATGGTGGCACTGTAAACTCAGTATTTGGAATGGCTAAGACCTAGGCAAAAGTAGCAATGTAAAATAGCAATTAGAACCTAGAGTTCTTCCCCCTATAATAGTAAGATAGCAAACTACCCTTGATTTTAGCCAGAAAGAGTAGAAGATATTTTTAATGTAAGTAAGGAATAAGTTTAGAAGATTCATTTTATTAATATCTAGCATTAGCCCTGTTTAGGAGATCTTAGGTATTGTTCACACTTTTTAAGTGAAGCATTTGAGCATAAAGAAAAGGAGTACTTGTGGCACCTTAGAGACTAACCAATTTATTTGAGCATGAGCTTTCGTGAGCTACAGCTGAGCTCACGAAAGCTCATGCTCAAATAAATTGGTTAGTCTCTAAGGTGCCACAAGTACTCCTTTTCTTTTTGCGAATACAGACTAACACGGCTGTTCCTCTGAAACCTGTCATTTGAGCATGTTCAGCTTCCACAGAAGACAACAATTCAGCACCATGCAGAATAGGACCATTAATGAGTGAGGAGCTGTTAAGTCTGAATAGGTTGTTTGCCTTGATGTTGACACTAATTATATTTGATGTGTGAGAAAGTGTTTGGTCACACACTGTCAGAAGCTAATCTTCCTGTGGCAGTGATATCACGTAGCAGAGGGCTCTTTAATCCATCAGACAGAGGCTTAAGATCCACTGGCTAGAAGCTTGTCACCACTATTGATCCATGATGGTGGAATGGATTTGACCTAGAACTGAAAGGCTCTATATCCAGTTACTAATGCTCAGAACCATCTACTTACCCTGTGCTGTCTGCTCACTCGATATTGCAACATGCTGTGTGGAAGAGTATCTTTGCCATCCCTCCCCCATTCTTTGAGAACACACACTTTCTTCTGCAAGAAACCAAAACCAGAGAATTCAACCAACTTTAATGAATTGCAAACACAAACATACTATGTCATAGTATGAGTTATTTTGTTTCTGGATCCCTTAGTTATATATATCAAGAGTGCCATCTAGTAGCAGAGACTCCACCATTTCTGCATCTCTGCTGTTCTCCATTTAATATGGCTCACTATATATATCCAATGGGTAAATGGGACCTGGCTGGTCCCAAGTTTTCAAAGCAAGCTCCAGTTCCACTGAAGTAACAGGTCCCTTAAGAAGAGGCTGTAGTCCCATCAGGTTACTTGTTTCCGTAAGTCCAAATGCTGTCCTTTACTACAGCTCACTAGGCCCTCCAAATATTTCTTCTCCAGAAAAGATCCATGCTGTAAGTGAAATTCCTCCTAGATACAAGGGCCCCTTTTAAGTCTCCCTTACTGAGCTTCAGCTGTGTGCTCTTCCCTACATGATTGAGATCTTGCACAAGAGTGGTAGGGCTTTTATCTCCCTTTGCAGGGAGAGGGTTAATCTTTTCTGACTGGAGAGTCAGACCACACACTTCACACTCACAATATGTGTGTGATTCATAAAAACATTAGTGGAAGTTCTCAGCTCTTGTTGAAAAGTGACTAAATCATAAAGGGGCTTTTTTATTTAAGTTAAAAAAACCAAAACCTTGCAAGCTGGTTACTATATGCAGGAAAGTACCTCCTTGAAAGAGAATTTGTCCTTCCAAAGCTTCATCAGTTGACATGAAAATGATCTTTTTTCTATTGAAATTAATTTATCACTAATCACTTTTTCAGGATACAATCTGGTAAAAATTCATATAAAAAATTCCAAAAGATGGCTCATGCATAATGTGTGAAAAGAAAGTAAAAAGCAAAACCTAATGAATTAGAAAAGAGTTCCAGTTTGCCCATACTTACTTTATGGATGTAGCCCAACAGTAATGTAATAATATACCGAAACTGAGAATAAGTTGAAAGAAGTGGTTGGATAAGCAAGGATTTCCTTATTTCATTTCCTGATTTCAAATGCACTTGATAATTTGAAACATCTTTAATACATTTCCTGTACCACTTTCCGATCAAAGTATTATTCTAAGGCAGGGGTTCTCAAAGTGGGGGTTGGGACCTGTCGGGGTCATGAGGTTATTACAGGGGGAGTCGCAAGCTGTCAGCCTCCACCCCAAACCCCGCTTTGTCTCCAGCATTTATGATGGTGTAAAATTTATAAAAACGTGTTTTTAATTTATATAGGGAATCACACTCAGATGCTTGCTATGTGAAAGGGGTCACCGGTACAAAAGTTTGAGAACCACTGTTCTAAGGGCTTTATAGAAACATAAGAAAACCGGAATTGCCATACTAGATCAGAAGAGTGGTCGATCTAGTCCAGAATCCTTTCTCTGACAGTGGCCAAAACCAGATATTTCAAAGGAAGTGCAAGAAACCCCAGAGAGGGTGTCCCTGATCCATCAAAACACTAAAGCATGATTTCATGCACATGAGCACCCACATGCTTCAAGTTATGTATCTGTTTAAGTGCTTTGCTGGACCTAAATTTTATGGAGTAGCCTGCTTATATTCTGCTATCAATCTCATCAAAACTCTCATTACAAACTTTAGGAGTTTTAGATACAAAATAATGGCTGGATAATGTCCTACTACTATACCAATAAAAATGCTTAACAACCAAAAATAAAAGCAGAAGCAACTAGAAATGCTGGAGTTTCTTTTTCCAAATATATGACATTTTTTAGGATCTCAATTTCAAGATTTTGTATTACAGATGTCAATTTAACATAATTAACGCTGATATAGCACCAGGCTTGTGTGGGATGAAATACATTTGAGTATAAATGGGTGGCATATCTCATACTAAGATATGAGAGGTAGTTCAAGAGGATGTGTCTCCACTTCTGACCTAATTTCATGTTCTAAATTATACTTTCTCTGAAGAGGTACATTGGAAGTTTATTCATGAGCCCAAAGACTTAGTGTAAAGAACAAATTCACAAACTTTTCCAGGGTCAAGTTGACCAAAACATGGCATATCTATTGTATTTTCTAAAAAAGGGGTGAACCTTTAGTCTAAATTTATATATCCAAGTAAGTAGTTAGGTATGCATACCCCCTTTTAAAATATACAAATACACATTTGTATAAACAAATGCCGTTTCTTTCTGGAGAAAACTCCTGTGCATCTAAAATGTGTAGGTACCCCTTCAGTTGCCTCTTTAAAGCCAAGTATTCAAAGCGTTTTGGTCCTTTGCACAACTGTTTCCACAAAAGTGAATGTAACTTTTTTACTTAGATACCCGTCACAATGCAGCTGAGAATTCCTGCTCCCCCGTAGATGGGGTGTATGTAGAACTAACTCGGTCAGGTGCCTCAGCATAGAGAACTGGGCAATATTTATACAAATGGATTGCAATGTGGTTTCGGAAAAAGGTATAAAGATATTTCCTAAACTTTTCACCAGCGAAAGCATAGATCATGGGGTTGATACAACAGTGGATCATTGCAGTCGCTTCTGTCACTTGGATTGCTACCTCTAGCTGACTGCTGTTCTCACAGTTATTTAGGGAAAATGAATCTTGAAAAGTGTACATGAGAACAACGATGTTGTATGGTGCCCAGAAGAGAAAATAAACAATCATTATGATAAAAATAAGCCTGACTGCCTTATGTTTTTTCTCATTCCTACATCTCAGTAATGTCTTTATAATCTCGGCATAGCAAAAGATCATAATGACCAGTGGAATGACAAGTCCCAGGATGTTCATCTTTAAAGTCTGGAATTGCTTCCATTTACTTTCCTGTCCCAATGGATAATGAGGGCTACATGTAAAATGATATGACTCCCTTTTAGCTTTGTGAAATATAAATCCTGGCAGAGAGGCTAATATTGCAACACCCCAAATGACAACACTTGTGATGATGCCATAGGTAACTGTCCTAGCCTTTAAAGCAAACACTGCATGGACAATGGCCAGATATCTATCTACTGTCAAAAGTATTATGAAAAAAATTCCACTGTAGAAGCCAGCATAATAGATCCCTGAAAGAATTTTACACATTGCATTTCCAAAATCCCACTCATGTGCTGCATAGTAAGCCCAAAATGGCAGGGAAAGAATAAAAAGCAAATCGGAAATTGCCAGATTCAGCAGATAGATGTCAGTCATGCTTCTCAGCCTCTTGTATTTTATCAGGATCAGCACAACTAGCGCATTGCCCACCAGGCCAAATATCAGCACCAAGGAGTACAGCGGTGGCAGAAACTGGGATGCAAATTTTTTGACATCAGCTTTTTGGCATGGTTCTGAGCCAGTATAATAATCATAGGTTGTCATGTCAGTTTCGTTATCCATCTTGTTCTGTCCTGGATGAAGAAAGAGATGGTAGAAACTAAAGAGATGGACTAAAACTCAGACGAAGATTGGAATTTTACCACAAACAATAATTTTGGTGGCTGGTGATGACCCCCATATTTCAGCTGCCTAACATTTCCAATTATAAAAGATTATTGCAATTTTTTTTTTGAGAAGCTCTGAGATTTCCATTATTTGCACAAGGCCTTTGAAATGCAGTGGGGAGAAAGCCTTAGGGCTAGAGGAGCGCCTTTTCTTTTTCCCCATGAAATTCTGTTTATGTTTTGCTGTGTTATGACATAAAAATACAAAAGTGTCACAGCCCACTATTACTGAAAAATTTCCTACTTTCTCAAGTTTACAATATAATTATAAAATAAATCAATTGGAATATAAATATTGTACTTACTTTTCAGTGTATAGTACATAGAGCAGTATAAACAAGTCATTGTCTGTATGAAATTTCAATTTGTACTGTCTTCGCTAGTGTATTTTATGTAGCCTGTTGTAAAACTAGGCAAATATCTAGATGAGTTGATGTACCCCCTGGAAGACCTCTGCATATCCCCAGGGCAACATGTACACCTGGTTGAGAACAACTGTCCTAAAGCACCATGCTTACACTGCTGCCTAAGCAGCAGCAGCAGCCACTGCACTGGTAGTGCTTAGGAGCTGTTGGAACAGTTGCGGTGCAGAAGGAGAGAGAGTCAGGTCAGCTTCCCACTAACCACACACCCAGACCTAGCATGTAGCCACAGCAACCTGTTCCCCCCAGCTTCCCCCTGGAAGAACCACATGGGAGAGAAATTCCCCTACCTCTTGGGAGGATGTGGGCAAAGATGCAGTCCAGGCTCCCCTGAGCCACTCTTGAGATACAGGTGTCCACATACACGTGTGTGTGCTCTGAGATGATAGCTTTCTCCTGCTGGTAGTTACTGTAGCTCAAATGGTTGATAACTCTATGCTTATGCCAAAGTTTAAGAATTCAAACCCTGCTGAGTACACATGAAAGAAGGATTATTAGAGTTGTACATAATTTGTTTTCTTCTAAAATGAAAAATACATAAAAACACTAAGTTAATAGAAAATTATTTAGGTTGCAAAGTCAAGTACTCAAAAGTTAGGAAATGCCAGATTTACTGTTGCCTGTGGCACCTTAATTCTGTCCACTTGTGCACATACACTGTGATACAATATTTAATTACATGATCCCCACTCATTTTTCCCACAGGATCTTTTCCACAGTCAGTGCACAAGATGGATGCACAAGGGGGCAGAATTAAAGTTGCATAGGCAACCATAATGCAGGCATTTCCTATATTTTGATTTTGCAACCTAAATAACATTCTTTTAGCCTTGTTCGTGTGTACACAACATTTGTAGGAAGAGACATGCAGTCTGGTCAGTCTCATCTTTTTATTTCCTTGACAGTAAACAGTATATGATTATACCTGTATCATATAAATATGTAAAATATAATGTTGATCAGACTTATGAAAATACTCTGAGTTAGTTGTTGAAAACTTTAAATATTGCTGATTAATGACTGCAAGTCTACAGATGCATGAACTACACATGCTTGTGGGCCAGATCCTTAGGTGGTGAAAGTTCACCTAACTTCATTGAAGTCAATGGAGCTATACCAATTTATGTCAACTGAGGATCTGGCCCTTAATGTACAGTATTATATGTTATTTTTATCTAGATGGAGATATCTTGCAGTAAAGGGTTAAAATTATTACTGCCCATTAAGAAGCAAGCTGGTCTTAAAAAGCAGGTAACTGAGAGACCTGATCAGAATTTAAGGTGTCATTGTCTTTAAGAGACAGGGTTGCTTTTCAATGAAATAGTTGCCTTGTTTTAGTTGCTGTGTCTCAACTTGGTGCCAACTGGCAGAGGGCACAGGGGATACTCAGTTTTCCAGGGATCCCCTGCATCAGATATATGCATAATAATTCCCCCAACAATCAGGGGCACTGGAATACTTTTAATAGTGGGGGTGCTGAAAGCTGTTTTTACTTTTTACCTCATGCCCCCCTTACCCCTGTCCATGTCCCCCGCAACCTCCAGAGCTGGGACCAGGAGCAGAACTGTGTCTCTGGGAGAGGGGGGAACTCAGATGGGGTAAGGAGGCCAAGGCTGGGGCCACAGCTGGGGGCGGGTGCGGGACCAGGAGTGAAGCCCTGGGAACGGAGCCCTGGGAACAGGGGGGTCGGGCATGGAGCCCCGGGAACAGGAGGCAGGGCCAGGAGTGGCATGGGTCCAGTGGCTGGGGAGAGGGGTCCGGGGCTGGCGCTCCAGAGCAGAGCTCCAGTGCAGGGCTAGGAGTGGGGCCGCAGGTGCCAGGCATGGAGCCCCAGGCGTGGGGCCAGGTGCAGAGCCCTGGGCATGGGGCCAGCAGCCAGGGAGCAGGTCCCATGGCGGGGACCAGAGTCCTGAGTGCAGGGCCGGCGAGTGAAGTCCTGAGAGCAGGGTTAGGAGCGGGGCGCTGGGCTTGGGGCCGGGACCAGGGCCCGTGGCGCAGAGCCCTAGGTATGGGACCAGCAGCTGGGGAGTGGGGCTGGCAGCCGGGACCCTGCATAAAACCTGGGGGTGCTGCAGCAACCCCTGCATCCCTAGTTCCTGCACCTATACAAACAATGGCATGTGAGGTCTCTACTGAGAGCCAGTAGCCCACAGGTCATCATAATCACTGAAAAATGTATGTACAGATAATATTTAAGGACATTATGTATCTAAAAGTTCATAAGGACTTGGGATTAGGGTGGGTCACCAGGAGGTGACATACCTCAGGAATATTCCTTTCAAGCAGGAGGTAACAGACACTTCTCTCTCTATCTGGTCATGGGTGTACTTGGCATTGTAGGCCTTTCAACAGATGCCTGTTGGCCTACTGAGCCAAATGCTAGTCAAGAGATTGTGAAATTTTTAAGAGAGGAAATGTACAGGAAGAAATAAACAGCAGCAGAGGATCATCTTTATGAGAAAAGACAATGGATTGGTAGGGTACATCTGGGGATGCGGACATACACTGGAATCTTTCCCTGAGGAGGCAAGCTGACAGCATGACTTGTCTCATGAATGGACAATCACAGCCAAGCCTGGCTGTAAAAGACTGGAAGGACTTTGGGTGAGCATTGCTGATAAGACAGGAGAGTATCTAGATAAGTAAGTCTAGGTTCTAGAATGCGTGTGTGATTTTATTTTATTTGCAACCATGTGTTTCCAAAACTTCCACTTGCTATCGTTTGAATCTCTATGCTTTGTTAAATAAAGTTTTATGTGTTTTCACTATAAACATCTCTAAGTGCTGTGTGTTCAATGGAGTGGTGACGAGAACACTCCAGGGAGATGCTTGGAGGGCTCAGGGGTTGGAGTATGCCAATCACTAACCTGGAGTGAGAGAGAAGAGCCTGCGTAAGGCTGAAGGGGAGTGTTTGTGTTGTCCGTGGCCAATGGAGTGAGGGAACTGACCAACGGCAGGAACAGAAAAGCCTTCCTCATGCTAGAGGAAGTGCCTCATGACCCCGGGTACCACTGGGAAGTGTCACAGTTCCTTCATATCAGTTTTCTTTTTTGTATTGTCAAATAACTATAGAGATAGGGGCACCAGCCCAATATGCCCCATTTGCATAATTCCCTTAAACACGTGGTCGAAGTATGGCCAAGGGTAAGAGTAGTAACAAATTATGTGGCATTTGAAGTGCTGGGAGCAGAATTAACAGCAGGGAGTTAGGCTGTGTACACACTACAACTTAAGCTGGTGTAAGTTATGTTGCTCAGGGGTGTGAATGATCCATCCCCCTCAGCGATGTAAGTTACACTAACCTAAGCACCAGTGTGGAGTGTGGACAGAGCTATGGTGACAGGAGAGCTTATCCCACCAACATAGCAACCGCCGCTCGTGGGGGCTGGAGTAATTAAGTCAACAGGAGAGCTCCCTCCCATTGGTTTAGAGCAGGGGTTCTCAACCTTTTTCTTTCTGATGCTTCCCAAACTTGCTATAAAACCTCCATGCCCATCTGTGCCACAATAACTGGTTTTCTGCATATAAAAGCCAGGGCCGGTGTTAGGGTGCAGGAACCAGGGCAATTGCCTGGGGCCCCACACCACAGGGGCCTCCATGACGCTACGTTGCTCAGGCTTCAGCTTCAACCCCGGGGGCAGGGTTCAGGGACCTGGGATACAGCCCCAGGCAGTGGGACTTCAGCTTTCTGTCCTGGGCCCCAGCAAGTTTAATGCTGGCCCTGCTTGGAGGCCACGCTAAACCTGCTCGAGGCCCCCTAGGGGGTCCCAGACTCCTGATTGAAAACTACTGGTTGAGAGCATCCGCACTCGCAGTGCTGCAATGACTCAGCTGTACTGGTGTAAGCTCTGTGGCGTGGCCATTGCCTTAGAACAGTGGTTTTCAAACTTTTTTTCTGGGGATCCAGTTGAAGAAAATTGTTGATGCCCGCGACTGAAAGGAGCTGGGGATGAGGGGTTTGGGGTGTGGGAGGGGCTCAGGCTGGGGCAGGGGGTTGGGGTGCGGGAGGGGGTCAGGGCTCTGGACTGGGGGTGCAGGCTCTGGGGTAGGGCCAGGGATGAGGGGTTTGGAGTGCAGAAAGGGGTTCTGGGTTTGGGGGGGCTCAGGGCTGGGGCAGGGGGTTGGGGGCAGGAGGGGGTCAGGGCTCTGGGGCTGGGGATGAGGGGTTTGGGATGCAGGAAGGGGTTCCAGGTTTGCGGGGGGCTCAGGGCTGTGGCAGGGAACTGGGGCACGGGGTTGGGGTGCGAACTTACCTCTGGCAGCTCCCGGTCAGTGGCGCAGCCGGGGTGCACCACGGACCACGCTGTGCCTCGGAAGCTGCCAACAGTGGGTCTGGCTCTTAGGCAGAGGTGCACAGCACGGCCCCCCCAGTTCCCATTGGTGGTTGCTGGCCAATGGGAGTGCAGAGCTGGTGCTCAGGGTGGGGGCAGCATGCGGAGCCTGGTGCCCCCCCGCCTAGAAGCCGGACCCACTGCTGGCCGCTTCCAGAGCACAGCGTGGTGTCGGAAAAGGTAGGCCCTTATCTGCCTTAGCTGGGCAGCACCGCTGACGGGACTTTTAACATCCCAGTCGATGGTGCTGACCAGAGCAAGGCGACCCAGCACCTTACATGCTGTGACCCAGTAGTGGGTCGCGACCCACGGATTGAAAAACACTGCCTTGGAAAAGAGACCTGAAAAAGATTTTGCAAGGAACAAACCTGCAGCAACTAAGCGGACATGGATTTTTGTTCATGGAAGCATAAGCCTTTGCCCTCTGTGAGGATGTATGGCTGAACTATGCTGCAATATGACAGGTTTCAGAGTAACAGCCGTGTTAGTCTGTATTCGCAAAAAGAAAAGGAGTACTTGTGGCACCTTAGAGACTAACCAATTTATTTGAGCATGAGCTTTCATGAGCTACAGCTCACTTCATCGGATGCATACCATGGAATAGAATCTGCATAAGGATCTTGTTGGTCTGCAGGAACTCTGATCCTGACATTTTAGGATCATAGTGATAGGGACATGGGCCTATGGATGGCCATTAAGAAAGGTAGCATCATGCACAATGGGGAACAAGTTGATTTTTTTTTTTGGACATTAGCCCCCTTTAACCTATTTTGTCTCTTTGTTTATCTGACTGGACCATTCTACTTTTATTAAGACCTTGTTAAACTACTTGTGGAAAGTTATCATAATCACATGCATAGCAATACATCTGAGTTCTATTGAAAACTAAATAGGCCAAAATTTCAAAAGTTACTAGTGATTTTGGGTGCTTCAATTTTTGTGTGTCAAATCTGAGTCACCTTTAAAGATGCCTGATTTTCAGAAAGTCCTGCACATTCTCCCCATGAGACAGTTGTTCCACAGCTGTGTTGACTCTACAGTCATTGTGAAAGTAAAAATGTGAGTTTGTTATGGCTCAGCTACACTGGTAGCAAATGAGTTTAAAGATT
Organism: Caretta caretta; assembly: GCF_965140235.1. Classification (NCBI taxonomy): domain Eukaryota; kingdom Metazoa; phylum Chordata; order Testudines; family Cheloniidae; genus Caretta; species Caretta caretta. The sequence continues at coordinate 190,352,048 of NC_134207.1, read as the reverse complement.
GTTTTTTTATATAGTCACTTTTACCGGTACTTTAAGACAAGAAGCTTCTCCAAAAAGTAGCCAATAACCTTTTCCCTCCATAACTTATTTTTTCTATTTGGTTTGGTTTGCCTGCACATTCACTTGCAGAATTGGGGCCGTTCTTTGTATCTGTGGCCTGAACAACTTAAGAAATTGAATTGGTTTCAAGAACTTCAATAAGGAGAATAAGCCACTCCCAATATGTCTTCTGCTCATGACCAACATAACTCTCCTTAACCAGGTGCAGCAATCACCAGGGAGAGAGGAGTTTAGATAAGTTGCTGGTGTTTAGGGAATAAAATGGCAGTCCTGCTCAGCAGAATGGAGCATTTCAAAAGCAGGTGCTGTGGAATGGGTGATGGAATTTGAGACTGGTTAGAAATAGTGGACATGCATCTTTATCCTAAGCTTGTACTGATAAGCCAATAGAGGTGTGACAAATACCTGATTTGGAACTGATTTGTACAAGAGTGTGGCCATTTTGATAGACTGATACAGTACAAATCTGATTCTGAAATGTAGGATTTTATATTTGTATTAGAGGTTATAATTAATAATGTAGTATGTATTAATGTATGATTTGATTTCATCCTGCCACCCCCTTTTTGAATAGCAGAAAGGAATGACCCTCTGGGATATTGGTAGAAACGCATCAGACAGGCTGCCTGTGTCTGAACTAATGTTAAAGCAGGAACAGACCAGAACAGTCCTTATGGATGATTATGGTCACCTTTTGTTTTAGGAAAAGTTTTCATTACAGTATTTGCTATAAGGTCTTGTTTCTTATCTGCATTGCAAATGAAGTTGTGTGAGGTTCCTTTGTAATCCCTTTAGTAACCATATAACCCTTTCTAAAATGTAATCCTGTCTGAAATTCTCTGTAAAATTGTTTGGTGTGAGTAAAGGATGTGTGCATGGTTAAGGATGAGTGTGAAAGCCATCACAAATGTCCAGATGGTCAAGAAGACGTGAGAGACTTGGAGAGACAGCAGGAAATAATCAGAAAATATCCATTGTATCTGATGCTAAAACGAGTTAGCAGCATTGACAACTGAGGCAGAGGTGAGGCAAACACCCCCGAAGGTGAGACAGCAAATAAGAGGTAACAGCAGAAAACCCCAAAATTAACACCACTTAAGGACTAACGATAACACAATAACATTGCAAAATCCATAGACTAAAGTGGAAATTTACAAGTATAAAGCTGGGGTATTTTGCCATAGAACTCTGGGTTCAGTCCTGCAAAGCCTCAGAGGATCAGATCACAACTGACAGAGCCCAGTTCCTCACTTGTGCTCAATCTAACTGGCCATTAGATTGACTCGAGCTACGACAGACTGGTAACTATAAAGACCGTCTGCAGGACTTGTGTGTGTGTGTGTTGTGTAATAGAATGTATATGATAACAGTTGTATTTTCAATAAACGCGGCATATTGCCCTTTTCCCTGAAAAAGATCCCATGTGCTTCTTATAAGCATAACAACTTTCCTCCCTCCACTCTGTCTCTGGATCGTGAGAACATCACCATGGTGCTTGTCTTCTTCCACCCACCCTGTCCTCAGGGCCTAAATCCTGTTATCTCTCCCTTCTTTCTGATTGGTTCCAGTAAAATCCTCCTACTAGCTCCTTTCCTTGCTTCAGAAGCCTCTCTCCACAGTATCTGAATCTGAGATTAGTATCTATCCATCAGATACTGATAACTACCATTGGGTGCCTACCAATTTTAAAAGAGCAGGATTAGCAAATCCCTATATGCAGTATCCCATGAAGCAATTTCTTCCACTCTTTTAGGAAACTGTTATCCAGTGCCTAAGACACTTGACTAGGAGTCAGATGACCTGGGTTTTATTTCTAGCTCTACTACTGACCAGCTGTTTGATTTTAGGCAAGTCATTTCACCTCTTTGTGCATCAGTTTCCCCATCTATAAAAGAGAGATGAAGATACCCATCCTTTTGGGAAAAAATGCTATATGACCTACGGATGAAAAGCACTACAATATGGGGGTAAGTGTAGTCATGACCACAGAGTACGATTTCTTCCCAGAAATCTGCGATCAGCCTATCAAAAATTCTGTTTGTCTGGTGCAAGTTAACCCAATCTTTATTGCTTTTGAGTTAAAAAGCCTCCCATGCCTTAAGCATACACAAAAATCAGCAAAGCCAGATATTACTGTTTCACAGAAATGTTCAGATCATTTTTTGAAAAAAAAAATGGCAAAAATTAAAACATTAAAATGTTAGACTGCGGAATAAAACTTCACAATAAACAGCTAAATTACACGGGACTTCCTGTAGAAATACATATTGAATATAAATAGGTCACATCACACACAGTGTTTAAATTACAACACCAGTGTTTCAGCAGTCATTCTGAGATAGGTGTAAATATGCCTTAGCCAGATAGATTCTCCTCTCTTCTGGACAGAAGGGGGATCATCTTTTAATATGCAATGGTAAACTGATACTTAGGAATGCAATTTCCATTAATTATGACAGGAGTTGTGCACTTGGCATCTTGGAGTCAGGAGTGAATCCTGAAATCTTTATTAAAGCAAAACTGATTTCATATCACTGTGAAGGACTGCAAAATCAGACCATTTGTCTGGTGTGCTGAAAAGATGATATATTCCAGATTAGGTCTGAAGGATTTTATGTTTAATGTGCTCACATTCTCAGATTTCAAACCAATATTTTCCCAGTATCGGAGCAGTTCCTCAGCTTATATGAATTCGTGTAGCTCCACTGACTTCAGTGATACTACACTAGTTTATACCAGTTGCAAATCTGGTCCATTATTGTGTTTTCAAAACAGATTTTTCTTCTTGCTACAACTGGTATAAAAGTTTTGACAGAAAAATCTTTCCTGTTTAATTCAATTGTTATAGAGGTATCTTATTCCATTGCAATCTCATCCAATACAGTCCCTGGAAATTTGCCTCATTGTTTATCTGGTTTCCCTTCTGAACACTTCTAATGGTTACATCCTTTTAAAATAGTTCATTCTAGTGCATTCCCCCTGCCCTTCTCAATTGTTATTTTTATAGGTGAATCCACTAACAAATGACTCAGCAGATTATTTTCTGTGTTTACAGATATAGGCATTTGTGTTACCTCTTAATCTACATAAGCAACTAATAAATGTATATATACTAAAAACAGATGAAAGATGACTTACCAGATATCTAAGAAGTGCCACTGATGTCTTAATCATTTAGACTGGCTGCACTGCATAACTCAGTTTTGCACATAACAAACACAGGGCAGGCATACACCCCTTCCTGTGTGAAGAAGGATACAATATTCATACGTTTAGCAGACTTTGAGTGAACAAGAAATCATTGTCACTTAAGTAGTTCTTCTTTTCTATAAAGGACTTTCAAATGCTCCTATAAAAAGTGCGTTAAAGCACAGATGTATAGATTTTGAAATCCTAGTGGCAGGACTTAGGTTTCACAATCCAAACCTATAATTATAGAAAGAATTTGGTTTTGTTTGTAACCCACTCTTAACATTGCAGCATGTAGTGGTGTGAAAAAGGGAAGAAACCGTTAGAAGGATACATAATTTCTTCTTTTTCATTTGGGGGACTCTCTGTGCCACACTTGCCAGAGGCAGGAATGATGTCCTGAAATTGGGTGTGGAAGCACTAGGTGTGCTCATTAGCTCTTTGAAGTTACTTTGGTGATTTCCATTGTGGGCAAACAGATTGGCAGGACACACCCAGAGTCTCTTTCTAAGAGTGGGATCAATGGGAACTCATGGGGAATGGGAGGGGTTTATAAATAGAGGGAGCCATAATACTCTTCCTTCCTGGTGCAATCAATCTCTTCTTGAACTTACCCCATGTACCCATACAATAAACCCCCTTACTATAATCAAACTTACCATTAGCAATTATCTTTAACATATTCACAAACAATCATAGGCAATTCCAAATCTGTCAGGTGTGAATGAGTTTTTCCTGAGTATGGGAAGGACTTTGTTTTTCAAGATGAAAAAGTAGGAAAGATGAAAGAAAAGGGGCTTGTCTCTTTCTAGAAACATAGGAATTGCCAGCCTGGATCAGACCCATGGTCTGTCTAGTCAAGTATCCTGTCTCCAGTAGTGGCCAGCACCGACTGCTTCAGAGGAAGCTGCAAGAAAGCCTTGTAGTGGGCAATTGAGGAGAAACCTGCCCACGGGTAAAATTTCTTCCTAAACCCCAATAATTAGAGTTTGGCTTATGTCCTGCAGCTAAGAATTTATATCCCTTCCAAAACTGTTGTTTTTTGCTGTTTTAATGATTAAGCTTTGTAATCGAAGTATCACAGTGAAATAAACATACAGACCTGAATTTTTTCCAATAACCACACCAGTTCATGATATATATGAAAGGATATGTGATCAGAGATCTATCAATGTAGATCATCGATCCATCGAGATAGATCTATCTAGTTATCGCCAATGAGATAGTAAATGTCAAATGACAGGAGTCCAGGAAGGGGCATTGTGAGGAGGGTTGTGCACTGGAAAGGAAGTGAACTATGGTTAGGGCAGGCTTTCCAAAAACATAGGGCCAGCCCCACGGTGGAGTTTGGGTGGGGCCTGAAACTCATATCCTACTTTTTGACTATCTTGAAAAAATGCAAATTACTGCATGAGATTTTCTGTTAGATTTCCTGTGCATCTGCCACCAGCTATCTCAGTGATTTTCTGGCATAGAGGAGACAGGGTCTCAGTCCCCCCACACCCATTCTGCACCCCGAGCTTCTTCCCTGTGAGTCCCTTTATCCCCAGCTTGTACCTCCCTCAGGTCCATTTCTCTCCCGAGTTCCCAGTTGCTCTTCAGGCTCATTCATCTCACTGAAATGTTGCAAAGTAAATGCTAGTGTGAGTTTCTATCCTTTGACCTTCTAGCATTGCATTAATTATTGCTATATGTGAACATTCTCTCTAACTCACATGAAGGTGGGGACTGAGCTCATTTGCTTCAATAAAAGTGAGGCATGGTAGCAGAAAGTTTGAGACCCACTGGGGCAGGGAGTGGATGTCAGTGAGCCACGTTACCTGGTCTTGGAGTGAGAGGCTGTCAGGGAGGAGGAATATATTGAGATTGGCAGGAGATCGAGAGGGGATGATGCAGGGGTACAGAGGACTGGGATGCATGAAAGTCTGGTGCAGGAGATTGGGAAGAGCATGAAGGGGGAGACTGGGGAATGGTGGGGACAGAGCAGGGAACATGGAGAGGGATGTAGAGCAACACGCACTTACTCATATTTAAATACTTAATACTCTGTAGATTTAAGGGCCAGATTCTCTAGTTGGCTAATATCACTTTATACCACCTAAGCAGCACAAAGTGATCGTACAGTGGCTAGAGCTGGCTTGTGGGAGAATTCAGTTTGTTCCCCAGTGCTAGATAATTTTTCCTCACTCACTTTCATGCCATCTGCTTTATAATACCCACCCAAACTGATATTTGCCCCCTAAAATTAAAAAAATATATATTTTCAAAGGTCAAGTACCAAATTCCTCCTCAAGTTTCTCGGTGAATGGGGGCTGTCCCAGCTGCAACATCTTTTAGGATAGTGCAGCAGCTCCACACCCAGTAGGTTTCATTTCCCTGTGGGCTGGTGTGGGGGAGGGTTCTGGTCCATGACTCGACATCCTCTCCACGCCCTTTGTGGTTATGTGCGTTCCCTTGGTATCCATGTAAGGAGCAATCCCTGCACTTTCCCAGGATCTGGAGCTGAAGCCTCTTTCCCACAAAGACAATGAGAAACATACAATATAATGATTTTATTAATAACTTGCATTAATGTAGAAGGAGAAAGAAGCATAAAATGATAGCATCAGAATTCACACCCCAAAAAAAATGGAAATGGAGACAGCTCAGTAAAACTGAGCATGCATCTGATGAAGTGGGTTTTAGCCCACAAAAGCTTATGCCCAAATAAATTTGTTAGTCTCTAAGGTGCCACAAGGACTCCTCGTTGTTTTTGCTGATACAGCCTAACATGACTAATACTCTGAAATAGATAACCATAACACTGACATGCATTTGGTATTAAAAAGGTGCTTTCACACTAATGCAAACTTGCAGAAAATATTTTTTCCATAAAAGGAAGTTTACTGTGAGAGTAATTTTCTGCCTTCACATTGTAGTACTGCAGATATTTACCTCACAGGGCTGTCATCAGGATGAATAACTAGTTATATACAGAGGTGTGAGGCTGCAAAGTACTATGTAAGTGCTAAGATATTGGGATCTGATCCTGCCAGCTCTTACTCATGTGAGCAGGACTTGCATGCATTAGTAGTGCCATTTGGAGCAAATGGATGGAAGTCAGGGGACCGTCTGGATGAGTAACGCTGGCTTGAATGAGTGTTTGCAGGATCAGGCCCTTAACACTTAAATAAGAGCTTGTTGAAGCATACCCATTTTCTCCTCACTCTTCCTGTGCATATCACATCATTCTCTTGAAACTGAGTTGTTTGTGGTGTACAAAATGTCATTGTACATTAAAGGGTGATATGGCATTAAATATTAGGACTCTAGATGAGTAAAAACTTTCAAATCCAAAATGAAGCCAGAACTTTATAAATTTTCCTGAATCCCAGTTGGCTGCAAAAACTCTTGTTCTTGTAAGAAGTTTTCACATTGGTTCATGAGAAGGCAAAGGATATTATGACCAAGAAAACCTCTTTCCAATGGGAAAAACAGGTTAGATGCAAGCCTGTAAAATTCAGGTCTTGCATTTTCAATCTTTTTGCATTTTCCCTTTTTTTTTTTTTTTTTTTTTTTGCGCAGTTAATGAAAAAATCTAGAGAGCTGTTGAGATTTCCAGCCCACAGTACTATTTTGCATCTCGCTCCCTCCTGTGCCATTGTTTGCCATTCTTTTTAGGATCAAACAAAAAAAAATTAATATACTACAACCATCAAGACTAATTTTCATTTCTCACTCTCCTGGATTTGGTTTATGTTCTTTTATCAGAGCATGGAAGTTGTTGTTTCTCTATTAAGGATATGCTTCAGAGTAGCAGCCGTGTTAGTCTATACCCGCAAAAAGAACAGGAATACTTGTGGCACCTTAGAGACTCACAAATTTATTTGAGCATAAGCTTTCATGGGCTACAGCCCACTTCATCAGATGCATAGAATGGAACATATAATAAGAAGATACATATACATACGGAGAACATAAAAAGGTGCAAGTAGCCATACCAACTGTAAGAGGCTAATTAATTAAGATGAACTATTATCAGCAGGAGAAAAAAACTTTTGTAGTGACAAATCAAGATGGCCCATATAGACAGTAGACAAGAAGGTGTGAGGATACTTAACATGGGGAAATACATTCAATATGTGTAATGACCCAGCCACTCCCAGTCTCTATTCAAACCCAAGTTAATGGTATCTAGTTTGCATATTAATTCAAGCTTAGCAGTTTCTTGTTGGAGTCTGTTTTTGAAGCTTTTCTGTTGCAAAATTGCCACCTTTAAGTCTGTTACTGAGTTACCAGAGGGGTTGAAGTGTTCCTCCTACCATTTTTTGAATGTTATGATTCCTGATGTCAGATTTGTGTCCATTTATTCTTTTGTGTGGAGACTGTCCGGTTTGGCTGATGTACATGGCAGAGGGGCATTGTGGCACATATCACACTCGTAGATGTGCAGGTGAACAAGCCCCCAATGGTGTGGCTAATGTGATTAGGTCCTATGATTGTGTCACTTGAATAACCATGTGGACAGAGTTGGCATTGGGCTTTGTTGCAAGGATAGGTTCCTGGGTTAGTGTTTTTGCTGTGCAGTATGTGGTTGCTGGAGAGTATTTGCTTCAGGTTGGAGGGCTGTCTGTAAGCGAGGACTGGCCTGTCTCCCAAGATCTGTGAGAGTGAGGGATCATTTTTCAGGATAGGTTGTAGATCTTTGATGATGTGCTGGAGAGGTTTTAGTCGGGGGCTGAAGGTGACAGCTACTGGCATTCTATTATTTTCTTTGTTTTCAGAATCAAGATCCTGTTTTGTGGATACACCTTTGCCTTGCAATTAATAGCATTTAGATTTCTAATGTCTTAATATGTGTTCAGTTACTTCCAGAGTTGCACTCAGAAAAGAGAAGGCACTCTTAAAGAAAATATTATGCTGTAAAGATATAAGAATAAATATTTTAATGCTTAAAACTTCCTCTTTGAATATATAAAACTGAAGTCAATATAATTGAATGCAATAGTCAAGGGGAAAGGATTATTTTAAAGAGACAGTCACCAGCTAATAGGATACCCCTGCTTAACACAAGGTCAGTCATATCCCTTAACAGAAGTGTGCACATTTATCAAAAATCTGTTTTATGAAGATTTAACAGCTCTTCAAACCCTATAGGAAAAACAATGTAGCAGTGTAATTGTAAATAAATCTTCTCCACCTCAGATAAGAACTTGATTACATTATGAAAAAACACTAACTTATAAAATTCATGGGAAGTTTAGAACTTTTTATGATTTTTCTGCAAAGGTTTTTTTCCTGGAATTAATGTTGAATATTGAAGTAAAAAGGTGCATCGAGCCCCATGTAAATGGCAGTAATGTCCTCCCATGGTTGCCTTCCTCCTAAAGTTTTTCTTGGGGTTTTGCATATAGGTAAATGTCTCTTGAGAGAAGACAAACCTTGTTCATTGCCCTCTTCAAGCCATCTTCTGAATTATATTTCCTGAGGAAATAGTTCTTTGACCAGAGTCTAGGTTTAAAGAGCAAAATCATACTACATAGGTAGCCATGTTACAGTGGATACTTACCAAACTGTAGAATTTGAATGTTCCTGGGGGATTTGTAATATTCTCTATGTGAAAAATGAGAAATACTACAATGTCACAAAAAAGTTTTATTACTGTGATTGGTAACTGTCCAGGTCTTATTGTCATCGTATTAAGAGTTTTGTTTAATTGCACAATCTTTTAAGTAAAAAGGAGGATGAAACTTTTACTGGCTACATTTCTAATGCATTTTACAAACCAATGGAGATATCATGCTCTGCAGTGGATGGGGTGTATGTGGAGCTAACCCGTTCTAATTTATCACCATGAAGAGCTGGACAGTGTTTGCAGAGGTAGATTGCAATGTATTTTCGGAAAAAGGTATAAAGATATTTCCTAAACTTTTCACCAACAAAAGCATAGATCACGGGGTTGATACAACAGTGGATCATTGCAACTGCTTCTGTCACTTGGATTGCTAGCTCCAGCTGACTGCTGCTGTCACAGTTATTTAGGAAAAATGAATCTTGAAAAGTGTACATGAGAACAACAATGTTGAATGGTGTCCAGAAGAGAAAATAAACAATCATTATGATAAAAATAAGCCTGACTGCCTTATGTTTTTTCTCATTCCTACATCTCAGTAATGTCTTTATAATCTCTGCATAGCAGAAGATCATAATGACCAGTGGAATGACAAGTCCCAGGATGTTCATCTTTAAAATCAGGAATTGCTTCCATTTGATTTCATAACCTAATGGATAATGAGGGCTACAGGTCCAGTGAGGACCTTCCTTTTGAACACTGTGAAATATAAACCCTGGAAGAGAGGCTAATATTGCAACAACCCAAATGAAAACACTTGTGAAGATGCCATGGGCAATTGTCCTGGCTTTCAAAGCAAACACTGCATGCACAATTGCCAGATATCTATCTATTGTCAAAAGTATTATGAAAAAGATCCCGCTGTAGAAGCCAGCATAATAGACCCCTGAAAGAATTTTACACATTGCATTTCCAAAATCCCACTCACGTGCTGCATAATAAGCCCAAAATGGTAAGGAAAGAATAAAGAGTAAATCGGAAATTGCCAGATTCAGCAGATAGATGTCAGTCATGCTTCTCAGCCTCTTGTATTTTATCAGGATCAGCACAACTAGCGCATTGCCCACCAGGCCAAATATCAGCACCAAGGAGTACAGCGGGGGCAGAAACTGGGATGCAAATTTTTTGACATCAGCTTTTTGGCATGGTTCTGACTCAGGATCGTAGTAGTAGGTTGTCGTGTCAGCTTCTTCAGTCATCTTGTGCTGTCCTGCATAAAGAAAAAAGGGTTAAAATGAAAGATGGACTAAAAGTTAGACAAATATTAGAATTTTACCACAAATATTATTGGGAAGCTGGCAGTGACTTCCATATTTAAGTTGCCTAATGCTTTCCAGTATAAAAGATAATTGTAACCCTTTTTTTGAGATGCTCTGATACCTCCACTATTTATTAAATATTGGTTTCCACATGCACTATGTATGAGAAATATTTGTCATCTTCAGTGAAGTATGTCAGCACCAGGACACAACTGAGAGCTGGCTGATGACTAATCGCAAAGGCAGCTAGTTCTCAGCTGGTTTGTTAGAAGTGTGTTTAAGTGGTTTTCAGAAGTGTCAGAATGAGACAAAAAAGAGCACTGTTAAAAAGGAGCCTAATTAGAGGAAACACTGTTTTTCAGGTTTCCTACCCACATTCATATGTCACTAGCCCACACCACAGCAATAAGCCATGAGTGGTTGTGCATTGGTAGACTGTGGGTGGACAGCATCTAAGTAGCATTTCACAAGCAAAATTTGCCAAACACATTAGTTGTTACAAATTATTCTTTCAACAAGTTTGCTCATTTCTCACATTAACTGACCTCTCTGTGCTTCTGTATTTGGTTTAGTTTGGTTCTGAAAAAAGACATTACTCATTACAGTATATATAGAAAGAGAAACCTGAACAACCCTAATTTTTGGACATCTACATAAAACTAAAAAACTGCTAAAAATAAACCCTTGAAAACAGAAGCCATAAGGCTAAATGAGAATGAGGCCCATATTCTTTATTTAACAAAATTGTTCCTTTGGCCTTATTCTCATTTACACCCAGGCCATTTTAAACTGCTCTAGTCATGCATAGGAGCCTTGAAGGAACTGAATATGAATATAAATTATTTTTACTTTAAGGCCCTTTTACACTGTCAGAGCAAGGTAATGTGGTCTTAGTGTGAATGAGAATCAGGCTCTCTTGTTCTGGTCATGATAATATCCTTGTGTACAAGAAATAGGTGACTTACCTGTTAATTAGGAAAATGTGGAAGAGGTGATTAAACAATCCTGCACTAGAGTTGACTTTGTAGGATGAAATGGCAAATTTCACCTCTCTTGCAATTCAGATCAAGTCCAAGCAATGAAAAATGTAGACTTTGAATGAAAGCAGAGTACTGTTCTCTACCATCCAAGAAATATTCAGCACGTTATTCTCAAGTTGATAACCTGTAAGAAAATTCACAAATCTATCAACTGATATTGAAACACCACCCTGAATGACATCAAATAATTTCAAAACCATTGTCTTTGTTGGGCTATATTCTCATACTGTAAAACTTGTAAAAAAAAAAAAAAAAGATGCTCTCCAGTGTCTATTTTGAATGTATCTGCAGTTGGCATTAATTATCTTGTTCTAATTACTGGATTCTGCCAAAATGTAATATTGGGTTAACATGATTCACTTGATTCAAGATTTTTTTCCTCTTATTGCAATGGCCTTTTGCCTGAACTGTAAAGTGGTATATCCTTAGCATCAGAAATGCCTATTGTCTAGAGTTTGAAAGTTGGTTGGAATCAATGATTTAATAGATCTTTTCCATCAATAACAGTCAAAATGAGGCAGACTATTAGTAGCTGTTTGCAAATTATCTGTGAACAAATTTTGCTATTTATAAATATTAGTTATTCAAAGGTTTTGTACAAACAAATTATTTCAGCCTATGGGTTTCTCATTAATTATTCCCTATGACTGTAGCTTTGAATATTCATGACTGCATTTATAATTCACTATTTGTGCTGTGCAATTGATCACCCAGTTCACAGGGCATTGTTTCTTCTTTCTGATTGGATGACTGCAACTCTTATAAAGAGTAGGGCTTGACTAAGTCCTCTCTAGCGTGTATTGTTGTGTGGACATATATGCCCAAGTTTCTGCAAACATTCTTGCTAAACAAAACAAATAATTAATATAAATGTTTGCAGAAAACAAATTAAAAGGTTGCAAATACTGAGTCTTCTTGCAGGATTCTCTGCACCTTGAAGTCTTTAAACCATGATTTGAGGACTTCAATAGCTCAGACATAGGTGAGATGTTTATTGCAGGAGTGGGTGGGTGAGATTCTGTGGTCTGTGTTGTGCAGGAGGTCAGACTAGATCATCATAATGGTCCCTTCTGACCTTAAAGTCTATGAATCTATGACTGAGCAAAGGCTACACACATTCTTGCCTTATAGCAGCACTCTTGGAAACTGTAGTGTTTTGAATGACTATAATATATTTGAAAAAAGGACAGAAATTTTGGGTGTGATGTTTGCCACTTCATCTGCAATGACAGTTGCAGTGGAGGAGAAAAGCACAGAGAGTCCTTGGTGGTGATAGTTATTACTGCACAGATCTTTTGTTTTTTCCACATAGGCTGGAATTCAGCTTTGTGGCTGTACAATGTTTCAGGAGGTATTTTGCTGGACAGTTCCCCAGTGACGTTCTATGGCACCATCTGTATGCATCAAGGGGACACTATTCCTTCTAGTGCTAAATCCATGTCCTCTCACTGATGGTTAAACATTGTACAGCCTCTGGTTTGCTTGGCCTGTTTAACCAAAAAATTTACTTACAGATACATTCTATGTGAAAAGATCATTAAATTGCAAAGTCTTAACCTGAAAAGTTAAGAGATGCCAGAATAGTAGTATATGACTCGATAGTATTCAACACCATGTATTTGTTGACAGGTTTCCATGCTCCATTTAGGGCTTATGTCCCACCCTTGATCTCTGTTTCCGGTGGTGTCAAGGTTTGGCGCTGTCAGCCATTTTGAAAAAATATTTTTGATTATTTTTTAATGTTTGAATAGGGGGAGTGTGTTTGTGCTTTGATAATTTGGTTGCTTGTTTAGAGAAAAAAGGTTCAAAGAATAGAGTGAGAGCTTAAAGATTAAAAAAGAAAGCTTTGGTAAGGTTTAGAGGAAAAAAGGAAAGAACCTTTGGTGTGGTTGAGTAAGGAGAGATGATTTTAAAGGCCTAGTTTGGCATGTTATTAAAGAATAGAAAGAACTTAAAGAAAAATAAAGATTTTTGTTTTTAAAGGAGGAGTTTGAAAGAATAGAGGCAAGTTATTAAAGAGAAGAGAGATTTTTAGTGAGGTTTAGTAAGGAGAGGTGTTTTGAAAGGACTAGTTTGATATATTATTCAAGAATAAAATTGAGATAATGGAAAAAGGTGCATTAAATATAAGGGTAGGTTAAGAAAAGAGCATTTAAAAAGAGTTAAATAAAAGAGAAACAAAGGAAACGGTTTATTAAAACATGGTAAAATATGAAGGTTGGTTAAGAAAAACATTTAAAACATTAAATAGGGTAGGTTAATAAAAGAGCATTTAAAACATTAAATATTGAAAAATAGGTTAAAAAGAACAGGCATGGCAAAAAAGGGAATGTACTAAAGCAGAGACTGTTTAGTAAGCACATGGTAAAAAAATATAAAGGCAGGTTAATAGAAAAGTATTTGAACTATTAAATACAAGGATAGGTTAAGAAAAGAACATTTAAAGAGTTAAATAAAAGAGAAACAAATATAGGTTAAAAGAGAGAACAGGGCAAGAAAAGGGAAAAGAAAGCTTCTTTGCAAAGGGCAAAGATAGACAGCACATGACTGAGTTAGAGAGATCTTACCCTTCCAAATGTTTCTGCAGAAAGAGGCAACTTCCAAAGGTGGTGATAACAAGCCTGAAGAGCTGTGAACCTGGGATCGGCCCAATCAGATGTTGCTCTACAGCAGCGTCATAGAATTCATTTTCCTGAACCAATCCTATAGTCCCAAGGTTTTTAAACAAGAGCCATCTCACCCGCCCCACCCCTTTAACTGCCTTATTCTTATCTAAAAGAACAGACCCCAAGCATTTTTCCTTGCAATGTAGCCCTTTTATATAGTGGCTTTAATATAAGTTAAAGCCATAAGCCCTTAGTAACAAACAATTTTTAAAAGTTTTCCCCTATGTTTTAGACTAAGATTGGTTATTTTTTAGTGAGGACAATTTGAAGCTGCAGCAAAACCCCTGTTAGCAAAAACAGCATCTGAGAGTCAGTGGATCAGAGATAAGAAGACTGCTTCTTCCCCAAACTTTTTAACAAATGCAAGTAAAAGCTATATTAAGTCTTGTAAAGGGATAAACACTTTAAAAGACAAACCTATATGAAGACACATCCCTTTATTTACAGGTGTGTTTCAATAAACTAGAGTATGCAGACACACCCCAGGTTTAAAACCACAGGTCCTTAGTGACAGTCAGTTTATATTCCCCCTATTTTGTAAGCCAATGATGTGACGGGTTGGGTCACAGAAACCCCCTTGGGACTGCCACCTGATGTGCTGAGACTACCTCTAAGCCAGTTTTCCCTGGCAGCTTGAGACTTCAGTACCCTGCCTGGTTGTGCCAGACACACTAGCCTGCTACAAACACAGACCCAGGTCTGAACCACATCCCCCAAAAGCTGCAGGCTTAACTTAAAACAGCTTAAGAAGTGTTCCTGTCTCCAACACCCAGATACCCAGTTCCCAATGGGATCCAAACCCCAAATAAATCTGCTTTACTCTGTATAAAGCTCACACAGGCTAAACTCAAATTGTTCACCCTCTATAACACTGATAGAGAGATATGTACAGCTGTTTGCTCCCCCAGGTATTAATACTTGCTCTGGGTTAATTAATTAAGTAAAAAGTGATTATTAAATATAAAAAGTAGGATTTAAGTGGTTCCAAGTAATAACAGGCAGAATGAAGTAAGTTACCAAGCAAAATAAAATGAAATATGCAAGTCTAAGCCTAATACAGTAGGAAACAAAATGCAGGTAAATCTCACCCTCAGAGAGGTTCCAATAAGCTTTAACAGACTAGACTTCCTCCTAGTCTGGGTCCAGCAATCACTCACACCCCCATAGTTACTGTCCTTTGTTCCAGTTTCTTTCAGTCATCTCTTTGGGGTGGAGAGGCTATCTTCTGAGCTAGCTGGAGACAAAATGGAGGTGTTTCCCAGGGCCTTATATAGTCTCTTGTGGGTGGAAACCTCTTTGTGACATTCCCCTCTGGTGTTATCTGGACCTGTGAGCTGCTAGGTCTCTCCAATCCTTGACTCAGGGAGCCAGCCTTACTGTGCTCTGCTGTGAGAACCCCCTCTCCTGGGCTGTTCATGCACAGCCTCTGGCATGTAAGCGGCTCCCAGCTACTTGCAAGCGCATGACACTAGCCAATATCTCCAGTCCCAGCCACAACCCTAGGAACCTCCATCTTGCAGTGTCCAGTTATGCCCACTGGATGCTGCAAGCTTATATGAGTTTGTCAAACTAACAAAGAAATTGATATGTACCAGGCTTGTTATCCCAAGGGGAGTTTCTGACACACTACAAACCAAATGCACTTCAGGTAGAACAAACAGATTTAAATCTACCTTTATAGTTAATAAGTGATTATTAAATCAAAGCATAACAAGTCAGATTTGGTAAAACGAAATAAATCTGCCTTATGTGCTTCCTACAGCAAACACTTTAAATACAAGCATGAACCAACTCTCATAACTTCAGATATAAAAATTATACATGCATGTGAATAGGATGAATACATTCAGAGGAACATATCTTTGCAAAGGTTATGTTACATGACATATCTAGCATAAAACATATTCCAGTTATTTACACTCATATTTACACTCAGAAGCACATTTCTATAAAGCATTATGGGGTGCAACATCACAGTGGATCAGAGAGCAGAAGTTTGTTTCTTCCCCCACTTTCTAACAAATAGAGGTGAAAGTTATATTAAATCTTGTAAAGGAATAAACACTTTAAAACAGTGGTTCTCAAAGCCAGTCTGCAGCTTGTTCAGGGAAAGCCCCTGGCGCGCCGGACCGGTTTGTTTACCTGCTGCATCTGCAGGTTTGGCCAATCGTGGCTCCCACTGGCTGTGGTTCTCCGCTCCAGGCCAATGGGGGCTGTAGGAAGTGGCGCGGGCCAAGGGACGTGCTGGCCGCCCTTCCTGCAGCCCCCATTGGTCTGGAGCGGCAAACCGCAGCCAGTGGGAACCGCAATTGGCCAAACCTGCGGATGCAGCAGGTAAACAAACCGGTCCGGCGCGCCAGGGGCTTTCCCTGAAAAAGCGGTGGACCGGCTTTGAGAACCACTGCTTTAAAAGACAAGCCTATATGAAGACACATCCCTTCATTTAGCACTTTTGCATATGTTTCAATAAAAAGTGAGCATGCAGGAACGTTCCAGGGTTAAAAACACAGAGAACCTGTTTATAAAAGTAAATTATAGTGATAAAAAAAGTTTCCCCCTATGTTTTAGGCTAACATTGGTCATTTTTTAGTAAGGACAATTTGAAGCGGTGTGCTTTTTCAGCAAAAACAGCCTTTGTGAGACAGTGGATCAGAGCGAAGAAGCTTGCTTGTTCCCCCACTTTTTAACAAATAGAGGAGAAAGTTATATTAAGTCTTGTAAAGGAATAAACACTTTAAAAGACAAGCCTACACAAAGACACATCTCTTCATTTAACACTTTTACAGGTGTGTTTCAATAAAATAGAGCATGCAGAAACACACCAGGTTTAAAACCACAGGTCCTTATAGTCCTCTTATTCTGTAAACCAGTGTACATCTAGGGTTACAGTTTGCACAAAAAAGTGTTTTATAAAAAACAAAAATATATTATCTCGGGGCTTAGACAAGATAATGATCAACAAAATTGAAACTGTTGCTTTGCAGGCATTGCTACAAAATATCTTTAAGTTTGTTTTTGTTAATATTTCCGAGAGGCCATAGGATGGGGGAAGATAATACCTCATAAAGTGGGAAAGTGCTTCCAAATGACAAACGCTTGCCCGAGCTAAAGCATAACAACTAACACAGAATGGCTGTCTACAAAACTGTTCCACTGAAAGAGTTATCAACATTCCCCCTAAAACTCAGAACAGCTTTCTTACCCTCCATGGCCTGATCTCCGTGGCTGTGGCTTTTTTTAAAATGTGTTTGTCCTCAGTTTAGATTTTAGAAAGCATTTTTTAAAAAAAAAAAAAAAGGGGGCAGGGTGTGTAGAAAAGTGTGTGTGTGGGCGGGGGAGGAAGACGCCTTATCTCTGGTAGAAAACAGCTAACTTTTTACATAAGCTAATTTTTTCTTGCGTTTTTTGTATAAATCCAAACTTTAAAAAGCAATCGTTTATTTTTTTGTTATTTTTGTGTTTTGTTTTTTTTTTATTAAAACACATGTGTAAACTCCCCTCAATTGTCAGTTTTCATATTCTTACCCAGTTGCTGTTTCGGTACTTTAAAAACACTATTTTTAAAAGGGTAGGCTAGTATCTTAAGCCTTTTTAGTTCACTAAACTTCTACCAAATATCAGCTCTGTCAATACTGCTTTTTCATGTTAAACTTTTAAACACACAAACATAATGCTTCAAATAGGCCTCGCTGCATACAGAATATCCTTAAAAAAGGTCATGTCATGTTACATCTCAGTCAGTGCTGTATTTTCATGTTAAAAAACCCTTTATATAATGAAACACTACACGTTTAGCAAGTATTACAAGTATGGGGGAAAGTTGAGGGGTGGGAGTGTTCTTCAAATAGGCTATCTCTGAGCTTTATGATGGTGATGGTTTGTCTTTTACAATCAGTAACTGGAATAAAATACTTGTTATAACTTTCACAAAGTATTTGTTAAAACTTTAACAGTGTTTAAAAAGTTAGGAAAGAAGTTGTGTAAAAAAACAAGCAAACTAAAGTGGTAACCGCTGGAGCCTTGCTAAGGCAGACTATGGTGCATGGATCACTGGCTCGCCTAATTAGTCTTATCTGTTTATAAAATGTAGAGAAAGCCACAGCTCCAGCCTGTGCTGTATTTAATAAAATCTATGGGACCCAAAACAAACACAGGAGCTTGTACCTGTGTATCAGCACACAGGTTGCAAACATTTAAAACCAAAAAATTCATACTTAAATCTAAAAGTGCTAAGAAAATGAAAGCTTAATATAACTTTAGCATGGATTTGTTAAAAAGTGGGGAGGAAAATAAACTTCTCTCTGATCCACTGGATTACAGAATGTCCAGCAAAAGGGTGGGGCTTGGATACACTTAATGAAGCCACACCAGGTGCATAAGTATAACCAGTTTTATTGCCAAAGTATAATAAGCTTCCCAGCCTTTACATGTTACTAAATACGTGCTAAGCAATCAAAAAAAAAAAAAAAAAAAAGCAAGAATCAGTGCTTACACCCCTTCTGCTACAGACAGTCCCAGACCCTCCAGCCTTGTCCTTGAGGGCTTGTAGCAGGTGCTGCTCTAGCGTGGGGAATTTCTGGGCACCCACAAGGCCAGGGTACTCAGATGAGACAGTTCATTTAAAGCAATTTGCATAGGTGATTTTTATTTTTTGGGGGGGAGGGAGGCTGTACATCCACAAGCAGGCTCTGGCAGGAAACGCTACTATTTTTTAATTTTTATACTTTTTTTTATTTTTTGTTTGTTTATTTAGTTGAGTGGTTACAAGCCAGCCTGGCAGGTCAAAGCCAGTTCATTACTAGCTCCCCCTGTAACAACAGACCAAGGTAACTTGCGATCAGCCTCAACACAGAATAAGGGGAATATAAACTAGCTGTTACTAAGGTTCTGTGTTTTTCACTCTGGGTGTTTTCCGCATGCTCATTTTTTTTTTAAATTGAAACACACATGTAAAAATCTTAAATAAAGGGTCTTGTCTTCATATAGGCTTGTCTTTTAAAGTGTTTATTCCTTTACAAAACTTATTACTTTCACTTGTATAAATTAAAAAGCAGGTGAAGAAGCAGCCTTCTTATCTGTGATCCACTGGCTTACAGAGGCTGTTTTTGCTGACAGCGGCTTTGCTGCAAAAGCATGCTGCTTCAAATTGTCCTTACTAAAAAATGACCAGTGCTTGTCTAAAACATGGGGGAAAACTTTTTTTTATCACTATACATTACTTTTATAAACAGGCTTTCTGTGTTTTTAAACGCTGGGTTGTTTCTGCATGCTCACTTTTTATTGAAACACATATGCAAAAAAGAGCTAAATGAAAAATTGTTTCTTCAGATAGACTTGATTTTCAAAGTGGTCTTCTTTTCTAATCCACTACTTAAAAAGGCTGCTTCAAATTGTTCTCAATAAAAACATAGGGAAAAGCTTTAAAAACTTTTTCTTAGTAAGAGTTTGAGAGTTTAGGCCTGGGGTGCTTCTGCATGCTCTTTTGTTATTGAAACATATGCAAAAGTGCTAAATGAAGGGATGTGTCTTTGTATAGGCTTGTCTTTTGAAGTGTTTATTGCTTTACAAGCCTTTCACCTCTATTTGTTAAAAACTTAAATTACTTTTATAAACTAACTGGCTGTGGTTTTAACCCTGAGGTAATTTCTTTTTTAATTTTACATTGTTTATAAGATTAGTTACAAAGCAATGTCTTCTTCACATAAAAAAAGGAAATGTTTATTTCAACAAGTATTTGGTATAATTTTGTTTTAAAAGCAAGCCTAGGGCTTTCTTGTTATGTTCTGGCCTTCTTATCTCTGATCCACTGACTCACAGATGCTGTTTTTGCTAACTGTGGCTTTGCTGAAAAAGCATGCTGCTTCAAATTGTTCTCACTAAAAAATGACCAGTGCTAGTTTAAAACTTAGGGGGAACATATTTTATCACTATACATTACCTTTATAAACAGGTTCTCTGTGTTTTTAAACCTGGAATGTTTCTGCATGCTCATTTTTTATTGAAACTCATATGCAAAAGTGCTAAATAGAGAAATACATCTTCAGATAGGTTTGTCTTGTAAAGTGTTTATCCTTTTACAAGACTTAATATAATTTTTACTTGCATTTGTTAAAAAGTTTGTGGAAGAAGCAGCCTTCTTATCTCTGATCCACTGACTCTCAGATGCTGTTTTTGCTAACAGGGGTTTTGCTGCAGCTTCAAATTGTCCTCACTAAAAAATAACCAATCTTAGTCTAAAACATAGGGGAAAACTTTTAAAAATTGTTTGTTACTAAGGGCTTATGGCTTTAACTTTTATTAAAGCCACTATGTAAAAGGGCTACATTGCGGGGGGAAATTCTTGGGGGTCTGTTTTTTTAGACAAGAATAAGGCAGTTAAAGGGGTGGGGTGGGTGAGATGGCTCTTGTTTAAAAACCTTGGAACGATAGGATTGGTTCAGGAAAATGAATTCTATGATGCTGCTGTAGAGCAACATCTGATTGGGCCGATCCAAAGGTGGCGATAACAAGCCTGAGAGGCTGTGAACCTGGAAAGTTGCCTCTTTCTGCAGAAACATTTGGAAGCGTAAGATCTCTCTCTCTAACTCAACCATGTGCTGGCTATCTGCAAAGGAGCTTTCTTTTTCCCTTTTCTTGCCCTGTTCTCTCTTTTAACCTTTTTTTTAAATGCTCTTTTCTTAAACTATTAAGTACAAGGATAGGTTAACTGCTTTTCTATTAGCCTGCCTTTATATTTTTTACCATGTGCTTACTAAACAGGTTCTGCTTTAGTAAATGCCCTTTTTTGCCATGTGTGCTTTTTAAACATTTGTAAATGCTTTTTTCTTAACCTAACCTACTCTTATATTTAACATTTTAAATGTTTCTTTCTTAACCAACTTTATATTTTTACCATGTGCTTACTAAACAGTTTCCTTTATATGTTTCTCTTATTTAACTCTTTTTAAATGCTCTTTTGTTAACCTACTCTTATATTTAATACACCTTTTCCATTTATCTCAAAATTTTTATTCTTTAACATACCAAACTAGTCCTTTCAAAACACCTCTCCTTACTAAACCTCACTAAAAATCTTCTCTTTAATAACTTGCCTCTATTCTTTCAAACTCACCCTTTAAAAAAACAAACAAAAATCTTTATTTTTCTTTAAGTCCTCTTTCCATTCTTTAACAAACTAGGCCTTTAAAAATCATCTCTCCTTACTCAACCCTCACCAAAGGGTCTTTCCTTTTTTTTCCTTCTACACCTTACCAAAGCTTTCTCTTTTAAATCTTTAAGCTCTCACTCTATTCTTTCAACCTTTTTCTCTAAACAAGCAACCAAATGTATCAAAGCACAAGCATGCAACACTCCCCCATTCAAACATAAAAAAATCAAAAATATTTTTTTGAAAATGGCTGACAGCGCCAAACCTCGATACCAACGGAAATGGGGCATGGAAACCTGTCAAAATATACATGGTGATGAACACTATTGAGCCGTATGCGACTCAGAATGAACATTGCCTGTTAGTTAACACACCCAGTCGTAAAGTGGCTCACAGAACTCAGAGTCTGTAAATCCTAAGTAAATTGCCAAGGCAGAGATCCAAGGTATTTAGACTCCTAACTTCCCCTGAAATCAATTAAAGGCAGGAGTCTAAATAAGTTTTTGCATCTGGGTCTAAGTCCCTGAGAAAGGAGTGAATAATTGTGAATATGGGACATTAACACCCTTGAGGACCAGGGGTACTCCAGGAAGGGCTACATTAGGAAATGTTAGAACCAAGGTTGCCTGTACAATCTTAATTCAGCCCCTTTGTGCATATGCATTATATTCTCTTTAATTAGTTGATCACATACTATTTTTTCCACAGGACGACATCTCATTCAGTGCACGGTATGGACTGTGCTCACACTGAGTTGGTAGCTATTCAATATTTCGTTTTGTACTTATTTAGTATGTGGCCCCATGTTTTTTATTTTAGTATGTATCCCCATGTGTGCTATCCAAGCCCTGCACACATAATTAATCATTTCCTCATACTTTTTATAGTGTTCATGTAACTAGCTAATCTGAGTGTTTCACAAACATTGATAAATTTATCTTCATAACACCCCTTTGAAGTAATGGGGTGATATTATCCTCACTTTAGAGGAAAGGAACTGAGGCACAGAAAGATTAAGGTAAAAAATGTCCACTAATTTTGTGTGCCCAATTTGAGATCTCCATGGCTGATGCTAAGGGTAGCATAAAATCCTTCCTTTACCTGTAAAGGGTTAAGAAGCTCAAATAACCTGGTTGGCACCTGACCAAAAGGACCAATAAGGGAAGAAGAGCCTTTCAAATCTGGGGGGGGGGATGTTTTGTTTTGTGCTCTGTGTGTGTTCCCTCTTGAGACAAAGAGAAACCAAGCAAGTAATCCAGCTTCTACTGAAATGATACAATTTCTGTAATTTTAGATGTAAGTAATAGCAAGGAAATGCATTAGGTTATCTTTTGTTTTAGCGTTGGGAAAATTCACAAGCTAAGAGGGAGGTTTATTCCTGTTTTTTGTAACTTTAAAGTTTTGCCTAGAGGGGAATCCTCTGTGTTTTTAAATCTTATTACTCTGTAAAATTACCTTCCATCCTGATTTTACAGAGGTGCTTCTTTTACTTTTTTCTTTATTATAAAGTTCTGTTTTAAAGAATCTGATGGGTTTTTAGTGTCCTAAAAACCCAAGGGTCTGGTCTGTGCTCACCTTGTTTACCTATTTGGTTGGTATATGATTCTCAAGCCTCCCCAGGAAAGGGGGTGAAGGGGCTTGGGGGGATATTTTGGGGAAACAGGAACTCCAAGTGGTCCTTTTCCTTGAATCTTTGTCTAACTCACTTGGTGGTGGCAGCGATACCGTCAAAGGACAAGGAAGAATATGTACCTTGGGGAAGTTTTTAACCTAAGCTGGTAAAAATAAGCTTAGGGGGTCTTTCATGCGGATCCCCACATCTGTACCCTAGAGTTCAGAGTGGTGAGGGAACTCTGACACTGTGCTTTTGTTCTGAATGTGTCATTTCATTTCAGAAGCTCTGTTGGGTCCTATTCTCATGATGCTTTACAATTGATGTTCAGATGTAATATGAAAACCAGGATTGTTCTATATGTAAGTCCAGTGGACCCATTCAGGCTTCTTCATGCAGTGCTAGCCTACCATTCAAGAATAAGAGTCCTCCTGAGTCTTAGTTTTCATGAGTCTTAGTTCTTGAGCATGATGATGAGATGAGTTTCCAGGGGCGTCATAATTGTGCTCACTGCTGAGTGATTTTTGAGGGCCCTTGAGTTCTGAGGTTGCCCTATACCTGAATTTGCCCACAGACCCTTGAAAATCACTTGTTAACATTGAACCCCTCAAATCCCAGGGAACTTTCAAAAATGTACTATTTTCCTCTGCAAGCAAACAGTACTCCGTGTACAAAAGTTATGGCTTGCCCTTCCCCCCAAAATTAGTATGCTCCAACACTTGATCTATATTTTTTATAAAGCATTCCTTCATTCCTATGGGTTTTTTCCCCCCCAATCAGCTGCACTGAGAAATGAGAATGTGGGATGATTATCTCAAATGTCAGGTTTCAGAGTAACAGCCATGTTAGTCTGTATTCGCAAAAAGAAAAGGAGTACTTGTGGCACCTTAAAGACTAACCAATTTATTTGAGCATAAGCTTTCATGAAGTGAGCTGTAGCTCATGAAAGCTTATGCTCAAATAAATTGGTTAGTCTTTAAGGTGCCACAAGTACTCCTTTTCTTATCTCAAATGTGTCTCTCCCCAATTTGCATTCAAGGATGGCTGATGGAAATGAGTTTCAAAGGGTTGGATGAATCTCCAACCATTTGCCAGACAGACAGAGATAAGGTGGGAATAAGTTTTGACACCCCTTTGTAGCGGAGGGGCTTCTATGTTAGTTGTATAGTTCTTAGAATTTGGTGATATTTGAGAGAAAATATTTGCTTGGATTTTGCAAGTCAAAACCACACACAGAATTGTAGATTTGTGCCATTCAGTTTCTGCAAAGAAAGAAGAAATGTCTTCTATGCTCCTTGGAAAAATGCAAGAGCTTCTCCATACCACAAGTGAACTAAGGAATAGGGTTTGGTAAAGAGGAGTGTAAGTGGAACAAAATAGTTTTCATGGTCAATTAAATGAGGATGTGAAGCTGCTGCATTTAACAACAACAAAAACTAGTTCATGAGGGTTAGGTTGTATTTTTGTCATGCAGAAACATACCTTTATTTTCTGGGTCCAAATGGCAAATTTGATAGGCCCTTACATTTCATAATGGAATTATGGGAGAATCAATGGCCTTCAGGCTAAGGCATTGGATTGGGACTCTGGAGATCTGGGGCCAGTTCCTGGTTCTGCTACTAATTAACTGTGTGGCACTGGGGAAGTCACTTGATCTCTCTGTTCCTTAGTTCTGCATCTGTAAACATGGATGAATATACTTGATCTGTCCACATGGTAAGCTCTTTGGGAAGGGGCTGTCTCTCACTGTGTGTAGGTACAGTGCCTAGAACAGTGATGGGCAATGTTTGTTTACATTGACCGTCCACAGGCATGGCTGATCGCAGGTCTCAGTGGCTGCGGTTTGCCGTTCCTGGCCAATGGGAGCTTCAGGAAGCCGTAGTCTGCTGAGATGTGCTGGCTGCCACTTCCCGCAGCTCCCATTGGCCGGGAATAGCAAACCACAGCCACTGGAAGCTGTGGGCGGCCATGCCTGCGGATGGTCAATGTTAACAAATTGTCTTGCGGCCCGCCAGCAGATTACCCGATGGCCAAGTGTGGCCCACAGGCTGCACGTTGCCCACCACTGGCCTAGAACAATGGGACCTCAATCTTAGTAGCTGCTATTATGATGGAAAGAAATAATTTAACAAACATTTCACTGGTCACTATCAAGCAGACAATACTTTATAAGGGCTAAGATATTATTTAGTTTATCTGATGAAAGTAGCAAAGAATTTCCACTCTGTTTATCTTGATACTTTGCTTTGGACATTTGAAAAATGTCAAAAGGATAATTTGATTTTAAAATGTTACAGATTTCAATAATATCAAATTTAAGCACACACATTCTGGAACTTCTATTGTGGGAAATTAGATTTGAAATTTGCTTCCTGAAAATGCAGGATTGGGTGATCCAGAGCACTGAAAAGCACCAACAGATTTAAGGTTTTGATCTGAAGCCCAATGAAGTCAATAGGAGCCTTTCGATTAACTTCAGTGCACTATATACTTCCACTAAATGAAGAGGGGCTACTTCTCTTGGTTTTTATACTAAGCTCTACCATAGTCACCTGATTTTCCACAAAGCAGATTGGGATATGGGAGAATGCTGCTAAATGTAGATTTACTTTTTATGATCAACTGGACTATAACGGGGTGGGCAGGGAGGGAGGGAACCCAGCTGTATGAAACGTTCTCCTGCTAGACTGTATGTATCAACATTTAGCAGAAATGTTTCCAAATTTAGAATATTTCATGTGGTGCAAATAGATAAAAACAATCAAACCAATAAAACTGACATATGAAACGTTCTGCTTTTAGACTGCTGGTGTCAAAATTGGTTATATGCAGTGTTGTTGTAGCCAGGTAGGCCTCAAAATATTAGAGAGACCGATTTAAAGAAGAGCTCTGTGTAAGCTTGAAAGTGTGTCTCCCACCAACAGAAGTTGGTGGAATAAAATACATTGTCTCATCCACCTTGTATCAAAATTTAGCAGAAGTGTTCCCTATTCAGAATCCAATTTTGTCTGCCTCAGCATTTTATCATATTTTGTGTACAGTCGCTCTTACTTTAAAGTCTGTCAGGATTGTCTACAGAAGAGACTCAGTAAGGCATGCAGGTTAGCCCATTTCATGGCAGGTAGGCTCTGGCTAACGCCTTGGGAAGTAAAGGAGAGCACGTAAAAAAAAAAAACCAAGCACTTGGGTTTGGGGCAGGGACCTCTCATCTTAAAATCTGGCTGGAAAATTTCACTATGTGAAGACCCTGTTTAGTAGGGATGATAATGTCCATCTTTGAGGGATGTCTCTCAGCCTGTTTTGTGTTTAGAGAGAGCTCTTTTGTGAGAATCCATAGGTGACCGTTCCCATTCTCTGGATCAAGTAATCTTCATATGGTGGAGATTGAGGGTAAATTTTGTGAGGGAAGCAAAAGCAGAGCTCTAGTATCAAGATCCTTCCCTGAAACAGACTGTCTGCAAGGCCAAACCACAAGTGCATCAATCTCATGTGTGAAGGAAGTGTGGGTGAGGAAGCAAACACATACAATGAAATAGACATTTTGCAGTTAGTACAAACTAGAAA
Organism: Caretta caretta; assembly: GCF_965140235.1. Lineage (NCBI taxonomy): Eukaryota > Metazoa > Chordata > Testudines > Cheloniidae > Caretta > Caretta caretta. Next base: position 190,325,900 of record NC_134207.1, on the reverse strand, counting down.
TATATTCTCTAAAATACCTGCAAAAAAATTCATTCCCCTCATCCTCACAGATTCTCAATTAAGAAAGATTTTGAGTAGGATCTTCTATGCAAATTGCAAAGGAAATCACTATTTGCATTTTGAGTCTAATAATGGTTTCTGCTTGTGTACATTCAGAGAGATGATTGTTGAGCTGAGTGCATTAGATCCGTTTGCTTGTCGCTTCAAAGTAACCCAGGGATGCATATTTTAGGCATCTTTAGGAAATGCTGCCTGCAGAATCATCCCCAAAGAAACTCATTCTTGTACAGTCTCACAGGCATTTTTGGGGATGATTCTACAGAGGACAGCTATCTCCTTGGATTTTTTTCCCTCCTATCCTCCACTCACCTTCTGAAACTGCAGAACCATGAATGGGGAACTATTCAGGGTACTTTTTGGTGGGGGTAAAGTATGAATTATGTTCTTATTGAACATCTTCCCATGCACTTTCCATGTGTACAGGCCAGTTTTGCTGGGTATTGTTGCAGTTTCTGGCCTGGTCTGTGCACATAGTGGGTGACTAGATGGTTTAGGCTTCAGTCTTGGAGAAGGGGAGCTGTCACCAGCTCTTACCCCTTCAAGTCTTTGCCTCCTTCCAACTTATTCTATATGTACATTGTGTAAACAGAGAGTGTGTGTGTGTGCACGCGCACACACACACACAGTGTCTGGGACAGAATCATACCAACACCAGGAAGAGGCAGGTCTACGTGACTGGAGACTCTCTACTATGAGGAACAGACAGGCCTGTCACCAGACCTGATCCAGAGAACAGAAGGGTGTACTATTTGCTGGGATCTAAGATACAGGATGTAGACATGAGGCTGAAGAGGATCCTAATGGGAGCAGGAAATAATCCACTGAGTGTCTTTTATGTGGGAACAAGTGATTTATAGCTAGATACTTGCTGCGATGCATCAAGGGAGACTATGCCAAGCTGGGGAAGATGCTTGAAGAAATGGAGGCTCAGGTGATCTTTAGTGGTATTCTGTCTGTCCTTAGAGGAGGAGAGCGAAGGTGAGACAAGATTATGATGATCAACAGATGGCTCAGGCAGTAGTGTTATAAGGAGGGCTTTGGATTGTTCGATCACTGGGAGACATTCACAGACAGATGATTGTTCTCATGGGATGGACTCTATCTGATTAGGGAGGGGAATAAACTTCTGGGATGGAGGAGGGGCTGATGGCACAACTGATTTAAACTAGGAATTTGGAGGAGGAGATGCTCATGTAATCTCCATGCCTTATTCTAACACTGAGTGGGAGGAAAATCAAGTAAGAGAGGGTACAGCTATGGAGAAAAGAACAGAGAAAATGGACATTAAGAGAAAAGATAGTGTCAATGCCAACAACAGTCATGTAGGCCAGCAGATCTCAACTGGGGGTCTGTGGATCCCTGGAGGACCGTGAGCCCTTTTCAGCCCCGCTGCTGAAACCTGGTGCCCTGAGCCCCAGCGCTGAAGCCGGGAGTGGCGCAGGGATGAAGGCGGCAAACCTTCCCCCACCCCGCGCACCAAGCCAGGAGCGGCAGGAGGCTGAAGCCGGGAGCCCCAGCACCCCCGCCCGCTGAAGCTAGGAGCCACACTGGGAGCTCCCCTGAGCCCACACACAGCCCCAGCTACTCCCTCCCTGCAGCCTGAGCTGTTTTCAAACTTTTTGAACTGAGTCTCTCCTTTGAGTTATATTTTTTGGTTGCATCCCCCCACAGCCCAGACAGACTGGGTAGTCTCCTGAGTGAGTCAAGGGGTGGAGGTGGTTCTCGCGCTCTGGACCCCACTGTGCGGAGCTGGGTCGAGCCCTGCCAGCCCTTGCCCCCCCCAAATAGAAGTAAAACTATGCCTATGCCCAAGGGTTCCCCCACAGCCCCAAGTTCCCCCTCACCCCTGCTGGGCCCTGGAGTTTTTAATAGAATGTTGAGGGGGGACTCACCAAGAGAGCCCTTGATGTAGGCGATACTGGCAGTAGAAAGACTGTACCTAAACAGGAGAGGAATCTGGGCAAAGCTGAGCAGAAACAACTATAGCAATGCAAAGAGTTTGGGTAACAAAATGGAGGAACTAGAACTACTGGTACAGGAAGTGAAACCAGATATTATAGGGATAACAGGAACATGGTGGAATAATAGTCATGACTAGAGTACAAGTATGAAAGGTATGTATTTTCAGGAGACACAGAAATATAGGTGGTGGAGGACTAAGTTCCCTCTAAGCTGCATGGCTGTGCAGTAGCCTATTAAGTGCCACACAGGCTCTCGGGGCTGCGGTGGGGAGAGATGCCTCTCCCCCAGCCGCAACCCAGCTCTGGACTTGCCGCAGTCAGGGAAGAGGCACCTCTCCCCCCTCCAGCTCAGGTTCTGCTGTGGGGAGAGAGAGCTGGGAGGAGTCCTCACTGCAGCCCTGGGGCAGCCTGCAACCCAAACCCCTTATTCCCAATCCCACCCCAGAGCCTGCACTCCAACCCTCTGCCCCAGCCCTGAGCCTCCCACACTCCAAACACCTCAGCCCCAATCCTGCCACATGAGTTTTGTTTGGTGCACCAATACGGAGGTGACGTGTCACGCCCCACCCCCATATTGATGCACATAACAAAATTAATTCCACACACGCATGGGAAAAATTAGAGGGAACACTGGCAGAGTAGTATTATAAATGGTGAGTTAGACTGAAAAGAAATTAGACCTGAGGGAATGGATAACACAGGATTGGTTTGGGTCAAAGTCACTTTGGGGAAGAAAGGTAAGAGAGGCTGTGCTGGGATAGAGCTTAGGGTCTGCTACAGATCCCGAGGATCCAATTTTGTATATGGATAGAGACCTCTTTAATATTTTCATGAAATAAATACTACTGGGAATTGTGTGATTATGGGAGACTTTAATTCCCAGCTATATATTAGAGGACAAGTGCTACTAATATTGATAGGGCCCAGACATTCCTAGATGTGATAGCTGACATATTTCTTCACCAAATAGTCACTGAATCAACAAGAGGAGATCCATTTTAGATTTAGTATTGGTAAGCACCAAGGACCTCACAGAAGAACTGGTTGTACAGGACAGCCTTGGTTCTGGTAATCATGAGCTAATTCAGTTTAAACTAAATGGAAGGATAGACAAAAATAGGTCTGCATCTAAGGCCATTGATTTCAAAAGGGCAAACTTAAAAAAATTAAGGGAATTAGTTAGGGAAGTGGGTTGGACTGAAAAACTCAAGGATCTGAATGTAGAGGAGGCTTGGAATTACTTTAAGTTAAAAGTTGCAGAAGCTATTTGAAGCCTGCATCCCAAGCACAGGTCAAAATTCATAGGAAAGGGTTGCAGATCAAGCTCAATGAGCAAGCATCTCAAACAGGTTATTAAGAGAAAGCTTACAAGGAATGGAAGATGGGATGGATCAGCAAGGAAAGCTACCTCTTGGAGGTCAAAAAAAAGTAGAGTTGGACCTTGCAAAGAATTAAGACAATAGTAAAAGGTTCTATAATCATATAAATAAAACAAAACAAGAAAAAATGGGACTGCTAAACCCTGAGGATGGTGGGGGTAGAGATTAAAGATAATCTAGGCATGGCCCAACACCTAAACAAATACTTTGCCTCAGTTCTTAAAAAGGGTAATGAGGAATTTTGGGGTAGTGGCAGGGTGGCTAATGGGAACAAAAATATGAAAGCAGAAATTACCACATCCAATGTGGAAATCAAACTCAAACAGCTTAATGGGACCAAATCAGGAGACCCGAATAATCTCCATCCGAGAATCTGAAAGAACTACTGGCACATGAAATTGCAAGCCCAAGAGCAAGCATTTTTAATGAATCTGTAAACTCAGGGGTCAGACCCTATGACTGGAGAATTGTTAATGTAGTACCTATTTTTAAGAAAGGGGAAACAAGTGACCCAGGAACCTAGAGGTCCGTTAGTTTGAACTCAATTGTATGCATGATCTTGGAACACATTTTGAAAGAGAAAGCACTTAAGGACAGAGGTAAATGATAATTGGGATAAAATACAACATGGCTTTAGAAAAGGTAGATCATGCCAGACCAACCTTATCTCTCTTTGATAAGATAACTGATTTTTTTTTAGACAAAGGAAATGCAGTAGAACTAATCTACCTGGATGTCAGTAAGGCATTTGATACATTTCCACATGGGAAATTAGTTAAATTGGAGAAGATGGGGATTAATATAAGAATTGAAAGGTGGATAAGAAACTGATTAAAGGGGAGACTACAATGGGTCATTCTGAAAGGTGAACTGTCAGGCTGGAGGGAGGTTACTAGAGGAGCTCCTCAGGGATCAGTCTTGGGACCAATCTTATTTAAGATTTTCATTAATGACCTTGGCACAAGAAGTGGGTGTGTGCTAATAACATTTGTGGATGACACCATGTTGGGAGGTAGAGCCAATATGGAGGAGGACCGGAATATCATACAAGATCTGAAGAACCTTGAAAACTGGAGTAATAGAAATGGGATGAAATTCAAAAGTGCAAGGTCATGCATTTAGGGACTAACAACAAGAATTTTTGCTATAAGTTGGGGACGTATCTGTTGGAAGTGACAGCGGAGGAGAAAGACTTGGGTGTATTGGTAGATCGCAAGATGACTGAGACGCAATGTGATGTGGCTGTGAAAAAAGGCTAATGCAATCCTAGAATGCATCAGGGGAGGTATTTCCAGTAGAGATAGTGAAGTGTTATTGCCATTACACTGGTGAGACCTCATCTGGAGCACTGTGTGTAATTCTGGTCTCCCATGTTTAAGAAAGATCAATTCAAACTAGAACAGGTGCAGAGAAGGGATACTAGGATAACCAGAGGTGTGGAAAACCTTATGAGAGGAGTATCATAGAGCTTGGCTTGTTTAGCCTAACCAAATGAAGGCTGAGGTGAGATATGATTGTTCTCTATAAATACATCAGAGGGATAAATACCAGGCAGGGAGAGGAGCTTTTTAAGTTAAGCACCAATGATGACACAAGAACGAATGGCTATAAACTGGCCATCAACAAGTTTAGGTTTGAAATTAGATAAAGGTTTCTAACAATCAGAGGAGTGAAATTCTGGAACAGCCTGCCAATGGGAACAGCAGGGGAAAAACCCTAACTTGTTTTAAGACTCAGCTTGATAAGTTTATGGACTGGATGGTATGATGAGATGGGCCACATGGCACTCTAGGCAATTTGCAACTGCTAGTAGCAAATACCCTAACTGCCGGTGACGGGACACTAGATGGGGAGGGCTCCGAGTTACTGCAGAGAATTCTTTCCCAGGTGTCTCAGTGGTGAGTCTTGCTGACATGCTCAGGATCCAACTGACTGCCATATGTGTGGTCAGGAAGGAATTTCCCTCCAGGTCAGATTGGCAGAGACACTGGGGGGTTTTCACCTTTCTCTGCAGCATAGGGCACAGGTCACTTGCTGGTACAAAACAAAGTAAAAGGTGGATTGTCAGTAACCTGGAGTCTTTAAATCATGGTTTGAGGACTTAAATAACTCTGCCACAGGTTAGGTGTCTATTACAGGAGTGGATGGGTGAGGTTCTGTGGCCTGCGATGTGCAGGAGGTCAGACTAGATAATCACAATGGTCCTTTCTGGCCATGAAATCTCTGAGTATAACACTGAGAAAGTCCCATAGATTCCCCGTAGAGACTGAGATATGCACTATGCCTCCAGAAGGTACTGCCCACAGAGGCATAACCCAGGAGGATGGGGGACAAGGGTGACTTTAAACCACCTTTACAACCTTGGGATTTGGGACTGTTGGGCGGCCCAGTGAGCTACTGTAATCTACAGCAGACTTCCTGGTGCTACCTATGCCAAAGCAGTGTGTGCTATGATCCTGCTCTGATGTGCCCCCTCCCACTACTCACCCTGACCCCAGCATGCCAGTGATGCTGGAATTCTCTCCTGGTCAGTTAAGGGGCCTTTCGTGAGGGCAAAGAGGATGCTGGGGCTATGAGGAAGTGGCCAGACAATTTGCTGCAGTAGCCACTAAGGGAAGTGGCTGAAGAGCAGACTGCAGGAAGGGGAGTGCACAGTGTGTAGCATGGCCGGAGGGCCGTGTCACTGATGAGGACATCACAGTCCTTGGAGAGACATGGGTCCAAGAGCAGGAGTGACAGTGGCATGCAGAGCTAATTCCCAAGACAGCCAGCAGGAGGCGCCAGAGTGGTGAGCGCACCCTGTCACAGCCTACAAGACACATGAGGGGTTGACAAAGCCTTTGCTCTTCAGAGTCATTTCTGGCCAAAATAAGTGTATGCTATAGGGGAAAACTACAATTTCAGACTGTTCATTTCAGCAAAGGGGTGGGGAGACCTGGCTGAGCATGCTCAGAAAAAACTGGGCTGCCACTTAAAAGAGAGTCATTTGAATTCTTCACCACTCCCACTACCCCAGACCAAGTTGGAAGCACATGCGCTCCTGAGCAAAGCAGATAGTGGTCTGCATAGCAAAACCATGCTTACTGCAGTATGTTCATAGGCCTGAGCATGTAGCTTTGATAATATTTCTTTAGATTTTTAGAACTGGATGTTTGGGCTGCTTTGAGCCAAGCCTTTGAGCCTCTTGAATATCAGCTTTCACCTATGAGGGGACTGCAGGTGACATCTTTTAGCCATTCAAGTGTCTGGGTGCTGGTATGTCTAGCTGATATTTCCTAAATTGTGCATTTAGGGACCCTTCAAGCAAGAGGGACTCAGAATTGCAGCCCTGACTCATTCAGTTATGCCATCACAGATCATTGCTCAATGAGCACGCTGTGTTTGAAATGATCCCAAAAGGGGATTTAGCCAAAACCACCTCACAGCAGTCAGAATAAATGTTGCAAAACTACAAGTCAACAGTGACTGTATCAGAGGGTGGAGTATCCCTCATCAGCAGCAAGAACAGCTCACAGAACAAAAATGACTGATGATGGGGTGTCATCTCGAGTTGCCCCTTCTGGTATCCACACCAACTGCTACTAGCTTTCTTCTTCTCTGCCACTTCCACCCATTTGCCTGCCTCAATTAGAGTTTTGGGCTTCCTATCTAGGATGTACCTTTCTATTTCCTCAGGAACACCCTCTAAGAACTGTTCCATTTGTATTAGGAGCAGTGTCAGGAAAATGCCACATCTGGTTTCCCCCTTAGAGCTCTGATCTGCTTACGGGCATGCATGGGTGTTAGCCCCATCCTAATTCTGGCCTTTTGTTTAAAAAAGTTTGTACTTGTTCATGTGTTCTTTAGGCATTTCAGCTGCCACCTCAACTAAGGGTCCACTGAGTTGTGGCCTCAGCTCCACCATATACTGGTCTGGAGGGAGGTTGTACCCAAGGCAGGCCCTTTCAAATTTTTCTAAGAAGGCCTCTATATCATTGCTTACCTTGTATGAGGGGAATTTTTTTGAATGAGGAGTGGTACCTGGAGGACTGTTAGGGCTACCTGATTGATCCAGATTAGCCTTTTCCAGGTTTAAGTGCTTCAGCTCCACTTCCAAGCTCTTCGCCTCTTTCCTCTCCTCCGCTTCCACCTCCAAGCACTTAATCTCTAGGAAGAAATTCCTTTCTGCCTCAGTTAGAACTTGGCCTGAGTTAAAGGCATCCCTCCATCCTGGCACCAGGATCTCGGGTGGGGGAGGGCTGACCCTTCCTTTCTGGGAAGTCTCTGGTCCCCACCCCCTCCTTGCATTTCTGTCATTGAGCTGGATGTTTGGGCTTGATCTGGGTCTGTCTTCTGCTTTGGAGAGACTGGTTGCTCCAGAGTTTCAGTGTCTGATCTCAACCTCATGCAAGGGCTGCCCTACTCTAGCCTAGCTATTTCGTCTGGCCCTGGCCCTTGTGTAGAGGAGAAGAGGGCATAGGGCCAGGGAACCCCTGGTGCAGGAAAGTGAGGGAGCAAGTATTGTAGGAGGGGTGGAATGTAGAGCACACAAGGGAAGAGCAAATTTGGGAGATTTGCAGGTAGTCGCTAAAAATAGAAGACACTTTAGGGTTGTCAATCAGGGAGACCAACATTCAAGAGTGCCAGATAGACAAGTTGTGGGTTTTTTGGTTTGCACATCAGTGTGTACACGTATGCCTTGAGTGGGGGCACTGAAAATGCCCTCAGCAACAAAACATTTACAGTCAGTCCTGGGGATGGGAGGGAACAGAGGGATGCAAGGAGCCCCTAGCGGATACAATGTGCTTGGCCTACACAATCTATGAAGTGTGCAGTCCCCTAGTTGGTAACTCAAATAGTAGCAAGAAAAGGATAAATCCTTGCCCTTCCCCCCCCAAGGTTGGCTGGTCCTAGAGGTTTCCCTGAAGAGACTTCCTAGGTTTGTGCCCAGAGAGTCACTCCCTTAAATCCAAGGGCAGAAATAATTGAGCTCAGCCTGCCAGGAGGAACCAATCAGCATCTCCCAATGCCTGCAAAGAGAGCAGCTCACTCAATATTTATGATTTAATTTGGATTTTGGGCTTAGACAAACTCCTCACAAAAGGGCATCCATGTAAAGCTCTAGCTGCCCTTGACAGATGTAAAAACATAATAATGTAAGAGTTGCTAAAGGTGCGTTTTTCCTCCCACCCTATGTAACCTTGATTTTAAAGTTCTCTCAATTAATATTAAGTTGTTCAAGCTAAGGATGCAATAAACCAAACTAAGTTTTCAGGTTCAAGCTTCTAGGTGGGTTACAGATAATTTAGTTTAATAGAGGACCCTGGATGACCCTCTGAATGATAGAGCCAAATTTTCTTTAAAATGAAAATGATTAGTTAAGCAATCAGGCATACAATTACCGTTCACACAGCTACTGCAATTACCTTCCATCTTTGAATGTGATTTATCAAGCAGTGATCAATCCAATGCCAACAGAATGAAGTCTAGCCTTATAATCCTGGAACCTAGTAGTACCCTGTCACAGGAGTACTCACCATTGGTGGTGCCTCCTGATGGCCATTCTGGGGATTAGCACCAGCCAAGCATTGCACCCCGGCAGCATGTTTTCCATTGTCCTCTCACCCTGTAGACCCCTCTCATTACAGGAACCACAGCCTCCTCTTCATGACTCAGTCCTCCAGCCAGGTCACCAGACATGTTCCCTCCTTCTGTGGTATCAAAGTCCTTCTTGACAAATGGGCTCAGGAATTCTTCCTGCTCATTGCCCTGCCAGTATCGCTTCATCAGCGGCTGGTAGTGGTACCTGGGCCCACCCTCTATTCCGGGTCCCAGCTCAAGGGTCCTCTCATTAGCAGCCATTAGTTTGACCTACCCCATACCTCGCTACTCTGTCCCCTGAGCCTTGCCTACCTCTCTTGCTCTCCCCCTTCTCTAAACTTGCCAAGCCTTACTGCCTCCTCCCAGGGAGTAACTATAGGCTACTTGCCTTTAGCCCCAGACACACCTCCCTTCTCCCAGGGTGTGATTGCAGATGCTTTCCCTCTAGCCCCTTTTGTTACCAGCTTCCAGACTAATATAGGCCCCACCTGTCCCTGCCCAGCTGAGCCTGTTCTACTTAAATCCCTGCTCCCTGTCTCCTTCTCCAGGTGCAGCATGGGCAGTTAATTGGCCCACTTAGCCATCTTAACATTTGCAGCCCTGTTTGGGGTGGACACTGCATCACATACCCTTTTGGTGTTACTTGGAGCTATCTTCAATTTAGAAAGGTTACTCCTTTTATAGCCTATTAAAATACTAATTAACATTAAATCTATCCATTATAATATTCACATTTCCACCACCTCTTTATTGGCTCTTTATGTACATATTGTTTAAATTAACAGCTGCACCAATGTCCTTCCCATGCTATCAGTACAAATAGCATTTTAATTCACTTTCAAAATTCTCAGAAACACTCATGAAAAGCTCTGCTAAAACCAGTTATGCCCCAACCTTGCCACAACATAACCCTGGGTCATGTCCTTACTAACTTCAATTTTCCCACCTTACTGTCTCCAACTTATCCTTAACTTATGCTAACAAATTCAATTTCCCATACTCCTCTATTCTTAGCCTAACTTAAACAAAACCTAATTTCTACTTATTCCTTAACCTAACATGCTCTGTAGGGCACACCTACCAGACCTCATCCAAATCACCAGCCACATGACCAATATAGCTGAAATCAAAGAACACCTGTTAAAGTGGGTCCTCTAGTTGTTTTACCTGCTTATACATTGGAAAGGGGAAGCCTTGTGTTTGGACTCTGGAAGGAAAACTTTAGGCTTCATTTTTGACTCCGGCTCTTAGGGATGGGGTGGGCACCCACTACGGTGGCCCATGAGACCCTCCTGCCTATTTCTGGGGACAGTCAGGGGACGGGGAAGGGGGAGTTGATGGGGCAGGGGTCCTGGGGGGCAGGGGTGGGCAATGACCCCCTCGTGGGGTGAGGAGGGAACCTGTTAAGATTTTGGCAGCTCATCACTGGACGTTTTTACCTATGTCTGGTCTTGTGAGATATGCCAGAAGGATGGGAAAGCCCCAAGACCAGGTCAAGGCCGCTCTCCAGCCACTCCCCATCTTTGAGGTTCCATTTCAGCATGTAGCTGTGGATATTCTGGGTCCTTTCCCTAAAAAGGCACCCAGAGGAAAGCTGTCCATACTGACCTTCATGGATTTTGCCACCTGATGGCTGGAAGCAGTAGCTCTACGCAACAACAGGGCTAAAAGTGTGAGCCAGGCATTGGCAGACATTGTTGCCAAGGTAGGTTGGCCCTCTGACATCCTTATGGATTCGGGAACTAACTTCCTGGCAGGGACCATGAAACGTCTTTGGAAAGCTCATGGGGTAAACCACTTGGTTCCCACCCCTTACCACCATCAAATGAATGGCCTAGTGGAGAAGTTTAATGGGACTTTGGGGGCCATGACACGTAAATTCGTGAATGAGTACTCCAATGATTGGGACCTAATGTTGCAACAGTTGTTCTTTGCCTACAGGGCTGTACTACATTCCAGTTTGAGGTTTTCACCCTTTGAACTCATTTATGGCCACAAGTTAAGCAGCCATTACAGTTGGTAAATCAGCAATGGGGTTACATCTTCTCCAGGAACTAACATTTTGGATTTTGTAACCAACCTGCAAAACACCCTCAAGGAATCTCTAGCCCAGGGTGGCCAATCTGAGCCTGAGAAGGAGCCAGAATTTACCAATGTACATCGCCAAAAAGCCACAGTAATATATCAGCAGCTCCCCATTAGCGCCCCCTTCCCCGGCTCCCAGCACTTCCCGCATACCAGCAGCCTTGCCGATCAGCACCTCTCCCTCCTTCCCTGCACCTCCAGATCAGCTGTTTAGTGGCATGCAGAAGGCTTGGGGGGACAGCAAGGGCATGGCAGGCTCAGGGGAGGGGGCGGGAAGGGGTGGAGTGGGGGCAGGGCCTGTGGCAGAGCCAGGGGCTGAGCAGTGAGCACCTCCCAGCACCTTGGAAAGTTGGCACCTATAGCTGCAGCCCCAGAGATGCTGCCTATACAAGGAGTCACACATTAACTTCTGAAGAGCCGCATATGGCTCCGGAGCCACAGGTTGGCCACCACTGCTCTAGCCCTTGCTTGAGAGAACCTACAGGATACTCAACAAGAGCAAAAGGCCTGGTATGATAAACATGCTAGAGAGCATTCCTTCAAAGTAGGTGACCAAGTCATGGTACTGAAGGCGCTCCAGGCCCATAAGATGGAAGTGTCATGGGAGGGGCCATTTATGGTCCGAGAGCACCTGGGAGCTGTTAATTACCTCATAGCATTCCCAAACCCTACCCTAAAACCTAAAGTATACCATGTTAATTCTCTAAAGCCCTTTTATTCCTGAGAAATCAAGGGTCTCCAATTTACAGCCCAGGAAAGAGACAATGCTGAGTGGCCTGATGGAGTCTACTATGAAGGAAAAAGCAATGGTGGCGTAGAAGTGAGCCTTTCCATAACCCTTTGGCGTAAGCAGCGACAGCAAATCCAGTAGCTGTGCACCAGCTTCACACCAATGTTTTCAGCCACCCCAGATCAGACAGAACAGGCGTACCACTCCATTGACACAGGTGATGCTTGCCCAATTAGAGCCCAGCCATACTGGATGGCTCCTCAAACCAAAACCGCAATAGAAAGGGAGATCAAGGACATGTTACAGATGGGTGTAATCTGCCCCTCTGAGAGTGCCTGGGCCTTTCCAGTGGTTCTGGTTCCCAAACCCAATGGGGAAATCTGCTTTTGCATGGACTACTGTGAGCTAAATGCTGTAACTCACCCAGAAAACTATCCAAGGCCATGCACAGATAAGCTATTGGAGAATCTGGGACTTCCCCTTAGTTAAGTCTAAAGTGGAGATGAACTGGGCTACTGGCAAGTGCTGCTAGATGACGCAGCCAAGGAAAGGTCAGCCTTCATCACCCATGTAGGGCTGTATGAAATTAATGTGCTCCCTTTTGGACTGCAAAATGCACCCACTACCTTTCAGAGACTGGTAGATAACCTTCTGGATGAATCAGGGGAATTTGCAGTCTCCTACCTTGACAACGTGGCTATATTCTCAGATTCATGGGCAGAACACCTGGAACACCTTCAAGCTATCTTCCAGCACATAAGGGAGGCAGGATTAACCGTTAAGACCAAAAAATGTCAAATAGGCCTAAACAGGGTAATGTACCTTGGACACCAGGTGGGTCAAGGAACTATGAACCTCCTACAGGCTAAAGTAAACACTATCCAAAATTGGCCTGTCCCTAAGTCAAAGAAGCAGGTCCAATCCTTCTTTGGCTTGGCCAGGTATTACTGATGATTTGTCCCACACTACAGCCAAATTGCCATGCCACTGACAGACCTAACCAGGAAAAAATAGCCAAATGCAGTTCAGTGGACTGAAAAGTGTCAAAAAGCCTTTAACCAGCTTAATCCCGGATTTAGACCGACTGTTCGTCGTAACCACAGATGCATCTGAGCATGGTGTAGGAGCTGTTTTAATGCAGGAAAGACCAGATCAATTCCATCCTGTCATGTTTCTCAGCAAAATACTTTCTGAGAGGGAAAGCCACTGGGCAGTCTTAGAAAAAGAATGTTACGCCATTGTGTATGATCTGGAAAAGCTACTCCTGTACATTTGGGGATGGCGTTTCCACCTGCAGACTGACCAGGCTGCACTAAAGTGGCTTCACATAGTCAAAGCGACTAACAAAAAACTTCTTTGGTGGAGTTTAGCTCTTCAAAACTTTAATTTTGAAATACAACTCATTTCTAGAGCCTCTAACTAAGTGGCTGATGCACTCCAGTGGGGAGGTTTCCCAGAATCAGCGAGGTAAAAATGTCCCTGTATTCTAAGTCATTGTAGTCCTTGAGGTGTGAAAAATAATGTTTAGTTCTTCATGTAATTAGTAGTAAAATTAGAGGTGCATGTATCTTATTAACTCTGTTTCCTAAACCTCCAGGAAGAAATCCCAGCTGGTGTGAACCAGACCTGAACCAGGCTGGCAGCACCGTCTGTGATTTGGGGGGCGTGTGATAAATGAAGGTGGGGGAGTAGCTCCCTTTTATGGACCCAGCCAGCCAGTTAGTTATAAAATCCCTCTTGGTAGCTGTTCTCTACTTGCTTTACTTGTAAAGGGTTAAAAAGTCTGACTGCATGCATAGGTAAAAGAAAGTGTGTGGGCACCTGGCCAAAAGAGCCAATAGGAAGGCTAGAACTTTTAAAAATGAAACAAGACTCCCCTTTTGTCAGTCTGTGGTTGTCCTCCAGGAGAGGAGAGACTGGGCTGGAACTATGCTGTAAAAAGCTTTGAAAAAAGTATGAAAAATCATCAGATCCTACCTAGAAACTACTCATTTGAAACCCAAGATATGTAAGTAGATCACATCTTCCTAGACATTTCCTGATTAGGTTTATTTCTTTATGGCTTGTGGATTCCTCTGTGCTAACCCCAGGTGCTTTTGTTTTGCTTGTAACCTTTAAGCTGGACCTCAAGAGAGCTATCTTGATTCTTAACCCTTGTAATGGTTTTTTTTTTATTTAACAAAGCCCAAATTTCAAATGTATTTTCTTTTTGTTTTTAATAAAATTTACCGTTTTTAAGACCAGGATTGGATTTTTGTGTCCTAAGAGGTTTGTGCACATGTTGTTCAATTAGTTGGTGGCAACAGCTGATTTCTTTTGTTTTCTTTCTCAGCGCTTCCCTGGAGGGGGGTGAAAAGGCTTGAGGGTACCCCACAAAAAGGAATTCCCAAGTGCACCTTCCTAGGCTCTCAAAGAGGGTTTTTGCACTTGGGTGGTAGCAGCATCTACCCATCCAAGGTCAGAGAAAAGCTGTAACCTTGGGAGTTTAATCCAAGCCTGGAGTAGCCAGTATTAATTTTTAGGTTTCAGAGGAACAGCCGTGTTAGTCTATATTCGCAAAAAGAAAAGGAGGACTTGTGGCACCTTAGAGACTAACCAACTTATTTGAGCATGAGCTTTCGTGAGCTACAGCTCACTTCATCGGATGCATACCGTGGAAACTGCAGCAGACATTATATACACACAGAGAATATGAAACAATACCTCCTTCCACCCCACTGTCCTGCTGGTAATAGCTTATCTAAAGTGATCATCAAGTTGGGCCATTTCCAGCACAAATCCAGGTTTTCTCACCCTCCACCCCCCCACACAAATTCACTCTCCTGCTGGTGATAGCCCATCCAAAGTGACAACTCTCTTCACAATGTGCATGATAATCAAGGTGGGCCATTTCCTGCATAAATCCAGGTTCTCTCACCCCCTCACCCCCCTCCAAAAACCACACACACAAACTCACTATCCTGCTGGTAATAGCTCATCCAAAGTGACCACTCTCCCTACAATGTGCATGATAATCAAGGTGGGCCATTTCCTGCACAAATCCAGGCTTTCTCACCCCTCCCCCCCTTTTTTTCCCCCCCGGGGACACACACACATACACAAACTCACTCTCCTGCTGGCAATAGCTCATCCAAACTGACCACTCTCCAAGTTTAAATGCAAGTTTAACCAGAACGTCTGGGCGGGGAGGTAGGCTACCTTGCATAATGACTTAGCCACTCCCAGTCTCTATTTAAGCCTAAATTAATAGTATCCAATTTGCAAATGAATTCCAATTCAGCAGTTTCTCGCTGGAGTCTGAATTTGAAGTTTTTTTGTTGGAAGATAGCGACCTTCATGTCTGTGATTGCGTGACCAGAGAGATTGAAGTGTTCTCCGACTGGTTTATGAATGTTATAATTCTTGACATCTGATTTGTGTCCATTTATTCTTTTACGTAGAGACTGTCCAGTTTGACCAATGTAAATGGCAGAGGGGCATTGCTGGCACATGATGGCATATATCACATTGGTGGATGTGCAGGTGAACGAGCCTCTGATAGTGTGGCTGATGTTATTAGGCCCTGTGATGGTGTCCCCTGAATAGATATGTGGGCACAGTTGGCAACGGGCTTTGTTGCAAGGATAAGTTCCTGGGTTAGTGGTTCTGTTGTGTGGTATGTGGTTGTTGGTGAGTATTTGCTTCAGGTTGCGGGGCTGTCTGTAGGCAAGGACTGGCCTGTCTCCCAAAATTTGTGAGAGTGTTGGGTCATCCTTTAGGATAGGTTGTAGATCCTTAATAATGCATTGGAGGGGTTTTAGTTGGGGGCTGAAGGTGACGGCTAGTGGCGTTCTGTTATTTTCTTTGTTAGGCCTGTCCTGTAGTAGGTGACTTCTGGGAACTCTTCTGGCTCTATGAATCTGTTTCTTCACTTCCGCAGGTGGGTATTGTAGTTGTAAGAAAGCTTGACAGAGATCTTGTAGGTGTTTGTCTCTGACTGAGGGGTTGGAGCAAATGCGGTTGTATCGCAGAGTTTGGCTGTAGACGATAGATCGTGTGGTGTGGTCAGGGTGAAAGCTGGAGGCATGTAGGTAGAAATAGCGGTCAGTAGGTTTCTGGTATAGGATTATTAAGGATCTACAACCTATCCTAAAGGATGACCCAACACTCTCACAAATTTTGGGAGACAGGCCAGTCCTTGCCTACAGACAGCCCCACAACCTGAAGCAAATACTCACCAACAACCACATACCACACAACAGAACCACTAACCCAGGAACTTATCCTTGCAACAAAGCCCGTTGCCAACTGTGCCCACATATCTATTCAGGGGACACCATCACAGGGCCTAATAACATCAGCCACACTATCAGAGGCTTGTTCACCTGCACATCCACCAATGTGATATATGCCATCATGTGCCAGCAATGCCCCTCTGCCATTTACATTGGTCAAACTGGACAGTCTCTACGTAAAAGAATAAATGGACACAAATCAGATGTCAAGAATTATAACATTCATAAACCAGTCGGAGAACACTTCAATCTCTCTAGTCACGCAATCACAGACATGAAGGTCGCTATCTTACAACAAAAAAACTTCAAATCCAGACTCCAGCGAGAAACTGCTGAATTGGAATTCATTTGCAAATTGGATACTATTAATTTAGGCTTAAATAGAGACTGGGAGTGGCTAAGTCATTATGCAAGGTAGCCTATTTCCCCTTGTTTTTTCCTACCTCCCCCCCCCAGACGTTCTGGTTAAACTTGGATTTAAACTTGGAGAGTGGTCAGTTTGGATGAGCTATTGCCAGCAGGAGAGTGAGTTTGTGTATGTGTGTGTGTGTCCCCGGGGGAAAAAAAAAGGGGGGGGGTGAGAGCCTGGATTTGTGCTGGACATGGCCCACCTTGATTATCATGCACATCGTAGGGAGAGTGGTCACTTTGGATGAGCTATTACCAGCAGGATAGTGAGTTTGTGTGTGTGGTTTTTGGAGGGGGGTGAGGGGGTGAGAGAACCTGGATTTGTGCAGGAAATGGCCCACCTTGATTATCATGCACATTGTGAAGAGAGTTGTCACTTTGGATGGGCTATTACCAGCAGGAGAGTGAGTTGTGTGTGGGGGGGATGGAGGGTGAGAAAACCTGGATTTGTGCTGGAAATGGCCCAACTTGATGATCACTTTAGATAAGCTATTACCAGCAGGGCAGTGGGGTGGGAGGAGGTATTGTTTCATGATCTCTGTGTGTATATAATGTCTGCTGCAGTTTCCATGGTATGCATCCGATGAAGTGAGCTATAATAGCTCACGAAAGCTCATGCTCAAATAAATTGGTTAGTCTCTAAGGTGCCACAAGTACTCCTTTTCTTTTTATTAATTTTTAGAATCCTTGCAGGCCCCCACTTTCTGCACTCAAGGTGCCAGAGTGGGGAATCAGCCTTGACAACATATAATCAATTTAAAATAAAAAAGATCATGTTCTCCCTTTAATCATAGTTTATGTTCCTTTTTTAGAATGAGGAACTATCAGTATATCAAGACCCCAAGATATTAATTCCACATATAACTGAGATTGTGCCTGTAACTGACTTTTCAAAAATTCATAGTTTGGGTCAAAATGTCCTTTGTTCTCAATATATTTAGCAAAATCCTAGTTACAATACTTAGCTTCCTATGGAATGTGCTATAGAAATGCTATGAAAGTGCTGTACAAAGGTTGTTTCACTATAGCACAGTGAGTAAGAGAAATGGAGGCAAAAAGATATTGTGAATTCCTCAAGATCACAATCAAGTCTGTGACAAAGGTGATAGTAGGCCTTGGTGCTCAAGTGTCCTGGGCTTTAATAACTAGATTCTACTTTCTACGATATGACTGCTTCAAAGAAAATCAGGTCAGATCAATTCAAACAAACCACAGACTTTAACAGCTCCTGCATTCACAACCCTTGCAGGGGTGGAGTTAAATATAAACATGCAGGGTAATACTCTATACCAGAGATTCTCAACCTCGGGGTCACTGCCAAGTGTCAGAGGCTTATGACCACCCTGCCCTTCCCATATTGCTAAATCGGGGAAAGGGGCCTGAGTATGGAAGAGGTTGAGAACCACTGTTCTATCCTATATAAGTACTACTGCTCAATTACGATGGAATTGCACATTATTTGAAAGCAGGGCTTCTACCAAGTGTTCATATTGCAAGAGCCAGTGCAGTTTTTCTGGACCACTCCTGCCACAGCTTTTACTTCTTTCTAAACAGAAGAGAGCCTCTTTTTGCGGGGAGATAAGATGTTAAATAGTACAGTCTCCACCCAGTGCATGCGGACTCGCTCGTATAAATCCGCATTAACAATAACAGATGTTGTGAGCTCAGCCCATGGCACGCAATGAATCTGATACCCCCTGGATTAGATATGAAGCATTTTATGTTCAACATGCCAGTGTTCTTATATGAAGTTGTTTACAAACTAATCTTTTCCTGAAGCAGTTTTGGAACTAAAATCCAGAATTGTTTTTAATATAATGTTTGTCAGACATTTTCAACAAAACTGCTCCTGTTTGTCCTTATGGCTTTGGGCAGCATCTCATACCACTGCATTCCCAACTAGCTCAATCCCCGTCTTGTTTCCTTCCTGGTTTCCTGCTTGACTGGTTCTGAAAGCCTGCGTCCCATGTTTAATTACACCATCATTATTGCTAATTCTTAATAATTTAGTATACCTTTCCACTGAATACATTTTTATATATATATATATATATATATATATATATATAAAATATGAAAGAGAGACAAGAAAGATGAGATACTCACTGATTTACCAAGCTTCTTATGGATGATAACTGTCTTCGTTCTTGTGAACCATAGCGTGATTAGTCCTGTCTACATCTTCAGAAGCTCAGAAACTGCTGCTTCTCAGAAGTTTTGCAAGAATTATTACAAGAAGTAAAGGAGCAGTTCTTCTTTTTCTAAAAATGGACTTTTAGCAACAGTTTCACTTAGAACTTAATGGAAATGTTAGAGTGCTGAATTTTCAGAGTGCATGTTAAATGCAGAACTGAGGGCTTAGGTCCTCAGTCCTATAGATTCACTAGTGCAGACTCTGTATGGAGTCCTACTGACTTCACTCCACATGGGAACAGTCTGAGCTAGAACCTCTGTTTGCAGGATCAGGGCCTAGTTCCAACTTCCATTGGGGTATTCCCATTAGCTTTACTGGGAGTGGGATCAGGCTTAGGTACACAAAATCGTGTCAACTATTTTTGATTGCACTAAACACTTTTGTAGCATATTCAAAAATAAGTTGAAATATTTTGTGATGGCAGCTTGTCTACAATAGGAAATTAGGCGGGCTCAGGGTGTGAAAAGCCCACACTGCTGTGCGGCGTGGTTAAGCCGACCTAAGTTCCCGTGTAGACCGTGCTAGATCAACGGCACAATTCTTCTGTTGACCTAGCTACCGCCTCTTGGGGAGACGGATAACTACACTGATGGGCGAACGCTTCCCCTCAGCGTAAGTAGTGTCTATGCTGAAGCTACAGTGGCACAGCTTCAGCACTGCAGTTGTGCTGCTCTAGCATTTCAAGCGTAGACGAGCCCAGAGTGAAATTCAAAAAATACGACTAGGGCCTGCCTCCAGTGTTTGGTGCCTCCCTTCAAGAAAGATGTGGACAAATTGGAGACAGTCTAGAGAAGAGAAACACAAATGATAAAAGGGTTTAGAAAATATGACCGATGAAGAAAGACTAAGAGGACTGGACATGTTTGGCCTTGGGAAAAGAAGACCGAGGGGGACCCTCATGCCAGTCTTCAAATAGGTTAAGGGCTCTTACAAAGAGGATGGTGATCCATTGTTCTCCACGTCCACTGAAGGTGGGACAAGAAGCAATGGGCTTAACCTGCAGCAAGGAAGATTTACTTTAGATATTAGGAAAAACTTTTAACTATAAGGGTAGTTAAGTTCTGGAATACGCTTCCAAGCGAGGTTTTGGCATCCCTTTTCTTGGAGGTTTTTCAGACCAGGTTAGACAAACACTTGTTAGGGATGGTCTAGGTTTACTTGGTCCTGCCTCAATGCAGGGGGCTGGACTTGATGACGTCTCAAAGTCCCTTCCAATTCTACATTTCTATGATTCTATATAGAAAACACCTTCACAAACAATCACAGGCAATTCCAAATCTCACAGGTGTCAATGAGCTTTTCCTCAGAAAGGGAAGGACTTTGTTTATCAAGATGAAAAAAGTAGGAAAGATGAAAGAAAAGGGGCTTGTCTCTTTCTAGAAACATAGGAATTGCCAGTCTGGATCAGACCCATGGTCTGTCTAGTCAAGTATCCTGTCTCCAGTAGTGGCCAGCACCGGCTGCTTCAGAGGAAGCTGCAAGAAAGCCTTGTAGTGGGCAATTGAGGAGAAGCCTGCCCATGGGTAAAATTTCTTCCTAAACCCCAATAATTACAGCATGGCTTATGTCCTGCAGCTAAGAGTTTATATCCCTTCCAAAACTGTTGTTTTTGTTGTTTTAATGATTAAGCTTTGTAATCCGAGATCACAGTGAAATAAACATACAGACCTGTGTTTTTCCCAGTAACCACACCAGTTTGTGATATGTATGATACAATATGTGATCAGAGACCTATCAGTATAGATCATAGTTCTATAGATCTATCAATATGATCATCGATCCGTCAGGATAGATCTCTCTAGTTATCACTAATGCAGTTTATCATCTGAGACCGCGAATGTCAAATGACAGGAATCCAGGAAGGAGCCTAGTGAGGAGGGCTGTGCACTAGAAACTGTAGGGTCTGGGTGGGGCCTGAAACTCTTATCTGTCTTTTTGGCTATCTTGAAAACAAAAAAAATGCAAATTGCCACATGGATTTTCTGTTAGATTTCCTGTGCGCTTGTTCCATTTCCAACCACAGTTTCTCTCTCCTGCATCCTGGAGGACAGTAGAGACTGAGCGCAGTTCTCCTGTCAGTCCTCCCTTCTCTTGCCCAGCCAACATGGAGCTGCTTGTGGAGTGAGAACAAGGAGGGGAAGAAGTAAGTAGCTGCAGTTGCCAGCAGTTATCTCAGGGTTTAGCCGCAGCTGTCGGGAGCGGCATCCTCAACAGCTCTGTGAGCTCTCCGTGCTGTGCTGAGGAATGTCAAAGCAAAAGCAGCACGGCAGCCCCCCAGCTCCTCGCAGCAGCAGTCTGCCTGCGGCTGTGTTCCCAGTGCAGGGGAGAAGAGAAGGATTGCACCCTAATGATTTGCTCTTTGCTGCTCAAGCTGAGGAGCAGGTTCAGCTGTCAGAACTTCCTGGAGCTTTGAAAGGGGAGGGGCGCATGTCTGCAGCCAGGTGCAGGGCAGTCGAGTTCAAAACAGTGAGCAGAGCGGGCACAGCAGGCATTGTGGGATACTGGAGGAGGCCAGTTATGTCGACATAATGAACGGCAGCATCTACACTGGCGCTTTGTCACTTTAACTTTGCTGCAAAAAGCTCTTTGCCTCTCGTCAAGGTGGTTTTATTTTGTCGGCAAAGCGGCCAAAAATAGCTTTGTAGTGTGTACACCTCCACTGTTTTGTTGGCAAAAGCTGCCTTTTGCTGACAAAATTGTGTCCTGCAGACAAGGCCTAAGGAGGCATCGAGGGCAGGCAGGGCAATGGTGGGGGCAAGGAGTGGAGCATGGAGAGGGATGTAGGACAACAGACACGTCTCCATGTTAAATTGTAAATGCTTAGTACTTTCTAGATATAAAACTTTAAGGGCCAGATTCTCTGGTTGGCTAAAGTCACTTTATACCTCCTAAGCAGCACCAAGAGATCGTACAGTGGTCAAAGTTGGCTTGTGGGAGAATCCAGCCTGTTCCCCAGTGCTAGACAATATTTCCTCACTCACTTGCACCCGCCTTGATTTTTTAAAACCACCAAAACTGATATTTGCTCCTGAAAATATGAAAAAAAAGTGTTTTCAAAGGTCAAAGTGCCAAATCCCTCCTCAAGCTTCTTGGTGCACAGGATCTGCACCAGCTGCAACATCTTTTAGCATAGCCCAGCAGGTTTCATTTCTCTGTGGGCTGGTGTGGGGGAAGGGTTCTGGTCCATGACTCCACTTCCTCTCCACTCCCTTTGTGGCTTTGTGCATTCCCTTGGTGTCCGTGTAAGAAGCAATCCCTGCCCTTTCCCAGAGATCAGAGCTGAAGCCCCTTTTCCTCAAAGACGATAAGAAATATGCAATATATGTAGATTTTCAAACAATGATTTTATAAACACCTTTTAGGAACAGGTAAAGATAAAGAAGCAGAATAACCATAGCAGAAGAATTCACAGCACAATAAAAATGGAAATGGAGAACTCAGTTTAACTGAAATAGACATTTCACTATAACACCTCATTATGATAAAAATCAGCCTGATTGCCCTATATTTTTCTCTTACTACATCTCAGTAATGTCTTTATAATCTGTGCATAGCAGATGATCATAATGACCAGTGGAATGACAAGTCCCAGGAGGTTCATCTTTAAGATCAGGAATTGCCTCCATTTTGTTTCATGGCCTGATGGATTATGAGAGCTGTAGGTCCAATAAACGCTTTCCTTTTGAACAGTGTGAAATATTAAACCTGGAAGAGAGGCTAATATTGCAACACCCCAAATGACAACACTTCTGAGGATGCCATAGGTAACTGTCCTAGCTTTTATAGTAAACGCTGCATGGACAATTGCCAGATATCTGTCTATTGTCAAAAGTATTATGGAAAAGTTTCCACTGCAGAAACCAGTGTCGAGCACTCGAACCCCAGACGGGCACGGTTCGTTGTCTTACTGGAGAGAGACAGGCAACACCAGCAAGGTCCGAACTCAAAGCTCTTTATTGAAGAGTGCACACAACAATAGAGAGCAGCCCGTCTCCAGAGAGAACCAGCAGCCTCTAAGTAAAACTCATAAGTTTTTATAGACAGTCCCGTCGCGGCACAGATTTATTCATAAAGCATCCCACCCCTCCCCTATGTTAGTTAAAATCCTCTTTCTCTATATGCATGCACATCTACCCACTTTATTGTAGATAACTTTTAGCAAATCGTAGTGCTTCACTAATTTTCTTAACGGTATGGGTGTCAACCAGGAGACGAGGAGTTAAAACAGACATAACACAAGAGCAGGGAGTGGAAAACAGCGCCTCTGTATCTCAAGGACTGATCCCAGTACATCTGGTACAAAAATGCAGGAATGCAGGCCTTCCCTTTTTTCTCACTCTGTGTAACTTAAAGATATATTCCTTCATTCTACTTTCAGAGACTTTCCCAGCAGCCTCTCTTAGCCTGACTTTGGTTCAGTTGGCATAACTGCCTCCTATTTAGCTTTTCTCACCTAACACCAGCATAATGGACCCCTGAAAGAATTTCCCAGATCCCACTCATGTGCTGCATAGTAAGCCCAAAATGGCAGGGAAAGAATAAAGAGTAAATTGGAATTTGCCAGATTCAGCAAATAGATGTCAGTCATGCTTCTCAGCCCCTTGTGTTTTATCAGGATCAGCACAACCAGAACATTGCCCACCAGGCCAAATATCAGCACCAAGGAGTAAATAGGTGGCAGAAACAGGGATGCAAATTGTTTGACATCGTTTGTACATGGTGTTGCATGATCATGACTGTAGTTCTGTGTTGTTGTCAGTATCTCCATCTCTTCTTCACTGAGAAACTGCTGATCTTTCACTCGCCTTAGGATGAAGAAATGGATGGTTCTTTACAGGATACTGTGTGTTATCAGTGTGAAAGACAGGATATACACACTATCCTGTGAAATCATATGGTTGTGAAAGACATTAAAATATACTGTGTATGTTGAGTTTCAGCTTAGAATACCTTTTGCTGTAAACAGTAGAATAACTGCTGATATCAAGATGTGAAAAATACTGCAGATGACACGAGCAAAGACTCTAGAGAGTTAACAGGGTGAGTTCTGTGCAGTTCCTCCAGTATTAACTTCCTTGCCTGGGGAGCACCAGACATATTCGAGTGGACTGCTCAGCTTCAGGCAGACAACCAAGCCCGGTAGGCCCACGTCGTTCATCTGACCTTGGAGAACCAGCTATTGCAGGAGCAAGTAACACTGTTGTAAGAGCCTCCCCCGTATTTTGGTCTTGACTGGAATGTGCCCGGAGCCCTGCCAAAGGGCTCCCCAGTTGCAGCTGCCAATCCAATTGCACATACCTGGCACACCCCAGCAAATTCCCGTCCTACCGGCCCTCCTTGCCTTGGGCACAGCTAGAATGCCTATAGCATCATGACCTTTATGTCAAGCTCGAGAAATGTGCCTTCGATCAGGCCTCTGTGGAGTTCTGGGCCTTCATCTTACCTCCAGAAGGGATCCAGATGGACCCATGCAAGGTCCAAGCCATCCAGGACTGGCTGATTCCCTATATGGTATGTGACCTGCAACGCTTCCTGGGATTCAACAATGGTTTATCCTGATTTTTTCAAAATAGATCGAACCCCACACAGCTCTCCTTCAGAAAAATGCCCAATGCCATTGGTCTCTCAAGGCTGAGCATGCAGGCAAACAGCTAAACCTCGCCTTTACTACAACACAATATTGGCTCACTCCAATGTCACACAAGCCTTTACTGTAGAAGCTGATTTTCCTGTGCAGTGATCGGGGCTGTCCTCTCCCAGCGACTTGGTCCCAAGCAGTCGCATGGGCTAACACTCATTACTCAAGGAAGTTCACCCCCACAGAGTTAAATTGTGAAATACTTGACAAGGAACTCCTGGCAATAAAAACCGCCTTTGAAGAATGATGTCACTGCCTGGAAGGAGCTCGTCACCTGGTCCAGGTATTCACTGACCATAAAAATCTGGAATATCTACATAAAGCAAAGGACTTAATCCAACAGCAGCTTTGGTGGGACCTACACAATTGGATTTCCTTATCACATACCGCCCTGAATCCCAAAATGGCAAGGTAGATGCCCTGTCCTATGGTACTAACCTGCCAGGACCCAACTCCCATTCTCAAATCCCGTAACTTTCTCAGTGCAGCTCGTCACCAAGATATACTAAGTTTTTAATACCCATTGCCTCTGCTTCAGGAAATCTGCCTGATGAACAAGCTGTTATCAACACGCAACTGCATGACTCCTGGGAAGGGATCATGTATGTAAGGGAATGCATCTATGTTCCCACAGGACTCACAAGAGTTGCAGTCCTATAACTATGCCATGATTTTCCCCTAGCAGAACACTTGGGGCTCTTCAAGACCTAGTAACTAATATGCTGCTCCTTTTAGTGGCCCCGGATGCATCCAACAATACAGTCATTTATTGCCTCCTGTGATGTTTGTGCCACACCAAAACCCCATGCCACAAGCCCTATGGCCCTTGGGCAGCCATTGCTGTAGACCTCATTGTAGAATTACCAGAGTCCAAAAAATTTATAACAGTTTTGATTGGTGGTGGTCCACTTTTCCAAAATGGCCTACTGTGATGCTGGTAAACCAGGTGCCAGACCTTGCCAAGTCTGTAGGCATGAGCTCAGCAATGACAAACTCATAGCTGGAAACCAGTTCAGTTCACCTATATGTTAATATTGTTGAAGATAGTTGCTAGATGTGTAAGGATGTGTTTAGTGTTCCAGTGGTTCTCAACCTGTGGCCCAATCAGCACACAGCTGCGGCCCATGTGACATCCTCAGGGCCATACAGCTAGTATTGGATGCTTCCCCTGAGGCCCACAATGGTAAATAGGTTGAGAACCACTAGTTTTATATTCTAAAATACTTGTAAGTTGCTGCATGCATTAATCTTACTTGTAATATCTGTTTTCCACCCTACGAGGTAAAATATAAGTTTGTTTTATAATTGTAAAAATCCCTGCTCTGAACTTGTGATCACAGATGGGAAAAGTGGCTCTCCCTGCCCATTCAGGAGGACTATTAAAATTAAATGGGTCATCATAGGACAATTGCCCCATCCACCCATGGAGAGAAGTATGTGCAGAAGGCCTCATGGCATTGGTTTTAATGCTGGAAGAGGGAAATAAAAATAGCTAACAATGAAGATTTGTCATCTCTCTGCTGTCTGGACTTTTACAAAGGCTGGAGCTAAGAAACAAAAAGCAGCAACCCCTAGGATCTGTCTGGGTTAAGCCCTAAAAAGACATTCAATGCTGACAGATTACTACATCTCTGTCATCTTTTGAATCAGACTGAAATTCATTTGTGTATATGTCACTTGCTTTAACCTGTAAATACCTCTCACTTCTTTCTTCTAGTTAATAAACTTTTAGTTAGTCTCTTACAGGATTGGCTACAGAGGTTGTCTTTGGTGTGAGATCTAAGGTACAAATTGATCTGGGGCTAGCGACTGGTCTCTTGGGACTGGGAGCAACCAGAATATTTTGTGATTTTTTTTTTGTGTGTGTGTGTAAGTGACCACTTATCACTAAGTCCAGCTTGCATGGGTGGCAAAATAGACTGGAGAGCCCCAGGGGATTGTCTGTGACTCCATGGTAAGACTGTTACAGTGATCTAGGAGTTTCCCCCTACTGTTACTCACACCTTCTTGTCAACTGTTTGAAATGGGCCATCCTGCTTATCACTACAAAAGTTTTTTTTCTCCTGCTGATAATAGCCCACCTTAATCGATTAGTCTCTTTAGAGATGGTATGGCAACCCCCATTTTTTCATGTTCTGTGTGTGTGTGTGTGTGTGTGTGTGTGTAAATATATATATATTTTTTCCTACTGTATTTTCCACTGCATGCATCTGATGAAGTGGGCTTTAGCCCACGAAAGCTTATGCTCAAAGAAATTTGTTAGTCTCTAAGGTGCCACAAGTACTCCTTTGTTCTTTTTCCAGACAGCATGACACCCACCTCATCCCTTGCACAGGCCTCCTCTCTGCTGAAGAGACAGCATGGATTAGCCATGTAGTCCACCTCTACAGACTTCTGGAGCACATTACTTCCGATCGGGGGTCTTAGTTCACAGCCCAGTTCTGCACCTGCTGGGGGTCCACACATCTTTCTTCTGCTTACCATCCCCAGTCCAACAGTCAAATGGAAAGGGACAACCAAATCATCAAGCAGTATCTGCAATGTTCCCTCAGTAATCACCAGGATTATTGGTCTTCACTTCTCCTTTACAAGGAGTTTGCATACAACAACATAGACTTTGCATCTATGGGTCAAAGTCCCTTTTTTGCCAACTATGGGTACCACCCTCAATTCCACCCACAATTACCCGCATCCTCTCTCGACCCGGCTGCCTCAGACCTAATACAGCAGTTTCATCAGGCCCAGAAAGAAGTGAAGGATCACTTAGAAATAGCAAAAGCAGACTATAAATGGTATGTGGACCAGCATGGACAGCAAGTCCCCATCTACTCAGTGGGACAAAAGGTATGGCTCTCCACAGAGCATCTCCACACAGGCAGACCTGCTCGCAAGATAGAGTTTTGATTTCTTGGTCCTTTTAAAACTCTGCAGAAGGTTAATCCAGTCATGTCTGAACTACAATTCTCCCACTCTCTGAAGGGTCACCTGGTGTTTCATGTATCACTTTTGAAACCTACACAGAAATCCCTTCTCCTCACAGGACCCAGCTACCTCTGCCACTGGTAGAGGACCAGGGTCACAAGGAATATGTGTTCCATGAAATCCTGGACTCTAAACATAAACGTGGCAGGCTCTGGAATCTTGTTGACTGGGAGGGATATGGTCCTGAGGAGCACACCTGGGAACCTGTGGAAAATATACATGCCCCCGCACTTGTTAAAGCATTCCATAGCAATCACCCTGAGAAGCCTCGTCCCACATCACCCTGAGGGCATCACTTGGGGAGGGGGATGATGAACCCTGGTCCACAGGGCTCTTAGGAGCTAGTAAGTTCCAACCGGCCATCCAGTGACCTACTAACAGTTGCCAGAATAGAAGCTGAACACCAACAGAGGACTCCAGTCCTGGAATCTGATTGGCAGAATGCTGGGGGTCCTGATTGATTCACAGCTTCTATATGAACTCAGCACAGGAACAGGAAGTTGTCCATTCAACTGGGTTCTCCTTGCATTAGACTGCGTGCTTCCCTTGCAATACCTGCTACTGATCTCATGGTAACCTCACCCTGCCTGCCTCCTGACACCTGACTCTCGGTTTGCCCTCTAGCCTGTCTTGAACTCTGATCTAGCCTGCCTCTTGCTGCGACCACTGACCACTACATGGTCAGACTGCCCACATCCTGGTCATGACACAGGCCCATTCTGTGCACTGAAAGTGTCAGGGTCCTGTGGCCCCACCCCTTTCTGCCCCATCCCTGGGGCATGTCCCTGTTCTACCCAGGGTCCCCAAATTCTGCCCCCACCCCCTGTGGCTCCCAACCCATTTGCTCCTTCCTCCCCTCACCCTACTGCAGCCCCAAGACTGGAGAAGCCCTGTCCCTGTGCCATGGCCTTGAGGCTGCAGCGGGGGTAAGAGCTCCAGTTCCAGGGCCACAGCAGGGGTCCAGGTGCTGAGGCTTCCCCTGCCATCCTCCGTGCTTCTGCAGGGGACCAGGGTCAGAGTGCTGGGGCTTCTCCTGCCCTGCCCGCCCCATGGCTTCTGCCAGGGATGGGGTTGGGGGGCACTGGGTCTTCCCCGTCCTGTGGCTTCTGATGGGGACAGAGTCAGGAGGTCGGAGTGCTGGGGCTATCCCCGCCCATCCGGCGGCCGGGGTTCAAGGCTTCTGCCACCTCGCAGCGGATTTTTTTCCAGGGCCCCTGGGCACAGGCCCCACTGGCCCAGTGGCTAACCTACCACTGGTGGCATCTATGGGCTTATCAGTGGAGCGGAATTCAAAAGGCACAGGCTGTACTTTCAGTCTACGCAATGGCTGCCCCAGTATGTGTAGGCAGCACAGAACTGGTGGAACCAGCTCTGCATCTGGGCATTGGGAGCATTCACTTGGGACCTTGAAGCCTACCCTATGTCCCTTTGCCTAAAGCAATACTGACTCTGGCCCCAATAATCTTTCTATATGTCCTATTTGAAGGTTGGAAACACTTTTTAGTACATATGGGGAAAGAATAAGCAAAGATTGTGGTTTAGATCAGTTTGCAAAATGTGCTTTCACGCTTACCAAAGCTAACTTACCAGACCACAGAACCTGATACCACAGCCTCTGCCTGCTCTTCTCCATCTTCTCAGAAGAACAGAGAGCTGTGGTATCTCATGTACTATGGTGTGGTCAATATTGGTGCATAGCAGTGTTTTCACCTGTGACTGCGGTACTGTACTTGGATTGTGCGACATGAATCTAATGCAAGGCTCCTTGTGTAAGAACAAGTCATTTGACTCTGAATGGATGCGTTAGCTAATCAGATGTGGATACGCTGTTTCTGTTTCAACTATTTTGTTCAAGTATGTTCAATATTTTTACTCCTGGATTAGACAGTCTAATTTAGCAGGAAAATCATGTAAAGTATAGCAGGCAAACCCAGTGTGCTCCCAATTTTTCTTCGCAATGACCATGTAGAGGTCTACAAAGAAATCAAGACCCAAAAGAGTAATGGAATAGCGTCAAGTTAAAAGCCACCCACACCAAAGAGTGCAAAGGAAACACAGCAGCTCTATCTTTAACTTGACCCCAGAGCTTATGCAAAACCTAACCAACAAGTTTAGTTTGCATCCCTTGAGATACACTTGGGTTCACCTGAAACCTTAAAAGCAAAGCAAACATTGTCATGGTTTGTCAAGTGTTTAAACAAACCGCACCCTGAGCCTCTTTTCCACAAATCTGTCCCAAAAATTGTACTCTCCTTCTTCCATACCCAGACCTTCAGTTGTCTTCTGGGTGATGAGGCCAGCTGGCCTTTAACTCCTCTTCTCTCCACTGTTTTTAGGGGGCCCATTTCCTAGCTTTTCAGGTGTGCTGTTAAGTACCTACACAGTGCTCATCAAGGTGGTATCTGAGAGCCAGCTGGCTGCTCCCTCAACCCAATTCATTGAGGGAGCTGCCATGTACGTCTGCTCCCTACAAATCCATTCTCTGGCACTTTCTCACTGTGAGATGAGGGAGTCTCTAATACTTAGGTACAGTCTAGCCTTTCTTAGATTATGTAAAGGGTTAGCCAAGTGGAAGTCAACCATCTCCTGCCAAGGCAGCAGCAGATGGATGTGGTGGTGGGAACAATGATTACTACCCATTCTAAGGTTCAGGAGAATACCTGCTGACCACCACTGAGAATCTAGGAGGAGGAGTGGGCCAACCAGTTGCTTGTTGAAGACATTGGAGTGGGGGATAGAGCCACTAAGCCACTACCCCTAGAAGAGAACTGGAAAGAAGGAAGGTGAAACTATGACCTGCTTATGGAAGGGATTCCAGACCTGAAAGTCATCTAAGATTCATCAGGGATTCAGCAAACCTCAACGATTTTCAGGTTCCTAATGAAAGCTATAACCAGGCAAATTTGAGTGGTAATTATGGGCTCACTTCAGCAGGAATATGAAAGCCACAAAGTTTTGTATCTCAGGTCTGCAGGTGGTAGAGCTAATTAGGTCCAGAGCAGAGAGGCGATTTTATTCCAATTGTTCAAGGTAGTGACAGCTGCATATTAATTAGTTTTACTCCCTATGATAGCTTATTTCTGGTTCTGAAACCACTGCCCATTTAGGGCATCAGAAGGAAGAGCTTGTAAGATGAAATATTATTCTAGCCAAAGGCAATTCCAGTCTACAGCCACAATTGACCTGCTGGTTCCATAGGCTGGCTGGCCAAACTCACTGAATATATCTTTATTTTAAACAAGAATTGAGGAACATACATGGATCCAATTTTGATCCTTTTTACTCCGTGTGAGAATAGAGCCAGAATAATCATTAAGTATATGAGGCGTTGAGTTGAGTTGTTTTTTCCTTGTATATGATGTTGGGTATGTGATAGGAGAGCGAGATCATCTGCGAAGTCCAGGTCTTCGGGGGATGAGAAGATTGTCCATTTAATGCCTCTTGGCATGTCTTCTGTTGTACGCCGCATTACCCAGTCAATGGCAATGTTGAAGAGGATTGCAGACATGACACACCCCTGACATACTCCTGTTTTGACTTCAGTACTGAGCTCACTGTGATCAACACTGCATGTAAAGTTGAAATAGAAGCTTTTGATGACATTGATTATACGGAAAGGAATTACATATGTCCGCAGAATGCGCTATAGTCTGGTCCATCACCAGAGTAGCAATAAGATGGACACCTGAAGGCAAGTGAAAATGAGGCCACTCAAAAACAACATGGCGAAAAGCTGTGGAAGCCGACCTGAAAAACCTGGGGCACAGCCGGGGAACCATTGAAAGACTTGCCAGAAACATACATGAGTGGAGGAGCTTTGTCACTGCCCTAAACGCCAGAGGTGATAGGGAAAAAACCCCAGAAAACGACCCTATAATCATGTAAAGCTACGCTGCTGTCTTTTTTCTATGCTTATCTGTCCTTTCTACTTTGTTTATGAATAGAAAGAATGTGAACTGTGTGTAACCTGCACTCCCTGCTTTTGGGGAGAGAATTCCTTATACAGATAAGCCTCCATGCTCGTACCTACCCCAGAACTTCAAACAGACTGGGTTAACCGGTTCGAACTGGAAGAGATATCACAATGTATGTTGAACCAAGCTATAAAAGCTCATCCCTGTTCTTTGTTCGGGGCTTCACCATTTTCCTCTGAAAAGGAATTGGTGAGCCCTTCAGCTGTCGTATTTGCTAGCAATAAAGTGCCTCACTTTATCAAAGAGCCAAGACTCTGTGTTTTGTTTGGCTAATACAGAAGTCCAGGGAAGGCTACCCTCCTAACCCTAGACGGGAGGGGAACCCTTTTTCCCTAACAATTTGGGGGCTCGTCCGGGATTGCCTCTTCTCTGGACCGGTGGACGGTCGGGACTCTGAATCCTTCTTGCCGGCACCTGGGTTGCTTTAACCCTGAAGGCTTCCCGTCTCGCTTCCACCCGCCGCTTCGGCGAAATAAGGCATCCCGAAGGCACTAGGGTCCGGACCTATTGGTGAACACCGGCCGGTGGGAACTTGGTGAGTTCTGAATTTTTCCTTTGTGATTGTCTAGACAACAGCCGGGGGTCCCGTCTTTGGGAAAAGATGGGGGGGGGGTCCAGTAGAACTGTTGATCCTTCTACGCCTCTGGGCTATATGTTAAAACATTATGATAGGGATATCAAGGCCTTACAATCGGATGGCAACAAAGCTTTGTATAAGTTTATATTTTTGTGTCAAGGTCCCTGGGTGGGAATGACGCAAGACGACCCGGAACCAGGAAATCGCTGGCCGGGGGAAGGAACATTTGAGTTACATAACATTGTTCAATTATGAAAAGTATTGTATGATTTACAACCGCGGCAACTTAAGTATTCTGATGTATGGATAAGGGAGGCCGAACGGCGCAAAAGTGCCAGTGTAACTACTAGTTTACGTGCTGAGGTAGAAAAACTTAAAGCCCCCACCATACAATCCAGAATCTAGTCATGCTGACCAGAAGCTAAAAACGTCAAAGTCTATTTATCCCCAACTCCCATTGAAAGAAGCAGGGGATCCTATACCATTGGAAGAATGTAGCTGGCTATGGGGTGGGGTACCGCAGCCTGACCCTGATGCACCCACGCCCCCAACCGGGGAAAGGAGCGGTCCCACTCTCCCACTAGCTACCGATACCCCCACAATTAACGCAGAGCGGGGGGGGGCGATCCGGAGGCTGGCACCTCTACCAGGGGGTTGACACGTCCTGATCCGCGACACCCCAGTGATGCAACCCCTGCAAAGACCCGGTCTCATGGTTCTCTAGGCACCCCTAAGGCAAAAGTTCTTGGAGCTGCAATAGCTAGTGCAGTCCAAATGCCTATGCGACAACTGCCGAGCGGTAGGGGGGGGACACAGATGGTGTATGTCCCTTTTACCAGCACGGATCTAATGAATTGGTCATCTACTTTTCCCTCATTTCGACAGTGTCCGGAAGAATTTATTAAAAAGTTAAAGGGTATTTTTACAATGTATAATTGTAATTATGACAATGTGGAAATGATTTTAAATCAAGTGCTAAGCGAGGGTGAGAAGGAAACGGTGTATAAGAAAGCTAGAGAGACGGTACAAGGCAGGGCGGCTTATCCGCAAGAGAAACCTGAAATGGATTGGGATGTTCCAGAGACCGTTCAAGCGTGGGATAAAATGAGAAAGCGAATCTTAGAAGCATTAGAGGATATGTCTAAGCCCGTGTATGATTGGGAAAAGGTAGATGCATGTGTTCAAAAGCATGATGAGCACCCAGGGGAATTCTTCCACCGCCTTTGTAAGGTTTTGAAAAACCATGGCGGCTTAGATCCAACCTCCCCTGTAGCGAAAACACAAGTGATCGGCCAGTATGTAAAAAATTTATTACCATTCGCTCGGAAGTATGTGTGTAGTCAACCAGCTTATGAAAACAAAACGCTGGAGGAGGTGGTGGGGTTAGCAGCCCATGCCTGGAGGAATAGGAAGGAATTAGACACTAGGAGGTCCGAAAAGCTCCTTAATCTGCAGTTGCAAGGTTTCCAAGACGGCTCTCGGGGACGGGATGCAAGCCGCAGGAGGGGAGGCTTTCGGGGACGAGGCGGAAGAGGAGGCAGCTCTACCCAGGGATGGGGACCACAAGGTCAGAACTTCCAGCCACGGCCCGGGAGGGCAGGGCCAGATGAGTGCCGGCGGTGCCGACAAAAAGGACACTGGGCTGCCCAGTGCCCAAATTACCCCCTCCAGCCAGCTGACCCTCTTATGCAAGCTTACCAGAGGGTACAGGAAAGGGGGGGAGAAAAAGGAAGTACTGATTGAAAGCTAGCCGCCCACAATGCTTCGTCCCCCTCGCCAGGAACCCCCTCCGCTTCTTGGACAGTGCAGTTAGATGCAAACCACCCGGAGCTTCCAGTTGTGGTGGGAGGAAAAACTTATTCAATGTTAATTGACACCGGGGCAGATAGAAGTACTCTACAGGACCCCACCCTTCCTACCACTTCTGCAACCGTAAAAGCTATAGGCGTTGGTGGCACCGTGTGCGCCCTTCCTCTAACTGTGGAGCAAACGGTCCAGCTTGGCCCGTTATCAGAGGATCATAGCTTTTTAATTGCAACTTCCTGTCCTGCAAATTTATTAGGTAGAGATCTGTTATGTAAACTACGAGCAACTATAACTTGCAGCCCAGAGGGGCTATATCTCTCAGTCCCTACTTCGGTCCCTGAAGCTACGGTAATGGCATTGTTAGCCACTACACCCACCGCCCCCTTTGTCCCTGCTGAGTTATCTGATATTCCTGAAGCATTGTGGGCCTCGGCGTCCACTGAAACTGGACTTTTAAAGTCAGCAGAACCGGTGTATATCAATTACCGTACAGATATCCCTCTGCCCCGAAAAATGCAATATCCATTGCCTAAAGAGGCCGTAGAGGGCATTCGGCCAGTCCTACAACAGCTTTTAACTCAAGGAATCATTAAGGAGGCTACCAGCCCTTGCAATACACCTATTCTTCCTGTTAAGAAACCCAAGCCTGGCCCCGATGGCAAACCGGTTTACCGTTTCGTGCATGACCTCCGACTGATTAATGCTATTGTGATTCCGAGAGCTCCGGTTGTTCCCAATCCAGCAACTATTTTAACTGCTATTCCCCCAGGGGCTACTTATTTTACTGTAATTGATCTGTCTTCAGCATTTTTCAGCATCCCTGTGCACCCAGACTCACAGTTCCTATTTGCCTTTACCTTTGACGGATGTCAATACGTATGGACCCGCCTCCCTCAGGGCTACAGGGAGAGCCCTACCATCTTCAGCCAGTATTTAAAGCGAGATCTGGACTCTATTTCGTTGACTATGGGTTCTACTTTGATTCAATACGTTGATGATCTGTTATTGTGCTCTACAGCCAAGGCTGCCTGTGTACAGGACACTCAAATCCTTCTTTTTGCATTGGCCGAAAAAGGTCACAAGGTGGCGCTCTCCAAGCTACAGTTTGCCCAACCCGAGGTGGAATATTTGGGGCATCGTATTTCATATGCTTCTACTGCACTTACTCAGGACAGGATTGAAAGCGTTCTGAGTATGCCAAGGCCTACCACTAAAAAGCAACTCCGCCAGTTACTGGGAGCAAGTGGCTATTGTAGAGCCTGGATTCCGGCTTATGCGGAGTTAGTGCACCCCCTCACCGATTTGCTGCTGGATTCCGTTCCCGAACCCTTTCCATGGACGACTCTACACAACAACGCCCTTACCGCCCTCAAACAAGCATTAACTTCTGCACCAGCCCTGGGCAGACCGGATTACGCAAAGCCTTTCACCTTATTTTGCCATGAACAATCTGGCACGGCGTCTGGTGTGCTAACTCAGCCCTTTGGGCCTGGCCAGCGACCGGTGGCTTATTTTTCGGTCCTTCTTGACCCAGTGGCTCAGGGTCTTCCGCCCTGTCTCCGCGCTGTTGCGGCTGCCGCTGTGTTGGTCGAGAAAGCTTCGGGGCTTACCTTGGGCCGCCCTCTTCTAGTTCAAGTGCCTCATGCCGTTGCAGCACTTCTTAATCGTGGATCCACGCAGCACCTCACAGCAGCCAGACTGACCAGGTACGAATTGGCCTTGCTCGCCAATCAGGCTGTTACCCTACGCCGCTGCGAAGTCCTGAATCCTGCCACCCTTTTGCCTCTGCCTGAGGATGGGGAACCTCATAATTGTCTCCACGTGGTGGATTTGATCTCCACGCCTCGTCCTGACCTCTCTGATATTCCATTGCAGAATCCTGACCTCCAATTATTTTGTGATGGTTCCGCCTGTCGGGACGAGTTTGGGGCCTTACGAGTTGGCTATGCAATTGTTACCCTGATGGCAACGCTTGAAGCGCATGCCTTACCTACACAAAGGTCAGCGCAAGCAGCAGAACTCGTGGCGCTTGTTAGGGCCTGTCAATTAGCTGAAAACAAAACTGTGGCCATCTATACTGACTCCAAATATGCCTTTTCGGTATGCCACTCTACTGGACAACTTTGGAAGCATCGTGGGTTCCTTACCTCCAGTGGCTCTCAAATCTCCCATGTTGCCTTGATTTCTGCCCTGTTAGAGGCTATTCAACTTCCTGCAGCTGTTTCGGTTACACACTGTAAGGGCCACTCCCGCGCCTCGGACGAGGTTTCCAAGGGAAATGCTGCAGCCGATTCGGCGGCCCGTCATGCTGCCCTCTGTGGGGCTCCAGCCCCTTTTCCTTTTTTGGCACCCCTGCTACTGCAACCAGTGACGCCAGCCGTTTTGCTCTCTGCCCAGCAGACGACGCCCCCGGCCAAAGTTAGCCGTTGGAAATCCATTGGATGCCACCTAAATGCGGACAACCTCTACGTCAGCCCGGACGGTCGTCCGGTTCTCCCAAGACAACTCCTCCCTCAGGTTTCCCAGGCACTCCACCTGGCCTCGCACCTGGGAAAGGGGGGATTAGTGGCTCAAATGGAGAAGTTGTTTTTTGCTCCGGGGGTCCATGCAGCTGCGAAGACCGTCACTGCACAGTGTGAATTGTGTCAACGGTACAATCACCAAGGAGCAGTCAAACCACAAGCTATGGGACATTGCAAACTGCCTGAGTACCCATTTGCTGTGGTCCAGATGGACTTCATGGACTTACCACCAGTGACAGGACTAAAACACTTGCTTGTCCTGGTTGATCTTTTTTCAGGGTGGGTTGAGGCTTTCCCCACTCGAAGGGCAGATGCAGTATCCGTAGCGAAGTGTCTCCTCAAGGAGATAGTGCCCCGCTTCGGGATAATGACTCGTTTGGAAAGTGACCAAGGCCCCCATTTCACTTCCCAAATTATTCAACACTTAGCAAAGGCCCTCGGCATAAAACAAGCCTTGCATACCCCCTATCATCCACAAAGTTCAGGAAAAGTAGAAAGGGTGAATGGGCTAATAAAAACCCAATTGGCAAAGCTATGCGAGCAGACTGGATTAAAGTGGCCTGAAGTGTTACCCATAGTGTTAACCAATCTTCGTAATACACCCCATAGGAAGCATTCGTTGACACCGTTCGAAATTCTATTTGGCCGACCCTTGCCGATTCCTCTAACCAGTGTAGACGGGTTTGCCCCAGCAAAAACTTCATTAATGGCTGGGCAAGGTAAGTTGGCGGGTTATTGTCGCATGTTGCAAGATGCCTTGAGTGATGCATGGGCCAGAGTAAAAGATGCCCAACCTTTACCGCTTGATACTTGTGCGCACTCTCTTTTTCCAGGAGACTTTGTCTGTGTTAAAATCCATCGAAGGAAGCATTGCCTGGAACCAAGGTGGTCGGCCCCGGCCCAAGTCCTTCTGACTACTCCAACTGCAGTGAAGGTCGAGGGCATCGATAGATGGGTGCACTGCAGCCACTGTAAAAAGGTTCCTGCTCCAACATCCCCAACGACTCCCATCACGACCGCCGCTTCTACATGAACTGGGTACCGGTCAATCAGCGGAATCAGAAGCAGTTACAGAACTCTGGAGTATTAGTATACTGTTACAAATATTGTATTAATATTATTTTCTTAGAGTTGTTAGTAGCTGGTAGTGTTTATAATGTATGTATGGCTATGGGCGTTAACCTGGACCTCTGCCCTGGGGGGTTGGGATAAAAATACGTTTCTACAATTAGCCCAAAATTTAACCAACGCATGGAATGTTAGTGACTGTTGGGTGTGTTCCCACTTCTCTTCCCATTCACTGCAAGGGTTCCCCATTTTGCCAGTTCCAGCACTCCTCAATTCTTGGCAAAATGGTTTGGCGTGGTACGGCCAAAAGGGAAAAAGGGGAAGGGGACCCATAGATTTTAGGACCTGGATCCCGAACCATCGCCCAGACTTGCTCGTTAAGGCCCCCTTGTGCGTAGAAAAAAGGTCGCTACGCACCCGAGGCAAAACTACTCTGGGAAAATACCCGAAAACCCACTGTGAGAAAATTCTAATTTTGGGAAACAATGCAAGTACTACTCTTTTGCTGTATCCCAATGGTACTGAGGTAACCAACTATGCCCGTGCTGGAGGCTATGTGGGGTACATTCTCAGAGAAAATGCGACTCAATTTGCCGGCCTTACATTATGGAAATGGGGGGGAATAGGACCCAATCCTGATGATGCTGCATCCCTGGTGGGACGATTGCAGGAAGTATCTCAGAACTCAGGGGGCAATAAAGGCAACTATAGCATAGTATTAGGAGATCATCACTTATGGTGGGTATGTGGCACTTGGGCAGGAAAGACCTTGCCCCCAAAGTGGTTGGGAAGATGCACGGTGGCCTTTGCCTGGCCAGGAGGGATGCATCGTAGAGACTTAATAGAAATCAGAGACACAACCCGACGAACCCGTCGAGATACCAGTTATAATCCTATTGTCGAGGAAGGCAGTACAGGTATGCGCGCCTTCCGTATTCTTTTTCCGTGGGTGGGGGTGGGCCAACTTGAATACGCGCTAAAAAATATGTCAGCCGAAATGGAAATATTTACTAACGCCACTCGAGATGCAATCCAAGCTTTGCAAGAAGAAATAAGCTCACTAGCTCGCTACAGTATGCAAAACAGGTTGGCCCTGGATCAGCTTTTAAGTGCACAGGGAGGGGTGTGCACATTTCTCAATGCCACATGCTGCCTTTATGTAAATCAAAGCGGACGCATAGTCACAGATACTAACATAATTGCAAACGTGTCAGCCTTCTTTCATAAGCAGGCCTCTATTTCTCCCAGTGTGGGCTTTGACTTGTGGGGCTGGCTCACCAGCTGGTTGCCTAACTTTGGATGGCTAAAAACCTTGTTTGTGTATGGAGTGGGATTCCTTATGATTGTGGGTCTGCTGTTCTGCTGTGCGTCCAGTTGTTGTGCCCTCTTCCACCGGGTATGTACCAAAACCATGAGCCCAGCAAAGATACTATATGTAAAGAAGGGTGGTGTTAACCAAGATGAAAAACATATGAACATGTTAAACAATAAATAATGAGCCATGTAAGATAATTATCTTCAGGCTCAAAGGGGGGAACTGATAGGGAAAAAACCCCAGAAAACGACCCTATAATCATGTAAAGCTACGCTGCTGTCTTTTTTCTATGCTTATCTGTCCTTTCTACTTTGTTTATGAATAGAAAGAATGTGAACTGTGTGTAACCTGCACTCCCTGCTTTTGGGGAGAGAATTCCTTATACAGATAAGCCTCCATGCTCGTACCTACCCCAGAACTTCAAACAGACTGGGTTAACCGGTTCGAACTGGAAGAGATATCACAATGTATGTTGAACCAAGCTATAAAAGCTCATCCCTGTTCTTTGTTCGGGGCTTCACCATTTTCCTCTGAAAAGGAATTGGTGAGCCCTTCAGCTGTCGTATCTGCTAGCAATAAAGTGCCTCACTTTATCAAAGAGCCAAGACTCTGTGTTTTGTTTGGCTAATACAGAAGTCCAGGGAAGGCTACCCTCCTAACCCTAGACGAGAGGGGAACCCTTTTTCCCTAACAGAGGCATAATAGGAACATGATGATATGAGGCCTGATTACTGAGTACACTGTTCTGCTCCTTTTGAAATCAGTGGTAGAAATCCCATTGACTTCAGTGTGGCAGAATCATGTGTAAATGACTACCATGCTGGTTGGGATCCCTTTTGAAACTGCTGAGTGAGCAGGCTTAACATCTCCTCATGGATGCTGGCTCCTCTTCTGTCAGCTTCTGTGTTCTTTGGTGAAATTTAGCCTTGTGCAGAGGCTCAGCAGGCCCTTATGGCTTATGTACCACATAGTTCAGGAAAGAGAGAGAAAATGAGGGACATTTAGATGAAGAAACAATGGTCTGCTTTAGAGAACTTCACCATTTTAAGGCTAAACAGTATTTCTGAGGTGAAAATACTTTGTTTTAAAGAGGTTTATTGTAAACAAAGTTTTAAAGTTTTCTACTGTAACAAGTTTATACTTAAAGTTCTCTTTTTTAAAAAAAAGAGAACTTTGTTAAAAGTCCGCTGCTGGGTGGTCCCTCAGAGTTTGTCTACATTGCAGCTGGGAGCGAGTCTCTCAGGGTGGGTAGACAGACTTGCACTAATGGGGCTGAAACTAGTGAGCTAAAAATAACACTTTGGGCACTCTGTCTCAGGCAGAAGCTCAGGTTCTCAGGCCTGCCCAACTCTCTAGACTTCAAAGCCTGAGCTCCAGCCTGAGCTGGAATGTCCACATTGCTGTTTTTAGCACAGTAACTCAAGCTCCACTAGCATGCGTCTATCCACCTGGGCTGGGAAGCTCGTTCCCAGCTGCAGTGCAGATGTTTCGTTAAGGACCAGGGCCAGCAGTCAGAGTTCTGAACAGCCCGGAGACTGCTGGCTCCATTCAGCCCTGGGATTGAAGCGCTACAGACAGTTTCCGGTCCCCAAATAAGCCTCATGGAACTGGGTATAATTTGGGATTGAGGCTAGAGTTACTTTATTATAATAAAGTGTTAGACACAAAGGGTATGACTGTATTGCAATTAAAAATACCCTGTAGCACTGAGTCTCAGAGCCCAGGTCAGCTAACTCTGGCTCTGGGGCTAAAAATTGAAGTGTAGACATTCAGGCTCAGACTGGAGCCTGGGCTCCGAGACCCCAAGAGATGGGAGGAGAGGCTGAAGGAATGGGGATTATTTAGTCTGCAGAAGAGAAGAATGAAGGGGGATTTGATAGCTGCTTTCAGCTACCTGAGAGGGGGTTCCAAAGAGGATGGATCTAGACTGCTCTCAGTGGTACCAGATGACAGAACAAGAAGTAATGTTCTCAAGTTGCAGTGGGGAGGTTTAGGTTGGATATTAAGAAAAACGTTTTCACTAGGAGGGTGGTGAATCACTGGAATGGGTTACCTAGGGAGGTGGTGGAATCTCCTTCCTTAGGGGCTTTTAAGGTCAGGCTTGACAAAGCCCTGGCTGGGATGATTTAGTTGGGGATTGGTCCTGCTTTGAGCAGGGGGTTGGACTGGATGACCTCCTGAGGTCTCCTTCAACCCTGATATTCTATAATTCTATGATTCTGTGATTCGAATGAGCCCATGTCAACTGAGTTGGGCCAGCTGTGGCCATGCCAGAGGTCTTTTACAGCAGTGTAGACAAAGGCCAAAGGCCCCAGTTCTCAAAGTTACATAAGCTCCTAACTCTCTCATTGAGTGCCTAAATATCTTTGGGGATCTGGGCCTAAAACTCTTTTTTGTGGACAGGCATAGCATGCAGAATCAATCAGGAAACTTGCTAACTGATAAAGTGATTGATTTTGAAATATTTTATATCAGTGTAAAAACATAGAGAGGGTAATTAACAAACTGTTGAACTCTATGATGATATGGTGTGACAGAATATACCCGTGTTCAAACCCTCCATGCTATTGTAGTAATTTTATACAAGGCATGTCTTGTAAGGTATCATTTGAAAACTCATTATTTGCTGGTCAGTATTGTCCTGGTAAAATATGTGTAGCAATATAGTATGTAAAGTTATAAGATTTTCCTGTATGATATTATTAACACATGTTCCAAATCCCGCAGCCCTGCCCAAACAGAAGTTGTCACACCGATCTGTCCTAAACAAAGGAATGTGTACTCTGCTTAATTTGCATTTAAGCAGTAAACAGAGTCATCAAGCAGGATGGGAAGACAAAGGAAGTTCAAACAGCTGAAAAAAACAGCAGGGAACATCCTTCCATTTTGACTTTGTCTTCTAGTGCCCACCTGGAAATATTTTTTAAGAAGGGGACTGAAACTATAAAGGAGGGACAAACACCCCAATGGACCTGTCTCTCTCTCCCTGCCCATCACAATCACTGCTCCTGAAGAGAAAAGGAAGCATTCGTTCTACTCTGGGGAATGGGTCATGATCCATAGTTTGGTCAATAAGACTTCTGAAAGCATGTGGTGAGAAACTTTGCTTGAAGATGTAATTTGTTGTTAGGCATTAGTAAGCATTCTATCTTCTCTTTTCTTCTAACCATTTCTGACTTATGCCTCGTTACTTGTACTCACTTAAAATCTATCTCTTTGCAGTTAATAAATTGTTGTACTGTTTTATCTTATCCAGTGTGTTTAAATTGAAGTGTTTGAATAGCTATTTGAGACAATCAGATGGCATATTATTCTCTTAAAGGAACAACATATGTAAAACATTTGGACTTTCTAGGAAAGGGCTGGGCAGTATAGAACATACATTTCTGGAGGAAATCTGGGACTGGAGATGTGTTGCAGTCACCCTGCGCTATAACTAAGGCTGGTAAGAGTCAGAGTGTAACTCAAGTGTGCTGGCAGGCTGCAGTTACACAGAGACACTCAAGGGGTGGCTTACATGCTGGAAGATGGTTTGTGTGTGGCCCAGGTGGGAGCTACTTTGGCAAGGAATTGTAAGGCACCCCAGGCTGTAGGGCAGGGGTGACACAGCCCACCACAGGACTAGACCCTGGTATGTCACCTATGGGTATTACCTGTTGGGGCCCATAACACTGAGAAGTGTGGCCAAATGAGAAAGCAATGAGGCCCCAGTCTGGAGAAGACAAGGATTAATTGACAGAACTTGTGAGCAGCTGGAGCTCACTAGTTTCTTAGAGTGTTGAGCTGTAACTGCCCCATGCGGACGCTGCTGGCAAGAATGAAAAGGTTCAGAGTTACATTAACATGAACCACGAGTCTTTTCATCTGGGCCAGCAGCATCCACACAGAGCAGCTACACTGTAACACTTTGGTGTACTTTGCAGTTCACATCCCTGTAGTCAGCACTGCATTGCAGTGCAGGCATAGGACTGGTCTACGCTACAAAGTTATATTGGCTTAACTACATCGCTGTGGGCTGTGGAAAAATACCGTGCCCTGTGCAGTGTAATTAAGCCAACCTAAGCACGGTGTAGACACCACTAGCTGACAGAAGAATTCTTCCGTCCTCTCATGCTTGGAGAGGTGGATTTACTACAGCAGTGGAAGAATGGTTCTGTTAACATGATGTGTGATTCTGGGAGGTTGTGCTCCGACAGCAACAGAAACTCTTTTTGTTGGTGTACGCTGCTGCTACACTAGGGAGCTATCCTGGCATGGTTATGCTGGCATAGATATGCCAGCAATACCTTCTAGTCTACACATAGCCTAAGTCATAATTCCGTTTTTTCTCAGATTGAGGAGAGAACAGGCTGAGGTGGTCATATT
The DNA here is from genome assembly GCF_965140235.1 of Caretta caretta. Taxonomy (NCBI): domain Eukaryota; kingdom Metazoa; phylum Chordata; order Testudines; family Cheloniidae; genus Caretta; species Caretta caretta. Next base: position 190,282,982 of record NC_134207.1, on the reverse strand, counting down.
CATCATCAGTTTTGTATTGTATTATGGGGCATTTTAATTTATAGGATAGGCACCTTATCCCAGATCCTCAAATGTACTTAGGTGTCTAACTCCCGTTGATTTCAATGGGAGTCTAAATTCCTTCAAGGAGCTGGGCTCTAGAACACTGAACCGGTGCCTATAGCTGTATTCTTCAACTTGAAGAACAGGGTGCAATGGCTGCAATGGAGGACCTTGGCCGATGCATAGAATGCAAGGTGGGATCCCAGCTTGCAACACTTGTAGGGGCTTTGACTTCTGACTGGGGAAAAGAAGGACCAACAGTTGCTAAGGAGGAAGGAAATCCAGAGCTGCCATGAGGCCTGAAAGAGTTAAGTGCAGGAAAACTGACCTTCAGATTGCTGCGCCAGTTCAGCATAGACAACCCAAGGAGCAGATTGGTACTCAACTGAATTCAGGCAGTTGGGGATCCGCACACTAGAGGCTGTGCTTTGCGGGAGGAAGGGATCCCAAATACTGTGGCCCAGATCCTCAAAGATATTTAGGTGGATTAATCCCTTTGAGGACGAGGGCCTGTGTGATTTTAGGTTTGATACTGTTTTTTCCGTTATGGTTTCAAGGAAACAAATAGGCTGGAGGATTTCTTCAGAAACATTCTTCAGATCACAAAAATGTACACCCAGATTCAATTCTGAGCAAATTACTTAACGACACTGGTGAATAAGCAAAAGGGAAATGTGGTAACTTCACAGAAAAAAGAGGTGGACAGAAACAGCCAGCTATAAACAAATAAGCTTATACCAGTGGCTGGTGTGGCTTATACCCTGTAGTTCAGCAGAGCTATCCTGGGATCTTTGTTAACCATTAATTATCTCCACCAAACTATGCCTTTGTGGGCGGTGGGGCCTGGGAACAGTATGTCAGAAATCGTCCAGATTCTCGAAAGCTTGCAATGTAGACCTGGTAAATTGTGACCAGTTGACTATTTCTCCTGAATGCCTATATGAGAGAACACATTTAACTGTTCTGTAACTTGTTGATTTGTGAGTTTAGGGAAAAGGAAAATTTCTACAAGTTTAAAACTAGTCAGCAACTACCAGAGAGACACGTCCCTTCTCTTCACATCTAGAGACTCATGATTCCACTTTGTGTTCTAGGTTCTGCCCTGTGCTGGTTCATCACACTGCCATTCAGGCTCACTCTCGGCCTCTATCCAACACCATGCATCCTTTTCTCTATGTCACACTGTAAAGGGCTGTGGAGATACAGGAAAACTGGGCTAATTCTGTCTTATACATTCATGTACAGTTAGCAGTTGTGGATCCGCACTAGTGGCCATTTTAATCAGTTTTCACTTTTGTGGTGAGGCTGGCAAACCTCTCAAAATGGTACTGTGGGCAATCAGTCCTTCAAAACAGGAGAAGCCCTGACAAATCAGGGAGGAAAAGATACTCTTTAGGGTTTACCCAGACTCAGTCCCAAAACTCTCCCCCTATTGAGATGAGGCATGTGGATTTCGGACCTTGGAGTTAAACAGTAAGTCTCATTGGTTCAGGAGGATCCTCTACAGGCAGCTGGATTCCACTGTGTGGCTTTTTGGCTGCTAGAAGTGGTTGGAGAGTCAACAACTGATCTCCTCTTCTTCCTATTTCACATGTTCCTGGATGGTTTTCTGGGAGGCTAATGGGCTCTATTTCTGGTCCCTGCCCATTAACCCTTTCCTCCCTGCCCCAAACCCTAGGCTTGTTGGCCCAGGCCCTGGACAGGCAGTATACACTGTCAGGCAGCTAGGTGTGTTCTGTATGATCCTGAGCGTCTAGAGAATCTGAGGGACTCTTCAGAGACCACCACTAAGGACTTTTCTGATGCATATGCTTTAATGGCTTTATGTCTCAATCATGAGAAATCTCTGGCACCAGGATCTTGACTCTCTAAATGGTATGAGTGATTTGTAGTTTGTCCTTGACATCATCAGGAACCTGCAAATGTGTTGTGGCCTCATTAGAGAGCAAGATGGATAAGGTAATATCTTTTATTGGACCAACTTCAGTTGGTGAAAGAGACAAGCTTTCAAGCTTATACAGAGTCCTTCTTCATACCTTGTGGGCCTCATGTACATCTATACATTTTCCACATTCTAACTACTTGAGCATACTTGGTCTTAATGTCTGAAAGCTGTCTGGGACAATGGGGCTTTGGCTTCCAATCATTTCTGTTACCTGGAGTAGTGCTCAACTGCAACCATAGCTGTTGGCACTGCTTTTGACTTCGAAGCATAAAACACCAGTACTGGTGATGTGATGAATACCTTCTTTAGATCCTCAAAAAGCACAATCTTGTGGTTTCTTAGCCCCCCAACTAGTTTGAAGATGTTCATAAAGAACTGGCTTTTTTGAGAATAAATTGGGTATGAATTTGTTCCAAAACTCCATCATATTGAAGAATTGCATTTTCTGATACTACTGTAGGGATTGAGTGTTGCTGGATCTGCTCTCACCCCTCTTCATCAATTACATGCTCTAAGAAATATAGTTGGGTTTTTTTAACCTACATTTCTCTTTAATTTTAGTCCAGCATCCTCAACTGCCTTTGAAATAGAGCTGGCAGAAAATGATGTGTTAGGAGAAAACTTCAACATTTTGTCAAAACGGAAAACACTTTGGTTTCCTTATAAAATGGAAAACGTTGCAGGAAATCAGAAGTCTTCCTCAAACACTTGCCTTTTGTCAAAATCCCAGTTGTTTCCATTGTGGGAATGAAGGGGGAGTTTCAACTGAGAATTTGACCAGTGCTGCTCTAATGGGAACTAACTTATTCTGTCTTCAGGCTGGTCTGCTGCCTCTTTTTCTACTAACACGGGTTGGTTCTCTTGACCATCCAGAATTAAATTTAAAATATTTAGATACCCTTCTGGGGTATCTAATCATTCCAAGTAAACACAAAGCAAACCAGTCTTCTGCCCTTCCTTCCTTCCTTTTGGGGTGGAGGGGGCTGTTTTTCTTCTACCTCATCTTCAGCACATCCTCTGGGCTCAAGCCTTTCATTGTTAGGGCTGGGATGCACAGCCCTCCTTCCTGGGACTGTAGAAGGAAACCTCTAATCTGGTTGTTCCCTTCCTTCTTTGGAATTTCCTTTTCTAGCAAGCCTGGCTCCTAGTCACCCAAATCCTTGTCAAATGGCTTCACACATTGCCTCTACCTGGGGAAGGGAGCCAAACCCTACACAAGTGCAGCTGACCCCCCAAACCTCTTACAGGACCGGTTTATCCTGTGACACCTACTTAAAAACCTGTTTTAAACTTTTGTTATGTTCTTCCTTTGACTTCCCAGAAATGAAAATGTCATCTTCATACATTTCCAGGCCTTGCAGTGTCTTGTTTATTTTTCTTTGGAAGATTTCTGGGGCAGTTCTGATGCTGAATGGGAGATGAAAAAAGTAGTAACTTCTGAGTGATATAGTAAAAATTGTCAACTTGGCACTGACAGAGTAGAGTGAAACTTTTCAGAGTCCATCAGCTGCATCTAGTAAGCAGAATAGTGCTTCACCAGTCAATTGAGAGATAAGGGGCTAGAACCTTGTTCCCCCATTCATCACCTTTGCTCTGCTCTGCAGTTTTATAATTATCCCTGCAAAAAGGTCTGAACCTTTTTCAGTTTGGTTGAGCACACACCAGCTTAATTGTTTCTCTGTATCTTACCTGAAGTTCTTGGGCTGGAATATGAACAGGCTTGTGATAACGTGATCCCAGCCAGAATGCAGAAGTGCAGAGGAACATGGAAAATAAAAATGAAGTATTATGAAAAATGGTAAATGAAGATCAAAGGATGGAAAGTTCACACTGATTCAGATACAACTTAGTGCTAGTTTGGGAAGTGTCACTAATTATAAGAAGTACTACTAATAAGAAACACTCTGTTCAGACTCTGGCAGGCCAAAACTTTAATTGTCTTCAGTGGTGCAGGATCTGATTACGAAAGAGCCTGAACTACTCAGCACTGGCTCCCTGCTCCTGCTCCCACTGAAAATAATGACAAAATTCCCATTGACTTCAATTGTGCAGGATTGGACCATACATGTTGGGCACAAGCAAACTCGCTTGCATTACTACAAGCAGAGTTAGGAAACGAAAGTGATAGTAAACTAGAGTGAGGGCAAACATTAGCTGAGCCCTTCTGTGGTGGTACTTTGAAATGACAACATCTCAGCCAATGAAATTTAATTGATACCAGCAATTCTGTAATAACATCAAATCTAATGATGAGGTCCGAAATTCTTTGACAGGCTTTCTTGTGTCATGGGCATTTCAAAATCATGAAGTGGCCTTTGAGACACCTCTTGTTTTGTTTTTAGGTGAATTTTATGCTTGTGGAAAATGCTGGAGGGCTGTTGGCAATTCTAGATATCTGAGTGCAGAGAGGGGCAACATCTTTTCAGCTCTGTTAGGATCTTCCTAGCTCCTGCACTTGTCAGCTACAATCAGCAATAGCATTAAACAAACAAACAAACAAAAACCAATACCCCCCCCCCCCACTTGCCTATAACATGAAGACTCAAGTTGTGCCTTTCATGAGGAGGCTGAATGTGCACGTCTGGGAGGGTGCAGCATATTTTCCATTGCGTGTCCTGTCCATTCTGGTGGTCAGTGCACGTGAGGGGGAAAGGCTGCTTGTATTCTCCCTTTTTGCAGCCAGACAAGGGACAGACACCTATTTATAAAGGGAACAAAGAACTAAGTGTGCGTGTGTGTTAATCCATTGGAGATCCCAGCCAGATGCTAAGCTATAGTTAAGCAGGAGGTGGGGGATGCAAAGGATTGCCTCAACCCCTCCTCAACTCCCCAGTCCTGGGGCTGCCTGGCTGGTTCCTGGAGTGAATTAGAGCCTCAAGGCCTGTGTGGAGCTGTATTCTGCATGCAATCCCCTGCACAAGCAGCTGGGAAGGGGTTGGCATGGGAGTTACTATGGCAGTTCTCCACACCGCACTTGAGGGTCACCCTACACAGGGGGAATCTTTATGTGGCTGGTTAGGCTAATTTGTCACTGGAGGCTCTGGCCCTATTTCTCTAAGCCAAGATTTTCAAACATGACTAGTGGGGGGGTTTTGGTGGGGGAGGGGGAAAATGCCAGTCTGAGACATCGGTAAAGGGGCATGAATTCAGCGAGTGCTGTGCACCCTCTTTCTGAAAATTCAGCCCCTTGCTTTTGGACATGACAAAACAGAGGCACCCAAACCCATTTGTGACACAGTGCTGTGCAACACAGCACTCTGACCACTGCAACTCCAGTTAGCTGCCCTGGAGCACACCTGAATGTGGGAATTGCACGCAGTTGATGGACTGGGATGGGCAGGAGAGAGTTAAAAGGCTAATTAACTCATTAGCCCAGAGGGTACAAAAGGCGTAAGATCGGCCATACTGAGTCAGATCAAAGGTCCATCTATCCCAGTACCCTGTCTTCCGACAGCAGCCAATGCCAGGTGCCCCAAAGGGAATGAACAGAACAGGCAATCATCACGTGATCCATCCCCTGTCACCCATTCCCAGCTTCTGGCAAACAGTGGCTAGGGACACCATCCCTGTCCATCCTGGCTAATAGCCACTGATGGACCTATGCACCATGAATTTATCTAGTTCTTTTTTTTAACCCTGTTACAGTCTTGGCCTTCACAACATCCTCTGGCAAAGAGTTCCACAGGTTGACTCTGCATTGTGTGAAGAAATACTTCCTTTTGTTTGTTCTAAACCTGCTGCCTATTAATTTCATTTGGTGACCCCTAGTTCTTGTGTTATGAGAAGGAGTAAATAGCATTTCCTTATTTACTTTCTCCACACCAGTCATGACTTTATAGACCTCTATCGTATCCCTCCCTTTTCTGAACCTTTTCCAATGCCATTATATCTTTTATGAGACGAGGCGACCATATCTGCACACAGTATTCAAGATGTGGGCGTAACATGGATTTATATAGAGACAATCTGATATTTTCTGTCTGATTATCTATCCCTGTTTTAATGATTCCCAACCTTCTGTTTGCTTTTTTTGACTGCCACTGCACATTGAGTGGATGTTTTCAGAGAACTATCCACAATGACTCCAAGATCTCCTTCTTGAGTGGTAACAGCTAATTTAGACCCCATCATTTTATATGTATAGTTGGGAGTATGTTTTCCAATGTGCATTACTTTGCATTTATCAACATTGAATTTCATCTGCCATTTTGTTACCCAGTCACCCAGTTTTGCGAGATCCTTGTGTAGCTCTTCGCAGTCTGCCTGGGACTTAACTATCTTGTATCATCTGCAAATTTTGCCGCCTCACTGTTTACCCCTTTTTTCAGATCATTTATGAAAATGTTGACTAGGACTGGTCCCAGTGCCGACCTCTGGGGGACACCACCGTTTACCTCTCTCCATTCTGAAAACTGACCATTTATTCCTAACCTTTGTTTCCCATCTTTTAACCAATTACTGATCCATGAGAGGACCTTCCCTCTTATCCCATGACACCTTATTTTGCTTAAGAGCCTTTGGTGAGGGACCCTTTCAAAGGCTTTCTGAAAATCTAAGTACACTATATCCACTGGATCCCCCTTGTCCACATGCTTGTTGACCCCCTCAAAGAATTCTTGTAGCTTGGTGAGGCATGATTTCCCTTGTAAAAACCATGTTGACTCTTCCCCAATAAATTATGTTCATTTATGTGTCTGACAAATTCTGTTCTTTCCTCTAGTTTCAACCAGTTTGCCTGGTACTGACATCAGGCTTACTGGTCTCTAATTGCCGGGATCACCTCTGGAGCCCTTTTTAAAAATTGGTGGCACATTAGCTATCCTCCAGTCATTTGGTACAGAAGCTGATTTAAATGATAGGTTACAAACCACAGTTAGTAGTTTCACATTTGAGTTCCTTCAGAACTCTTGAGTGAATCCCATCTGGTCCTGGTGACTTACTACTGTTAATTTACCAATTTGTTTCAATACCTCTTCTAATGAATTCTCGATCAGGGACAGTTCCTGAGATTTGTCACCCAAAAAGAATGGCTCAGGTTTGGGAATTTCCCTCACAATGTTCCCTCTAATTTTTTACGTCCATGTGCGGAATGAATTTTGTTATGTGCACCAATATGGAGGTGACGTGAAGTGGGTGTGGGGCTGAGGGGTTTGGAGTGTGGGAAGAGGCTTAGGGCTGGGGCAGAGGGTTGGGTGTGTGGCGGGGTGAGGGCTTTGGCTGGGGGTGGGGCTGGGGGTGAGGGGTTTGGGGTTCAGGCTGCCCCACGGCTGCCATGGGGCCATGTAGGTGGGTAGAGGAGCTGCTGGGGCAGCTCCGGGACTGGGGGAGAGGCACCTGTCCCCAGCTGCGGCAGTTCCTCCACCCACCTACATGACCCTTGATACCCTGCTGCATGGCCGCATAGCTTAGCGGGAACTCGACTCCCTCAGCCATGAAGACTGATACAAAGAAATCATTTAGTTTCTCCACAATGGCCTTAGCGTCCTTGAGTGCTCCTTTAGCATTTTGATAGTCCAGTGGCCCCACTGGTTGTTTAGAAGGCTTCCTGCTTCTGATGTACTTACAATTTTTTTTGCTATTATTTTTCAAGTCTTTGGCTAGCTGTTCTTCAAATGCTTTTTTTGGCCTTCCTAATTATATTTTTACACTTCACTTGCAGAGTTTATGCTCCTTTCTATTTTTGCCACTAGAATTTAACTTCCACTTTTTAAAGAATGGCTTTTTGCCTCTCACTGCTTCTTTTACTTTGTTATTTCATCACGATGGCACTTTTTGGTTCTCTTACTCTGTGTTTTAATTTGGGGTATACATTTAAGTTGAGCCTCAATTATGGTGTCTTTAAAAAGTTTCCATGCAGCTTGCAGGGATTTCACTTTTGGCACTGTACCTTTTAATTTCTGTTGAACTAACTTCCTCATTTTTGTGTTCCCGTTTCTGAAATTAAATGACACCATGGTGGGATGGGCTGCTGTAGTGTTTTCCCCACCACAGAGATGTTAAATTTAATTACATTATGGTCACTATTACCAAGCGGTTCAGCTATATTCACCTTTTAGACCAGATCCTGTGCTCCACTTAGGACTAAATCAAGAATTGCCTCTCCTCCAGGACTAGTTGATCCAAAAAGCAGTCATTTAACGTGTCAAGAAATTTTATCTCTGCATCCCGTCCTGAGGTGACATGTACCCAGTCAATATGGGGATAGTTGAAATCCCCCATTATTACTGAGTTTTTTTTATTTTTATAGCCTCTCTAATCTCCCTGAGCATTTCACGGTCACTATCAC